>NC_091840.1:26377500-27685114 GCF_037783145.1 Equus przewalskii
TAATAAAGTTATTGACTCTGAACTAGTCCCTTGTTTTAAATATGAGGTACACTGTTACTAGAGGTGTTGGTGTACAGTTTTATCTGATTTGTTCTGTTTAAGACTAATTTTTATAGAATTTCCACATTTCAAATGTTTTAAATAATGGTGCTTCAATTTTGGATATGAATAAATTTGGTTCTGAATAAATTTGAATTTTGCTTTTAATAGTGAAGATGTACAGTGAACTAGAATATATTTTTACATCTTTGAGAGATTTCCTTAGCAGTAGAAAATTAAAAATATCCTTCTGACCAAAACTATCATCCTCTAGTTATGAAATGATATAGAAGCGCATTCAAGAACTTTTAGCTAGTTTTTCGTTTTTTTTAAATCTTGTATCAAGATTTCTTTTAACTTGATATTGTCAGATTACAGATGTATTTATTTCTGTGTATAGGCTGTGTAGTACGTATAGCAAGGATTTTTTAAAAAACTGATACATAAGCAGGTGATTTTTTTTTGTCACATACAGCAGGTTGGCAGCATGTTTCTATCTAAAGCCAGCTTTGTTGACTGTATAAAAGTATTATTTCCAGCTACATATATAATAGCAATTCTCTGTGCTTTATAATTTCCAGATAGTACCATCAGTTTATAAGTAGAGAAACTGAGTAAGTGGGTTAAATGACTTCCCCAAGGTCATATGGCTCCATGTTGTTGGAGAGCTAGCACATGGAATCTAGGTCTCTGCCTCATGGTCAAATGCCTCACTATTATGATGAGACTATTCATTCTAATAGGTATAATGAACCATTACAGAATTTCCTAAAGCACCTTCCACCAAGCTTTGGAAAATAATGAAGCCGCTACTTCAGAGGCTCCGTATGAGATAATGTTATGGGGACAGAGCACTCCTGGCTTACCTAGCTGACCGTGGAGATGCAGCAGGAGGTGAATGGGTTATCTCTGAAATTTGTTAGAGATGATTGACATAGGGTTAAGATGAGATGGGAAACAATCTTACACAAAGTCAGCCACCTCTCAAGTACTACGTTGTGTAGTTTGATGAGATTGTGGTTGTAGAAGTAAAGGACTGAAAGTGATAGTTTACCATGTTCTGTTACTAAGTATAAAGAAAATCAGAAGACAAGACATTTGCTAAATTATTAAGGTGCTAAAATGCCAGATTTGTTCTGTTCTGCTTCATCTAGAATCAGTAGCTAACTTATTTTCAGTGAAGTACAGTAATGAGTTCATGAAAGTCTTCCTCTTCACCTCTACAGACAGATCTGTAGATCACTCTGAAGTTATGTAGGATTTGAGCGGGAGGTCTGGTCCCTTAGGGTGTCCATGACTAAGGTCTGGTCTTCGTTGTAGAGATCTAGATGTTGGGTTACCCCAGATACCCCAAATTTATCTGGCTCAAGAGGAAATGATTCTTACTAACCATATTAACAAGAATCCAGTATAGAGGCCATGTGCTAATAGAAGAAATAACGTTTCTGCTGTGCAGACCAAAAAGTTGTCAGTTGGTTATTGCAGATTTTTCTCTTTGAAAAGCCTTAAGGGGAGCCACTTTTTATTAATCAGAAGATTATTTGATAAGATTACAGTCAGAGAATCTATTGATTTTTTTTAACTTTTTAGTTTGGAAAATTTAAGACATACACAAAAGTAGAACAGTATAATTAACCTCTCTTAAAACCAATCACCAGTAAGGCTCAATGGCCAGTCTTCGTGTGTGTGTGTGTGTGTGTGTGTGTGTGTGTGTTTGTGTACATATATTTCCTGCCCCCTATCATTTTCAAGCAAGTCTCAGACATATCATTTAATCTGTAAATACTTAAGCATGTAATCTCTAAAAGATAAGGACTCAAAAACTAGTTCAGTAGTTAAAATAAATTGGATGAACTTTCAGTTGCCCAAAGTCATCAACTGTAGTACTGGTCTGATAGCTTACTTTTCACTGTGCCTCAAAGGGACCAGGTAATTGAGTCTGCTACTTAGGCATCCTCCCCTCTGCAGTATAGGGAGAGACTATGCATGCGTCATCTCCCTTTATGTGAAGACATATTTTTCCTTCAAACGTCACAATGCATTTATTTTTCAGTTTGGATTAAAACAGCTTTCTTGCCTTCTTGAGCTTCTAAGATTGCCCAGCTTAGGTGTTTACATCTTCTCCTCGTAGACAGCATTACTTACCTGCAGGATCTGTCTAGGTTTTTTCAGTGTAGTGTTGCAGAGGATAACTGACCCTATATCCAAGGTCTACGAACACTTTGATTACATGTGGGTTGACTTCAGCCACCTTCTGATTAAAGTTTCTAGAGAGGTTAAAACTGAACAGTTTAGGATGGAATTTTCTTGAGCTTGCATACATTCTATGACTTTAAAAATGCATTGTAGATGAGCTGTGTGACTATTTTTAAGTATTCTAAAGTGCATGAAACAAACACTTGAATTTATTATGTATCTTTTCTGTGAGATGTTTCTTCATTCAGGGTTTGTTTTCAAGTTTGAGTTCTGATTGAAGTTTAGTTATTTATGAAAGAACCCCAGGCAACTACTTTTTTAAACTTTTGTATTGTAATGCTTGTACATGGTTCAAAAAAACCCAATAGAAATGTTTAGTGATCTGTGTCTCCCTTCTGCTTCTGTCCCTTCTGTTCTTCCTCTCCAGGAGCTACTACTGTTAACAGTGTTCTTCCAAGTGGTGGTTTTTTTTGTGGGGAGCTGGGGGGGTGTAAGCGTATATGTATAGATCTTTTTTATATATGATAGTACGTCATATGTTCTGAATCTTGCTGTTTCACTTAGTATATTTAGAATCATTTATTTTGAGAAATAGGAGATAGCACTTTGAAGTTTAAAATTGTAGTTTTTAAAAGTACATTTCAAGTAAACCAAAGCAGAGAAGTAAATGTAGTTTTCATTGTTGTATCAGATTTTGAATTTCCTCTTTTAAAAATGCAGCTTGAGAGTTTGATAGTTGATCTATTTCTTTCCCTCAGCCATCTCAAGTAGGTCAGTTGTCAACAGCTTTAAGAATGTTTAGGAACAACAGCTTTGGCAAACAACTTGGCATAAATGGCTGTGCCGTAATTTCTCTTGTGGCTATTTCACCCCTAGATAACATACCATAGAGAGAAACTTTTAACATATGTGTACCAGGAGATGGATGTAAAAATGTCATAACAGCATCGTTTGTAATAGGAAGAAAAGGAAACAAAAATAAAAACTGGAAAGATCCCAAATGTCCACCCACAGTCCACTGGATAAATATTGTGGTATATTCCTACAGTGGAATTCCACAGACGTCAGACTGAACTACAGCTACATATGTGAACGTGGTTGAATCTCAACATAATGGTCACAAAAGGAAGTTCCAGAAGAATACATCCACTATGGTTCCATTTCTATGAAGGTCAAAACCAGGCTGTCACATATATATGTGGTAAACAAAAGAAAAGTAAGGAAATGATTAACACAGAATTCAATGTTATCCTTTGCATTGGAGGATGGAGGCAGATGAGAACTGTGGAGGGCAAGGAGGAGCCTTGAGAGGAACTGTTGGTGGTGCTCTGTTGCTAAAGCTGGGTGGGTGGTTTCTTTTTTAAACTATGTTGATGTGCTTTTGTATATATGATGTTTCTTAATAAAATTTAAATTTAAAAAAAGAATGGGAAAAGGTCTTGGTGTAGGTAGTGACTAATAAAGTAGATAAATAAGTATAATGTATTTCATGAAATTAACCCTTCAATGAGTGGCAGATTTAAGAGGTACTGTGCTTTGGATGCCAGCCAAATTTAGGTTCTTAATTGTAGTTCTTTAAAAAGTTAGAAACAGGACCTAAATCTGGGTTTTCTTTGTGATATCTTGTTTTTATATTGATGTAATTTTCATGTGGGTGTCAGGCCAAAAGCTGATGCTTTTGTACTGCTTGTCTAAGCAGCTTCCAAGGAAGCTTTTCTCAGACTTAGGCCATTCGAGGCTGGGGTGAGAACAGCCAATACTCCTGACCCATGTGTCAGCATGTCCCTCCCTTTGTTCACGTTAGATTGTCATGCTAGAGAGGCTGCTGCTACTTTTAGTAGGGTACCTTGAAGTGTTAGGAAAATTTGCCCTTTAGAAGGGAGTGGTTGAAACTTGAAATGTACCTGCAGGTGCATAGAATTCACATAGTTAAGGCCTTTTATCAGCACTGGCCCTCTTAGCACAATCATGCTCCCCAGGTGAGACTTGGACTCCCCCCCCCCCCACTTCGTGAGCTCAGGGCTTAGCAGTGAGTTCATTCAGCGCATCCCTGAGTGCTACTTTCGGGCCAGGTGCTTTTCTCTGATACCTTGTGTCCAACTGAACAGAGTAGGGGCAGCTCCTTACCCTATTGAAGTCTGCCCTCCCAGCGACTCCCCTTAGGCCTAAGAGTGGTGTAGGAAGGACTTCTGCTCTGAGGAGAGTGGAAGAGGGCAGTGCTGTGAGTTACTAGTCACCCCATTGTAAATGAACATAGATTGTGAACAACTAAGAATTCTAGATCATTCCATATTTTAACTTAAGTATGTTCCGGAACTTTTTAGGATTACATTCTGGTACCTGGTTCATTTCAGTGATTTAAAAATATTAAAATGGCATAAAAATCTTTTAGTGAAATTGCACCGTAATCAAATTAATTTTTGCAATCTATGCATGAAGTGAAAACTGCAATAAAAATTACTCTTGAAGCTCTTCAAATTTTTATTCTTCATCTGCAGCCTTAAGACTATTCATGTTATAGAAAGGTTTTCTTTTATTTTTGGCACAGGCTGTGTTTATTAACTTGGAAGGGATATTGAATTTGCTGGTCAACTTTGTGAATTAAGTTGCCCTCATTGATCTTATTGTAATTAACCACTAGGCAACACATGTGTAGGCTGTCAGGATAGTGTAAGCTTTCCTTCCAATAGTAAATTTTTTCAAATTTATTCTATCCACGTTCACTTAAAAACACAACCTAAAAATCTAATTTTTCCACAAATGGTGCTTTGGGGCCATTAACATGACTAACCCTGAGCCCCTTCCGAAATTTTCCTTATTCAAAACAAAAACTGAAAATACCTTAGGGTGGTGGCACTTGGGGACTGACCTCCTGTCATCCCCTATCACAATCCTCTGGCATTGGAACACTGAGCACTAGGTGCAATTGGCTTTCGTTAGAGGCCATGCTGTATTTTAAGAACACGTGTATGTGACTTGGATGCTGAGCTTACATTCATGCGAAGGTCGCTTCTACCATAAGAGGCCCATGGATACCTAGCAGATTGCAGATTCGATCTCAGTCATTACATTCCATGGATGAAATGGTACACACTTCTGCACCTGCCCTATTTAGAACATTTTCTCTTCTTTGAACAATTGGGTGAGAAATGTTCATGTAATGCCTGTGTCCCTTCCTCACCCTTCATCAAAACTGAGCATGGAGAGTTTGGAGATGAGGGGACAGCGGCCTGTTTCATGTGCTGGGGAGACAAGGAAGACACTGATTGCACAGAAGCTCTCTGCTATTTTATCCCTCAGTTCCATAAGAGTTAGAGACAACTACACAGTCTAGGAGTAATGGGTGTGTAAAGAAGTGACAGTGTGGTGTGTGTTAATAAAAGCGTGTAAAGGAGGTCCAGCAGCTACATGAATGCTTCCCAAGTACAAGCACTTGTTAACTAGACGTTAGAGTTGACCTAGAAAGATTCTAGGCAGTGTGGTAGGGAGGCACCTAGTGTGGAATGTGACGACAGCCCACCTTTGAGCTAGTTGTTAGCTTGTCAGCTCTGGTTGGTTTCACCTGAGTAGAGTTCAGTGCTGTGGGCTGTGCCTTGGACATTCTGCAAGTTGTATGAAAAATAGCCTCAAAGGTAGTTGCTCAAGTCATATAAGTCATGCCATTTTGTAGGTAGATTAAAGGTGTAAATAGGAAATGATAGTATGACATGCATTTAAAAACAAGGAGTACTGGTTGAAGCCCTGTGCCAAGTGGGTCCCGGCCTTCCCAGCTGCATCAGCGCAGCTTCCCCCTCCAGGGTTCATGTGAACAGACCCTGGCCATTTGTCCTGAGCGAGTCCCAGCAGTGCATACCTGTGCCTCGTTAGGGTTGAGGTACAACTGTACAAAATAAACATGCATTGGTAAGTATCATAATACTTTTTTTATAGTTCTATTTGTCAAAGCGCTTTGAATTTACTCTTCTCCCAGCCCAGAGAAGTTGGAGACGAAACAACTTTCTGAGGCACACACAAAAAGTTAGCACACTGGTACATGCATCCAGGCTTCATTGTTTAGAAAATGCTGATTCCAGTTTTTAGTTTCTGGGACTTTTAATAAGTCATCTTTGCAGAGACGAAACAACTTTCTGAGGCACACACAAAAAGTTAGCACACTGGTACATGCATCCAGGCTTCATTGTTTACAAAATGCTGATTCCAGTTTTTAGTTTCTGGGACTTTTAATAAGTCATCTTTGCAGCGTTACTGTTGTAGCAGGGCTTCTCTATCAGAGACGGTGTGTATTCTATCAATTGAGAGCTCCCAGTTTTCATTAAAATGAGTTCAACTTCCTGCAAGTCCCGTAGTCTTAGAATGTCTTTGTCCTTAATATGGAGAAAAAATTGTACTGGTTTATAAATACCACATGAAGTTATTAAGATAAAAGCTTTAATAATATTGGCCAGGATCTTGGGTTCTTGCCTAAACTCATAAGATATTTCTGCATTGTTTTCTCTATTTATGATAAAACTGAGTAAATACTTGAGACCTTTTTTCTTTTTTTGGTCCCATTTGCAGGGACCAAAGGGGACTATAGTCCCAATTTGGTGCGTCTCAAGAAAAAACATTAGGTCAGGGCTTTTTTTTTTAAGGTATCTAGAAAGTGTGATCATCCTGTCACTTACTGTTAGTTTACAAAGAAGATAGCTAGCCAAGACACCAATAAGAATTGCTAAAGGGGGGCTGGTTTGGATCCTGGGCACAGACCTAGCACCACTCATCAAGCCATGCTGAGGCAGCGTCCCACATAGCACAACTAGGAGGACCCACAACTGAAAATATATATGACTGTGTACCGGGGGGCTTTGGGGGAAAAAAGGAAAAATCTTTAAAAAAAAAATTGCTAAAGGCATTTAGAAAGCTTTCTTTTTTTTAAGCCCAAAGAAATGAGATTTTTCTCCTGGCATTAAAAACTGAGGTCTGTATGTTGAATCTGGAAAGTACATAAAAATGCAAAATTTTATTTCCTGAGATTGCAAAGGCCAACTTGCTAAGCAAGTAAGAATGGGTTTGTGTTTTCTGTTCTGGGAGCCATGCCACCTATTGTTAACCAGTCAGTTTTGCAGAGGTTGGAGGGGCCATGTGTTTTGAACTAGAGTTTTAAATTTGGGCATTTGTGATAATTCAGGGAATTTCAAGGGGGGATGAATTGTGTGCGTCTGTAGAAGCACCAGATTGCAAATTACCTAGCTACCATATTGGACCATCCTGCAGTGAGAATTTACAATGTCTTGAATTTTGTTTTTATATTAGAAATGCAAAAGCTAAATGCTTGGCTTTACAGAATATAACTTTACCCACCTTAGAGCCCGGTCTGCATTTAGAAACTTGGATACTCTACCTTTCTGAGCAGTGTGTTTGGTAGCTTTCTGATCTTCTCCACTTGATCGGGGTTTATCCCCAGTTCACAGCAGCTCACTTGCAGCAGATTTTGATAACTCAGCTCCTGTCTGTTCAGTTCAACTTCAATAAAGTCATTTTCTTTGGGGCTCTGAATTCTGACTTTCAGCACCAGCTCTACATCACACGCAAATTCATTTGTAAAAGAAACAAAATACCTGTTTTAAAGCCTTTCAACACTGCCAGTTATTACAGTATAGATAATCCCAAGATGAACAGTTATTACCCAATCATCAAGTACATATCCCAACAACTGAATTATAAGTAGGGAGCTTTTATTGGCATATATAAACTTTGAATTATCTGAGGCTTTTCTTAGTATGTTGGGCAAGCTCTGGGATATATGCCCCATTGTACCCACTGCAAACAAAAAGCTTGCAGTTTGAAACCAGGCTAAGATTTTGACTATGCAGTGGATATTTAAATACATCGCCCAAGGGGGCCGGCCCCATGGCTGAGTGGTTAAGTTCACGTGCTCCACTTCAGCAGCCCAGCGTTTTGCTGGTTCGGATCCTGGGTGCAGACATGGCACCACTCAGCAAGCCATGCAGAGATGGCATCCCACATGCCACAACTGAAAATATACAACTATGTACGGGGGGGGGGGGTGGCTTTGGGGAGAAAAAGGAAAAAAAAATCTTTAAATACATCGCCCTTGGGCAACACATGGGAGTTATTTGTACCATGTTGGTTATTTGGAAAGCTTCAAGGAGATGTGTAGCCCTGGGGCTCTGTATCCTTGAGAAGCCATTGTGCAGAGGTGCAAATCCTTCTGTGTGACTCCTACCACACCCCCATGCCCCACCCCAGGACTTCAAGGTAAGAGGTAGGCCCTGAGAAATAGGATAATTCTACCCTCTTTTGGAGCAGTGGTATTGAGAGTCTTAAAACTTACTGTCCTAGGAAGGGGCAGTATTGACTGGAGGCAGAGGAAACCAAAGAGTGAGTTCGGCTTTGCAATGTGATCTAGGGGCTGAGTCCTCACCTAGACAGGTATGGTTAGGTTTGGCATCATCACCTGGGTCAGTTGGCAGTGGTGGATTTGGGCCTTGTTTATTTTCACCTGAGAAAGGATTAGAGAAAGTTGAGAAACATCAGCACCTTGGCGCTTGGCTCTCTGCCAGTTAGGGGACGCTGGTGCCCCATCTCCACTTCCTGCTCCTCCTCCTGAAGGGAAAAACCAGTCCCAGAATGGGTAGTAATTAGGTTTAGACGTGAAGAATAATTTTCCTTAATCACCACCCAAATCGTGAGAAGGGGCTGAGGCAGTATTTTTAAGTGGTACGTTATCTGGGGAAGAAATATTTATGATCTGTGTGCTTAACTCAAGTTTCTGCTTAAATGTTTTCAGCACTGAGTGCTCTGTGTCTCCAGTTTTCTGGCAGAGTTATACAGTCAGAACGGTCCCCTTATAAGGAGAGGTTTTCTCAGCCAGAGGGAAGAGAGAGGAGTGGACGTTACAGAGTACTTTCCAGGGGGCCGGCCTTGTACATGCACCCTTGTACATGCTTACACCATCCATCCTGCATGTGGAAAGCCTGCTCTGCACCAGGCACTGTGCTAAACCCTGGGGAGATGAGTAAAACAACCACAAAAACCAGAGTAGTCTCTGTCCTGGCCTTTATAAGTTAGCAGGAAAGAGAGATTAATCAAGTGACCTCAAGTAAATGTGAAAGCACCATTGTGGGCGTGCTGAGGATGAAATACACAACAGGACAGCATGGAAGGAGGTCAAGGACGTTCTCCCTGAAGGCTGGGCATTTGAGCTGACATCTGAAGGGTGAGCAGGCATTTCTAGATCCAGAGGGAAGAAAGGGAGAAGATCTTTCCAGGACCCAGAACAGTAGAAGGCCCTGTGTGGGGAGGGAGTGGAGCTTTTGAGAAAAGAAAAGCAATTGAGTATGGCTGCGGGGCAGAAAGCATGGAGGGACAGTGAGACCAGGCAGGCGAGGCCGGCGACGGAGAGACCATGGGATTATGGACGTGTACCCCTGTGTTGTCCATTTCGGTAGCCACTAGTCACATGAAACGAGACATGCTCTAAGTATGAAAGAAACACTGGATTTCAAAGACTTGTGGAAAAAATTTCATTGAAGTAAAACATTTCATTAATTTTTAAATATTGGTTATATGTTGAACTAATTTGATATATGAGTGAAGTAAATAAAATTTATTTTGCCCATTTACTCTTTTTAAATGTGGCTACTAGAAAATTTTAAATTACATATGTGGCTTACATTATACTTTTATTGGACAGCACTGGTCTAGGTGAAAGATTTTTGTCTTTATTCTGGAACAACAACAAGCCATTAGACAGTTTTCAGCTGTCATAATCAGACTTGAATTTTGGAAAAAAAGACAAATAGAAACCTCACTGTCCTCAAAAGAATCCTATGGGGTGTAGACATTATTGCCATTTTCAGACAAGAAAACAGGCTGAATGGTGAAGTAATTTGCTTGAGTTTGCTCCGTTAGTGAACAGCAGGACCTGGGGAGTGGAGCCCAGTGCAGAAGGAAAATGTGCAAAACGACTTCCCACAAGCTGCACCCCTAACTCGGGGCAGATGGGCCACCCCTCAGGAATTGCGACCTCCCCACCTGAACACACTGGTACCTGGTTGGGGGGTGAGAGGTCCCCGCCTCCTCTCTGCCCAATTGCCCTCAGAACATGCCCTGTCTTCCCCATCTCAGATCGCAACTTGTAGGCATCAGTCCCCACCAGGGGCCGAGGGTGACAGCAGAATGAGGGACTCGGGGGGAGGTTATAGCGGTGGTGGGGTGGGAAGGGGACAGTGGGCTGGGAGTGGCACCACACACGTGAGCCAAGGCTGCAAGCTCCCAATCCCCTAGCACGTGCTCCATTGTCCCATCTAACTTCACTTACAAAACAAAGATAAAATTACTAAAAATTTCAAACCAGCAAGCACAGAGCATTTAATCTCAAGTGTGGGGCCTTTCTGAATGCAGGATCCTGCGCAACTGCTCTGATGGCAGGCCCATGAAGCCGGTCCTGCTTAGGGCTCAAATCATGCTTTTTCCACACTGCCAAATGCCTCCTGCCCAGCTCAGCCCCCACCCAGGACAGAATGTCCCTCCCCTTAGTGCACAGTCTCATTTTCGCTCTTCCACTCTCACTGAGGGCCCTAGAGGGAGCTTAGCGCTGGGGTCTGGAGGGCTGAGGCCCCTCTCCCGGGCAGCCCGTGTAGCAGCTTGTCCTCAGCACCCCAGAGACAGCATATTTGAACCTAGACGATGCCTTCTCCATGTCTCCACTACTCATCCAACACAGAGCTCAAGAACTTCCCCCAGCCTGGCCTACCATGTTTAAAAGCATCTTATTTTCTGATTAGTTTGTCAGATTCAGATACCCTGTGGCTAGACAGGGTCTCGTAGAGGTCAGAAAGCACGCCCTTTGAAATCAGGCAGATTTGGGTCTGAATTTTTCCTCTGCTGTTTGGTAGCTGTGACACCTTGGACAAGTTATTTAACCTCTCTGAGCCTCAGTTTTCTGCTCTGGAAATGGGATTAACAATCTCTACCCCACAAGGTTGTAAGAAGCAAATGAGACAGTGCACAGAAAGCCCAACTACTGGCACGTAGCCGGCAATTGCAGGCCGCTATTATTTACTAGCTGTTGATACTTGTTTCCCCCTGAAAGGACCCTTGGTCGACTCGCCCTGCTCTTGACCACACCACTGGCAGAGTAGGGGAGGGCCACAGACCCCTTGGCTGCAGCATCGCCCCTGTATCTCCCTTCCTCAGGCCCCTCCCCAATCCTCCTTGAGGACCATGTTGGAAACAGGACTTCCAGACTCACCTGCGGGCTCATCCCTCATGTCCTGTTGGGGTTCAGCCATGGTTCAGCTCTGTCGTGTCAGATCAGCAGCCTTCTCACACTTATGCATGAGCTCCCGATCGGTTAAGAAGCACTTTCTAAAGCCTCAGTGCATCTGCAGTGACACAAGAAGTTCTTCTCATTAGCTGGTGAGATAGGGCATTTTATAGATAGGCAAACTAAGGCTCAGGTATGTCGCATGACTTGCACAGGATGCCGCGAGTGAAGGAAGGGACTGAAATTCAAGGCTCCCTCCTCCCTCCTCAGGCCATGTCCACTGGGAGACAGTCTAGGCTCATAGTGCTCCCCAAGGGAATGGCGCCCCTAGGAGGGGAGGGCTGGGAGGCACAGCCAGCGGCACCCAGCCATACCCCAGCTGGGGGTCAGCCCTCCTTGGAAAAGGTTAGCAGTTGCTACCTCATGGATAAGAAAAGCCAGACCCCTAGTATCCCTGATTGCACAGGCTCCCCTCCTCCCCAGTTCTCTCTCCCTTTCTCCCAGCCCCTTCCTCAGTAGCTGTGCGTGACAAGAAAGCAGGAAGGCCCTGGCCCATACCTGGGGAGACTCAGCCTTGGCAAGGATCCTGGATTCCCTGATTCCAAACATCAAAATGGAGGCGGCAAGGGCTGGAGCAGGAGGTTCATTGAAGGGTGGGTGGGGCTGGGCAAAGTCCTGGGCAGGGCTGCTGCCTCAAAGGCCGGCTGAGGATAGGAACCTGCGTGTTTGGAGGTGACTCGCATTTCACTTAACCCTCCAGGGACAGAGGACAGCAAAAGGACAGGCCATCAAGGTGGGCCTCAGCATCAGAGTTGTAGGGAACCACGGAGATCGTAGCCCACAGGCTCTCAAATTTAGCTGTGTGTTGGAATGACCTGGGAAGCCTTAAAACCCGCGAGTGTCTGGGCCCCACTCCCCAGCCAGCTCATTTTAACGTGTGGCCAAAGTTGAGAACCACTCATCTGGCCAAACTGCTTAAGGTGTAAATGGGGAAACAGAGGCCCAAGAAAGGGAAATACTCGCCCACAGTCACATGGGCAGCCCCGCACAGGCCTGGGGCTAGATCTGGGCCGCTTGGTTGCCAGCCTGCTGCCACCTCCCCAATATGCGCTGCAGCGCCTTTCTGCCAAGAACGGAGGAAGGGGGCCCCCTGTAGAGAGGAGGAAGCAGTGGGGATCCACCTGGCCTGACCTCCTAAGAATGGGGAAGAAAATGAACTGTGGCCAGCCTGGCCGCCAGGGTGTGGTCAGCCATAAACCCAGCCATCCTGCACCTCCTCACCCGAGCGGAGAGGCCTCAAGGCGCAGAGGGACTGGAGATGACAAGGCTTTCGCGTTGACAGGGAGCCTTCGTCCATTTCCACTTCACTCCCCTGCTCTGTCCATTCATTCACTCACTCCCCACTCACTGATTCATTCACTCAACAGTACTCACTTGTTCTTGTTTTTCTCTCTCTCTTTTTTTTTTCTGGCCTGGGATACAATTCAGGATCATGCATTGCATTTAATTTTCACGTTTCATAAATTTCTTTAATCCAGAAGAATTCTTCAGCCTTTCTTTGTTTTTCATGACATTGAGATTTTTGGAGTCCAAGCCAGTAATTTTGTCTTTTGTCCCTCAGTTGGTTTCGTCTGATGTTTCCTTGTGATTAGGTTCAGGTTATGCACTTTGGCAGGAATACCACAGAAGTGACGCTGGGTTTGCCTTAGTGCGTGGTGTTGGGAGGCATCTGTGGGTTTGGACCACTTTAGGGGATGGGAACTTTATTCACTCGTGGAAGGAGGTGTCTGCCAGATTTTTCCATTGTACAGTTTGTCTTTCTCCCTTTGTAATTAATATGTAGGTTATGGGGAGATATTATGAAACCGTGCAGATGCGCTGTTCTTCAAATCTTCACCGTTTAGTTTATAGAATCTGTTGAAGATTTTGGCTTGAATCAGTTGTTACTATGATGAGTGCAAAATGGTGATTCTCTAATTCCATTATTCTTTCTACACTCATTATTTGGTATTCTACTGTAAGAAAGAGCTTTTCTTCTCATTCGTTCATCTATTATCAGTTTGGACCCATGGATTCTTATTTTATTCAATGAGTTGTAATTCATTACTATCATTACTAATTTTGGTGTTCAAACTATTCCAACTTTGTACAGTATCTGCTACAGCTGTTTCCCATATCCTGTGACATATCTCCGTCATTTTATGAGCACATTCTTACTTTCTGGCACATCAAGATGTTCTAGGCTCAGGGCCGGCCCCGTGGCCAAATGGTTAGGTTCGTGCACTCCGCTGCGGCAGCCCAGGGTTTCGCTGGTTCAGATCCTGGGTGCGGACGTGGTACTGCTCATCAGGCCGCGCTGAGGCAGCGTCCCATATGCTACGGCTAGAAGGACCCACAACTGAAAGTACACAGCTAGGTACCAGGGGGCTTTGGGGAGAAAAGGGAAAAAATTTTAAAAATCTTAAAAAAAAAAGATGTTCTGGGCTCAACTTGTATTTTCCCTGCCCTAACCCCAGAATCAGTGATTTCTCCATGGAGCCAGGTTCCTGTCAGTGGAGAACGGGTATACTCGTTCCTACAGGGATGTCAAGAAGAATGCTGCTTGGCCCTTCCAGTGGACAGAACTAGGAACACACATACTCACATGCACATACACACATACACACATTTATCTATTTCTGCATATATATATTTAAGACCACACGTTCATACTGATACTTCCAATTCCATCCCCAAGCCACAGGGCTCTCCCAAGCTTTCTTCAATTCCATATTGTAACTCTCTTCTCCAACAGTGGGGAATCTGGTTCCTAACATCTTTAATATGTTTACTCATTTGCTCCATTCTACAACACACAGAAAGTAGTTCCAGAATTGCTCATTTGAAATACCCTTAGGTTCATTGCTTGTGTTTGCATTTTAGGATTCTTCTCAATCCTCGTTGATATTTTTCTGAGTATATAAAACACTAACATGGTTCTAAGAGTCAAAACTGCACAAAAATTTATATTTTGAGAAGTGTTATTCAACCCTCCAGCCCTTCCATTTTGCTTTCTTCTATCCCCTGTAGGAAACTGATCTCCTTAGTTTCTAACTTATCCTTCCTATGTTTCTTTTTGCAAAATTAAACAGATAGATGTATATTTTCTTTTTCTTTAAAGATTTTATTTTTCCTTTTTCTCCCCGAAGCTCCCCAGTACATAGTTGTATATTTTTAGTTGTGGGTCCTTCTAGTCATGGCATGTGGGATGCTGCCTCAGCGTGGCTTGATGAGTGGTGCCACGTCTGTGCCTAGGATCCGAACCAGCGAAACCCTGGGCCACTGCAGCAGAGCACACAAACTTAACCACTCGGCCACAGGGCCAGCCCCAGATATATATTTTCTTATTATTCTGTTCTCACAGAAAAGATAGTACATGTATTCTCTTCTACTTTGCCTTTGTTTCACTAAAAAATATATCCTGGAAATTATTCCATATCAGTTCATAGAGATTTTTCTCACTCCGCCCCCACAGTAGTGTGAGTATCCTGTAGTTTATGCAACAAGATGCTTGCGTACAGGTATTCAGTACGTTTCCAGTATTTTGCAATTATAAACAATGCTGCTCCAATTAGTAATCTTGTGCCTGTGTATTTTTTTTATTGTTGGAAGTATATATTCTGGCTAAATTCCTAGAAGTTGGATTGGTGGGTCAAAAAGTAAATGCATGTGTAGTTTTGTTAGCTAGTGCCAAATTTCCCTCCATACGTGTTTAACCATTTCCCATCCCACTGGCATATACGAGAATGCTTGTTTCCCCACAGCCTCGCCAATAGTGAGTTGTCAAGCTTTGAAATAGTAAGAGATGGCACGTTAAAATGTAGATTTTACTGTTATTGAGCTGTGACGAAGCCAACAGATCAGGAGACAACTGACCTTGAAAAGATAGTTTGTGACTCACAGTTCCCAAGGCAGGAGGTAGGGGGCATGGCATGCCACCCAGGGCCACACAGAGGAGCACCGGGGTTGGTCAGGAGACAGATGGAGGGGAAAATGTGGACGAGAGCCTTTATTTTATGGAAAGAATGGATGAGACAGGGTAAGCAGGCTAAGCGAGTTTAGGATTGTCTAGTTTGAATAATTTCACTGGGCTCTGTGGTGTAGGGGCTGCCCCTAGTTGTCTGGTACCTGGCCCTGGGGTTGATTAGGGCAGGTGGATAGTGGCCCAGAGTGTATGAGCTTTATATCCTGCCATGTTTGAATTCTTTTATTGTTTTAGCTTTATCATTTAGTAGGTCTTTTTAATTGTTGGGAGGTAATTTTTTTTTTTTTTTTTATTGCTGAGGAAGATTCACCCTGAGCTGACGTCTGTTGCCAATCTTCCTCTTTTTTTGCTTGAGGAAGATTAGCCCTGAGCTAACATCTGTGCCAGTCTTCCTCTACTTTTTATATGTGAGTTGCTGCCACAGTGTTGACTGACAAGTAGTGCTGGTCCACACCTGGGATCCGAACCTGCCAACCCAGGCTGCCGAAGCAGACTGTGCTGAATTTAACCACTATGCCACAGGGCTGGCCCCCTGAACTTCCTTTTTGACTGAACAATTCATGGTGGGTATTTTTCCGTGTTGCGTTATACCAGGGTTTCTCAGCTTTGGCACTGTTGATATTTGGGGCTGGATCATCCCTTGTCAGGGGCAGTCCTGGGTACTGAAGGATGTTGAGCAGCATCCCTGGCCTCCACCCACCAGATGCCAGTAGTGCACCTCCACCGTATGGTAATCAAAAAGGTCTCCAGATGTTGTCCAGTGTCCCCTGGGAGGCTAATTTGCCCCCACTGGAGAGCAACAGATTTATACAGACCTACCTTTTTTATTGGCTGCCTCAGAGTATCCCAGAGTGCGGCTGTGGAATCTTTTCGCTAATTGCTTATTGACACACAGTTGCTTCCAGTCTCTTGCGAGGGGCCTACCCAAACACTTGCATAAGTGTTTCTACAGGACACTTCCTAGAAGTGGGATCGCAGGGCGGACGATTGTACCGATCTTGGCCGCTACTGACGGGGCCCGGTGGAGCCCAGTTCACTCCATGCTGGACGGCAGTGGGAATTAATCTTTTCCATCTTGCCAGTCTGATGCTGTTTGTAAGCAACGTCACTTCTTATTTCGTTCTCTTGTACAATTGTATTAACATTTCTAGGAAAATGGTAGATAACAGTAGTGATCTTGAGGAGCCCCCTTCTTGGCTCTGACTTCAGCAGTGTGCTTGGAAAAACTGTGATCCCATAGACAGCTGTCTGTACATCTCACGTCTATATGTAAACTCACTTTCCAAATGCTCTGCACTGGGGGGGGGGGGTCTTCATGTTCTTTTTGAACACAAGGTTGTTTAGGAGAGAGCTTTAAAGTTTCTAAGTGGTGGGGGGATTTCATTTCTAGCTTTATTATTTCTTTCTAATTTTTCAATTGTAGTAGAAAAAAATGGGGCTTGTAGGTGCTATTTCTTCTGGAATTTACTGAGATTTCTTTTGCAGCCCAAGTCAATTTTTGCAAATGTTTATAAATATTACATTACTACCAGGATGTGAGCCACAGCACAGCAGAGATTCTCCCCAGCTCCCAGCTGTGTCCCCAGGGCTTTGAATGAACCCGGCACACGGTTGGTACTCAGTGTAAATTTGTTGAAGAGAGGAGTGGATGCGTGACCCTTGGACAGGTGTGTTCATTGTCTGTAATGCACAACTTCTGAGAAACAGGATTTTCTTGGTTTTTCAAATATCTGGTTTGTTAAGGGCTGAGAGGTGTTTCCACTTGTCTGTTTTTCCATGCATTTCCTAAAGTTTTTGCCTTATATATGTTTTTAAAAGAACAGCTTTATTAAAATATAATTCACATCATAAAGTTTACCAATTTTAAAGTGTACAATTTCGTGGTTTTAGTATATTCACAAGGTTGTGCAATATTCAATCGCCACTATCTTATTTCAGAACATTTTCATCACCACGAAAAGAAAGCCCGTACCCAGCAGCAGTCACTTCTCGTTCCCCCTGGTCTAGCCTGTGGCAACCACTAATATACTTTCTGTCTCTATGGATTTGCCTATTCTGGACATTTCTTATCAATGGAGTCATGCAATACGTGGCCTTTTGTGTCTGGTTCCTTTCGCTTAGCATGTTTTCAAGGTTCATCCATGTTGTAGCCTGTATTATACTACATTCCTTTTTATTGCTGAATAATATTCCATTGCACGAGTCTGCTGCATTTTATTTATCCATTCATCAGTTGATGGACATTTGGGTCGTTTGCACGGTTTGGCTGTTATGAATAATGCTGCCATGAACATTCTTGTACAAGTTTCTTTGTGGACATATGTTTTTCTAATTTCTCTTAAGTGTGTATAGGAGTGGAATTGCCAGGTCATAGGATAACTATATGTTTAACATCTGAGTTATCGTCAAACTGTTCTCCAGAGCGGCTGCAGCGTTTTACAATCCCACTAACAAGGTCAAAGGGTTCCGATTTATCCACAGCCTTGTCCATACTTGTTAGGACCTGTTTTTTAATTTTAGCCATCCTCGTAGGTGTGAAGTGGTATCTCATCGTGGTTTTGAATTTCCCTAATGACTAATGATATTGGGCATCTTTTCATGTGCTTATTGGCCATTTGTGTATCTTCTTTGGAGAAATGTTTATTAAAATCCTTCGCTCATTTTTAAATTGGGTTGTCTTTTTATTGTTGAGTTGTAAGAGATTTTTTGACGTGTTTTGATACAAGTCTCTTATCAGATACATGATTTGTAAATATCTTCTCCCATTCTATGGGTTGTCTTTTCACTTTCGTGATGTACAGGTTTTTATATTATGTTATTTGGTGCACATTTTGTCTTCTGGGGTCTTGTCCCCCTCAGCATTATAAAGAGATCTGCTTTGTTCCATGTAATTCTTTCTGAGTTGAACTCGGCTTTGATCTTCAGCTCATGACCTCGTTTTCCTTTTGGTTTGCCTGTGCTTGTGTATCTTTGCCCATTTTTAAAGTGGATACCATTCTTTTCAGGTGTCTCTTCTAAGCATATGGTCAGCGCTCAGCGAAGGGCCATTGCCTTCCTCCTCTCTGTCCTCACAGAATGCCCCTCCGCAGACCGGGCCCCCCTGGAGTAGCCACTGCAGTCTCAGGGCTGAGCTCCTGAGTCCAGACCCCACATCTCAACCTGCGACCTCTGCCAGCCCCGCCTCTGAGCCGCGCCCGCCCCTTCCCCCTCCTCTCATTCAAGGCCATTGGCGGAGCGGGCAGAGCCTTCGAGCTGCCATTCTCCTCATGTCCACCAGGGGCCGCCCTGCTCCTTCCTGAGTTCCCTCCAAGAACCTGCGCTGTGATAAACCTCCTCCCTCCCGGTAGTCCGTCTCTCCCAACACCACCTTCGGATTTAAAGCCCCAGAGCAGCATTCTCGGTTATCCAAGGAACTCATCTGTGCAGCCACTGCGACTAAAGCCGTCCTGTGGGAGATCAGCCCAGTGTGTCCTGGCACTCCCTTTCAATGCCTCTGTGCCTCAGTTTCCTCATCTGTAGAATGGGAATAATTTCCCAAATTAGTATATAGTGTTTAGCATGGTGCCTGGTACACAGCCGGTGCCTAATGAAAGCAAGCCACTTTACCAAGGCTTCAAACTCCTACTAATGTCTCTCTCCACAACTCTCCCTAAAGCTCTCCAGGCCACGAGCAGACCTGCCTACCCTTTGTTCTCTTGGGTAAAGACCGTGGTGGGCTTCTTTGGGGTGGGATACTTTGTAGCAGGTACAAACTTTGCAGGACACAAAATCAGATATGTGAACATCTTTGTTTTCCATAACTGACTCTAATTTCCATTTCAATTTCCCATGTTGCATGATGTAGAAACGTTTTCTTAAAGAATTCAGGGTTTCCTCAGTCAATTCTGTTTTTGCCTCCTCTCCCTGGGGTTCCAGCTAGTGCTGTCAGTAGGGAGAGGGCTTCTGATCTTGGTCATTCTCATTTTCTCTGCTGGCATCTGTAAAGATGGCCCCTGGCTCCACTGGCCGTCACTTGCTGGTGTCTGTCCATGCCGGCATCCACCCCTGCCCGCATTCACCAAGAGGGCCCATGGTCCCTCCAGCCTCCTTTGTCACTGTATCATCCTGACCCTAGCCTCTTCTGGCCCCAGAACCCTGTCTCAGCCACTCCTGTGGAACCTGGGGGAGGGGGCAGCATCAGGCCCTCTCTGTCCAGACGAGCCACACCACCACATCTGCTTACCTATAAAAACATGTAGGGTGTCCTGAGAGAGTGGCACCTCCAGGCCCCCCACCCAGGAGGTAGGCTCCTCTCCTCCCTGAGCTCTGTGGCACCCCTGCTCCGGCCTGGAGAATGGGAGGGAGTGGTGGGAAGAGAATGCTCTGGGATGGGTAGTATTTTTACTGAGGCAAGGAGCTCAGCTTTGAAGCTCAATATTCGAGACCTAGCTCCTTTAGCTTCTCTCCATTTCATCTGGAACAGCCCTGCCCTGGAGCCGCCCTTGCTGCCCTCTGCGTTGGGGCGGGTGGTATGACGTACTCGGAAAGAAGCGAGGTTGGTGTTTGCAAATATCAGCCTGCCACACCTTTTCACCCTGTTTTCTGGGTGCTCTGAGTACAGGCTGACTCACGGCCATAGCACCCTGGGGAGTTTTGTGCTCCTGGTGGTGTGTGGGGTGGAGCTGAGGGCGACAGCTTGGTTTCCTGAGGGTTAGTGCTCAGCCCCTTTTGGGAGGGTAGAGGAGTCAGAGTTCCTGGTTGCAAACAACAGAAAACAACCCTAGTGAACTACAGCTTGAAAAGAATTTTCTGGAAGAATGACGGGTGGCCCACAGAATCACAGGGTAGGCTGGAGAACCAGGAGTACCAACTGGGCAGCAACCCAGAAGGCTGGAAGGCAGCACCACAGGCAGGGACCCGTGAGGATGGGCCTGCTGACATCACAGCCATGGCTGCCCCTTGGTGCGGGCTACTGGGCCCCTGACACCGGAGGAGTGACGTCTCAATGGTCCCAGCTTGTGTGTGACCCTCAGTCACTGTTACAGTCGTAGGGAGGATGAGCCCAAGCTGAGTGCCCAAGCTCTCTCTGCGGGCCTCTGGGAGAGAGAGTCTGGCCCCACTGGGCTTCCATAGGGGAGCCCTGCCTCCTGCCCCTGCAGGGATTTGACCCCCCCCCCCCCCATGGGTGTTTGGATGCTAAGCAACCAGAAACAACAAATGCCATACATCTTCCTTATTTCCCAGAATGTGCATTTGCCAAGAGGCAGTTTCAAACCTGCCTCATCTGGGCAGTCTGACACCTGGAGTGCAGCTTGTTTATGCCACTCGGAGAGCTTGCCAAACACGGTGCAGTCACGTAAACAGACCAAGTGCTTCCAGAGGATCCTTACACTGGTCTTCTTTCCATGGCTGGTGTAATAGCTAACCCTTGTGGAACAGTGTGAGGCTCTGAGCTCGGTGCTTTAATTCCAGCATCTCAGTGGGTCTTGTCCTTGAAGTTACTGCCATTTTTCCAAGGAGGAAAGTGAGGCTGGTGGTTTAGTAGCCTTCCCAAATTCATACGGATCTAAATGAACAGGGACTTGAACCCAGGCACCTGTCTCTGGAGCTTGGCTAGAAAGGGGCCTGGCTCTCCGTAACCCATTGAGACAGACAGGAACCTGTAAACACAGGATTGTGGATGTTATTCCAGTGAGCTCTGCAGGGGAAGCTAGGGCGGAGGAGAGACGAACAGAGAAGCTGAGCTAGAGGGTGGGGCATGGGGTCGCGAAGAAGGGCTCTGTGAAGTGCTTTCAAGTCATGACCCTGACGACAAGGCCTTAGCCAGACAGAGAACAAGGAGAAGGAGGGAGCGGCCAGTGCCAGGGGCCTGAGGCAGGAAGGAATTGAATGTTTTTGAGGGGAACTGTGCGGCTGGAAAAGGCTGTGCACCTGGAAGGGTGAGAGCTGGGAGTCTCTGGCTGGGAACCTCAAGGCCAGTTGGCTGGTGGTCACCTGGTTTCATCACCTCAACATTCCCTGGCCCCCGGAGCCCCTGCCTCTGCCCAGGTGCTGTCTCTGTTCCCACCAGCACCAAGGCCATCTTTTCCATGCGTGGTCAGACCACGGCCCGCCTCTGCTTCTCATCTCACTGAGTGCAAGCCCACGTCTTACCACGGTCTACGAAGCCCTCTGTGGTCTGACGCCTATGGCCTCCTTGCAACTGTCCCCTCCCTCACTGGGCTGCCACCATGCTGGCCTTTTGCTCTCTCTCAAGCCCTCCAGGCAAGCTCCTGCCTTTGGGCCTTGCTGTTCCCTCGGTCCAGAGTGTTCTCCCCCACATATCCTGGGTCTCCCATCATCCAGCAGGCTTGCCCGGGCATGTTCTCATAGTGAAGCAGAGGGCCGGAGCAGGCGGAAAGGCACCGCCCTCTGCTGTGTCTCCTCTGCTAACATCCTCCCGGCTAAAGTGAGTGGCTGGCTGAGCCCAGAGTCCCAGGAGGTGGGCACGACGACCCTGGATGGCACAGGCTGAGGAGGCAGGGAGGGGTGAGGACTGGGGCCCTGTGCGCTGACCGAGACCCCTGGACCTGAGCTCCATCCCACCTCTCCCTGGCCCAGGGCCCTGCTTCCTTCAAGGGTCACTCCTGCAGTCGTCATTCTATCTTCGTCCGACCAATATTTATTGAGCATTTGCAACATGGCAGACCCTGTTCTAGACATGGGGACACAGCAGCACATAAAGTGACAAAGTCCCTGCCCTTTGGGAGCTTACATTTTTTCTTTTTAAAAGATTTTATTTTTTTCCTTTTTCTCCTCAAAGCCCCCCAGTACATAGTTGTATATTCTTCGTTGTGTGTCCTTCTAGTTGTGGCACGTGGGATGCTGCCTCAGCGCGGTTTGATGAGCAGTGCCATGTCCACGCCCAGGATTCGAACCAACGAAACACTGGGCCGCCTGCAGCAGAGTGTGCGACTTAACCACTCCGCCACGGGGCCAGCCCCATGGGAGCTTACACTTTTGAGGCAATGACACCCAATAAACAGAGAAACAAAGGGCCGTGAAGGGCACTGGGAAGTCCGGAAAGTGCCACGAAGAAACGGGAAGCAGGTAAGGACTCTGTCCTCCATCGAGTGGTCAGGGAAGTCCTTCTGATGAAATGTTTGAGCCGAGACCTGAAGAAGCGAGAGGGAGTCATGTGGATACGTGGGAGGAAGGCTGCAGGTCAGGGCAACGGCAGGTACTGAGCTCTGGGGCCGGATCTGCTTGGTGTGCTTGAGGAACAGTGAGCAGCCGGTGGCTGGAACAGAGTGTGTGAAGCAGAGACAGGAAGGCAGTGAGGTGATGGAGATAAGCAGGGCCAGCCACGTGGGGCTTTGTGGGTCTGGTGACGACTCTGATTCTACTCCGCGTGTGAAGGGAGCTTTTGGAGGATGGTGAGCAGAGAGTGAGGCAATCCGAGTCATAGTTTCAGAAGGCCCCCCGGGGAGCGGGGGACCCCATTAGGAGCTTGTTGCAGTCAAGGAGAGAGTCAGTGGCAGTGATGGGGGCCATGGCAGGTGGTCGGAGTCAGGATATAGCTGGAAGTGAACCCAACAGGATCTGCCAAAGCACTGGAGGGAAGCGAGGCGGGAGTCTGGGCGGGCTGGCACTTTGGTCTGAACAAGTGGGTCATTGGAGTTGCTATTTGCTTAGATGGGAGTGCTGGCTAGGGTAGGGGCTCAGTTTTAGACATAAAAAGTCCTCTGGGAGGAGAGAGTCTTTGGGACCTGGACAGAGTGACTGGCGTCTGAGGGAGGCATGGGGGCTTGGGGAGCCCCACTGTCCACTGAGTGGGGGAAGCAAGAGGCCATCAGAGGGTCACTAGTCAGTTCATTCATTCCGCAAAAATTTATTGAGCACGAAGGATAAGTCAGACACTTTTCCAGATTCTGGGGAAACAGCAGAGAAGAGAAACAATGTTGCCACTCTAACTTGGTACCTTACTTTCCCGTGGGGGAGATAGACAATGAGTACGCAAACACATATAAAAATAAGACTATGTCACAGAAGGATGGGTGTTACAAGGAAACACTGGAGGGTGATGCAGAGTGACCAGAGGACTCACAGTTGGGCAGGATGGTCACCCAGGCAGCCCCAAGGACCAAACCCAGACTCCCAGGAGGACCCTGGTCCAGTTTGGCTTCTTTTTGTCCCCCAAAGTGGCTGCTGTGTCATGAGGAGGGTTGGGAAGAGGAGTGGACCTCCAGTGACCCTGAGGGGTCTCGGGAAGGGCTTTGTCCTAGAGGTGGGCTCCTGAGGCGGGCTGCCTCTGTGAGGCTGTCCTGGTTATCAAGCTCTGGGCATGAGGAATCTTGGACAGAACAGGTGGAAGTGGAGAGGTAAGGGGCCAGGGAAGCCAGGAGAGGAGCATGGCCATGTTCCCACAGAGTGAAGCCGCTCGGCCCACGGCAAATTCTTCTCGGAGTGTGTGGAAAGGAAGCTGCTTACTTTGTCCTGGTTCAAGAGTTTCTGCTATGCAAAGAATTTTCTTTGTGCTTCCTGGAGCTTTATCCTGCAAAGAATGGGGGAGTGGAGCAATGGGTCTTTGAAGGCTCATAAACTAAAGTTCCCATCTCAGTTGTGTCATTGCAGATGGGTAACCTCAGGTGATGTGTCTATGTCCTTGGGGACAGCAAGAAATTCATCCAGGGGAGCGGTTTAGGCCGACTAGATTTTGAAGAAGCTGCCTCAGACAATTGCATGCAAGCTTTGGGGGTGGTTGGAAGTCATGGCAACAGGTTAGGAGGCTAATACCAGAGCCGCGGCAGGGTACAGAGAAGTCGCGGGAAGATTTGGGAAACATAAGTTCAAAGGCCCGTGGAGAGCGTGGGTCTCAAGGCTGAGGATGAGGAAGGTCATGGGCAAATCCTGGAGTTTCTAGTGGGGGCGGCTGAGTGAATGATGAACTGTGAGCTGAATTACAAACCACAGAAGGAGAAACAGATTTGGAGGAAAAGGGATCAAGTTCAGTTTGAGGACGTGAAGTGGAAGAAGTCTGGCACGTTGCTATAAATATGGATCTGGAGTTTAGGAGAGAACGCTGAGTCAGAAGCCACCAGGGCCTGCAGGGTGTTTGTGGCAGAGACTGGCCAAATGACAGCTCTGCCTGTTTCCTTGCCTTCCGGGGACACACTGAGGACACACTTCCCAGCCTCCCTTACAGTGGTGTGGCCACGTGGCTGAGTTCTGGCCGATGGAATGTGATGGCACTTCCAGGCCTGGCCCATCTACCCTCAGCCCTTGATCCCCCACAGCAGGGTTGGCAGACTTTTTATGTAAAGGGCCAGATAGTCACTCGTTTGGGCTTTGTGAGTCATATACTCTCTCCTGCAACTAACCTACTCTTCCATTGTCGCATGAGGACAGCCATAGCAATATGTAAACAAACGGGTCTGATGTGTCCCAAGAAACCTTTGTCTATGAAACAGGCCAAACCCTGATCTGCTCTGCTCTTTTCTACTTGATGGCTGGTTTCTGATGTCCAGGTTTCAGGTTCTGAGAAGCCGTGTATTGATTCTGTTTTTGTTTTTGTTTTTTTGAGGAAGATTAGCCCTGAGCTGACTGCTGCCACTCCTCCTCTTTTTGCTGAGGAAGACTGGCCCTGAGCTAACATCCATGCCCATCTTCCTCTACTTTATATGTGGGATGCCTGCCACAGCATGGCGTGCCAAGCATTGCCATGTCCGCACCCGGGATCCGAACTGGCAAACCCCGGGCCACCAAAGCGGAACGTGCGCACTTAACCGCTGCACCACGGGCCGGCTCTGACACCATGTATTGAAAAAGGCTAAGCCTCAATCTGTCTGACTCATGCAGGACTGTGAGGAGCAGAGATCCCTAATCCCTCACAGGAAGTAAAAAATAAACTTTTAGTGTGTTTAGCAAATGAAATTTGCAGGTTTATCTCTTATACAGGTTAGTATTCCTTTAACTAAGACAGAAATTGGTCCTAGGAGTGGGGTGTTACCATAATGAAAATCGACAATGTTTGGCATTGGTTCGTAGCTGGGGGGCAGGTGAGGAGGAAACCATTGTCGAGGTCTGGAAATATGGAGGCCCGTGCTCTGTAAGGGTGACACATTTAGTAGAACAGTTGCCTGAGACCAGCAGGCCAGCTGTCCTCTGAGCCTGTCACTCCTCGGGAAGAGGTTGTAAAACAGATTGTCATAACGAGCCTCGGTTGTTACAGGCAGCAGTTAGCAAAGTATTAGAAGAATATGATGAGTCCAGACAAGAATTGGCTGATTTGCAAGCAAAACTAAAATGAAATAGAAAGATTCCAGAAGTTTGGGGCTCTGGTTGGGAAAATTGACTGCTTCTAGACGCCAAACAGAGGGAAATCACATTTAACAAGCCTTTCAAGCGGCAGAGGCCAGTAGGCCTGAGCCTTGTGCCAGGTCAGAGTGAGCCAGCGTTCCGCTCCCGGGCCCAGCCTCAGGATCCCGCCTCAAGATCCCCATCAGTACAGGGAGAGAGAGAACGGCCTGAGGGCTGCAAGCAAAACAATCAGTCTGGAGAACTATGTCTCAAAATGAATTTTGCATGTGGTCACTGGCACCTGAAACTGACTGGAAGGAAAGAGATGAGGAGCCTTTTTAGGTTTTGAGGGAACTGTGTTGTCAGATAAAGCCAGAAGCCTGAACTAAAAAAAAAAAGGCTTTGACCCTTTGGGCCTTAAAACCACTTCAGGCCTCAAAACTTCTACCAGCGGGAGCTGTAGACAGCAAAAGATTAGCAGCGCCCGAGGAGGGTGTATGCCCAATATATGCTTCAAATGAGGCCTTGGATCAAAATGGCGAGAGGAACCCCTGAGCCGGCAGCCACAGAGGACAGGACGGGGCATTCCCCCAAGAGCAGAACCCCCGGCAGGGGCTTTCCCAGCTGCCCAGCAAGATTTCACAATTGCTGGGGTCAGAGTCTGCTTTGCATCTTCCGTTCTTCTTCTGATTGGGATATGGTATTGTGGTTATGCTGTCTGAGTCCTAACACTGAATAGCGAGTGTGTGTGTGTGTGTGTGTGTGTGGTGGGGGCAGGGGGAGGGAAGGACACAGATAACTTGTTCTTACAGTGCATTGGTTTCCAGATCACAAGGAACCACATGGGACCTGGAGAGAGAACCGTGCCTCTCCTGGAGGTCCCCAGCCTGTGGCGGAGGTCTCAGGAGACAGTGAGGGCACAGGACTTGGCTGTCTCTTTGGGGAGCGATGAGTGTGTGCCATGTGTGAGGGGAAGAGTGAAATGGCTCTCCAGTGACCAGATGGACAGCCTGTGTCAGGGACTAGTCAGCTGCTTACCCGCCCTGACCCATCTGCTGCCGGGTGTACCATTAGACCATGTCTCCTGCCTGCCTTGCAGTTGGATGTGGCCACAGGTGGTGTTATGGACTGAATGTTAGTGTCCCTTCAAAATTCGTATGTGAAGATCCTAGCCCCCAATGGGATGGTATCAGGAGGTGGGACCTTAGGGAGGTGGCTAGGTCATGAGGGTGGAGTCCTCGTGAGTGGGATTAGTGCCCTTGTAAAAGGGACCCCAGAGAGCTCCCTCGCTCCTTCCGTCATGTGAGGACACAGTGAGAAGAGCTGTCTGTGAACCAGGAAGTGGGCTCTCACCAGACACTGAATCTGCCGGTGCCTTGATCTTGGACTTGCCAGACTCCAGAACTGTGAGAAATAAATGTCTGCTGTTTATAAGCCACTCAGTCTATAGCATTCCCTTACAGCTGCCCGAATGGACTAAGACAGGCGGAGTTCTGGCCAATGGAGGGTGAGTGAAAGTGATGTAGTGTCTACCACAAAAACCTGTAACACCTCCCTCACGAGTCTCCATGTTCTCACGCCGTCAGGCTGCTGGCTGGATGCAGATGCCCCAGGCCATTGTGGAAGCCAGTTACAGATGGCAGGGGCTCATCCCTTGAGGACTTTGTGGAACACCAGTTGGATTTTATATGAAGAAAGACACTATTACATTAAGCCACTGAAACCTTGGGTTTGCATATCAGAGCAGCTGGTGTCACCTTCACTAAAGTGGAATAGAAGCTGTGGGAGCAGAGGGACCAGAGCTGGGAGAGGGGTGGCGTGAGGTGGAAAGAGACCCAGGTGGGACCCGGGGAACACCAACGCTTAAAAGGTGGGTGAAGGGGAGTTGGCAGCAAAGGGGGCTGAGAAGGAGTTAGGAGGAGAGTGAGGGTAGAGGGGTGGGTAGAGAAGGAATGCTAGGACCCTATTTCACAAACGACCCTGGGTCAGGCAGGGGGTACAAGGATGCACCCGAGTGAGTCCCTTTCCTCCAAGGGCATGGAAGACGGGCCACCACAGTACCACACGGTAATGCAACTCAGAGCAAGACGTAAGGTGAGTGGAAACCCAGGAAAGATGCTCAGCCCAAAGCGGGCAGTGTGCCCGGCGCTCTGAGCAAGGGGATTGACCCAGAGGTCTTGACTTCTGGTGTAGTGGACCCCTCAGAACCAGACAAAAGCTAAGGACGCTCTCCTCAGAGCAATGCATGCATTCCGAAGTACGAAGAGTCAGGACTCCAATGTATCTTTTTGGGGAACACAGTTCACCCCATACATGCTGTGAGCGAATTTGCTTTTCCCTAACAACACCCACCCTGAACACCCTCTGGACTGTGGCGTCCTCCCCAGAGCCCCCGGCAACTGCAGACCTGGCCAAGCAGGGAACTGTGGGTGCTTTCACAGCCCAGGACTGGGCATGACTCCCCTCCAGGACGATGTTGTGAGTGAGAATGTGCTGGTAATGCACAGCATGCAGCTTAGAGTGCTGGGCTTGCTGCTCACCAGCCTGTAATTTCCCCCAACCTCAGCAAGGATGTCTTGGTGGCAGGGGCTGCTGAATTCCATCCCAGGAACGTGCGGAAGGAGGTGGCTCTGGTGCTCTGCTTTTGAGAGAAGAAGGTAAGGAGGGAGCCATGGTTTGTGGCCTGAGCTTCCTGACCAACAGTCCCTAGCCAGTCTGGCTTGCCCTGGGGAGGCTGCGGGGGAGCAGGGTGGGGAAGGAGGGCGCAGCCCCTTCAGCTCCAGGCGGGTTCTAGCAGGAGGACCTAAGACAGGCACTGGGTCTCCTCAGGGCCACCTCAGGGCCCAGTTAGGCTTGATCATTAATTCACCACCATTATCATATACCAGATGCAGTCTGGATGGGGACAAAAGCAAAGTGACAACAAGGAGAAATGCTCTGGATAAAAACATTCACAGGAGGGAGGGCCCGTGGGAGGAGAGGCAGGGAGCTGTCATCTGGGATGACATTGAGGGGTGAGTGGGGTTCTTCTGCAAGTTAGAAGAATGGAGACCTGGGAAATCTGGGGCCCTTCAAGGATGCCAATCACTTGGCAGGGCTGGAAGAGCCAAGGTGAGGGGCAGGGCTGAGGACAGGGCGGAGGAGGCAGGCAGGGCCTGATGGCACAGAGTCTTGGGCCCAGGAGTCTGTGTTGAATCCTCTAAGCAATGGCAGGGCCTTGATGGGTCTTAAGCAGCATAAAGCCTTGGTTCAGTCCATGAATTCAACCATCCCGGCTGCAGCAGGCAGGCTGCTGGGCACTGGGAATGATGTGGGAGTCAGGGCATGTCGGTGGCCATCTACCCCTTGGGAGGGGGTGTGTTCATCTGGGGAGATGCAGCGAGAAGGGAGAAGCCTGAGCCCGTGTCTTTAGGAGTGCAGTGCAGAAGGGGAAGGGAGAGGGGGAGGAGGGCTGCGGGTAGGGCCCTCAGCCGTGTCTCTGGCTGGGCAGGAGCCGCGGCTGCTTGGCGACTGTTCGCTGTGGGCAGAGGCCCGCGTGGACAGTTGCCTCCACGTTCTAAGGTGCCATACTGTAGCAGCAAAGAGTCCCCTGGTATAACGGCCACCACCACTGATGGCCCACTGCGCGCCCAGCACTGTGCTCCAGCTTTGTGTGCCCGATCTCACGGGTCTCTCCGAATCCCCCCTGGGATATTACTCCTCCCATTTTGCTGAGGTTCGCAGAGGTGAGCGACTTGAGCAAAGAAACCCTGCTAGTGAGTGGCAGAGAAGGGGTTTGAAGTCAGGACTGCCTGTAGCCCAAGCTGCATCCCACTGTTGCCCCGACTCCTAAAGGATGTGCTGAGAAGCTCTCTTTGGTCACTGGTTGTTGGGTAGTGAGTGGTTGTTGGGTGACAATGCTTGTCCTATCGGCATAGGAACTGGGACTTCAGGTGGCTGGATCATTCATGGAGAGAAAGCTTCTGCCGAGCGAGCGGCAGTGGCCGGAGTTGGCAGAGTTGGTGGAAGGTGCCATCTTCACGAGGGGCCACGGCTGTCAGGGTCCTGGGATATCCATGGAGGCAGTGGAGTGTGGGTGGGGGGCTTATCTGAAAATCTTTGGCCACGCTACCCTACAGGGGCTGTCAGTCCTCGGTCAGGGTCAAGGGTCCCAAGTGGTAGACCTGGAGCTATGTGAAGATTGGAGCATCCAGAATTGGGGAGGGCGATTCAGAATTGCCCTCTGATGAGTAAGCACTGAGGAGGCAGCCTTCCCTGAAGGCTGGGATGGTGGTGGTACAACCTGTGGAAATTATAGTCTGGTGCTCCCAGAGCCACCGCCGTGTAGGCTGCCAGGCTGGCTCTGGAATTCAGAAGCATGGACACTGCACACAGGTGACCCTCACATCCGTGACCGCCACAGTTGGACGGTGTGACAAGGATTGCTAGCTGCTCTCCAAACTGGTGTCCTCTTTATTCTGGGCACGTAGCTAGACTGCATTGTCAGCTTCCCTTGCAGTTAGATGTGGCCATGAGTCTCAGCCCACGAGATGTGACCATTTTTCTAGGCCTGCTGTAACCATAAAAGGCTCGCTCACTTTCCTGGTCCTTTGTGCCCTCTCCCCTTTCGTTACTGGATGTCAACACCAAGGAGGTCTCAGAAGCCATGTGTTGAAGATGACAGAGTCTGCATTTGAAGAACTGTGTGGCCAAGAGCTCCACCCCCACCTGCCAGAACTGGACCTGCCGGGGACTGTCAATATGAGTGAGAAATAAACTCAACTGTGTTTATGCCATTATTATTCTTGGACTTGTTGCAGCATTAACTTACCCTGATAATACAGAGAACCACAAAGCTTGCAGGCCACAGGATCTCTCAGCTGCCGTCTCCAGTTAGTCTGACACCTGTTCAGCAGTTTCAGCTCCCGGCCTGTATCAGACGTGGAACCTGAACTTCTTGGAGAACAGTGCCCATTTCGCTAGGCACAAACCAAGTCACTTTCCTCAGATGACCAGGCTGTGGTGGCCTGATGTCCCATCTTGGGGAGCTAGGTCCCTGTAAAGTGCTTTGTCCACCCTTGAAGCTGGCCTACTTGCTCCTACCTGGGATGTTGACCTCAGCTAGGACCACCTTTCTCCAAAGAGGTGGTACCCCTGTGTTTGAAGCCTGTTGTGATCTTACGTCCCTGCCAATGCACAAAAGACACCACCCTAGGCGAGGCTGGCTCAGAGAACACCAAGGAGGGCAGACAGGAATGGGTTTCTCAGCTGCTGGCGGCCTGTGGCTGCCACTTAAGGCTGGACATCCCTCCTTCTTGAGGAGGCTGGCTGCTGCGGTGGCAGGGGCTCGAAAATGATGCTGAAGGCTCTCTCGTCTCTGGGGAAGCCTAGAAATGTTGGGTATCTTTGACACAAGGGCCACTCAAATCAGTTAAAACAAAACAAGGGGGCTCTATTGGAAAGACACTGAGGAAAGCCCCAGAGAGTGGCAGCAACGGGGGTGTCTCTGAAGACCTCGGAAGCTGGAGTCAGGGAGGCGACGCCCCCGCTTCCATGCCTTCAGCAGCTCCAGGCTGTGTCCTCCAGCCCCATCACCTAGAGGTGACAGCCTTGGCAGAGAAGCCTCAGGGAGGTTCTGATGGGTCTGGCTTGGCAATCACCAGAGCCAGGAGAAGGGCTGTAGCCTGGGGCAGAGTCTGAGTGGAAGAAATAAAGCTTTGCTTTCATTAAAATTCAGAAACAGCCAGAAGCACCTTTATTCTAAAACGGTATCTGCAGAGAAGAATAGCAGCCTGAATTACTTCTCTGCTGGGTCTTTCTTAGTATGTGAAACAAAGGAATCTGGGTTAGATGGAAAAAACAAAGAAGGGCAGGAATCTAGCGAGTTTGCTGAGCTTGTTTACGCCTGAAGTGATCGGCGATAGACGTAATTCCTGAACCATCATTGCATCCTGTACCACCCGTGTTTTATGATTTCACTCAGTTGTCTAAGATGTGTTTTACAAGCTTAATATTTATAATGCTGGTGATGGTGATGATAATGACAAAATATATTTTATTGCTTCTAAGTTCCAGGCACAGTTCTTAAGTGATTGATAATTCTTAAATCCTCAAAATATTCCTATGGAGTAAGTATTATCATCCCATTTTACAGATGAGGAAACTGAGGCACAGAGATATTAAGGCTTATCTTTTACATGGGAAAGACAGACTGTTTGGAAAAAAATGACAAGAAAATTTCATCTTTTTATATGGAGTGGCTGGACGACACTCAGAGAAAATCTCTTATGACAAAGGCCAGAGAAGAATCTAATTTAATTGTACTTGGGACGTTTGCCTGATGAGTCAGATAATCAGGGCTCTGTGGAGTCCATGAGTTCATTAATATTCTTCAGCTTTTCTCATTAGCGTGAAGTAACCACACTATTTTAATAACCACAATACTTCTTTTTTGGGGCCAAGGAAATTGTTCCGTTTTAAAGAAGACTGAACAAAAGAGATTTCTATATTTGTCATTCTGCATTTCTTACCTCCAAAGGGAAGACGTGTACTTTCTGATTTCACAATTTGTTACGAGGAGGTGGTGGAGAAGATAGCAGATCAGACGTAGATGGTGGCACCTGGTGGGGAATCCACCTTGGAAGTGTCAGAGCCCAGTTCCACGCCAGAGGAGCCCTGGTTAGACACGCCAGGGCCCGGGAGGTCTGCATTGGGAAACACAGGCCTTGGCATAGGCTGGCTCAGAGGCCATGCTGCCCGGCCAGTGACTCCTTCAAGGTGACATTGGGCAGTACCCAAAGATGTCCTCCAGGTGGATGGTGACCCCTTGCAGGATCCCATTTGTCACCCATTAAATGACATGGGGGATGGTGGGGGCATCCCATAGCTGAGGGTTGATGACCAGGTAGCAAGCTATCCAAAAAGTAACTGGGAAACTTTCTTGCATTCTTGACCTCCGGGCTGTGCATGCCCCTGAGGCCCTGTTTTATGAAGATCATCCTGACAGTTCAAAGTTCAATGAAAACACCTAGGATCCCACAGAGTCACTCCATCGAGGCGGTGGTAGTCTGGGCGGAGGTGGAGCTCCCCGTTTTCTCCACTTCAGAGAACACCAGGCCTTGTGGTGGCAGAGGGCTGATGATGCCACAGTCAGGATTCTTTGGGTTGAAATCCAATATGACATAGTTTAGGCAGAAAGAGGAATTTACTGGAATCAACCAACAAACTGTAGGAAATCCCACACAGCGGCTTCCAGGACCCGCAGCCCAGTGGGACTCTCTTCTCTCAGCTCTACTTCTCTCTCCCCCTGTGGTTTGTTCTCTCCCCCTGCAGACTTGGCTCCTCCACTCATGGGAAACACCAAGAGTGGCGGCGCCCTGTAACAGTTAGGACTCTAGGATGGCAAGGCAGTCCCACTAGGACCACAGGGTTGGAGGAAGGGAAGAGGCAGTCCCCGAGAGAAGGCAGACCAACAGGTAGTTGTGCCGTTCACCAAGGAACCTGGTTTGCCAGGGCCACATTCTCTCTCCACGTCGGATTAAGGTCAAGCCCTGTTCGATTTGGCACAGAAGTTCCTGAACCAACAGGCAGCGCTGCTGCCCCATTCAGGAGTGACAGATGCAGGGTCTAGGGGGGCTCTGAGGTTCCAGTTGGGAACAGCCACAAGTAGAAAATAACCTACATGTCCACCAACTGATGAGAGGATAAACAAAATGTCCTACATATGCACAACAGAATACCGTCCAGGCATAAACAGGAATGAGGTACTGATACGTGCTACAACATGGATGAACCTTGAAAACATTGTGCTATGAAAGAAGCCAGACACAAAAGGCCAACATCGTATGATTCCTTTTATAGGAAATATCCAGAATAGGCCAATGCGTAGAGAGAGACAGCAGACTAGTGGTTGCCAGGGCCTGGGGGAGGGAGGTGCGGGGAGGGGTTAGACCTAGGTAATGATGCTGGTTGCACAACATTGTGAATGTACTTGATGCCACTGATTTGTAAATCTTTCAATGGTTAAAATGGTAAAATTGATGTTATGTGTATTTCAGCACGACAAGAATAGCAAGAATAACATAGGCTGACTTCAGACAAACATGTCGGGGCTTGAAGCACTGAGACTCCAGTGAGGGGGTGAGTAGGTCCCCACATGGATCCCCTGCCTGGGGAAGGTGAGGCACCCACAGAACACAGGCCACGGGCCCATCACAGGGTGATCGGGGGGTGGGGATACTGGAGTGTCATTTGACTGAGCCCTCATGTTTCCGGAAGGCCTCCCACAGAGCTTTTGGATGTCCCTCTAAGCAAGCTTGTCCACGCAGAAGCAGAGAGGCACTGGCTGGACAGGAGTGTTCTCTCACAGCCTTGAATTGATGCTCTGCCCCTGGATCACAGCACCTGTGTGAGTTAATAATGTTTACTAATCCTGTCGTTATCTGTGCATAGCACTGTTCTGGTGTAAATATTTTTAAAAGATTTAAATCTATAGATTACCAGTATGTGGTGAGTTGAATAACAGTTCCCAAAGAAATCAGGCTCTAATCCCTTAAAACCTGTAAATGTTACCTTATCTGGCCCCAAATGTGATTAAGCTAAAGATTTTGAGATGGGGAGATTATTCTGGATTATCTGGGTGGGCCCTAAATGCCACCACAAGGACTCCTATGAGAGGGAGGCAGCGGGGGACATTACCGCAGAAGAGGAGAAGGCCACGCGGCCACAGAGGCGGAGACTGGCGTGATGCAGCCAGGGAGCTAGAAGCCGACAGACGCCGGACGAGGCAGGAAGGGACTCGCCCCTGGAGCCTCACCCAGCGAAAACTGATTTCAGACTTGCGGCCTCCAGAGTGAGAGAGAATACATTTCTGCTGTTTGAAGGCACCACACCTGCGGTGGCTTGTTACAGCAGCCACAGGAAACTAAAGCACAGTGACACACGGTTGTCATTAAACTGTAATCAGGATAATATTGTCTTACCGAAAATGCAAAATTAATGTGATTTTGCTGCAAGGTTCTGACATTTTGCATCACTTGAAACTACATCAATCTTTTTAGTCTTTTGGGCAGAGAAATAAAATATTTCATCACTTGCATGGGTACGCATCAGAAGTACTAACTTAATAAAAAGAACGTGTAGAATATGCCACAGTTTTAGAAATCCTATTTTGATATTTCTTGATTTTTAAAAAAACAGACTGGGAGCCTCAGAGAAAGGAGGTGGCCTTGGCCTCTGAGAGGCCCTCGCTGGTCAGTACCATGTGCTCCCACCCCCTGGGGATCCAGTTGACACTGGTGCACTGATGACCGTCGCTGGGTGTCCTGTGCACCAAGAGGGATGATCCCACAGGGCCTGGCCGGGTTCCCGTCTCACACGCCTGAGTCTCCAGCTGCCGAGATTCCATCTGTTGCCTGCGCAGCCAGGGCCCTGCAGAGCCACCAGGGGATATCCTGCACACGCAAGAGTGGGAACCTCCGCCTCGGGACTGGGAGGGAGAGGTGCCTAAACTTTGAGGACTCCAGCTGATTCACACGCCCAGAGAGGCTTCCCGGCGAATGACAGCCTGTGTATCAGGCCAGGAGAGGGGCCCGGGCTGGGATGGTGAGACTCGGCACCGCTCTTTCAGTTCACTGGATCCCTTTTCTCAGCCAACCGACCCTGGCACGTTTCCCAAGGGATGAAAACCCTGCGTGGGGGAGTGAGGTAAGTACATCGGGGTCACACACTTCCGAGTTCGTGCCTCTCCAGGACCTCAATGCTTCTGGAGCCAGAGCTGCAGTCTGAACTGGGGGAATGAGGGAAGATCAGAACTTCCAGAGACGTGAGGCCGAGGGTCAGTTTCCAGTAGAACAAAGCTGTTGAGGGAAAACGAATAGGAATTTAGAAACCGGGAAGGTGAGTCAAGGCTGGTGGTTCGGAATGGAGACTGTGAAAATGCCAGGCTGTCCAGAGGCCTGTTTGTAAGCCGTGCTTGCTGCGTGGCGCAGGAGCAGCTCTAGGGCATTAAAAAGAAGGGTTCAGAATGCCTCACTCAGCCGCCTAGTCCTCCAGGCTTGGTGGGGTGAGGTGGAGGAATCTTCATTTCTAACCAGCACTTCACATGTTTCTAGTGTATATGCCTTATGGGAGGACGTGTGTATATCTATGTCTGTATGTGCATGTGTGTGTTTCAACACGGATGTGTACCTATATTTGTGTGTGTTTGTATACGTGTTATCAGTGTGTATATGTAAACGTGTATGTATGTGTGTACTTGTGTGCATGTATCTATGTGTCTTTATACGTGTACATGGGTTTGTGTTTAAGTGTGCATGCGTGTGCACATCTTTGTGTGGTGTGTTTTCCTAGGCAGACTCCAGGGGAGCTGGTGACTGGCCGGAAGGCGGAGAGAGGGAAGGGGGTGGTCAAGGATAGCTGATGAGCCTTGCCTGGGGACTCGGTGACTACGATTCCAGGAGAGTGACTGGCCCACGTTGTAAATGATACTGCACAGCTGAGCACATGTGCACACTAGTAGTTACACCATTCCAAGTTACCAGGAGGGCAGTTTTGGTCCTAAGTCCAAACCCTGCCACAGAAAGAACCACCGTGGCCCGGCAAAGGAGCCCGAGGGGAGGCCCCCTCCAGTCGAAGCCTCTGGAGTTCTCTTCGTCCTCAGCATCCTGCTCCTGGCTGGTCACACTGAGTGCAGAGCAGACAGCCTCCTGGGCTACGTTTCTTCCCATCTAGACCCCATCACCTGCAGAGCCCCTCACCGTACTTCTGAGGCTCTGGGCTGCTCTTGCTAACCCATCTTAGCGAGTGTGGGGAAGAGTGTCTCTCCCACAGGCCCTGCTGTGGCTTCCGGCGACCCGCGGGGGCTCCTCTCTGCTTTGTCTCTGCACCACATCCAGCCATAGGAGGGCTGTGTGGACCACCCTGACTTATGGCAGGAAGAGAACAACTTTCCAGTCCAGTGACAACTAGAAAGGTCTCCCCATTGTGCAGGGAGCCATCAACTCCACTTAATTCCCCTCCCCTCCCCCCACCCACCAGTGGCCCAGGCTTAACCATTTCATAACCAGTGTATACACCTGGTGACGCTGCTCTGTGGACCTTTGCCATGGCTGCTTCCCCTCTGTTGGAGTCGAACAAGAGAGGGGCGGCAAAACCAGCCAGTGGTGGGGGCTTTAGCAGCAGGTCCTGCAAGGATGCCTAGAGCCAACAGGGCCTCACAGGCCAGGGGTGGGCAGGGACAGAGCAAAGGAGAGCAGAAGCCGCAGCAGCACAGCGGGGAGTCCGTGAGGGGCTTGCCATGCAAATAATAGAAACCCAGTTCAAGCAGCCGCTGCATGCCCCAAGACACAGGCTGGTTGCTTATCTCCTCTGTCCCCGCCCCCCGCCCCTGTCTGTCCTCCTGGCTGCTCCCCTGGGCTCTCAAGACGGGCTCCGTAGGGCCAGGCCTCAGACTCCGGCAATGACACAACTTCTGTAGCTTTTGTCTCCTTTTAAAGATGAAGAAAATCCTTCTCCGGAGCCTCACATTTCATTGGCCAGAACTGCTTCACCTGCCCATGCCTGACCAGTCATTTGGCAGGGAAAACGAGCCAGCACGATGGCTGTGGACCGATTAGAATTCACGCCCGTGGGCTTGGCGGTCCCGGTCTTCCCTGAGGAGCAGGGTGAACCAAGTTGGGGGCCAGTTCGTAGGAAGACATGGGGGTGAGGGCGTTGGTCAGGCCACAGTGTCTGCCAGAGAGAGAACGAGGGGGCTAGGTGTTCAGGAACCACATCGGAGTCCAAAAAAGGGCAGGCTTGAAGCTGAGCCAGAATCCCTTGTTCCCTCCGCATTGCTTTGACCCCAGCCGACTGCGGCCTAAGGTGACATGGGCTGTTGGTAGTCCTGTCCTGGATTATTCCAAGGACAGTGGCCCACTTACGCTCTTGCTCACTGCCACCCTGGAAGTGGTTCTGAGTGAGCTTTGGGGAAGCATGGCCACCACCGTCATAAGGCAGGAGGCCCAAGGCCTGTGGACTCTGACGGATGGCTGGGGTCTGGGGACGTCGAAGCATGGTCGTGAGGGCGCTGGGAAGGATGGAAGGGAGGCAGCCAAGGGAGGGGAGGCCCTCAGGGCTGTGGGTTCCAGTGAGTGTGGGGAGCAGAAGCAGGGTTTGAAGACCTGTGAGCATCTCTGCCACCCAACTCAAAGGGGCCCCAGGGGCCTTTCCAGAGCAGGGATCGGAGGGAGAGGACCAAGTCTCCTGGCGGGAAGAGAAGAAGGTGAGCACAGTCCGCTGAGTCCTTCTGCAGATTCAAGGGACCTCAAGTTCTAATGGGGACCTCCAGAGATGACTGCTTGCAAAACACCTTGGAGCCGGGTACCTGAGTGTGGTTCACCCCCCGAGATGTGCTCGTCCTAGACCCCAGATCCTGTGGATATGTTACTCTACAGGGTAAAAAGGACTTTGCAGATGAGACTAAGTTGGGATCTTGAGATGGGGAGGTTATCCTGGTTCTCCAGGTGGACTCAGTGTAGTACAAGGATCCTTCTAGGAGGGAGGCAGAAGGTCATGGAGGAGAGAAGATGCTACACCACTGGCTTTGAGGATGGAGGAGGGGCCATAAGTCAAGGAATGTAGGCGGTTTCTAGAAGCTGGAAAAGGCTAGGCACAGATTCTCACCATATTAGTTTCCTGTGATTGCTGTAACACATGACCTCAAATTTGGTAGCTTAAAACCACAGAAATTTATTCTCTTACAGTTCTGGAGGCCAGAATCTGGAGATCATAGCGTCGAAATGCAGGCCCCTCTGCAGGCTCGGGGGGAGTCCGCGCTCTGCTGCCTCCAGCTTCGGGCGGCTGTCGACTTTCTCTGGTTTGTGGCAGCATCATTCCAGTCTCTGGCCCACGGTCACACTGCCTTCTCCATTCTCTGTCTTCTTGTCTGTCTGTCCATGTGTCTCTCTGATAAGGATACACGTGGCTGCATTTAGGGCCCACCTGGGAAATCCAAGAGAAGCTCCTCCTCTCGGCATCCTTAGCTTAATCCCACGCTTTTCCATATAAGGTAATGTGCACTCTTTTGCCATATAAGGTGCTATTCTCAGGACCCCGGGATGAGGATGTGGACATATCTTTTGGGGGCCACTGTTCAGCCCCCTACACTCACCTAGAGCCTCCAGGAGGACCCCGCCCTGCCGACACCCTTAGTCCTGTTAAGATCTGACTCCCAGAACTGCAGAATAAACTCACATTGCTCAAGGCTGTGAGGTTGGTGGTAATTTGTTACAGCAGCCGTAGGAAATGAACGCACTGTATTTACTGACATGAAAAGACACACTGTCGAGTGACATTCAGGCAGGACACTAACCCGGGTTATGGTAAGAACCGCTTTATATCACAGAAGTCTGTGTGCCAGGCTGCTCTCAGGGGAGGGCACCCAGCAGAGGGGCCGGGACAGGAGGCAGGCTCGGTGGAGGCCCAGAGCAGTGTGGCCGCTTGTCACCCGCCCATCCACACTCTTCCAGAAAAGATTTAAGGACAGGCCCTCCCCGCCGCTCCCCCCTCAAGTTCTCTTCCCTTCTCCTCCTCCCTCACCTGCCTCACTTCCCCACAGTTCCCTAGAAGCTAGCTTAAAGCCAGGCCCCTGGGGGAGACGACGAGGGGGCAAGATGAAGATGGAGGGAGGGTGACATGGGCCATCAAGGATGATGTTGGGAGACCTGGGGACTCTGGAGGGGGTGCCTTGCCTCTTAGCACCAAGGAAATCGGTTCTGGGAGGCGACCCTGCTCCCACAGACCCGTTTGACTTGAAGCACCTCATCCTGGCCTAGATTCCCCATCTGCTTGTGCTAAACCCCACATCCCCCAGGGGGCTGTGGGGCACCAGGCCCACTCCCTCACGAGTCAGGAGTGCGGGCCCCAGGACCCGAGGCCGCCCCTTGCCCACGGCGGTGGATTCGATGAGCGGAGCACTCTGTCAGCCTCCTCGCATCCACCCCCACCAGCCTCACCCAACCCCCTCCCCACTCCCTTTCTGAGGTTCCCCCTCAGAGTCCCCAACTTCCTGGCAAAGGTTCTCCAGCTAGGCTCTCCCAAGAAAGCCGTCCACGGCCAGATGGGAATGTTTCCAGCTCACGGTGAGGCTCTGAGGAGAGACACTAAGAGGTTCTCCTCTGTGCTCAGGTACTCACTCTCCCTGAGGCCTCAGTGTCGGCAGAAAACTAAATTATCCATCCAATTCAAAAGTGGAAAACTTCCATTCATATAAAAATTCTTTCATAGCAGATTGGGGGCTGGGGCTGGGGAATGGGAAGTGACAGCTTAATGGGTACGAGGCTCCCTTTTGGGTTGATGAAAATGGAACTAGATAGGGATGGCAGTGGTACAACATTTGACTATCCTAAATGCCTCTGAATTGTTCACTTTAAGATGGCTGTGTTTATGTTGTGTGAATTTCACCTCAAAAAAATTATTCCTTTCTTTTCAACGAAAATGGAGCGTTGACTGTGTTTCACATACTGTTGAATGTCCTGGGGACATATTGACGAGGAAGACGCCCAAGATGCCCACCCCACAGAGCATAAGGTCTAGTGAAACATACAGGTAAGAATAATACAGTGATGCAGCTGAACTTGGCACAAAAGTGGTGATCAATAAATGCTTGTTAAATAAAATATAAATGGATATAGGAGCTCTTGGAGGTCTATGTAACCCAGACTGAGGATCACAGAGGAAGTGGTATCTAAACGAACTCTTGAGAGATAAGTAGGAGTTAGCCAAGTGGGACTGTAAGATGTGCAAATGCCCAGAGGTGAGGCAGCTTCCAGGAACTGAGAGATGTCCTGTGTGGCTGGGAACAATGTTGGAGGAGTGAGGGGTGTGAAACAAGGCGTGAAGAGCGGGCAGGAGTCGGCTCCAGAGGCCCTTTGAGTCATGCTAATATTTGTTCACACAGGCATTCTTTCTGCCAACGGTACCTGGATTTTCCTTTAGGGAATTTACTCATCCACCATTCTCAGCTGTGCAGTAGAATGAGTAGGAAGTGAGGGGTCTGGAGTATTTATTACCTTTATGTGAGTAAAATTCATTATAGATAGGTGATAGAGAGAGATAGCTAGATATCGATAGCTAGAGAGATGTAAATAAATAGATAGATATAGATAGACGTTAATAGATAGAGAGAGACAGAGACAGAAAGAGACAGAGGTGATAGATAGACAAGAACTGGTTGTTAAACATTCACCAGCACACCACTGTCTGTAGAGGTGGAGGGATATGACTCAAATCTGATATAAAAATCTATTTTTTTTTAAAGATTTAATTTTTTTCCTTTTTCTCCCCAAAGCCCCCCGGTACATAGTTGTGTATTCTTCGTTGTGGGTCCTTCTAGTTGTGGCATGTGGGATGCTGCCTCAGCGTGGTCTGATGAGCAGCACCATGTCCGCTCCCAGGATTCGAACTAACGAAACACTGGGCTGCCTGCAGCGGAGCGCGCGGATTTAACCACTCGGCCACGGGGCCAGCCCCTATAAAAATCTATTTTTTACATCCGTCTGGGCTCCCTGAGTTCCCAGCCAACACCAAAACTGTTTATTTAATAAGGGGAAGTTCCATCCCTCCTTCCACCATTAGGGACCAGTTAGATGAGGGGGTGTGTGGGGCCTGGGAGCGTGGCTGTGTTCATTTGCACCTGGATCTCAGCGTTCAGTGGAACTAAGCCGAGAAACGCATCGCAGTTCCATCTCTGCTAAGCTGCTGGCAGAATGATGTTGAAAAGAGAAGATCGAGAGAGCAGGAGTCCTGGGTGCCCGGAATTACTCTGGAAGACGAATGTGTGATCTGGGCACAGAGCCGCTGTGACCTTCAGAATGGCTGTGCCAGCACATCCAGGGCTGGAGGACCAGGCTGGGGTCTGCACAGACCTCCTGTGAAAGACACTGCAGAAGGCAGCCCGTGGACGGGGTGGACGTGTTTGCGGCATCCAACAAAGGTAATTTTTTAGGATGGATTTGCTCCGCAGAGGCAAAGTAGATTTGTAATTATGCAGTTCACTAATGAGACTAACGAGACCTGTTGTTTCCTGACAACAGCTGTCCCCACCTTCTTACTGACAAAACTCGGGTTTGTTCTGGTGTCAGCAGTCCTGGGCTTTGTGCTCTTCCCAGCCTGGTGGGGTAATCATGGTTGGTGTTTCTCTCCTCTGGGCAGCGACTGATTTAAGAAATGAACCTGAGAGGAAGCCTGTGGAGGTGTCTCTGGGAAGGACTTTCTCTTCTTCTAGAAAGAACTACTGGGAGAAATGCCCCCATTCTCTTTGGGTGTGGTGGTCCCTGTGGGAGGCTGGAACTGCTGCAGCCCCTTTGCGACCATGAGGAGACAAAGCAATATGTTGTGTGTGGGGGGGGGGGGTGGATATCTAGTCATATCTGTCATCCTGGAGCAGATCCCTGGAAGAAGTGGGCAGTGAGAGGAGCCCAAGGGGCCCTGGGGTTGGCTGAGGGGAAAGCTATGACTTCTGGTGACAGTGATGCTGAGGGACCTCCGAGGAGCCAGAAAGGAGATAAAGCGAGTAGAGGAGGTACTCCTGGACAAGACTGTAGTATTGTGCACCAGGTTTGTAACAACGAGCACAGAGAGAAGTGGACAGGCAATAGATATCTTGGAGGCAACTTGGTGATCACTTGGATAGAGAGGATGAAGAAGAGAGGCTTCACAGATTTTCCTTCAATAAAGGACAAATTCCTCCCCACCATGGACCACACAGCACTGTCCACCACGGCTCCTGCCCATCTCTCCAGACACATCTTTCCACCTCGCCCTCCTTGGTCTCTAAAATACGGTCCGTCATGTTAATCTTTTGGTTTCTCAGAGGTTCCTTTGCACTCTGCCCTCTGCCCTCTGCCCTCATCACTCGCCCGCCCACCTGCCAGACTCCGGCTCACCTTTCAGCCTGCTTCCTCTGTGCTGCTCTGGTCCGGCTCGCTCACCACCCTGTGCCTCCTCAGCCCCTCTCCCCGCCCATGATAGTACTGAGACTGCTGTGTCCAGCCTGCGGCTCTGCAAGTGCCATGGGGCTGGGATCAGCTCCCAACACAGCACCTGGCCCCCAGCAGGTGATTCACAAACACCTGTGGAACGATGGACTGAGAGCCGATGAGATGAGTGACGGGGGGCCCTGGTGGCCTAGAAAGAGCTTTGGGTGGGGGAGGTGAGGAAGAGGAGACTGGGGGTATAGAAACACTTTAGGGTGTCTCGCTCCTTCCAAAGGTGCACCTACCACTTCTCTCCTTCCCAGGACTTCACTGCCAAGACCCTCATTGTCCCTATGCTGCTGCTTTCTCTGTCTCTCTCTCTTTTTTTTTTTGTGAGGAAGATTGGCCCTGAGCTAACATCTGTTGCCAATCTTCCTCTTTTTGCTTGAGGAAGATTGTTGCTGAGTTAACATCTGTGCCCATCTTCCTCTATTTTGTATGTGGGATGCCGCCACAGCATGGCTTGATGAGTGGTATGTGGGTCCGTGCCTGGGATCTGAACCCACCAACCCCTGGCCACTGAAGCAGAGCACGGGAATTAACCACTATCGTGGTCCCTGGTTTCTCTTTTTTACCAATTCATTTCCATGGGCCCATGAACCTGCTCTTCGAGTGTCTCCATTACAAATCCCTTAGGAGGCAACGCATTTGTACACCTCACCTCCCAGTGCCACCGGCAAAACCTACTGAAAGACTCATGCGTGCTCGCTGTCCCACCTGCTCACCTCCTCGTCTCTTCAACCTGCTCCTGCGGGGGCTCTGTGCACTCTGCTTTGCTGAGTCTGCCCAGGTCGGCGTCACTGGGGACGGGAGACCTCAGGCTCCTGGTTTTCCTCCTGGTCACAGGCTGCTGGATTTCATCTCCTTTACTTGTTTTTCCTCCACTGCCTCTAAATGTAGTGGTGTCCCCGGCCTGGGCCCCTTTCTCTGCCTGCTCTCCACCCTGGTGATCACATCCATTCCCATGGCTTTGAACCCCATCTTTATACCTACGGCCGCCACACTTAGAACTCCAGCTCTGAGTTTCAGTCTGCTTACCTGGTGTGTCCAGTCACAGGGTCGAATTAATACCTTTTGAAAAAAACTTAGCATCTTGAATTTAACTTCGTTCAAATAGAATCTTGACCCCCGCACACCCTGTGCCTCCCCTCTCCTCCCCCATCTCTGGCAGAGCACATAGTGGGTGTTCAATATCATTTGTTGATGGTGGATGTGATATTGTGATATAATAAGATCTATATATTTTATCTTTGTCTCCTGTTCCTGGCACAGAGGTTCTAAAATCTTTCTAATTTCCTGAGTGACAGAATCATCTTTTGTTATAATATTTGGTCTCAGTCTCTAGGTCCTTGGGTTCTCCAGAATGATGAGTGTCTTGTATGCTAATGAGAAGACTGGTGGCTGGAGGCCCCCAGACAGCTTTGGGATGGGGGCTGGTCACCAGAAAGACCAGGCATGACTAGAAGGTTGGCACCTTCAGCCCTACCCCCAGCCTCCTGGGAGGGGAGAGGGCCTGAAGATTGAGTTAATCACCAATGGCCGATGATTTACTCTATCATGCCTACGCAATGGTATCTCCATAAAACCCCCTAAATAATGGGGTTGGGGGGTTCAGAGGGCTGGGTTGGTGAACCCGCTTCTTGGCGGCCCGGGGTTCACCGGTTCGGATCCCAGGTGAGGACGTGGCACCGCTTGGCAAGCCATGCTGTGGTAGGTGTCCCACATATAAAGTGGAGGAAGATGGGCATGGATGTTGGCTCAGGGCCAGTCTTCCTCAGCAAAAAGAGGAGGATTGGCAGTAGTTAGCTCAGGGCTAATCTTCCTCAAAATAACTAACTAACTAACTAACTAAATAAATTGTAGGGCACCCAGCTGGAGTCAGAGAATTGGTTGGTGTGGGACCCTCCCCCGTACACACACATATTTGGTGTCGGAAGTGTTCTGTGGGTAGAAACAGATCACAGCCGTGAGTGATTGCGAGGCAGTGGTGCTTCCTGCTTCTGAGAGCTCTGGCCGCTGACCTGGTTTGGGGAACCAGACCAATCGCTGGGCTGAACTCTCCGCCTTCAAGCTGACCACTGGTGCCCAGCTCTGAGGTTCTTACAGAGCCAGGGGGTGTCCACAGAAAACGGTTTACTTATGAGCAACCACATCTGTTTTTTTTAATTGTGGTAAAATATGCATAACATAAAAGTCACCATTTTAACCATTTTAAAGATTTTACTTTTTCCTTTTTCTCCCCAAAACCCCTAGGTACACAGTTGTATATTCTTCGTTGTGGGTCCTTCTAGTTGTGGCGTGTGGGATGCTGCCTCAGCATGGTTTGATGAGCAGTGCCATGTCTGCGCCCAGGATTTGAACCAACGAAACACTGGGCCGCCTGCAGCGGAGCGCACGAACTTAACCACTCGGCCATGGGGCCAGACCCCATTTTAACCATTTTAAAGTGTACAATTCAGTGGCATTTACTACATTCACAGTATTGGGCAACCATCACCATTATCTGGCTCCAGAACATTTCAGCACCCCAAAAGGGAAATTCTGTACCCATCAGCAGTCAGTCCCAATGCCTCCCAACTCCTGGCAACCACTAATCTACTTTCCATCTCTATGCGTTTGTCTGTTCTGGACATTTTGTATAAATGGAATCATATATTATGTGGCCTTTTGTGTCTGGCTTCTTTCACTTGGCATCACCTTTTCACGGTTCATCTGTGTTACAGCATGTGTCAGGACTTCCTCCTCTTTGATGACTGAATAATATCCCATCGCGTGGATATACCACGTCTCCATGTCTGTTCTTGAAGGAACAGGAGTAGAGAAGATTCTCCATGGCAGGTGTATGCTGGGGGCTGGGCAAACACAGCCAGGAGCACAAATGACACTGGGCTTCTGGGCAGTGGGGAGCGGCTGCAGCCCCCTGGAAAAGCCTTTTAACCCTGCCTTGTCCCCATCATTCAGATGGCTTATCCAAACGTCCCAGGGGAAACAGGAGGTCTCCTGGTCCAGCAAGGGAGGCTGTGGATGGGTGAGCCCCTGGACACCGTCTCCAGCATCCCTTCTGTGCCCACTTGGGCTTCCCCAGCCCAGCAGGGGGCGCTGGGGCAAGTCTGGTTCCAAGAAATGGTCTCCTACTTGGGATACTGGTGAATTTCCACCTTTCAGTGTTTTTTTCCTCAGCTTACTTCCCAGGTATTCAAGTGACGGGAACTTTGCGTTTGGGGAGTGCTAGACCGTTCCGGTTCTGGGCTGCAGCCAGTGGGAGTGTGTGAAAGACAAATTCCCCATCTCAGTGGGGTCAGAATGGGTCTGACAAGCCTTCCAGCTGATGCTTGTGCATCCCAGGCTCAGGATGCTCTACAAGACCCTCAAGTTCATGCCCAGAGCGGGAGCGCGTCCTTTCTGCAGACACTAGAGGGCTGCCTCCCAAATGATCGTTGCTAGGCTGAGCGCTCCTGTCTCTTCTTTGTGAATCCATTCAGGAGAACCAACCTGAGTGGTGGCTTATTCTGTGGGCCACACCCGTAACATTTCGTTCATTCATTCATTCAACGAAACTTTGTCCTATGCCGGGCACCATGCTGGCATGGAAGTTACAGCGCAGACTAAGACGTGGTCCCTGCCTACAAAGGCCTTGCATTCTGGGTGGGGAGACACCTAATCCCACTCCAGCGAGGAGGGAGCCTGGAGGGCGGAGCAGGACGGGTTCCCAGGTCAGGGAATCAGGAAGCCGAAGGCAGCAGCAACATTTTTCTTTTTTTTTGGGAGAGTGAAGCAGAGAACTGAACCGGAGCATCATGATTTGGTCGTAGGCATTTTAGCCTTCTATATTTTTTCCATTCAACATTCAAGAGATGAAAATAATAAACTTGTTTCTGGTTCTGCTATGAAGGTCTATCTTAGGTCAGAAAGAAAATGTCCTCCCTAATTAGTCCATTATGGAAACGCACAAGCGGACTGTCCACAGAGAAAAGGGAGAGCTGTACGGCTTTAGTTTCGGGATAAGTGTGCTCAACTCTGGAACAGCTTCTACAAAAGCTGAGAAGACACCGCCGAATCCACTTCCAATAGGAGGAGCCGTCTGGCTGGAATCTTTGGGCAAGCAAAGGTGTTTCTGGGTGCGTCAGGGTCTGCAGATACGGCTCTGAAGGCTCCGGGGCGTAGGTGGTCAGGAAGTCCTGGGGGTCACCGAGGGCAGTGGCTTGAAACCCTGGCCGCCCCTTCAGAATCGCCTGGGAGCTTTTAAAGCTACCACATCTGGCCCCACTCTAGTGACTCTGATTTAATTAGGGGGCACTCAGGTGCTGGTACTTTTTAAAAGCTCCCCAGATGATTCTAATGTGCAGCCGGTGCTGAAAACCCCTGGCTGTGGGGGGAGGGGCAGCAATGTGCAAGAAGAGGACGGGGGCCATGCCAGCCTTGACACACCCCTATGCGCAACGCCTGGGGAGAGGAGATGGGGACGGGGCTACCAGAGAAGTGGATGGAGACCAGGAACAGGCATACCACAGGAGCGGGCCACATGCTGCGAGAGATGGAGAAAAACCTGCACTGGATGTGCCATTTAGGGCCAAGCCAGTCACTGGCGGCGTTAGCAGGTTTGTCGCAAAGTGACGTGTGGGCAGCTGGATCAGAGGGTGCGAAAGAGTGAGATATGAGTCGGGACTCTGGAGGTGAGAAAACGGACACAGAGAATGCAGACTGACTTGGAGGCGAGGAGAGAGGCAGTAGTTGTCGATGGAGGGGGGACGTGGGGTCGAGGGCAGGCTTTAGCTGTCTGTCTAGGATGGGGGAGACGTGAGTGTGTCTGAATGCTGATGGAAATGGTCCAGTTGAGAGGAGGTGGTGAGTGTTTGGGAGAAGAGAGACATAATTGATGGTATCAAGCTCCTAAGAAGGTGGAAGGGGAGCGAAGGGTGGGGATCAAACACAACGGTGGCAGCACAATCTTAAATCAGAGTGACACCTCCTCAGTTGTACCAGATGGAAGACGGAGAGGATGCGGGCAAGAGAGGAAGGGCGGCTCATCGCACTGGGTGAGTTCCAAGAACAGTCGTTCACCCTTGCTTTACTCACCCATGGGGTTACTTTCAAAGGCTCGTGGCCTTGACATGCTCCCTCTCTTCCATGAAGACTCTGGTATTTCTCTTTCCTTTTGTCTCCACATGGCAGCCAGACCTGGAGCCACTGTCCCAGTGATGGGTGAGCTGGTGGAGGCCTGGCCGTCCTCTCTTCCTGGTCCACCTTCTTCACCTGTGGCTGTTGGGTGTTGGGTCAGTCAGCCAGCAGTGACCCCATGGCTGAGACCCTGGAGAAGCTGGGAGGTGAAGCCTGCCCTGAGGCTCCTGGCCTGAGCTCCGGTCTCAACCAGGATCTATCTCACTAGGGAGTCTCTGCAGTGGGGACAGCCCCTTCCCACTAAGGTTGATGAATGGGTACTGCACTGGGTCCCGTTGCCCTTGTCTTGTGTGTGTGTGCTCCTTCCTTGGGAAACCCCAAGGGGCAGAGGGTTAGTCACAGGGTTCAGGCATCGAACTCTCACCCTGACACCCTAACGGCCTCTGACCTCAGTGGTGGAGTCTTTGCCTCCCTGATCCTTTCACACCTGAGGCCGTGCTGCGAAGGTCGGCAGTTAAGGTCACTGCCCATGGATTGAAACTGGAAGGTATGGAGGGGCCACTCCCGTGGATAGGTGTCTCCTGCCCCGACTTCATCTTCCAGCTCACTCCCACCTCCGTGCAGCTGACTCAGAGTTAGGAACAGCCCCTCGCAAATCTCCTTTGGGGAAGCACCCCCGGCCCTCTGCCTTGATGCCCGCCGCTGGGCTCAGCGTTACAGAAGCATCGCCCTCTGGCCCATCACTGGCAGGAAGTCCTCCTGGTGGCTCCTGACAAACGGGCCTGGCCCATTTCCTGCCCCTGTTCTGTGTCCAGCTGTGTCCCTAACCATCCCACCGTGAAATGGGCAGTAGCTTTCAATCTCTCACCTGTTTTGTGCTCATCGAAGATGCCATCAATGCTGACACAGTAGTTGGTGCTTACGTTTTTAATGGGCTGCAAGCCAGAGCAGTGCCTAACCAACAGGTCTCCTGTGTCCCCTCTTCCCATAGCTGTGCACCGGGTTTGTGTGGTTTGTTTGGTTTCTCAAGTCCCCACCCCAACACCTGCCCCAAACAGAATCCAAAGTGCAAAAGAAGCGTGTTTTTAAATGAAGGGTAAAATCAGGGCCTCCTTCCTGGTGGTGGTGTAGGCGTGGGTCTGAGATTCTCCCCCTGAGTCGAGTCCCGCTTGGACTTGGGTAGACTTGCTCCTCTCCGGCCACCCTGGCTGTCTTCCAGTCCTCAAATGTTCCGTATCACCTCCCGCCATGCAGCCCTTGCAAGTGCTGTTCCCTCCTTGCCCAGTTACCTGTAAGTCATCCTTGAGGGCTCAGCGTGACGTTACTTCCTCTGGAAGCCCTTCCTGACCCCTGCTCTAAACTGAACGCTCTTCCCTGGCATCTGAGCCAGCCAGCTGTTCAGAGTCTACTCCAGCGACTTCCCATCCTTCACAGGTAGAGAGAAAAGATGGGGCAGGGCAGGGGGCTGGCCTTGTTGCCTGAGGTCAATCACCTGTGTATTTCCTTTAAGCTCCCTCCATCAAGTGTCATTTATATTTATTTGTATATTTGTCTATTATCTGTATCCTACACCAAAATTTCTTCTTCTTTTATTTTTGGTGAGGAAGATTGGCCCTGAGATAACATCTGTTGCCAATCCTCCTCTTTTTGCTTGAGGACCATTCTCCCTGACCTAACATCTGTGCCAATCTTCTTCTATTTTGTATGTGAGATGCTGCCACAGCATGGCTTGATGAGTGGTGTGTAGGTCCACACCCAGGATCTGAACTGGCAAACCCCAGGCCACCAAAGCAGAGCGTGCAAACTTAACCACTGTGCCACTGGGCTGGCCTCCAAAATTTCAGATCCATGAGGATGGAGGCTATAACTGTTTCCACCACCGTCCCGGTTCTAAGCACAGCAAGGGCACACAATAGCTCCTCAAAAATGTTTGCTCAGTAAATACTTGAAAAATCCCCCTTTGCTGTGGGTCTGTTGATGGTGCTTTCCTCTGACCCCACACTGCAGGCCTCTCTGATGATGTCGCTGAAGGTACGGGCCGGAACGGTCCCAAGCGTTCCATCTCAGACTCTAAGGGGGTCTCTGGCAGCATTCTTGTTTCTGACTCCTCACTTGTCGTGAGCTGAGCAGCTGCCGCTGGCCTCCCCGACCCTCCCTGCGTGCCTAGAGCATCCATGTATTGCTATGTAACAAACTATCCCACAAGTTAGTGGCACCAAACATGTGATTTGCTCCCAGTTCTGTGGACTAGGAGTTGGAGCAGGACTCAGCTGGGCTGGCCTTCTGCTCTGGGTGGCGTTGTCTGGGGTACTCACTCAACCACATTCAGCCGGTGGCTGGGCTGGGCTGGGCTGGAAGAAAAGGCCTTCACCTTCCTGGAACTGTGGTGCTCGTCCAGGTGTCCTTTACGTGTCTCTCTCCAGGGGGCTTCGGGACCGCCTCCTGGCATGGTGGGCTCAAGGGAGCTGATTTCTTACCTGGCGGCTGGCTTCCAAGAGGGCGCCTTCAGAGGGCGGCGTATGTGGAAGCTGCAGTCTCTCAGGCCTGACCCCGGAAGTTAGACAGTGTCACTTGTGCCACATGGTATTGGTCACAGTCAGTTACGGGATGAGGCAGACCCAGGGGAAGAGGATACACAGCCCGTCTCCCTATCAAGGGAGTAGCAGAGGACCTGTGGCCGCCTTTACCCCACCATGACGCCTCACTTGGCACTGGCGAGCCAGAGGTGAGAGCCTCGGGCCCCATTTGGAAGGGCTTTCCTCTAGGATCACGTGTGGGACTTGCCCATAACTGCTCACTTGAGGGCTAGGAACTCTAACTTGAGAGCAGGACTCAAGATGGACACATTCCTGGGCAAAGCAATGGCCATTTCTCCTTCACAGTCATCTTTATCTCATCCGTCCCCTGACCCTTGACACTGGTGTCAGTGTGGAGAGTGAAGGGTTTGGAGGCATCAGCAAATATCAGCATGGGTGCTTGGATCAGGCAGGTGATGAAGAACTTGAACCCCTGCTAAGGGCTTCCACACACCAATATTGCTTCCACTCACAGTCCATGGGCCAGAACTGGTTATGTAACCTCTACCTGATGTCAAGGAAGGCTGGGAAATGTAGGGAGTACACATAACTGGTGTGCACTAATGACCTCTGCCACACCTTCTCTTCCTGCCTACCTTTGAATGTTGTCACTTGGAGTGATGGCAACCATTTTGTGACTGTGAGGAGAAGGTCAAGAGAATCACAGAAAGGCTGGCCTGAAGCCCTAGTGTTGTGGAGCTGCTGAACTACCCTGGTACCACCTGTTCTTGGACCCCTTGATATGTGAGATGCTTTTATTTAGGAGTTCTGCTGCTGTTTTTTTCAGCCAAAAGAAACTCAACAGATACAGTAGCTAGTGCTATGAAGAAAATAAAGCAGGGAGAAGTGTAATGTGACTGGGGGAGGGGATGACAATGAGCTGAGTGTGTGTGTGTGTGTGTGGGACAACAATGGACAAGGAGGTAAGGGACATCTTTGAGAATAGAAGAGACCATTACGGGCAGAGTGATTTGGACAGAGAAAGCACTACATGCAAAGGCCCTGAGGTAAGATCACACATGGCGTGTTTGAAAGGGAAGGCCAGTGAGGCTGGAGCAGAGTGGAGGGAGAGCGGGAAAGGATGACAGAGGGGCTGGAAGGGGCCAGAAAGGGCAGGGCTTTGTATATTAGGTCAGAGCTTGACTTTCTTAAAAAACAGGCTCATTGATGCATAATTGACAAACAAGATGCTGCCCTTATTTAAAGTGTACTTACATGTCTGTCTTCTTCCACTCAGCGTAATTATTTTGAGATTCATCCATTTGTTGCATGTGTCAGTAGTTTGTTCCTTTTCATTGCTGAGCAGTATTCTATTGTATAATACGTTGTAATTTGTTTAAACATCCTCCTGTTGAGGGACCTTGAGGCTGTTTCCAGATTCTGGCTATTATAAACAAACTGCTGTGAACATTTGTGGATGAGTCTTGTGTGGATATATCCTTTCATTCCTCCTCGGTAGATACCCAGAAGTGGAACGGGAGATGTATTTTCCACTTTAAAAGAAAGAGACAAACATTTCACAGCGATTGTGCCATTTTATGCCCCATGAGCACTGTCTGAAAGTTGCCCTTCCTCAACATCCTTGCTAACTCTTGGTATGGCCAGGCTTTTGAATTTTAGCCATTCTAATTAGTGTGTAATAATATCTCATTGTGGTTTTGATTTGCATTTCCCTAATGGTTAATAACGTTGAGCATCTTTTTATGTAATTGCTTATTCATATATCTTCTTTGGTGAAGGGTCTGTTCAAATCTTTTGCCCATCTTTTCATTAGGTCGTTTGTTTTCTTATTATTGAGTTTTGAGAGTTCTTTATATATTCTGGGCACAAGTCCTTTATCAGATATATGTTTTGCAAATATTTTCTCCCAGGCTTTGGTTTTTCTTTTCACTCTCTTAACAGGATCTTTTGCAGGGCAGAAATAACATCAATTTTTTTCTTTCATGGATCGTGCTTTCCGTGTTGTATTTAAAAACTCATTGCCAAACTCAAGGTCCCCTAGATTTTCTCCTGTTGCCTTCCAGAAATTTTATAGTTTTGCATTTTACATTTAGCTCTTTGATCCATTTTGAGTTAACTTTTGTGAAAGATGTAAGGTCTATGTCTAGATTTTTTTTAAAAAGATTTTATTTTTCATTTTTCTCCCCAAAGCCCCCTGGTACATAGTTGCATATTTTAATTGTGGGTCCTTCTAGTTGTGGTATGTCGGACGCCACCTCAGTGTGGCCTGATGAGCAGTGCCATGTCTGTGCCCAGGATCAGAACCAGCAAAACCCTGGGCCACCGAAGCAGAGCGTGCAAACCCAACCACTCAGCCACGGGGCCGGCCCCTAGATTTTATTTTTTTTAAACATGTTTTGTATATGGATGTCTAATTGGCTCAGCACTGTCTGTTGAACAAACTGTCCTTTCTCCACCGAATGGCCTTTGCTCCTTTGTCAAAGATCATTTGACTCTCCTTGTGTGTGTTCATTTCCGGCTCTGCATTCTGTTTTTCGTTGCTCTGTTTGTCCATTCTTTCATCAATATCATGTTGTCTGGATCACTGCGGCTTTATAGTAAGGCTTGAAGTGGGGTGATGCCAGTCCTCTGACTTTGTTCTTCAGTATCGTATTAGCTGTTCTGCTGTTTTCGCCTTTCCCTATAAACTTTAGAATCATTTTAATCAGTATATACAAAATAGTTTGCTTGAATTTTGATTGGGATTGCATTGAATCCATAGATCAAATTCGGGGGAACTGACATATTGACAATATTGAGTTATCTGATCTATAAACATACAACATCTCTACGTATATTTGGATTTCCTTTGATTTCTTTCATCAGAGTTTTGTAGTTCTCTGCGTATCTATCCTGCACATATTTTATTAGATTTATACCTAAGTATTTTGTTTTTGGATGTGAATGTGAATGGTTTTGTCTGTTTAATTTCAAACTCCAATTGTTCATTGATGGGATGAAGGAAAGCAATTGACTTTTATATGTTAACCTCATATCCTGCAGCCTTGAGCTTTCTGTCTTTTTTTTAAAGATTGGCACCTGAGCTAACATCTGTTGCCAATTTTTTTTTCTTCTTCTTTTTCTCCCCCAGTCCACCCAGTACATAGCTGTATATTGTAGTTGTGGGTCCTTCTAGTTGTGGCATGTGGGATGCCGCCTCAGTGTGGCCTGATGAGTGGTGCCATGTCCGTGCCCGGTATCCAAACCAGCAAAACCCTGGGCCGCCGCAGTGGAGGGCGAGAACTTAACCACTTGGCCACGGGGCGGGGCCCCAGCCTTGAGCTTTCTGATGGAGACAACAGAAGTCCCCGAAGCCCTGGCCTTTGGTTGTTCCCAACCTTCCCCAGTGATCTTCAACTTTTGGAATACTAAAGAGCTCATCATACATAGAAAGGGTAACTGCTATTTTATAACATTTTTGCTTCAATTATGAATGTGACGAGGTGTACTGAATCACAATGAAAAATGTATTTCTTACTACGTGTTGAGTCAAAACATTTGAAAGCCCTGCCATAGAGGACTTTTCTTCCTCCCGGATCACAGGGTAAAGTGGGCTCAGTTCAGCCCAGCCCCTCCTTCAGCACCTGCCTCCTAAAAGCTCATCCGATGCCACCAGCCCCCCTACGCTGGGGGGGTCGATCAAGTCTTCCAGCTGTTGGGCTCAGTTCTCGACTGCTCTGGCCACCCAAGCCCTGCCGGGTGACTTTACTCTGAGACCATCTTGACCGTTGGTTTCCATCAAAGAGTAAAAACAACAAAGAGGACCCACTCCAGGGAAGCAATTAACTGCGTGGTTTAGGAGAAACTAGAAGGGGCAGGTCGTGGTGGTCGTGCTAATTAAGCACTGACCTCCGGCCTCCTGGATTAGGTAGAATGAGTCTGCAGGTTTGTACGTAGTGACAAGCCCCGTTGTTTACGGGGCAGGGAAGTCCTCACTGGGGTCTGGAATCTGAGTCACTAAAAACCCTTGGTCCTTTATCAGCCTCTGCTGATTGGAGGAAGTTGTGACGAAGCCAGTGGTCAGTTTTGATCCTCCCAGGCAAGCGCTGCCCTCCGTGGGAAACTCCTCCTTTTCCCTCTCTGGGCAGCCACCATTCCTCATCCTCTTCCTTTTTCCTCCCTCCCCTTCCCATGTAACTTCCGTAACTGTGAGAAAGTAGAGGGCGGTCCCTCGCCTGTCAGTCAAAGCTTCCAGAGCCATTGCTCTGCCAGCCCCGCAGTCACTTCCAGGAAGCAGGCATGGTCTATGTCCCTAGCTCCCTACTACCCTGTCCGGCCTCAGCCCACTCTCACGTGGGACAGTCACCCCGGGCCCACCTGAGTGCTCCAGGTGGAGCACAGGGCCTCAGTGTGGGCTTCCCACCCTCCTACCCCTCACCTCTTTCCACATCTGATACGCGCCACCTTTCAGAGTCTCAGTGGCACAGTCCAGTCTTAAAATTAAGTGCAAACTCCTCACCACGGTCTGAAGCCCTGCAGAGTCTGGTTCTGCCTACCTCGGCAGCCGCGGGTACAGCTGCTTCTCTCTCTTTCCGGGCTCTAGCCACACCGGCCTTGTCACTGACCCAGCTAAGAGCCTCCTGGCCTCTGTTGGACTGTTTCCTCTGCTTGATGGCTCTTCCCCTCCTCGTGTGCCCACTGGCCTCCTGGACCTCATCCCTGCACACATCGCTGCAGCTGGATTCTCGAGGATGTGGTTAGCTGTTCCACACTCGTCTCTCTACCTCGATTCCATACCTGCCCACGGCAAGGACTCCACCTGGTTTGTAGCCCCAATGCCTCGTACAACGCCTAGCAGGTGTGAAGTTGGTTTTGACTGAGTGAATGAGTGTTGAAGGGCAGCTCCCCTTCCCGGGGGCTGGCCCAGCACCCCGTAAAGTCATCTTGGTGTTTGGTGTGCTGTGAATTGTACAACGACTCATCTTCCCACTTAAACCGCCTTCCCCCCCAACTCACCTCAGTGTCTGGGCCTCAGTCTTGATGCGGACTTGGGGCTGTGGACTTGAACTCATCCCCAAAGCTCTGGCCTCTCCTGACACTGGCCTCCCCACTTTCCTTTCATTTGTGAGATGGTCACTGTCCAGGTAGGCGAGTTCAAGCTCCTTTCCCAGCTGCCTCGTTTGCCCAGCTTCTCGCAGGGATGGCGGCCATCAGCAAGCTCTGCTTCATGAACCCGAGCACATCCTCTGCGGCTCAGAGCATCCTACCAACTTCTTCCCGGGGCTTGTGGGCCTGGCTCTGTCCAGCTTGATCGGAGCTGCCTGGCCTCCTACAGAATCGCAGGGATCTCTCAGAACCCTCATCCGTCTTTCCCTAACGTGGCATCAGTTGACTCCAATTCTAGAAGCAGAAGCTAGTTCACAGTGCAGACAAGCTCAGGGTCTGCAAAAAGGCCCCCCTACCCCACACCCAGCTAATTGTCACTGTGGCAGATGCCATGGATTGCCCACCAAAAAGCCACTCACAACTGCTTTCTCACCTTTCCAGACGCCCTTGCAGCTAGAGTCATGTGACACGGTCCTGGCCATGGGGCTGCAGTGGGGAGGCCCCTGGGGAGGGTGTCCCTCCCTGAATAAACAGACCTGGTTCCAAGGGCTTTGGCCCTTCCCCCTAATCTGGGTCTGGAACAAGGATGTATCTAGGGGAGCAGCCATCATCGGATATTAAGGACAAAAGCCACATGCTGAGGGTGGCAGAAGAGGAAAGACAGGAGCCAGGGCCTCGAGGAGTCAGCTAAGCTGCCTTGGACTTCTTGTTCTCTGAGAAAAGCAATGTCTTAAGTCTCTAAGCCGCACTGCTCACTCAGGGTCTCCGTCAGGCGCCGCCGAAAGCACTGCTGACTGATGGTGATTTCAGCTGTGTCTCTTTAACCCTCAGGATCACTGGACCCTCCTGACAGAACGCCTGTGCTGTGTCTCCCCTTCCCCAGCAGCCATGGCAGCGACTCCCTCCGCGCAGTCACCTCCTCTGGACCGTTGTCTCAGTTCATCTGCACCAGTGCCAGCTGCGATGGTTCCCATGGGGCTAGAGCCACACTCCGCTGCCAGCCCACCTGGGCCTCTGTCACCCTTCCCTGCTGCTGGTGCCTGAGGCTCAGGCACCAGCTGACTCTGGGTCCCTGGCAAGAGAAGTGCTGTCTTCGTGGTTTACTGTGGGGTCCAAGCGTGGGCTCTGTGAGGTGTAGATGGCCCTCCCCTGGCCTCTGGACTGCCCTGCTGGCACTTTTTCTGGCCTTGTCCTGCAGTAGAGTTTCTTGGATGTTTTGAGCAGAGGGAATGGCCTGAACAAAGGTTTGGACGGCACGGTACATAGGGTCAACGACTGCTCTGGTTTACCCAGGACTCAGGCGTCTCCTGGGGTGCAGGAGTTTCAGTGCTAAAGCCAGGCCAAGCCAGGATGGCTGGTCACCCTAATGGTCCATCTGGAGAATGTCAGTAATCTGTGCAGCTGGAGCAGGCAGGGTGAGCAATGAGGCTGGAGAGGTGGCAGGGGCCGACCTCAGAGGGATCCCTGGGCGTTTGATGCTGACCAGGAAGGGCCAGTGAAGAGTCTGGGATGGGTGTATAGGACTAGGGCTGCTGGAATTACTACAAACTGGGGGTCTTAAGACAACAGAAATGTATTCTCTCTCAGTTCTGGAGGCCGGAAGTCTGAAGTCAAGGTGTCGGCAGGGCTGCGTTCCCTCTGAAGGTCCTAGGGGAGAACACCCTCCCTGCCTCTGCCACCTGCTGGGGCTCAGGCACTCCTGGGCTGCGGCTGCATCGCTCCCATCTCTTCTCCATCTTCACGTGGCCTTCCCCTCTTCCATGACGAAATCTCCCTCTGCTTTTCTCTTATAAGGACACCTGTCGCTGGATTTAGGGTCCTCTTGGGTAAATCAGGATGATCTCATTTCAAGATCCTTGACTTAATTCCATCTGCAAAGACACTTTTTCCAAATAAGGTCACATTCCCAGGTTCCAGGGCTTAGCACGTGGACATATCTGTTACGGGGCCACTATTTAACCCCTGAGGCAGCCAAGAGACATGTTCAAGTTTGCAATTTGGAAAGATTACTCTGGAAGCAGAGAAGAGGGGACGTTCAGCTGTTAAACATGATGTCACAGAGGACATCCTGGGGAGAAGCCGAGGCACGCATACATGAAGAGCAGCCTGGGGGGCACGGTGGATCCCACTGGGGCGCTTCCTTCCACCTCTAAGGCTGTCCACATGACTCCCGAGCCTACCACAGCCGCCACAGTCTGGGCCTGTCCCTTGCAGACTCCAGATTGCTTCTCGCCCAGGGTCACTGACGGGCCCAGGGATAGATGGACCCTCCCTCACCTGCCTAAAGCTGGTCTTCAGAGTCCTGGTTTCCTGTCTTAGGACTAATGTCTCTCTCAGCTATGACTGACACCAGGAATATTTGCCCCTGCTCTGCAGGGCCATGCTCTGCTCCACGGGATCATCCATTCATTCCTTCAACTTACCTCGGTTGAGGGCATGCTGGTTGCGGGAACCATGGACCCATCACAGCCCCTCCTCTAGGGGTTCATAGGCCAGTCCAGGCAATAGATGAGGAATGAGTGATTTCAACACCACATAAACTACGCTCGGGTGGGTCACAGGCAGGCCCAGGAGGGTCCTCAGGCCAGGCCATGCTCACAAAGGGCCTTAAATGTGGATTTTTGACATCATCCCCAAACCATTTTACACCCACAGACACAGGGCTTCGTCCTGACAGTGTTGAACGTTTAAACCTTGCCACACATTTTGTAACCCAGTTTTGGCTTTTTGTTTTGCTTTTCACTTTAAAAACGACATGAGGTTGGGGCCGGGCCCATGGCAGAGTGGTTAAGTTCACACACTCCGCTTCAGCGGCCCAGGGTTTCGCTAGTTTGAATCCTGGGCAGGGACATGGCACCGCTCATCAAGCCATGCTGAGGCAGCATCCCACATGCCACAACTAGAAGGACCCACAACTAAAAATATACAACTATATACCGGGGTGCTTTGTGGAGAAAAAGGGAAAATAAAATCTTTCAAAAAAAAAAAGCTACATGAGGAGCCCCCAAAATGGGAAGTGGCTTGGGCCTTCCTCAGCCTCCGAGGTCAGGAGGCTTCCTGAAGGCTGCAGCTCCTGAGATGGTTTGGGAAGCGGTCAGCCAGGAGAAGATGGACCTGCAGGGCACGAGGAGTGTCCCTGGCAGAGGGCGGCATCTGTGCCCGGCCGAGCGGGGAGGGCTGTGGAGCTTTTACAGGCCTGAGACAGCAGTGTGGCAGCTTCCAGAGTTTGAGAGAAAGAAGAGCTGGCGACAAGACTGCAGAAGTAAACTGAGGCAGAAGTTCATGATGTGCAGGTGAAAGGCTTTGGCCTTCCTCTTGAAGGTGTGGGGAAGCAATCTTCTAGCCAGAAGTCTTGAAATAATGGTCAGTCAGGAAAAGGCCTGCTTCTCACGCCCCAGCCCAGTCATTGCGCGTTTTGTATGTTGGAACGGGTACCAGGGGGCGTTTGGTTTCACAGAATGTGTGTCCTTTCTCAGCAGCATGCTGGTGAGCAGAGAGGCCCAAGAGTCAGAGGCCTTCTCATTTCTCTCCACCTAAAGAAAGAAAAGACTGAGGCAGAGAGGGCAAGGGACCCAGAGCGTGAGGAGTTGAGTAGCCAGAGGAAGCTTCTAGGATGGGGGGGCTTGAGTGGGAGGGAGACCATGCCCCTGTCCTGGCATTTTTGCTGATCCTCCGGGCTGGGAAAACTGGCAATGGGGCCCCTGTTCTCCCCCAGCAGAACGGAGGGGCAGAACCGCCGCCAGCCCCACCGCCCCGCCGCCTTCTGGCTTCTCTACTCCTGTGTTTGTCTTGGCTGAGAGCTGCTCAGGGCTTTTTGAAGCTGATTCCATCAAGGCAAAGCTGGAGGAATCGGGACACTGGATCAGAGAGGAGGGAGCTGGAAGGGGCCTCAGATGGGGAAGCAGAGGTGGTTGCACCGTGAGCGGCTGGTTGACCAGAACCCAAGGCTCCTGACTCCTTGCACAGTGCTCAACCCAAGCACCACGGAGCTTCCCCAGTGGGTGAGGGTCTGACCCAGGGCTGCAGTCCCCTGAGCTCCTGCTGCCCACCTTCTCCAGGAAGGCGTTTGAGGGCTGGAAGGTGCCTGCAATTGTGCTGTACCTCAAGTTGTGTCTCCTGTTCTTGCTTCATGATATACAGACCCGCTCAGACACTGGCACTCCAGCTTCCAGGGACTCGGCCCCACCAACAGGCCCCCCTGGCTGGGCTTGCCCAGTGCACTGGGCCATGCCCCACCACAGCCAAGCCCGCAATTGTCAGATGTGGATTTGGCACTGCCTCCCCCAGGCCCAGCGTGGACCCTCCCACGTTCTGCTCTGCACAGATGCCGACCAGTCATGTGTGCCACAGCTGAAGGCCTCCCCTGTTGGCCTTCACCATCTGCTGAGGCCCCATAATTATTCCAAGGCCCGGTGCAGTCTCACTCCGAGGGGAGAGTTCCAACAGCCCTGTAATGTAACCCAGGCCCTCGGCTGCTCGGCAGGGGGTCCCCAGCTGGGTAATGAGCCGCCAGCTTATTGAATTCCCCGGCTGGGTCTGACTGATCACTGCCTTAGCCAGGTGGCCCAGGCCCTCTGAGAACCCATCTGAGCACCCTCGTTAAGGACTCCTTCTCCCCGGCACCCCAAATCCTGCTCTTCAAATCCTTCCTCCTCCCCAGATGTGTTTAAATGACAAAGATCAGTGCAAGGAGGCTCCCAGGGGGCTGGCCTCCCCCATCTATTCAGGAGAGAGTGTGGCTGCCTCAGGTCTGGGGCCCCAAGCCGGGTGGCTCAGAGGGGCTGCTGGTGGGCCTTTGCTGGGGCTGCCCTATGCGGAAGCAAGACCTGCAGTTCCCACCCCCAGCCCGTCTCCACCACTTGCTGACTTCCTTCTCCCCTCCCCTTTCTGGAGGCCCGGGCCCCTGGAGGGAGGGCCTTGGCCCAGGACGCTGTGCTGTGGGCCAGGCCTTTCCAAGGAGACGTGTAGGAAGCTGCCTTCTCTGCGCCGTCTTGCAGACTCCTGCTCAGGCGTCAAGACCCGCCCCATGTCACGTCTGCATCTGCGCAACAGCAAACCCAGGCTTCCCTCCCACCTGCCCAGCTCTTGTAAGACCCCCACAACAGCATTTACTTGTCCTATCATGCTTTTGCCTGCTTGTTTTCTGGCCAACACGGTGCCCTGTCTGTGGGCAAGGACTGCCCTCTATCTCTCTCTACCCAGAACTCAGCACATAGTAGAGGCTTTAAAAACCTCCAAGTAGGGAAAGAGGGAGGAGATGCTGCCAAAGATAAGAGGTTCGGTCTGTGCATGAGTGACACAGCATCCAAGATGTTGGTGTCTCCCCGGGCCTGCGTGCATCCCCACCACGTGGATGGCTGAAGTCCTCAGAAAGGAGAGGCCTGACAGTTTTGGGAAATGCTGTCAGCTGTGTTGTCCTGTCAAGGCCCAAATGGCTCAGGAGTTGTTATGCTAACAGTGAACCTGAGGTCAGGGGTCACCTAGAGTTCATTGACCTGGGTGACTTCCTGCCGGCTGCACCTAGCATGGGCCTTGAACCCACCCTGGGGGTGTGATGGATCCGTGGTCCCTCTGCCCTTCGTCCCTCTGCACTCCAACAGTAGGGCGGCAGAGCTCGTCTGAGCTGAAGTCAGAGCCCAGCCCTCTTTCTGACTGAGCTGTGCCTGAGGTCCTCTGGGAAGGCAAAAGGCAGGGGGCACCCCCCGAGGTCAGACCCCTGCCTGGCTGACCCAGCCCGGCTCCACTCCCCAGAGACCTGTGTTGAGGGAGGAACGGCCTCATGGACAGTAGGAGTAGGCAGCTGGTCCCTCATTCGGTGCCAGGGGGTGGTGAGGGTGGGGTCCACGCCACCCTTGAGAAGGGTGTGGGAGAGACGGAGCCGCAGGGAGGGAGGGCCGGAGGGAGGGAGGGCCTGGGCGGAGGAGGCTCCAGACGGCTCCCGGAACAGTTTACGTGCAGCGGGCTGGCAGGGTGGCCGTGGGGCCTTTCTGGAGGGCTGGAAGCCTGCACAGCATTGTGGGAAGAGCACAGAACTGGGCTCCAGGAGGGGAGGGTGTGAGCCACTGGACTCCGAGTAGGCCCCGCCTAACGTCTCTGTGACTCGGTTTCCTCTCCCGTACCACGGAGCTCAGAGCAGCCTCTGCTGGGCTCCCTCCTGGGGCTGGCGTGAGGGTCAGCGGCGATGATGTCGGTGGAACGCCGTGTGGGCTCCCCGCCCTGATCGGATATTATTTGTTATTCTGAGCTGTGTTTCGGTGGGAGACTTGGAGGGGCTGAGAGGGCGAGCTGGAGTGTTCTGGGGTCCCTTCTTCTCTGATGCTGTTTTGAGAGTTCTCAGAGCAGAATGGCCAGGTGAGGTGTCCTGGGCGGGAGAGGCCCATGGCTCTTGACCAGACCAAGCTGGGCAGAGGGCTTTCTCCACCAACCCCAAAGAGCGGGTGAGGATGCACAAGCTTCCTGCCGACTCCCCTCCAGCACCCCCCTCCCTCAAGGGATGTCAAGGGACTCCCCAGAAATCTCTCCCTGGATACTTGTCCTCACATAATGGGGCTGTGACAATTTTTCTAAGTCCTGCTTAGAAACGTGTCACCATCCGTTTCCCTTTGTGATGTCAAAGGAGGCTGCACAAACCACCTTCGCCAAGCGCTGGGCTGAGGCCCCGCTCCGAGCAGCTGGAACACGGGTTTCCGAAATTACAGGCATTCAAAGCAGTCGGCGTCGCCCGCTGTCTGGCTTCATTACTGGGACCAGCCTTGGAGGGCAGTTTACTCCAGTAATTTAGGGGATTAGGATCTGACACCCTTCATTAGCTCTTTGACATAAGCAGAAAGGACAGATCCTGCAGAATGACCCGCGCACCGGGAAGGACTTGGCTCAGGCGGGAGAAGGCAACCCACACCCCTCCAGGAAGAGGACCAGTCTGCAGGGCGGAAAGAAGGCTCAGCTGCCTTTTTACAGTCGAATTAGATGGCGAACTCTAACCCTGAAGGGGAGAGCGGACCTGGGAAAGGAGAGGCCTGGGCTCAGGACTCAGCTTCCCCATCTGTAAACAAGAGCACGACTGGGGACCTTCCAGGTCTCTTCTGGCTCTGACATGTGCTGGGTCCACTGGCTCTACTCTCCCTGGGACACAGCAGCTCAGTTCCCGCCCCCAGATCCTTTGCGGTTTGGCCTTGAAAAGGCGCCTCTCTCTTCGGGGGATCTGTCTCCCCACCTCCCACCCTCTGGGGATCAAGTGACCAATGCAAAAACTCTCAGCCTGCTCACTTTTCGGTGGCATTTTAGATACGAGCCATTTCATGCCAAATGGGAGAGAAATTGCCCCCAGCCCCTGGCAGCTTCTGGCTCTTTTCCTGGCCCCCTCCACAAACACAGCCCCTGAGATTTCACAAACTTCTTGTCCAGCCTGTAAAAACCAGAGTTGGGGCCGTACCTTGACAGCCGTTCTGACAGTTGGGGGTGGGGAGTGGTTTCCAAAGGCCCCTGCCCGCACCCCGCAAGCTGGTGTCCCTGTTTCCTGTATTAATGGTGGGCCACCTAGCTGTGCAATGCCGGGCACGTTGCTTAGGCTCTCTGTGCATCCTTTCCTCAAATCTAAAATGAAGGTACGGTTTGTTGCTAGGATTAAATGAGATGATGCACACTGAGCCTGGCGCCTAGTAAGAGCCCAGTAAATAGCAGCAGTTGGTATTACTAGCACTGCTTACTCTGCGTGACCTTGGGCAAGTCGCTTGCCCTCTCCCTCTATGAACCTTCTCCTTTGTAAAGTGGGGGGAAGCGAGGCCCGAGAGTTCTGGCCCTCCGACAGAGCTCACTGAGCGCAGCCATTGTGGTCGGCAGCGAGGGCAGCCCGGCGGCCCAGCGCCCTCCTCAGACACTGTTACCGCGGAGGTTTTCTTGGAGCCGACAGTGTGTCAGTCGAGGAGCGAGGAATGTGATCCTCCCTGGCAGCTGGGGGAGCCGGAGCATATCTGGTATGTGTCTCTGGAATGATTTGGGGAAAATTCACCAAAGTTGGAACTTGAGACGCAAACTGCCCGGGACAGAGAGATAGGGAGCTGTCCGTGCGCACACCCCCCACAAAGGGACCCGGGGCTGGGCTGGGAGTCGGCTTACAGCACAGCGCTGCTCAGGCCCGCCCTGGAATGGCCGTGAACTTGTTGTTTTTCCACGTCATTTGCTCTCAAATGTACTATCGGGCCTGGCGATGCTAACCCTGCGGCTGCAGGTCCCTCCTTGTAACAAGCGATTGTGTGTTCTTCAGAGGTGGCCAAGGGAAGGAGGGGGCCCGGCCGGGGAGGTGGGGGAAAGGGAAACAAACCGCCCCTTTACAGCGAGCTTGCGTGTCCTGGAGCCAGCTCCCCCCAAAGCACATGCCATTTCTGGCCCTTGAAGGGGTTAAAGGCCTCCTGGAGTCAAAAACAAGCAGGTGTCCCACCGTGCCAGATACGCCGCCTAAACTGCTTCCAGCTTTTTTTTTCCCCTTCTGCAACAAGTCTGTGATCAGCCACGGGACGGAGGAGCCAGCAGCCGGCCTGTGACAGGCATCAGGTCAGCTCGCTCCCACTCGGGGGGCGCGCCCAGGATAGAAACCCGGCCTGGGCCCCTGCTGCAGCTCCTCTCCCTGCACCTCAGGAGAGGGAGTTTCCTTGCAAAGACCTTTCCTTTATCTGAGGCCGCACAGCCCGGCTCCACTGACTCGGTGGAGGCAGCCGCGGCAGCCGCAGCCTCGGCAGCGGCAGGGGAGCCTGCTGGAGTGGGGAGGGCAGGTGTCTGCAGCCCTGAGAAGGAGAAGGCCCTGGTGGGCCCCAGCCGCTGGCGTTGTCGCAGGGGAGGTCTCTGGCCACCGCGGACCACACCATGTGGGCCCTGGGGTGCCGCCGGTTCTGGTTCTGCTGGGGGCAGGTGGCAGTGCTGCTGCTGCTGCTCGGGGTGCCCCCGCGAGGCCTGGCACTGCCGCCCATCCGCTATTCCCACGCTGGCATCTGCCCCAACGACATGAACCCCAACCTCTGGGTGGATGCTCAGAGCACCTGCAAGCGGGAGTGTGAGACGGACCAGGTGAGTGGGGATCCGGAAGGCTGAGACAGATCACGTGAGAGTGTTAGTGAGGGACAGTGGGACCGTGGGGGTGGGGACGGCTCAGGAGTGCCCTGCAGGGCCCAGGAAGGTGAAGGACCTCGGGCCCCAGGCCACATGGAGTACACGGGGCATGATGTCTAACTCCAAGTCCTGAAAGAAGAGGCAGGTGTGATGTCCACATTCACCGGGGACTGGGAACGCTCCGATTCCTGGTCTCAGGTTCACAGAGGGCTGCTCAGAGCCAGCGCTATGCCAGGCACATCGCATGGACTGGCGCAACCCATCAGCAGCCCGTTAACAGGTGAGAGGAGACACTCTAGACGGTGCAGAGAGCAACACAAGTTCCCACAGCCAGGGACGGGAGGGTGGGCTTGGAACCCACGTCTCACAACAAAGCTGAGGCTTCGTCCAGCCTCCAGGCCCCCTCCCCAGGGGTTTGGTCCCTGACCCTGAGATCTGACCAGGCTGACAGGGAGGGTGGGCAGGAGCAGCTCTAAACAGACTCTCTGGGTGTCCTTGGGAGGGAAGTAGACGTCGTTTCAACCTGCCAGATTCCTCGGTCCTCCCCTCTGCTCCCATCAGAGCACCCTGCCATAAGCAGGACAGGCCTGCTTCTAGGGCAATTCTCTCCCAGCCTCCAAGTCCAAGGGCCATTCATGCCACCCCCAGACCCCCAGGCGTGAAGAGTCTGCCCTTACCTGGCGCCTGCCTGGGCGAAGGCCCTTCCTGCCGGCCTGGCCTGCTCCTGGGGCTCAGGGCTAGGCTGGGCATCAGCAGGGAATATGAGAGACCCTGATGTTCCCTCTGCCAAATGCATGTCACCCACAGGAGAGCACAGGATCACCCTGGAGAGAGGGGCCTGTGCCTCACAGTGCCCAGGGGACAATTCTCAGGCCTCTCAGGCCAGATACTGCCAATGAACAATGGTGGTGCCGAGGGAAGGGAAGATAAGGAGTGGGGAGGGGTGGCAGAGCGTGCCCCTCTGGCTGAGGTCACGCCCTCGGTCAGCTGCATTTGCAGGGCAGCCTGCACAGGCTGGTCTGATAAGTCAGGTGGGATTGGGGACAGTGAGGCTCTAGCTGGTTTTGCATCTTGGGGAGAAGGCACCTGTGTGGAGCTGGGGATTCAGACAGCCTATGGGCACATTCTGGGCCCTTAAGCAAAAGCTGTTCTAAGGAGTCATTCTAGGTTTCCTGTGCCCAGAAATACCTTGCCCCTGGTCCCCGAGGCCCCGGCCTTCCTTGGACCTCCGAGTCCTGAGGGAGCTTCCTGGGCCAGCATCTCTTAGGGAATTGACTGCCCTCAGGCCGAGGAGCTGGTTCTCCTGCCTGCTCCCAGGCCCCTCCTTCCTCAATCCCCCACTGGGTCTCTCTCCCTCAGACCCCAGCTCTGAGCTCTGCCCATCCCTGTCCCAAAGCCTCCCCTGGCGTGGCCTAGAAGCCTGTGGCAAACAAGGGCTCCACACAAAGTCCGCATTCTGAGCCGAGAGGGGAGAACAGTAGAGGAGTCAAGTGGGCAGGCTCCGTGCAGCCCGGCGGGGGTGTTTCCCCCTCTTAGCTGATGTGGAATGTCAAAGAAGCTGAAATAAAAGTCGGAACCACAAGAGGCCAGCCCGAGTGGGGAGTAATTCACAGAGCTACTACCAGGCGGGGGATTAGGCCTGTCGCCCGCCCAGCGGGCACCGTGTGTTGTTGTCGAAAACACCACGTGAAATCCTTGTTTGTGTCGGCCCCAGACCATGTTGCTAATTTCGAGGAATTAAACTAATGCCCTACGTGCCTCCACAGAGCATCAGAGGGAATTACAGCCTGGTAAGTCCTCGCTGACGGCCTCGCTGACCTTTGTCACCCAAGAGGGCTTTTTCCCTTGTTGATTTCCCCATGAAATGTTCCGCATGTTGGAACTGGGCACCGGCTGCAGCGCAGCCCAGGGAGCTGAGACCTGGCGTCCTGGGCCAGTGCCGCCTGCCCGGCCGCTCGGCTTTGGATGCACGTGGGCCCTCATCCGAGCCGCCACTCCCGATGCGTGTGTGGACAGCCTCAAACGTCTGTCCCAGCAGTGTCTGACTTTTCCTTCTTAGTGTTTGGTGTGACCTCTTCAGTTTGGCCAGGGCATCCTCGCCCCAATAGAAAAAAGACAAAAAAGGCAGGCTCATTTGTTCCAGCGTAGACCTTGTTTGTGGTAACTATACGAAGTAGAAGGCAAAAACCTCATTTCACAATCCCGCCCACCTGAAGCTTGAAGCCTTTTGTCCCACTTTCCAGTTCCGTGGACTCCGGCGTCTCCTCTCTGAGTCTCTGCACGCTCATCTGTGAAACAATAGCAGGAAAACTCCCCTCTTAGAGATATGTGCCTGTGTCTTCCCACACCTGCTGTGTGACCTTGGGCAAGTTACCTGATCTCTCTGTGCCTCAGTTACCAGCACCTGTGAAGGGAGGCTCATGGGCCTACCTGGCTCACGGGTGTGATGAGCATTGAGTAAGTTGACTGTGCAAAGGTTCTTAGAAGAGGGACTGGCAAATAGTAGGCACTGTGTCTCTGTTGGTGATTATTATTCTCAAAATGTTTCACTCACGGTGAGCGAGTACATGTCAGTTCCCTTCCGCAGAAACCGTGGGATAGGGGGAAGCCTGTCCCCTCTTCCTTCTCCTCCCTGCTCAGCCCTCTCACTTTGGCTCTCTCTAGGAGTGTGAGACCTATGAGAAGTGCTGCCCCAACGTGTGCGGGACCAAGAGCTGTGTGGCGGCCCGCTACATGGACGTGAAGGGGAAGAAGGGCCCGGTGGGCATGCCCAAGGAGGCCACGTGCGACCACTTCATGTGTCTGCAGCAGGGCTCCGAGTGTGACATCTGGGACGGCCAGCCTGTGTGTAAATGCAAAGATCGCTGTGAGAAGGAGCCCAGTTTTACCTGCGCTTCGGACGGCCTCACCTATTATAACCGCTGCTACATGGACGCGGAGGCCTGCTCCAAGGGCATCACGCTGGCCGTGGTCACCTGCCGCTATCACTTCACCTGGCCCAACACCAGCCCCCCGCCGCCCGAGACCACCGTGCGCCCCACCACGGCCTCCCCGGAGACCCCCGGGCTGGACATGGTGGCCCCAGCTCTGCTCAACCACCCTGTGCACCAGTCGGTCAGCATGGGGGAGACGGTGAGCTTCCTCTGTGACGTGGTGGGCCGGCCCCGGCCTGAGATCACCTGGGAGAAGCAGCTGGAGGATCGAGAGAACGTGGTCATGTGGCCCAACCATGTGCGCGGCAACGTGGTGGTCACCAACATTGCCCAGCTGGTCATCTATAACGCCCAGCCGCAGGACGCCGGCATCTACACCTGCACAGCCCGCAACGCCGCCGGGGTCCTTCGCGCCGACTTCCCGCTGTCGGTGGTCAGGGGGGCGCCGGCCGCGGCCAGCGTGGAGGGCAGCGTCAACGCCACGGCTTTCCCCGCGGCTGAGTGCCTGCAGCCGCCCGACAGCGAGGACTGCGGCGAGGAGCAGACCCGCTGGCACTTCGACGCCCAGGCCAACAACTGCCTCACCTTCCCCTTCGGCCACTGCCACCGCAACCGCAACCACTTTGAGACCTACGAGGCCTGCGTGCTGGCCTGCATGAGCGGGCCGCTGGCCGTGTGCAGCCTGCCCGCCCTGCAGGGGCCCTGCAAGGCCTACGCGCCCCGCTGGGCCTACAACAGCCAGACGGGCCAGTGCCAGTCCTTCGTCTACGGCGGCTGCGAGGGCAACGGCAACAACTTCGAGAGCCGTGAGGCCTGCGAGGAGTCCTGCCCCTTCCCTCGGGGGACCCCGCGCTGCCCGGCCTGCAAGCCCAGGCAGAAGCTCGTTACCAGCTTCTGCCGGAGCGACTTTGTCATCTTGGGCCGAGTCTCCGAGGTGACGGAGGAGCCCGACTCGGGTCGCGCCCTGGTGACCGTGGATGAGGTCCTAAAGGATGAGAAGATGGGCCTCAAGTTCCTGGGCCGGGAGCCGCTGGAGGTCACCCTGCTGCACGTGGACTGGACCTGCCCCTGCCCCAATGTGACGGTGGGCGACACCCCGCTCATCATCATGGGCGAGGTGGACAGCGGCATGGCCATGCTGCGGCCCGAGAGCTTCGTGGGGGCGTCGAGCAGCCGGCGGGTTAGGAAGCTGCGTGAGGTCATGCACAAGAAGACCTGCGACGTCCTCAAGGAGTTCCCGGGCTTGCAGTGAAGGCCCCCACCCCACCCCGGCCCCTCCCTGGCCCTCTTCCACGTACCCGCCCCCGACGCCCCTCAGTCAGCAAATTGGGCAAGGGCAGATTAGACAGTCTCAGGCCAGCAGGGAAACATCAATCAATGCACCGGGAAAAAGCCACCAGGGGGTCTTAGATCAACTTCAGATCTTCGGGTTCAATAAGGGGTCCATATCTTTTTTAGCTAAGGGGGACAAGAGGAGAGGTCAGTAGACACCTGCAAGTTACTCCTGACGACCAGTCTGCTCGCGCATCATTATCCTCTCTGCTGGCCACCCTCCTCCTCTGGCTCTCCCGGCCACCCTGCCCCCAGCCAGCCTCCCAGCCAGGGTTCTAGAGTGTCGGCCAGGTGGTGATCACAGGAATAAGTGAGTGAATTGGTTGGCAAAAGGAATAGGTGGGGACAGAAAGGAGGGCCCGGGGACTCATCAGACAAATTCCCCACAGCCCCCTGGACTGCTGGGAGCCGGGCCCCCTTCATGTTAGGGCCGTGGGTGGTGGGAAGCGGGAGGCAAGCTCCAGCTCAGCACACGACCTGCCCCGTGTGGGGGCTGCCGGGCGGGCGCCTGTGGGTGGTGTCCAGCTGGCCCAGCGGTCTCTGAGGCTGTCACGGCACCAGCAGAAACTTGTTTCTCATGGTTCCTCTCCTGGGCTTTATTGATCAGTTTATTGATTGTCAGTTTATTGATTCAGTTCTGTATAGTCCAACTCAACAGGCACCTTCTGAACCCTCACTGGGGCCAGGTGCTAGGACCACAGAGAGACGTTGGTCACTGGCCAGCTCATAGTTACTGAACACAGATTTCCAGATCCCAGGGTCCCCCAGAACTAGACCCACGACTGGCCCTCCCAGCTGTCAAATGGTCCCATTTGATGGACAGTGTGCTTTCATCTGCTGCTGGCTTCCTGGGACATAAAGCAGATAGAAGCCCCAGAATATGTTTTGGTAGGAGGAGAAATAAAGGAAGAGAAAAGGTAGGCATGGAAGGCGGTTGGTGAAGAAATAAGGAGGGAGGGAGAGGGGAGGCAGGCTCGGGAAGAAAAGGAATGTTGCTCGAGGCTGCCCTCTGGTGGTGGCCTTGGGAGCCGCAGGGAGCTGGAGTGCGGCTCTGCACCAGGCCTGGGAGGGCAGGTCTGGGGATGTGGCAGCTGGTCGGTGATGTTTGTTTCCGGACTGCCTGTGCAGGTCCAGCCACCCCACCGCTAGGTAAAGGATTCAGGAAGCCCACTGTCAGCTCTTCCACTGCCCCCCATTCCCTCCTCAGCCCTTCATTCTGTCCATGACCCTCCGCAGCTGAAGAAGGTCCTTGTGGGGCATCCTCATCTCTTCCTCAAATGTAGGGAGGAAGATACGAATTAAAAGCTCATAGTATCAACAGGCCTTCTTGTGTGCTGTTTTTGGGCTAATGTGTGTGTGGGAGAGGGGAGTGGGTGTGGATGGTGTTGTTTCTTTGGTGAACCCTTGCAGAAGGAAAGTCTGGCCCACGGGACCATGGTTGGGTGATGGAGGGACACTGCTTCTCCTGGGCCCCTTAGCTGCAGTGCGCACCACAGCTCTGTGGACTAGGGACAGGAGAGGCCAGAAGGACCAGGCGACTCACCAAGAACACAGAGGCAGGAAGGCATGGGGCTTAGACCCAGATGTTCTGACTCGTATCTCAGTCCCCAGCCCCATCACCACACATGGAAGGCCAGGGAGACTCCAGACCCTGCCACTGATGGTGTCGAGTTTAGAGGCACCAAGGTAGAAGAGACAAGAGTGGGGCGGGGTGGTATTCTGCCCGGCTGTGACTCCCTAGGGAGCTCTGGGAGAGGAGGCTCAGGGTACATGGCTCAGTGCCCACGGAGACAGAGCACCCTGGTCTCAGGTCTCGCGGCTGCTCCCCTCCCCTGGAGATGTGTTCAGGAGCCTGCAGCAGCGGCATGGCCCACAGCTTGTCGGTGCCCCAGGCAGGGAGGCAACGAGGCACAAGTGTCCCCTGTCCCCTGTCCGCTTCCCTGGGTCTTCCTAGGCCACAGCTCCAAGAAGGAATCCAGGACCAGCTGCACCAATCCCTGCTTAGAGATAATTTCCTGCAGTAAGGATGCGGCCAGGATCGGAAGACAAGCTGCTCCCCGAGAAAGAAGAGAGGCCAGAGGAGTGGGAGCTTCTCAAGGCACCATGGGAAAATGGTGAGCACAAAACAGCCTCCAAGGAGGTGTGAGCGCCAGCCACTCAGGTCAGGGGACCAGGGAGGTGAGGACTCAGCTCCTCACCCACCCTCGGAGGCTTCGGGACAGTCTGTTGCACCTGCTTCTAGGCCAGGGCGCCCCAATAAATAGCACATTATCTTAGAGCCTGAGGGGACAAGTGTCCAGATACCAGCACCTGTCACCTTCCTTCTTCCCCCTACTTGCACAGATACGGGGCCTGGGAACTATGGCTACCTGGCGGAGATGTGAGGTTCAGGGGAGTCCAATCTCAGGGCTCCCTCTCACCAGCTCACTGCCCACCCGCAGCCCCAGACCAGTCGCTGTCACACTCCAGCCTCAGCCTGTACAGTCAGACTCACCCAGGTCTGAGTCTGGGCTCGGCTGCTTACTCGCTGTCTCTTTGAGCCTCAGTTTCCTCATCTGTAAAACAGGGTAATAAGAGCACTTCCTGGAGACTTTGACCCTACCACCTTGTCAACCTGAAGCCTAGGAAGCAGAGCCTGCCACAGATGGCTGCCCCTCGGCCCTCCCTGTCCCCAGCAGCTCCCTGGCCCCCAGGAGCTAAAGCTCTCCCGCCGTCCTTCCAGGCCTCAGGTTTCACAAGGTCAGTGACCACACAGCTTCAAATACTTTATTCTGTTGCTCACAGTGCACATCCCACATAGGCTGATTTGGGGTTCAGAAAATATGGGTACTTAGGGATGGGTGATTTAGAGTCTACTATAACTTTGGACCTACTACATGGCATTTATTTTTCTGTCCTTGAAACCAGGCCTGAGTCTCAGATCTCTGTTACCCAGGCCTTACACAACAACCGACATCCGTGAGGGACTCAGGAAAGGTGGAACTGAGTGCCCAGGGCCTGTGGTGGCCAGGTAACCTGGGGAGGCACTGGACACAGTCCGGGAGCTTGGGCCCCAGTCTGGGCCCCAGGACATAGGGCAATGAGGCCTCTTTCAGGTCTGAGGCCAGACTCGCCTGCTCTCCTGTCTGCACTGGACGCTCACGCCTGCCCTCCTTGCATCTACTGGTTCCCCCTCCGCAGTCTACACCCCCTCCAGTCCATCTCTCTGTTTGCCTCCTCAGAGGCCTGGTCTGGCTCCGGCTGTCTCCGGACCAGCCCTGAGGCCTCTGGGGCAGGACGGCTTGGCTTTTTCCACCCTCCGCCTCCCCCAGCACCTCCAGCCTCCTAGGACACTCTGCTCCATTGTCTGGCCAGCTGCTCCATAGTCTGATGTCACCCCCTGGACGGTGGGGCCAGAGAGCAGGGACCAGGGGCGGAACCTGACGAGGGAAGGGGGAAAATAAACACACAGCCACATGGCAATTTTCTTAGACTGGGGAGAACGCCCGTGTCCAACTGTCCTGTTACAACAGCACATTGAGTGGGCTTACCATGTCACAGGCACTCGATATCATCTCTTGTCATCTGCATCACAACTGTCTGAGACAGATGCTATTTTATAGGTGCGAAGACTGAAGCTATAAGGGAAAGAAACTCGCCTGAGACGCCCCCCGACCCCAGCTGCTAAGTGGCAGAGCCAAGATTTGAACCTAAGCAGTCTGACCTCAGAGTTCTTCATGCTCATGTTATGCTATGTCTCCCAGTGTGTCTCACACACACACACACACACACACACGCAGCTGGGCAGTGTGGAATCCCATCAGGACCCCAAAAAATATCTCTAAAGAGCTTACCTCCCATCAGCTGCGCACATACCCCCCAGGGCTGTCTTTCAACCTCGCCACGTGACATGGTATTTCTATCACACACATAAGCAGTCATGGCCTAGATTCCTGAGCGAGACATCAGCCTTATGCCTACTCATCCTTCAGGACTCAGCTCCTCAGGGAAGCCTTCGCTGTCCCCAGGCTGCATAAACACTCTTCCCCACGTCTCTGTCTCCCTCTATGCCTGCACTGATCCCAGGTCAGACTCATGGCTCGGGCGGGGCTCCAGGTGGCCTGTGGGCCCAGCTTGCAGAGTGACTGAGGGATTCACCGGATGAACAAAGGGTCCCAGGACGAAGGGCCTGTGGTGCACTGGACGAGCGCAAGGCTGTGAAGGGGCTTCTCTGGGGTCTTCCCTCCTTTCTCCCAGCTCCACTTCCTGACACCGTCTCCTCCTCCTCCTCCTCCCACCTTCCCAAGGAGTCTGAAGTCTCCCGCCTGCTCTGGGAATGTGTGATTAATGTAGGCAGGATGGGTGGCAGGGTTCCTGGGTCCTATTCTGGGCTGTGGCCTCACTCTGGAATGTGCCCTGAGGTTAAGTGACACTCCTCTCTCAGGCCGTGTCAGGAGGAAGGAAGAATCACCCTCCAGCTGGCATAGTCCTGAGCGAGAGAGGAGGACAGGCAGGTGGGCAAGAACCCCACCCCTCTCCTTCCCGTCTCTGTGGCTCCTGAGCCCCTCGGCCCTTCTATTTCAGGGTCAGGTTGGAGCCTCTGTATCCACAACCCAAATTGTCCCAGGACATGGAACTCTGGCATCTGGGTCTCCTGCAACACCGTGTTCACCCTCAACCCCACTCATATGAGGGGGAAGCAGGACTCGGCTCCAACACTTCCCCGACTGGACCCTCCCGGAGGTGGGGACTCTTCCCAGCATATCTGTCAGGGTGAGGCAAGGACTGGGGTGTTTTCTGACCTTTTCAAGTCTTGAGGACACTGCCAGAGACCTGACAGGATGAAGATGTGTCATCCTGATTGTTTTCTGTCTTGGTGTGAGGGCCGCATCCAGTCCATCAGAGGATGGCCACTGTTTCGTCTCCTTTCTGTGTGGACAGCCAGGCAGTGGAGAGGTGGCCTGGGGTGTTGGCAAGGGCCCTCAGCAGGAGAGAAGCATGGCACCAAAAGAGAAGGCGTGGACATCCAAGTGCTAACAACTCTTATCAAGCACTTTACATAAGTTGTCCGGTTTAACCCTCACAACCCTCTCTAAGCTAGACGGTTCACTATTTCACCATTTGACAGACCCCGCCGTGGGCTACAACATTCAGGAGGGCAAAGACAGTATGTGCTGTGCTCACCTCTGTGTACCCAGCACTGGGGCTGACCGTAGAGTGTGTTCAGTTAGCATCTGTGGAATGAATGAATGAATGAATGAATGAAGCAAGCCCTGTAGACCTGACGGAGGAAGAGATGCCCTCACAGGTCTTATTTTCTCTGCTTCACTGATGCTGAATCTGAGACTCTGAATGTTTAAAGGAAACTTGCCCAAGGTCATAGGGCCAATAAACAGAAGAGTCAAGATTCAGGCCCAGGTCTGTCTGACTTCAGAGTCTATATTCTTTTCAGGGTGACAGACATATTTTAACCATTGCAGCTAAAGGCTGAGGACCCCAAATGGCAGTTCTCCTCCTGAACATCCATAACCTTCCCCTTTTTTTTTAGACTAACAGCTTATTCGAGAATCTGAAAATCTATTCTTTCTCTTTTAAGTCTTGCAAAATGAATGGTAAGTCAAGGATTTGTTCACTGTTCTCTGAGTGTGTGTGATTGTGTGTCTCTGTGTGTCTCTGTGTGTGTCTACAGATGCTTTGGCTTTTTATAGTCATTTTAGCCCCACTTTAATTAATATATAAAGTCTTACTATTCTAAGAATGCTAAAACCTGAATCAAATATTCCCTGAGTCTAACGGTCTCTTCTCCCAAGCCTGCCTCCCTCCCTCCCCGTAAGTCTGCTCCTCAGCCTTCGTTAATGCCAGGTCTTTAGGGACCCCCAGCATTCAGATTGTTCGAGAACCTAGAAATGAATGCTGATCTTAAGTCCCTCTGACCTATGCACCCTCTAGCCAATGAGCCTCTCCCAGGAGGTTTGTGGCGGGAGGTCTCGGTAGCTCTTCAGAGCTGGGCATTTTGAATTGTAGATACCTCTTCTCGAGGCTCAGGAGCTATGATTTTGCTTTCTTCTGGAACCGCAGAGACACGAAGCTGAAGATCTTGGCTCTCAGGGGAGTCAGCTGAGATAAGCTCATTGTTCTCTTCCTTCTCTTCCATCTTCCCTGCCTTGTCAGACGCTGAAAAAACCTGAGAGACCATCAAGGTAGGAGAAGCAGAAAGTTCTTCGGGGTTCAGATTCTCAGTGTTTTCCTTTTTTTCTGGCTTCAGGAGTTCTCCCTGGCTTCTCTCCCTAACTGCCATTCTAACTGGTCCCTGACCTCCAGGAGTACCAAATCTTTACAGGACGTTTATGAAACCGCACTGTCCCATACAGTTATTATTGAGTTCATGTAAATGAATTCATATGAAATAAAATTTTAAAATTCAGTTCCTCAGGCCCACTAGCTACATTTCAAGTGCCACATTTTGTGTAGTTAGTGGCTATTGTATAGGACAAAACAGACAGAATATTTCCATCATCACAGAAAATTCTACTGGACAGCCTGTCAGAAAGGATTTTCTCTGGCGGAGGGCTTGTGGAGGGGCGGGGATCTCTCTGTAGGGGCCCCTGACTCCGTCTCCTGCCCTGCCAAGGGCTCCAGGGACTCCTGCCTTCTTAGGCATTGCTGGTTTTGCTCTCATTGATCCTATTGCCACAAGGGCTCTTGGAATTACCCTCTTGTCTCCGGACTCTGACCTCAGCCTTAACATCCCCTCATTTTTTCCCCTGGAAGGTTTACAGGTCTTCTTGCAAACAAAGTTCTTGATGGCCTTCCTCAATATCCCAGAGTTCCTAGAGAGGTATGCAAATTAGTACACACACACCTAGCCCCAACAGTCATGGCTCAGGTGAAGATGGGTGTACCGAACATTTAGCCAACTGTGATGGAGAGGGGCTGACAACAGGAAGGAAACAGTGGGAGCCAGAGGCCAAGTCCTCTCACAGCACAGCACAGAGCCCACGACAGCTGCTGTCATGCTCCTTGCAGGAATCATAGTCTACCACCGGGCCAGTTACTTACCAGCTCTTCAGACACACCTGTGCTGCAGCTGCCATCTTGTTTCTTGCATGGAAGTGCTGAGTAAAGGTCTAAGAATTATTTTGAAATGGCTATTGCTTTTATAATTGAACTGCATAAGCCTTTAATAAGAGGCACCAGGTATTTTAGGCCTTAGGGTCCCCAAACCTCCCTGGTACCCAGAGGAGGTGGCAGTGAGGAAAGGTTAGAGTCACGGAAGAGCATGGGCTCTTGAGTTGGGCTGCCTGGGCTCAAATACTGGCCATGTGACTTTGGGTAGGTTAGCCTTTCTATGCCTCAGTATTTCCCTCTATAAAATGGAGTAATAATAGTACCCATAGTGCCTCTCTGGAAGTCTGGGCCTGGTTGCTCCAGTTGGTTGGGAGTAATTGCTGTTGCATGTTCCCGTCCATGGCTGGAACAAGAACCAGGAGATGAGAACAAGCCCCTCTCCCGAAAGCTGCCCTTGGACAGCAAAGTGAGCACAGATGCAATCTCCTTTGCTGACAAAGGAAGAGTCCAGGATGAGGGTAGCTGGAGAGGAGAGAAGAGAGAGGAAAGCAAAGGGAGAGAGAAAGAGAGAACTCTGGGTTGTGCAGGGGGGACCAGCAGGCAGAGACAAAGTATAGTAATGGGGTAGAGATGGGGGACCTCTGGGACCTCCATGCAGGCCCTAGGAGCATTTCTTCACCCTTCATTCCTGCCTCCAATACCTCAGAGCATGGAGCTGAGCTCGTGCTGACCCTTCATGTCAAGCATCACTGCCCCTTCAATGCACAAGGGGCAACAGAAACAAAGGGAAAACAGCCTTAGGGTCCTGGTGTGACCAGTTCCTCAGACTCAAAGCAATGCTCACAATCACCACAACCAATAATTTCACTCTGTGACCCTATTAAGAGGAGAAGCTGGTGTTTATGGAGGAGCAGAATGCTACTTCGGTGCGACTTACACAGATGGTGACCCATCCCCATCCCAGGCCTCACAGAAGCTGGGAACTCTTTACCAATTAGATGCCCTGGTGGCTGTGTTAATAATTTCCATTACTAACAGCTGACAGCACCTAACATGTGCTCATCATACATCATCTCATCGAATATTTACAACCCTGTGAGGTGTGTATTACTCACCTCCATTTAATATTCTCTCCATTTCAGAGATGACGAAACTGAGGCTCGGAGAGATTGAATAATTTGCCCAAGGTCCCTGGTCAAGCATGAAACCAAGCCGAGGTCTGTCTATGTGCCTCCCGAGCCTATGCATTTAACTCCACGTTTAATACCTTCCACCGCAGATTCAAGAACAGTGAAGTATGATTTTCTCTCACTTTTGCTTCCTCCCTTCTCTCTGCTAATCTGTCAGGAAGTTTTATGCCTGGGATTCTCGTGAGAAGGCATGTTTAAGGCCAGATGACCTCCGCTAAGCAGGCTGAGCACATGCCCTTGAGGCTAAGCCACAGGCAGAGAGAGAGAGAGAGGGAGAGAAAGGGGCTTCAAGCCCCCTGTCACAGAAGTATAGAAAGAGTTCAAGTTATTCCCCATGGGCAAGAGGATTATGCTTAATGCTTTATATATCTTACATAATCCTCACACTAACCCTAACGAGTAGGATTTTTCAGACCGGAAATCTGAGGCTGAATAGGTTGACCAGGGCACAGCTATTCAAGGGTGACTTTGGGATTCAATTCAAAGTCTGACCCCAAAGCGCATATTCCTTCTTGCACAGGGTTACCACGAGTAATTTTATTTGGAGGCTTAATCAAGCCCCTACACTACTCTAGAACATTCCTACTTAGTTCTTAGCAGTCACCATGGAGTCTGGAGGGGAAACTGTGGGGTCTAGACCTCCAGCCCCGCGGGTGAAGTTAGGGCGACACATGGATCAGACGCTGGTGTTTTCTGTTCCAAAGCAAGATCCATCCTTTGTACAAACCAGTGATGCTCTCTCAACAGTCCCAGGTCACATGAATGGTCCTTGGCCAGCTTGTGGAAGTATTTTCAGCGGATGACAGAGTGCTCAGCTGCAAAGGAGACTCCGGGGAGCCCAGGGGAGTGGCCCAGGGGAAAAGTTATTTGGGGCTGTTAATTTCTGGATTAGATTTATATAAAGCTTTCCCTCCAAAGCCTCGTTCTTTGGTATATACTCAAACTGGAAGATATTGTAAGCATTCAAAAAGCTGAACTAGGAAACGGAACGGTTGAGCTCTGAAAAGACTTGTCACCTCGGCCAGAGGTAGAGTGGGGTGACGGGGGGTGGCAGGTGGGAGTGAGCCGGAGGTGTCTGAGTGTGTGCTGTGAACACACGCGTTCCACGGACACCGACTGCTGGAAGGGTGCTACCTGCTGACAACCCTGATACTTGCAAAAATAAAAACAAGTCTCGTCTCTAAAGGTAGGAAAACAAATGAGATGACCCCTAGAGGGAGCTTCTGGCCTGAGGAGGTTTCTAGGATAAGTATTAAAATGAAACTCTTGCTCTTTTTTTTTTGGTGAGAAACATTGGCCCTGAGCTAACATCTATGCCAATCTTCCTCTATTTTATGTGGGATGCCACCACAGCATGGTTTGACGATCGGTGCTAGGTCCGCGCCCAGGATCCGAACCTGAGAACCCCAGGCTGCTGGAGTGGAGCATGCAAACTTAACCACTGTGCCGCCTGGCCAGCCCCTGACACTCTCTTGAAAAGACAGGAATTAGAGCCATCCCCTCCATACCACCTACTTCCCCTCCCTCAGAACCCGCCACTTCTTCCCCTGGACTTCTCACCTGGCCACCCCATCCCACCCCTGGGTTTAATGAATACAGAAGTTCTAAACCATCCCTCTTTCACACTGTATCTGTTCAAAGCTTGGAACAATGAAAAAAATGAAAATGCCCAAAGTCACGGGCAGCGTCTCCTGGGAGTGATGGGCTGGCAGCTGAGCCTCTCGTTCTGATTTCCTCGGCCTTTTCCCCTAAGGGTTAGCAGCACACACTCTTCCCACTGCGGACACGTTAGATGAAGAACAAGAACCAGGACCGAGTTTTTCCTCCACTGGAGCTGGGAATCTGAGGGAGCCCATGCTTCCCCAGGTGACCCATCCTTCATGACTCCTAACTCCTCCCTAGTCTAGAGTCCCTCAGATGGGACCATCTCTCCCTTTTTTGTTCACACCTCCACCTTCTCCTGTGTATGATTCTTTTGCTAGAATGTAAGCTCCTTGAAAGGTCCTAAAGGTTTATGTATGTATCACCACCTGTTCCTAACCCAAAAGATGCTCAATAAATGTGTTGAGTGGATGAATACAGGGCTTGTTTAAAATGATACCTTATTTCGTTTGAGACAGTTTAGGGACCTGAATGGAATCTGACCCCAGAGCAGCTACTCAGGTCAACATCACCCTTTTGCTATTGTAAGTACTAGTAGAACCCAGGACCAAAGTCTTAGGGATGCGAAGTGCCTAGAGTTACTTCTCAATGAACCCAAGTGCCCAGACAGTAGTAGTGATGTGGGTGAGTAAAACCAGCACATGACCCTCAAACCCTTGTATTCTATTCCACTGTGGTTTTGCAACCGACTTCTCTTTCCTGACTGTGCCTGGCAAAGGCTGATATTGAAATGAGTTTGGGGTTGCTGAGCACACAACCACTTACAGGACCACGCTGCGTATGCAGAGGAGGGAAACTTGGCACAAAGCACATTTTAGATAATGTCTCCTAAATAACCAAGTGTAGTTCTTTTATAAAGCCTTCCTACTGAGGTGAGCCGAAGGAGCAGTGTAGTGTAATGGTTAAGGATTATGGACCTTGGAAACAATCCCACAGTCAAATCCTGGCTCAACTGGCTGTAACTTTGTCACAAGCTCTCTGCTTCCATTTATTTATCTCTAAATGAGGGAAATAACACAACCTTCAGAAGGTTCATGAAATTTAAGTGAGTTAATATGTACAAGTGCTTAAAACAATATTTAGCACATAGTAAATACTATAAAGTGTTGGCTATTATTATTGGGCTTCTGAGGTTGGTTACTCTCTCTGGACCCTCCAAGGCTTTTGACAACATCAAAATCACCATCATTCAAATAGGCAGCGTGAGAGGCACGGGAAGCAGCTACTGACCCTCCGTCAAAGGCTGGAAGAAAACGCGTGGCCGTCAGGAAAGCGTGCTGTGCCTGGCCTGGCTCTCCCAACGTCTTCAAAGCCTCCATCCAGGGGAACTGAGCTCCAGGACCAGTCCCAAGGCAGCGCCTACAGAGGCTCCCTCCTTTGCTGTTCTTTCGCTTCTCCCAGACCCTGAAGGAAGGGCAGACGGAAGGAAGCCCCCTATCTACCCCCGCTGGACCCGTCTCCTCCGGCAGAGGCCGCTGGGGAGATAAGGGCTCACCTCCGTCCCTCCGTTCCTTTTGCCTGGAACCTGAAAGCTCTTTGAACTTTTGTGGCTCAGGTAACAAACAAGAGTCTTCTTCCAAAAAACATTTCTTCCTAAGTTACAAAGCAAAAGATTTTCTTCCTTTCTTCTAGTCTTTTGTAAAATTCAGAAAGATGAAATTTTCCCCAGGTAAGACCCTTTATAGCCATGTGAAAACTGGGTTGTTCTCAAAGTCTTTAGTTAAAGGGCCTCTGGTAACACCTTAGTTTCTGGAAAGGCTGCCCAGAGATTGCAGCTACCTCAAGCATTGGATTGAAATGGTTTAAGATCTCCGTTATGTTTCCTGGCAATAGAAAGGCGCGGGCAGAACGTAAGTCACCAGGGCTCCACAGAATTTTAGAAGGCAGCAGTTTACAAACGAGGGAGCGTTCTTTTGGGGAAAAGAGTTCTGAGGCAGTAGGCAGATCTGATAATCAGAGTGAAAAAAGTGGAGGCATGCTCATTACAAAACAAATTGAAATCCAATCTTCCTTCGTCCCGGCCATGAATTGATGGATGGCAGGGGGTGGCAAGGGAAAACCATGTAAAAGGAGCACCTGCAGTCAGCGCAAAATAGAAAAAGGGGCTGTGCCTAGAACTACTGAGCCTGTGTCACAGGGCTTCTCGACTCTGGACTAAAATGGACAGTATTGATGGAGTCCTCTGATTCCATTTCTTAAACCGTACTGATAGAAGTCTCCAGTATTCCCTTCTATTAGTATCCAGAAGTCATCAATTTATACCCATTTCCTAGAAACCAGGCTAGACTGATGCCACGCCCATGCTCATCACCTTTCTGTCGAGCCTAGGGGAAGTACGAAACTGCCGTGAACCAGAATCTGGTTTCGGGGGACATCACAACCCAGCCCTCATGCTCTGAAAGAAGCCATGGAGCCACGTCGTCCCAGCTCTCGCAGTGGCACTGGGGAAGGATGAGAAAAGGAGACTCGAGGGCTGTGGAAGGGCTTGCGGGGAACCAGCGGTCAAAAATAGCTGCAACCTGATGGCTGGGGAGGAAGTTTATGTTCGACTTTAACATTCAGCACCAAAAACCCATAAAAGCAACATCTACCTTATTTTGTAAATGTGGTTTTTCCACAATTATTTCTGAAACTCTAGAGGAGTGTATAGATAGAAGGGATGCAACCTACAGTAGACGCCAAGGTTTGTCTAAAAATATTTTACACCTGTTCTCTGTTCTGCACACTGGTCATATTTTATCAGTGAAGCAAAGTACTCATAATGCCAGACGGAATGTGTTTTTCCTTCCAAGTCCTCAATGTTTTTCCCTTCTGTAAAGCAAACCTCCTCTTCTTCTCTACTTGCACCAAAATAAAGCCAGCACCATTAACCAGAGGACGAGCTGTCAGCAGAGCTGGACTTTAACTACTCCTATTCCCGTGCCATTATCGTTTAAATAGGAATGACCATTTCAAATACTTTTCCCCACAGCATGGACACTTTAGCAAACATTTTTGGCTGCTCCCAAAAGGAACGTCAACTTGTATCCTGGGTTTAAATCAACTTGCTGATTGTATGAAAAAGAATGCTGAAACACTGGTTTCCCTCTCAGCGCCTCGAAACTAGAAACACAAACTCAGTGGTATTTATGACTGAAACACGACCAGAATAGCTTTTAGGATATTACTGTAGAATTTTTATTTAATTCTCTCTTGATGCAAATAACAGACTGGACAACAAGATGTTGATATAATAAAGACATTATGGTCTTCATTTACTTTTCTGATTTCAAAAGGCAACAAGCATGGGTAACATTCTGGACTTCACGGCTTCAAATACTGAGAGCTCAGAAGGACACGCGTTCCATCAGGTCCCTGGCAAGTCTTCACAGCAAGGTGACAAGCTCCTCATAACTCCCTGAGGAAGTATATCGAGCTCACATTTTTGCAAACAAAAAAACTGAGCCCTCTGAGTCAAATGACTTAATGTGCTTAAGGAAGGAATTGAACTCATAATTTCGAATGGCCTCCAGGCATGTGCTGCCTCCCGATTAAATGTTTTCTTCTAAGGCTTGCCTAATTGTGAGATGATCTCAAAGCTCCATTTACAGATTAAACGTACAAAGCAAGTCTTCTAAAATGTAAATCTTAAAACTCAAATACTGAGAAATGGTTAGCAGAGGTTTATTGCTTATGAGTCAAATTCCATTAATGACAAGACCTTTTGCCCAGTCTAAACCTCCTAAAGCCCACCTAAGGTTCAGCAACATTTGGTCCAATCAAATTCTAACTAACCCCAAATCTAAACAGTAGGCACTAAGTATAACAAGATTTAATCCATATGGAAACTTCAGAAATTCCTCTGAGCCATTTTTAAAATGGGCTTTTCTGTTTACTGTGCAGTTTAAACATGATCAAAACTAATAGCAACACTAAAGGGAATGCAAGTTCATCCGTAATAGCTTATGCTTCTAAAATGTGACCATTTTTTATTTTAAACCAAAATACGTTTTGATTTTTTCAAGGAAGGCTTTCAGAACCAATTTGAAATAAGAGGTCACTTGGTTTCCTTAATGTTTTAAAATAAAAGCAAGAAGACCATTTATTGGGTCAGCCCCAACGGCCTAGTGGTTAAGTTTGGCATGCTCCACTTCGGTGGCCCGGGCTCGGTTCCTGAGCGTGGAACCACACTGCTCGTGTCAGTGGCCATGCTGCATGGCAGCTCACATTAAAGAGAGAGAGAGAGAGACAGAGGAAGATTGGCAACAGATGTTAGCTCAGAGTGGATCTTCCCCAGCAAAAAAAGAGGGGAAAAAAAGATCAGTTCTCACAACATCTATACACATAGAAATCATGTATTACAAAGAAGTGCCTTAAGATAGCTTTCCAAAGTAATTTAAAAACAAATCATAGGCACTAAAACACATTGCTGAAGGCTATGTTGGTAACTTACTTGGCCTTTCTTTATCGTTTATCATGAGCACAGGTAAGGAGTGTGTATGAAAATAGTTACAGGAGGTCAATGTTTACAATTTTGCTTGGAAGTCATGGGGCCACTAACTCTGCCGTCCTTACTCAGTCTGAGGGAATCATCCAGTGGTTCTAAATGATAGAAGTAAGTACACAACTGAGTTAAGAAAATCAACAAAATTAGAGCATTGATGTGACTTAATGGCTTCTAAAAACATTTCCAGATAGCCTGATGGTAGTTTATGGCCACTGGAAATAAAAAGCAGCTCTCTGAAAACATCATGACTTCTGAGCATGACTAAGAGCCTTCCACTAGACTTTTCATTAACACTCTTGTAGAAATTCTACAAGTCATGTAACTAATACATCAAAAATGGTCCTATTCTGGGGCCAGCCCCACGGCCAAGTGGTTGAAGTTCTGCGCACTCTGCTTCAGCGGCCCAGGTTCACGGGTTCAGATCCCAGGCGGGAACCTAACTTCACTCATCAGCCATGCTGTGGAGGCATCCCACACACACAAAAAAGAAGAGGACTGGCAACGAATGTTAACTCAGGGTGAATCTCCCCCACCAAAAAAAAAAAAAAAAAAAAAAAATGTCTTACTCCCCTGACTTCAAATCAGAATACCAACTAATTGGAGAGAACAAAGCATAGAGTTTAAGGGCATGAACTCTGGAACCGGACTATGAGTTTGAATCCTGTATGCCACTCACTGGCCATGCAATCGTGGGTGAGTTAATAAAGCTGTCACAGTCCCCCTTCTGTAAACTGGGTTAGAACTGCGTGTGGCACATAGTGCTATATATGTTAACAGAATGATTTAAAACATCAAAAAAAAAAGGCTTCAACACAAGTGTTGTACTAATTTTCCAATTGTATGCACAAAGATATTGGTCTTAGGTCCTTTTAAACATGAAGATATCTTCCTAATATAACAGAAAAACTGAAGAACTCTGATCTCAAGCAGGCTCCTGGGCCAAACCGATTAAGCATCAACTGATTGGCGTGCTAGACAGTATAACGGGTTTTATTCAGCAGTGGCACTTGTCTTCTAATAAGGCTAATTTCCTCTCCTCTGATCTTGCACTAGAGCTGTTACCCTGCGTCTGACAAGAGCAGGCATTCTAGTCAAGTACAGATCTACGGTTGGTGGGCCATCCTCAGCTCTTGTCTGTTTGTGTAGGGAGGGGTGTGGAGGAAGGTCTCGACCAGCATCTCACTTCACTAACAAAAGTGCAAAGAGAGACTTCACTTTATGAGAATGAAATCAACACCCACACACATTAGGAAAACATTTGAAACTCAGGGCACCTTTAGTTTCGCCTTCAAAAGCTAAGAAGCTAATCACAGTAAACAAAGATTATCGTGATGTTTACGGAGGCATTTTGACTGAGGCCGACATTCGCCATGTAATATAGGTTAAAGCTATTCAAAGATTAACATTACACCCGATTTTAGAGAAGATGGGCGGTAAAGGAACACTCTAACCGAGAGCGCTACTATCTTCTTCACCCGACACAGAGCTACGCAATCCGCAAGGCAGTGTTTCAAACACCAGGATCCGGCCATGCAAAGACTGCTGGAGTATCTACAGCTAGAGAAGTCAAAATGATGGGAACAACCTATTAAGATAATTACCTCATCAAACTGTCAATCCAGCGCCAGCCACAGTGGTTAAGTTCATGTGCTCTGTTTCAGCAGCCTTGGGTTTGCAGGTTTGGATCCCTGGCATGGACCTGGCACCACGCGTCAAGCCATGCTGTGGCGGCATCCCACATAAAACAGAGGAAGACTGGCACAGATGTTAGCTCAGGGTCAATCTTTCTCACAGGAAAACAGCTCCAAAAAACTGTCAGCCAAAACAGTCTCCACACAGAAGGTCAAGTGTGATGGGCACAGTGGGGAGAAAAACATTTGGGACTAAGATAGAAGCTTTTCTAAGGTATGCTAGACAAAAGCACCTTTTAAAAAAAGTTCCATTCCTAATGAGCAAAAAGGGCTTGAAAACAGAGCCTTTGTTCATTTCCTTGAAAACAAATCATAAAGTCCTCAAGGACACCAAACTCAGACTAATTTTCTCGAAGCCAGTCAAGATAAAATTTAATATTTTTCAAGCAACAAACCAGCATATGTACTAATATGAAATTTCCCTAAGATTTTTTGTCCGTACACACATCCCTAAGATCTGAAAGATACTCATACTTACACTAACCTCAATTATTTAAAATCTGAACATATGTATTAGTCTTCTAGATTGTTACAAATTCTATTGTGTATGTGCTGGCCAGCTGCCCTATTCTGATTTTCAGAAAAAGTATGCTAACTTGAGCCTTTCATTTATAAAAATGCAGTTTTCTTCCAAGTTAAGCCTGTGATAACCACCCAGAAGTCTCTAGCAGAATCTAGTGCTTAAAACCATTACTTGGGTTGTTCTCTTACAGCTATTCAACTTCATGATCACAAAAGCACATAATTGATCGTGCTGGCAGACAGATCTCTGCCAGCTCCACTCACTACCCCAATACTTCTTCGTAGCCTCATTCTGTCCACTGCAGGACAAAGGCTTCACCATGGAGCTGACCAACAGCTTCGCTGTGTTATTTCCAGGGCTTGTTTCCTTACAACTTTTTATTGCTCTAAACTGCATGGTTAACAAACAAAAGGCTTTTGTAGACTGGTGTCCAAAAAACCCATGAGACCAAATTTATTTCCCTAGTAACCCGTACAGTGCTGGTTTCTTACTATAAAAGTAAAGAGTTATTTTTTTCTTCCAAGACAATTTTCTCACCAATACTGTCAACACTGTATCAATGGACATTTGAACAGTGAAATGACTCATCACTTTACTTTAAAAATAGTGTCTCTCTCTGCCAACTCATCGGTTTTTAAAAAACTCCATCCTTAAGCCACTACAATTTGACACATTATGGATGACTAACCTTTGAACCTCCCAAACCAGCAGTTTGGCTATGCACTTGCAAAAAAAAAAAAAAAAGCCAAAAAAACTCAGAATGTAAACTTTTTTGTGGGGAAAACACACACAAATACTAATGTTCAGCAACCTGTCCAATGTTGAATAGATTTTGATCGTAAACTCTCCAGCTCCAATGACTGAACTCTAAGGGTAAGGATTAGTAAACAGAAATCTTCTTTTTAAACAGTTAAGTCAGCTGCATTGTCCAAGCAAGTTTTGCTATTCATCTCCATGCAAAAACCGAAAACTGACCCAATGGCCTCTCTCCATATACATTTCAAATAAATCCTCTCTGGTTAGATGAGAGAATTTCTTTTTATTATCTTAGATGTCAGCATGATACCACATTTCAAAACTTGCTATAAAATAAGGTTGCCTGGCCTTGGCATACCATCCCTAGCATGGGGAGACAGATGTGGACTGAAGAGAGTTGCTGAAGGAAATAAAGCTGTCCCAGGCGTTGGTCAGGTCACGGAGCTTTGACAGGGACAACTGTGTACGCAGCAATCTACTACGTGGCGCGGTAGGAGAGCAACTGCTTTACATTCATTATTCCTCTGTAATTCACTGAGTCAGACCTTTCTGCATCATAAGCATTTACAACATCGTAACTCCAGAGGCAGGGCTTTGGCAAAGGTTAAAAATAAAGACCAGAATAAGCGTTTTTAATTTTAAAGAATTTTAATACAAACTTAATATAAACTATTTCAGTCCCTCTTAACATGTAAGACACTGACTCAAAATACTTTTATACCGTTTTTTCAAGTATTGCACAATATAGGTACAAAATTAATATTTACGATTACATTTTCTTCCATAATATATAGCAAAAATCTTTAAACCTTTAACAGAAAATACATTTTTTTTGAAAAAGCAAATATTCGTACATTTTAATTCCACCACTAAAGGAATATCCTGTACACAATTTTTAGAATAGTTGATGTCTTTAAGATGGATATTTTACAATTTCAGTAAAAAAAATACAACATGAAGCTGCTGCTGTCACAGATCACTGTAGTAAAAAGATATAAATGCAATACCATGTCGTAGAAACAATATATATATATCCTCTGATATTTTACAAACTTTGTACTAAATTAAATTATACAATTAGAAAAGACCAATAAACCCACTTATTAGTGCCAATTTTTTATAAAAAAAAAATCAGCCATGTCTTTGCTATATCTTAAATACTGTAAGAGGCCATATCTGAGAGTATACTTTAAAATATACAGTCAGTATAAAATAACTTTGTGCTTGGTTGGCAAATGAAAAATGATGCATGTTTTATTTTTGTAACCAAGCTTGAATGTATCCTTACTATAAGCTTAAAAAAAAAAAAAAAAAATCTCAAGGAGGTGAAAAAAAAATCCCCCTTGGGCCCGAGCATTTTAACTTGTACGAGACATTTTTTTCTTTTTTTAGTTAGCCATGACAGGCTGGAATTGCTGGTTAGAATACTGCATGTTATTCAAGCTAAAATTCAAGCCATCTACAAAAGACTTCTCGTTGAGGCCTCCATAGGCCGCAAACACATCAAAGGCATTACTGTACTGGAGAGGGCTGAGGTTAAGGGGGCTGTCACCTGGGAACATTCCATTGGTACCGCTACCTTGACCCTGCATATTAGGAAAAATAAATTCCTTGGCATTAGGAGAAAGAGCAGAGGTTTTCTGCTGTTGCTGCTGCTGCTGTGGTGGTGGTGGTGGCGGCGGTGGCTGGGATGGCTGCTGCTGTTGTGGCTGCTGCTGGCTCCCCAGGCCAAGCCCGTACAGAGAGTGCATTGAGGACGAGATGGCTTTCTGCTTCAAGAGGTCATTCACATTCAAGCCGAGGTTGATAGGAGAAGTACGAGCAACCTTGTTGCTGCGGCCACTATTCTTCATTTTGGTAGAGCCGAACTTGGTGGCAGCAAAAGTGGCAGTGGTAAAGGTTAAAGGCTGAGTGGACCGGGGCATGAAAGTAGGGCTTACAGCAGCAGAGTGACCAAAGGGAGGTGATGGAGAGCTGGACACTGAGGAGGCTGGGTCACTTATGGGCATAAAAACCTGGGCCTCTGGGTTAAAGCTGTTTTTGATCTCCTTATCCAACTCACATCCATTTTCATTATTATCATCCACATAAAGCACCTTCACTGGTCCCTTTTCACCAATCTGGTAGGAAACCTCAAACGGGTCGATCCAAACACTAAGATCCTGCGGCAGATTGCCACGAACATCATCAATGTCCAAACCACTCTCTTTGGATGCTTGTTCAATCACTGGGTCCACTTTCTCCCCTATGTGGATACATCTAAACCCTGATCCTTTGTATGGCTTTTCAGGATACCAGTGCCCTTCATATTTCTTCTTAAGAAGTCTTTCAAGCTCTTCACCAAAAATGTTGACACGTCTCCTGGGAAGCTTATTGTACAAATATGAAATAATAAAATTTAGTGCTACTTGGATTTCAAGCTGCATAGCTGCTATGCCACAAAGTTAATTTGTGTTTCAATTCCCCAACACAAAAAAAAGAGTGTTCAGTTTGTGGCAGAGAAACAAATTTTCATTCAAAGTGCTGGTATTAGTAGATTATCTTCACCTTGAGTGATCTTGTTCCTTAAAGAAGAACAAACAAACAAAAGCAAACACATCCAAGTAAGATAAATGTTAAGTCCCGCAACCTTTTTCTACCCCCCCGAGTAATTGAACTTTTGAAAAAGTCCAACAAGCTAGAAAGTCTGAAAAATATAATCAGCACAAAATAAGGGAACATACGATAGAAAACTGTTTATTGAAGTTCAAAATCTCATGGGAAAACTTAGGATTTAGAGTTAAAACAGTATTTTTGTCACCCTATTATTTGCTTTCTGTTTCTGAATAGAGTTCTCTAAGAGGAAAAATATCTCTAGAATATGTAGTGTATGCCTTCTTTGTCTTCCCTCAATTCTCACAGGAACATTTACTGGAAACTATATTCAGCATACCCATCCACCCACCTCCACACATATACATGCCAGTTTTAGAAGTTGGTCATGTTCGTATTCACCGGTTTAGAAGTGAATTCTATATTTCAGTTCATTTTGGATATATACTGCTTCAATCTGCTTTACCATTAAACACTTAGAAATCTGAGAAGAAAATTATTTTAATTTCCAAAGTCGATGATGCTAAAATTAAAGGTACTAAATGACTTGCCATCCTAGTGAACGATAATTATGAACCAAATTATCCTACACAGTCGCGGTCTTCAATATACGAAGGGCATACAATGTAATAAGCGAGCTTCTCTGTGCTTTTTCTTTTCAACGTGTATTTTTCGAAATCTGAAAATACCTCTTCGGCAGTAAGGACAACAAAAGAAACAATCAATTTCAAAACTCTATTGATTATTCTGCTTAAGGGGCAGGGTTCTGAGTTTTATTCTGATTTTCAAAACCACCTCCCTCCGTCACGATAAGAGAACAGCCAGAGAGGCATGGACGATAAGCTCGACCTTTAAACGTTTGCTGGATCAGCACTGGGTGGGGATAAGAAAAGATCAAGGGCAAACAGAAGATATTTGCAAAGGGGATCTCTTTGTACCCTGAGATTGATTTAAAAGGACATTTGAAAATCAAGTTGGTATGAATCCGTCTGTTCCATTTTCCATATTCGTGGTGACAAAGGGGGAGAAAAAAAATCCCTTGGCAGCCCCCAAACTACAAACACTTTCCAAGCCAACAGCCCGAGCGCCGGCAAAGGCAGCTGCTGATTAAGCCAAATTGCTTGGAGGTGCAGCGGAGCGAAATCCAGGCTCGGCGGAAGGCAGTTTAAAGCAACGCCTTAAGACAGGAGTGGGAAGAATTACATAAACAGCCAGTTGGAGCTCATTAGATTTCTGCTCACAGCTCTCGGAGCGCCAGCGCTACAGCGGCCCCGGCAAGAGGAGGGGGGCGGCGGGGGGGAGGAGGCGGCAGCGGCGGCCACGAGCAATGCAAGAGCAAGCCCCCCGGGCCGGGCACCGCAGGTCGGGGCGCCGGCCGCCCCGGGCCCCGCTCCCCTCCCCCCGCCGTAACCCGACCCGCCGCTCCCGCCCCCCGCCCGCGGCTCCTGGGACCCGGCCAGAGCCCGAGGAGCACCGGTTCCCCGGCACCATTGTCGGCCCCGCGCACCCCAGCGATCCCCTCGAGCTCGCCGCTCCTCCCGGGCGCCCCAACCCCCGATGCCCGTCGGCTCGGCCCGGGCCGCCCTTCTCCGGTCACGCGCCCCGGCCCGGGCCGAGCCGCCGCGCCGGCCCGCCCCGCCTCCGGCTCCCGGGCGGCCCCCGGCGCCGCTCCCCTCCGCGCCCCAGCCGCCGCCCCGAGGAGCCCCGGAGGAGCGCGGAGGGCGCGGGGCTCGCCGCCGCTGCAGCCCCTCCTCCTCCGGACCGCGCCCGCCCGCCGCCCCTCGATACTTACGGGCTGCTTCGGGGCTGCGTCCGCCACAGACCCGGCCGCTGGGCGGGGGCGAGGGGGCGGCAGGGCGGGGGCACGAGAGTCGGCAGCGGCGAGCGGGCCGAGTGCGCGACGCGGCCGGGCGGGGCCGTGGAGGACGGGGCCTCGGCCCTTCTGGCTCGGGGTGGCGGGGACGGGGGCAGGCGAGCGCGCTCACTTCTCCACACAGCCCGGAGCCCGGCCCAGCGTCCCCGTAAAGTGCCCACACCGCGCCGGGCCAGAGCTTCGCTCCTTCTGCCGCGGCGCGCGCCCCGCCTCTCCTTTTATAGCCTCCTCCCCGCCCGTCGGGGTGCGCGCGCGCCCGCCCCGCGTCACACAGCTGCGGGTGGCGTAACCATTCCCCTCCCGCCCAGCCCGCGCCCGGCCCTCGCCGGCCGGCTCCGCCCCTGCCCTGCCCCCCGACGCCATTGGCCGAGTCCCGCCTGCCCACGTCCGGACCGGCTGCGGGGGGGCCGGGGCGGGAAAGGCCACGCCCCCTGGCTCAGGATGGCCAATGAGTCGACGCCTGGAGCCACTGTGGGCGGGATTAAGAGAAAACTTGGAAAGGGATTGGGGGAGAGACGTGTCAGTGAGGGCGACAGAGATGGGGTGGGGTGGCTGACGCTCTGTCCAGGCGGAGAGAGCTGGAGAGAAGGGGGGAGGGGAGCGAAGCAGGTGGCAAAGCGGCAGGGGAGGAGAGCCCAAGGCCTCGAGAGGGAGGAGAGAGTTTACGAAAAATGCCCCACCCGAGTGGGACTGTGGCCGAGGTGAATCCCACTCGTGGACGAGCTACCAAGTCGGCCTCCAGTGCACCCGGGAGAGCCTAGAGAAAGGGCAAGCTGTGACAGGCACTCGTGCACCCGATTAATTGAATATTAATCACCTCAGGGGCCTAGGCCAACTGCCACCCAGAGAGTGGCAACTGCAGAACCCAAAGCTTCGGCGCCAGGCTGGGGGTGGGGAAGAGAGAGATCACCTGGCCGCACCTCCCGCCCAGGTGACAGTTTAACTGCCTCCGTATCGCACATCAGACCTCCCCGTGCGACCTAGCAGCAACTCGGACGTGGGGGTGGCTTGAGACCGTAAGGAGAATCACATTTTATTCCAAATGTCCCAACCCAGATCTCCGTGCCAAATTGCGTACGTATCTAAGTATACCTATGCATGCGTGTATTTCAAGTGCCTACTTTAACATAAATACACATAATAAACACGGTGCCTTCCTGTAATGTGCATTTAAGATAATTGATGGTTGAAATATGGGTGGGTAAGCAGGGAGCCCGGGAAAGAGAGGGACTCAAGGGTGTGGGTGAGCGCCCCTTTTCACAACCTGCAGCAGAGAAATACACGAAGTTACCCTGGGAGTGGAACCAAGCGTCCCTCTCGGCTAAAAATATTACTGACAGGTAGCAACGACGCCTGATTGGCTACGCTTCTCCCTTAGCAATCAGGCGATTGGCTGTCTGGTATCCAGGAGACCGACGTCAAACTCGCGCTGGGAAAAGGGGAGAGAAAGTCTAGGCGGAGGGAAGCGGGGAGGAGGGGAAAGAGGAGCAATGAATGAAACGCCCATTGCCGGCCTTCCCCTCTCCCCTTTCCTCTGCACTCCAGGGCGCTTCCTGGAAAAACACCAGTTGGGGCTCCGCCTTCCCCTCCAAACTGAGGGGTCTGCACTCTGCACCTGCTAGAAGGAAGTTAAGCCGCAACTCACTGAGGAGTGGGGTATCTGCGGAGCCGGCTGTGTACACCAGCTGTGCTCCTCCGGCACAAACCCGCTTTACGTGTTAGGCCTAGAGGCTTTGAGCTTAATAGACGCAAAATCTGGTTGTAGCCTTTTTCCTCCAAGTTGACTCTCGTGCCCTCTCCCCCACTCCCCTTTTAGAAGGAACGGAATTGAAAAAGGGTATTTGTAAAGTCCCAATGTGTGTGAGAGAGGGAGGGAAGATGGGTTTGTGGAATGGGCTGAGGGTGGGAGTGAGCAGGGGACTGATTTCATGTTTATTGTACAGATTCCTAAAACTCGGGCCGCGTTTTTTTAAGAACACGGAAGTTTTATTCAATGACTCTTAAAATGCTGATTTTCTAGTGTTTGGGTTTTCTAGTTATAAACAAGGAAGAATGGGATTTGATTGTCTAAGTATGGAAGCATTTTAAATTGAAACGCCCCTTCCTCTGCATCAAAAAAATTTATATTATTCGTTCGGTATTTTCTTCTTGCTCATTTGTATTTTTTATGTAATGAACATTAATTCCATTTGTCATAAAAAATGAGTTATTTTTAATTTTATAATCACTTGAGCACAGAAATTGCAAGAAACTGGGTAGAATATTTTGGGAATGGCTTATGAGAGAAACACTTGATTTTTCATGTGCTCCAGAGCAGAATTTCTCTTACCATTAGGCAAATAATATTGCTGTACCAAACATCCAGAATCCTAGGAGTGTGTGTCGGGCCATGAGTCTTGACTTGTAATTTGGAAAATATATCACTATAATTAGAGAAGCGTATTAGGCTTGGCTGAGATTAAGATGTCTAACTAAAGATAGATGAATTATAATTTTATCAAGCTGATCTATACTTTTCAAAAATTCTCTAAAGGGAAGGCACAAATTCTCTTTACTGAATATCCCCAATCTATAATCCCAGGTTTAAAATTCGAGAGCAATCATCTGATAGGTACTGATTAAATATCAATAGCAGTAAGTAGAATTTTTAAATGAGAAACTTAGATATCAAAAATTTATGATTTGTTGCCGCTCAGCCCAAGGGTAGGAGAGGGTTTCAGACCAAATGTAAATATAAACACACACACACTGAGGCCCCATGCACGCTGGAAAAAGCACTGAAAAGAAGGTGTTGGGAGATCTGAATTTTACCCATTTCTATCAACTTTTAGTTCTCTCATCTGTAAAAAAGTGTTGGATTAAATAATCTCTAACATCTCTTTCAATTAAAAAAATTCCACATTGAACATTCAATGTCTCTAAAGTAAATAATGTAGTTCTTTTTCAAATATAGATTGCAAATAAAAGGGAAACCAGATTCATAGCCTTCCAACATTGCCAGTCACAAGGTATAAAATTCCCTTCATCTGAGTTTTAAACTTTAAAGGACCCCCTCATGTGGCTTATTTAACTATTTAACACTGATTTTGTAATTGCTCAGGGGAGTGGACTGCTAAATGATTATTTCGATTTAGGGAGGGGAAAAGAGAAGAACTTGAGATTACACTCCAGGTGGTATCCCAATCAACAGGTGTTCCTCTCTCTGCTAACCCATAGCCACTGGAGCTCCCGGTGCTTGCCTTCACGTCCTTGCATTCCACACAGTTCCTAGAGAGGGGCCTTACAATAAAGGGAATGATTGCTTGGTAAACGAATAAGTTCCCATATCATTGTAAAATTCAGTTCTTGAAAGTGCCCTGAATTATTATGCCATTCACACATATAAACACACGCACACAACCTGCTTTGATTTCTGAGAGAAATGTGTCCTAAACTTTCTAATTCTCATTCTGTCTCCTTGCAAACTGAGAGAGGATTATGGCAGAGACACCATCACAGGATGTGTATTTACTAGGGCTCATTTCACTTCTAGGGGATCAGCCTTTTACCTTTATTTGAAAATTAGGCAACATGCAAATGTAGTGTTGTTCTTATTGTTATTGTTGTTCCTTTCTTTTAGACAGTTGTGCAGCGTAAACCATAGCATGCACATCTTAAAAATTGTTAAGAAGGAGTAGTTATAAACAAATCATTGAGTTAGTAAAAACCAAGTAAACCAATTCTTTCCTAAACATTTCTCAAAGGAAGGCACACTCCTATGACTGAGGAAACCTCAGTGCGGCTTCCTGTGGCTTCTTATGGGTTAGTAGAGGAAGGCCATACATTCTCCCAAAGAGATGGGAACATAGACATTTGTAATGAAAAGATAGCTAGATAACATTGAACAAACCCCTTTATCTTTGAAACAGGAAATTCCAGTGAAGCAACTTGGTCTGATGACAATGTCTCCTTATAACTTGCTCACTCCCTACGATCTTGATGAACAAAAATCCAAACCAAATCTTGAAATTTCTTTCCATTAGCCAAGGATGGCGATTCCAATCTCGGCCAGAGACTACAGTTGCAGATTCTAGGAGTGGTACGGTATTCACCACATTCTAAGTGCAAAGAACATTTATTTAAAGTACTCTGTGTTATTGGAGTACTTTAAATATACGAATTCTAGGTTTCATCCGTTGCACACGATGTTAAGGAAAATTGGAACCGCTCTATTGTAATGACACATAAATTTAAAGCATAGATTGCATCTGTTATTATGCAGCTCTGCTTACTAAAATAGAATTATATATATAAAATTCTATTTTATAACAGAGATACACGGTCCAGCAGTTCTGAATTTATATATAAAGAGAGAGAGAGGGAGAGAGAGAATACGTGTGTTGCCAATTGTAGCAGACACTGTTGCTAGCTCACCCATTTCCCATGCCCCGTCCCCTTCCCCTCGTCTTCCTGACTAAAGAGGCTATAAGAGCTAAATATGTACTTTCCCTGCCTTCATTGCAGTAGGGGTGGCATTGTGACACCGTTCTGCCAATGAGACATAAACAGAAGTCAGCTGGGATGGTTTCTGAGAAAGCTTTGCTTGCCTTATCAAAGGAGCTTGTTCTGGTTCCGGTTGCTGCATAACAACTGTCTGAAACTTAGTGGCATAAAACACCCTTGTTCTTAAGCTCTTGGATCCCGTAGGTCAGGAATTCAGCGGGGCACGGGGTGGGGGGATGGCTCGCTTGTCTCTGCTCCACAATGTCTGGTGCTTCAGCTGGAAGGCTCACGAATCATCTGGAGCAGATTTGTCTAATAGAACTTTCTCCAATGATGGAAACAGGCTGTATCTGTATTATCCAATATGATGGCCACTAGCCACATGTGGCTATTGAGCACTTGAAAGGTGCCAAGTGTGACAGAGGAACTGAAGTTTTTATTTTATTTAGTTTTAATTAAATGTAAATTTAGGTAACCACACGTGGCCAGTGGCTCCTGAATTGGACAGCATGGATTGATCTGGAGGCTTCTTCACTTACATGTCTAGCACCCGGGCTGGGATGACCCAAAAGCTGGGCTCAGTCGGCACTGTTGATTGGAGCACCTACACATGGCCTCTGAACTCTCCCTATGGCTTGAGCATCAAGCCATAGCATGGCACCTGGTTCTGAGGAGAAGCAACCCAAGAAGGAGTTTCTGGAGAATGAACACTCTAAGGGAGCCACCTGTAAGCTGCGTGACCTTTTATGACCCAGCCTCAGAAGTCACAAAACACCACTTCTGCCATACTCTATGGGTCAAAGTAATCATAATCCTGCCTAGATTCAAGAGGAAAGCACATAGACTCCCAGCTCTCAAGGGAGGAATGTCAAAGATTTTGGGATCGTTTTTTAAGGTCACCACTGGGACACTTCCACATTTTTCCTGCTTTAACATGGATCTGATGGCAGGAGCTGCAGCAGCCTTCTTATAATCATGAAGAGAGTGCAAGACAATCACAGAGATAAGGGTTCTGTCAAAGTTAATAACTGTCTAGGGCTAGTCTACTTTTTAAACCATGGTAAGTGCTCCAAGACTTACAGCTGAACGTATTCTCAACAAAAACATCAATTTAACATCTTTTAAGGAAATCTGAACTTGATTCTTAACAAAACAAAATTAAATTTTTCTAGTCTAAAATATCAGGGCTTCTTTCTCATTGTAAAACCTGGAAATGCTCATCGTAGAAAATTTGGAAAACAGAAATAAAGAAGAAAACAGCCATCATCTTTAATCTCTCCACGTAGTGATAACCGTTGTCAGCGTGCTGCCCGTTTCTTTCTGAATGCGCTTCTACTGCATGTGCACTTCTGTATCCTGCAGGTCACTTAGCATTACATTGTTCCTACTCTCCTCTGGCACTAAGCATTGTCATCATCATCATTTTTAATGACTGTATTCTGTGATTTAGAATAATTTACTTCATCATCGCTTGGCATGTAGGTTGTTGAGAATTTTTCTGTATTAAACACAAGCATGTTTAACAAAGATTTTTACATGTATCTTTAATTACATCTCTGATTTTTCCTCGGGATAGTTCCATAAGTCAATTTACCAGATCAAACAGAAAGGATGTTTATTAAGATCCTTAATGTATAATGACAATCCACTTTCCAGAAAGATCATACTATTTTACACTCCTAGGGTATAATCATGTCTGCCTGACTACATCCCAGCCAGCATTGCCCACTAAGATTTTTTTTTTCTGCTCTTTTTCTGCTTTTTTATTCTTTGCCTAATTTGTGAGGTAAAATGGCCTCTGTTGTTTTAGCTTGCATTTCTTTGATTATATGTAGGATGAACATGTTTTCACGTGTTTATCAGCTCCTTGAATTACCCTTTCAATGAATTTTCTATCAATGCCTTTTCTCCACATTTCTATGAGAGGTCTTTGCGTTTTTGTCTTCAATTTGTGTAAGCATCTTGCATATTGATTGCCAAATCGGTGGCTGAACACTGGTGCGATCTGAAGTTTCACTCTAGAACTTTCCCGAACTTTTAAACATGTGATTTCCCTGCCTAGAACCTTGATTTCCGATCTATTGTTTAACTTTTTAACATTCAGCATGACTCAGAGGTGATCAATGAATGCTTAAAAAAGAAAGGGGAGGGGGGCAAAAACAAAACAGTTCTGATGATCTTTACTCAGTTATCTTTCTCCTTGGTCTTTCTGCTCCATTTTGCACTCTTTGCTGGTAACTACTTGAAACATTCCTTTTTGACTTTGCACATTCTTGCATTGATGTTAAGATGTACCCAATGTGGCTCCCATTTCCTAACTTTCTCATCTGGAGTTGAGCGTAGTAGAAAAATCATGGACTGGAAATTAGAGGGTTTGTGTTTGAGTCCTGCTCTGCCAGATATTAGCTGGGTATGGCTGTGCTGGGTCTCAGGCCTCATGTAACAAATAGAAGCAATAATTACTCTCCCAGCCGTGTAGAGAATCAAATGAGACAATGCCCGTGAAAATGCTTTGCGAACTGTAAAACCCTACATAGATGTTAACATTTTCTTCCTTCCTTCCTTTCTCCCTCCTTCTCTCCTTCCCTCTCCTCTCCCAAGCTCTGCTTTCCCCTCCTCCTCCTTTGCTGTCTATATCCAACGCAAATTTGATTCAGCTCAAGTAAGAAAATATGTGAAATTGCTTTTAAACTATAAACAAGTATTATTAACACACTCTCTTCTCTCATATATAGTGTTCCCATCTCTGTCATTCTCACCTTCAAAATGTTTCTCAGAATCTCATGCCTTGGTGTTTTAGATTGTTATTTAATTCTTAGGTTATCTGGCTTTCCAGGTGTTCATGTCCTGTTTCCTATACTGGGTTGATTCCAAGCCTATTTAGGGCAGGAACTATGTCTCATGCTTTTTTATATCTTTGCACTAGTGTCTTGCAGTCAGTCAACATTGACGGACTGATGGCTTTGCCCTGCAGTTGCCTAATCCAATGAAAGAACATAGAATATTCGAGAAAGGGTAAGTGGTTCAGAGTGGCTGGTTTAGGGGTTAAGGTGAGACTCTAGAGAGTGGGCTGGGTGGGCAGAAGCCGGATTGCTGAGGGCCTTAGGTTAGGAAACTGGGAATTTTGCTTTCAATAGATGGGAAGATGTTGAGTGATTTTTCAGTAGGGAAATGACATTGTTGGAGCTCTGATTGGAACATAGTTTCTTTAGCTCTGAACCCCAGAGCCTGGTACAGCGCTTGGCACACAGGAATTGCCCTGTCAATGTGTTCAATTGCCTTTATCACTCAGCAGAGCATTCTGCAATTGTTCAGTCATTTTGGAGATGAAATCCTCTGTCTTTTAGGGAGGAAATAGACCTTGCCTGTAGACCAATATTTCTACTCACCTTGGAACAAAAGAAAAGGAAACAATTCCATGGGAAGGCGTAAACCCAAAGCTTTTGATTTCTGGAAAAGCTAAAAACTTTCTGTGGGAAATTCTCCTGGGGCTCCAGGAAGGTTACTTTCTCCTACCGCTACCTTTTCTGTCTGTGCTGGGTATTTGTCGTCACTTTAGACAATATCCATTCCCCTTTCCTCCAGCGACAGTCCTAACTTTTGTTTGTGCATCCATCTCTCTCCCACTCTCCATCCATGTGCTTCCTTTGGGACCCGACGTCCAGGCTGAGGACAACTAGAACATGGCGTTCTCCTGGCAACTCTGATGGGCTCAGGGATGGCCACGGACCTAAGCAGGCCAATCAGAGCCAATAACTTTCAATTCTGGGACTTCCTTCTGTTTGAGGCCTTGAGGGTAAGGACTCTTTCCTGTGACATATGAACCTGGAAGCATCCATTTTTGAGGCTCCTAGGGCCATCTTAGTACCGCAGGGAGAGAGCCTGTGGGAGAATGCAGCTAACCCAGGCAAAACATGGGGAAAACACAAGTCCTAGAAACATCCTTTGAGCCCCTGCATCACCTCTACCGGGCTTTCAGCTATAGGATGTCTAAGCACGGGTCCCCAAAAGAGCAGAACCTGAGCCAAGGGCTCTGCGCTCCCACTTTAATAAGGAGTAAAAGCCCCACAGCAGGAGTGAGGGATGAAGGGAATAAAAGAGTGAAGGAGGGAGAACCAATCCAATTTTGCATTACTGAGCTGGCTACTCGAAGTACAGTTGTTTGACCCCATGGGCTAGTCCTCCAAGAAACCACAGGACAGTCCATCTGAGGAAAGGCAGGGTGAAGAGTTTATTGACTGGTTCTTGTCTCCCACTGATTAAAAGATTCACATCATGGGATGTTAACTCTCCCAGTTTCTGGGTATTGGATGTTGGAAGCCAAATGGGGTCTTGCACCTCAGTGTCAACTGGGAAGTCCTGAGGCAGGAGGCAAGTGACAGTGTGAGGTGAAGAGCTGTCAAATGATGCCCATGTGAAGCTAGTAGGGGCCTGTGCAGATCCGGTCACAGCAGCAGCAGATGGAAGGTGAGGCGAGGCCAGGAGAAGCTGAAGTGATGCCTGAGAGGTATCAATACTCATGAGCTAATAATAAGTTCCTTTTTGGCTAAAGCCAGTTGGGGTTAGGTTTCTACACAGAGGATCCTGTGTCCACACCCCTCATCTCCCCACTCCCTGGACCACTGTAGCACTCACTGCCTGGGCCATTCATTTGGCATGAAAGCTGTGCTGCCTATTTTGTTACTTAACTATATCACATGGGTGTCCGTCCCGTCTCTCCAGGAGATCTGTGGTGCCATGAGAGGCTTCTGCCGTCTTGTGCCTGTGCCACTCACAGAATGCTTAGTAAATATTTGGCTGAATTGACTGTTCAAGTTTTATAAAATTCAGCATTCTGTGACTTGACAATTTGCATCCTAATGTGCTTTTCCCAATATGTACTGTTTTTTTAACCTGTCGAACTTTATCGTTTAGGCAGTACTTAAACAATGAATCACCAGATGATTTCACATGCTCGGTGGCATTTGAATTCTAGAGTTAAATCATTGTCCTTCTTTCCTCAATATGGTTAATAGGAAAAAATGTTAAATGACATGTAGAATAGCTCCAGGCGATTTGATATTGAGCAAAACAGGAATGCCAGAAGTTAAGAATGGAGAGAACAACCAGAAGGAAATAATTAAATCACAGGAAAAAATTGATATATTAATTAGATGAAAAGTAAACATTTGGATAATAAGCTTGCTTGAATAGATATCTGTGTTCTTGTAGGACTTTCCAAAGATAGACATTTTTTTTAAACGTCCATGGAATAGTTTAAAATTGCCTGTGTCATATATCACAATGAAAATTTCCGTAAATTCCCCAAAGCGGAAACCTTATGACCCAAACTGTCCACAGAACCTCAACACCAAAAATTAACAACAAACATAACAAAAAATCTACTTACTTGCAATTTTAAAGCACTTTTTGAAATAGTTCTTACGTTAAAGAGGAAATCAAACTGAAATTTCACGTAATTTGTAGTTAAATAGGAAATCAAAACGGAAACACCAGATTACTTTAGAATAATGACAATGTGGACACTATATTCCAAATTCTATAGAAGACAGATAAAAGGATCATTGGAGGAAAATTTATTACCTTAAACACATTTATTAGAAAATAAGAAAAACTGAAGCTAAGTTATGTAAGCAGTCAACTCAGGATGCTAGAAAAAGAGAAGCCGAGTAGACCTAAATGAAGTAGAACATAAGAATTAATAAAGATATGCGGTCCAGCCCGGTGGCATAGTGGTTAAGTTCGCACACTCCGTTTCAGTGGCCCAGGGTCTGCAGGCTCCCATCCCAGGCACAGACCTAGTACCACTCATCAAGCCAGACTCTGGCTGCATCCCACATAAAATAGAGGAAGATTAACATTGATGTTAGCTCAGTGACAATCTTCCTTAAGGAAAAAGAGGAAGATTGGCAACAGATGTTAGCTCAGGGCCAATCTTCCTTGCACACACACACACACACACACACAAATATATATATATATATAAAAGGAACTAATAAAACTGAAATTGTTGGAATAACATCAGATATCTAAAAGCAAAAGCTGATGATTGACCAATAAAACAGGTAACATTTTTACAAGTCACATTAAGGGAAAAGGACTCAAACTGACAATTTCAGAAAGAAGTAGAGAACATGATTATAGAAACAGAAGTTATTTAAGAATTAAGAGAATACTATGCACAAGTGGATTAGATCTGGATTAAATTTACGATTTTCTCTCAGGGAAAGTATAAATTATCTCAATTGAGTTAAGAAATAGTATTAAACCTAAATAGATCTCCTACAATGGAAAAAAATTAGTTTAAGATCTACCCGCAGAAAAGAAATGAGGCTAGAGTGGTTTTATGATAAGACCTTACAAACTTGTTCCGTGAAGCTGGCATAATGCTGATGCCAAAGTGGACAAGCATAGAACAACAACAACAAAAGGAACCCAAAGGCTAAAGTTGCTTATAAACACAGATTTTAAAAATCCTAAATGAAATTTTAGCAAACTGAATCAGCGTATTAAAAGTAGGGCAAGGATGGTTCAACATCAGGATACTTGTTAATACAATTTGCTACATTAACACACCCAAGATGTATGAAAAATGATCATTTCAATTGATACAAAAAAAAGCATTTGATAAAATCCAATACCCTTTTAAGATTTGGAAAAACCTGCAAAATCTTTTAAGTGAAGTAGAGAAGGAAACATCCTTAACTTGATTAAATCTCCATCAGAAACCTATAGCAAATGTTATACTTAATAGTGAAGTATTGGAAGCATTTTCTTTAATGGCAGGATTGAGACAAAGAGAGTTGATACCATTGTTATTATTCAACAAGCCTGGAGTACCTAGTCATTGTAATAAAGTGTGAAAAGCAAGTAAGAGGCATACATCGACAGAGAAGGGACAAATGGCATTATTTACAGATGATATGACTATTCATACAGAACGTCCAAAACCAACGCCTTAAAAAATGATTGTGGCTTATGAAATAGTTTAACAAGGTGATAAATTAGAAAATAAACATACAAAGAAAATCAATAGCTTTTCTATACAACAGTGATTGATAATCAATTAGGAAATATAATGGAAACAAGAATATAATTTACATTAATAATAAAAACCATAAGGCACTTAGGAGCAAATTATTAAAAAATATAGAGGATTTATTATGAAGAAAACTATGAAACTTTATTGAAGGACATCCAAATATTGAATATGCAGAGAAACAGCTTATCCCTGGATGAAAAGACTCAGTATTAAAAAGATATTAATTCTCCTCCAAATTAATCTCTATCAACATTCCAGCAGGACTTTTTATGGATATGCTGATTCTAAAATTCATCTGGAAGAGCAAATATACAAGAATAACCAAGAACATTTTGAAATAGAATAATAATGAGACAAACACCTCCTACTATATGTCAAGACATACAACAAAGATATCAAAGACAGAATAATAAAAAACATGGAATTGATGTAGGAATAAGCAAATGGGTGAGGAAACAGAAAAGGATCCTGAAGTACATCCTATATAAACAGGAATTTAGTTTATAAAAATCATGGCAATTACAATTTATGGGGGATAACGGCATCGGGACAACTGGTTATCAATTTTAGGGGGAAGAAGTTATCTCACAACATACGCAAAAATTCCAAGTGGCTTAAAGATCAAAGCATTTTAAGGCCTACAACAAGAGATAAATATAAAAACATATTTTTTAAATCTTGAGTTGGGGTAGGCCTTTTTAAGGAAGGCCCTAATCCTAAAAGCTATAAAAAAAAAAAAAAAAAAAGATTAACAGACTATAGATAAAGTTTTATCTGTTTATAAACAGTTTAACAGACAAACATTTAAATCTTTGGTATAAGTAAAGAAATCATAAACATTAAAAGACAAGCGGCCAGCTAAGAGAAATTATTTACAACTTAAGCAAAGAACAAAAGATTAATGTCTATAATATGTAAAGAATTTCTACAAATCAACAACTGAAAGATCTGTAAACCCAATGGAAACTGACCAACAGTAAAATGGAATCAATTCACTGAAGAAAAAAAAACCAATTTATTAATAAACACATAAAATGACCCTCTATCTCACTAATAACATGAGAAACAAAATGAAAGTGATGAGATATTTTATTTTGTCTGCTGGCTTGATAAAACTTGCTAAAAATTGCTAATTGTTAGCGTTGATAAAAGAGTGGGGGAAAGGCCCTCTAATAGGGATTCAAATTGGTTAAGTATGAGGGTGGGAGTGAACATTGATGCAATTTTGTAGTGAGGACAAAAATGGCCACATGTGTGCAGAAAGATATATCTTTAAAGATACTTTAAAGATACTTAGAGCTTAGAATTGCAACAGAAATGGAAGCAACTTCCAGCAATAACGGATAGTTGAGTAATTTTGATACATCTTGTACTTTTCAGCTGTTGATGAGATGGGTCCATACTGATGAGCAGAATATGTATCAGACATTGTTCTCCGAGCTTTACATCTATTTAATCCTCACAGAGACCCCATGAGGAAGATACCATAATTTGTGCTCTTTCACAGATGAGGGAACTGAGGCCCAATGGGGTAAGTCATTCATCTAAGATCACACAGCTGGTAAGTGGCAGAGCTGGCAGTGGAACCCCGATGATCTGGCTCCGCAGACTGTGGCTTCACCAAGACCCTAAATCATGCTTCCATTTGACTATGACATACTGAGAAGATAAGCAAACCACACAAAAATATTGAATCATCTCATCTTTATTAAAAGTAGAAAATTTGGTGCATAGGAAAAAGGGGTTACATAGTGTTTGCTTCCAGAAACTTCCTTTCGTTCAAACTTATCTTGTAAAAATGAGAACAGAATGCTCACACCCCACTTATCTGCCTACATTCCAAAAGCATTAATTTATCACTTTGGAAGAGATCTGATTTTGGTGCCTTAAAATGCAAATACCTTTTTGTAACAAGAATTCTGTAAATGGTCTGGCTAAAATGGCTTTAATTTAACACCTCACATATTCCCTAAGAGAGAGAGTTTGCCTGTTTGTCCCCGGCATCTGGATTTCCCTTCCACAGCTCTTTGTAAGATGCTGTGCTGGGTGCAAGGGCTTGTAAGACTGAATGCGCCCCAGGCTAGTGGAAGCAACAGACACTTCCCAAACCAGAAACTGAGGAGCCATCTTGGACACCCCCTTTTCTCACCTCCTCCCTATTTCCAACTTGCTACTGAGCACATCAGTCTGACCTCGTACCTGTTGATCTGGTCCATCCACCACTATCCAGGCCACAAACACCTCTTCCCTGGGCCACTGCACCAGCCCCCCGCTGGCTCTCCTGCCTTCACTGCTGCCCCCCTTGCTAACCCGTTCTCCACCCCACAGCTGAGGGATGGATCTTTATAAAATGCAAATCAGTCATGTTCCCATCCCCCCACCCCAACCAGGGCAAACCCATCAGCGCCTCCCATTTCTCTCAGCAGGAGGATCAAAACCCTCGTTGTGGTCTACAAGGCCCATGTAGCCACAGCCCGGAGCTTGCACAACTTCATCCTCTGTCTTTTACTTCCTCAAATATGCCAGGTCCCCTCCTACTTGAAGGTTTTGCTCCCTGCTAGTCCTTCTGCTTGGGGCCTCTCACCTGCCTCCTTGACCTCATGAACCTCTGCTTAGCTTTCAGCTGTTACTTCACTTCTTCAGGAGAAGCTGTCCCAACCCTGGGGGAACAAACTCTTGCTCTTTACTCCCATAACTCCTAGGCAGTTATATCCTCAACAGCTGTAAGATCCATAAGGGTAGGAACTCTATTTTGTTCCCTGTGGTACACTTGGAAACAAGCACAGAGCTTGATTCATACACGTACTCAATGAATGCTTGTTGAGTGAATGAATGAATGGAGTAATGAGTGAGTGAGTGAGTGAGTGATCCTGCTGTGTTACCAGACAGACGGTGATAAGGCAGCAGCTGCCACTGGGGCATGGTGGGACTGTCTTTCCCCGGGTGGTGGAGGAGGCATCTCGAGCAGAAGGAGGCCTTGAAGAGTGGGTATGGCTTCATGGGCAGGGAGGAGAAAGGCCATTCCAGACTCAGAAGCTGCAGACGCCTGACGTAACTCCTGTGGTTGTCAGGTCAGAGTCGGGAGAGGCAGAGATAAGGCTGCAATTGTGGGCGAGCCCAGCCTGGGAAGAGCTCTGCATACCAAAAAAGAATTTGAACTTTATTCTGTAGGTGATGGCGGAACCTGGGCAGGTTGTTAGGCAATCTTTCCCCAACTCCCTTCTGTTTCTGTCCCTCCTTCCCTGCTCTCCTTCCTTCTGGAGGCAGGGAACAATGTCCCCAAGTGCTGGACAGTAAGCTTTGGGATGGTAATGAAGTGACAAGGGGCTGTCAGGTCAATTGGGCTCAATGGATCCCTTTTCCTGGCTCTGTCCCCAGACATAGCACAGATAGAGTAGTTGAAAGGGGGAGAGGCACTCGGGGCTGCCACATTCACCCAGAGAGGTGCCTGGGAGCCCCTGAAGCACTCAAGCCCGAGGGGTGGAGGCCAGAAGGAGGAGTTGAGAGGGCAGGTGCCCATCAGTGAGAATCACAAGTTGACCGGAGCTGTTGACAAGTGTCTTGGGGAGGGTCCCTGGGATGTACCTCTTTCCATTGTTTCTTTGGCACTATCGGCTTTGCCTCAGGACAAATGAGAGGTTGAAAGCCACAACTCCAGGGCGCCTGCTCTGGGGCACAAACAGGTTCCACCTTGCCCAAAGCCAGGCAAAGTCGCCTTTCTCTGAACGAGGTCGAGGTCAGGGAGTAAGGGAGCTCAAGGTGCCACCGTGGTCCGAGGATTTGCAGCCTCACCTTGAAGTTACCAGTGTCCCAGGTGAGGGCGAGACCTTTTGCCCAAGGTGAGTTGGGAAGGCAAGTGCCTGCGTGACCAGGCCTGCAGCTGCTTCCATGGGCTCAGACTCCTGCTCTCTCGGCTCCTCTGCAGACGTGTCAAGCCCTTCAACATTTCAACACCGTGGGACCTGTTGGCTTCAGTGTTCCCCACCCTGCTCTTGGGGCTTGAATTTGTGCTTCAATTCAACAGCATGCATTGCTCTGTGCAAAGCCCCGTGCTAGGCTCTCAGTCATAAAGATGAGTGATTCACGATTCCTGCTCTCAAGAGGCTTACAGTCTAGTCAGGGAAATGGATACAAACAAAAACTTTCAGAACAATGTAAAGACCTCAGAAGAGGTCAAACTCTCTGGAGTCCACACAACTTTTTACTGTCTTTATGTAACTGCCATATATAATGCATGACCTAGATGGGTGACCCAACATTTTATCGTCTTTAGAATACTTATTTTATTTTTTTCCTCCTGTACTCTTTTGGGGTTTGGGATTGTTTTGTTTTGTTTGGCTATCAAGAAGGTTAGATGTGGCTAAGAGTCTCAAAATTTCCTCTGCATTATCAACCAGCTCAGTCTCCTCTGAATTAGATCTGCCTATACCCTCCTCACCTGGGAAAGGTAGACCTATAACAGGTGGGCTGGGAGCCACTGAAGGAAGCAACCAAGATGAGGCCTCTGAAGAGCAGACAGGAGGGTCCCTGGCCATAGATATGCCCTTGATAAGGGCCTGCAATCCCTCTGTGAGAACTTTATTCCTCTGAAGGTGCATGCGCCCCCGGGAGGAATGACACCTTAAGTAAATCCTGCCCACCTGCCAACTCCAGTGGGGATTTCTTTACAGCAGGGAGGGGTGGCCAGCTTTCCAGGCCCTGCTGTATTCTCTAGATCTTGAGGTTGTTTCAGTCAGCTATTGCTGTGTAACAAACCACAGCAAAACCTAGTGGCTTACCACAGTGATTTATTATGTCCCACAATGCTGTAGGTTGGCTACTTGGGCCATTCTGACAGTCTCACTTGCGATCACTCACGTGATCTGACGGGCTAGAGGGTCCAACACAGCCCCATTCGCATGTCTGGCAGTTGGTGCTGGCTGTCAACCCTCCGAGTGGCCTCTCATCCTCCAGTAGACTCTGTAAACTTCATCAAGGTATGGTGGTCTCAAGGCGATGAGAGAGTGAGTAGGAACCGGAGGACCCTTTAGGTCTAAGCTCTAGAATTTGCACAATTTCTGCCACATTCTCTTGGTCAAAAAAAGGCCTGAGGCCAGTCCAGATGCAAGGAGGTGGAAAAACAGACTTGACCTCTTGATGGGGGAGCGGCCACATCACATTGCAAAGGAACATCGACGCAAGAAGATGGGGTTCACTGGGGCCGTGATTATACCAATCTTCCACCAAGATCTAAAAGATGAGAAGTGTCCGCTTCAGGACAGCAGGCTGGAGGAGTAGAGGAGTCGCGAGTCCCCTCTTCTCTGACAGCATCTGTTTCCATGACCCTGCCTGGGGGTTCCGTTATTTTTCACCAACAAGGACACAGCCTACAAATCCAGTTCACCTGACTCTATAGAGCTCATCAAACTATGTAGAGATATTTGGCTGATCCTCTTGAGTTGTTCAAGCATGTTCTTCACCAGACCCAGTGATGTGCTGGAAAACTGGATGTGGGGAGCCGAGATTTGCAGCATTTGCCAGTTTCTATGGTGTAAATACTCCTACCATGGCCAATTTCAAGCTACCAATGTGACATCACTTAACGACGAGTTTGGAATAGATATGCATAATTGATTCTTGGTCCTACACAAGCCAGCTCTACACGTTTTCCTTATCTCTTGAATTTTCTAGAAAAAGTGAATACATTAATAAAAAAAAAAAATAAGCCTTTCTTGGTGCCAAGCTAATAAAATGTGTTAAGAAGACAGAGTCTTGTCTTGGAAGGCAGGGAATTCCACAGCTATTAGGCAGGCTGTGGCATCCGTGGAAACCAGGTGAGATCTAAACACACCTGTGGTATCTTTGTGTGGGCACAGACAATTTCTGGAAGGGTACTCACCTCATTAACAGTGGTTATTTTTGGAGGCGATGGTGGGTGGAGGTGCGGGACGTGTCTGATATGTTTCTGTACCATCTTCACTTTTTCACAGCGAACATGCATTTGATTTATAACTAAATAATTAAAACTAGACAGGCGTATAGAAGGACCTGGCCACCCACTTCCAGGAAAACTGGCCATGAGAGCCCTATGAAGAGCAGGAGAGCACTGTCTGATACAGCTCTGGAAGGCGAGAGGATGGAGCAAAAAGACCGGGCAGGGCTCCGCTCTGCTGCCCACAGGGTCACTAGGAGTCAGAATCGGCTTGATGGCACTAACAACAACAAAAGTGTGCATAGACTCATTGAACTTCACAAACTATTTGATTCAGGCGAACATCATCTCAGAGAAGTTAGGGAATTTGCCCTGGTCGGGACTACAGCCAAGACTAGGACCCAGGTCACCCAACTTCTGACCCAGAATTCTCTCAGAATTCGGTGACAAAGTGGGAAGAGAGTGATAATTCTACCACCAACAGCTTATGGCAGTTCGGAGAACTCCTTACCCTGGGATACGGGGCACAGAAGGGAAGACAGCCACCGGGAGTAGCTCCCAGGCTTGATAGGCCACCAAAGGGCAACGGCACAGAACGCTTTGGGGACAGAGCCCGCGGGCCCATAGGAAGTCTGAACCATTGCGAGCGTCACTCGGCGGTGAAGTGAAGCAGGCTGTGGCAATCCCTGATCTGCGCTGTTGGCCTGAACGCTGCTCCCACCCGACCTCTGCGCTCTCTTCTCGGGAAACTTCACCACTGGTCCTAAATTGGTCGGTAGAAAATTCTTTTTTTTTTTTTGGCGAGTTTAGTGTTTCTTTGATTTGTTTTTCCCTTTCTTGTGCCCTTTTGCTTAAACAACCTTCGGGCTTCAACAAAGTAAGTACAAGGCCAATCAAACACAGCATGAAAACAAGCGTCAATAAATTAATGAAAACGACACACAAAGGGCACGCTTATCTCGCCACGGGAGGAGGAGACGGTTGTTTTTTAAGGAAAGGTCTCGTCTTGTTTGGGATGAGTGTGGGAGGAGGCTCAGGGAGAAGGAGCACCAGCAGACAAGACAAGTGGGGAATGAAGAAAAAAACTCTCTGAAAACGCACAAAGTGGTTGCGATTCAGACTCTTGGCTCCGAGCTGGTTCAAGGCTGAACAGGACTTGGTCGGAGCCCCGGTGGGGAGAGGACTCTTCCAGGCTGCGCTGACCCACAGGGGCCAAACCACCGGGGCACTTGGAGGTGAAACCAGTGCAGCCTAGCCTTCAGGCTCTTGTGGAAACGTTTTGTGCTTTCTAGCTCATTTCTAATTCGTGGCGTGCATGCTCCTCCTTAGGCTGAAGGCTCCTTGAGGGCGGCATCCGCATCTCCTTTGTCTTGGTATCCCTCCTGGTGCCCATCACAGTAGCTCCTTCTTGGCAAGTGATCAGTAAATGTGTATCAACCGAGGGAATCAGATTCAAGGAAACTTACCCTGCAGATGGACTTTGCTGGTTGGTTTTTGGGGGAGGGACGGGCATGGGAATTGGGAGTGGGTAGGAAATGAAGGAGGAAGCAAAAGATGGTCAAGATACATCCCTGCCTCAAAGGGCTTACAGATACGTCTAAGAGACGGACTGTGACACAGATACGGGTTAATTACCCGTAGAGCTTCTTGCTGGGGTCTGTTAATTTCTACAGGTTGTGAACAAACTTGAGACTCAGTCTTCTCCCTCTGCCCCCCACCCCCACGGGGCCACTCCAGCCCAAACACAGGAGAGCAGGAGAACGTGGGTGGAAGAAGTGCTGGGTCCCTCCTGCCGTGGCTTCGAGGGCTGATCTGAGCTCTAACGTCCCATGCGGGTCCCCAGCAATCGAGGACAAGGGCCAAGGCGGAGGTCCAGGGGTGGGGAAAGGGCAGGCTGTCCACTCGAAAACGGGCAGGAGCAAGAAGAGCCAGAAGGCCAGTTCCAGCCAGGGCCCTTAAAGAGTGCCAAAGGTCAAACGGGAGAAAGCAAGTTCAGGTGTCAAGTCCAAAGGGCAAGAGGAGGGCTGTGAGTGGGGGAGGACCTGGGTGGCCCTGGAATGGAGTGGGGGCTGGCTGGGCTGGAAGGGAGTGGCCTGGATTGTCCGCATGCAGGCTCAGGCCAGGACAGACACCTTGGACGTGACCACAGAGGCTTCGTCATGTTCCTCACAACCAAGTCCCCTCACCCCCCAGTAGCCCGGGCCCCGGGAAGGGGAGTCCTGTGCGCTACCGCATGCTAAGCTCTGCCCTGCCAGCCAGCCCTGCTCCACAACAGGGGTCCCCTCCATCAGCTGCACGCTGAGCAAAAGACATTGTCAGTGAGCATTTTGTAAAGTTAATTTTCCAATTTAATGTCTGTCTGTTCTGAGATTATGTCTGTCTTACTTTTGGTGATAAGACGGCTTTTGTGAAGTCATGGTAATGGTAGGTGGTAAGGTTTTTGTTGTTTGAATGGCCTCCCTTGGCTAAATAAGAAAGTTGACAATATTGGTCCCCAGACTTATGGGGGAAAATTATAAAGCATCAAATCCCACTCTGGTTACTTCTGCTCTAAGGATCTGAAATCTTTCCCTTGAACCCCAGATCCTGGCTACCAAAATAACATCATCATCATCATCATCACCATCACAATCACCATCACCATCAACACTGCATAGCCTGCACTCTGAGCCAAGCGCTATCCTAAATCCTTGCGTATGCTCATGAACTCCTCTCCTTGTTTTGACCACTTGCCACCTCCATCTCGCTAATATCTGGGTCTGGCCCTCCTACTCTGACCTAGCCCACTGTCAGCTGAACCCCAGTTCTGATGGCTCCTCTCCATAGGTTTCGTAATCTCTTCCCTGACGTCCGGCCACTCAGAAAGTAGAATTCTGCCTCCAAATTCCAGGCCAGTAGCTGTGTCTTCACTCCCTGCTGCCAGGTCCTCACCAGACAATTACACTGACTGCCTGGCTGGGCGTTCTGCCAGACTCTCCGAATTCTGAGCACCGGGGCCCCAGAAGGACCCCCCCGTCCAATTGGACCCTTCCTCATATTCCTCCATCTGACTCTCCCGGGCCTCCAGTACGCCCTCCCAGCAGCCTGATTTTACTGCTTGCTTCCTGTGAGAATCTTCCCTGAACAACCCCCCAGGACTGCGTGGTCTTCTGGTTTCTGGGAACAGCCCTTATCAGACCTCCTCTAAGCAAAGCAAACCTTGAGGCAAATACATACGCTTGTCCCAGGCCTGGAGCTCTTACTTTTAAGAACCACTGAGAGCGTCCCTCATGCCACTCTTCTATGCTCTAAGTGTATTAACTCGTGTGCACCTCACCATGACCATAGGAGGTAGATACTATTGTCATCTCCATTTTACAGATGAGCAAACCAAAGCCCAGAGAGGTAAAGTCATTTGCCCAAGGTCACACAGCTAGGAGGTGGCAGAAAAGGGCTTTGAACCCAGGTTCTAGAAACCCAACCCTTAACTACCACCTTGCCTGGCTTTGCCTTGAAGTCTAAGAAATCCTGCACTGGAAAGTTTGGAATCAGACAACGGTTCCACGGTTCATGGTTATGGAGCTCTCCACGACTGTGGAAAGTCACTTGCTCTCCAAGTCTCTGCTCCCACATCTTGCACGGTTTTGTGAGAATCAACCGAGGCTCTCAGCACACGGTGGACACCATCATCACCCCCGCCCTTTCCTGTGTTAAAACCCCGGCAACCACAGGCATGTCTTGAGTGGGGTGTAAGGTGTTCAATTGGGCGCTCTGGAAACATCCGTCACAACCTGGAGGAATGAACCCGCTTCTACTGGTAAAGCATTCTGCAGCCGATGGAGGAGGCGAATGCAGGGGTCTAACGCCCTGAGTCTGGAGCCTGGTGCCCAGGTTTAAGTCCGGACTCCGCAATAGTGTGTGACCGGGGGCAAGTTTCTTAACTGCCCCCTGCCTTAGTTATCTCATGATAATAATAGTAATAATAGCTACCTTGTGTAGGGTTGTTCTAACTATAGAGTTAATATATGTACGTAAAGCCCTCGGAACAGTGCCGGCCACACACAGGGAGCTCGTCATCAGTGCACGCTGTTATTAGTCTCTGGGTAGGAGAACTGGTATGTCACCCCCGTTTCGCAGTCAAGGAAACTGAGACTCCAAGAGGTTGAATGATTTGCTCAATATCACACAGCTTTCACGGAGGGGACCCAGCATTGAAATCCACAGCCTCTGGTGGAAAACACGCCAGCTCCTCCATTTCTTCCAGTGGTTTCTTATTTCCATTGCTCACGAGATGGCGGTTGCTCTGATTCCCAGGCCACCGGTTTCCAACCTCTCTAATCCACTCCTGCGAAAGTCAGGCTCCCCCCGACGGGCATTGCTGCTGTGCAGAGCAGACCTGAGCCCAGGCAGCAGCTGTCCGCCTGTCTCCCATCGCTAGAATGGTGCAGAATACGACTGTGGGGTTGGGGGGTGGTGGTGTGCAGCTACCTCCATCAGGTGCCTAATTATGCAAATCCTGAACATAAGAAATGAAGGGGAGAGTGTGGCCTGCCCAGGGGTGACTGATGAGCTGGCTGGTTTTATCTCCGCTGAGGTATAGGCCGGAGGCTTTATCATGAGAGCAGCTGAGCCACGGTATCTCGGTTGCTTTGTTGCAGGCGCTGGGGCGATGAAGACTGAACTGGGTTAATATAATCCTCCAGTGACTCATCCTGGGAGAGGACCTGTGATGGATCATTAAGCTGTCTTGGAACTGATTTCAGGCCCACGCCCCCAAGATGAATGTTCTCAATTTGTTTATCGGGTCCCCAACAATAGGCCACTATTCTTCCCCACAACTCGGTTGCACAATCTTTCCCCTCGTGTCTTTCAGCCACCTACTGAAAATCTGTCTGTGCACTGAGCATGCGCTCCGCATCCCTCTACCAAATGCCCACCCGGCACGTCATCCCCTGTCTTTGATGGGGATGCTCACCATCTTCTTGACAAGCTCGACTCTGCTCACCAGGATCCCCCTAAAATGGAGGCACTCGTTCTCCCTCCTGAGCCCTCACGCAGGCAGATTTTGTTCTCTCCCCCTCCTAAATCTTCTCACCCTCCCCAGCTCCAAACTGGCTCTAGACCTCTGAATTCTCCCTCTTCTGGTGCCTAATGAATGTCCTGGATCTTCCAATTCCCTTTTGATCCAAAGTTCCATGGCTGATTGTTTTTACATTAATTCTTTTAAAAAATACATAAATAAATTTATTGTATAAAAGAAATACAAATCACCCATAATCCTGCCACCCAGAAATAATCTCCATAAACATTGTGAGGGGATGTCCTCTCGGGGTTACCTCCCCACGTTCCGAAGTTTACCTTTGTGCCCTTCCCTGCTGGGGCACATCTGACAGGCGGAGTCAGATGTATGCAGATGCCATTTCTTAATAAGCATCTACTACAGGATAGGTTATGTTTTCAACTTGTATGTGGATCCAGATCTTGGAGTCATCTTCCTTGTGGCCCCTGTGTAGCTCCAGGCAGGAATGTCTTGCCTGAGTTACCGGACTAGCCCCCTCCTGGTCTCGTCTCCTGTCCCCCGGCCTGTCCTCCATGTGGCCTCCAGAGTGAGCAGACCAAGACCCTAACGCCATCAGCTCATGCTTTTGCTGCAAGCTTCAATGGCTTTCCATCACCTTTGGGAGAGAATCAGGACTCCTTAGCCTGGTGTCGGTGGCTCTTCATGACATGAGACTGGCTTGCTTTTCCCACCTCTTCACTTACCTCCTCACTCAGGGTGTTTACTCTCAACCCTTGTCAGGCAGTTTGCTCTTCCTAGAATGAGACTGCTCTTTGCACCCCGAGTTCTTTGTCTCCGCTGCTGCCTTTGCCTGGAATGAGCTTCCCTTCCCCCTTCTTTGTCTGGCTAATTTCGACTCTTCCTTCAAGACTTAGTTCTAGCATCTCCTCTTGCAGAAGCCTTCTTTAACCACCTCACCTCCAGTCTCGTCCCCTCTCAGTTCAGTGCCTCCTCTCTGGGAGGACACACCATGTTACCTATGGAAGCTGACTTGCGTGACCCACGTCTTGTCTATCTCCCTCCCTAGACTATGAGCTACATGAGGGCAGGACTGTGTTTTTTAACTCTGTTTTTTAACCACTAACAAAATGTCTGACCCACAGTAGTTCAAAAAAATTTTTTTTGGCTGCCTAGAGGTAAGAATGGGAACTATACCTGTAGCTGCCCGATGTTATTCTTGCTTAGGAGGTGAGCATTTTTATTAGATCCTGGTACAGTGTACATTGCAAAATAGATTCAGATGCTAAGTTGGTACACGCTTACGATCGCAATGCTTTCCGTTATGTAAATTATCCCATTTAATCTCATTTCAACCTCACAACAGCCGTGTGAGATGGGAATTACTTCCACGTTACAAATCAGCAAGATTTAGGATATATCAGCATCTTACAAATACTAAACAATAGGATCAGAATTTGAACCAGGGTCAACATAACGATCATTTTCTGAAGAAGTGATTGGGATTCCACTGTCCAGTTTTCGGGATGCAGAAATTTGTCCATCCGGTTCCCTGTAATTTAGCAGCCGGGTAATCACGGGTTCACATCCTTCTCAAAGGTAATTAGGGACCTTGTGATTCGATCATGGGAGGGTGGGCGACTCTGGCACTGCTTTCCTGCTGACTTTCGGTACCACCGCTGTCCCCAGGTTGCTCAGGCCCTGTCCTTTCCTGTCCTTCCTCTCACAGGGATGATAAACTTTCTCCAGTCGTCTTTCCTCACCCAAATCCTCTGTTCCACTTGAAGAAGCAGCGGATCGTTACCCACAAACAAGATGCTGCCAATCCAGGTCACCCCGTTGGTACCTTGACCTGTCTTTAAGATCTTACCAGAAGGACTCTGACACTGAAGGTTCTTTATGGGTAGGAAAGCGCCTTGTTGGACCCTGTAGGCTCTCATTCACGCCTTCATTCAAAATACATTCACAGAGGGCCTAGTGATCACAGTTAATAGCAGTCGCTAACATTTGCTGAGGGCTTAATACATGATAGCCACTGCTCTACATGCCTCACAAGTAGTAACTCATTTAATCCTCACTGTTGAGGAGTCCCTCGGGGAGGAATTACTATTATGGCAGTTTTATAAACAAGCAAACTGAGACAGAGAGGGTAATTAACTTGCCCAAGGTCACACAGCCTCTGGTATACTGCCTCTCCCACCATGCACAAGGCTCTCTGCCAGCTTTGGATATATGGAAGTAACTATGACACAGGCCCTGGCCGCAGGGGACTTATGTGCATATGCAAAAGAGACGTGGGGGAAAGAACTACAATACTCTCTGATCGTCCACTGTGCTAGAGACGCGTGCAAGATGAAAAGAGGCATCCGAAAGGGATGTTTGAAGGCTAGCTGATGACATCAGGGGAGTCACAGAGGAGGCGACATTTCAGTTGGGTCTTGAAGGACTAGGGTGAGTTCAGGAGGTTGGAGAGGGTGGGGTTTGTCGTGGAGAGCCACCTTTGCAGAGGGGATAGAGGACGCAGAGTGTGGAGGTGGAAGAACGACTCGCTCGAAGAACAGCGAGAAGCTCCGAGGGCTTGGCTCCCGGCCCACAGGGGAACGCAGCGAGAATGCGCTGGAGAAGGAGGTCGGGCCAAATCACGGCGGGGCTAAAGGATTGTACTTGATTTTGTGAAAAATGGAGAGTTTCTGACGGTATTAACAATGGAGTATCATGATTGGATTTGTGTTATGTGCATGAGCAATGGAGAAGATAGACAGGTAGAGGAGAGAGTCAAAAAAAAGGAAGACAGGGGATCAGTCAACCGATTCCTGGTTGGAATTAACCAGGCAGGAAACACACAGTTCCCCAAAGGAGGCATTCATGGGAGAAGTGTTTTAAGAAGTAGCATCAACAGGACTCGATGACCCTAAAGCTTCTCACTTGGGCCTCGTGTAAACAGACTGACATTAACCATGGCAGGGAGTAAAGGAGGAAGGGCTCATCATTCATCTGTTTCTTTGTTCAGCAGACACTTGGTCAGAGAGCCAGGACCAGCACCAGAGAGTGGGGACCCAGCAGCCAATCAGACATGAGCCTGCCCTCAGAGAGCCTACAGTCTAGTGGGCGAGCCAGACAAGTAAACAGACTGATTACCATACAAAGCAGTGGGTGGGCCACCCACAGAGTTGAGTCCTTGGAGTCTGGTGGTGACATCTTGCTGTCAGCCCTCACTGGCACAAACTACTCTGGAGGCAGCGCTAGTGTCCTCTGCCCCTTTGCTGGTCCCTCTACCTCCCCCTCACGTGGGCTGTCCAGCTTGGCTTCCCCAGGGCAGAGGCCAAGAGTCTGGTGTGGATATTTGGGGTTGGCAGGGCTGGAGCCAGGACACAGCTCTGGTGAAGGCAGTGTAGAAACTGGGCATCCCAGTGTGTGAGCCACGCAATGTCCCTCCGGGAAATCCAAGAGCCAAATGCCAGTGGGACTGGATAGAAAACCCAAGTCCAAAGGGCCAGGGCTGAGGGGGCATAGTCAAGAGTATGGAGCTGGGCAGCTATGAGGCCAGAATGAACCAGAGCAGGCAATGATTGCCACAAACCCAGGGGGGATGTGCTGTTTTCTCTGATGGGCTGGTGTGCATACGACACAGGGGTTCTGGGGCTGGCCAAAGGGTCAGAGGTAGGACGCCAACCAGTGTGGCTTTCCTGCCTGCCGCAGAGAAATGTCCCAGTCCCCACACGTTTCTCCCTGGCCTCTCAGGTAACCCTCGCCAGTTCATCCCAGTGTGCTGTGGATTGCAAGGAACGAAGATTTCCCGTCTCTAATTGTGCCAGCAGGATGCAAGTTGCAGGAGATGAAGGCAGGAAGGGAGAGGAGCCCAACAGGGCCTGTGAGGAGAAGGTTGTTCCCAACTTGCCCTCTCCGCTTCCCTGTCTTTACAAAGAAAAAGGAATGAACAGGGTCAGCAAAAGCTGGAGACTGTTTCAGCTGCCTGAGCTGCTGAGCAGAGCGGACAGCGCCTGCTCGACTCCGGGAGACACCCACAGAATCCAGGCCCCGCTAAGAACATGCAGGGCAAGTGGACAGGGTCAGCCACCGGGCGGCGAAGGAGGTGGGTAGAGAAGATAGTGGGAAATGAGAGACACCGTGAACAGGAAAGGGAGCTGCGAAGGAGAACAAAAGAGGTTGGGGAAGGAGGGGAGAAGTCAAGGCCCGGTTTCCTGTCCAGTTCTTACAGCTCTGCTTGCCGCAGCCGCGTTCCCAACAATGTGGCCCCTTTGACAAGGCAGCAGTGGAGGGGCCAGGGCTGAGTGGGGGACCCAGTGGGGGAACTTGAAGCCCCACAGCACCCGATGGGAGATGACAACAGGTCAACTGAGCCTCGGAGGGAAGGCAGGCCACATGGTGGGGCGGAGGGGCGTGGGGAGCGGACCCAGCAACTGGAGCCCCGTGGTCACTGCAGGCTCCTGTGTGGTTGATGGTGCATTTGGCAGAATTTGCATCGATCATTCCCCGCTGTCTCTTCATTTTATTAACTTTAATTTGTAACTGGGTTAATCAGCAATTGTTCTTCCTGGAGGGTGTAATTAGAATTATAAATAAAGCCAAGCAGAGAGTTTGGACGACCAACGGCTGTGCTTTCTGTGCTGTGATGAGCCCAGGCCACCGCCCCCCCCTCCCAGGAGAACCCATTTTCCCACAATAGGTTTGTTGCTTCACTGGCTCAAATGGAAAGCTGAGGTCTCAGAGAATCCTCACACTTCACCGTCGGGAAGGAATCAAGGTTGGAAACCTAGGGACCAGTGAGCTTGAGTATTTGCTGTGGGAGCCTTTTGAATTTAGAGCCCACAGCGTTAAACCAATTCCAGAAGTCACATCTCCTACGTGAAACCTTCCCAGGCATGGTATATATTCCTTTCCTTCTTCCTCGTCCACGCTGGACCCGGAAGCCCCTCAGATCCACCCCCTTCTCTCCATGCCCACCATCCAGGCTTGAGTTTCGGACACCTCAGCTTTCACCTGGATTATTCCACTGTCCTCCTGGCTGGGGTCCCCATGTTATCCAGCTCACTTTCTCTAAAGTGATCTTCCTAAACTGCAAATTTCTCCATGCCTTGTCCCTGCATGTAAGCCTTCCAGACAGCTCAGATCCTCCTTTGCTGGCGCACAGACCTCCATAATCAGACCCATCTGGCCCCCAACCTCCGGCCATACCACTCCAGACAATTCCACCTCTGGACCTTTGCACAGGTAATTCCCTTTTCTTTGACTCTCCTTCTGTCTTCTTCACATGAAAAACTTCTATCCACCCTTTAAGGCCCAGTCCAAGTACCTCTTCCTCAAACGAGTCTCGTCTGCCTCCTTCCAACAGCCACCCCTCCTCCAAGCTCCCACGGGACTTGACTCTCTCTTCTCTAATTGTCGTCTCTCTTGCCCTTATACGACCATCATTGCTTGGCCTAATATTTGTCCTCTGCTGTCTTAAATCCTGTGTCATTGCCTCTTTCCGGAATTGCAAGTGCCTTTTGTGCAGGGATCATATCTCTGAGATTTTTTTTCTTTAAGGCCCAGCCCAGACAAGGGCCCTAGGTAGATGATGCAGAAAATGTTCTAGGTGACGAAGCTGCTGCTGAACACACGGCTAACTGTTTACACCAGGGCCGTCTGATAGCACTTTCTGCGGCCCTGGAAATTATTACATCTGCCTTGTCCAATGTGGCAGCCAGCAAACCATGTGTGGCTGTTGAGCACAAGAAATGTGATTGGTGCCTCAAGGAACTAAAATTTTAATTTTGTTTAATTTCACTTAATCAGTTTAAATTTAAATAACCCCGTGCGGCAGTGGCTACCACAGTGGACAGCTCAGGTTTGGATTAAGCCAATTTAGAATAAAAATTAGCCTAAAGAAACACTGCCTTTATCAAATTCAGCACCTCACAGCTATATTACAATCTTTGAACAAAAGAAATGCTACCAGTAATAACAATAAGGGGGTAAATGTTATTTTATTTTTTTTAAAGATTGGGACCTGAGCTAACATCTGTTGCCAATCTTCTTCTTCTCTTTCTCCTCCTCTTCCTTCTCCTTTCTTCTTCTTCTCCTCCTCCTCTTCCCCAACGCCCCCCAGTACATAATTGTATATTCCAGTTTCAGGTCCTCCTGGCTGTGCTACGTGGGACGCTGTCCCAGCATGGCCTGATGAGTGGTGCCATGTTTGTGCCCAGGATCCAAAGCGGCAAAATCCTAGGCCGCCGAAGTGGAGTGCACAAACTTAACCACTCGGCCACGGGGCCGGCCCCTGAATGTTATTTTGAGAGCTCACGCTGGGGCGGAATCACAAGATGATCCCCACAGTCAAACTTTTTTTTTTTTTTTATTGAGTTATTGATAGATTACAATCTTGTGAAATTTCAGTTGTACATTAATGTTTGTCAGTCATGTTGTAGGTGCACCACTTCACCCTTTGTGCCCACCCCCCACCCCACCTCTCCCCTGGCATCCACTAAACTGTTCTTAGTCCATAATTTTAAATTCCTCATATGAGTGGAGTCATACACAGATTATCCTTCTCTCGCTGGCTTATTTCACTCAACATAATTCTCTCAAGGTCCATCCATGTTATTGCAAATGGAATGATTTTGTTCTGTTTTAGAGCTGAGTAGTATTCCATTGTATATATGTACCACATCTTCTTTATCCATTCGTCTGTTGCTGGACACTTAGGTTGCTTCCACGTCTTGGCTATTGTAAACAGTGCCCCACAGTCAAACTTTTGATGGTCCGGGGCTCTATCATCGGTGGACTTGCTTAAAACCTTCTGGGATGCTACCGGTAGGTGCCTTCTGAAGGGTGAGAGCATGAAAACACCTAAATGAGCTTCTCCTGGAAGATGTAATGGTATTTTCCCAAGCAGGGGAGAAGGGTTTCTCAGGTATCCAGAGGTCTGAGAGAGATTGCAGCCCAAGAGTCTTATAATGAAGGTCTTAATTTATCCTGAAGCAGCCGCTTGTTGGCTCAGGCCTAAAAGCTTCAGAACAGGGGCAAGAATAGGCCCAGCTCGGCCGATGGGCAGTGCCAGGCTCCTTGGTTTCCTTAACTCTTGCTCCGGTGGAAGATCCTTTCTTCTGCCCTCACTTTCCCACCTCCCAGCAATTAGCAAGGTGTCTGAACCCAAAAAGAAAGCTACATCTTTTCCCTCCGGGCAGCTGCATCCTTTGAAGTCAGAGGAGCCCAAAACTCTCCGGTGACTGATGGCTGACAGCAAGGTGGAACAATGTGACAGGGAGGTGAGAGCTGAGGTGGGACACTGACAGCAAAAGAGCAAAGTTCTCCAGCTACACACACCGCCTCCTCCAGTTATCAGCCTGCGCAGATGGAAAGGGAGGACTCAGAACAGAAGCACCAACTCCTCCTGGTCTCGGGAAGCAATGGTTTTAGCTTGGGGGGGTGGCAGGCAGGGGAATTGGGGTGAGGCTGCCAGTGTGGTGGCAGCCCTGTTCAAAAACACTCTCACGGGATGGTAAGAACTAGCAAAAGGAAAATAATTACAGTGTTTTAGCCAACAATGCATCTGCTTAAATTCAGGTATAAATAGATCCTTAAGCCCTCCTCTCCTCAGCACAGCCGCTCTAATCTCAGCCTCCAGCAGCCGCTTGGCGGGGGAAGGGGGATGCTTCTTGGTGAGGCAAGGGGGCCCTTCCACCTCCGCGAAGCGCCAAACCGCCCTACCCAACCTTCTCAGTCCCTGGGGAAGAGAAAGGCCAAGGTGCAGAACCGAGGAGGACTGCATCCAAAATCCCGTCCTACCCAGACATCGTAAAATGGTACAACCACTTGGGAAACATGTTGGCGGCTTGTTAAAGAGTTAAACGTACCCTTATCACACACGCCAGCAACCCCATTTCTAGGTGCTAAGAGCAGTGAAAACATACGTCCATGTAAAGACATATACATACGTTCACAGCAACTTTATTCATGACAGCCATAAACTGGAAACCACCCAAATGTCCAAAAACAAGGGAATGAATCAACGACCTACGATATAATCCAGATCATGGAACATTATTCAGCAACACAAAGGGAGGGACTGCCCACAGACACAATGACATGGATGAATCTCAAAATCATTATGCTGAATGAAAAAAGTGAGACACAAGAGTACAAACCGTGTGGTGATATATATGAAACAGGCAAATCTAATCCGTATGGACAGAAGTGGATCAGTGGATGCCTGGGGCCGGGGTAGAGACTGACTGGGAAGGGGACGTGAGGGAACCTTCCAGGGTGATGGAAATGTTCTTTACCTTGATTATTGGGATATGTACACAAGCACATGCATTTATAACTCAGTGAACAGTGATCTAAAATGAGTACATTTCATTGTATAAAAATTTTCTGGTTGTTAGTACCATTGAGTGGGTTCTGACTCCCGGCGACCCTGTGGACAGCAGAGCAGAACCCTGCCGGGTCTTCTTGCTCCATCCTCTCACCTTGCTGCGCTTTATCAGACAATGCTCTGCTGCTATTCATAGGGTTTTCAATTATGTAAATTAGACCTCAATAAAATCGACTGAAGAAATCATTCCTTCCCAAGGGCCTGGGTGAGGGGGCTGGAGTCTCCGTCTTGTCAGAAACAGCCACAGGCCTGCCAGCTCGTCCTAGGAGGTGCAGGCAAACACCTTTCCAGAAAACCCTAACAGTGATCAGGGAAGTCTCTGTCAAGACCCAGCCATACCGCCACGCTGGAAGAACAGCTTGCGCATGGCCTGGAAAAGGCCTTCTCTGGCCCTTGATCCTTAAAAGGCTGGAATTTCTGGCTGAACGGGAAGGCCTGGGCCCTGGTCCCCGGGCGGCTTCTCCGCAGCTCCGGGCGGTATGCCCAGCCACCCCTCGAGCAGGTGCCGGCTTGCTGCCCAAGCACGGGACCCGAGGGCCCCGCAGGGCTTCTGCTGGGGGGAGCGGAGGGAGGCCACCACTGCCCAGCCCATCCTCTGCCCCCACCACCCGTGGCTGGCAGGGCCTCTGCCTGCAAAGCCAGCTCATAGGGGAAGAAAGCCTGGCTCCCCCAGCCACGCTCTGGGCTGGGGAGCCAGAGAGCCACCTGAGACCTTTACTCAGAGTGGGGAGGGTTTAACAGCCCCTGAGACAGGCAGGGAGTCCGTGACAAGACAGGGCCTGGAGCCGTGGACTTCAAACTCTTAGCTCAGTGCCCTTTCCCCCACACCAGACTGGGCTCCCAGTTACTTGCTGGGGGAGGGTTTTTCAGCGGGGCTGTTTCTGAGCAAGAGTTCTCCAGGGCAGGGCCTATGAAACAAAGGGACTGTCTGCAGCAGCGTCTGGGCTGCCCTTGGGAAGGCGGGGTCTGCCGCTGCTGCTGGCTCATCAAAGGGCAACCCTGAGCCCTAGGTGTGCCCATCGCCTTTGCTCAGTGCCTGAGGCCAAGGTGCTCCCTTCAGATGCTCTGATCATGCAGTTCAGGGCCCTCTGGGGCCCAGTTAACCCTCCATGAGATCATAGTAAGGGTGGGCCTGGGACTAGAATCTGCTCACCGTGGGATCTGACCTTCTGGACCACACTCGATCCCCAAGGGTCCAGGAGCATCCCCCCACCCACTCCCACCCCTCCCCTGCTCTGTCTGGTTCCCTCTATCTCTCTCTGTCTCTGCTTCTCTGTCTTTCTCTCTCTTTGTCTCCCCTCCCCCCTTCTCTCTTGTCACCTGCACCTGTTTTTCCTGCCTTGCTCAATCTCTCCAATCCACAGGCTCTTCCTTCCCAGGATCCCCTCCCCTTATCTTCCACACAGCTGTTGGCCCCGGCCTCGGCCTCGAGGTTCGAGCTTCAGAATTAGTTAACTCTTCCTCTCCTCCTACCCATGCCCTCCCACTGAACCATCAGCGGCAAAGCACCAAGGAGAGCCCCAGGTTAGGGGCTCAGGGGGTCTGGGGTCTGCGGTCTGGCCCTCCCTGCTGTGCGGCCCCTGCCGCATGGTGTGCCCTTGAGCTGGGCACTTGCCCCGGCACCTCAAGGTAAAATGAGAGCATCTTACCTTTTTATTAACCCAGCTCTGCACCCCACCCCCAACACACACACACACACACACACACACACACACTCATTCCATATTTCAAAAGTTTAGGGTTACCAAATTACATTTATTCAGTAATTATTAAATCCAGATGCAATTGTGTGAAACAAAACTGACTAGAGCTTCTGAGTAGCACGTGGTGGTTTCGTTTCATATAGAGCAGGATCCTGACTTAGTAATCACTGAATAAATGTACATTTATCATGTTATTCATTATAATTCCAGCAAAGAAACTTGACATTTTGGTTAGGCCTGTGTAGCCTTCACACAGATAAGTGTTCTATTTCTGCTAGCGTTTCAAAGATCACAAGTCAGCTCCTGGTCTCTTGCTCCTGACTCTTGCCTGGTCTGGGGTGGGGGTGGGGAGCCGGCACAGGCGGTCTTTAAGAGCCTTGTATTGCTGGGTTAGCAGGCTCGGGTGTGTCCCATTGGCTAGCACATCAGTCACTCACTAGGCACCAGTGTCATTGGTCCCGCCTACCAATGCCTGGCCTCCCCTCAGATGACAAAGAAAATGGCCCGCAGGACAGGGTCTGGGCCCCAAGACCCACCCCAGCACAAACCCCTCTGCTCCTCACCTGCCAGCCCAACCCACAATTAATGCCAGAATTACGAGTGAGTGACAACGGAAACAGGAAGGGGCTGTGGTTGGGGGCACCTCAGGATTTTCCCAAGGGAAAGGGTCCAGGTGTCTTGGCAAGGAGACTGTACTTGGGAACAGAGGCCATTCCCAGCCTATCTTGCAGGGTTTAAAGCAAAGTTTGAGGAGAGCTGGTCCCCAAGACCTCCTCTTATTCCACAGAAGGGGAAACTGAGGCCCAGGAGTGTCACTGCCCTGTCATTCTCTTTTTCTGTCTGTCTCTCTGTTTTCCACCCATCCCTGCACTCCAGGTCCCCAAGGAGTAGGTCAACGACTCTGAGCTGGATGGGACAACCTGGGTTTCTAGTCTCGGCCCCATCTAGTGACTTCCAGACCTATACCTCTGCTCCTAACCCATTCCTTACAGGACAGTCGCCATGGATGTCTTGTAGGTACCTCCAGTTCATCCTGCTCAATACAGCCCATCTTTCCCCTCTGGCAGGGGAGGTGCCCCTCGGGCTGGGTTGTCCAGCTTTGTACCTAGCCACCAGCCACCCAGGGAAGCCATCACCTCTGAACCCCCCTCCTCCCGGCCCCTCTTCAGGACCTCCAGCCGGGGCTCCAGGTGCAAACAGTGTTTTCTCGTCAGCTCTCTGCACCTGCCCACTTTCTCTTCCTCTGCCTCAGCCCAGGCCTCCTCCCAGCCCTCCTGGACCACGGTGGCGGCCCTCCATCCTCCAGCTCACCCCACACCGGAGCTAGAGGGACTTTTTCACTTTGCCCGTGATTGAGCACTCACACCTCGGTCAAACCTTCAGTGACTTCGTCATACGGAGACTTGGCACGTGTGGGAGGCAGAATGGGAAGAAATGAAGGGGTAACAAGTCCTAGGAGGGAAAGATGGGGAACGATTCATCAGACTCAGACGGGAAGAGACTGGTTCAAGGTCACCCAGCAAAGCAGAGGCAGACTGCATGTTTTGGGGACAGTAACGCTCTCTCGCACCAGGCAAGCTGACCGCTCCGCCATACACCCTCCTCCCTTGGACACTATGCTCCAGCCACACGGAACTTCCGTGTGCCCTAAACTTGCACATGCTTTCACACCTCTGCTTCCTTCCTCATGCAGTCATGCCCTTCCTCTCTTCCCCCAACTCCACAGTTAGCCAACTGCCCAAGCGCAGCTGAAATGCTGCCTCCTCCAGGAAGCCATTCCTGAATGCCTGTCCTGGCACGCCTCTCTTCATGTCACCCAGCACTCAGACTTTGGTTGAATGATTCCTGTGCAAACCCCCTAGTAGGGGCGGGACTCATGTTACTCACCTTCAAATCTCCAAGAGCACCCTGCACAGTGCCTGGCTGTTGCAGGTGCTCAACAGGGATTTCTGGAAAGAAGTATCATTATATTTATTGTCGTTATGAATGGTTGGCGTTGACAGAACCCTCATTTGAGTCAGCCACTGGGCTCAGCATGCAAGTCAGAGCACACGCATCTTCACAACACCCCAACGATTCAGCCCATTTCACAGGTGGGGAAACTGGGACTCAGGAAACATGGCTGGCCCCAGGTCTCACTGCTGGAAGCCGGCCCAGTGGGAACTCAGCACCAAGTGTAGCTGATTCTAAAGACTTGATGGAGTCCTGTGATCTCTGTGCTCTGTCTGCAGCCAGGATGCAGTTGCCTGGGCCAGCTGAGAAGCTGCTCAGGGCCCCCGGACTCTGCCTACCCCAGATGGCCCTTCTAGCCTTGGTGACCCCTGTGGTCCAGGGCCTGAGGGCAGAGGCCCCTCCAGGTGTCACCACAGGCTCCACTCCGGCCTGCTTTGCAGACAACCCCATTGGTTTAGACTGGCCCTGGAATCCCCAGTCAGGCCAGGTGACAAGAGTTCCCTGCTGGCCCCTGGCCACAGGAACATAAAGTACCTCTGCACACAACCTCTCTTTGTCCCCCGCTGGTGACGGCAAATAGGGCAGGCCCAGGGCAAAATGGGAAGGTGGCAGAAGTTTGTCTTGGACGGGTTTTGCAACCTCTCTGTTCTGTTCCCTTTCCACGTGGGATTTCCTGCTGGTGACCCCCTCCCCAGGCTGTGGCTGGAAGCTGGGGTTTAACCCGTCGATAACCGAGAGTGGCCTGAAGGGGCTGCAAAGGGAACTTCAGGCTTTTTGGAGAGATTTGGAATGAAGGTGGGGGTTTTCCTTGCTCCTGAGGCCTGGACCGACCTACAGCAAGTCCCAACGAGAGCCTGTGCGAAAGCCCCTTGGTGCCCCCATCACAAAGCCCAGTGGGAAACTACACTCTCTTGCTTCTTTCCCTCGCTGGATCCGAGTCCCTGTGCCAAGGCTCCCAGATACGGGGGCTGCACAACCTCCCGTCCCTTCCACCACCCCTGTGCCCCCCGGGATGGGGTCTGTTCACGTCCGCCCTTTCCCGTGTGCCAGGCCTGCACCAGGCTTCACAGACATCGGCTCACCCAACCATCACAAGAGCCCTGAACTCTCCTCCCCACTTGATGGCCAAGGCACCGAGGCTCAGAGTGGCTCCGATCACATGGTGAGTGGGTGAGCTGCTGGGATGTGAACTTTGGTCCGTGTGGCTGCGAAGCCCGTCATGCTACCTTCATCTTCCTCTCCACTCCCTGCAGCCTGGAGATCAGGCTGGATCCCCTGGGCAGGCACGCAGCCTGACGCCTCTGCTACCCTCGTCTGCCCAGCACGGGGGTCCCCAGGGAGCAGAGGCCAGCCAGGGAGGAGGGACAGGGGCCGTCCAGCACTGTGGTTTCACCCAGAGGCAGGGTCACACCGCCAGGGTTGGCTCATTCCTGCTTCTGTGACCATGGGCAGCATAGCCAACCTGAACCTCAGTTTTCTCTTTTGTGAACCATGAGCTAAAAATACTATTTCTGGGGATTCTTGCGAGGATTAAACGAGATAATCCGAGCTGAGTGCTTTGCATAGCGGCACATGGTAGATGCTCAAGAAAACCTTGTGTCTGCCTGGGACCTGGGTGGGGGCAGGGCAGGGCCGCGACGGTGGTGAAATTCGCAGAAACCCACAGGAAACTTCATCACAGACGGCCGGCCGACGCAAGGGAAGGAACAAAACAAGAAGAAAAACCTTTACAATTTTGGCTGAGTAAAGGCAACAGTATAATTACCATCATTTATAAAAACTGCTTCCCATTAATGCCTAATTCCCATGCAGCGCAACAATGATTATCTCATTAACTATGTGTCAGATTAACTTTGTTGTAGGTTTTATTTGATTAAAACAGTGAACTCTCATCACGGATGCTCATTCTTCATAGTCTGTGGTTTCTGGAGCACGGTCTTCTGTTGACAACTTTTTCTAAATTAGAAAGCATATTTCCAGGGAAGTGTCTCGTAAAAGTCAGTTATTTTGATTCCCCAAAGCAGGGTGGAGAGGGTGGAGGGAGCCTCAGTGCCCACCTTCGGATTTGCAAAGGCCGGTGATGAACGGCGAATTGTGTGTCAGACTTTTAAAAACTTGGGGCTTTTGTGTTATTTGAATATTTTACTACGTGCATTTGTATTATCTTGTAGTAGCGGAAGGGGCTGGGGTGTTTTTCCCTGATGCATTGCAAACTCCAGAGTCGTTCCATCCTGGATTCTATTTCCCCCACGGGGAGAAAAGGTTGCTATCTGTCATATGCACTTAAGCGCCTGACATTGTTCTCATTTTCTGATAGGCAGTGCAGCCCCCTCCCCCTCTGCTTCCCCGCTACCTTGACAGAGAAAAGCTGCTGGCTGACAGCTCCCAGCTGCACGGGGAGATAGCTGAGAATTTCCAATAGGGACGTGTCATGCTTTGCCAACTCCGGGGAAGACAGAATAATTGGCTGGAAGCACAGACCCGGGTAATGTGCAAGAGAGGACAGAGCCGGTGGGAGGTCCCCCAGGGTGGGCTGGGCAACTCCCATGATGCCAGACTAGAGGCATTGTGTCCAGAGGCCCAGGCCCTTCGGTGGCCCCTCTCACCCCCAGGAGCCCTATGTGTGGGAGAGTCTCTGCAGTCCACACCGGATCCCAAGGACCCTCTCCTCGAGGTCAAGTGGTGGAGAAGTTCAAGAGGAGGCCAGCCCCAGCACTCAACTCTGACATGGAGGGGCAGATGGGGCAGGGGCAGCAAAGACCCTTGTCGTCATTACAGAAAGGGGAGGCCAGAGATGTGGGAGAGGGTCCTCGCACTGTCCTGCCTCCCCAGGGTCTGTGCAGACCCCGGGCCTGCAGGGGAAGGACGGCATGCCAGGTGGAGATGGCCTACTCTGATTCAAGCTTGGCTCTCAAGGACAGAGACAGGGCAAGCTTGGATCCTGGAGGGGCCGGGTGGGAGGACCTCAGAGAGAGGAGACCCTGACAACGGCAGAGGGGAGACTTACTTATTCCGTCCTCTCCTGATCAGAACCCAGCGCCCAGATGGGGCCTGTGAAGAGTGCCCCCAGCTCAGGGCTCCTGCCGACCATCCTCCTCCTCCGGCCCCAGCCCCCCTCTCTGGGCTCTAGCTGCTTTGCCTTTCGCCGCCGAGCGTCAGGCCTAGGGCAGCACTGCCCAGCAGAAATAGAATTTAAAATTTTTCAATAGCCACATTTTTAAAAAGTGCAAAAGAAACAGATAAAATTAATTTTTGGAATATATTTTGCTTAACCCAGCATATCCAGAATACTATCAACACGTAATCAATATAAAAAGTAATGAGATCTTTTCTTTTAAGATTTAATTTTTCCTTCTATCTCCCCAAAGCGCCCCCCCCCCGTACGTCGTTGTGTATTTTTAGTTGTGGGTCCTTCTAGTTGTGGCATGTGGGACGCTGCCTCAGCGTGGCTTGATGAGCGGTGCCACGTCCATGCCCAGGATCTGAACCAGTGAAACCCTGGGCCACCAAAGCAGAGCGCGGGAACTTAACCACTCGGCCACTGGCCAGCCCTGTAACGAGGTCTTTTGCATTCTGTTTTTGTACCGAGTCTTCAAATTCCAGGGTGTAGTTCGCTCCTGCAGCGCCTCTCAGCTTGGACCAGCCCCATTCCCAGGACTCAACAGCCACAGGTGGCTCTCAGCTGCCATATTGGGCAGCACAGATCTAGGGCTTTCCTTGTGCTCTGCCACTCCCCAAAGGGGCCGTCGTTTGGCCTCCTCAGAGTCCCCAGGTCCAGACCCCTTTGCTTTTCCCTGACAAGGAATCAAATCAGCCTTTGGGTCTGGGGGCACTTTTATCTTTCCTTTGTCTACAAAGGAGGCTGGTGGGGAAGCTGAGAGTCCTGGATGGGGCATCAGAAGGCCCAGCCACTCAGCCTGCTGTGTGACCTAGAGTGAGTCACCTCCCCTCTTTGGGCCCTAGTCTCATCCTCTGTCAGGTGAGGGGTTTCCATTAGACCTGTGACTTTCAAGCAGTAGAATCTGTTTTTCAAAGGAAACCTCATGGAGAAGGCCAATGTATAAATTAGAGGAGAGAGTTGCTGCTCTGTGTGTTTGAAGAGGGTAAGGGGCTTGGGCCCTGCCTCCTTCAGCCCCCACTTGGAGGTAACTCATCGGCCAGGCCCCAGAGCACTGAGAAGGACAACACTGCACCGAGCATCCATCCACAACTCACATTTTCACACATCGTTTTATAAACACTCAAAACTCCCCCGGAGGTTGCTTATGGACCCACATCTATAGTAAAGGTATGAAAACACACACATGGGAAAAGGCCTTAATTCCAGTTCGTGGCCCCCCTGAAGAGGGAGGAAGACGACAGGCTGGGGACAGCACTTTGGTTCTATTGCCAGCGTTTAACTTGTTGACCAAAGGAGACCTCAAGAAAATAAAGCAAAATGTGAACATCTGTTCAGGCTTAGCCGTGGCTGTGTGGCTTTCTGGTACTTCCCTGTGTGTTCGAAATATTTTATAATTTAAATTTATTTAAAACCTCAAGAAGGGTAAAAATATATAATTTGATGTTACTTTAGGCAAACACTTTTTTGTGAAATAGTAAAGTGTAAGTTCCCTCCCGCCCTGTTCCCATTATCCCTAAGATCACCCCCCCCAACCCCCTCCCCACCCCCCACCCCGGGCCCTGATAGTCCAGGAATCCAGGTGCTGAACTGGCTGAGGGCTGAGGATCGTGGGGAGAAGGGCTAGACCCAAGCAGAGATTCAATAAGCGTTGATGGCACCCACGGGTATCAGACAGGTGGGGGCCCCTGGGGGGTTAAAACCCGACACTGCTTCAAGAAGAACCTAAGAGGGGAGACCTCCCATGGCTGACCTGGCCGTGGGCTCTGCCCCCTCCCTGGCTCCCACACTCCCCAGTCTGTAGACTTTGGGGAGGCCCCTCCCCTTCAGTTCTCACTGAAGCTCCCCTCCCATCCCAGCCTGCCTCTCCAGTGCACTGTGGCTTGCTCTGGACGTGTCTAGACAAGTCTGGGGGACACTGCTGGCTCACCTCTTGACTGTCTGCGTGTTCTCCCCTAAGCCCTGCCTCGGCTCCTCCCAGTGGCCCCTCCCCCCTTGTCTGCCCATGAAAGGTTAGGAGACTTGCCAAGGTCACCTTGCCAGGCTGGGCATGTCGGGAGGTGGAGACGTGTGGGAGGGCAGCCAAGCACCAGGTCCAGTGGGGTTATTTCATCCCAGCAAACAGGTCCTGCTGGTTTGCCATTTGGAGAGTTTGGCCCCAATTCCCATGGGCTGGTTAAATGGTAACTTGTCTTTGGTCATTTGTGGAAAAGTGACAGGGAAGGGGCCACCAGCTCTGAGGAGGGAGCCATGTGAGGCTCAGCTAGCTCTGGGCACTGGACTGTGAATGAAGCTTATTTTCTTTCTTTTTTGTTCTTTTCTGGAATCTCCCTCTTTCACACATTTTCCCAGCCAGATGAGTAAGAGCAAGGAGGAGTGGTGATGGTAATAACAGAGTCCCACAGCCATCGAAGGCCTGTCATTGGGAGATTGCTTAACCAAGAGCCGCTGTGCCCATTTTACAGGGGGAACCACAGAGGCCCAGAAAACTCAGGTCACTATGAGTCACTGGCCATCCTGGCCTGACTCAGACCTGGCTAAATATGGCTGAGCCTAAGAGCAGAGCAGGCCGGGGCGGGGGCGGGGGCTTCACCTTACAATCTCTGGTTCTTCCAACAGAGTCAAATGTTTTTTTTGGCCTTGGATCTCCTCAATTGTGTGGTCAGAGGGTGGGGGCCTCCCTCCTCCTTTTGTTCAGCGCCTGCCTGATTACAGAGCTGGGCACCCGGATCTCATCGCCCCCACAGCAACCTTCTTCTTAGGCAGGGCTAGGTTTACAGACAAAGAGACAGAGTCAGCGAGATTAGGGCCTTTGTTCAAAGCATCCCAGCTGGTCGGTCTGATGTGACCGATGTCCCAGGTCTCAGGATGCCAGCCTGGGACACAGGCTTGTCTGTGGCTCCTGGACTTGTGCCATGCCAGCCCTGCCTCCAGAAAAGGACCCCCCGGACAGAATGATTCTGGTCTAAGGACCTGCAGATGTTTGTCTTGGGAAGGACAATCACTCTGAGAGCAAAGCTTCATACCAGCCCTTCATTTCCCCCTTCCAGCTGGGTTGGCCAGCCCGGCCCTGAGACATCTGTGTGCTCAGTACCGGGGCGTCGGTGCCACTGTGTATACTGTTAGCTGGACTGTTTCTCCAGCAGGGTTTCACCTGTCCCCGTCTGCTCTCTTGATGTCAACACTCTAGTGAGAAGAAGGAAGGAGGAGGACCCCCACCCCCAGCCACAATCTCAGGGGGCAGAGGGAGTTCTTGCCAGCTTTTGGAGATCTTGGGGAGGCGGGAGCCCAGACTGTCTGTGTGAGCCCTAGTCAGAGACTGTGTGCCACACAAGACAGGCCTGGGTCACCCTGGCTCCAAGGAGTGTGAGCTGTGACTCCCTTTCCTTCTTGGTGCCCTGGAAAAGGTACTACCTTCCTCGGCAGGTCTCGTGAAGGCCCAGTGACGTAACTCGCATGAAAGAGCCTCATGCAGGGTCCCGCACACATGGCTCTCTGGGCATCTCTGGCACGATTTCAGCCTCAGAGGAGCAGGAGGCCCCAGGATTCCCCCAGGAGGGAGTATGGCGTCCTCATCCTAGCAGCTGGCCCCTGCTCCATGGAGGCCACTCGATACCATGCTGGGGCCGGAGGTTCTTTACTGAGAAATCTGCAGAGGTCAGTGGGAGGCGGGAGCCACGGTCATGGGGAGGGCAGGCGGAGGACAGCTGCCCACAGCAGGCTGCTGCTGGGGCCCTTCCCACACCGAAGGCTGATCTGTTTTTCTTCTGCAAAACCATGTTATGTAAATCGGTGCTGGGTTGAGCGCACTCAAGTCAAAGTCAAGAATGGAGCCCCCCAGGGTGTCCCAAGGCCTGGGCCAGCACAGATCATCATTTAGCCAGCTCTGGGAGCCTGCTAAGGCCAGAAAAAGTGGCCGGAAGAGCTGAGCTCTTCCCCAGATGTGTTTGGAGAGAGGGATGGACGCTAGGCCTGGGGCCCACCCTCCTGTGGGAAGGCCAAAGGATGCAGCCTCCTCGGAAAGCTCATTCTCTGCTGAGGGTGGAGCCGTCCTCCTGACAGGTGCTTCCAACCTTTGACCCAATTCTTCCCTCCCTGAGGGAGAGCCGGACTGGGAAAGGGCATGGCTGGTGTCCCAGGCACCCAGGTCCAGCCACTATCCTTTGATGGGGTCAGACAGCTGCCGATTATACTGGGGCTCTCTTCTTCTGAGAGACTGTGTCCCAAGGTGGGCACCAATTCCGCCTCCAGGGGGTCCTCAGGCCTCTATCTGAGAAAGGGCGTTCCTTCTCCCAGTGCCTTCCCTGCCTCCTGCTCCCGGATGCCTGCCTCCTCCAGGGCACCCCATGGGTGATTGCCACCCCAAGGACACTGGACGGGGGCCGCCCTCACAGAACCGGTTTGAAGCCAAACAGTGGTGCATCGCAGTCCAGCCGAGCAGAGGCTACGGCGGGGTGAACATGAGTCAGTCCAAGGCCGTGATGGGCGGGGGGTCCACAGGGACCACGGGGCAGACCGTGGCGTGTGCACCGTGGCCTCCTCCCGCCCTCCCCTGGGCTGCACGGGCCCAGCGAGGTGACCTCAGGGCTCCCGTCTCCTCCTGTGACCCTCTCGCAGCTGCGGTGCAATATACCCTCCTCTCCCCGGCAGCAGGCTGGTGCCCTCGCCCTGGGAGGTGAGAGAGGAAGGAGACACAGAGAGGGGGGCTTCGGCCTTCCTAACGTGAGGGGGGAGCATGTAGCTCCGAACGGCTGTCTCAAACTCACAGAAGCCTCCTGAGAGGTCGACGAGGGACCCCCGGCACCCTGGGAGGTCTGCCCTCTCCCAAAGGGAGCTGGGAGCCCCGAGAGGGCCCCTGGACCAGAGGGAGGCCCGGGTGCGGGCGTCTGGGTGGAGGCTGAGCAAAGTCTGGCAGAATGGGGGGCTGGACCAACCCAACAGGGAACAGGCTGGGAGGGGAAGAGCTGATGGTGGGGGGGGTGAGCTGGGAGGGCAGCAAACTCTGCGGGGCTGAGGCCTCATCCCAGAACTGCCCTCCCATGTGTGCTGGGACAGGGGTGGGGGGGTGCAGCAGGCAGGGTGGGGGGGCACTAGTAGAGAACAGACTGGGCCCCCTGGCCAGAGCTTGGAGATGGAAATGTCCAAGGGAACCTTCTGAATGTGCTGCCCGGCCTCCCAAGGAGGAGGCAGCAAAGAGGAAGCCGGTGCGGCCTTTCTCAGCCCCCGCTGCCTGGCCCTTGGGGTGGACACCCACCCACAGCTCCACTGATCTCGAAGGTCACACCCTCGCCACGGCCGCCTGCCTCTGACTACTGGTTTCCCGCAGGGCAGGCAGCCTTACTCCCACACTGTGAGGAACAGAGCGGCTCCCCTCCCAGGGCCCACCCACCGGGCACAGGGAACCCTTGCCGACATCCCAGCTCTGGTCACCCCTGCTTCCTGGACCTCTGAATCCTCATCTGCCAACCGAGGGCGTGAGACCAGAACACACACACACCAGAACACCCCTGAGCCACCATCCAGACCCTACAGCCTCTCCATTCCATGACTTTCCTCACCAGATACCACCCGCTCAGTGCCCCGTCCCCTGGAAGGAGTAGATGGATAACTGTGCTTTCTCCTCCTCAATTCCCAGGCTCCTCTGTGGGATTCCACATCAAGGGGTCTGGTGGTCAGGGGGCTCCCATTGGAATAGGTCTTTACAATTTACCACGCACCTGTCTATCATCCACGATTTCGTTTCACCCTCACTGCAGAGGAGATACTGTTAGCTCTATTTCATAGATGAGGAGACTGAGTCTCAGGCCCCTGATTTCCTCAGAGTCACCTGGCAAGTCAGGGGCAGGGCTGGGCTTTGAACCCGGATCTGCATGGGGCCTGGGACCGGGGAAGGCCCACTCCAGCAGGCCGCCCTCCTCCCTGGGGCTGCAGCGTGAACTCCCAGGCGTCTCCATTCAGGGCCTGGCCATGCAGACGCTGAGCCTGGTGATGTCAGAGTTGCCATGGAAACCCTTCCCCTGGTGGGCAGGACCAGCCTCCCGGCGCAGTTTCCCTTTGTGTGGACTTTGCTGTGCGTTGCCAAGGCAGTGGGGCCTGCTGGGCGGGTTGGCATGGGGTGGTGAAGGCAGACAGAAACCTACACTGCATCCCAGCAACCATCAGCTCACAACACGGCCCACAGCACCCTCGGGAAGGAGGGGCTGCGGGCCAGGTCATGAGGGTGGGAGGGAGACCCTGCACACCTGCTCAAGACCCCTGCCTGGCAATAGCCTTTTAGTATCTTTAGTGCTCGGTTGGGGTCCTGCCACCACAGAATCACCTGGGCTGGGGTCTTGCGAAAAAGGCAAATCCAGGGCCCCCTGCAGACCTGCTTGGCAGGGCGTGGAGGGGCCTTCCGCCTGGGGGACTTCAACCAAACCGCCCAGGTGATTCGGATGTGCAGTCAGTTCTGAGAACTACCATTTAGGGAAGAATGAGGTTTATGGAGCACATGGATATGTCAGGCCCTTTTGCCTAATTTATCTTGCATAATCCTTTGCCAACCCTGAAAAGGGAAGGTGAATAGAGGAAAGAGGTTTGCGGTTTGTTTTTAATCCCCATTTCACAGTGGAAGACACTATAACTCAGAAAGGTTAAATCCTTGGCTTGCCCATGGTCACTCAGCTTGGACGTGGCAGAATCTGGATTCAAATCCAGGGAACGGAGACTCTACTCTGTGGCCTTCCCGTTGGCAGGGGCCAAGGGCACAGGCCGGCAGCCTGGCATCGTTAGCTTCTTCCTCCTGCTGGTTTTCCAGGAAGAATCCTAAAGTACCTTTGTGGAGTGGGCCAGCTCTGTCTGAAGCCTCCCACAAGCTCCCAGATCTAAGAGGGGCCTGAGCCAACGGAGAACCACAGAGCCAGGCCCCTCCCCGCAGGCATGGCAGCCTGTGGAGGCTCAGAAAGCCTGCCCTGCCTAGTAAGGAAAACCATGTCCTTCGCCCCCACCTCGGCCCTCCCCCACCCCCCTCTGTCCCACGGTCTGCCCAGGCCTCCTTGCTCACTTGAAGGACTCCTGAAGTCCCTGGTCCTTCCCCCTGCCTGGAAGGAAGCGGGTATTGACCCAGTCCACAGAGATGCCGCTCCCCCGCCCTTGGAAGTCTCCAGGAAGAGAAACTCCGCGACCTTTGCTGGCATCACGGAACCTCCGCTTACAGCTGACAGCCTGCCTGTGTCCAACCTCCACCCCTCCTGCTTTCTTTCAAGATTGTCTCCTCTAGTGCTATCTCCCTTTTTCTTAACAACCTCTCAGGGGGTTCCCAGGGGAGGAGCCCTGCCCTTTAGTCCCTGGGTTCTGGTCTGCCTGTCAGTCTGGGAGGAGGCTGACCCTGGCAGACACCACAGCCCCGAGTCGGGCGTCTCCCCTCCGCCTGCATCTCCTGTAGTAAAGGTCGACAAACACGGGTGATGTCAGATGAGGGCTCAGCGCACGCCACGGATGCTAGCCATGGTTGCATGCTGAACGGGGATGGGGATCCTGAACCCCGTGCTGGGCATGCCTAGAGCCAACAGCGTTCCAGCCCCAACTGTTCCCGGGCTCTGCCTGTCATTCCTGCATTGAACAAGTATTTCCTGAAATCTGTGCTATGTACTAGGAAGGATTTTTTTTTTTTGAGGAAGATTAGCCCTGAGCTAACATCTGTCGCCAATCCTCCTCTTTTTGCTGAGTAAGACTGGCCCTGAGCTAACATTGATGCCCATCTTCCTCTACTTTATATGTGGGATGCCTACCACAGCATGGCTTGCCAAGCAGTGCCATGTCTCTACCCAGGATCTGAACCGATGAACCTTGGGTCACCAAGGCAGAACATGCACACTTAACCACTGCACCACTGGGCCAGCCCCCAAAAGGATTTTTTTAAAAAAAGTCTCTAAACAAGCCAAAAAAGTTTGGAGGGAGATTTAAAAAAAAAAGAAGAAGAAGAAATACCTGTGATCCCTCCCCCAAAGAAGAGTACAATCCAGTTATAATTCACGTTTAACATCACTTAGAGACAGAAAGGAAAGATACCTCCCAATACCAACAGTGGCCGTCTCTAACTGGCGGCATCATGGGTGACTTTTAAATGCCTGTGTCATATTTGCAAACTTTCTACTCTATAAGATGTAAGGGTTTTTTTTGAGATTGCCTGAGCTAACATCTGTTCCCAGTATTCTTTTTTTCCCCAAATTCCCCCAGTACATAGTTGTATATCTTACTTGTGGATCCTTCTAGTTGTGGCGTGTGGGATGCCGCCTCAACATGGCCTCATGAGCGGTGCCATGTCTGCACCCAGGATCCGAACCGGTGAAACCCTGGGCCGCAGAAGCAGAGTGCATGAACTGAACCATTCAGCCATGGGGCCGGCCCCTAAGGTGTAAGTTTTGTAAGCAGAGTTGCCCCAGTAAACATGAGAGTTCCTTGGGATCCTCTTAAGGCGCCATTAACAGACTCTGGGCTGGAGGAAGGGGTGGAGGTCAGCTGGTCCATCCCTTCTCGGGACAGGGACATGCCCAGACAAGTTGATAAGGTTCCCCAGTGCCACCTCTGCCACATGGGTGAGGCTGCCTGGACCAAGAGCCCAGCCCAGAGGGCGCCCGGAGACTGACCCCAGTCAAAGGGCACAGAACAAGCAAGGTTCCAGCGGACACTGAGTGTCAGCTCCACCACAGCCCTTTTACCCTCCTTCCTGGGCCTGCCAGCCTGGGGAGCAGAGGGGAGAAACGGGGTTACAGCTTCCCCGAAGGGGAGGGCTACCGATGCGACTCGGCCTCTCCCAGCCTCAGTTTAGTCGTCTGTAAATGGGGACAATAATACCTCTTGCCCTGGCTCTGGGGGAATTAAATGAGGTAAATGCCCACGGGCTCTAGAGGGTACTTGTCACATAGTAGGTACTCAGGAAACCCTGCAGGGTAAGTGGGTGCATGCACGATCTGGCTGTCCTCCCTTCCTGGGTGGGCAACCCTCCCACTCTGACTTGGTCACTGTAAAGCATCCTCTTCTTTATAATTTGAGGGAGAACCCTCTCGACTCCTCCAATCCCCCAGCACAGGCTGCAGCAGCCAGTAGGTCCCACTCTCTGGAATTTCTCCCAGTGCCCTGGGGCCCAGGCAGCCCTGTTGGATCTGCCACGTCCAGTCCCACCACACCCCAAGCAGTGGCCACAGGAATGAAAAGGATGATGGCTGGTTTGTAGGAAATTCAAACGTTTAAAAAACCCCATGAAGGCCAAAAGAAGTCCATCCGTGGGCTACTGTCTATGTTCTAAATGTTAGCGTTGATCTTGTTAAAATAACGCCTTTGCATCTTACGGGGGTCTTTCTGGAGAATGTTGGCCTCCGAGGCGGAGATCGTAGTGGGGGAATCTTGAGTCCTCTATGTGTCCGTGCTCACTGACCCTACCTCCCCCTCAGTGCATTTTCAGGCACCAGTGGACTTGGGGTTTTGGCAACAGTCTAAGGTCTTGAGTTTCTGCCAGAAAATAAGGTGGAGGCCTCTCTGGAAGCAGAGGGTGCCAGCTGTGCCCTGCACTTGCAGAAAACGGATCTGCTACAAAGCTGTGGGCTGGGGATTCTCGGGGGGTGGTCCTAGGAACACTCCCCTCCCCAGACGGAGCAGATTAGGGTTTCCACCTGCTCTTTCTTTCAATAATCCTCGCATTTGATTCTCCAACCAACCATGAACCAGGCCAGGCAGCCACGGTCATGATCCCCACTGCAAGTGACGAAATTAAGGCCCAATGAGTGACTTGCCAGAGGCCACACAGAGACTAAATTCAAGCCCTAAGAGCTAGGACCACATTGTAGCAGATTCCCCAAAGGCCATGGCTTTCTTGTCACATCTCCCCCAGGAGACTCAGTGGCTATTACAGCTAGCGGGACTTCTCTCCCTTTGTAACTTCTATTTTGTAATCATTACCCAAACTGTATGTTAATACCCATGACAAGAACCCCGAAAGGTCAAAAGATGTCCCATAACCCGCAAGCATCCTTCTGCTGTATTTCTGTATGTTTCCTTCAGATCATTGTTCCTAGGAAAATCCTATTTCATTGCCTCTGGGATATATATTTTTCACATTTCTAAAATACAAGTGCATTTTATAATTGGTATATACGCACAATGTGCCTGTATTTTTTTTTTTCCACCAAAAAAAGCTCTTGGTAACTCTCTGGTGTCACAGAATCAAGGAAATAGGATAGGTCATTTCGTGGAGATGTGATAAAATCATCAATGTGATTTGCCTCCCACTCCACTCACTTCTCTTTAGATCCCTCAGCCTTGACAGAGATTTTCCAGCAAGGACAAGCAGCCCCAGTATTTCCTAATCCCCGGCCAGCTGGCCACCCCACGCAGGGCTCTTGGGCAATGCAACGAATTTTAATATAAATCAAAACAGCAGGAGAACGCACGTCAGTCACTGCTCTGTAAATTCCAAGGAGAAAAGGGAAGGAAAGAAATCGCCCTTTAGCAAGCACCTACTGACCTACTGTGTGCCAGCCTTGTGTTGGGGAATCGGAGGAATGAGGCGGGTTCTGGCCCCAGACTATAAAGGAGCGGGTAACAATTCCTCGGTCAGAGTGGGGAAGGTTTTCAATTAAATAAGGGAGAAGAGCCCAACTTGTCATGTTCCCTGACCCTAGGGAATTAACATTAATTAAATCCTAAACTAGATTATGATTTTTTTTTCCCCAAAAGTGTCTTTCAATTGAACATGTCTTGTTAAACTGGTTGTCTTCAGATGGGTCGACCACTGGCGGGTACCACCTGTGCACATGCGTCCTCAGTCTGAAATGATGAAGCTCAAAGTTTATCAAGAGCCGGAATCACCTGGAGGGTTGGTCAGACCACAGATTGCTGGGCCCCACCCCAGAGGTGCTGATTCAGTTGGTCTAGGGTGGGGTTTGAGAATGGGCATTTCTAACAAGCTACTTGGAGTGCTGGTGCTGCTGGTCCGCATGAGGATTACCGAGGAGCTTTTAAAAATGCTGATGCCTGGGCTCTCCCCCAGGACCCTGATTTAACTGGTCTGGGTACAGCCAGGGCATCAGGACCGTCAAAGCTCCCAGGTGATTCCAACGTACTGACAAGCCTGAGAACCCTGGGGTTTATGGGAAAAGCCAGCAGACATGATTAAGGTTCCCCTGGTCTGGAGGGTTCCTTGGATTTTGTGGACAATCTCTTCACTTTTTCCCAATTGGGGCCTGCCACGTGTGGGTCTCTGAGGGTCAGAGGGAAGCTGACCTATGCAAGCCATACTTCCATACCTGTATCTTTGAAACCAACTAAACTGTTTGCTAATGCTGGAAAAAATGTGTAAGCCTATTACCAACATTTAAATCAGATGTCATAAAACCAAGCCTTGTGGTTCCTCTGGGCGGGCATCTGAGCACGTGGCCGTGGCCGGCTAGGACCGGGCGTGGCCACCCCTTCAGATGGGCGCACCCTTACCAGCTCGCCGCAGTTCCCATCACTTCCTGGTGTACGATCTCCTCTTGGCCTGAGACGCCCATTGATTTTAGCTGCCCAGGGCTGTTTCCACCCAGCCCCTGTGGGTGGGCAGGTGCGGGAGGACAGCAGATCTGGAAGTGGGAGCTCAGACTGATACCTCCAACTGAAGACAGGAGACCGGGGGAGAGGACAGCGAGTGTGTGTGTGTGTGTGTGTGTGTGTGTGTGTTGGGTGTCGGGAGTGAGGTTAGGCCCTGCTCTTAGTCTGGAAAGTTGAGGGGCGGGTTCTAGACTGAAACTCAGGAGACCCGGCGTGAATCCCAGCCTGTCACTAATTTGCAGGGTGACTTTAGAAACTATCACGCTCTCCCTGTGCCTCAGTGTCCTCACCTGCAAGGAAGGGTAAGGCCTGCTCACTTCCTGGGTCCTTCCCATTCTAGGAGCTGGAGAGAAGAGGGTCCAGGGCCTGCAGCCAACAGCTGGGAGGAGGAGGAGGAGGAGGAGGAGGGGGAGGAGGAGGTGAGGGGGATGGCTGGGCCCAGGCTGCAGGCTGGGCGGAGTCACGCCTTGTGCCTGGTCTCACCCCAGGCCTGTGCCGTCCCCAGTGCCCCCAAGCTGGGCTCTCTGGGTCCCCACCGTGGGCTCAGGCCCACCCAGTCCCTATACCAACTCCAGTGTGAGGCACAGTGGGTAGCCGGATGGTCCACTCGTGTGGCTTTGCCACCTCCCTGGCTGTGAGGCCTCAGGCAGGTCCCTAACCTCACGGAGTCTCCAGGATCTCATGTGTAAAATGGACTAGTAATGCATTGCTGTGAGGGTCAAACAGCCAAAGCTTGGAAAGCGTTTAGCACAGAGCCCTGTGTGGGGTAGACACTTGAGGTCACCATCATCTTCATTATAAAAGGAGATACTCAAGTGCACCCTGGGCCCTGTTTATCCCCTGAAATCTCAGCCCCAGCCCCGAGATGTATCTCCGGGTAACAGGGATCCACTGTCCTCTCCCGTTCCTACGGAGCCTAAGTTCCTGGAAATGGAGTTCTGGCCCAGCCCAACTTCACCCAGACGGTGCCTTAGCTTCCCTGCAGACCTGGGCCCCCGGAATCAGACAGCCCTGCTGTCTCCTCTCCCAGCTGCCGTGCCTCGGTGCCCTGAAGCATCCTGGACACGGAGTGAGGCAGCTCACCCCTTAGCAGCAGTGTGATCTTGGGCAAGTTACTGATGGGGATAATAATCTCCACTCAGTTCCACGAGGGCAGCAGCAGCGTTCGTTTTATTCACCAGTATATCTCCAGAACCCAGTCCAGTGCCTGGCACATAGGGGGTGCTCAACAACTATTTGTTGAGTCAATGAATGGGTTGGCCTAAGAATTAAATAATATATGTGGAATGCAGTACCAGGTGCATAGTAGGTTCTGAATTAATGGATCTGACCCTACCTGACTCCCCGGACTTCTGTATTTTCCTCCTTGCCTCTTGTGTGGTCCACCTGTCGGGACACACCCAGGAAATCTGCCCTAGGTCACTAGGATCACTAGGTGCTTGGTTACCACACTCAGCTCCCACCTATGCCTCCCGGGCCAATTTCAGCAGTAGAGCCAGTCCCCAGGGCCCGTCCCTCATAGCCTTGCCACCGCATCTAACCTAATGGATTCAACTACCACCACCTGGTGCACATTCATTCCTCCATGCAACACATTTTAGGGGCTGTCTGCTGTCTCTATACCTCCTCCCTGGACCTCTCCCCAAGGTCCCCATTGCACATCTGATGAGTTGATGGACATCTTCACGTGGACCTGCCACAAGGCCACAAAAACGCCAGATCAGACCCTCCTCGTCTCATACCCACTTCTCCTCCAGGGTTCTCTAAAGTGCTGAGGCCACTGCCCGCCCAGCCAGCAAGCTAGAAACCCAGGAGCTGCCCGAGACACTCTCAGCCAGGCAGCCGGGTCTGACAACTAACCTCATTAGTGTTTCTCACATCTCAGCCTCCCAGCCTTTCCAGCTCTGGGATCGCCAAGTTCTCATTCCTACGTCTTTGCCTTCTCACCGGTCTGTCCACTTCCCGTCTCCCAGTCTTCTTCTCCCTCCTCCTGGCTGTGCTCCCACAGGCTCCATCTCCTGCCCCACCTTCAATGCCTCCCAATGGCTCTCCTGTCCTTCAAGGCTCCCGTGATTTGGGGTCCCTGCCACCTGCCCAGTCTCATCTCCTTCCCTCTCTGTCTCCCACTTCATAAGGTGCCCCCAGGTGACCCCATTCTGTTTCTCACTCCGGGGCTTACTCCTGCTACTCTTCTGCCTGGACCACCTTTCTTTCCTCACTTCATCCCTCACCTGGACAACCCTTATTACCTTTCAAAGCCAGTTCAATGTCATCTCCTCCAGGAAAACGTTTCAGACCCCACCTAGCCTAGATTACAGACTCCAGCTCTGCTCCCATATTACTTGTGTATGACTCCCTCATGGTGCTTACCACATTATTTTATAATTATCTGCTTATGTGTCTGGCTTCGCCATTAAATTGTCAGTTTATTGGGGGCACCGACCAGACTTATTCATCGCTCTCCTCCTCTGTGCATGGTGCCTGGCATACAGTAATCCCCTTTTCAGATATTACTGCTTTGTAACAAATCATCCTATAATTTAGTGAGTTAAAATTACTATTTTATTTTGCTCATGGCTTTGCGGGTCTGCAATTTGGGAAGGTCTCAGTGAGGGGTCTGCCATGGGCTTCAGTCATCTGAAGGCTCACCTGGGCTGGGTGCACAAGGCGGTGCATGCACACAGCTGCAGCTGATGCTGGCGGCTGGCTGGGGGGCTCGGCTGGGCTTTCGACTCAAGTGCTACACATGGCCTCTCCAGCATGGCAGTTTCAGGGTTGTCAGACTTCTTACATAGCCTGGCTCCCCGCTGAGTGAGCATCCCAAAAGAGCCAGAAGAAAGCTGCATGGCCTTTTCTGATCCAGATTTGGAAGTCAGGCAGTGTCACTTCCACTACGTTCTCTGGGTTCCAACTGAGTCGCTAAGATCAGCCCAGATTCAAGGGGAGGGGACAGAGACTCACTTCCCAACAGGAAGAGACTCAAAGAGTCTGCAGACATGATTTAAATGCACCATAGCCCTCAACACATTTGTTGGATGGATGGATGCCAAACCACTCCCCACCTATCCCGCCCCACGAGTACCTAGTTCTTTCTTTCCGCCTCCTCCTCCTGCACCACCATGACCCCAGCATATTTGAGAATTGGCAATGCAGAGCAGCCAGTGGTGGAAGAGCCACAAGCTAACAACCCACGGCTCCTGTCTCCATGTGCCCACTGCCAGCTCGTGGGAGACTCTGCGGCCGGGCCCTCTCTGGTCCTGGGCTTCAGTTTCCCTGTTCAGATAATAGGATGCTGGGCCAGATCTTATCTAAGACCCTCTCTGCTCTAATTTTAGGCACGTCGGGACCTTCCTTCTTGCTTTCTGAAAAGGCAGCTGGAGGCGGAGGCCAGCCTCTCTCTGCAAGGCTGCCCCCAACCTTCATCTCTTTGAGGTTCTGTTTCCTAATGACACAAGCACACACAGTACATTCTGGTGTGAGAAATTCGAATAGTACAGAGATATACAGAGTAAAATGTGAACTTCCCCGGGGCCTTCCTTTCAGCCCTGCCTCCCTCCAAAGGGGCCGCTGCCATCAGAGCAGTGGCCGCCTGGGTGGCTCTTTGAAAGGCATCTGCTTTCATGTACGTGGCAGATGCAGAAAGAGACAGCTTTGCTGGGGAGCGGTGGTTTGTTTTTCCTTTTGACATAAACGAGACCATACTGCTCAGGTTTTTCTGCAACGTGCTCTTTTTCACTTAATTCCGTGTCAGGGACATCTTTCCGTCTCTGAACGGAGAGATCGCCCCAGTCCTTTTGTACTGCCCTAGAATATGCCACGGTATGCACGCTCCGCCGTTCACCTGCCCATTCTCCTCACTGTCAAATGTTCTGGTAGTTTCCAGCTTCTGTTGTTCCGTGCAATCCCGCAATGCACGTCCCCAGGCTGCGCTCCCCGCTCCCGGGCTTGCTGGGCTTCGGAACAGCCCACTTGTGCGCGACGACGTGGAGAGAAAGCCGCTTTCCAGGCAGACCCAATTCAAACCCTGGGTGCAGGTTCCGAGCTGCGTGGCCTGGGACGACTCGCTTGAGCCCTCTAAGTCCCTTGTCAGGCAGGCTAACAACAGCGCCCCCTCCCCGGGGCGGCGGGCGTGGAGCCCGAGGGCCGATCGGCAACGCAGCCGGGCCTGGCGCCGGTTACGTAACCGGGCCGCTAAGGCTGCTTTCTTTGCGATGGGACCCAAATTAAAAGAGGAAATTATTCTCCTGATGCTCAGCTCGCCTAATCCCCATCTGTCTCTCCCCTGGTCCCCCACGCTCGCATCGAAAGGTCTTGAATGCGCTCCAGATTTCTAATTTAGTTTGCTTATGCAACCAAAAATATTATGGCCGCGTTTCCTGGGGGTGATTAAGTCTATATTCCGGGATCCTGGCACGCTAAAAACGGCAGCGCCGCGCCCCGCGCCGCTCGCGCGCGCACCACGCGCCGGCTTTTTTTGGTTCCCGCGAGGCGCGGGCCGCTCAGCAGCCGCGGGGGCTGGGCTGGACCCGCCCAGAGCCGGGAGGGCCCGGGATGGTACCCCGGAGCGCAGGCCGCAGAGCTGGGCGGAAGGAGGGGGCGCGACAAAGGCGGGCCTGGGGTGCCCAGGGACGCTCTGGTGGCAGCCACCTGGGGTCCTCTCGGAACCTCAGCCTCCTCCCTGGTCTTTTATTCTCCGGCTCTGATTCTTGTGTGCCAGGCGCAGGAATCCATCCTTCCCGTACGTGTCCCCCATCCCAGAGATCTGTTGAAAGATGTTTAGTTGCTCCATTGTTTATTCTGAAATAGCGAAAAATTAGGAAGAACACGTCTGTCACTGGGGAGCGATCAAATAAATGAGGGGAGCGTCAACTGTCTGATAACAAATTAACGGGGGAGATCAAGATGTATGGATGTGGATTGCTAAATTGGAAAAAAAAGAGCAAGTCACAGAAAAATACACAGTGTGGTTCCACTTGTGTTCTTTTAAATCCAACAGTGTGGAAATGGAAGGATACACCCAGCTGTTAACAAGGTCACCTCTGGGATGGGGACCAGGATTGGGAGGTGAGGATGGGTGAGAGAGACTTTTGGGGTTTACTCTCCTTCTGCAGTGTTTGAATTGTGCAAAGAGAGTGTATTCCTGTATTACTTGCATAAGTTTCGATATTCACTTTCAGTGTTGTGGGGGAGGGGGAGAGGAGCGTGGGAGCCTCCTTGAGTCTGTCTTTCTCTCTGGAAGCAGTGGTCAGATCAGGAGTGGGACTGGCTGGAAGGCATCTGTTCTCCGCCGGCTGCTGGGCTGGGGCTTCAAGATGTCTGACCTCCGTGCCTCCAGGTCTTGGCTGCAGGAAGTCTTGGGACCAAGGAAGGAATGGGCACCTGGCCTGGCAGGGCAAGTCCTGAGGGGCAGAGCACTGGACTGGGAGTCAGAAACTCGGCTTTTAGTCCTGGAGCGCTGGCTCTGATGGCCGGATGTCCCTCATGCCCACTGCTCTGGCACCCTCTGCCCTGATGGCAGGGCCAGGGCCGGTCGGACGGAGGTGCCGCTGCTCAGCACCAGCTCTGAGTCCTGGAGCGAGTGCGAGGCCTCAGCCCCTTCGGGAGAAGTGCTCCCTGACTTGGCTTCTCTGGGCAAGGCCAGGGCTCCCTGCAGCCCCAGCAGCAGAGGGCCAGGGACGTGTTTCCCAAGCCTGGGCCCCCTCCCGAGACCAGCCCAGCCTGTGCCTGCACAGTACCAATCCACCTGACATTTGGAGGCGTCCACACAGCCGCTGGAGAAGCAGCAAGGAGGCTGCCCATACACCGCAGGCATCCCCAAGTGTGCGCTGACCCCAGCAGGTGTTATCATCTCAAATCAGGTTCCAAATGATTCCAGAAACCCTGTGTGGAACTAACTTCACCAGGTCTCTTTACTCCAGGACTTCTCTGGCCTTCACTGCACTCAGACACATGGAGACTCTCCGAGAGGGCATACTGAAGACAGCTTCTACCAAAAATATGTGACTCAGGAGCCCTTCCCTCCCAGAGCCCCTCACGGGCCTACACAGCTGCAAACCCAGGAGCTAGGGAAGGTGGGAGCGAGGCGTGGAGGGTGAAGGAACGTTCCAGGCAAGTTGGGGAAACCTGAGACAAGGATGATTAAATATAAGGAGGTGTGAGAAAAATAGAGGTGGCCTCATCTGTGAGAGAGTAAAGCAAACAGCCCTGCCAGTAGGAGGTGTGGGGAGACAGGGCATGGCCGCCAGCAGCTGTGGGGCCAACGTCCATCTCTATTCTCAGAGCTTGACCCCTGGCACGTGCACATATGTGCACGTGCCAAGGACACACGCACGTACACAAGCTCACATATGAGCATGTACTCACACAGCATGCACACAGGTACACCCGCAAGAGCATACACACAGCCCCTCACGCGAGCACGTCCACTCGTGTGCACACTTACACACACCAATGCACATACAAGCTCACCACGGGCTCACCACACATAAGCAGAGGAGCACATGTCCATGTACACACAGGTACATACCCACACAAACCCCCGTGCCCAGGCACACCCACAGGAGCTCACACACAAGGAGACAAGCACACACAAGATGCCAAAGCACAGAGGCACACGTGCACACCCTCAGGAGCACAGCACCCCACACCCCAACACCCACTCGTGTACACACACTGGGGTGTGCATGCAGGTGAACACAGATGTTGGCCTGCTGGCGCCCACACAGGTAGGCGTGCACTCAGAGAACACGCCTGATCCAAACACTCGAGCGCTCACACACACGGGTTTCCCGCTTCTCCGTGCAAGTGGGGCTGCTGGGGGTGGAGTGGAATTGTGGTTTGGGGGAGGCTGAAGGACTCCGAAAGCACATTTCGCAAAGCAGTTCACAGAAGGCATATGTCCTTCGAGTATTTTTATCTTTAACACCCGTGTCTAGCAGAGTCTGGGTGGCTCCGTATTGCTACCAGGCAGGAGGACAAGTGGCTGGATTGTAAAGCAGGTGGCCTCTGAGTGCAGAGGAAGGACACCCCTGGCTCTTCTGCCCCACCCCACATCCCCCCACATTCCCTCCCCCAACAGATTAGGTTCCCCAGAAGCCTGCCTGGGCGGCCCCCCTCCTGCCAGGAAAACAGCCGGCAGCGCAGGTTCCCCAGCCCCCATCTTGGGGCCCCAGCCCATCTCAGGAGCTCGGCTCTCCCAACACTGTGGGTCAGGACCGTCAGCCGTGGGCCTGGGCTGTGGCCAACGGGGGGAAGCTGCTCCCCAGTTCCCCCAGACGTGCGCCCGGATGGCGTTTTCCACTGTTCCTGAGCTGGCAGAAGGTCTGGGCTTGCGCCCTCGCCCTCCGGCGGGTTGCGGACAAGCTGGTGGATTTCGAAAGCTTTTTAATCCCCGGGTTCTGACACACCCGCTTCACCACCGAGCAGGATCTAGCGCCCACGGATCTGATGTCAGAGGGCGGCCCTGGCATCGCTCCCTCCTTCCTGCCCACATGGCAGCGCGGCGGAGCCGGCCGAGAGCAGGGGCCCCAAAGCCCTTGCCTCTCGAATCACATCTGTTGGCTTCATGCTAGGCCTGCACACAGCAGCACCTTCTAAAAAACAGTGTCCTAAAAGAATAATGACAGGGAAAAATAACCAAGAGCTATCGAGTGAAGATAGCAGAGAAGCAAAACATTATGACCTTGTGTTTACTTTAGACCAATAAGGAACGAATTTGGGCCGAGGAAAAAACTGGAAAAACTAACAGGGACTATCTTTAGAAATTTATCATTCGGCAAATATTTATTGAGCAGCTACTATTTGTTGGACTCTTCTAGGTGCTGGGTCATAACAGCCAACCGATGAAGCCCTTAGGGATATAACATTCATGAGAGGCAACGGAGTCACGAAGTCCCTGAGGCCCAAATGCAGCGAGTCAAACGGTGGAGTGGGCAACGGGCAGGGAGGAGGGAGATGGAGTTTTAAGGGGGTTTTATTTTTAATAGATTTTATGTTTTTAGAGCAGTTTTAGATTTACGGAAAAATTAAGAAGATAGCACAGAAGGTTCCCGAAGCCGCTCCCCCTCCACTCAGTTTCTCCTTATTGACATTTTACATCGATCATGGTGCATTTGTTACCATTAAGGGACCCGTATTGATACATCATTAGTCTGTCGTTCACTCAGATTTCCTTAGTTTACCTAACTTCCTTTTTCTGCCCCAGGATCCCACCTTCTACTCAGGTGTCTTCTTCGGCTCCTCTCGGCGGTGACGGTTTCTCGGACTTCCCTGGCTTGGGGTGACCTTGAGAGTTTTGAGGGGTACTGGTCAGGTACTGCGTATTGGAATTTGCCTCACGTTTTTCTCATGATCCAATGGGACCATGGGTTTCAAGAGCACAGAGGTAACGTGCCATTTTCATCATATCTCGTGTCAAGGGGACATACCATCAGCATGATGTATGCCTGTCCATATGGACCTTGATCACCCGGCTTCTCCACTGGGAAGTGACTCTCCCTTCCCCTCAATTTCCAAACCACCCTCTGGGAAGGCAGGCGCCGTATGCAGCCCACACCCAGGGGGTGGGAGTTATGCCCCTCACAGCAGGTGAAGTATCGACGTAAATTTCTGGAATTCTTCTGCGTGGGAGATTTGTCTCCTCTCCCTCATTTACTAATTTATCCCATCACTTATTTATAATGGACTCATGGATATTTGTTTTACCTTTGGGTTATAGTTCAATAATACTTTATTTTCCTGCTCAAGTTGTCCCGCCTTTGCCTGTTGGGACCTCTGCCATGTGGCTCCTGTGTCCCTTTGACATGACCCATCCGTTTTTTGGGTTTTTTTTTTAGCACTTCCTTACTCTCTGACACTACAAGATGCTCCAGGCCCATCTTGTGTATTTCCTGCTCCAGTCCTAGAATCAGCCATTTCTCTAAGAATCCCTGGTTCCTTTTGTTGTAGAATGATATTAGAAACCAAGGTCTGGGCACTTGGTATGCCCTATAATTTTTAATATGGTGGTTAATGAAAGCTTGTCTGAGGAAGTAGTAGGTGAGTGAAGACCTGAAGAAGGCGAGGAGCAAACCATGGAGCTATTGGGGGGAAGGGAGCATTACAGGAAGAGGAACTGCACGTGCAAAGGCCCTGAGGCAGGCATGTGTGTTGTGTATGCAAAGAACAAGGAGACCAGTGTGACTGGAGCCGAATGTGTCCTGGGAGGTGGGGGGAGGGGATGCAGATGGTACAGGGGCCGTCATAAAGGACTGTGGCTTTTCCTCAGATTGACAGGGGAGCAGACAAGTGATGTGATCTAACTTATTGTTTAATAAAATCACTCTGGCTGCTGTGCTGGGAATAGAATGAAAGGGGCGACCGCAGAGGCTACTGTAAGAATCCACTGAGCAATGATGTTGGTTAGATCAGGTCGTAGGCAGGAAGTGGGGCGAAGGCTTCAGATCCCAGGGCAGAGCTGACAGCACTTCCTGACGTACTGGATGCTGGGCGCGAGCTAGAACGATGAGGCTAAGGTTTTGCCAGATCATCGGGAAGGAGCAGCTGTGAGTGGCCACGTTGGGGGACGCCCAGGGGAGGGGCAGTTTGGGGGGTCTCAAAAGCTCCCTGTTGGACATGCCTTTGAGACGCCCGTCATTCGTCCAGCCTGGCCCTCAGGGGGAGGGGGGCTGGAGCTACAGAATGAGCCACGGCTGGCCGGGGCGAGGACCAGCTCTCCGGCCTCCAGCCCAGCCCTCGTCCAGCACGCGCGGCTGTGCCGGCTGATGCCACAGCCTGAGCTGGACCCAAGACCACGGAGCCAGCCCTCAACCATGGGGGCACGAGGGGAGGAAGGAGGCTTTGAGAAAGGCCGGCCCCAGCTCCTGGAGACCGCTTGGTCAGCTCCCAAAGGACGCCGGGCTTGCTTTAGCCCAGGCTTGACCACACACATCTGGGGCTCAGGGCCTGGAGGTGCCCCAAGTGGGGGCTGGGCTTTCTCTCCAGGGTGGGACTCGGGGGCCACAGCTACTTTTTCCTCAGCTCCCAGCCTCTGGACCCCTGGCCACAGTCATTGGGACTGCTGAGTGAATGAAGGACATGTTCCTGAGGGCAGCATCTCTGGCCTGTGGGAGGTGACAGCATGAGGTCACTGGACTCCTGAAACAGGAGGGATGGAGAAGGGGGAGAAGGGGGGAAGGGAGGAGAGGTGAGGGGATAGGAGCTAAATGGAAGGAGGAGGCAGGGAGGGTCCTAGACATGAGGGGAGAAAGAGAGGGGAGGAGGGGAGGGGCGGCTGGCAGCCCTGGGTCCATGTGGGGATCCGACAAGGTGGTGAACGGATCCATCAGCAGCAGCCCTCCCTGCCTCTCCCCACATCTCACACCCACGTCTACCCATCAGCAAGTGCTCAGGCCCCACCCTCACGATGGACACACACACCCTGTCACCACTGACTGCCTCCACCCTGGCTCCTCCCGCTTTGCCCCCACAGGCTGTTCTCGCAGAGCAGCCAGAGTGATCCTTCTAAAACAAAGCCAAGAGCAGGCCATCCCTTCCCAGATCCCAGGCTTCCAGCCCTAGCATGGAAAGGCCTCCTCTTGGCCCCGCTCAGCCTTCCCTCCACTCTCCAGTCCTCACTCCAGTCCTTGCACACTGGCCTCCTGCTGCTCCTCTGACACACCAAGCACATGCCTGCCTCAGGGCCGTGGCACTTGCTATGCCCTCCACCTGGACCACTTTCCCCCAGCTATCTCGGTGCCTAATTCCTTCATTTTATTCAGGACTCACCTCTTCAAAGAGGCCTTCCCTGACCACCCTCTCTGAAACAGACTCCCCTCCACCACCGTCGCTTACTACTTGCTTCCCAGCTTAGTTTTTCTTAAGACTTATCACTACTTTATATATATTTATTTACGTCTTCCCCGCTAGGTCTGTTTTGCCCACCAGTGTATCCCCAGTTCCTGGAACAACCCCCAGACAGGTAGGTGCTCCATAAATTTTATTTGTCAAATAAATGAGTGACCATCCCCACCTCCTGGAACCCCCTAGGACCAGCTCAGCCTGTCCTCCTCAGGTCCAACCACCCAGAAGCTCTTCTTAGACCCATGCAGAGCCTGCTGGGGACGGGAAGGAAATTCACCAAGGCTTCAGCAGAGCCCCTCACCCCTCCTGCGACTCCGCCATACCTCACGCCTTCCTGACGCTCCTCCTCCCCCACCCCAGGCCAGCCAGGCTCCAGATTCTTCCAGGACACCTCCTTCGGCCCCCTCTTCTCCGCCACAGGCTACCCCTTATCAACCCAAGGCCTCCGAAGGTCTCTGGCCTTCGCTCTTGTCTCACCACAAGCTAGTTGCCCCAGGGATCCAGAGGGATCTTGCTGACAAGTACATCTGACCTGCTCCCTCCCCTGCCTAAACCCCTTCAGTGGTCCTCAGGGTAAAGTCCAAAGTCCAGATGGGTCTGCCTCTGGCCCCAGCCTTGCCAGCCTCACCTCTCAGGCGTTCCTTCCTCCGTGAGCTCCTGTCAGATCATTGAGTCCTAACACCACCCTCCCCCCACCCCCAACCCCGACTGCCCCTTCTTGGGTGATTGCAGTTAACAGTGTCATTCCATTGTCATTGTCTGTTCCCGCTCTCAGTTCTCGGAGTTGGCCTGGCTGGACGGCAGAGCCTGCTGCCCTGTTCAGATGTGCATCGGGAACGGCTGCAGGGGCCTGAGATGTGGCCGGTGGAGATCGTGGGCAGTGCTGAGGCCCCCGGTCTAGCCCCCAGTGCCACCGCTGCTGGCCTGGCCGCAGACCCCACGAGGGAGGCCTTGGGTCCCACCTCTCATCCAGGGCCTGACACAAAAGAGGCCCTTAGGAGACACCCATTGACTGTTTGGTTGAATGGCTGACTCTTAAGTAGTTTTTTTCTTTTCTACATTTCTGTATTTTCCAGTTTTTAAAAATAACGTGCATCTCTCATTTTTTTAGAATGAAAAAGAAAAACTTACTTTGACAAGTCATTCTTATTAAAACATTGATGAAAAAGCAACACTTCCTGTATCTTCCAAAGTGGAACAGATGCACACCCCGGGCCCCGCAAGGCCTCTCGCAGGTACGAACCCAACACGCGTCCACATATCCACCATGGACGGGAGCTAGAATGTTCACAGCAGCACAGTTCCCGACAGCCAGGAACCGGAACCCACCCAAAGGTCCATTGACGGTAGAATGGGTGGAAATGTTACGATAGAGGCACACGGTGGCAGTGAGCCCCGCCTATGGGTGAATCGCACGAACACAGCATTGGGTAAAAGAAACCAGACACCAACGAGCTGTAGTGTCCGGCTCCATTTACGTCCAGCCTGGAAGCCGGCTGAGAGAGCCCGTAGGCTGAGGAGTCAGGAGGGTGGTGAACTCTGCTGTCGTGAGGGGCTCTGGGTGCTGGCGAGGTGCTGTTTCTCGACCTGGGTGCTGGTTCCGTTGCCATGCTCAGCTCGTGCAGATTCACCCAGCCATACACATCTGATTTATGCAATTTTCTCTATGTATATTTAACTCCAGCAAAAAAGTTAAGGAAAAAAAAAAGCATCCTGGAGCAGGTTAAATGCACCTCCTTTTCTGTCCAAAGGGAGGTGAGCACAGGTGCCCGGCTTCCCCTGTGTGCCTGCCCCTCCCCTGTGCCACCGGAGTCCCTCCTAGTCTCTGAGACTCGTGAAGCCTCAGGCTTGGGGAGGCTGCCTCCATCGAGCCTAGGGGATGTGGATCTGTGGGGTCAATCCCACCACTACAGTTTAGGCCCTGGAAGCGGGGCTCTGGGGCTGAATGCTGTCCCTCCCCGGCTGGGTTACTTGGGACCACCCTGCCACCAGCTGCGTCCAGGGCTGGGGTCTGGGGGCGGGGGCAGGCTTGGTGTAGGAGGTCAGCGTGCAGAGGCACAGGCTGCCTGGTCCCTGGGTTGTGTCCTGACAGCTCTGTGCACCCCCAGCCGGTGGGGTGGGTGGGCTGGCAGATGGGGCTATCCACAGTTCAGTGCCTCCTCACCCTGCCCCCCAGTGGAGGCCAGGGAGCAGGGGCACCTGCTTCTCCGCCAGTCCTGGGTGAGGAAACCCCGGGGGCCTCCTCTGACCTTGCGCTTCGCTCCTAAAGGTCACTGCACGGTGCTCTAGGGGGTCAGGTTCCTGCAGTTGGGGACCGGGGGAAGGCAGTAATCAATCTGGGCCCCGCCAGGCCAGGGGCGCCGATCCAGAGCAGCCCTCCTGTGCCCGCTGCCCGGCAGGGTTATTTATAACCGCGGGTCGCCTTACCTCCTGACCTTCAGCCGGAGCCCAGCGATCTGCAGGCATTAGCATCTCCTCGCCGCCCACTGCGAACAAACAGTCCTCTGTGTGCACCCTGGGCAGGCCTCACTGCAGCCCTGCAGGAAGCAGGATGCTGACCCGGAGTCGGCGCCCCCTCGCTCCCTAGGGTGGACCCAGCCACGTGTGAGTTGGGGGGAGGTGGGTGCGGTGGGAGAAAGGTGCGAGAAAGACTTAGAACTACTCTTGTTCCCTTGGTTCCCAGGTTGAAAATGTTGGTCTATTCTGGGCGGCAGTTTTATTTACAATGTGGGGCTCCCCAGCCTGGGTCTGCCCAAAGGGGTGCCCTCTTCAAAGCCAGCAGGAAGGACGCAGCACTGGTGACTGGACACCCCCTCCCCCCGCACAGGCGTGGTCCCTGGAATCACACAGGACAACTGTGCTCTCCCCAGCAGCAGCCCTGCCTTCTTAGATGGCAGCTGAAGCTCAGAGAGGGAAGCGACTGGTCCAACGTCACACAGCCACCCATGGCAGATTCCCCAGCTCCTGGCTGATGGGAAGCAGCTGGATCAGAACTCCTGATTATGACCTGGAGGAGCCACTGTAAAAGGAGGCTGGGGATAGGGAGATGGCCCATTCATTCAACACGTTTTTGTTGGTCACTTACTGGGCGCCAGGCACCATTCCAGGCAGAAATCCTCACCCTTGTGGGGCTGATAGTCTGGGGACCTGGAGGGACCTGGAGCCTGCGGTCCCTTGATGGAGTCCCATTCCAGGCAGCTGCTGAGGGTCTTGAGTCCCAGAGAGGGAGACTGAGTCAGGGAGCGAGGGCTGGGCAGAGGGAGGGTGGGTGTGGGCCTGCAGCCTTGGGCTGAGTATTTGGTGCCGCCGGCCAGCCAAAGCCAAGTGAGTGTCAACATCCCAAGGCCACGAGGGCTTTGTCTCAACAGTGGGCGCCCTCCCTGCACGCCTTCAGATGACCTTGCACCCAGAGCGGAGGGTGAAAGTCCCACACAGTGCCCAATCTTGGCAGTCATCCTGGAGGAAGCCATGGACTGGGCCCAGCCAAGGGGCTGGTTCTGCCCAGTATGGGAGGAACTGAGTCAGGAGGTTTGAGGAGGGCAGCCGTTAGGGAGGAGCGGGCCTGGATGCTTCCTTCCTTTTTGGCCACGCTCTCAGACACTTTGAAGCACTTGGAAAACTTTGGCTGTGTGACTTGCCCATCCCCTTGCCCTCTCTGGGCCACAGTTCCCACAAATAAAAGTGAAGGGGTCAGCTGGGATGAGCAGTTTCAGCTCTGGCTGCCTGGGGTTCTTGTCTAGGGACTCAGAGACCCTCCCACTCGAGTCTGGCTCAGCCGTGAGTGTTCCCCTTGGCCCAGTGAAGGCCAAGGGCACAGGCCGGGGGTGGAGTCAGGAGTTGCCGCAGCTGTGGGTAGCTGGGTGGCCAACAACCCCTTTCAGTGTGTGAGGAAGTGCCGAGTACACTTATGTGTGCCTGTGTGAGCATGTAGGACGTGCTGTAGCCACGTGTGTGTAGGAGTGTGCCTTTGTGGGTAGGCGGTTGTATAAAACATTATGTACACGGGAAGGAGTGTGTGTCTTGGTGTGTGTTTATGTGGGGATCAAGAGGACAGTGTGTGTACAAGTGTGTCTGTGGCGTCACACATGTGTAGGTTTCAGGTATGTATATGTATGGTGTGCGCGCGCGTGTGTGTGCGCGCGCGCGTGTTGGAGGAGTGTCTTCAGGGCCGGGGCTGACTTGAGCCTGGGAGTGAAAGCCTGGAGGGACCCCTCCCTCACTCCGCAGACCCCTCTGACCACATGGTCAGCTGTGGCCGATGGGCACTGACCAGTCAATGAACTCAGGGTCTGGAAGAGTCAGCGGCTTTTCCAACCTCTTTGCCAAATGGGATGTCAGCACAGGGGCGGGGGTGGGGGGCAGCCCGGGGAAGGTGGCAATGACTTCATGACAACTGGCTGCCGAGCTGCTGGGGGAGGGGGCAGGGAGCCGGGGCCTGGGGATCCACGCTGGGCGGGGAGGCAGCCCAGCCACAGCTCACGCTTCCTGGGGACCCCTTGGTTCCCTTTGTGGGGGCTGTGGTTATGCCAGGTGCCCGGGGAGGTGGGGGGCTCTCGAGGACTGAGCACTCTCCAGGGGATTCCCCACGCAATGCCATATAAGCTCACGGCAACCCCACGAGCTAAGGGCTCTTATCTCTATTTTGCAGATGAGGAAACCGAGGCGCAGAGAGGCAAAGGGATGTGTCGAAAGCCACACAGCTGGAGCAAGTGGTGGAACTGGCCTGGGAACATGGGTTGGTGTGTTTTCCCTCCACCCCACAGCGACATGGTGGGGGTGGGGGTGGGGGTGGGGAGTTGGCAGAGGCAGCCCTTTAAAAACTGCAGTAGGGCCACCACAAGTAAACAGAAGCCTTGACAGCTGTCGGGCCCTCTCTCCAAGCACAAGGCGGAGGCTGGCCCTGTTTCCAGCAGAAGGCCTTGGTCCGGCCGGCTGCCTTGACTCAGAGGACTCAGGCTCGCGTTGCTCCTTTGTGGGCTGGAGGGGCCCCGAGATCACAGACCCCGGAGTGGGTGTGAGCACCGTCTCTGCACCCAGAAGCTGAGATCAGCTTTTGGGCTGCTCTTTCTTCAGTCATTTACTGGTTTCCCATGATTATAATAACTACCCCTGCTGAGCTTTATAGTTCACAAAGTACTTTCACAAACACTCTTTCATTTACTCCTCACATCAGCCCTGTGATGAGGAGTTAATATGACCATTTTATGGAAACAGAAACTGGAGTTCAGGGAGGGAGGTTCCGGGAATGGCCTCAGATCAGAAGGCCAGCAGTGGCCCTCACGCCAGCATTCCCGAGCCCCGGGCCAGACCCGGCTCCTTCCTTCCACGGGGCAGCCTTCTCAGAGGAGTGCGGTGGCTTCTGGAGGGGCCGGCCTATCTCAGTCTGCCAGCAGTGACCAGACAATCTGCTCTCATCATCTGGGAGCTGGGTGAAGACCCCTCCCCACCCTCACCTCCTGCAAATATTGTGTGTTGGGGGTGGGGGGGACACAAAGAAGTAGAAGTGACTGCTGAGTGAGGGAGCTGGAGAGAGTACTGGGGAGGGGTCCCCCGCTGCCTTGGCCTTGGGCCCCGCAGATGCATGGAAGGGACCAGCAGTTCCTGGAACACGAGCCCATCGCCGGGGTGCCCAGTGCCAGCTGTTGCCATCTGCTTGTGGCAAAACGAGAAAAATAGGACAATACAGTGAAGTTTTCCTAAAGCTAGACCTACTCGATCTGAAGTACGGCCCTTTCCCTGGAGCTGTGTATTTTCAGGGTCTGTGCATGTGTGTGTTTAAAAAGGACCTTTTCTTTGACATTTTCTTTAATGTCCTTAACCGAGCAAAATAAAAGACTAGTGACCATGTCAGATCCTAAATCGGCTTTTTGGAAATGTTAGTGACTAAGGAATCCGAATGCCTGGGAATCACGGAGCTGGCCCTGATTCGGCGAGCCCTGGCACGGAGGACTTGTTTTTGAATTCAGGGATGATCTCTGAACAGCTGGAAAAACCCCGGGGGAGGAGAGGTTGGGGTTCCTGCCTGGACTCAGCCCCTCAGCCCTGGATCCCCAGGAAACCTGAGCAGAGGGAACATTAGAGTCACTGCACAGGGAATTCTGAGAAAGGCCTCGGGCTGATTCTCCGTGCTGCACCCCCTCAGCCTCTTCTCTGACCCCCAGCCAGAGGGAATGTACCCTCCAACCTCAGCCCTGCCTCCCCCAGCCCCCCAAGGCTGGATCCAAAATAGCCCAGGCCCCGGAGGAGACGTCATGGGTCAGACTGGCTGCCTGCCCTCAGAGAGGGCATGTCGGTAATGCCCAAGGCCAAATATAGAGGGACACCAGACACCGCTGGGCCACCCAGGGCCTGGGGAGCCCGGCTGGCATCTCAGGGCCTCCCCCACCCTCATCCCTTCCCAGCCCTGCACCCCCAACCCGGGCTCCGCAGGCCAGCGCCTCCTGGCCAGGCCCACCCAGCCAGGACATGTCCCAGCAAGCCCAGAGCCGAGCTGGAGGCTGGCCCGACGGGGTGCTGGGCCTGGGCTGGGCCTGGGCGTGGGGACACCCCTCCATCTGGGGGTCTCAAAGCACTTTTATAAGCGTCACTTCCCACAGGCTGCTGCCGAGATCAGGAGGCCAAGAGGACCTGGTGTCTCCGGGGGGCCGGCTCCTGCCTCTGTTCCTCCCAGCTCGGGAAGGAGACCAGGCCGTAAACCTGCGGCGTGGGAGGCTTGGGAGGCGGGGGGCGGGCAGGCGGCCAGGTCTAACCCGAGTGAACTCCCGGTGGAATCGAACTGCAAATAATGAGTCCTGATTGCCGAGGTGGCCTCCACCCGCCACTCCCGGGAATTAAAAGTCAAAGGGCAGAGCTGCTGACGCAAATGTCAAGGGAGACACGCGGTGTGGAACAGCTGGGATCCTGCTCCCCGGCCTGCCGCCCAAGGTCGCCGCCCCCAGCGCCCTGGATCCGGCGTCCCCCAGGCTGGGCCCCGAGAGGCCCCAGTTCCCCAGGCGCAGCAGGGAAGGGGGCTCGGCTTCCTCTCCCTCCTCCTGGTTCTAAGGTCAACAGAACTCGATTGGAGGAGGTTCATCAGAAATCCCCGTGCAACGGCGTTGCCGGACGCCTGCGGACGCGGAGAGGCAGCAGCTCGAGTCCTCTGGGCCTTCCCCGCCTCCCCCGCCAACAAGGGGGAGGAAACTTCTGCCGACGGGGGCGCGTGGCTCGCTAACACCTGCTGTGTCCCCTAGGTCGTCCCAGGGCCGGCACACCGTGGGCAGCTGCACCGTGGTCTGTGCACCAGTGGTGACCCCCAGCGGTCAGTGTGGGACTTGACCTTGGACCCAGCACTGAAGCCTCCGCCAGGCCAGGGGCTGGGAAACCCCGGGGGCGCCAGGTTTGGAGATTTGATCTTGGAAGGGAGGTGTTGGCGTTCGGAGGTGTTTTTCTCTGTGCTGAATTTTCCTAATCGCCCTGTGGCTGGATCTCAGCCTGTGTCCCACTGTGAGCCAGTCAGCCTCAACATGTCTAAGAGGCGCATCATCACTGAGCCCCTACCGGCTCTTACTCCTGACTTCCCTATTTCTATTAATAGCACCACTACCCTCCCAGTCCCTCAGGCTCCAAACCTCCGTGTCATTGTCCACATCTCCCCACACTGGGCTGGCTGACCGGTCCTGCCCCTCCTCACCGTGCAGGTCATTCTTCCACCCCTCCCGCGATACTCATGGCCACTGCCCCAGTCAATGGACCTCTCTCTCACCTGAGCTACTGTCATCCTCGACAATGCCACTGGGTCAGACCTGGCTATGTGACCGGTCCCTTCCACTTACTGGCTGTGTGACCTTGGGCAAGCTACTTAACTTCTCTGAGCTCAACTTCCTCAGCTGTAAAATGAGGATAATAATTACAGTCCCTACCTCATAGAGCACTGCATGAATTGTGACGTATGTGAAGACCCTGACACATAGGAAATGCTCAGTGACTGTGAATTATTAGAGATCATCCATCCAATCCAACTCTTCCATTTTACAAACAAGGAAACTGAGGCTCAGAGAGCTGGAAGGAGAGCTAACGTCTGGCATGGTGTCTTTACAACTTGCTACAGGGGTCCAGCCGGGTGGCACAGTGGTTAAGTTCACACGTTCTGCTTCGGTGGCCTGGGGTTTGCCGGTTCGGATCCTGGGTGTGGGCCTACACACCATACTGTGGTAGGCATCCCACATATAAAGTAGAGGAAGATGGGCATGGATGTTAGCTCAGGGCCAGTCTTCCTCAGCAAAATGAGGCGGATTGGTGGCAGATGTTAGCCAGGGCTAATCTTCCTCAAAAATAGAATAAAATAAAAATAAAACTTGCTACAGAGCAGGGGGAGTGGAAGTTCCCGGAGTCTTGAAGCTCCTCCACCACTGCCCGCATCATCGCGATCTGGAACCCAGATCCAAAGGCCCCCTGCTGAGTTCACGGGGCACACCCTCCTGCCTTCAGGGGCAGGCATGCTTGGGTGAGTGCTGAGGTCGCAAATACCTTCTGGGATGAGACAACTACAGGTGACGTCCAGCGGCTGTGAGTCAGGGAGACCCATCTGCAAGGTGACGAGTGAGGCTGGGCACTCGGGCCGCAGGGGTGCTGGGCATGCAGGGGTCGTGCCAGACGTCAGACATCCAAATAGGGTGGGCACCTCCTCCCGCAACAACCCCGCCCTCACACTCCTCCCCCAGCTCCCACTCACCCCCTCCAGTGCCCAGGCCTTCGCGTGGGGGTCCGTGGGGGCAGGGCAGGCTGCCTCCCGTCCAGATAGTCCAGGCGGACGTTCTGAACAGTCCCTCGTGAATGAGCACCTGGGGGCCATACGCTCTTTGAAACTGAAGGTGGGAGCCCTGTTCTGGGGACAGGTTCTCAAAGCGGACTTCTCTCCACAAAGAGAAGATGATCAAGAGCAGCAAGAGCAGATGATCCAGGTTCAAACGTGGGCCTGTCCTAGAGTCCTAGGACACCTCCTGTCTAAGCCAGAGGTTCTCAAACAGGTTTTGCTCCTGGGGACACCTGGCAATGCCTGGAGACATGTTTGGTTGTTATACTGGGAGGGAGGGTGTGCATGACCTACTGGCATCTAGTGGGGAGAGGCCAAGGGTGTTGCTAAATATCCTACAATGCACACAGCACAGACACACAACGAAGAACATTCCAGCCCCCGTGTCAGTAGTACAGCGGCCTCGAGGAGGAAGGGAGGCCGTGCCTGTGAAGAACCCGGGACTGGGCCTGGCTCATGCTCCGTGTTGGCAAGGGACCTTTCTTTTCTAAGGCCTTCTCTCAGCCTGGACACCCAAGCCGGTGGGCAGAGGTGGAGTGGGCATATACTCACATGAGAATTCTGAGAAATGATCTTGGTGTTTCTGCCACACCCAGCCTGGGGCAGAGTTTCTAGAAGAGTCTGGTGCTCACTCATGAACCCTTTCAACAAGGACAAAGCAGGCCCTGGAAGGAGCGGCCCGCCCTCGGGCTGCTCACCCTGCCACCTCCAGCAGGCCTCCCCGTGACCCATCCCCCACCCCTCTCACTTGCATTTGTGAGGGAGAGAGGGGAGAGGATGGGGCAGAAGCCCTCCTCTGAGCTCTCAGACCCGCCGAGGCCGGGCAGGCAGGAGGACGTGCTAGCGGCAGCCCTGCTCAGAGGCAGCGGACGGCTCCAGGGCACCTTCGAAGGTGTGTGAAGCTGAGTCAAGGAGCTGGCAAGCCCTCCTGCCACTCACCTCAGCGGGCAGCTGGTTCTCCTTCAGCCTCAGCAGCCGTGGGGTCAAGTGTCTGCTCTACAGAAGCTGGTCCCAGATAAGCCACCGCCTTCTTCCCTGGGATGGGGTGGTGTAGCCCCATCAGAACCCCCACACCCTGGCCCCTGAGCTCCGCTTTGCTGGTTTACCCAACTCAAGTAAAATGGATTATCGGATTACGGTCGGAGTGGGTGGAAGGGTCAGGTCGATCAACAGAGATGGGACTCTTAGACCCCTTTCTGACACTGCTCATTTGTGGGGTCTGGGGGATTGGGGCATTGCAATCACACCCTCTCCCCTCGGGTCTCAATTTCAGGCACGTGTTTAATGGGGCACACCACCTTCCAAACCTTCGGTGTGAGGCTGTGTGGGGGTGGGGCTTCTGTCTGCGTCTGGAAGCCCAGCTGACTTCACGACAAGCCCAGACACGCAGCTGTTTCTGAAACAGAAGCCGCAGCGGTGGGGGAAGCGCCAAGCGCCGAGGCTGGGGGCAGAGAGGAGACCCCCGGACACCAGACTGATGTGTACAGTTAACAGGGCCTAACCAAAGGGTCTGCACTGCGTCTCCAGGTGGGAGCTGCCTCCTGCCATGGGAGTCTTCTCTGGGGAAACATTTTTGTCTTGATTGGAAATTTCTTCCTGATGTGTGACATGTGACCTCCACCTCTTCTTCTAGAGCTTGGCTCTGCTGCCAGGCTGAGGCTGCCCACCTCCCCCGAAGTCCCCTCCCCTCCAATACTCTGTTCCTTCCCAGGGATGCTCAGAGGCTGCAGGGCATCTTGCCTTATGCTGGTCCTCCCCTGCAGGGACGCCAAAGCTGGGGGAGGGGCACCTGGGCCTGTCTGGCTTCCTGCCCAAGGTATGATCCCGGTGTGAAAGTTCTGGGCCCAGGCCCCTAAGGAGGGTTCCTCCCAAGCACCCTCATCCCTCTGGTCCCTCCAGCTTTCTCCTCATCTCCCGATGCCACAAATCTTCTGATGCCCTCCCTTCCCCACCACGCTTCTCCCCTAGGCCCTGCCCTTCCTCAGCCAGCTTTACCCTGGGCAATCCCAGCTGGGGGCATCTGGCCCGTGGCTTTGCACAGGAGGCGGGAGGAGCATGCAGAAGCTCCAAATGGCGTGTGGGTGGTGGGCGCTGTCTCCCTGACCCCAGCGGGATGAGGGCCAGGAGGTGTGTATGGGGCCTGTCTGCTGGAATTTGGGGCATTCATATCCACCTGAGCGCCCTGGGGCAGCCCTGAAACCTCTCAGGCATTGAAATCCCGGGGATTGAGGATGGCAAATGCTGCTGAGACGCCCCTCTCCTCCAGGCGCGAGTGTGTGTGTGTGTGTGTGTGTGTGTGTGTGTGAGATATAGAGCGATAGAGCGAGAGAGAGCGAGAGAGAGAGAGAGAGAGAGAGACAGAGACAGAGAGACAGAGAGAGACAGAGAGAGACAGAGAGAGAGAGAGAGAGAGGGAGAGAGAGTGTAGCCCAGGCTGGCTCTGTCTGCATGTCCTGACTGGGGCCGCCTCTGGTCTACAGCACCTGGAGGCCATGGGGGAGGCAGCCAGGGTCCTTTACCCTGTGCACTCCCTGGCTCCCCATCCCACCCAGACTGGCCTCAACCCCTCCCAAGTGCTGGCTGGCCTTGTGTGGGGGGGGGTTGTCTGCCCTCATTAATGCGGTAATGTCTCACTCTCCCCTTCCCCATCAAGATCCAACAGCTTCTTGCAACTAACTTTGGTGGGGAGGGTGGGGAGGGGATGGGTAGCAAGCCCTAATCTCCATTTTTCACTCCTAATGTTTAGAATCATATGGTGGAATGGGATCCTAGAACTCATGTGGCCCAACCTTGTCATTTTACAGAATAGAAAACTGAGGGTCACAGAGAAAATGACAGCCTAAAGCTGGTGGCTACTCAGAGCAGCCTGGGACGGCGGTCTGAGCTTCCTGGGACGAGGCCTGGCGTCTGGGTGCCCTGTAACTCAGCAGGCCCCTCGGGAGTCGCCCCACGGTGGTGCGGGGGAGAGCAGACTGCAGAGTGGACTTGGGGATTTATTCCAGTCACAGATGCTCTCCCTCTAATCCTCACCCCCTCCTTTTTCCTTTTCAGCAGCAGTTATAAAATCCAGGAAATAAATGTGGATTGATGGCCTATAAAGGGCTTAGTTAGTGCTGTGACCTGCCGAGTTATGTAACTCCTATTTATTATCAGCCTTGGATGAAGTTTCCATTGAAGCAACTCACTAAGCCGATTCCGTGACATTTCCTTTAGCCTTGTTCAGAGGTGGCTGTGGCAGAAATTCCTCTGCAACTTCAAAGACCAGAAATTGGTGGTGTGGATGCTTTCAAAAATTCCCTTCTTTAATCCTTCGGGCCAGTGTTTCACCCATATCAGCCCCTGTTCACCTCGGCAGTGGTCCCAGGCTCTGGACCTCCTGCCTTCCCTTTGGGTCCCTGGGCTATAGGCTGACTGAGAAAAGGTGAAAGAAAGGAGTGAGAACCCAGGGCTATGAGAATCTAGAGGCAGCCTAGTAGAAAGAGCACTAACCCAAGAGTCAAGATTTTTAGTCTGATCTCTGCTGTTGAATAACAGCCACACTGGGCCTCAGCTTGCTTGTTAGTAAAGTGAACTAGTTTACCTTATCTGTACAATTTGACTCCCAGCAGGCACCCTCCTTGGTCTGGTTTGGCCTGCCTTGCTGGGGTGGCCAGCCCAGTGAGGATGAAGGGGACAGATGAGGGGCTGGCAGCCTTCAGTGCTAACACGTGGAAGCCTAGTACTAACATGGCGCCACCTTGCGTTCAAAAGGGAGCAGAGCCCAGCCTCTCTAGCAAGGCAGCTTTCCAAGCAAGTTCATTTCCCATTCCCCCCACCCCACCTTTCCTGCTCTGGGAGGGGGTGGTACTGAGAAGCCAAGGATCCTCCCTAATTAAGTGTAACCTCTCAGCCCTTCTCTCTTTCTCCAAAGTGATGCCAAAGGGGGCCTAGGGAGAAGCTCTCTGAAGGCTCAGCTGCCGTCCTAAAGTAGACTTTTGGAGACCTCTTCCCAGGTTTGAGAAGGAAAAGATGGATACCTGTCCAAGGGAGTGGAAGACCCAGAGAACTTAACAGTGTCTCTCTTCCTAATTAAGACATATTCCTCCCATTCATGGAAGTGATGCCTTGATGCCTCAGGGACAAACTGGTGCATCAAACAAAGTAGCTGGTTTGTACCAAGTGGTACAGGCTGCGTGAATTCCCTCCATAAGGATCTGGCTGGGCATGAAGGCTGTTAGTCCATACAACCCAAACTGTACACGGCACCGATGATCCCCCCCTCAAAGAATGTCACCTTAGAAGTAGCCTTCGAGCTCATCTGAGCCAAGCCCTGGCTTTTACTGATAAGGAAACTGAGTCCAGAGAGAGATGACGACTTTGGATAAATCAGCGGCAGGGAGGGGCTACACCTATGATTCCTTATCGTGACTTGGTTTTTGAGATGCTGATATCTGGTTCACATCATATCACACCAGAGGAGTCTTTGGAAGAAAGGGCTGTCATCTTGGGGCCCCAGAAACATGGCCTTAACACGGGGGAGGATGGTCTGATAAACCCGCAGTTGGGCAAAGCCCAGGACTGGGTCTCTAAATCAGCCAAGGCTGCCGAGAGACATCTGCCCACAGGCATCTGCCCACTGTCGGCTCCTCTCCACCCAGGCTCCTCCAGGAAGGACAAATGCTTGAGATGCCTCTAAGAATCAGTACTGGAGTCTTTTTTGGTGAAGAACATGCTAAACTTTTGCTCCTAGTTCCTTCCTTACAGCCCCAGGTAAATTCTCCAAGATAGAAATGTAGACTGGCTACAAAATAAAAGCCCGTTTCCACAGAAGCCTAACAGGCTGAAATGCAGCAAAAGGTGAGCCGCTGAAAATTCACCCCAGGACTTGTCACTTGTCTGGGCTAGCCAAAGGTCAGGCAAAGTCAGCTGGACGAGAAAAGACAACAGGAAAAGACATCGAGGCCTCCGAGGGGGGAGGATACAAATATTTGTTTACTGGTGAGTAGCACTGTACATGATCTCATTTAATCTTCCCAACAATCCTGTGCGGAAGATAGCATTCTACAATACTCCTGATGAAGAAATTCATTTTTGAAAGACCGCTCCACTCTCTTTGGGCGTGAGATGTCCTCAAAAATCTTAACAGATGGAGGTTTGCTTTCTCGCTCGGGCAGAGCAATGCTAAGCTTTTTAATCATGCAGAAAGCATATGACCCTCCCTGCCACCATTCTACACTCTGCCGTGCATCTCATGTTAATATTTGATTTAGTTCTGTACGTCTGCTCTCTACCCGCTTATATGCAGTGACTGGAAGTTTAATTCTTGTCATAAAGCATTATGAGCAACAGATACTGAATAAATATGTTTTGATGGCATCTAAAATGTCAAACTTACCACTATTTTCATGCTTCAATATGTCCCTCAGTGTGCCTGGATAGGAATGAAATTAATTCTTAGATGCAAAAGGGAATATGGGTCTCCTCCTGTGTTTAATTTTCACGAAACACTCTTTTTCCCTAAATTGGGGAGGGTGGGGCGACATAGAAAGGTATTCCTTGAAAGGTCCAACAGGCCTAAGGCCTCTGCTTCCTAACACAATTATTTTAGGACAGACCAGGTCTAGGACACTGATAAATAGACTGGAAATAAGAATACTGTGCATTAAATAAGCATTGAAGACAGTTTTTCTCTCGTTTTCATCACATTATAAAATAGCCAAAGCAGGTACCATACCAATATCATTTAACTAATGCTTCTAACATCCAGCAACAATACTAGATGACACTTTGCCATTTCCGTGTCCACTTCCCTCTCTTGTCCTAACCTCCCTGACGGCGTCTTACTCATCCGCACAGAGCTGGCAGCGATGCAGCTCTGAAGCCTGCTGTTGAGTGCCTTGTAGGGGCAGGTGGCGTGCTGGCTGCATTACTTCACTCAGCCAGCACAACCACCCTTTGGGGGTCACTCCCCTTTTATAGTAAGGAAATGGAATAGTTAAGTGACTAGTGAAGGGTCACAAAATTAGCAAACAGTAGACCCAGGCTTCAAACCCAGGGCTCCTGACCCGAGATCCAGGACTTTCCCCAGCACACCTGCGGTGGCCTCCAGCGTGGAGCTCACCTGGTTATCCCCCGTAAGGGCCATGAGCCTTTCCTGCTCTCTGCTGCCTGCTTACTAAGGAGCAAGGCCCTCCTAGGCCAGGCCTCTGGATCCCCTGAGGACCACAATCCACTCCAAAGCGTTGCTGTGCCAATCACCTTTGAATGTATGGAGTAAATACTTTGAGAAAACTAGTAGATGTTATGCAAATGCAAGCTAGTCATGATAACAACTAAAGGGTTATGGCTTTTCTCCATTAAAAAATAGCCTTATCAAGTGAATGGGAGATGAAATATTTCCTTTAAGCTTTTAACGTAGCAATAAGTTCAAAGTACCCTAAGCTTCAATTACCCATGAATCAAAAACAGCATTGGGTTGAGCCTGGGGTGAGCCTGCTGGCAGGTCACCATGTGCTGGTAATAACCGGCTAAGAATGAATGAAGCTTTGTGCTCCTGGAAAACAGATGTTTGTGAATCCAGCTGGGCTGCCTGAGTTCCTCTTAAGCAGCGGTTCCCAATGGAAGGATCGGAATCACCTGGGTAACTGTTTTTCCAAATATACCAGTACAGTGTGGTACTCCTGAGGTGAGAGGAAGAAGGAATAATTTCATTCTGGAACTAGCCCTGGGGTGATTCTGGCCACACGCCCTCTCCTGGCCTGTGAGAGCTGCGACTTTTACATGAAGCTGTGGGCCTCCCTGAGCTGGGGATCATTGGTCTACCTCTCCTTTGAGGCCTTAAATCAAATCATAACTACTTTTTGACTGTGGGTGAGACCCAATGTTCTACTTGGACATAAAAGCAAGGAGCTAAGCTATGCGCCTCCTTTTGTACAGTGTGGTTCTGATAAACTGGAAACTCTAAGTAATCAAATCCCACTCACCAGAGAGCTTGGCCTCATGGGGGACTGGGCAACCCTGGTCTGCAAGCAGGTATGGTTGGTATCTGTACAGACAACACACTGAGGCAAATGAGAGCCAGGGTCACTGAACCAGAGGGCATTAGGGTTGGTATTTTGTTCAGACCACCTGGAGAAACCACTCTCCTTTAACACACCAGAGAACTAAGGTCCAAAGATGTTAATGAGACATTCCTCAACCTAAGCCACATAGCACACTTACCTAGGACACTTCACAGACACCTGGGTCCAGACCCCACAAAAGTCTGATTCAGCAGGTCTCGGGTGGAGTTTTATGCCTTTATGGGTGACTCTGGGGTGCCGTTAAAGGGACCTGCCTGGGGTCACTGTAGAGGCAGAGTCTGGACAGGTCTACAGCCTTCTTTCCCACTCTACCACTCTGTCTCTAAAGGAAATGAGTTTAAACTGAACTGTGTTAATTACCGAATATTTAAGGTATTCTGAGAAGTCCCCTAACTACACGAGGGCTCTCACACCTACAGGGAATGTGAGAGGCTGGGGTTGGATGAGGAAGAGCTTGGGGCCTAAGCAGCATCTCCTCACCAAGGTTTGAAAGAAAGTTTCCCCACTGGGTAGGACTGCAGGCTACCATTCCAGTTAGAAAGACAGCGCTCCTGTCCTGTTCCCCCATCAAACCTACAATGAATGTCTCCTGTCCTGTGCTGCTACTCCAGCTTTTCACCGGAAACTGGCTGGATCAGGAAGATGACGGAATGAGGCTGAAAGGAATTAATCGGTTTCCAAAACAATGACTTGGCAAGCCCCAGACGACTAAAGGGCAGTTACAGCAGGAATGAGCCAGGCTGTGAATTATATTCTAGAGCATCCAACCTCACTGGATAAACGGCTGTGCCTTCATCTAGTGAACTGTCCTATTAACATGCCAGTCAGGGCTACTTATACTATCACGTCAGAGCCCCATATTTCTTGTAAACAAAATACCCTGGATTTGACTAAATACCACTGCACTGAATATGGATTCACCTTGTGCTACCACATGATTAGTTTCATAATCATCCTTCCTTGCAGAGTCTCTCCCAAGCAAAGGGATCACAAATAGGCACACCATATTATTACCATCGACATTAGTCTGCCTCTTATTACTGAGTAAGCTGGCAAATGGTAGTCTCATGTGTGGGCTGTTACTCAGCACACCGACACTTCTAGAAAGCCCTATGGTCTATTACTCATATCTCATTTGAACACGTGAGCCAAGCAGACATGTTCTTCATGTATTCCCCACTGCTTACCTTGAGCCAGTGCCAAACAGTGACAGTCCCTCAGATATGGCATGTTTGATGGGGTAAGATTATTGGACCCTCAAATGAAAACCAAGTTCAAAACCCCAAGGAAAGGCAAAAACAAAACAAAATACACTGGACCTCACATGTTTCATATACATATTTATATATATTTCATGTACAAAGTTACATTCCGAACCCCAGGGATTCCATGATAGAAATAAATACTGAAATAACAACATTGCTAAATGAGCTTTTGGCTCATAGAAATGAAGCCTCAGCCTCTAAGAGACAGCAAGTGGGACACTCTAGAACCCAGTTTTCAGATTATAGAGGCAAGTAAAATTCTGGATAAAATGTCTAGAACAAAAAACAAATTCAGAACATAATATGGTTAAAATATATTCAAACATTGTGAAATGTATGACAAAATTAATAATAAAAACTTAATTTTTTTAAGAGAAAGAAAAAGACATTTAGTGTTACAAAATAGCATAACCCTGTTAGAAAAGCATTTATGATTTCCACATTTAATTCTCTCTTCTCTACTCTTCCCATGTTACAAACTGGGACCAAATGAGTCCCTTTGTCAACATGATCAATTAAGAAGAGCCTAAATCTTGTTGAGTCCTTTGGTAACGGTCATAATACTCACAAGGAAATAAATATTCAGTTCCACAGCATTTGCAAGACACACGTTCTTCAGGACAGTTAATATTATGAGACAATTGTTTTGCTTTGTTTTGTTACTAAGGCAGCCTATGTTAAAGGGTCTATTCTCAAATGTAGGAAGACCTTTACAAGAAATGAACAATACATCAACTGAGAGAATGTACTTTAACCTTTCTATGCCAACACACTTAATCTGAAAAGTTATGTGCTGCATAGTTTGTGCTCAAAACATTTTACACTCTCAACAAGCTGCAGCTATTAAGATATTCATTCCTATTTTAAAAATTTAGATCCACACAAGTTAGAGAAAAACACTCTCAAAACTGAAGTCCTAGAGAATACCCTCCCTTTGCCTCACAGGGATTTTACCCTGCATTTAACAGAAAGCACTAGGTCAACGTATACGATACTGCCATCTCTGTAGATAAGCAACGGTCAAACGTTGGCAATTTCACATGGTTCAACCTCACACACAGCCCAAGCGTGATGAAACGAGACAGTTCTCGGTATCCCTTATTTCTTCCAACAGGGTAAACGTTTTCTCAGGGAGAGACCGACCTGAGGCACTCGAGCCTCTTCTCTGCCCCTGGCGTGGCAGCCACAGGCAGCTTCCACCTTCCACCTTGCTGCTTGCAAGCTGACATTTTGGCATTTTCTTCCAAAGGTTATCTCCTTGACCAAAGTGAATATTACAAGAATATAAACCTATTCTTGGGGAAAGGGGGGAAGTAAAGCAATCTGTAGAAAATATTTAACTGAAATTACGAACATAAGGACAAGCCCTTAAAACGAATTGTACAGACGTTCTTGTACTCTCTCTAATCCCTGAAGTTAACTAACAGGGCCACAGATAATCTGACAGCTTTAGATAAAATAACTACATACCTATATGCCTTAAGTTAAAGCCAGTAAATTGAAAAAGAGCAATTAGAACCATTGTAACATGTTTGCGTTTTTTCATCTCTAACTCCTGATTTCCCACGTGACATTCAGTTGTATAAACATGTAAAAGACTGAAGAGCAACAGGGTCTGACTCTGGGATATTTACTTCTTGGGATTAAAATTCCCAAACACTTTGGTGTCTCTTTTTTTAATGAATTTATACAATATCCTCCCAAAATATTTAATATGTGGGTTTTTTAAAGGTATTGCCAAAAATGGTTCAGATGTAAAATAAAATAAAAACATAGCTTACGAGCTATGGAAAAGTGGCCTAAATTTTGGTGCCCTGAAGAAAAGTGACTAAGTATCTCAAGCAAAAAATTATCCTTTTAATACAGCTGTTACCAAAAGAGTTTTTTTCATCCAGCCGTCTAAAGTGGCCACAATTTTACTTTGTACACAATGTGCTTATAGACACATGTGGCCAAATGGATCCAAAGGCCTCCTCTGGCTCATTAAATCCCATGTATTTTATAATCTAGTCATCATGTATATGCTTAAAAGTCACTGGGGTACTTTTTACAAATATCTTTGCATGACAGTTCAGGAAAAAAAGTCCCTGGTACGTAAGAATGCTTAGACAGTCTGAGGCCTGTGTTTGCTTTCTCCTCCTTGAAGCAGTCCTGATGATTGGGGGGCATTTATCCAATAGGTTTACAGTTTTAAAATAGCACTTAACTTTATTTTTAGCTTTGCTTAAAGTAATGGATAAGAGATCATAAATCACACACTTTCAAGAAGGTTGAGGGAAAAAAACTGCAGCATAATGGTTTTTAAAAACTTATTAAACAAGAATGTCAGTTAGACTATTTTTTAAACGGGCACTGAGAGTGAAAACATGTAATGTCAACTTTCACTTTAGGGTATCTTGGCTTTGTCTTGTTCCCCTTCCTAGTTTTCTTCTTTGAAGATGGCATTTTAATCTCAAAAGGGCACAAGAGCTTAAACAATGTGTCATTTACATACAAAATATCCAGTGCTAGCTGTTCTGTAGTTTATACAGAACAAAAACAACGCCGTTTCTAATCAAATCCCTCACTCAGTTCGTCAGGCTGCTGTCCGTCACCAGTGCAGCTTTACTCTTGTTAACGGCTAAGGGCAGTCCAAGAACAACTGGGAAACAGGTGAATGTTTTTACATGGAAAAAACTCAACCAACCACCACCGCCTGCTGGTACAAGGAATCCAACACAATTTCCTTAAAAAAAAACTCTCCCATTGCTGAAGTGTATCTTCTAAGCATTATAAATAATAAACTTTTCAGACATGTCAGTATGAAAACGAGCAAGACTAGTCTCAAAAAAAAATTCAGAATATTCAGAGAAGCAGGCCTCATAAACTTTAGAGCTCTAATAAGTCAGAAACAGGAAACTTTTATTTAAATAGTGTAGTCTTAATTTCTTTAATATAAAACCCCCCCAAAATCTGATGAAAACAAAGTTTTATATACCATATAAACAAGATTTGTCAGATTTGAAAGTGAAAGTTAAAGTAATTTACAGTTAGCTTTTAGCCCTCTTGGGACATTTAGATAAATCCTGATAATCCACCTGAAGTTAGCTTGTGTCAATTTTATAATACACTGGGGGAAACTTTACTATTGTACTTAATGGTACAGTTTCATTTATCAAGTGTTTCCACTATTTCCATTATTAGTGACAGCTAAAAAGTGACCCCATCAAACTAAATGAGTGACATTAACTGTGGCAGAGTAAACCACATCTGGATTGCTTTCTATAATTCACCAGTTTGCAGAAAGTAAACATTCTTGATTTGTTCACAATATCCTGAAAATGCCTATAACACTGGCGCAGTAAAACAGCTAGTTCCTGTATTGTGACGGTAGGACAGATTTTGTAGTATAAAGTTAACAGGAAAAAAAATGCTCGCACATTATGTGGTGAAACTTATTTCACAAAGAGAGCATTAAATAAAGGGGAAAAGGGAAAATAAACCATGCAGAAGAGACGGCTTCCCCGTCTCCACCCGTTTCCTATGGCTCACTCACTGCCATACATCACTTGCCACACTATCAAGTGACTCCTTTCTGCTTTGGCGACAGAAGGTTCAAGTGGAAGATCCTCTCCAAGAAGTTCTGATTCTCCACCTTCATCACCTGGTGGATGATATGGAGACTCAAGTTAGGTCGAGATGAAATATGCAGGCCCATGTACATCCGACACACGCTCGTGGTTAGTGCTGAACAGTATGCACAAAACTTGTCTGACCCCCATTGCAGAGAACACAGTAAAAGGAATGCCATGAGTCAGAATCTTCGCTGCCTGACTTCCGAAAAGGTTAATTCATTTTTCAGACTACATTTATCAAAGTGAGTTCACCATACTATGTTGGAAACACATCCCAATATGTCTGCATACGGAAGTTAACAGAAATGGGAAGCTAAGAAGGCAAAGCTGTCCAATTCTGTGTTCATCCAAAATGGACAGTCTAATCTTGTTTTTTCAAACTAAGAATTGAGACTACACAGTACTATACATGCGAAAGCATGGGGATAGAGCCCACAAACGAACTAAACCCAAACAACTCCGGCTACTCGTCAGTCACAGTGAAGTTCTCCACTCTAAGGTAACTGATGCAAGTGCACGGAAATGGAACTGTCTCCCTGCAGCACTGTGAGACAGCAGCTCCATCACTACTTGGGGTTTGCCTTCCATGATCTTCAAGTTTAGGGGTGGTTATGAACTAACAGCGTATGGTGCAGATGAAGAAATGAGGCAGTGCTACAGATAGGTTACAGGTTCTTCTGGGAGTAGCTGAGTGAATTCGACAAATGAGGTCCTGATCAAAGACACTGCTCTGGAAGGCCCAGTGCTAGCAGACCATTCTCCTCTCTGCAAATGCAAAGTAACTGGTTTCGTTGTTGCAAAGCAGGGTTATTCTGGTAGGAACAGAATCATTTCAAAGTGCTTTAAATAAGTGACTATTGGTGGAGAATTCCGTTATAGAGAGGGACTTCACTTGGCTGGGGTGATTCCAGCACAAACCAGTGACAACTCATCCAGCAGGATAGTTTCTTCAGTAGAATTCTACAAACTTACATAACAAGGGACGAAGCTATAACACTGATCTACTAGAATTTGGTAGTGTCTCATCTGAATTTCAGCTGGCAAAAGAAAACACTGATACTGTTAACTAGAAACAGTAGAAGAGAAAAAATCCTAAAACTTTGCATTTTTCTCTGCAGGCCAAACTCTCCCTTACCCAACCCCTAGGGGCCTTTCCACCAGGATGTCAAACTGTGGACAGGAGCATGCTTTAAAAGGCTCAAGACAAAATCCACTTTCTGAGCTGAAATACAATACAATGTAAAAAGTTAAATTTGGTTTTTAAATTTAAAAAAATTACAATGATAACGACAAATTAATTGGCTGAGACAAAAGGTTGTTGGCATTTGTTTTTTGAGTTGTTTTGTTTTGAAGGTTCTATTTTTAAAAACTACCATTTCCTAGGGTCTCTAAATCCTACTTAATTAAACCATTAAAAATATGGGACTGTTGGGATCAATTTCTCATTGCTAAAACATAACAGGAAATGAAAAAGGAAATGGAAGAAAAAATCAAATTCAATTTTTTAAAAAGGCATGTATACTATCAAAATTAACCCTTGCTTTAAGACAAGTCCATTTTTCAGGCTGGATTAATTAGAGTTTACTGACAAACCTGGTTAAGCAATTTTTATGCTATTTTCAGGATCCACAATGGAAGGAATTTTTAGTGGAAATGGAAAAACCACAAAGATTTTACTAACATTCTCCTTAGTATGGTTCCAATTGCCATGTTGTACTCCAAGAAAAACCTCTAAAAATCACCCCAGCCAAGTAAAGTTGCTCTCTATAAAGGATTCTCCACCAGCAGTCAATTATTGAAAACACTTTGAAATGACTCCATTCCTGCTGACATCACCAGAATCAATCAATTCCTAAACTTAATGTTAATACTTCCCTTAAAAAAGTGTCAGTAAGCCCTTGCATCAGATATTCTAGTTTACACTAATTACATGTGGCACACTGTCATTTATGACCTTAAATTTTAAACTTTGTGTGTGTGTGTGAGTGAGGAAGACTGGCCCTGAGCTAACATCTGTGCCAATCCTCCTCCACAGCATGGCCTGACGAGCGGTGCCAGGTCTGCGCCCGGGATCTGAACCTGTGAACCCTGGGCCGCTGAAGTGGAGTGCGCGAACTTTACTATACCACCAGGCCAGCCCCAATTATACTCCTTTTTTTTTTTTTTTTTTTTTTTTACAGAATTTATAACTAAAATAAGTATTTGTCACCGATCTACGTTATATTCTGTAAAGCCTTATGTTTAGGAACTTTTTAAATCTCGGTGATATTAGGCCAGTCCAAAGGATCCCTTCGTTTATAGCAAATAAATAGTTTTATAGTGTAGTGCTTTATAGTTTACAGAGCACTACACTTTCACAAACACCAGTTCTCTGTGTTTTCTTTGTACCTCTCCGGCCATTCCTCTTGGATCCCTTCATAAGCTCTAATGATTCTTTAAATGGAGTATTAATACAGGTTCTATTCTAGAACCTCTTCTTTTAGACCCTACATACTCTCCTTGGGTGAACTCATCAACCCTTGTGGCTTTTAGTACCACTGCATGCCAAGAGCCCCCAAATCCCTCCCTCCTGAGATATAAAACCCTGAGACTCAAAAGCCCGGTGGACATCTTCCACCTGGATAATTCCCACTCCCATGCTCTTCAAGGTCAACATGTCCAACACTCAACTCCTCTTTCGCTCCCTCTAGATCTTCTTCTGTTGACAGTCCTAATCTCTAAGTAAAGGATCATTCCCTCTTTCTCCACATCCTGTTAGTTACCAATTCCCCATCATGCTGCTCATCTACTCCTACTGTTACTATCTTACTCAGTTACTCTTTTCCTAACTCATTTCCCTATCTCTATCTAGTCTTTTACCTCTAATCCACCTTCCACACGAATCTAATCATATTGCTATTCTATTTAAAGTCCTCCAATAGTTTTCCTTTGCTTTAAAGATAGAAATGCAGGGGCCAGCCCCATGGCTTTGTGGTTAAGTTCACACGCTCTGCTTCAGCGGCCCAGGGTTCACCAGTTTGGATCCTGGGCGCAGACCTACACACCACTCATCAAGCCATGCTGTGGTGGCATCCCATACAGAAGAACTAGAAGGACTTACAACTAGGATATACAACTGTGTACTGGGGCTTTGGGGAGAAGAAAGAAAGAGGAAGATTGGCAACAGATGTTAGCTCAGGGCCAATCTTCCTAAACAAAAAGCATACCTTAAAAAAAAAAGATAAAAATGAAACTTGTTAATTTGGTATATAAAGACCTTCCATAATCTAGCCCCTCCTTTTCTTACTTCTGGTCAAATTTGTACTTGCTTCGACTCTATGCTCCAGTCATTTAAAAATAGTTTTTCTTCAATTAAAGTGGTTTTACATTTCTAAACCTTTAGTCAGGCTATTCTCTTACCTTGGAATGCCAATCCCCCCAGCCGTTCCCATCCCCTCTCCAACCCAATTCTTTAGACTAACACTATTTGGTGTTGAGTCATCTCAAGCTTCGTTTCCTCCTTCCCTCTCTCCCTGCCCCTACGAAGAACTGGCTGCTCCCCGTCAGGGCATCTGGAAGACCGTGATTTATTAACATGTTTGTATCTCCACTCTGTTCTATAAGCTACTGGAGGGAGGCTCTGTCTGATCTGTTTCTGTATCTCAAGCTTAAAGCTGACAGGCACAAAGTAGATAATTAATGTTTATAAGGTGAGAGAATGAATAAACGAAACCAATTTTGATACAAACAACATTTTATGAAGTATTTTTATTTCTCCATTTTGCAAGTGAGGAAACTGAGGTTCTGGGAGGTTGAATGATTTGCCCAAGGCCTTCTGACTCCGTATCTAACGCTCTTCACAAATACCTCAACATATGACCAAGCACTGCTATTTTCTAGTGCTTCTTCAAACAAAGGTGCTTTGGTATAAGAAAAAAAAAAGAGAGAGAGAGAAAGAAAAAAGGAAAAAAGAAATACAAATTCCTTTTCCAAATACAGAATTCAAAGAAAAGCTCTTAGAAATCACTTATCAGAGTGGTTTCTTATTTACTGTGGGTGAAAATCCAAGTCACACTGGAAACTGAGCTCCCAGAGCCAAGGACTTACCCATCCGGAAGTCAATGTAACCCTCTCCTCCACTGATGACAAGCATAGACTTCAAGGGCGTCTGGCTGCCAGGCTCCTGTGCAGATGGCCCTGCTTTGTCACCTGTTAGATCTGTGCCACTACTGCCACTTTGTGGGCTGACAACTTGACCTATTTATACAGGAACAGAAGTGAATACTATTTATCACAGATTGGGGTAGAGAAGACTCATTTTTTTCTGAAAATTTTCAGAAACTTGAACAACAAGGTAAGTATATTCTAATATAACCAAAGTACTGAGTACATTAGAAGCCTCTGCACAATCAGAAAACATCTACAAAGGTCATAGGAGCCCAGTTTGAAAATCTAAGTAAAGCCGTTTTGTACCAAAGCAGGAATAGGTCCAAAATCCACTATCTGTGTATGGCCAGGCTAGTCTTAGCTGCCTGCTTCAGATATTATAAGCTACATTTTTTTATCTCAGGGAGAGTGGAGAGGCCTCTTCCCTGAGAGGGTGCATTTATGGAAAAGACTGAGAAAAGTCTGCAACTTGAGCCTGCTGAGTTTGAATATTCATAACTAATATTTACATTTATTTCAAATCTATTGTTTTCCTCTCATATTTAAAAAAAGTACATCTTATTTTTAATTTAGATTATGCAAATAAAATTACTAGAAATGTGCCATTTGTTCTCAAGTTTAAGTTTTAAGGTAGAATCCTTGAGCATGAAATGGCAGAAAGAGAGAAACCTTTAATTCACATTATAATCTCCATGACATCCCTCTTAGAAAGCTTTGACTGTGGGGTATTTTTTCTCGCCAGAATTTGCTGTCTTTTGGTCAAACTACACAGATCATTCCTCTAGGAGATAGCAGGACACTGTCCTATGATGTGACACACTTTAAAAAATTAATTTCTATTGGAAGTGGATAAGACAGTTTGAATTTTTCCCACAGTGCGTCATTCTCGCATCACTCAATTACACTCTGGAAGAAAGCAAGTCAGGCAGAGATAACTTCTGTTAGCAGACTAGTTAGTTCTGCCTCAGAAGCAAGAACACAAAGGTATGATAATAAGGCCAAACGAAGGGCTTAATCCTTAAGGCCAATGAGTCAACAAACAACAACGTCGCCAATTCCGCTTCCAGGTTTACACCCAACAGAAAAGTCTTTCCCACGTGCACAAGAAGGTCTTCTGCAGTACTGCTTTTAATAGTGGGGGAAAACCTAGACGTCCATCAACAGAAGAACAATAAAATGTAGCAGGTTTATTCAGATATTAGAATACTATAGTTAAATGAATGAACTAGATTTTTATGTATAAGCATTCATAAATCTCAAAAAATGAGAGGCAAGTTGCAGAAGAATATATACACAACAAAACATTTAAGTTCAAAACCAAAAAATACTATAGATTGTTTATAGATATGCTCAATGTAGTAAAAACATAAAAACATAGGCAGGAGGATATATATCAACTTTAGGAGAGCGGTTAGAGGGAGGGGAAAGGGGAAAGGGCAGGATCAGAGGGATATAAGGGAGACTCAAAGGAGACTCTATGACATTTTATTTCTTTTTTTAAAAAAGCAAGAAAACACTATTACTAGCAATTCCATTGCTAGGAATTTATCCTAAGGAAATAACTATACAAACATACATGATCTGTGTTTCAGGAAGCTCATCACCATGCTGCTAACTGGTTAGGGTACCACAGGGAAGTCCTGCACCATGCACATTTAATCATTTAATCTTTGGGAAAACCTTGCGAAAATGAGTGTGATGGTTAATTTTACATATCAACTTGGCTAGGCTATGGTGCCCAGATATTTGGTCAAACTCCAGTCTAGATATTACTGTGAAAGTTATTTTTTAGATATGATTAACATTTACATCAGTGGACTTTGAGTAAAGCTGATTATTCTCTATGATATGGGTGGGCCTCATCCAATCAGTTGAAGGTCTTAAGAGAAAAAGATAGGTCCCTCAAGGAAGAGGGAATTCTGCCTCCAGACAGCCTTTGGACTCGAGCTGCAACATCAACTCTTTCCTAGATCTCAGGCCTGCCAGCCTGCCTTGCAGATTTCTGACTTCCCAGCCCCCATAATCACATAAACCAATTCCTTAAATTAAATCTCTCCCTCCCTCCCTCCCTCCCTCTCCCTCTTTCTCCCTCACACACACCCTCTATGGGTTCTGCTTCTCTGAAGAACCCTGACTAATACACTGAGACACTACCACGTCCAACATCACACAGTTGGTGTAGTAAAGTCAGATTTGAACTTTCTCTAACTCCCAAATTTGCCTCTTATGGGCAAAAAAAATATTTAAAACATGAATCCTGCTTACAGATGGTCAGTAACGTCTTAGTAGTCTTGAGACAGAACATTTTTCACTAGACCTCAACACTGCCACTTTTCATCTGGATGGTGCTTTATAATTTCTAAAGCGTTTTCATTAATTTTCACAACAAATGGGGTTGGCAGAGCAGAGAGTAATCACGTCCACTTAGCAAACGAGGAAATGAGTCTTAGAGGTTAAGTGACTTGCTCAAGATAACACGGCAAATGGCGAGGTGGAAGGCCCACACCCGCAGACTCCTACTCCACTGCTCCCTCCACAGCACTGATAGAGGAGCCAGAGCCATCGTCTACATCAAAGGCATGCAGCCTTGACAAAAGGGGCTTCTTTCTAGCCATCTCCTTTACTAGGCCAAGACCATTTTTGGTATTCTGTGGTGACAAAATAATATCACTGCTTTCCAAAAGTAAGCAAGTATCGGAAAAAAAATCAAGAAGTTTGCTTCCGGGAGGAGAGGAGAGATTCCAAAACAACTTCATTCAAATATCCCTATAGCACTTTATCAATACCTCCATTACTGAACTTTTCATATATCATACTGGAATTATCTGAAATTCCAGTACTTAGCATTAGACTACATAGTGGAACCAAGAGACAGAAGAGAGTTAATTACATGCAACTTCTCCATAGAATCGTCTAACTCACCTGGGACTGCCACAAAGAATTTCACAGCATCCCGGTGCCCATGGAAGCAAAGCTGTGCGTGTGCCATTGAACAATAGGGTATAAAGGTCCCTGGAGTCACTTTATCACTGTTTTCATCACCATATACTCGGATTACACTTCCAGGACGATTTCCTGGTGCTCCTGAGGTTTTATTTGCTGCAAGAGAAAAACCAAATACCAAATATTTTCCCCTGGAAAATAGTAATGATGCAAGAGGTTACTGGTTAATCCTTATGATATTATCTAAAAGCTACAGCCAGTTGAGATAAAACAAGGGCCGCAATGCCAATTCAAGACAAAGCTGGAAAAAAAGATATATAGCATGCTAGTTATTTTTAAGTACCTCAGTGAATGGAGTAGGGGATTTTGCCAGTCTAGCAATAACTAAGCTTACTTTTTAAACACATCTTCTAATTTTTGAAAAATCATTTTTGTTAACAAAATAAAACATCTGCATCTTAGGTATGCCTATTTTATTTTGTTTTTTAACCCCACTTTAGAAAACTAACCAGTTACATAGTTTAAAGTAAAGTAAAATAGTTACATGCAGTTTGAATAAAATTTTTATAGTTTATCTTCTGATTTTTTGCCCCTGTGGTAAGAACATCTCCTTGAGGGCGGCGGTAAAAAGACGTGTTTAAAAGGACCCAGCCACTACAAGAGAGTAGCTTTTATTTACACCAGACTGATGCTTTTGCTGGATTATTTTAGAATGACCAGACTCACAAAACATCCCCCTTCCATGGGCAAGTAAGTGAATGAAAGAAACATGATTGGTAACAAGAGTAAACAATGTAGATTAATGACAGTTTTAAGAGATGTTTTGTGTTTTTATTGGAAGGAAAACAAAGTCTGAAAGAAAGTTCAGCTGCAACAAAAGATGATAAATAGACTAAGCTGCTGAGCAGTAGTTTGGTGGCCATGTAACAAACACTGAAAAAACAAAAACAAAAAAACACCTGCTGCGATGCGGTGACTGCAAGTGGATGACATTTAGGAACATTCAAGAGGGCATCTAGAGACGTGAGAACAGCCTCACAGTGGCTATCAAGCCAGGAAGAAGAGTTTGGTTCAGAATCTGCACTTACCCCTCAGCCCCAGTAAACGTCCCTGGTGGAGGATTACGGCTAAAGTGAGAGAGGAGGAAAGGGGACATGGAGAGGTGCACGACAGGGAGGAGAAGAATTACTGCGAGCCACCACTCTCAGCGTCTTCTATCTGGCAACTTGGCGTTCAAAGCTCCTAACTAAATTAACAAAGTCTAACTGGTATAACACCAAGTAACACACAAAGTTCTTCCAAAGCCTCCACAGAATATCTCTGATCAAAAAGGACAGTTTGATTTACTGTGATTTTGCTTTTCTTAATTATAAAGCAATTTCAGTGAATAAGCAGTGAATAAAGACCATTTCCTAAATACTAATATTTCCCATTTTTCTTTAAGAAATCCTGTTCATACAACTATGCTAAAATGGATGGAACTTTAAAAAGTAAGTTCTTTATAAAAAGAACTGAAATGAATTCTGGGGATCCTAGAATCTCTTAGGAAATAAGAAGTGGTCTAAACATGTACATTGGTAAGTAATTGCAGAAAAAACAGCTGGGATTAAGAATTTAGGCTCTTTATAGGCTCCAGCTATACTGCCTTCCAGTCCTTGTCCCTTTCCCTTGAAAAAACGTGGCGCAATTCTGAGGTGTTTATTAACCCACTTTATGGACTTATGGCACTCGTTTTCAAACCATTTCCTGCTCGTGAATTTTGCAACACAAAAACACTCATTTAATGAATGATCAACGTAATGGAACAGAATATGAAAAGCATACAATGTACATTTTGTTCACAAAAATAATAATAACAGAACATAATATAGAAAACATACAATGTACAATTTGTTCACATTCTTTTCAAATACACGAGAGATGGTTTGTCTCCAGAATAAGGAAGGGCTTGCTGACCTCCTGAGAAACTTCTCCCACAACTTTTTCTAAACCTCAAATATGCCAAACGGAATATCCTAAACTAACTGCTAGGGAGATATGAACAATGAGAATGAATGTTGGGTAGTGTTTCTGGATACTGGTATAATAAAGCTGAAAGAAAAATGGACTTCCACTTTTATTTAAAAGCTGAAATAGGACTGTGATTCCTGAATTGAGAAAAACAGCTTCTCACAATGAAAACTTTTAATGATAAACATTGGCCCTGATACACAGAAACTGTTATTCACCGGAGTTTCTAAGTTTCATAGAAAGAGTAAAGGAACAATGGTTACATCTTTGCCACCAGCTTGATTTTCTGAATCACTACAGATTTGCCAACACCAAAACAACTCCTTCTGCCTGAATTCTGGACATGACTGTTCTCTGCAACTCTCCTGTCTGCACTACAACAGTTAACTACAATTATACTTACTTTCTGTCAATGGGATGGAGATGATGACACCGTTTCCTGTCCCCACCCACAAACGATTACAAGACACCATGAGAGCTGTGATCCGCACAAAGGAGAAGCCCAATTTTCCAGTACCTGTAGAGTGGGGGGAAATATTTTATTGAGAAACCAGAGCAGATGACATTCGAGGTTCCAAGTCCTTCAGAGTAGCTGGATTATTATAACAGAGAGCAAATGTGACAGAGTTAGCTGGATGTTTCCTGAAGGTGTACATCAAAATAAATTCTCATTTGGCTTTATCACCTGACAATTAATGGTTAATGGAAAAAGAAAAATCTAAAAGTGGCTGGCATTACATTATCATTCAGAAAGAAGGTACTGTTGATCAGGAAATATGACACAGGATTTAATTAGGCAGCTGCAAAATCGAACCAAACCAAACCACAAAACAAAACAAAAATCCTCGACAAAAATAAGAGTTTACTAGACTGGGAAATCAAATGTCTTTTGATTTTATAAGCTAAAAGAGTTCTGGTTTGCCTTAAATTTCTTTACATAGATAAAAACTTTGGCTAACAAAATCTACACTCTTTCCTTGTTTACACATTTACGTTCTAAAGCAGTTTAGAAATTTTAGGACACTGTAGGCATATAATTTAGAGAGAATGAACGCACTTTTTTAATTCAAGGGAATTTTTACAACTGATCTTATTTTCTGGGATTTGAGAGCCAAAACCATTAAACATTTAAGACAAACAGCGTTTAGTCACTCATAAGTTTTACTTATAAGAACTGAGGGTGATCATGGAATCACAGGGTTAGAAGGAGCCTTAACAATATTCAGCCTAAGCTAGAGATCTTTAACCTATGGTCAAAGTATATCCCTGATTCTAGGCAGAGGGTACATAGGGCAATGACCCTAAAAAGGTTAAAAACCACTGACACAGTTCAACCTCTCTTCATAAAGGAAGCCTTTATGACTCCCTAATAGTCATATAGCACTATTAGGTGCTAAGAATACAGCAGGGAACAAACCAGAGATGGCCTCTGCCCTTCATGGGGCTTATGGTCTGTGGGGCAGAGAGCCAGTAAACAAGAATCAAATAATACTGGTGCAACCACAGTAATGATAAGCCCATAAAGGAAAAGTATGAGAGGACCTAAGTCAAACTGGGAGATCAGGAAAGGTCTCTTCTGGATGTGACACGTAAGCTATGACCTGAAAGCAAAGTAAAAAGGGACCTTCAAGAAGTTCTTCTTGAACATCTCAGGCAGAGGATAAAGAACATGTGAGGGCCCTAAAATGGGAAAGAACTTGCTGAATTTGGTCAGTGTGGGCAGAACAGAGTGAGTGAGGAGAGTGGTCCAGGCCATTTAAGTTCTTCTGGACATGTCACAAAACATCACCTCACTTAAAGGCAGGAATATTCTAAAAATGGCTGGCACTATGTAAGTGGAAGTATGTCACAGTGATATTTGCACATAGTTTGCTATGCAGAGAACAGACTGGAGTGGAAGTGAGAACCAGCTCCAAGGTTCATGGTTATCCAGCGGAGAAAGGATGGTGGCCTGGCCTACAGGGATAGTGGTAGAGATGAAGTACTTGATTTAAGATATTTTTGGAGGCAGACTTGACAGTTCCCGGTGATTGATTCAAGATGTGGGGAATAAGAGAGGAGTCAAAAATGATCCTAAATTTCTGTCAATAGCCACAAGGTAGATAGAGCATCTGGCCTGATAGTTTCAGTGAGAAGAGATCACTATTCCTGAGGCAATTTATTCGTTGGTTCTACTGAGCATTTGAGACCATTTAAAAATAAAACATTTTCAGGGCTGGCCCAGTGGCATAGTGGTTACATTCGTGTATTCCACTTTGGTGGCCAAGGGTTCCCAGGTTTGGATCCTGGGAGCAGACCTAGCACTGCTCGTCAAGCCATGCTGTGGCAGCATCCCACATAAAATAGAGGAAGACTGGCACAGATGTTAGCTCAGCGACAACCTTTCTCAAGCAAAAAGAGGAAGGTTGGCAACAGATGTTAGCTCAGGGCCAATCATCCTCACACACAAAAACAAAAAGAATTTTCTTTGATTGACAAAGATAAAATGCTGTGGAAGCTTACCTAACATTTTGCTTACATAAGGCTCAATGTCCACATCCTGTAGGTGTTGATAAGTGTGTGCATGATAGAGACGGAGCGTGGAATCCAAACGAATGGAGACCCACACGCCATCACCCACCCATGCAAGCTGCCGCACTTGGCTCTCCTTCCTGGGGTGTGCATCAAATGATTTCTAGGAAAGATTGTTCAGGCACAATATTACTTTTATTACATAGGAGTTCATGTTTAAAAACTGTGCTAAGTTGCACAACAATTTGGCAGACTATATATGAAAAGAGGAGTCTAAGTGTTGTTTACACTTTAAATATGATTACTCTTATATACAGACACAACTACTTTTATCCTGAACTGCAAAACAAAATCAAGAACAAACAACTAAAGGATGCTGGATTTCAGCATTTTACAGTATATCAACTTAGGAAAGCAATACAGGCACATCCATACTATGTAACAGTGTTCAACAAAAAGACTAAATTTGATCTCAGGATTTTGTATGGTTGCAGAGCAATATACAAAGTAAGATTCTATTTATAATTAAACAGAAAGGAACCTACATTGCTCCGTGTGTGTGTGTGTGTGTGTGTGTGTGTGTGTGTTTTTACATTTACAGAACAAATCTGGAAAAAAGACACCAAATGGTTACTTTGGGACTTGTAGGGAAGGGAATGGGTTTTGGGTCAAAGGGAGAAGGAGAACTTTTATCTTAAAATTTTCCTGCTGTAAGTTTTTCTTTTTTTTAAACAATTAGAATCAATTTATATATGATAGCAAAACTTTTAAGAAAGCAATGCTAAGAGGTTTTTCTTTTTACAACAAATTCTCACTGCTATCTTATTTCTCAGTCTGTGACATACAAATGGATTCGCCCAGATACACAGGGGGTGGTGGAGACTTGGGAATCTTCCTCCCAAACAATTCATACATAACTAAACAGATCAAGAACCACATATTCACGGGGCTGACCCCGTGGCCGAGTGGTTACGTTCACATGCTCCGCTTTGGCGGCCCAGGGTTTCACTGGTTCGGATCCTGGGTGCGGACACAGTACCGCTCAAGACATGCTGAGGTGGCGTCCCAAAGAAGGATATACAACTACGTACTGGGGAGCTTTGGGGAGAAGAAGACGAAGAAGGATTGGCAACAGATGTTAGCTCAGGTGCCAGTTTTCAAAAAAAGAATAAAACAAAAAGTCAAAACAAAACAAAACAAAACAACCACATATTCAAAGAATACACGTAGGCATCTATGGATATTCAGACACACATTTAAACAATCATGGGTCAATATTCTTCCTTTTTTAAAAAAACTACTTCCCACCCTCATAGTCAAAAGTGGCAAGAGCAGTGAAGCAACACGGAAAGCTAAGATGCTATCCAAGGCATCCTCAAAGCGCCCTAAAACACACGACTCAGAAAACAATTCCTAAAGAAGCTGAAAAGAATAAGTCTTCAGATAATTCAAATTCAATAAGTACAGAAAACATGGGTTAACTTGCCTCTATTTTCATGGCCTTTGGTTGAACCACATAGATCTTGTTCCTGTAACCACACCAGACTTTGTCATGTACCACAGTCATGCATCGGATGGAATGGTGAGGCCGTCCAAGGTCTAACAGATGATAGTTTGACAAATCCCACTGCCCGTCTTTAAAATAAGAAATATGATTATTAGCTAATGCACACACTTTTTACTCAATTTTAACACAAGAAACATTCTATTTGGGTGTATAAGGAAATTTATTGATGAAGCACCCCAAAATACGTGTATTCAGTGTATCTTTTATTTGCAGAGACTGTGTTCTCTTATTCTATAAACTGCAAAGTTGGGGAAGCAAAGGTCATCTGGCCACCTAGTACCTGGACCCCATGCTCTCAACAGCAGTCATGTGATAAACTAGTTATAAGTTATCAGTTTATAATAATATTTTAAGAATTAGAATAGATTTAAGGTTATTTTTTGGATAATCTCTCACTCACTTGCATTTTGATGTAGTTTCTTGAATTCAAAGGCAACTCACTGCTAACACTTTAGGAATTATGCAAACTATAATTCTGGTGATGACAGAAATACAAATGAGAACCAACCACTGGAAGCTTGCTTTTCCTTGTAGCTTTGCTTGAACAATTTCAGTGAAAGAAAGTGCACTGTCTCACAAAGCAGCTGTTCCATTTTCAGAAAGCTATAATTGTCTGAAAAATATTCCCTGTACCTAGGTAAAGTCTGTCTCTTTGTATGTAATCGCCCTTTAGTCTGCAATTTTGCCCAATGGAAACAGAATAAATCCAGTCCCGCTTCTTTGTTACTGCCCTATGGCTTCTTTCCAAGCATCCTTGGCACGTATTTTGTACATACTACAGTTTATAGACCTTTCATCCTAACTCTGCTTTGTCCACATCCATTTAATATGTTGTCTACCTACCAGAGTGGAGCAGTATTATCATTGGCCCTATTCTGGACACCAGTTTCTAGGAGGCTTAAGATGTTAACTAACTTGTATTCAGTTTGTAGTCAATCTTCAGGTAATTCTCACTCTTCAGACATGTCTCCTTCATCTTACTCTTCTGAACCCAAATGCAGGACTCTACATTTATCTTTATTAAATGTATTTTGTCTGTTCTGTCAATATAATTTTGGATTCAGTTTACCAAAACATTTATTATTCCATTTTTTCTAGGCTCTTCCACTTATTAGCTGAGTGACCACAAACAAGTGATTAAAACATTCCGTGCCTCAGTTTTCTCATCTATAAAATGAGGATGACATCAGAACCTTTCCCTTAATTTGCTAAGAGGATTAAACTCAGAGAAAGTCTGTAAAGGGTCTGAATAAGGTGAAACAGAGCCCTCTCGCTCTTGGAAGACATGGAGTCATAAACCAGCAATCTCTAGGCAATGGCCAGCTACAAAGGTGCCCAAGTACCATCTACCCCACATTTCTCCAAGCCCAAAAGGATATGAGACTTTGGGGAAAGCTTTGCTAAAATCTGAATTCGGTGTATTTGTGTTTATATAATATTTCCTTGATCTACCAATCTAGTAGGTAGAAATAAATTATCAGTTTTGGTTGATACATATACCAAGGAGTTATGAAGTGTTACACGCTCAATTCCCTCAACTTAATTAACTCAGTGCAGGTTTTCTGACACCACCACCTTTTCATCTATAGATGATGGAAACACTGGTTTTAAAGGGGAAGAATATAAATAACATGACATGAAAATGATTAAACCTTACCCAATTAAAAGTTCTTTATAGGAACTTTCCAGATGTAAGGGATGCAAATTATTTTTAAAATACTGAACAAAAGAAAAGGTAGTCTCTCACTAAATTTTCCTCATAAATATATGGATGAAAAATAAATGTCTCCATGTCACATTATATAAGAGTACCATGAAATGACAAGCGACTTGTTCGTTATGGTAAACATATTTTCCCTGAGTTATATAAACTATTAACATATGCCCCCAGGCAGGCACTCACATATTTACTGATGTCATATGTTGTTACCATTCAGTTTAAACCTTTATTCCTTCTCCTATTAACTATCATTTATTTAAATATAAGAAGCCAATCTGCTTGAAAATGCTTTTGCAAAGCAACACATTGATGTAGATGTTATACATTCATAACAACTTACCGACTCCTCTGTGAAAGATGGCAAGGGTACCATCAGCCAGGGCCACCAACACGATTCCTTTCACATGTCTGCAACAGGGAAAGGGATTTCAGAACTTCCATTCGGGAGTACGGAAGGGACCGCATGCCACTGAACTAGTTCAGAGGCTCTCCAAGGGCCAATCTGTGACAGATAAGGAGCCTACACCAGAACCTAAATGAACACACTCTTTTCTTCATTGAGGACGTCTTCCTATGAAAATGTCCGCTGAACTAAATAAACAGCATGTGTGGTGACAGTTGTTTCACTTTCTGGTCCAAGCTCCTCATTGCAGACTATTGACAAAAGGTCCACAGACCAGAGACACACACCTTGAGTGGAACTAACAGAATCAGCTCTGTGAACTTAACAGACAAACGGTCTGATTTTTGATAGTCAACATATAGAAAAGGACTAAGTAAATGAATGCCCCAACCAACATATTCACAAAATATAAAGAATATTCTAAAACAAATATAAATTAACAGGTATTAATTGGTTCTCTCCTCAAAGTATTAAAGAATTCACCGCATGGTGAGGAATCAACCTGGCAAGTTTTCTCTTCTACTTAAAGTTTTCTATTTTACTTTCTAGTTAGAGTTTCAATCTCACTCAACTTATCTAATTCCATAAAGAGGGTAAAAAAAAATCTGGATGCTGATTTAGTCAAGAAGTACATGTTAGCTTTAATAGTCTTAAAATCTAGTTTGTACCAAAACACATATTTTTAAAAGGAAGAATTTCTAAAATAAAACTTACACAATACTGAGAATCGAATCTTTAAGTTTAATAGAATGGAGACATTTCCTCCACTGGGCTACAGATGAATGGACATACAAACTGCAAGAACAAAATCAAGACTGGTAAGGCATAGAGAACATCAAGTCATTCCTTATATCTACTAATGACCACAAAGGTCCCTCGGGAGGAAAGAAGAGTAACATAAAAATTTGGGGCAAAAACAGCAAGGAGAGTAAGCATAGGCCTAGGGCAGAGAAATAAGCTGCTTTAGCAACAGAAACACATGAAAAGTGAAAAGTCAGAACTAGAATAATGCATGGTCAGTTAGTTTCAGGCTACCCCATACTTCAGAGCCCTTAGCTAAAATCTTTTTTTAAAAATTATTGTACTTAAAGAAAAAAACGATCGTACTTTTCTACTATGCTGAACTGTAACTCTCTGATGACAGAGCGGTTTATTCCAGGGAGTGGCACACTGTGGCTCACGGCCGAATCCAGCCCTCTACCTGTCTCAGTACAGTCTGCAACTAAAAGCGGTTTTTACACGTTTGGGAAAGGTCAGAAGAAGACATACAAGATTTATATGAAATTCAAACTTCAGTGTCCAAAAATAAAGTTTTATTGGAGCATAGCCACATTAATTCACTCATGTATTGTTAACACAATGGCTGCTTTTGCACCACAACAGAGTTGACCAGTTGCTACAGAGATCATATGGCCACAAAGCCTAAATATTTCTTATCTGACCCTTCATGGAAAAATCCTGCCAACCCTTCATTTTGTAGGACTAGACCCCTATGGAAAACACGCACTAGTGAGCTTGCTTAACCTTTGGAAAAGCACAATTTTGGAAGACTCCCCACACTACTAGAAAGTGAACAGACCACATAATATTAGTTATCATCTCCTAAGATTCCAGACTGTGATTTGTTCTGGTTTTCCTAGGAACTGCTTAAGAAGTCATGTTTGGAATTGGGCCTTTCTGCAGCCAGATACATTAGTAATTAATTCCCGGTATTTCCTGAACACACTCTAGCCTATATAAACCTTCTATGCATAAATCATTCTCTGCCTCTATGCTGTTCAGGATCTTCTATTTCTGGATCACCCAGATTTTAAAGTTTTATTTACCTCTTCTTCTAAGAATATTATATAAAGGGAATGCTCTGTGACAAAGAAACATATGGTTTACCATTTAGAACCAATGCAAGTCCAGTTTATGAGGTAGTTGCAATATAACCTCAAAATGTGTATATATATAAGTGTTTGCTTTAATGTGTACTTGTTGTTTGCATTGTATGTACCACAGTTTACTTATTTATCTTCTGATTTCAAAAGCAAAAGTAAAAGACTAAAGACACGCTAATATAAAGAGTTGGCACCTACCAGCCATTCTGGGCTCCAAGCCACATAGTCGGTAAAAGGCTGCTCATTTTCTGGGCTTCCTCTCTCACCAAGTCTTGTTCATTTGGCAATACTGGTATTTGATCTTTATACACATCTGAGTCATTACTGGGAAAGGTGGGGCAAAAGGAAAAAAATCTGAGTATGCTTACCTACAATTTTCAGAGATTGATCATTCTTATGCTTTAGTTTACAGTTAAAAAAAAACAGATCAAACACTAAAATTCCAGAAAAGCCAAAGTTAAATGCTTACATTAAATATTTCAACAAGTGTACCAGAAGTACCATTAATATACTAGGAGGCCCAAGGTGCAGATAAGAGAGTTAAGACATGGTAATGAATTGCAGCAGTTAATCCAGACTACAATGATGGTTCTCCCTTACAGTTATTCTGAATTTTATGGATTTCTTCTGGGGAGAGAGAAGAGGGAGGGACAGTTTGTTTTAAAACCACACACACACACAGATGGGGGATGAAGTATAAAGAATTTTCTAAAATAAATTAGTAAGTTGAAATATACATGTATTCTACCCCAAAACTTTCTTTCTTTTGGATTTTCAGAGCACATTTAGAAAAAGGTATAACTGGGTTATCAAATTCAAAACACACAAATCAACCTACTAATTATAAAAAAAGTCTTTATTCTTAAATTAACAATTAAATGTTAATAGGCACTTGGTTGCTCTATACACTAAGAGGAAGAATATTAAATTGTAAAAAGGATCCATTTTAGATGGACCCTCATCGCCTTTCTGTCAGGCCTAGAGAAAGCAAGAAAGAAGATTAAAGAATTCACTAAATGGGGCCTGATTCACCAGTCTTTTAAAGGAAGAACCTAAAACAAATTGTTTTTTAATAAAATGTTTGCCAGAAAACTAAAATCAAAAAGGTCATTCAAGCCCCCAGGGGAAACTGAAATAATGGCAAATTGAAACAATGGCCAATTTCTGCTGATAACTAGAGTGGGAGTGAAAGCAGGCACGAGGATTAAAACGGCAAAGTTATTGACAGAATGGAAGAGTGAGTATAACAATTCAAAAGAAAAAAAAATCACACCGAGGAGAAAGTGACCACGAAGATTTTGATTAAGATACTTCATTTTAAGTTGGGAGGAACAGAGAATAAATGGGAAAAAAATATCCAGAGAGAATCAAGTGGAATAGATGAAGATATAGTGGGAATAAGTCATGGCATCTAAATCTGCCAGAACAATGCCAATTAGTGGGAATATTTTGGCTGCTTGAGATGATTTTGCTTCCTTTTATGTGTGTCCTTATGTGGTTTCCTAAGTTGTTGACCCATTTGTGTACCTTGACTGATAGACTGGCGAGAGGTCTTCAGGTATTTGAACTCCCAAAGGATCTGTAAAGACATGCTCTGTGTACACGCCAGTTTGGGAGATGTCCACAGTGTCTTCAGCTGACCCCGCATTGCCTTCTGTGGCTTCAGTTGCTTCTTCTGCTGTTGGAACATTTTCATCAACTTCACTATTTTCTGCTTCCTTTTCTATGGAATAAATAAAACATGCTAACTATTCCAAGTTTGAGCTTTCTTCCAATAATTTCACCACACAAACCTCTGCTATCGAATTCCATTCTGCCTACCCCTCTACACACACTTTATCATGAAATTGAGAATTCCTGACTTCATTTAACAGTCAATGACAGCATCTTCTTTCAAGCTCTTTCATCCTTGTCACTTTAAGATCTAAACTAAGTCCATCATGAGGCATCCGGGATAGGCTTGGACCCTATAGAGATAGTACATAAGGAGGACAGAGATACCTGGTGGTTTTTCCATCACCGGAGAAGCACCATTGGTACTAGGGGAAGTGGCAGCTGCTGTCGCACCTTCTGTGGAACAACCAACCACCGTGATGCCTCCCAACAGGCTGTCTGTCTCTGCTGAGCTAGTGCTTGTCATGCTTCCACATAAAGACGCTTTGTCAACCTGTCCTGATTCTGACAGCTCTTCTCCTGCAGGGTAGTCTGTTTCTCGCGCTCCTGAAAAACAAGATCAACCTTCTTTCAATAGCTAAGTAAACTCCTGTAAAGAGCATTTTCTCCATTAAGGCAACTATAGGTCTGAAATAAGAGTGTGCAGGGGAGACAAATAGCTATTTGAATCTACTGCCAAGATGGCAACTTTAAATATTATTTCAATTAACCTTCACAAAATGAGATAGTAGCTTAAAAGATTAAGATAATACTTCTATTAATGCAAGCAGAAGTAAACATGAAAATGTCAGAAATGACTCTTCTGTTCTTAACACGAGCTCCTCAGCAGTCACCTAACATGAGGTTAAAAACAATGAAATTTAATTATATCTGACAAGGCAGCAAAAAAAATTTTTTTAACTATCAAGATTACTATTTGAAATATGGACTTCCACCACTATTTAAAAATTAATCAGGGGCTGGCCCTGTGGCTGAGTGGGTAAGTTCATGCACTCTGCTTCAGTGGCCCAGGATTTTGCCAGTTTGGATCCTGGGCACGGACCTAGCACTGCTCATCAGGCCATGCTGGGGTGGCGTCCCACACACCACAACTAGAAGGACACACAACTAAAATATACAACTATGTACTGGGGGGCTTTGGGGAGAAGAAGGAAAAATAAGATCTTTGAAACAAAAAAAAAATTAGGGGCTGGTCCTGTGGCTGAGCAGTTAAGTTCGCGTGCTCTGCTTCAGCGGCCCAGGGTTTTGCCAGTTTGAGTCCTGGGTGTGGACACGGCACCGCTCATCAAGCCATGCTGAGGTGGCATCCCACATGCCACAACTAGAAGAACCCACAACTAAAAATACACAACTATGTACCGGGGTGCTTTGGGGAGAAAAAGGAAAAATAAAATCTTAAAAAAAAAGGGGGAAAAAAAATGAAAATTAATCCCCTTAGGTGTACACAGTGTCATAAGATATTAGTAAGACACTTAAAAATGAAGCATCTACAACATAAAGATGAATCTCTTCAGTTTTCTTTATGTAGAAAGCTGTTTTTATTTATACCACATTAAAAATATTATTGTAGTAAAATATACATATATATATAACATAAAATTTGCCATTTTAACCATTTTTAAGTGTACAACTCAGCGGCATCACATTCACAATGTTGTGAGGCCATCACAACTATCTATGCCTAAAACTTTTCCATCGCCCTATATAGAAAATCTGTACCCATTAAACAGTAATTCCCTGTTCCCCAAGGTCTCCTGGCCCCAGCAATCTCTAACCTGCTTCTGTCTTTATGAATTTGCCTTGTCTAGATGGCGCATATAAGTGGAATCATACAATATTTGTCCCTTTGTGTTTGGTTATTTTACTTTGCATAATGTTTCCAAGGTTAATCCACGCTGTAGCCTGTATCAGAATTTCATGTCTCTTTATGGTTTATCAATATTCCATTGTGTAGATGTATCAGGAAGCTCTTTAAGTTTTAAACTAATGTTTTCACATGATGTAATATTTAATCCCGAACTTTGGAAGGCCTTCCCTTACTAATCAATCTAAACAGCTCCTTGTCCTCTGCCTCCTATATTACCATTGTTTTATTTTCTTCAAAACATCCCAAAATATCTTATTTAGTCATTTGTTTCCACTTTTTTTTTGGTCTTCCCCAAATAGAACATAAATTCCATGAAAGTGGTTCATAACTATATCTCCAGTAACCAACTCAGTTCCTGCCAGGAAGGAGGTGTGGACGGTGGGAAGAGGTGCACGACTCACTCTTACCTGGCACACTTGCTATACACAGAACGTGAGAGTTGCAAACCGTGAAACTGTCTAGGACGTTGCCCGGTTGAACAGCATCGATAATGATAACTTTCGTAGCTGAATGAGTGCTGGTGCAGATCCAGACTAGACTGGATAATTCTTCTTGATTTCTCAACTCCTTCTGCTGTTCCTGTGTAGGCCAAGTAAGAAAAATGAATGTTTAAAATGATATGTACATGTAAATATTCATAAGGCTGTGCCATTATAGTAAAGGGCAATAATATTTCAAGTTTATTTCCAGATTATTTGAAAAGCTGAAAATACACCACCTTTCTATATTAATTAGACTAAAAACTAGCAGTTAAAGCAGATTAGTGATAAAAATGTTCTATATCTTGATTGTGATGGTTGTCACCTAAGTGTATACATTTGTCAAAACTCTTTGAACTGTACCCATTTCAAATACATACTTTATTGTATGTAAAATATATCTCAGTAAAACTGATTTTAAAAAGAGAGAGAGGGTGAGGAGTAAGCAAGGACAGAGTAATCCTAATTAGAAGTTGGATCCAGAAGTAAGTTTTGGATCCAAGAGCTAAACTAATAGTCTCAGAACCAAGGAGGTCAAACGTTAGTGCACGCACTCACCTTAAGTTCCTGATCTAACTTGTCTAAACTACTCTGAGATGCACTGCGCTGTTTACTGCCTTCTGCATCCAAACCAGCAACATCCTTGTAAAATACACTTGCTCCAACAACAGAACCACCATCTCTGGTCTTCCCACCTGATAAATTGACTCCAACAGCACACCACAGCTTTTTGGGTTAAAAAATAAAAAAGGTATTAAGCAATTTTCTCTTTAAAAATGTTTAGAACTTTTCACATTTCTTTAAAAAATCTAATGATTATAAACATAGCCTTTAATATTCAAAGTATTCCAGTCTAAAACTACAAAATGAACAATAACTTCATCCATAGAAGTAGAACTTAAACACTTTTGGTTTAGGAACAAGATCCACCCAGAGTTTACGAAACATTTCCTTCAACTTCAAAATTAATTTACCTTCATCGATGTATCTTTTTCATCTAGAGGTCTGAGATAAACAGGCACAGGTAAATTTTTCATCTTATTTTCCCCTTGACCATTGGTTACCTAATAATTGGGAAGGGGAGAGAAGGCCATCGGTGAGCCTCATCAAAAGTGAACTGACAGAAACATTGAGACATGAGCAAGCGCTGCTGTTACATATTTATTCTTTGAAATCAAGTTCAAGTTAATTTTGTCACTCTTATTTGAAAAATAAGAAAAAATCAAGTGGCAATTAGAGAAAATAAACAAGATGCTATGGGAGCTCAGAAGAGACACACTAATTCGTGTGTGTGTGGGAGGGAGTGAGTGTGCGTGTGTGTACGCATGTGTTGAGTCATTTACAGGTAGGGAATACAGAATAGATGGGTAAAGTTCCTGAAGACCTGAATTGAGTTTTAAGTCAACAGTTTGAAAAGCTCCACGACAATGTCTTTTTAAAACTTGTAAACAATAGATGCTGTTTTTTTAAAAAACAAAATCTTCAGATATTCCAACAGAGCAGGATACCTCAAGTTCCACGCACTCGGCCACCACCCGTCGACCCCACCACCTGTCGACCCCTCTCCCTTCTCACAGACTCAGAGGCATTTCTTCTGAGCTCTAGGGCTGTTTTCTAAAATAGCCTGAAAAGCACTGCCCCCAACACTTCTCTAAATGTTTGCCAAGCCTATGCAGTTTGAACCGAGCAGGTCTGGGGTATGTGTTTCGATCTCTTCGTGCACAGGCACACTCTTCTCTCCCTGCATGTTCCCCCAGAAACTCTTCCCACGGGCACACGTCACCTGTTTGTACTTTTGAGGCAGACTCCAGCCGAAAGCCTGCACTCTACCATCTTCCTTCTGAACATGCGCCTTCACCTGGCGATACTGTTCTCTCTTTTGTTCTCTTCGTGAGGCTAAACTAGCTTCAGTTCTAAAAGGAAAAGAAATTTCTTTTCTTAATTAAGTGAATATAAAACAGCTTATCTCCCCTCTCCTGCTAAAATAGCAAAAACAACAACAAAAAATTACCTTTGTGTCAGATAATTCATAGACACGATATAATTTAATCCTAATACCTCTGAGATAGGTTATCACACTCATTTTATAGGCAAAGAAACTGGGGCTCTGAGAGGTTAACTTGCCCAAGTTCATGTACCTAATGAGTAGCAGAGTCAGGATGGAAAACCAAGTCTTATTGACACCAAACAAAATATTCAAACATTAGGATAAAGGTTAATACAGGCTTTTAACATTTCTATTAACATTAACCACTGTTGTCATACCAAAAATGAGACATTAAAAAAAATCCTTCTCTTTGGAAAACTGTGAAATGCAATTTTCATAAAAGGTGTCGACTATGAGTAATTTACTTAAAGGTAGCCAAGTTACAGACATAGTTTCTTTGTAGATTTATCTGAACCCTTATAGCTGATCTGATCAGGGGCAAGAATATTCTGAACTGTTAACTTATTTAGGGCATAACCACTAGTCTGGAAAGTACTTACTCTTCACTGAGGAAATCAAAGGCTTTGGACTTATCCCCAGGGAGCTGAGATAAGGTGCTGCTTCTTTTCTTGACGGAAGGAGTAACATGAGAGGTGGGTGCATTGTACTTCAGATTAACAGGTGGTTCGGGCTTCTTAGCAGTATTACTTGAGGAGCTGAAAAGTCGGCTAAAACTAAAAAGAAAAAAAGTCTATGTGTGTTTGTGTGCTTAACTGTATGCATTACATGCACTGTGAAGAAAAATCCATAATTTCCCACAAATTCCAGAGTGCTTTTACAAGGCAATGGGTTAGAAGCTGCAAAAAGATTTTTTGTTATCACACACTGCAGCCTTAGCAATAACTCACAGCCAAACTCAGACATTCAGGAAAGAGAAACTATTGCTTAGAGTAGCAGATTCCTCTTCTTTAATTAACAATTCCCATAATGAAAGGAAGAAGCTCTTAAGTACAGGGAACTTTTCGTAATGAAGAAATAAAATAAGATGGTACTCTTAGCTAGCTCCAACTTGGTGCAAAGTAAGACTGGTTGTTAAACAGCAAGGTTATGGCTGCATGGTTTGAACAGAAGCTTAGTATGCCAGTTCTAAAATAGTTATAATAAAGTACAAGAACACATATTACCATTTTAACATACATCTTATATACCCTCTTATTAAGCTCAATTTAAATAACTATTTTCACATCACTCAAAAAAAAAAAAAATTCAACACTTCTATAAAGTAGCAGATTTACCAAAAAGGGGTAAGTTTTCAACAAAGTAAATGCACAGTACTTCTGGCACAAACATAATTCAAGTCCAAAACACATAAACACACACTACTCAAACCCCACAAATACTAAATTTCTAATCTTCACCCTGTTCCTTACAATCACACAACCAGTGAATCAGTAACTTATTTAATGAGGAGCCAGGTAATTATCAACTCTACGAATAATTCCCCATTATTTTATTTAATTTAGCAGAGGATTCCACCAAATGCATAACCAACATGATGCAGCTTACGATAGCATTATTTTTTGTCCTCAAGAACAGCCTTACCGAGCTGGCACACTAAGTATCAAAAAGAAGAAGTTCAGTTTAGCTATATACCCCACATTTGCGAAAGAAAGAAGACACAAAATCATTCTTACAAATAAGTTTTGACTGTAATCTTCTTGCCTCAAAGTGCTGTCTAATGTCTTTATGTGTTGTTAGATACTTACAACTGCCAAATGCTTGACCTTTTTTTTTCCTGCATGGCTGGATTTTCTCTTGATGCTCTACATTAAAAAAGGAAAAAAAAGAAAGAAAAATTGTGTTATCAGTGAGATGTTCTAGCTTTCTATCTGAAAAACAAGCAACCCAAGAAGTTCATGGGATACACAGAGGAGAGTCAACAACTAAACTCAGTAAATGGTAAGTGGCCCATCCCGAGTCAGGCGGTCTGCTAAGGCTCGTCCGACAAAGGTAAACAACATATCATCCCTTCCTCAGAGAGCTCCATCTACGGAGAGAGACAAGGCTGTCACCTGTGCTGGACAGTCAACATGCCTGAATGTTAATATTAAAAAATTTTTATTGAAGCGATATCCTCCAACTCTCCCTTTTAGCAAAATATTGCCTTGTAAATCCCTGTCTTCCCATAAAGGTCTCTATCGCTTTAACTCCCAGCTCTCACAAAACAGCTTGTAACTTGACTGTTCTGATGGGTCATTTTTCACAGGACTAAAACTCTTCCATCACTGAAAAGACGATCAGGGAAAGGGATAAAGTGGATTGATAGGTAATTCAACAAAATTTCAGAAAATAAGGCATTCCAAGCTGATTTAGCAAGGGGGTAAGAATCTTGTCACCACTATCAGGGCCCCCTTTCCACCATTAAAAAAAATTTTTTTTTAATGTTTTAAAAACATTTTGTAATTCAATGGAAAAAGTTAAAAGTAAGTTACCATTTCTTTTCACTTGCTGACTACCACTTGGCTGCTAGAATTAAAAATAGTTATGAGAAGTGGAACCTGCCTACATGCCTCAGTTTTTAAAATATTTATTCATTATTTATAGTACCCATTAAATGCTGGAGTTAAGAACACACTTCTTAGTACATTAGTTTCTTTGTCCAATAAATAAAGATTAGAGTATTGATCTCCTTCCTTCTTAGCAGTTATAAGCAATTACAATTTTTCAAAACTGTAAATGTGCTATATGAAATACTTTGTTCTCATATGACTCTGGTAAAGGATATATAAATTGTTAAATAAATGATAAAATCATAAGGAAGTAAAAGTTGGAGGTTAGGAAATACATTCATAAACTTTAAAACAATGTGTCAGTTGTGCACCGTTACTGGTAAATCTGATATGACAATCCAAACTAAAAAATCTGGGCAAATTAGGTGGCAACTAATTTACAAACTTTTCATAAGCTTTTTCTAAATTAAAGTAAGGAATACTGTTACTAAGAATATGACCGTTAGATGGCAGCACTAGGTGAGACTTAAGATCCAATTGACATAGGTGTCAACAGAAGTTGCATTTTGCATGAATAGTCAGAAAGGGAGGAAAATCAAGCAAGAGTATTTTATAGGAAGATACTAAGTAAAAATGATTTAGTTTCCTATGTGATAGATGAAATTTATATCTTTTCCTAACTTTACTGCAAAAGTAGTGTCAATTTCTATTTTGAAAAATGAAAATTTTCTTTTGAAAAATGACTATCATCCCTAAGTTCATCACAATTGCCTTTTAGAAGTCCTGGGACTTCTAAACATTTTTCAAGAGCCCTTACTGGCCCAAAAGACACCCACTTTGATCGCATTTTGTTACTAATTTCAAGTGTAACTTTAGAAAGTCTCTCCTATTAACAGAGCAAGGGCCTTGGATCCCCAAGAAGGACTCTAGCTGTGAATGAAGGAATATTCAAACCTAGGAAACAACAGTAGAAAACATCAGAGGAACTTCTCATACGAACCGAATCATCTCTGTCCATCGAACAGCTTCCTGGAGCTCCATCAATCTCTCTTTATACTGGTTTCTCTCCATTAGAACTCGGGCCATTTCTACTCTAGTAAACCGCTTCCTCTGGGCTGTGGGAATATCACTCTATAATGAAAAAAAGACTATAGATCACTCGGAAGCCTTTATCTGTTTTGGCATTATCTCAGACTTAAGCAAAATCTTTAAGCTTTTAAACGTTCTTTAATTTATAAACTAATGAATCACTTAAATAAAAATGGCTTTATAAAAATAAAATCAATAAAGAGATTTAAATAATTACTTATGACTGAAAAGAGGTAGACGATTTAATTTCTGAATATAAATACAGATATTTGAATGTATTATAAAGGAAATACAAAGAATAGTGCAGATTTTGAACTAAAATGAAGAAAGTTAACTGTTATCTACATAGATTTAAAATGGTCACCTGGAAATGTTGCTCTAACAACATTATTTTAAATTCATGTTCTATAACAAATGCTAGTTATTCAGAAATTAGTTACAAGTTAGTTCCAAAAGGGGTTCATTTATCAAACTACCAATCCATATATACACCCAAGGACAGTGCAAAATGTAAACTTACTGGAAAGTTACTACCAAGGTACCCAACTCTAATTAATACAATTAAGATGGAGACCACTCTATTAACCAGAATTCTTCTTAGGGAGAATAGGGAATGTGAATAGGGTAAAACCCAGAAGGCCATGCTCCAGTCAACTTGCTTCTCTTGCTGGTTTCTAAAGGCTCTTCTGAGAGGAAGGTTGGTTTAACAGTAGGGCTTTTATTTTACTGAGTGGAGTATGCACATTTTGGATCAAAGCTGAAAGGCTTGGGACAGTAAGAAAGAGACTGAGCTTAGCCCTCAGCAGTCTCTTCCTTTGTCCTCCTGCCACAGAACTTGGCCTCTCCTTTAAACAAAAGTTAAAGAACAAATGATTAAAGGACTTTGTGTTTGCAACATAGCAATCCCACTACCAGGTACATAACCTGGAGAAACCAGGAGACCTGTACCATAACGTTCATAACAATCACATTGTTTATGGTTGTAAAAGCTGAAAACAACCTAAACATTAATAGGAAAACAGATACAAAAACTGTCATATATTCATATAATGGGGTATTATAAAGCAGCGAACATGAATGAACTACAGCACTATACTACAACACAGGTGGATATCAAAAACATAATACTAAGTAAAAGAAGCAAGTCTCCAATGTAACCACGGGACTAGTTCAAACTGACCCCATCTTATCAACAGAGTGTTAAAAGCTGTACAGAGCCAAAAATTACAAGCCATGTAGCCAGAGTGTGCGCAGAGGAGAAAATCTTGACCTGAAATAATACTGTCAACCAAAGATTCTGCCCCCCACGGAAGCAAAGGACTGGAACTTGAAAGCTGGACTCATCAGAAACAAGGGGTCTGCTGTCTAGGAAGATTCAGTGTTAATGCCCCTTCTACATCTTACCATAAATGTTTAAAGTCCTCCAATCAAAACCTGCCCCATCAGCGCTTCTGCATAACAGCCTGCTCCCCCTAACCTCTTAGACTGTGCCCCAAGTCCTGGATGTGGGAGACAGATTTGAGAGGCTTGCCTCCTGTCTCCTTGCTGGTCAACCTGGCAATAAAGCCTTTCCTTTTCTCAACAGCCAGTGGTGTAATTATTGGCTTTTTATGTGCGTCAGGCAGAGAAACCCCTTTTTGTGCAGTAACACCAAGACTAAATACAGTATAAAATGCAAAAAAAAAGAAAACTAAACCATACCTTGTATGTGTGTGACATGATAACATTTTTTTTTTTAAAGGTAAGAAACTGAGAAATATAAGACAGTAGTTTCCTTGGGAGGGGCAGAGCACAGAGTAAATTCAATGTCTGATAATGTTATAGTTCTTAGGTTGGGTGGTAGGTTCACAATGTTCATTTATTGTAACGTAATGTTATTATTCACAGCTTACACGTTACATGTTTTTTATATGTATCAAATATTACATAAAAAAATACAAATAAGAGATTGAAGTGGCACCAAATAATCATTCTGTCCAGGACACCATCTCTCTCAGGTGTGACATTTGATCAGCAAACATCTGTTACAGGAATGATAACCTAGTTACGAACGAATAACTAGTACGCTAACAATATTGGCAAGAAGCTCATATTTATTCTTTTATATTTATATATGTTGACAACAATATGGGCTAATTGCCTAGTATTAAACTTCTAGAATTCATCTTTTTATGTTTAATACTATTGAACATTTTTATTAATAAAGCTTTCAAATTCCTAGGTCAAAATCTGAAAGAAAGCAGACAACAACAAAAAACTCCAAAATATCCCAGTTGGTCCTTCAGCTTGAACATGCAAACCCAGGTCAGAGCAGAGTCACAGAGGAAAAATGAGCACAACACATGTAGCTAGAAAGCTGAGCACTGGATACCATGTGGAAGCATGAGCTATCCTATTCATGACCATAAACATGTCTTCTGACTTCCTTTTTTGTCTTTACAATGTTATATTCAAAGCTTAATTAGCAAGATTTCCCCAAAATACCAAAATGTGGTAAGGTAAGAAAAAAAGTCCAAAATTATAAACCTACATCATCATCATCTTTTGCCTTTTGCCTTGCATCTTCAGCTTCTGCACGAGCTCTAGAGGGGAAAAAACCAAGACACGTTATTTGCGTTGAGTTCATCCTTTCAAAGAATGAACGAGTAGGTCAAAAATTTTAACCACCACTAAATGACTATTTTTCTTTTTCCAAACAGAGGATTTAGCTGTATTCTTTTAGGAGAACATTCTCATAGCACTGTTCTCAGAAAAAAAACAGGTTCAACAGAAAGCTGGGTGAAGGAAAAAAATGAATGTTTCCAATTTCCTTATTAGCAACATTGGAACAGTCCTAACTTTTTTCACATCATGACATACACAAAATGAGAAAAGTCAGTAAGTGGAGGGGCTTGCTCACAGCAGAGGCAATCAGCCAGGCACTTCAGTCCATGCCAGGCAGCGCCTGGCCCTTCCTGGCTCGAGAGGGCAGAAGGCATGGGTCCCAGGGTACCCCTACACCCCTTTGTGGCAGCCTGGCAAAGAGAGTTTGGTTCAGAACAACATAACGAAAACTTACTTCCTAAGCTCTTCCTCCAGCTCTCTGTTCTTCTCCTCCAGCTTCAGTTTGGCTTGTTTCACGGCCTCCAGCTCCCCTTGCAGCACATCTTTCTCACAGGTCAGTTCATCTACTTTTGCTATCAAATCATTCTTCACTACATTCAAAGCATTTCTAAGAAACACATATTTCAAGTGCATCATTACAAACAAATATCCTTGCCATCTTTCAGCTTTTTCTCTTGTAGACTAAAGTAACTACATAATCATAAAGCTGAATAATAATTGAATACTTTAGAGGTATTCTACCTGATGTTGTTTGCAGACAAAGGTAAAAAAAAAAAAATAGAGAGGAACAGCCTAAGTATTTACTCTTCCCGCTTATCAAATGAAGAATAAACAGGTAAAGCAAGGCAGACCACCAACAAATAAAAATGTCAGAATTAAGTAAGATTAAACTTTTAAAAAACAGCATCCATAAGGGTAGTGTTGTAAGTAAATTCTAAAAAGATATTACCTAATTAATTACCTAAAATTAATCCTTGAATTTACCTTTAATAATTAATGAGAACAAAATCTAAACTGGAAAAAAACTGAAAAAAAATCTACGACTTAGTTCCTCTTGGGTCTAGTGGGCATAGGACCTCATTATAGCTGCATTCTGTTTGGATATACAGCAAATTAACAAAGCAGTCCAATCTGTTTTTCCACACGACTCAGGACCTTACCCACTAAACAAGATTCAAATGTGTTTGAGGGCCTAAGACCCCACAAATTGTACCTGAGAACATACAACTACGGAGGAGAGCTCTGAAGAGGCAGGCTGGGTATAGATCAAAACATTTATGCAGAAATAAAATAAACCCCAAGAGAAGAGATAAGAAAATAGACAACCAAGGCGAGGGAGCAAAAAAACTCATAGGACACATCCAGAAGATTAAGAGAAATGCATGGATACGTGTAGAGTAGAAAGGAGATGAAAATCTGTTTCTGCAATAAACAAAGCCATGAAACATATCCATCAGTGAAATTTGTCCCATTACCTATTTGCTTGCATGTACGTGCATGCACAAACCCACACGCAGAGAAGGGGAATGAGATGGGGTAGTGAGACTGCATTAGCGCTGTGTTAAACTGAAGGAGCGTCACTGACTTGGACAAGAAGAAAATTCAGAATCTTTTAATCCTTGTTAAAATTTTGTACATACTTACTTGGTTTCCAACAGTTGTGTATTTTCTAATATAAGATTCTCAACTTCACGACCCATTCCTATCAAAAGAAAAAGGATAAAAACTTTGAAAATAAATTTATCAAAAATTATATAAACTTGTAATAAGCTGTAGTTGCAAATTTTATTTCATAAATTTTATCTGTCCTGTAGTAGTCTCATTTTGTCTATAATTTCATTTGCTGTATCTACTTGAGTGGATTATAAAATTATAAATAATTATCCATCAAAAAATAAAGCTAAAGATTTTATTAGTCAATTCTTTATAACTTAGCTAGTCTATATTTAGTTTCTCATAGATAATATTTCAAAAGGATCAAGACTTTTCTGCCAAATATTCTAAAAAGTAGCAATATTTAGGGGGAAGAAAAGAATAGCATATATGGATCAGAAATTGTTTCCAAATCACAGCTGGTACTGTGGCCTTTGCCTAAAGATTAGGCCTTATTAATAAAGAACAGGCAGAAACAAGGCCAAAGAAAGACAGAACCCCAATGCAGATGAAACCTTACCAAAGAAATTATGGTCTTAAAGCCCATGCATTCCATGTAAAGCAAAAACAAAGAACAAGAAATGTTTTACGTAAGAAACAGCATGAAAATAGATCATTAATCTGTAAAGTTTTATGCATGATATGAAAAACATCTGGAATCACAATGCTATGATTTAATGCATAAAGATGTGCAAAAGACAGAAATTAAGATGATTTCCTTCATAAGGATGCTCTAATATGTTATACCTAAAAAAATGCTTTATCAATTCTTTTGCACAATAAAATCGAATATAATTAGGTTGAAAACCCCAGATCAATAATATTAAGTTTCCTTCAAAGTGCCATCTCTGAAATGATAATGTTCAGTTGTCACTTTACAGAATCGTGTTTAATAATTTAATGAGTACTGTAAGGCAGGCAGGTAGACCATTCAATGCAAGATCCAATGTAGTGATCTTTAGAGAGAAGAAAGCTATTTAATTTGCTACTCTTAAGAAAGTGAAGAAATAAAACAATACAAATACACTGAGGAATATATCTCAAAAAGTTACAAAAACAAAAAAAGCAAAGCCACCACTCACTTATCCTAAGTTAATATTGGAAAATCACATACAATGGAAGAAGTAATATTCATAACCCAGCTAAACAGGAAGGAAATATTTCTAAAGAAAACTACATAAGGTAAAAGAGTTAATATGCCCCTTTATTTTAAAAAGGATAATATTTCAAAAGACTTAAAGATAATTCAAAACAAAACCAACCTAGGAATGCTAAAAATTCAACGCTCACATATGGACTCATATTTTGTCTGTATTATAGTTATCTCAAATATTCTCAAAGATCAGGGTACTTCTACCATGAAGAATTAAATATCAGAAATAGTAGCTTACTGAATCATCCATGCATTCTCTAAAAACTACAAACAAAGACAAACTAAAAAAGTTTCTAAATTCCAATTCCAAAATGAATTTTGGCAACATATGTTGAAATATTTGCTTTAAATACTAATGTTAACTTTTCAACAAAGCTACAGAGTCAGAAGAAATCGGGTTTAGATTGGTTGAAAAAAGCTTACATAATGACTATGTTTGCTATAAACTCTCAAACATATAGGGAGATAAGCATAAAAGCTGAAAATATATGCAGGGCAAAAAAAAAAAATAGTTGAGCAGAAAAAAATGATGAGAAAGCATTAAATAAGAACAGCAGCCAAAAACGCCTAGCTTAAAAAGCAGTAACATTAAAGTATTTAAAAGCATACACACCAGAATATTCCCCTGGGTGAGCAGCCCAAGAGAAAAATGAATGAGAATCTCAATTAGATTGTTTTCAGAAAGCAAGAGCTATGCTCATTTATTTCAAAATGAGAGAGGAGACAATAAAATTGAAAAGATGTAGAAAAACCATTAACTAAATACAATAAAGTGTAAATACTAAAGAGGGAAAAATTTTGGAATATATACTATATGGGAATCATATCCTATAATGTAGTTTTTAAAGTTTAGACATTCCCAATGATGAGTTCTCTTAAAATCTAATATATAAATTTAATATATAATTAATAGGATTGTCCAAAATCTTCACTTTGAAATGTATCAATAAAAACTAACTCATAAGTATAAGAAAAACATAACTTGAAGTGGCCCCGTTTCTATTCAAGACTTCAACCAAGCAGAAATCTAGGTCTAACATATTTGGAAACTTTACCTATTAAAATAAGCAAAAAACTGCCTGACAGTTTTTAAAATTAATGATGTCTCATTCGGATTTTAGCATTGGTTCTCAAGCTAAGTTCATTAATGGGCTTCTGAATTACCTGTTAATCCCTTGAGAAAGTATGCACAATTTTACCTATTTCTGTATGTGCATTTTCCCAAAAGTACACTGCTTTCTTACAAATTCTCCTGTAAAAGAGTTTTAACTCCAAAAGGTAAAGAATCACAGATTTCGAGGTGAAATACAACTGTTAGAACTATTTAACGATCCATTCGTTTACTTGCTATGTTGTGTGCTACAGACTCAACAGTGAGCAAAAGACATAGTTGTCTTGGCCACATTGAGCTTATAGTCTATCCAGGGAGACAGGTACATAAAAAATTACAGTAGAGTATGAAGAGTGGCATAATAAATAAAACGCAGTCCCATGAGAACATACATTTCAGGGACAACTAAGCTTTAACGAGGGGATCAAAGCAGAATTCTTGGAGAAGGATGTGCTATTTAAGCAGAGGCAAGAAGGAGATACATATAGAGATAGATAAATAGATTTTTTTTTTTTAAGAAAAGGAGCAAATAAGCCTTCATGATTGGTTGTGAGGGGAGAAAAAGAGCTCTAGGATGGAGAACTGAGTGGATGGTGAGCTCATTCATTTACATTCATTACTGAGTTAGTACATGTCGGTATAAGAACAGTCTTGGGAGAGAGGACAAGAAAGATGGCGATGAACCGAGCTTCAGAGGTATCAAGTATAAAGCCCCCCAAATCACCTTAGAGGTATCTAGTGGGCTGCTTGGAAGTAATAGCCCAGGGTTCTACAAAAAAATCTTGGATGGAGATAAAGACTTTGGAGCAATTAGCCATGAAAGCTAAGAAACAAGAGCAAAGAAGATTTCCCAAACAAAGAAGTAGGCCTTGGACAGGAACACTGATATCTGAAAGATGGGCAGAGGAAGAGGATCCTGCAAAGAAAACTGAAAAAGAATAGTCAGAGGCAGGAAAAGAATGCAGGAAGGTCTGATATCACAGAAGCCCAGCAAAGACAGTTTGAAAGACAAATGTTATTTGAGAAGTCACGTGAAATAACTGAGAACAAACCACTGGATACAGCAAAAAAGAAGGTTGTTCAGGTAAGGTGAGTGTGGGGCAGAATGCCAGACTGCAGTCTGATGAGGCGCAGGGGGACTGGGGAACCTGGCCAGTAAAAGTAGCCATACTTTCAAGGGGTCTGTTTTGTTAACTGATGTATCACAAGCATCTAGAATAGTGCCAGGCACATAACAGACACCTCATCAACACTGCTGCATAAAAGTGTGACTAGATACGGGAGGAGGGTGAGCAGTAGAGTGGAAAGGTACTGAAGATAGAGTCAGAGGAGACCAGCATTTTTATTTTTAAATGGAAAAGACCTGAATGTGTTAAACGATAATAGGAAGAAGTTAGTGAAGATAGTGAAGTTGAAAATATAGAAGATAATCAAGAGAAAGAAAATCCCAATCATAGGATGTATGAATGCGATTTCCAAGTTCTAGAATGTGGCCATGGGAAGTGACTAAAGTAAATGGAGAAAGGGATCAATGAAAATAAGAAAGTCAAGGGATGAGACTCCAATCAAGATACAGAATAAACTGCATGTGGGGGGTTATCTCTTTTAAATTATTAAAATCAGAAAAAAGAAATTAGAAAAAAGTACTCAGTGCATGTACAATAACTGCAAAAATTTATATTTTTGAACAAGAGAAGAGTTTTACAATAATATAGTAATTAGAAAAATGAATAATGAAATCATAGAAATGGACTTTGTACTTATTTATCAACCCAAGGTCAATTAAAAAACTTGGGGAAACAATTTTGTTAGTTTAACTATATTCTGAATTGTACGGAAGAGAAGCCATAGAACAAATACGGGCCTTGGAAATTCACTTATCATCTTTGACCAAAAAGTATTTATGTAGGCATAAGTCACTACACTTAAGATAACATATTAAAATCTTCTAATCTGGAACATTCTAGAGGTAAATATATTGATATCTTCAAAAGGGGGGGGGGAGTAGTTTACAGTCTATTTCTTCTTTTCAAAGTGGAAAGGAAACCAGAATACCAGGAATTTACATTTACCCTATTTATTATGCTTAATTTTCTGACAAAGAATGGAAGCTTTTAGAAAATACTTGATTTAAAAGACCACAATTATTTCTAAGTACTATGTGGCTTACAAAAAAGAAAGTTTGAGGCCACTAACCTCAAAAATTATATTATTCAATATTGGATTATGAGGCAGTAGAGTGTACAAACTATATTAAAAAGTACTTCATGGGGGCCGGCCCGGTGGCCCAGCGGTTAAGTGCGCATGTTCCACTTTAGAGGCCCAGGGTTCACCAGTTTGGATCCCGGGTGTGGACACGGCACCGCTTGGCAAGCCATGCTGTGGTAGGCGTCCCATATATAAAGTAGAGGAAGATGGGCATGAATGTTAGCTCAGGGCCAGTCTTCCTCAGCAAAAAGAGGAGGATTGGCAGCAGTTAGCTAGGGCTAATCTTCCTCAAAAAAAAAAAAGTACTTCATTCTGGTTACATACAGAGGGATAGCATCAAGGAATTTTGCGGGGGGGGTGACATATTTTGACTCTGATAGTAGTTACACAACTGTGCGTTTGTCAAAACTCAAAAAATTCAACAGAAAGAGTGAATTCTACTGTATATAAATTTGAATATAATTTTAAACATTTCAAATTTTTCTTTCTAATATTTTTTGCATGTGCCCCTCAATTTTGCCAGGAAGTCAGTTTCTTAAACCAATCAAATCTAAAAAGGAACTTTTTATGCAAAATTTAATGTTAAGTAAAGTTAAAGTGTAAACTTAAATGTAAAAACAGAGTGTTTCTTAAGAATTGCTCTTTTAGCCCTCCTTGAGAAATCCAAGCTCATTCAATTGCTTCCAATTACTCAGACTTTAACGGTAGGAATCTATGTCTAATTCAGAAAGCTTTTACTTACATACTTTCAATCTCTCTTACTAGATATACTGTGAGCTCTGTTTAGACAGAATTTGTGTTTCCTTCAAAAAATACTTTAAACTATCAAGGACATAACTGATAACCAATAAACTTAACATACAATTAATGCAAGCAAGGCCACTCTATATTTAGAAGAATTGACAAACAGCACCTTTTGAGAACAGTATAGTCTGTATTATAAATACACTAATACATACAAAAACTTTTTGGAGACCAGTATCTATTGCAAAGGCAATGGTTTTTAATACCGTGAGGTTTTCAATTTCTATAAAGTCTTAAGTTATAAGAAAGGTACACCAAAGCCAATTGACACAAGTCAGAAGCATGTAATTACTGTTGAAAAGAACTTCAGAGATCACCCAGAGCAGGAGTTGGCAAACTTTTTCTGTAAAGGACCAGATGGTGAATGTTTTAGGCTTTGTAAGCCATATGATCTCTGTTGCAGACTTAACTCTGCTGTTGTGGTGCAAAAGCAACTATAGACAATAAGTAAACAAATGAGTGTGGCTGTGTTCCAGTAAAACTTGATTAACACACATAGCAGGTGAGCTGGACTTGGCCCCTGAGCCACAGTTTGCCCAATCCCTGAACTAGAGTCCAGCTCCTTCATTTTATACACAAAGAAACTAAGGCCCAGAGAGGTCAAGCAAAGGTCACCAGACAATAGTGGAAGAGCCAAAGGCAGCATTCTTTCCAAACCAGGTGTTCTCCAACACAAACTCTAAAATGATTATATTTCCCATAGCGCTAAAACAGAATACTCTGTGAAATCTCAGAAAAATCAAGTGTTATAATTTTTTATTTAATTAAGGTCAACAGTATTTAATGAAATCTATTTAAGCCAGGAACTAACTACCCATCAATCTATATATCTACACATCTACTCACACACACCCACACCCACACACCCATATATACAGCACTGTGTTCCTTATGTGTAATACTGCTCTCGGAATATATAGCAGGAATTCAATAAATTGTGTTATATGAATCAAAATACAAATTTAAATGCAATTCAATTGTAGGCATATCCATATACAAAGATGCTTTCATTTAAAACTTTCATGATTTCAAAGAATACATTCCTATTAATTACCTAAAAGTGCAATAACTGTAACACTGGGCAGTACGGACATTTTAAAGGAATTTCAATTAAATCACTTAAAAAATCTTTTTAAAAACAGTATGATACTTCTTCAGATAAGCTATCATACCTAGTAAATCTGCTCCTTCATCCACATCTCCAATTAGGCCTGAGCCAGCTGAAGACAGTTCTTCAAAGAGAGATTCTGTATTGCGATCAAAAGCTTTGTTCTCTATGCCTTTGGTGGGAGTGCTATGCAACAAAAACAACAAAACCAAACAAATCAATATTACAAAGACTTTTTCTTAACAGTGTAAATTGAATACAAAAGCTAAGTTACCTAGGAATTTTTTACCTGTAATTTACATTTAACACAAAATGTAATTTTGAAAGATTTCTCAAAGGTCTCCTAAGAAATTCCCATTAAACTCCACAGAGAGAATTGGTAAAGAAAATAATGTTTCTGTGGTGAGATCCCAGCAAACACGAACAATAAATGGCAGCTAACAGAGAGCACCATTCTGCATTGTACCAGGTGTTGGTCTAAGTGCTTTACACAAACTATCTTACTGAATCCTCACACCTACACTACAAAGGAGGTGCTGCCATTATGCCAATTTTACAGATGAGGAAACTAAAGAGGTTAAGGAATTTGCCAAGATCATCCAGCAAAGGAGACAAAGAGGTGGAATTCAAACCTAGGCTGTTAGGCTTCAGAATCCATGGTCCTAACTACCATGTTATATGTTGCCTGGTCATAAATTGGCATGGTCATTTTCTTTTTCATTTAAGGGCAATTTGACAGTATCTATTAAAATTTAAAATGAGGAGCTAGCCCTGTGTCACAGTGGTTAAGTTTGGTGCACTCCACTTCAGTGGCCCGGGTTCAATTCCCAGGCACAGATCTATACCACTCATTGGCAGCCATGCTATGGTGGCAACCCACATACAAAATACAGGAAGACTGGCATAGATGTTAGCTGAGGGTGAATCTTTCTCAAGCAAAAAGAGGAAGATTGGCAATAGATGTTTGCTCATGGCCAATCTCCCTCACCAAATTAATTAATTAATTAATTAATTAAAATGTAAATAACCACAGATCCAAGAATGCGATGTCAAAAATTGTTCTACAAAAGCCCTGTCACAACAAGGCAATTATGTATGTAAAAGCATGGTCAGAGCAGCAATTTTATAGTGTCAAACAGTTGAAGCAACCTAATAGACCATTAATAGGGCACAGATGAAATAAATTATGGATATACATAAAAGTTGAAAATTTTAACTATAGAGTTAAAAACATTAAAATAGAGCTTTATAAACTAAAGAAACCCATCATATAAAGGTGTTTTTAAAAACCAAGTTGCAAAACATATATATAAGCCCTTTTTTGCAGGGGTGTGGAGGGGAAAGGGGAAACGTGTATGTTTGTGCATTAATGTTGTATTAATAGAAAAAAAGTCTGCATAGGATTTCCAGTTAAACATAGTGGACTGAACATAGTCATTTATCACCCAATAATTCAGAAACTCAACTAAAACAACAGTAAAAAGAATCTAAAAAGGTATATATACCCACAAGGACATAGGGAATAGAAGAAGAAACGAGAGCAGGTGAAATGTCAACAAAATTCTCTAAAATGGAAAACGAACAGGGAAACAACAGAAATTGATTTAACAGACCAAAGAAAACTGAAACCTAAGCCACTGGGGTTTAGGGAGGAAGTCAGTGTGCTGCCAGAAGCCTTGAAAGGCCCAGGAACTGAAGGAACCAGCAATCAGCAGAGAGAAGCATGTAAGGGCGGATATAAAAACAGAAGGATGGGATGAAAGACAGCACAAGAAATAATATGAGACCTAGATACAATCCTCCAGAACAGAGAGACCTCCCTTCTCCCAGTATTGCACCCTGAATAATGGAAGCCAAGTTTAAATGTCATAGGCAGGAAACTGGAGAATCAGTGTCATTTACTCAAGTATGAGCAAAACAGGCACAGAGCACCAGACATTTAAAGAAGCCCTCTATTATAAAATAAAAAGCCCCAAACAAATGGACTGTGACAGAGGCACTCAGAGCAAAAGGAGACAACGCAGGCAGCAGCAGAAACTTATAAAGAAAAACCTAATTTTTTCCAAAATAAATGTTGCATCCATAAGAGAATAATAGCAAGATGTTATAAAAAGTAGCCATCCAAGAAAAACAAAAAAAATCAATGAGCACTGAAAGATAAAGTTGAAGAAGTCATCCAGAAATTAGACCAAGAATAGGAGAGATTTGGAGAAGAAGGAAAAAAGGAATTATGAGGATAGTCCAGGATGTTCAATATGCACCTAATAGGTGTTCCAGAAAGAGAGAGGAAGAGACAACAATACAAAGAATAAGGAGAAAATTTCTCAGTACTAGGAGATATGCATTTCCAGATGAAAGGACTTACTACATACAAGAAGATAGAAAAGATACATCAACACATCATCATGAATTCTAAAAAAAGGAGGAAAAGAACCCAAACTGAAGATCCTAAAAGCTTTGGCAGAGAATATACAAAAAAGCAAGAATCCAAATGGCAACACTTCAAACTCAACATCACGATGAAGCAATGTTTTCACAATTCTAAAGGAAAACTTCTGAAGGTTTTCCAAGCTAGAATTCTGTATTCAGCCAAATTATCAAAATATCAATCATGTCTTCAAATGATATTTGTCACATTCAAGTTATCAAAAAATTTACTCCCATGAAGACTTTGCCCAGAAAGCTAGCAAGAATATGTTCTGTCAAAACAAAGGCATAAATCAAGAAGCAAGATGACATAGGATCCAGGAAACAGAAGATACAGAGAGAGGTGAAAAGATAAGATAGTGAGGGCAAATTCCAGGACCAGAGCAAACATGACAACAGTCTAGACTGGAGAATGGAATAGACATTTACAGTACCTTGAGCCTTTGAATCCACTGAGATCTTTGTCCATGTCCAACTCAGGAGTGGATTCAATGATTGCTTGAACTTCTGACTTTTCTTCATTTTCAGCAGAGCCTTAGGAAAGGATAAGATGACATAAATAATGCATATACCACATACTCTCCTGATATGAAAATCCTGTTGCTTCTATGGTTGTAAATACATCATTTGATCATTAAAAAAATTTAAAAGAGTGGAATCTAGGAAACACAGGGTTAGACAATATGTCACATATTTAATTAACAGTCAATATCAGAAACTAACAAATAACCAAAGAAAGTTTTCATTTGTGATTCTTGGGACACAGTGCAGTGCATCCCAGGCCAGAACTCCCTGTTTTCATTCCAATTTAAGAGGTGGAATATAGAGAAATTAAAGACAAAGACTAATGAATGATCTAAGGCAGGGGACAGAAAAAGACTGTCCTCCTGACTTTCAGGCTGTCCAATCTCCCAGCCCTCTCAATTTTTCTCTCCAAAACTTTATTTAATCATCAACTCTTATAAGCTTATTTACAATTAAGTACAATTTTATAAATCTCAAGCAGTAACACCCCAAAGATGTATTTTCTCATACCCACATCATCTGGATTTACTGAATACTTTGCCAGTAAGTAAAGAACTAGGGTCACTTACCTGTGGATACATGTCTGGTTTCCTGGGCTACCTGTACTTCAATATGCTTGCTTATCTCTGACTTATCTGGTGTATCCACAGCTTTCACCAATCCTTCACCATCTTCATTTAAGGGAGTATCAGCAGGAATTGCTGCCACGTCTGAAGCAGCTGTCGATGCTGGAGTGGTAGCTTTAGATCCTCCTTGGCTAACATCAGAAAGTTCATCCTACAAATAAAAATAATTACAGAAAAATTTTTAAATGAGTACTTTATTTTAAAGCATTTTAAAAATGGGTTAAGAAATAAACTTGCTGAGAGAAAATTCTATTAAAAAATAGTAATAGTCACTGATTACCAAAGGAAACCAATAAACAATCTCTGCAGACTATTTTCAAACAATTGGGGAACATTTAAGTAAATCATATTTTTCCATACATGAGATTCTACTAAATAGAAATTTTGAAGATAAAAGTAGATTGTCAGTATTAACAACAAAATTATAAATTAACATCATCATTGGAGTTTTTTAAAAATTTTTTATTTATTTTTTTTTTGAGGAAGATTAGCTCTGAGCTAACTACTGCCAGTCCTCCTCTTTTTGCTGAGGAAGCCTGGCCCTGAGCTAACATCCGTGCCCATCTTCCTCTACTTTATATGTGGGATGCCTGCCACAGCATGGCTTGCCAAGCGGTGCCATGTCCATACCAGGGATCCAAACGGGCAAACCCTGGGCCACCAAGAAACGGAAAGCGCGAATTTAACCGCTGCACCACCGGGCCGGCCCCATCATTGGAGTTTTTAACAGCAGTTGTGGTACTGTACAATCATCTGATAATAAACACTGCTTCAAAACACAGTGTGTTCCCTGTAGTAGTTACTCTAAAACAGCAGTGAGTCCAATAGTTCTGTAAACACTGTCCTTAAAACATCCTGCATCCTGATCATTTAAAGCACTTAGAGATCAGGTAATAGGCATTTTAACAAGCAACCAGGTGATTTATATACTCATTAACATAACTACTATTCTAGGTCTACAGGTAGGCTTCAAGAGGTACATGCTCAGATTGAAATTTTATGCAAAAATTTGTGTACAATGCATTTTTCTGGGAAAAGAATCTACAACTTTTATTAGATTTTCAAAGGGGTTTGTGATTCCAAAATAATGAAAAACAACTGTCCAATGCTACCAATAATGAGGCAGTTCTTTTAGAGCAAAGTACCTAGGTCTTAGAAAAAGAGAACTTGACAAAAAGTTTACTACTAGCAATGATGATAATAATAATAATAAGGATTATGGTAAATTTAGTGAGGTTACCTTTCACTAAACATATGACCTTAGGTTGGTTATGTATTCTTTCTAGACCCACGTTTTCTGATCTGTAAAATAGAGATAATGGTACCTACTTCATAGGATTACTATAAGGTATTCTATATAGAGACTTAGCAATGTGTTCACACATACTAAGCATTTAAAATGTTAGCTATTATTACAATTTATAATAATGCATTATGCACAACTTTGTAATTCTATTATTTATTTATTTTTGTGAGGAAGATTGGCTCTGAGCTGACATCTGTTGCCAATCTTCCTCTTTCTGCTTGAGGAAGATTGTCGCTGAGCTAACATCTGTGCCAATCTACATCTATTTTTTTGTATGTGGGACACTGCCACAGCATGAGTTGATGAGCGGTTTGTGGGTCCATGCCCAGGATCTGAATCCACAAACCCCGGGCCACTGAAGCAGAGTGTGCAAACTTAACCACTATACCATCAGGCAAGCCCCTTTGAAAATTTTTAAATGTATGCTTTTGGCCTAAAACAAAAAAATAATATATATATAAACATACTATGGGCCAGCCCAGTGGTGCAGCAGTTAAGTTCACACGTTCCCCTTCTCAGCGGCCCAGGGGTCACCGATTTGGATCCCAGGTGCGGATATGGCACCGCTTGGCATGCCATGCTGTGGTAGGCATCCCATGTATAAAGTAGAGGAAGATGGGCACGGATGTTAGCTCAGGGCCAGGCTTCCTCAGCAAAAAGAGGAGGACTGGCAGTAGTTTGCTCAGGGCTAATCTTCCTCAAAAAAAAAAAAAAAAAAAAATTAAGCTGTGCTATGGTGGGCGATGATTATTACTGATTTTTATTTCCCTCTTTAAAACTTTGTCTTTTTGAACTTTTGAAGAACATTGTTAAAAATACATTATAGCTATAAAAATATTGGAACAGAATCCAAGCAATTTAAAAAAAAACAAAACTAATACCATAGCAATCAAAATTACATACCCACTGCACAGCTTTACAATACACTATCTGAGAGATTTAGGTTATTTTAGGTGCTGAGAAGTAAGAGGGAGTTCAAATTCAAATTTAAAATGCTATTCAAGTACAAGAAAGCATTTTTTGACATACAGTCAACTGTACATGCTATGATGAACACCAACTACAATGAAAGTAACCACACTTGGAGAACTTAACTTCATCACCAAAACTCTTAGTTTTACAACATTAAAATGTTTCATCCTCAGTATCGTCTCTTAATATTAATTTACTATGACGCATTTTGATGTGGCACAAATTTCACTACCATGAGTGGCTGAACTAATGTAAAATTAATTACCAGATGAGAACATATGTCACGCAAAATGAATTATATTTGCTATGGCAAATTGAGAGCACTTTCTCCTTCAACAGTGCTCCTCCAACCCCGCTCATCCTTATCCCAGGCTTTAGGGGTTTTTTTCCTCCCTTAAGTGATGAGAAACGTACAAAGTCACAGAATGTGGCCCAGCAAGGAGTTACTCACTAAGAGTCTTGAGTATCTTAGTTCTACTGGTGGGCTTGAGCTCTAAGACATGGATAAAACACAACTGTTTGCTGAAGACCTTCATTCTAGTAAATCCCTTGATATTCTCAATTTCTGACAATTTATATTGTACTTGGACTTGTACAATAGCTGGTCAGCTGATTATATTATTGCTCATCACCATTTTAAGAAACACATATATCCAAGACAGACAATGATCCATTTACCAAAAACAAACATCCTCTGAGATTCTGAATCTAGCAAAAGAAAAATAAAATGGTATATCTATGTTAGCATAAAATACTTACTTAAAATGAATTTTCAGTGACATAGGAAAATGCTTAAATATTAAATTGAAAAAAATACTATACTTTTAAAGAAACAATCAGAGATGTATACACGATGTCATTTATAACAGCAAAAAACTGCCAACAACTTAATGCTCCAAAATAGGAGATTAAACAATGACACAGATGACACAGATTATTATATGTGATACAGATATCCACGCACAGATACAGAATCCATGATACAGAATATTATGCAGCAATTAAAAACCATGTAATAGAAGAATATTTACTGAGATGGAAAATATTCAAAATGGAAAGAGATTGGGGATTAAAACAGTTCTGCACAGCATGATCAATTAAAAAATATGGCTAGCAAAAGCTCTGTTAGGACATATATGACATTTTTAACAGTGGTTGCCACTGGGTAGTTGGATAATGAGTGATTTTTGCTTTTTCTTTGCCCTTATTAGCATTATTTATACATATTTTTTGAAGTAGAAAAAATTATAAAAATCAGAACATAAATCTATATATGAAGTATGGTCTCAAAAACTATTTTTTAAGTATATAAAGTGACTAGAGATAGTACATAAAAATTTTTTCCTTGCTTATACTACTTTCCTTTTTTCAAATTTTTAAACAATAGGCATGTGCTACTTTTATAAGGAAAAAAAGTAAATAAGTTCCAAACAAATTTGAACTAGTATTGCTAGATGAAATTATCTTTCAATCTGAAAGTTTTGAGAAAAAGAAAACCCATTCATACTATTTATGAATCGGGAGCTATCCACTCATTATTGCCTTGTGTTTAAGATAACTTTGATTATCTGTTATCTGAAGTGCAATACTAACTATATGCTAATAAAATTAGCTGAATTTAGTAGCTATTTTCTTCTGTGCAACGCAAACACTGGGCTGATTTCCAATGGGAAGGAAAATAAACCAAAGAAATACATAGCTCAATTCTCTATCACTTCCTTCCCTCTTAACATTAAAAGACAAAATCACTGCCTATTTCCTTGCTGGTGACTGGCATCTAATATAGAAATATCTGATAAAAATTTACTAAGTCAGGGGGCTGGTCCCATGGCCAAGTGATTAAGTTGGTGCGCTCCGCTTTGGTGGCCCAGGGTTTCGCCGGTTCGGATCCCGGGCGCAGACATGGCACCACTCATTGGGCCATGCTGGGGCAGTGTCCCACATGGCACAGCTGGAGGCACTCACGGCTGGAGTACACAACTATGTACTGGGGGGGGGGGGGGGCTTTGGCGAGAAGAAGAAGAAGAAAAAATATATATATACTAAGTCAAAGAAATTAGCTTTTTGGAGTTGAGTCAGAAAAACTGATAGTAATATTTCTGGAGCCATAGAGGCCTACAGTGAAGACAAATAGAAGCTGCCCTGAGTACCACTCCCTTGGTCTGTACTTTGAGGTATACTCTATTAAAAAAATAAAAGAGGTATTATTTTGGTTAATTTAACAGCTTAGTTAATTCATATTTATGTTACCATATACATGAATTCCTACTCTTTAAAGCTTTAAAGTATAAAATATATTTAAAAAATTCATATAAAATAAACAGTCCAGGGGCCGGCCTGATGGCATGGTGGCTGGGGTCACACGTTCTGCTTCAGCAGTCCAGGGTTAACAGGTTCGGATCCCAGGCATGAATGTACACACTGCTCATCAAGCCATGCTGTGGCAGCATCCCACATATAAAAAACAGATGACAACTGGCACAGATGTTAACTCAGCAACAATCTTTCTCAAGCAAAAAAGAAGAAGATTGGCAATAGAGCTTAGGGCTGATCTGCACCAAAAAAATAAAAATAAAAGAACAAACAGTCCAGGTTCCTGATGAATAGTGTTGATGGACAGCACTTAAACCCACCAAGACTATGGATTCAGAAAGATCTGGAGAATTTCAAGCTCATCTATGTTGAGACAACTATACGCTGTTGAAGCTATTTGAAAAATAAATAATTTGAGGTCAATCTTGTCCTTGTCATTTACCTCTCAAACAAAAGCCAAGGAGAGAAATTATTTCCTCTTCCTCCTTATCAGTCTATCCCCAAGGTCTAGTTATTTCTACCTTTAAAAAATTACTTAGTAATTAAAGAGTTCACAATATCAACAGTTTGGAAAAGCCCTCCTCTCCAAATTCCTTTGTGGATCTGGGAGTATAAAATAAAGTAAGCAGGAGAGAGCTGAACCCAAAATAGGAAAAGGACTGTGACACCCTAAGGATCTCAAGGTTTAGTACTACAAGGAAGTGGTAAATTAAGATCTGCTTGGAAGAAAAATGATCTTTTAAATTTTTCCTAGGCTATCTAAATAAGATGGCATTTATTTATCTGTAACTTGCTTCTCTTTTATACTTTTACCACATAAAAATATTTTACACTCATTAAAATAGCTCATTGTGTGGGCTGTACTTCTGACAACTGGATCCCAGGGATAGAGCATGAGAGCTGGAGGAAAAAGTTCTGAATTTTAGGGGACAGTTTTCAAAAGAGGTATTTCTCCTTGGTGTCTCAGGCAGTGGTGACATAAAGCTCCTAAGATTAGCAGGAAAGCACTGAGATGGGAAGTCTCTGCTACAGTGTTTGACTGGGGGGATAATATTCTTATACTGTATCTCCTATGGAAGAAATTATGAAATCTGTCACTAACAATGCCTCCAACTAGAGATAAAATGCAGAAAGATAAGCCTAAATATTAACCTGCTAAAAGATCAAATACATCACTTTTGGTCAACAGTAAGCTTATAAGACATAATGTGCAAAATGAGGGAAAATTCTTACTAGGACCTAAATGGAAACTGGAAGCATTTATATGAATTATTCAGTATAAAGTGACAGGGGAGTTGCATGCTATTAGTTCACATTCAACCTGTGACTTTTGAAGACTTCCGATTGCTGTTTTATGCCCATTATATGCCAGGTTATGCTGTTTTGGCTAATAATCTTGACTACAAATGTTGCTTATTTATCTGAAGACTGCTGGCCTATCAATTCCCGTGGCCTGATATCATTAAGATATCCTCTTCATCGGCACGTGTGTGTGTTAAACATGGAGACTCACATGGCTGTCTGATAAATGTCCTCATTTTGTAACCCCGTCGCCACTTCAGTCTTTAAGGAACTCTCACATTGTAGGCTGTGCATGTCACTGGAGAATGTCCACAGAAAGCAGGGACCTAAGTTGGGATTCTAGAGCTGTAACCATAAAGGAACGGCACTCCTATGCATATTTAAGTTTTAAAAGAATAGGTGTCATTCAAAGGTGATAGACAAATAGGCAACAAGCATATGAAAATACGCCCAATATCACTAATATCAGAGAAATGCAAATCAAAACCACAACGAGATATCACCTCACACCCATTAGGATGGCTACTATAAAAAAAAAAACACAGAAAATAACAAGTGTTGGTGAGATGTGGAGAAATTAGAACCCTTGTACACTGTTTGTGTGGCTGTAAAATGGTTTGAAAACAGTATGGAGTTTCCTCATAAAATTAAAAATAAAACTACCATATGATCCAGCAATACCCCTTCTGGGCAAGCCAAAAGAACTGAAAGCAGGGTCTTGAAGAGATATTTGCACACCCGTGTTCATAACAGCACTACTCACAATAGCCAAGAGACAGAAGCTACCAAATGTCCATCAAGGGATGAACGGATAAAGAAAATGTGGTGTGTACACACAATGGAATAGTATTCCACCCTGAAAAGGAAGGAAATGCTGTCACAAGCTACAACATGGATGAACCCTGAGGACATTATGTAAGTGAAATAAGGCAGTTACGGAAAGACAAATACTACATGATTTCACTTAAATGAGGTAGACAAAACTATAGGGACAGAAAGTAGAATAGTGGTTACTGGGGCAGGGGGGAGGGAGAGGGAAGAGTTGTTGTATAACAGGTATAGTTTCAGAATTACAAGATGAAAAAGTTCTAGAAATCTGTTTCACAACGATGTGAATATTCTTTTTAATTAATTTATTTATTTTTATTTTTTAAAGATTTTCTTTTTTTCTTTTTCTCTCCAAAGCCCCCTGGTACACAGTTGTACATTTTAGTTGTGGGTCTTTCTAGTTGTGGCATGTGGGACGCCGCCTCAATGTGGCCTGACAAGTGGCGTCATGTTCATGCCCAGGATTTGAACCGGTGAAGCCCTGGGTCGCCGAAGTGCAGCGCGCAAACTCAACCACTTGGCCATGGGGCCAGCCCCTGATGTGAATATTCTATTTTTTTTTTAGGAAGATTAGCCCTGAGCTAACTGCTGCCAATCCTCCTCTTTTTGCTGAGGAAGACTGGCCCTGAGCTAACATCCGTGCCCATCTTCCTCTACTTTATATGTGGGACGCCTACCACAGCATGGCATGCCAAGCAGTGCCATGTCCACACCCAGGATCCGAACCGGCAAACCACAGGCTGCTGAAGCAGAACGTGTGCACTTAACCGCTGTGCCACCAGGCCAGCCCCATGGATATTCTTAACACTACTGAACTGTGCACTTAAAAATGATCAAGATGGTAAATTGTATGTTATGTTTTCTACCACACAAAAAAAGAAAATAGGTGTCATTACTTTTAACTTCACTTCAGATACTGTGGTAAAAATCTGGTCTTTGTGCCATTTTGCTATTGGTTTTAGATATCATGCTATAAGTCTATACACTTTTACAAAATATTTTCAGTTGTTTCATTCATCAAATGCCTCATGTGCTCACGGCTGTATAGAGTACATATGTCATGTGTTATCTGGCATTGCCCCATGATTATTTATGTTCTGAGATACTATGAAGTTAAGTTCACAACCACAGAAAATAAATTATCCCATTAAGGACAACTTGGAAATGTTCCAACGTAGTGTTTTCCTAAGTAGGCTGCCTGACTTCATCTGAAATAAGCTAAATAAAGGGGCAAGCAACTCTGCTATATAACTTTGTCTTTCAGATTCAAAGATTTTAAGACTAATGAAAGTAAAGACAAAATTACAAAAGGCAACTAGTCCCATGTATCCCCTACTCTAACACTTATCACCTTATATTTTAACTTTTATGTTTACATTTTTTTCTCCCCAAGATGAAGTTAAATGTCTAAAGCAGTGGTTCTTAAGTTCTTTTGATTTACAACTCTATGGCACAGCAGGATCACAAAACTTTGTGTGTACACGTAATTTCTGGAGAGTTTCATAACTTTGATTTGATTCCTAGAGGAGTCTGTGACCCAAAGTAACAGAGAACAATAACTCTAGACACACATGAAATAAATCTAGATGTAAATTATACTGTAGGTTCAAGAAAATTCAGATGATTAAAGGAGAGGGATGAATGTTCTAACCCTGAGGATATTTCTGAAGAAAGAGGACAACTATTTCACTGTCACAAACCTGCTGAAGGGCTTCCATGGACCTGGGCTAACCCTGACCTAGTGGCAGGAGAGTCTTATTTGTCTTTACATCCCCAGGGCCCAGCATATCAAGCCTGACATGAAGCAGGCTTTCAACAGATGTTTGCTGAATGAAGCTGAATAGTACCCTGACTGGGGCTGAAGAAATCTGTTCAACTTGAGAGGCAGCCCATGGTAAAATGACACATGGCTGTCTCCAGGAGACATGCAAGCTACGTACATTCTGCCCTAAGCAAGGGACACTATGCAAAGCATACTAGTTTTCTTACCTAGAGCTGGATAAAAAGAAATAGGCTGAATTTCCACAGGATTTACTTAAAGTTTCTCCCCTTTATTTCAAAATGCTGACTTTGGGGGAGGAGTAAATTACAGATTACAGTAAAGCCCTGGCAACCACCGCAGAGGGAGGAAATAATTTTCTTTTGCATTTCAGTGAATAACATCAGCAGTCTTCCAAACTGAGCATCTGAGGTCTTGAGAATAGCGGTTGAGGAAGTGAACCAATAGTTAATCATTTCAGGTTACTTTGTGCAAAATGTTTTGAAACACCATTCTCACCTCCTGTTCTACAGCCTTCAGAGATTCAGGACTACTGTTGACCTGGGAAGAGGGAGATTATAAAAGAGAAAAAAAATCATGCATTTACTAGGTGTTAGCATATTTCTAAGTATCTTTGGCTTCTACTACCTCTCAGGATAACAAAATCCATCTCTCTATCATCTACTACGTTAAAATGGTTTTGTTTTGACTTAAGTGATGTCATGGTTCAGAAGTCACCCCTTGGATCACTTACTTTATCAATAAGCAGCTCATCATGTAACTTTTTTCTACTCACACAACTGTAGGAAATCTTTCTGAAATGTATTCTAATCATCTTGAATATTTAACATACCAAATATTCCAGTTTAGCATACTTGGAATGTTAACAGCACTCTCCTTTCTCCCCCTTCTCCACATCATTTCTGAAACTGTTAAGTATCACTAATAATCAAAAGGAAACCCAGATTCTAATCCTTTTTCACAAAACATCTATTTACTCACATTTTTTTATTTCTATTTGTACATTTGCCCTCTGTGAGACAAAAGTGTTTCTCTTAAACACAAAGCAACTTCAAATTTTAAATATTTTTGGTCTGGAAACTCATCAAAGTCTTTTTGAAAGCCTAAAATACAGCTGCAACTCTCTGTTAACTCTTTCAAAAAACCATAGATTAGCAAGGCATGATTCACTTTATAAAAACCAGACTGCCTCTCCCTTAATGTTTGTTTACATAATCTTTGATTCTGAATTCTTATCATCTTTAACCCTTCTCAACTATTCACTTCATCAAAAGAAAGGTAAAAAATTGGATGGCTCTCTGTATATAATACAAATGGAAAGATTGTGAACATACATTTCTAAATGAAAAACAAAAAGCAAGCTGCAGGAAAATACTTACAGCATAAATCCATTTATCTTACAAAGACATTATGAATATGTAGTATCTATGTGCATATGTCAAGAAAAAGGTCTAAAGGATACACCAACTATTCACAATGACTGTGGAAAAGGAGGGGAATTTAGGGTTGGAGAAATTACCTATTTACTGTAGATTCTTTAATATTATTTAAAATTGTGAAACTGCATTAATATAACTTTTTTAAAAAAATTATTAAACCTGTTTTATACAATATGTGGACTCTGAGCACCTTAATATTTCTAGCATGTGGCACTGTGCCTGGACACAGTGGGTATCAATAAATATGTTTTAATGCAAAAAGGTAAAAATTTTCTTCAACAGGAAATATTTGAAACTATTTTTCCTATTCTAAAAGCTTGTTTAAACATTCAGTAAGTACGTAATAAATGCTTATGTGCCAACTACTTCAAAAGAAGCCACATTTGAAATGTAAGTTTTAAACAATCATTTTTAAATAGTGCTGTTTATTTAGACTTTCACCAGTTTTTATTCTCAACATATATTAGCATTTTGGTCAACACACAACCCAATAACTACACTAAAAAGAAAAAAAAAATCTCATTTATAAACACCCACTAAGAAAGAACAAATTCTATTCCTCCTTCTCCAAGCAAGAATTTAAAAGGAGAGAAAGTATATATCTTATAATTTTATTTGTCAATTATACCTCAACAAAGATAGATGAATGAATGAGTGAATAACAAAGTACTAAAAGATTAAAAGGAGTAAATCTTTGCCCCTTTTCCCCTTCAAACCCCGACAGTCAGCTGTGAATGGTTCCTTAAGTTATCAAATGAGGCTATAAGTGAGGGGAAAAGTTTATAAATAAAAAAATGAAGTTATAGAAGAAATTCCTTATCTTCTATCACAAGCAAAAACAACATGAAATATTATAACGTACAATTCATTTTTCTCAAAAGTCTATTTTTATTTTACCCTCCTGTAAACATGAATAAAAAAATCCAAGAAAAGGTAATATATAATATAAACTAATGGAAAAACCCACACTAGCGTCAAAGAAAGGGCCTAGAAGCAATCATATTTCAAGCAATAAGCACATTCAGTGCCCAGATCTTGATTCCTAAATACCATTCTCCAATAAAAGGAACCAGGGCTCCATGGAGAAGCAGTCGATTGCAGGGCTGGAGCAGGAAAAATACAAGACCCTGGAGCATATGATGGTGCCAGGAAGGAAGGAAGTACATAAAAGAGTATGGGGCATGTCAAAAGGTTACGGGAGTCAACCTGAAAGAGCTCCTGATGTCCAAAGCTGGAACAATTTGGGCAACAAAACAAATGATAGCACTGAATAAAGTACAGAATAAAATAAACATCCATGAGTTCAAACAAGAAAGGAAGGAGAGAAGGAAGAAAGGAAGGGTAGCTCTTCCTTACAGAATTCCAGTTAATAAAGGTAGGATGAAGAAAACAGAAAATAACCATTGGAACACCACAGTAACAACTGTAGGTAAGATTCACTGAAGGATACTAAAATCAGTGGATGAAAGTTTGAGGAAAAACAGGATATTTGCACAGTCTCAAAGTATATCCACCAAGACGTTTATTCATTATAAAGGGAAAAATAGTAACTTTATAGTGGAGAAGTCCAACACACCAGCTGAACCAAGTGATCAAAGTTAACCTCACCACTAAGGCATACTGCTTCTGCAGTATTCTTGCCAAAAATATAACCTCAATCTAATCACGAGAAATCATCAGAGAAGCCCAAACTGAGATATTCTACAAAATAACTAACCAGCACTCTCAAGCCTCGAGGCCATGAAAGACAGGGTAAAACTGAGGAACTGTCACACACTGGGAGAGACTGAGGAAACATAACTCAATGCAATGTGAGATTCTGGATTGGATCCTGGAACAGAGAAAGGACAGCGGTGGAAAAACTGGCAAAATCCGAACACAAGTCTGTAATTTAGCTAATAGTATTGTATCAATATTAATTTCTTAGTTTTGATAATTTTACTATGGCTAGTTAACATTAGTGGATGCTGGGAGATGAGTATACAGGAACTCTGTACTATTTTTGCAACTTTTCTGTGAGTCTAAAATATTTCAAAATAAACAGTCAGGGGACGGCCTGTAGCCAAGTGGTTAAGTTCATGCGCTCCACTTTGGCGGCCCAGGGTTTCACAGGTTCAGATCCTGGGCGCGGACATGGCACCGCTCATCAGGCCATTCTGAGGCAGTGTCCCATATGCCACAACTAGAAGGATCCACAACTAAAATAAGCTTCTAAGTACTGGGGGGTTTTGGGGAGAAAAAGCAGGAAAAAAAAAAAAAAGAAGATTGGCAACAGTTGTTAGCTCAGGTGTCAATCTTTAAAAAAATAAAAATTAAAAAACCTGAGACCTTTAACTGTTGTGAAATTTAAAGTTATACATGCATTTTATGTTAGGAATCTTTAGTTACAGATGATACAGGAATTCAACTACTACAGAGATTCAAATTTGGGAAAATTAAAGGAATAGGAACAATTTAAGAACTTAACCACAGATGGAGGAGGATGGAAAATTCTTCTAAACAAGAATGCTGGCTCTGTTTAGACATTTCCTCTTCTGTATGCTAAGCACATCCCCTGAAGAATGCAGCACACATTGACCACCGGCTTTACATACCAAACCCTGCTAACAAGAGCTTCTCACAGCACTTCTACTAAAGTATTTCAAGTCATATGGTTTTAAAAGAATTCTTTAAAATTTGCACAAGGAGGTACCAATCTAATTGCTTTTTGGTTAAAATTGTTTTTCTCAGTTCTAAAAGTCACATTCTACTAACAATCAACGACCTAGGAGACTCTTCAAAGGAAAACAATAATACTCTTTTGGAGTTAATCTACACATGCACACATGCGTTTCGGCATGTGCAGATGCATATACATCTGTAGGTGTACATACATACATACATATGCATAACTGTGAAGCTGGATGGAATCTGTGACATCACTGCAAATTGATAGCAACCAAGGTCTAGAAAACAGCATGAGGATTTTATGTACAGGATATTTAAAATGATATTTAAAACATCACATTCTCTCTCTTTCCATATTTGGGCATAAGGGAGGGATATTCAAACTCTAAACTTGTAAAGCAATGAAGAACTCATACAACATTGCGGGGAAGAGTACAAATGACTACAATCCCTTTGGCAGGCAAGCTGGCAGCATCTATCAAAATCTTAAATACATGCTATGATCTAGTAATCCCACTTACGGGAGGTATAAATAAAAGTACAAAATTATGTACAAGGTTATTCACCGCAGCATTGTTTGTAACGCAAAAGACTAGGAAAAACTGAGGTGTACCATCAATAAAGTAGACTTTAATTGCGGTTGGGCTATGTGATCCCTTTCTACCTGCCCTTCCTCTATGATGTATCAATTATCTTCCTTGACTCTTGTTTTCAGTTTCTCTTTCTATTGGATTCTTCTTCCAAGCACACAAACAACTCAGTTTCTCCCATTCTAAGAGTACTTTTCCCACCATCCTGCCAACTCAAGTTATCCTTTTTCTCTCCTCCTACTACAACCACTTTTCTTGAGTAATCTAATCTACACTTTCTATTTCCGCCTTTCATGATTCACATTCACTCCTGTTATTGGCCCTGCAACTCAAACTGTTCAAACCTATACCTACAAATTTACAAATTCAGTCCTCATCCTACTTGTTTTCTTTCTCCCTAGCAGCCGACCCTGCTAACAACTCCTTCCATTCTAAGGCTCTCTTGTCCCCTGACTTCCAGAGCCATAGTCTCTTACGGTCACTCCTCTCTGCCATTACACTCCGTCTCGCCCCCACCAATGCCCTTCTTTCCCTGTGCATCTTCTGCCTCTCCATTCCAGGTTACCCCTCATATGGATGTTGCCTTCTTCACCTGCTCAGGCTGTGACACCCTATGCCTGGGGCCTTTCCGTGGGAAGGCCCCGACCACCTTGATCAGGATCTGACACCTCCAAGACAGGCTGGCCCTCTGTAGGGATGTCCTTCACACTGCTGGGGCCCTGATTCTCCACACCAGACTATCGCTACAGGGATACACTCCCAACTTTGCTCAGTTGTGATACCTATCCCACCTCCACCCCACCCCACCCTGTGGCTGCTTACCTCGTTCTGCCCTACCCAGTAGCTTTAGGACTGAATTTTGCAAATAGGAAACAAGAAAGGCACATAATGCAACAGTACATCATCTTAAAAATTACAGCATTACAGTAAGTCATGATATCTAGTAGGGCAAATTCTTGTTCTTATTGTTCTTCTTCAGGACTGTCTTGGATTATTCCTGGCCTTTGGTTCTCCAATTCCTTCTTTATTTGCAACTTGTTCATGAATATAATTCACTTGGATGAACAACCCTACCTTAACATTTTTGACCATTCCCAGCCTTAGCACTTCTATAACACATTTTTAACAAAACAGCTTTGGTACCTTACCATAAGAAGTTGCTTTTTACCAATTTCACTAGAAGCCCCTCAGCAAGAAATTTCTGTTAATGATGCAATATAAATCTCCTCTGTTTTTTCCCTTGAGCTGATCTCTAAACTAGGCTTGAAGACCACCAACAGTGTGTCAGGTGAGGTTTCGTGTAAGCTCTGGCATTTAGAATGGCCTTGAAAGAGGGCATTTCTACTGGTGGTAACCTAAGCAGGACAAAAACATATACGTGAGACAACTATCAACAAAAGCAACTGGATGCACAGGTCTGGAGTGCAGGGAAAGGTCAAGGCTGGAGATTCAAATTTGTGAACATCGATGTGTGGATGGCATTTACGGACGTGGAACTTGAGTTACCCAGATTAAGTAGAAGAGGGCTGAGCTTTAAACCCTGGCGAACTCCAACATTTAGAGGTCCAAAACCAGCAATGGAGGAACAGTGAAGAAAACCAGTGAGTGAGAGAGAGAGAGAGAAAGAGTGGTGCCCTGGGAGCAAAGTAAAGAAAAGCATTTCAAGAAGCAGAAAGTACTCAAATGTGTCAAATGCTGCTACATGGTAGTGTGAAGACTGAGAATTTTCCATTAGATTTGGAAAGACGGATGATTTTGGTAACCCAGAGAAAAGGCGTGTTGGTGTACAGGTAGGACTGAAAGTCTCAGAGGGGTAGGATGAAGAGAAGACAATCGTTCCTCAAGCACGCCAAAGTCTGTCCCCACCTCAGGGCCTTTACAGATGCTGTTTGATCGTCCTGAAACAGTTATTCCTCCAGACCTTTCCATGCACCTGCACATCCCTCAAGTCAGGGTGCAAGTCACCTCCTCTAAGAGGCCTTCCTTCACCATCCTAAAATAAGCATCCCTCCCTGCTAATTACTCTCTCTCCCCTCACCTTACTTTCTTTTAATAGTACTTAACAACTATTCTATTATTTCATTTACTTGTTTGTTGACTTCCCCCACAAGAATACAATAACCAAAGGAATAACACGTACAAATACTTCTTTTTAAGGACTTGTACATATTTCTAGGTGCATCATTCCTGGCAGATTTTCTAATACCTGAAGATATAACCTTATTGACTACAACTCTCTCACAGTGAAAAATCCACAATATAGCAACAAAGAAGGTCCATAACTTTACAACAACTGGCGAATCTCTTTTACCGTCATTCTTCTGCCACAAAGCTTCCTACAGTTCTATGTCCTTGGTTATAACTCATCATCTGATTTTCTCACAGAACATTTTCACCTTAACCTTACTTCAGAGAAAAATTGTGCTAGTAAAATTAATACTGATTATAATTCTCATCTTCAATTTTTCACAACAAAGGCAAAGCATGCCCTAAATAAAGCTAGGTCATTCCCAAAGTTCTCAGAGAAATTAAAGTTGTGGAATACTTTAAATTAGAGATAATCTAGTCCAGTTCCTATCACACATGGAAACCAAGCCTAGTGGGTACATGTGATGCCGTCCACCAGTGAACTCCAAACCCCCGACTGCCAGCCTTGGGCAAAGTTAGAGACAGACATCTGGTTAACAACAAGGCCTTAGGTGAATAATAAAATGTCCTAATTATTAGGCATACTTTACAAACTGGACTTCTGCCATTTTGTAATGCACCACTTTGTTCCTGGAAAGCTCTATCTGTTGAGACTTTATCTCATTTAGTGGCTCCACGTCCAGAGTAAAGAGAGACCGTATTTTAGTTTAGAAACTAGTGGGGAGTACTTGCTTCAGTATCTCTAGGGAGGACACAGAACACACCTATGCCTGAATCCATATTAAAAACCTGTTAATCAGTTTATAACTTGCCAATAAAGTTCAGTCACAGTGTGTCACTGGATTAAATAAGAGAATTATAATAATCTTTTTAAGGTATCTTTTTGGATAGTAATTAAAATACTGTTACCATATGGTATATATTTTTCATGTACTAAAAGTATCCTTCCTACTTAATTTTGTTTTGGGGAAGGGAAATGGCAAGCAGGTAACTGAGGGATGGGTGTTCTGGAAGATCTATTAAACCCACAGGCAGGCTTAAAAAGCCAGTGTAGCCATAAGAGTAAAGAATGAGAGAGTTTCTTAGTGGCATTGCTGTGGACTGAGAGTGAGCAGCTGTGTGATTAGCTTCTAATAAATTGAGCAACAAAAAAAAAAAAGAGAGAGGTTGGCCCTGTGGCATAGAGGTTAAGTTCGTGAGCTCTGCTTCGGCAGCCCAGGTTTGTGGGTTTGGATCCCAGGTGCAGACCTACAACACTGTCAGTCACGCTGTGACGGTGACCCACATATAAAGTGGAGGAAGACTGGCACAGATGTTAGCTCAGGGCCAATCTTCGACAAGCAAAAAAGAGGAAGACAGGCAAAAGATGTTAGCCCAGGGCTAATCTTCCTCAGTGGGGAAAAAAAAAAAGAAAAAAGAGAAAGGAAGAAAGGTGAGGTCGGTCTTGCTGTTAAAATTACTTTTCAGTGGGAGAAAAATTATCAAATATTTATTGACTACTTACTGTTTTGAGTACATTTTTCAAAGGTCAGTGAAATAATTCTAAATGCCTCCACCTTCTAGAGCTGACAGACCATTTATGTTATCCTAAAAGAGTCTTTCTAACATCTAAAACAAATAATTCACTCAACAAACATGTTCTGAGTGGCCACTATGTGCTAGGCACCTTTCTAAGTGCTAGGGATAGAGCAGTAAATAAATTTCATGGATTTTATGTTCTCTCAGTGGAGAGAAACAAAGTAAATAAGTAAATGACTTAGTACTTTAGAAGCATCATAAGAGCTATCTTTCACTACTGGACCATGGTAAGTACTTTGGAGAAAAAAGAGAGCAGAAAAAGGGGATAAGACGTGAAGTAACTCACTTGTATTCATTGTACATGGCCTGTTTGTTTTATGATTGAGTAGATTTTATAATGTAACAAGATTCTTTTATAAAGGCATTCCTACATAAAGGGAATTTCAATATTCCATTTATAAATATTCCATTTATAAATAAGATAGAGAATATAACTTTAAATATTATTCAAAAATTAATTATTAGTATATCTCTACTCCAAGTATATTATTTAGATATCTATTATATACATATATATCATATTTATAATATATTTAATGACAAGTTCTTGGTCAAGAATATAATCTATAATGAATCAACACCAGGCCTTTCAGCTAAACACAATGTACTTTTAACTACTGCTTTATGAAGAGTTTTGAGGAAGGAACTTCTTTCTTAAGTGAAGCCTTACTAAATTGTGACGTTTCTAACAGTGAACCAACGATTTCAGGTAGCAATGATTTTCAATTCTAAAAAATATAATTAAGTTCACCGATCACCTCACTCTAAATTCATATAACGTAGGCTAAATCAAATAGAAATTTTGGTCATTAGTGTCATCAGTATACTAATCAAGATGTAACAATGCTTCATTTTCTTTTCTGATATAACGTGGAAAAGAATAGTAAAAAACTAAAACTCCTTGAGAAGAGCTGATTTCCAATTAAAAAAAAAAGTTTTACAAACAAAAACGTATACAAACTATTTCATTTCATTATGTTTTGGTTGTCTAGACTTCAATTTGGATAAGAAAACTTATAAAATGTAAATTAAAGATTTCGGCAGAATAAAGCTTACCTTCAGGCTGGTATGAGAACGTGGTTGACTTAATTCCTGAAATTTCCATTGCTCTGATCCAGGGGTCTCTCCACCTTTCTGAGTGTCAGGTGTAAGCAATCCATCTCCAGCAGGTAATGGGAAAATCCCTAATGATATAGGGCGCTCTTTTCTATTTGGAGAGGGGAGAAAAAATAAAGCATTCACTCATTTTCTTTCTTTCTTTCTTTTTTTTTGCTGAGGAAGATTCGTCCTGAGCTAACATCTGGGCCAATTTTCCTCCACTTTATATGTGGGTTGCCACCACACCATGGCTGGTGAGTGGTGTAGGTCTGCACCCAGGATCCAAACCTGTGAACCCAGGCTGCCAAAGTGGAACATACTGAACTCAACCATTATGCCAAGGGACCAGCCCAAGCATTTATTCATTTTTAATTTTTTATTCATCATGACTGTAAGTGATAAGTTTGTGCTGTCGGGGCTGGCCCCATGGCTGAGTGGTTAAGTTCGCGTGCTCCTCCACTGCAGGCGGCCCAGTGTTTCGTTGGTTCGAATCCTGGGTGCGGACATGGCATTGCTCATCAAACTACGCTGAGGCAGCGTCCCACATGCCACAACTAGAAGGACCCACAACGAAAAATATACAACTATGTACTGGGGGCCTTTGGGGAGAAAAAGGAAAAAAATAAAATCTTAAAAAAAAAAAGTTTGTGCTGTCTTTGCTTTAGAGACATCATTCTTAAATAATATCATCTGCCTATCTGAACAAGAGACTTACCAAAGAGAAAGGACAGAGTCTCAGAAGTTTAAATTAGCCTCAAGAAATCAACTAAAAAATGTAGTAAGAGGGGCCAGCCCAGTCATGTAGTGGTTAAGTTCATGCACTCTGATTCAGCAGCCCAGGGTTCGTAGATTTGGATCCTGGGCGGGGACCTACACACTGCTCATCAAGCCACGCTGTGGTGGCATCCCACATACAAAACAGAGGAAGACAGCCACAGATGTTAGCTCAGTAACAATCTTCCTCAAGCAAAAAGAGGAAGATTGGCAACAGAGGTTAGCTCAGGGCAAATCATCCTCATCGAAAAAAAAAGCAAAAAAGAAAAAAGTAGTAAGTAATGGTTTAGGACATCTTGTAAGTTACTGATGAGTTCCTTGCCCAGGAAGCAGTTTCTGATCGGCTTTCACAATGAGAAGAGCTGCTAAGTTTTCACTCATGGTTAGGTTAGCCCTAGGGGAACTTGCAACCTCCTCCTCTGGAAGTGACCCCAATCCCTGTTTCTAGACTTCCCAAATCCTCACACTAATCCCTAGGTGTTTACCCAAGCCTCTTCAAGGTACGCCTTTTCTGCCTAAAGGAAAATCATATGATCTAAATCAGGGCTACTGATTAAATGTTAAAAATTGCTCAAAAAGCAGGAAAAGTTGTATTTTTTCTATAGAACCCATATACATGAGTTCGTTTCAATCACAGTACATATGAGAAAACGATTGTCAGTTTTTCCAAACAAGGAGGCCAAAAAATTCTATGAAAGACTGTAGAGTTTCCAATGCTTTGTGGGAAATTTCAATGAATTCGAGTTACAATTTTAATAATAAAAGAATTTCAACAAGAAAGACATCCCTTGTTGACGAATAGAAGATTCCAAATCAAAGGGCTTTTAGAGGGTGGAACAAGCCTACTAACAGGTCATCCTGGGTCATTAACTCAAAATGGGGAAACTGGTGAGAAACGAGACACTGAAGGTTTGGGGGCTCCTGGAACTCGTATCTCTACTGGTAAGAATGTAAGTTAGAATAGAAACACTGAAGTTATAAATAAAAGTGGGAAAATATTCAGTTCTGCTAAATAAGTCTTTTGTTCTGTAAACTCACTTTTATACCAAGAAACTTAAGCCACTTTTGAAATGTGTCCTCATTTAACACAAAGGGTATGCTCTGTCTTTCCTAACAACAATCAGAAAGGATTCGTAAAACTGTCAGAATACCTTCTTAAAGGTGAGGTGAAGCAAAAGAGTTGAGGGACTGCAGTTTATTAAAGTCGTATGCACAAGGAAATAACACAGGACTTTCTCTATCAGCGAGAGTAAATTATGCAACACTTCTTCACACTTGGGGTACTTTTCCTATTTGATCTGGGAGGAAAAATCAAATGCAGGTAGGCAGCACAATAAAAGCCTAGATTTTAATACCAAATCTAAGTTTGTGACTACAAGCTGCCAGAACCAAATGACAAAAATTAAAGTAACTAGTCAACTATTCTGTTTATACCAGTTATTCCCAAATGCTGGTTCAGCAATAAAGTTTCCATAAGTCCGCGGCCAAAAGAGGCATCACTTTTTATACCCTTATTGGATTACATAGTACATATTGTACACATATCCACATACCATAGAACCTGTTCTTTCTGGAGAATGACTAACCCTTTTCTACATCTTTTCTGCTTCTCTGATTTTAAAATGCCCTTTCACCAAATGATGCTGACAATGATTAGAAAGTTACTTTATTTTAATGTCCATACTTGACAAAATAAAGTTGTTAACAGATGTTTACCCCTCAGTTTTGGGGGAACATATTTTGGGAACTGAAAATCTAAGGGTCTATGAGCTACTAGATGACTTATTTATTTTTTAACATATCTTAATGACTCAAGCAAAAAAGTGACTGGGAATTTAATCAGATAGAGTTCAGTGGAAAGCTCTCTAACCCAAAATGCAAAGAGAACCAGGCAGATAATACAGACTTCATGCAAATCCATCACACTGCTAAGAGAAATCAAAATACAGGTCAGTCACTAGAATTATCTTCCTATATGAATAACAACACATTCATTTTCACACAGATCAAATACTGAAAAAGTGTAAAACTATTCGGGGGAAGGAGTCTGCCGCGGATCCAAGTCTTACTTTCCTATACCTGTGAACTAAATCTACACTCCAAAATAGAGTAGAATTCACACCACTTTGTATCGCTCTATGAATCATTCAGAAACTGCTCTACAGGAGGGAACTTTTCTTCAGAGACTGATAGCTGTCTGTCAAGAGGGTCAACTACGCTCTGGGTTACATTGTCCCAACTCTGGAAAAATAATATTACTACATACATCGCTTCTCTCCTTATTTTACTAAGTTACATAAAAGTTGGGGGAGGGAGAAGGACATGTAATTATGGAAATCAATTAGAATCCTACTTTCAAAAAGAAACCCTAAAAGGTAAACATTAGTCCTTTACTGTGTTGGTTTGCATGGCTGGTACAATATTTATTAAATGTTTCAGTAAAACTCACAGAAGAAACAAAAGAATGGTGTACATGTAGAAAAACATTAAGTGGGAAATTTAAACCTCAGTTGTTTCAATACGCTATTACTGTCTAGAAACAAAGTTATCATCAACTATCAGAATCCTTGTCATATTATTTTAAAAACTGTCTTAGTTTCATATATCCATTTTTAGTTGGTTATTTAAAGGTTGCCTTACATGTATAAAGAATTTCACAAAAGTGTTTTGAAACAGTTTTTTGCTATATTCACATTTAAAATAAATAATCATTAATACAATCTATTATATATATAAAGGGCAGTAAAAAGGGTTACATTTGTCCACCACTCACCATCTGGCAAGCACTGAGATGGATAACTTATTTGCATATCTCATTTAATCCTCGTAAGGAAACAGGGATTGTTTTCCCAGGTCTCAGATTAGGAAAAGTGATGCTCAGACTTTAGGCACTAGTAATTGGCAGAGATAAGAATCAAAGACCTGTTTGACTCCAAGGAACTACTTACTTCTTGACAATTTAATCTTAATATTGAACACTCTGATATCTTTACTCAGTCAGATCAACAGCAACTTCTGTGTCAAGGAACTTTTTGAAATTAATCATAAGTTGTTTTATCAATAAAATAGCTGGAGCTCAAAAAGCTCTGCTAAAAATAAGGTACATAAAGGTAACTATGAAAATTATTTACTTGTTTAAATTACTATATATCTTGCAACTGATTAAATACAAAATAATCATCTCGCTTGATTTTTAAGACCACCCAGTGGGGTAAGAAACTCAGAGGAGGAAACTCAGGCACAGAGAGATTAAGCAACTTGCCAAAGGTCCTCCAGCTCACACGTGCAGAGCATGTGTCCCCAGGCAGTCCACCTCCAAAGCCTCTTCCCCCACACAGCGCTGCATAGCACAGCCCGGCACTGCTTTCTCCAACAAACCGAAACCTGACAGCCCTTTAAAACCAGTCTTAGTTTAACATTCTACATAATCTTGAGTTAACGTATTTTTAATCTCCTAAAAGCCTATATATACATTTAGACATGTTTTATGTACTAAAATATACACAAGTAAGGAGATTTCTCTCAGTTTTTATCAAATCAGGAAAGAAAATAAATGACCAAATATCTAGTTTTAGACCATAGATGCAATTTAATTTCGGGGCCTTAAACAAATATTGGACGTGAACTGATCTATGAATAAAAAAGAACACATTGAGCGAATTTACTACTTTAATTCATCTTAATTTATCTAAATCCACAATTAGGAGTTGAGTATTTTAAGTAAACACTTAAATAATAAAAGCTATACACTATGAACTTTCATTTAAACCATGCACAAAGCAGAAATCGGAACAAGTCAGATAGTTTTAGTTTGACGAGTTAGAAAACAAAAGAATCCGAAACCTTAATCCTCTAATGTAGAAGTCGGTTCGTACAGGGTGCAAGGAGAGCGAACAGCAGAAAAGCCATGGAGATTAATGACTACCCCCGCGAGCAGGCATGGGTATTTGTCACCCAAGTCTCCAAAGAAAGGGCAACATCTGACCAAACAATAGTGAATGGGCCTTGTAAAGCTTTCACAACTTTGATGTGTAAATAATGGAGAAAATATACATTCCTTGCCCTAACGGTTTAAATCCTTTCCCTTTAAAATATATTTTGTTTTAGGAGAAAAATATTTAAATTGTCAATTCCCATGAGCTACTATCAAAAATTGCAAAAATGATGCATGAACTTTCCTCAGTCAAAGGATAATTGGAAGAAAATAAACACCTACGGCCTATGTCTAAACGACTGCAGGTCCCAGCATAAAGATATCTGTCCCTAAATGTTCAGATGCTGACAGTAGAGGCTGTAACACTTGGACCCGTGCTCTACTCTTGCTCTCCCTTTACTCCTGGAACACTCTGCTTAAAACAAGACCACACTGACCTTGTACTTGTGTATAAGTACAAGATGAAAATCCTTTTCTTAAGTCGGTGGTTTCCGAATACAAAGCAGTGTCTCTAAGTGATGGCCTATAAATTGCTATAAATAAGAATAGAAATCCTAGCTTCAGGCCATTTTCCATTGTTTCAATCTGCAACAGAAATGGTTATAAAGCAGACCCGTGAAGCTAAAAATTTGAGAAAAGCCAACTAAACAGGGGCTTCTAAGAGAGACTAGAGTACCTGAGTATCCTTGGTAGGTTCTGCGTCAGAGCTGGCACACCGGTAGAAATAGAAAAGTGCACAAGCAGCAAAACAGAGAGAGAGACTAAGATAGCAGAATTAATGACCACCGCCCCGCCAACAAAGCCAAACACAAACAGCAGCATGCATCCAGGACTCATGGCGCTGTGCTGGCATGGTGAAACACCCGAACCAGGAGGCCTATACGAGGGCCAAACGGGTATCTTTGTAGTGAGGATCTGTCATTCAGCTGCTGCCACAAAAACAATGCCATCAGCAGCAGCTTTCCACTCCATCCTGCAGCAGCTCCGGAGCGATGACGTCATCCCGTTCTCCCCACCTCATAACCATAGGGCTGCTGCTCCCAGCATTTATGCAGCAATCCAGAGCGACAGCCAGCCTATTAACTATTTTCCTCTCCACTAAGAGTCTTGGCTTAGCTCATTGGCTACAATGCTTGGAGATCTACATAATTTATTCACACTCCTACATCAAACAGAAGTCTAGCTAACCCTTTCAAACATGCTTCTCTGTAACAAAAAGGACTTTAAACCACTTATACAGGAGAAATGAAAAATATTCAGCATTCTCACGAATCAGAAAAATTTAAACCTAGTGTAACCTCCATTAAGTATTAGAAAACAATCAAAATATGCTGCTTCTATGGCATGGCTCACAATTTACCTCTTCAATAGTGAAGGCTGTTTGTATTTTTCTATGCTGTTCTCTCCTATAGCATTCCAACCACAGTAGAGAGCTTTTTGAATCAGCCTATCTATTGTTCCAGGATTAAAGAACAGAGAGAAACAGAAACAGACAGATTATTTCACTTTGTCTCAAGGCAAAACGTGTAACAAAGCTTACCTAATTCTACTGTGAGCTGTGGACTCTAGTTGATCGCTCCCTGAGAGCTGATGAAGTTTTGTTCTTTCTAAGTGTTCCATATAATTATGGATCATCTATTTTGAAGAAAGAAAAAAATACACAAAACTTTAAGACTAATACCTGGAATAAAAACACAGTGTTTTAACAAAGGTAACATTTTTGTATAAATTTTTTATCAGACTACCTACAGTTGCATATAAAAGAATATTAAGAATGAAATTTTTTTAATGGCAAAGGAATATACATTTAAGGATGCTGTTGTTCATAAAAGTAGCCAACATGCTGCTCAGCATGGCAAAAAACCGTTTTTTACAATATGTGATGCTATTAAATGATATCATTTTGACATAAATAATACAAACGAAATACAGACATTGGGGAAGAGGTGATAAGAGGCTACTAGTTAAAAATAACAGGGCATCTGAGAAATCCATTCACTAAAATGGGAAACAACAAATAAATTAACATAAAACTTGAGAAGAAATCAAACCCTTATGTGATGATCTTTTCCATTTTACAAAGGATTCACAGAGTAAAGATCACTTTCAATTTAATTAAGAAATTTAATTTAAATTAAATATCAATATGTTTATTTCTTATGTCTACAGATTTAGTTGAAAGAATGCTAAAATATTTTCTCTTTTGTTTGACTGCAAATTTACTGGTCTCATTACTTAATACAATCATTTATAATAACGATAGCAAATTAAAACAAGTGAAAAGTCAGAGCACTTTGATTTTGAGTCTTGGATAGGGCATCATATGATAGACACGCTGGATATGGAAGTGAAAACTTCAAGAATATCAAGTATATAAATTGCCAAGAAATTCTACAGTCCTATTTGATTCCTGATAATCCACACTTTCACTTTTAAGAAGCCTAAATCTGGCATTAAAAAATGTAAAATACAACAAAGTTCAATCATAAAATTAAAAAGCCTTTACTAGATACTAACATGATATGAATAAGAAAAAAGTGAATTTTAAAAAATAAGAAAAGGTATGTTAGCAATTTAAAGTAATGTAAATATTAAGAGTAGGCAAGAAAGGCTGAAGTCTTTCTTGGGACTATTCCTTGAATTCTTAAAACTGTAGCATATAATAGCTTTAGAAGTTTCTATACTTTAGCTGTATGAAGACAGGTTTCAATCTCAATATAACCTAAAATATGCATTGTAGCATATTGGAAGGATAACCATTGAAAGAAACAAAATTTTAAACAAATTTTTTAAATTTATTTTTTTAAAGTATGCTTCTATGAAAATTTTACAACATGCATGAATGTACAAAAATTAAGAAATGTAAATCAATTTGAAAGTGGTATTTACTTCAAATAAACAAAAAGCTGAACTCTGATGCATGAATAAGATGAGTAATTTTATCAACTCAAACATTATCAAAGAATCAAACTGCTCCCCAATTAAGACTAATCCAAACAAGAAATGTATCAGACACAGAAAGATGAAAACAGAATCACATGGATATGGCATGTGAAACCATTTTTAAAACTTTTAAATTTATATACTTTTTATTTTAAAATTACAGATTTTCCCTTTATCGCCTATTAAAGAACAGTTTTGCAGAAATACAATTTTTGTTGTGTCTGCAAACCATAAATAGTGAGCTGTTTTCTTCTTGTATCAGGAAGAACTTTAAGGAAAAAATTAAAATGAGACTAATAGGGACCAGCCTGGTGCTGTAGTGGTTAAGTTGGTGCACTCCACTTTGGCGGTTTGGGGTTCACTGGTTAGGATCCTGGGCGTAGACCTACACACCACTCATCAAGCCATGCTGTGGCAGTGTCCCACACACAAAACAGAGGAAGACTGGCACAGATGTTAGCTTTGCAACAATCTTCTTTAAGCAAAAAGAGGAGGATTGGCAACAGATGTTAGCTAAGGGCCAATCTTCCTCATCAAAAAAAAAAAAAAAGAGAGAGAGAGAGAGACTTATAGAACAAAGTGATGTTTGGGCCAAACAGATGGTATGAATTTAAATTTTCAAAAAGTTTTAGAAAACCTAAGTTGAATTCTTATACACTGGATAATCATATGAAATTGATTAGTTCAACTGGAAGAATCTAAGTTTCTTTAAGCATTCAGATGAAGAAAATAGAAACCTTCCTTGAATTGCTTTTATAGTAATCTATTTATTCAATATAGAAAAATAAAAAGAACTCTAAATAAATGCAAAGGCAGAATCATTTCTACCCCAAAATAATCCATTCTATAGATTGATTCTTGTCTTAAATAATTAAAATTGTTTTAATTTAGAAAAAAATTGTCAAACTTCTTCAAATGACTGATCCCAAGTAACTGCAGATATAGCATTCTGACATTCCAAAATGGTCTAGATACAGTCATGCGCCACATAAAGATATTTTGGTCAACATGGACAGCACATATGATGGTGGTCCCATAAGATTATAATGTAGCTGAAAAATTCCTACCGCGTAGTGATGTTGTAACATTGTAGGTTTTCATTAATAGAGAGGAATGTTCATGGTGCATTACCTGCTTACAAGTAAATCTATGATGTTTTTGATCATAGAAACAAACCTCATGGACATAGTTCTGAGAGTGACACCTCCCCAAGAAGAGCCTCAGGCAGGTCCTTCAGGAGGTATTCCAGAAGAAGGCAGTATTATCATAGGAGATGACAGCTCCATGCATATTATTTGTCCTTGAAGACCTTCCAGTGGGACAAGATGTGGAGGTGGAAGACAGTGATATTGATGATCCTGACCCTGTGTAGGCTTAGGCTAATGTGTGTCCCTGAGGTTTTTTTTTTTTTTTTAAAAAAGATTGGCGCCTAAGCTGACAACAGTTGCCAATCTTCTTCTTCTTTTTTTTATTCTCCCCAGTACATAGTTGTGGATTCTAGTTGTGAGTGCCTCTGGCTGTGCTATGTGGGACGCCGCCTCAGCATGGCCTGATGAGTGGTGCCATGTCTGCGCCCAGGATCCAAACTGGAGAAAGCCTGGACCACTGAAGCGGAGCGCAGGAACTTAACCACTCGGCCACAGGGCCGACCCCTGTGTCTTAGTTTTTAACAAAGAAGTTTAAAAAGAAAAAACAAATCTAATATGAAAAAAGCTTATAGAATAAGGATTTAAAGAAAGAAAATATTTTGTACAGCTGTACAATGTGCTTGTGTTTTAAGCTAAGCGTGATTACAAAAGAGTCAAAAAGTTTAAAAATAATTTAAAAGTTTATAAAGTAAAAAAGTTACAGTAGGCTAAGGTTAATTTATTATTGAAGAAAAATATTTTTTTATAAATTTAGTGTAGCCTAAGTATACAGTGTTCATAAACTCCACAGTAGTGTCCAGTAACATCCTAGGCTTCACATTCACTCACCACTCACTCACTGACTTACCCAGAGCAACTTCCAGTCCTACAAGCTCCATTCCTGGTAAGTGCCCTATACAGGTGGACCATTTTTTATCTTTTATACCGCATTTTTACTCTACCTTTCCTATGTTTAGATATGTTTAGATACACAAATACTTTTATGCCATTGTGTTACAACTGCCTACAGTATTCAGCACAGTAAGATGCTATACACGTTTGTTGCCTAGGAGCAGGAAGTAGGCTATTCCATATAGCCTAGGTATGTAGTAGGCCATACCATCCAGCTTTGTGTAAGTGCACTCTATGATGTTCACACAATGACAAAATTGCCTAATGATGCATTTCTTGAATGTATCCCGGTCGTTAAGCAATGCATGACTGTGAGGAAATTGGTTCCAAGCCAACTAAACTAGCACTTAATAGGAGAGAAGAGTAACAACAAAATGGCAGCTAACATTTATTGAGCACCAAATACAAGTCAGCCAGTGCATTTACAGTCATTGTTTCATTTAATCCTTACAATAATATTACGATTTTATAGATAAACTCCAGCTTAAGGAGGTTAAAATAGCTTGCCCAATTTGACCAGTTAGTTAATGATCAACTGTCTTCTACGTGCCATTAGCTGGTTGGCTTTGGGGCCAGAACTCAGGTCCCCCTGACTTCATCATCTGAGCAGTTCAGCAGTATAGGACTCATGCTGTATCTGCCCTTTTAGTCAATTTTCTAGGCAGGCAATAAGCTCATTGTCCTTTCTTCCTCACACCCACAAGAAAATCCCACACCCTAAAGCATTTCCTGACGTCTGAAATAAAATATGCACTATACTCTATAAAAGCACAAAAAAGTAGAAAAAATAAACTGCATATAAAAATTTAAATTTTAATTACAGGTCTTCACAATGTAGCTCTGGTTTTCACAAAAAGTGAGTGGGACGGCAGGATCAGTGCTGCTGGACAGAAGAGTGTAAAACAGGGCATGCTTTAGATAATCCACTATCAGGTCCGCCAGTCCCATCCCTGCTGATCTCAGAACAACAATTCTCAATTTTCTCAGGTATGCATGTTAATTCACACATATTCAGGAGCCAATTCAGCAAAGAGCTGGAACCATGAAGAAGGATCCCAAGCACACTGTCTGGAAAATGCCAACTCCTCTTCTGCCTAAAGAAATCTTCACAGCAAGGCTGACTGGCAGCTCTGGCTCAAATTGAAAAGCAAAGCAACAGTGAGGCTTTGGAGACAAGTGGCATGGATCCCTTTCATCATGTTGGCCTTGAATCTTTCCATATGCAGCCCAAGAACCATCCAGCTATATCTGCCAAGCCGCTAGTCTTAAAGTTGTTGAGATGTCATAAACCAAAGAGGCACAGGAAAATTTCTAGTGCATTTAACATCCATGTGTTCCATAACCTAAAAGTTATTGAAAATTTAGGCAAGAGAATCAGACAGACCTAGGTTCAAATTTAGTCACACACTAGCATGGAATTTAGGACAAGTCAATTCATAATTTCAATCTGTAAAATGGGGATGGATGATAAGAGTTTGGTCAGAGGATGAAGTGAGAATACATTTAAACACTCCCTGATGTAACACCCAGGGGTCAAGTTTTTGGTGATTAATATAAGAGTATGTACCCATCTGGCCCAAGTGCCTTACAATTAACTTGATGTTTTTATTTCCTCCACTGCCCTCTTCAAGGCATGTCTTCTTTTAAGCAAATTCAGTAACATGGACAAAATTTTAGATTTGATTAGAAAACAGTTATTCACATTACAAAAAGAGCCATAGCAGATTTCCCTTAAGCAGCAAGCAATGTGTTTAATAACAGTGCTTTTTTTTTTTTGAGGAAGATTAGCCCTGAGCTAACTACTGCCAATCCTCCTGTTTTTGCTGAGGAAGACTGGTCCCGAGCTAACATCCATGCCCATCTTCCTCTACTTTACACCTGGGACACTGACCACAGCATGGCTTTTGCCAAGCAGTGCCATGTTCGCACCTGGGATCTGAACCAGCGAACCCCGGGCCGCCGAGAAGCAGAACATGCAAACTTAACCGCTGCGCCACGAGGCCGGCCCCAACAGTGCTATTTAAATAACTTTTTTGTATGCCTGTAAAAACGGTTACCTTAGTTGGAAGTAATAGTGAAAAGACTAAGGTTAAATCCTTCAGACTTCCTTTCCCTGAAGGTTTCCAGAATTCACCTTTAAAGGACACCTGGTTCTTTAGCATTGGATATCTATTTATAATTGCTAACTGAATGGCATTTCCAGTACAGATGTATAAACACAGAAAAATGTGGGTTAGAGTAGAAGAGACCCACATTTCAGAACAGCTATATCTGTGTTACATAAGCTTTCCTTGAGGCAGAGCAAAAAATAAAGGGATCTTATCAGGGCAGAGGATAGGAGCCACTTATGACTGAGGGAGCGGATCCCATGGAAAGAGCTGTGGTGCTACATGCAAAATCGATTTGGTTACTGGACAGGCCCAACTCTCTGACATGGTATTTAAGATTTTCATGAGATCGCTTTTTCTTTCTGCACTGTCCTTCTCTGAAGGAACAGAAATAAATAGAAAAATCATATTTTTTCATTTGAAATTAACACATCAGTTTGCTTTTTCTTTAGGAACATATCTTCACTTTTATTAAATAATTATATGAGAAAAATAGAATTTGCATTCTACAGTGATTTTTCAAGAATGCATATATTTTATACATACTTTAACAATCCTCAATTATCACAAAGGTTAGAAGTTCAATGAAAAACAAAATGATTATTCATTATTCATCACTATCAATTATTTATGGCACATAAATATATTCCCCCAAACATATTTAAAATTATCAGCACCGATAAGCACTCCCAATACAGGGCATTGTTCAGGCCCTGAAATAAATTGTGTAAAAAGAACCAACAATAGGTCTTTAAAAATCAATTGTTTTTTAACAGTCTTAATATCCACCAAATGCCATCTTATTAAAATGTGGGTATTTTTTTACATACTTAAAAGGCTGCTGCGTAAGCAGTTCCTGTGTCTTTCCAGAGCTCTACGGTTCCAGCCCACTGTGGCCAATCTTTTCCCTCTACCACTGAATATCAATTCCGTGACACTTCATGTTTCATGTACAGCTACATAAGCTAACATAGTAATCATTTGTCAGGAAGAAATTCCAACCCCTCCCCAAGATGCTGTTAAGCACATTATTCCAAACCAAATGAAACTGAGTGCAGTGGGGTTTTATCTTCCTTAAAAGCAATTAATAGAGGTCTCTACCAGAGGCAGGGTAAGAGATCACACAAACTAGTGAAAGAAAAATGGAAGCTGAAGACTGGAACCATCTGTACCATAGGAGAGACTGGACTAGAAAGGGAAAAAGAGAGAAATTACTTTTTTCATGTAACAAATAGTACATGAGTCTATGAAAATTCTATTTATTTAGGTATGTGAACCCTAGATTGACCATGATACCCAAAAACACTTTTCACATTAAGGAGATAGAAACACAGGCAACATATGAAAGGCCGACAGAGAAATCATAAAAAGAAGAGAGTCACAGAAAACCTTCAAGCACATTTTCTAATTTGCTTTGGGGACATCATGTGCTAAAGCTGTTAATTTAAAATACTGAAATTTCATGCAGAAAACCTGTTTCAGAGTCATTTTGATTTAACACATTATAATTTGTGTTTATGTTACTTGTTATAAACTTAATGCAAATCCTTCATACTGGATTATAAATGCAGAGACTCTCACTAATAATTTACCAATCCATCATTTCCCAAGTGGTAACAACATAAATTAAATCAATTCTGTCATATTAGCATCATGTATACTTTTTATTATGCACACAGAAGTTTTTACTTAGCTAGCCAAAGAAAGAATTATTGGCACTGCCTTAATAATTACATTATTCTACAGCCTACTAATTCAACACATGAAAAGTTAATTTTAGATAAAAAACAATGAAAGTCAACATTTGGTAACTAGGTAAATGCTACATGAAATTTAATGTTTTCTGGATATGAACCCCCAAGAATTACACTAGCTGATTTTCAAAGAAAAATTAAGACATAATCTCTAAAGTTAATGTCTTTGTTTCAATATTTGCATGGTAAGAACCCAGAAACCCACCTCAGTGTGTCTTTGATGTAATGCATTATATTCCTTCTTCAGTTCTGCTTCTCTCTCTTCGAGTCTGCTAACTGAAATTAAGATACATATACTTAATCAAAACAAAATATAAGAAATTTACTTGAAAATTCCATCTTTAAAACTTAGACTGGATTATCCATAATCCTTAGCAGCTTTAGGACTCAGTGCTCCATATGAAACTCTTTACAAAGCTAGTGACTTCATTTCATCATCCTTAATTAATAAAACTTTCAGTGGGGGGAATAAACTGGATTAAAAGAAAAAAACTAAACATCAGAGTGCTTCTCCTAAAAATATGCATATGTTTATCAGGTTATCCCCCTAAACAGGCTTTTAATACGATATAGAATGATCTCTTTCAAAAATACTTTACAAATTACTTCATAGAAGTTTTAACCTAGGATTAGGGCCCAAATCATTGATTTCTAACATTATTCAAGGTCTTTTTCATTACTGAGCAGTATGTGAAAATGTCACTGTTTTTAAGTACTTTTTCTGCTTCAGGTCTTAATTTCAGGGACTCATCTTCTTTTATTTAGCTCCCTCTGCTGATGGAGTCTGTGAGTGGCACCGATTTGTAGTAGTGCTCACAGAGTACAACTTTATGAGATTAAAAAAAAAAGGCTTTAGATGCTGAGATACAGAATGTTAGGACAGGATTTCATAGGAAAAAACGATGTTAGAGAGGAATGATTCTGAGAGAAGGTGGAGTTCAAGCAGGACCATGAAGAAATTACGGTACTCAAGATGGTGGTGAGTATACTAGGCACTATTAGCAGAGAGAAGAGAACACACAACCAGACTAGTGGTGAGGTAGAGGGGAGACTGGCCTGCCTAGAGGAGCCCACACTGGCTAAGCAGCAGGGGGAGACAGTGTGGTGGGGACACAGAAAGCTGGTGCTGGAGGAGATTGTCAAGATACTCATTTAAGTCTATTTGAAAGCCTGAGGTTAGCTGGAAATGTTCTCTTGATATAAGGGTCAGCTAGCTGCAAATGTGCAAGGCTGCTTGGAAGTGAAAGCCTGTGACTGTGTCAGATGGCTGAGGAGTAACTACTGCTATGAACTATAACAGCACACACACGTTCTCATATGCCTACTGTTAACACACCAGACACCAAACAATACATCACTTGTGATGCCAGTAAACTCATCTTTGGTTTGTATAGCTTTACTTGCCATCTTTGTTTGAATATCTTGAAAATATGTCACTAATTAGGAAAACTGTAGCTCTGACTTTTGTTTCTAATCTAGTCTATATGTTGGCTCAATAACTTTGTACCACTGTAAACACACACTACAGTACCCATGGAGCACGCTTTACCATGCTAGGCAAGGGTTGAGCACATGTACTGCTCATCTTATCCTGGGGCTGAAAGTAACAACAGGCAAACTTGTAATGCAGATGTGTTTTGATAACACAATAGATATTGAAACCATAACAATTTTTAGTGCTGCTTCTGTGATTTTTATTTAAAAACAGGAAATTCCAGCAAATTATAGATATTTAGTAACAATTTCAAAATAAACATTTTATACTACTTTCTGTGAAACTGATCTAAAAGCTTAACCAATCCTGAGACTACTGGGTGAACCTTATCTATTTTTAATTGCTCTCAATTGTGTAAATCAGGATTTTCTTGGCATTGTGCAACCAAAACAAAAAATTGGAGGCTGAAGCTAAAATAAAATCGCAACTACTACCCATAACCCTCAATTTCAAATTTGTGCTCAACAGTAGAGCCTCATTATTCTCATCAGCTAACTTGATATGAATTTATAAAATAAAATTTATATCACCGTCACCATCACTACTAACAACAGCTAACATTATATGGTGCTTATTATGCACCATGTACTGTCCTGCATACTTTATATAAACTAACTTATGTCAGCATTAACCTTATGATGACAGTACGATTACATTCACTTTAGTGATGAGAAACTGAAGCAAATAAAGGTTAAGTAACTTGCCCAAAGTCACACAGGTAGTAAATGGCAAAAGTAGGATTCCTAATGGAGGAGTCTGGGTCCAGAATCTGTTTTAACTATCATGCTATACTGCTTCTCAAGAAAGACTCCTTTTAATCTGTTTTATATATCGGAATCTACTTTAAAATTTCACTTGGGGGAAAAAAGCAGAGTACTCCTTTTTACTTCAAACAAAAAACTCTCTTCTTATGGAAGGAATCTAGTCACAGATACTTCAAATCAAAGGTATCAAACTGCCAAGTAAAATATATACCCAACTTATTAATCATCATGTTACAACCAAAATGTAATACCACAACATACCCGTGAGAATAGCTAAAATTAAAAAGACAACACACCAAGTGCTGGTAGGAATGTGGAGCGACTGGAACTCTCATAAACTGCTGGTAGGAATATAAAAACGGGTATATGCAACTTGAAAACTGGCAAGGTTTAATAAAGTTGAATATTTGCCAACCTTATGACAAAACAAGTTCATTGCTAGGAAGTGTGTATACGCGTCCACCAAAATGCATTTAAAACAATGCTCAAAGCAGCATTTGGAAACAACCAAAATGTCCATCAACAGCAGGATGGATAAATATTTATGTACTGTAATACTAAATAACAATGAGAATGAACAAATTATTGCTACACACAACACCATGGACAAATCTCACAAACAAGATATTGAGGGAAAGAAGCAGAAGTAAAAGAATACAAAGTTCAAAGACATACGGAACTAATCTAAAACTAAAGTGTTAAAAGTCAGAATAATGGTTACCTTGGGGCAGGAGTTAGCAACCTGACGAATTTCCTGTGTGTGCAGCCCATCCCACCCTAGTCCGAACACAATGTGTACCTACACACGTAGGCACTTGCCTTGACTTGAATACTCATTATTCTTTACGTTTTCCAACAACTGCTATGAGTTCAACATCTAGCACGGGATTTAAACAGACTGTTCAGAACCATTACAAACAAGTTATACTGATCTGCCATTAAAATTTAGAAGGTAAGAAGCAAAAACGTTACCAGACTGGAGAATTACAAAAACAAAGAAAAAAACATGGGCATCACAGAAGGATGAATTGGAATCAGTCTTTTTAAGGTCATGTTGGTGATATCTATTAAAATAAGCAATGTGTAGATCCTTTGACCCAGTATTACTCAGTTTATTTACCCTACAGAAATACACCAATACCCAAGGACATGAAAATGGATGTTCTATGCAACATATCTTATAATAACTCCCAAATTGGAACCACCCCTAAATTTGTCATTAGGTGAAGTGAATTATGATAGTCATACAATGGACTACAATGCAGTGGCTTTGCTACATGCAAGTTATGTTATCTAGGGTATATTAACCTCTCTGGGCCTCAGTTTCCTTATTTATAATTGAGGAATAATGGTAGTATATCAGAGTTGATATTAGAATTAAGTGAGTTAATATTTATTCGTAAAAGGTATAGAACAGTACCTGGCACACATGTGTTTTTCAAATACAACAAATAAAGGTACAGTTAAAAGAAATACAGTATATCTATATGTACTAGCATGGGATGGTGCCTAGAAGTGAATGGAAGGATACTGAATACATACTGCTATATCTGAAAATAAAAAATGCAAAACCCAGTATAATATGATGCCACTAAGATGCCTACAAAGCCAAAACTGAACTGACTGTCTCCCCAAAATCTGCTCTTTCCCATAATCTTCTTACTCAGGCAAAAATCTTTCACCTATCCTTTCACTCTCCTCTTTCCCTCACAGTGCATATCCAATCTATCAGCAAATTCTGTCCATTTTACCTTCAAAATAAATCTAGAATCTGACTACTTTTACCAACTCCGTCACTCCCACCTTGGTGTAAGACATCATCTCTTGTCTGGATTACTACAACTATCTCCTGACTAGTGTCTCTGTTCTAGCCTTTGTTCCCCTGTATTCTTAAAATAGTAGCCTGGGTAGAGTCAGATAGTGACTGACTGCTCAAAATCCTTCAGTGGCTTCCTGTCACATTAAAAAAAAAAAAAAAAAAAACAACTTACAACGGTCTACAACATCTTTCAGGATCCGATGTGTCATGCCCCACTGCTCTTTGCTCCTCTGGAGAACTTTTGTCTCCTGACCCAAATGTTATGGACTCAACTGTGTCCTCTCCAAATTCATATGATGAAGCCCTAACCTCCAATGTGACAATATTTGCAGACAGGGCCTTGAAGGAGGTAATTAAGGTTAAGTGAGGTCATAAGAGTGGAGTTCTAATCCAACAGGACTGGTGTCCTTATAAGAAGAGGAAGAGAGGGGCCAGCCCTGTGGTCTAGTGGTTAAGTTAATGTGCTCCACTTTGGCAGCCTGGGTTCAGTCCCCAGGCATGGACCTATACCACTCGTCAGCAGCCCTGTGTCACAGTGACCCACACACAAAATAGAGGAAGACTGGCACAGATGCTAGCTCAGGGAGAATCTTCCTCAGCTGGAAAAAAAAAAAAAAAAGGAGTGGGGCCACCAGGGCTCTTTTTCCCCACACATGCACAGAGAAAAGGTCACGTCAGAACCAGAGAGAAGGCCACTGCCCACAGGCCAAGGAGAAAGATCTCAGAAGAAACCAAACCTGTCAGCATCTTGATCTTGGACTTCCAGCCTCCAGAACTGAGAAAATAAATTTCTATTATGTAAGCCACCTAGTCTGTGGCATTCTGTTATGGGAGCCCTAGGAGACTCATACAGGAACTAAATGCCATTAAGTTAACCTTGGAGACAAGCTTTTATACAAGGGGTTTATCATGTGACTTGGACAGAGAGCTGGCTTATAACCTATAGAAACAGGTCCTGACTGATTCTATGGCAGTTTGCTAATCACTGTTGGTTTGTGTAGCTTTGTTGTAATGTATCACTTAATAGCAAGATTGTGGAGAAGGAGACATAAAGCCTCAATATATCACTAACTGCCAGAGATTTCCTATATTTACCTAAAGGAACATGACCATTGTTCTAACTGGCTTAACTTTATCTGCAAAAATTTCTTGAAGTTCTATTAATCACTTTGTTCCCTTTAAGCATTCTGGCTTATCCCTATTTATAACTCCTTAAGCTTTCCAACCCATTAGACTTTCTGTTTAATTGATTTCCATTTGGCATCATATTCTTACTTTTGCCTCAAAAACAACATTTGATAATCAACCCATTCACTAACCACCTCTTTCAAAATATATTTACTAATCTCATAAGGATGATCTGTATCTGTATTATTTCTTAGCAAGCATACAGCACACAAGAAAGGGCATTTAGCACATGCAAACTACATATGGTTACACATGACTTGTCCCTTACCCTGTCTGTTATTATTTTTTTAATAGGCTTTATTTTTTAGAGAAGTTTTAGGTTCACAGCAAAACTGAGCTAAAAGTACAGAGTTCCCATATATCCCCTGCCCCCACACACCCACATCCTCCCCCACTATCTACATCCTGCACCAGAGTGGCACATTTGTTAATAATCAACGAACCCACACTGACACACCATTATCACCCCAAGTCTACAGTTTACATTAGGATTCACTCTTGGTGTTGAATATTCTATAGATTCGGACAAACGTATAATGACATGCATCCACCATTATAGTTTCATACAGAGTAGTTTCACCGCCTTAAAAATCTTCTGTGCTCCACCTAGTCATCCCCCCCCCTCCCCCTTAACCTGGCAACCACTCATCTTTTTACTCTCTCCATAGTTTTACCTTTTCCAGAATGCCAAATAGTTGGAATCAGACAATACGTAGACTTTTTCAGACTGGCTTCTTTCACTTAGTACTATGCATTTAAGGTTCCTCCATGTCTTGATCGCTTATTTCTTTTTAGCAACGAATAATATTACATGGTATGGATGTACCACAGTTTATACCTATCCGTTATTTTCCTAAGACATACAGTCATAAAATTACAAGCCTTAAATGCTCATGATCTCTTCTAAGCACTAAAGTTAATTTTCTTCATCCACAAACAGTGGTATTTTAAGATATTTCATTAATATTGTTGCATATTACAGGCTTGTATGTTGACAGAGATTTCCACCTTTTCCCTATGTTTTTGAAGCAAAATTAATGACAAGTGTGCTTAAACCAAGCTCTATCTCAGTTTGTTATATAAATATATTTTACCTGTTACACTACTTAACGCTACTAATTTTATTTTTTCAGGCAGCAAAAAATCCAGACTATAAGTAGAACATATTCATCTCAAAATACAAATTGACAACACTGATGGAACTGTAATTTACTACAGCCTATAATTTTTATTAGCCTGATGCATCATTACTGTATTCTGATTTTATCTCCCATCCATAACTACGTTTTTTAAGACCCAAGTAAAATCTCCAATTACTTGAAAATAAATAATGGTTTTTCAAATTTCACAAATACATCAACTACCCTAACAATACTGAAAAACATTCTTAAGTGATATAATTAACAAAAAGACAAAACTAAAATAAACTCTTCTTCCACCTATTTGTCTCTAAAACCAAAACAGAAAAGTCTCTAGAGTTAGACCATTTTCCATTCTATATGCCTCCAAATATTTCCTTTTAGTGCCAAATGTTTTAAATATAATTACAATAGGCTGGTAAAGCAGAAAGAGACAGAAATAAGGAAGGGGAAACTGAAAATCTGAAAACTAACAAAACAAACAACTAATATAACTTTGTATAAGGTATCTCCTAGGACAATATACTATTTTATAAAAGTGAGACACAATAATGTATAGTTTATTTATTCTTTTTTCATATTCATTTTCACTATTTTACATCCCTAGAGAATTTTTTTTTTTTGAGGAAGATTAGCCCTGAGTTAACATCTGCTGCCAATCCTCCTCTTTTTGCTGAGGGAGACTGGCCCTGAGCTAACATCTGTGCCCATCTTCCTCTACTTTCTATGTGGGACGTCTGCCACTGCATGGCTTGTCAAGTGGTGCATAGGTCCACACCTGGGATCCGAACCAGCAAACCCTGGGCTGCCAAAGCGGAACATGCGAACTTAACTGCTGTGCCACTGGGCCAGCCCCTCTAGAGACGATAATTTTAAAACTTACCTTATTGTATAATAGGGGATGATAAAATTCACTAATTAACTTGAGAATGTATCTCATCAATACAGAAAATGAAATTTGAAACAAGTGTATTTAAGGAATATTTTCTATCTTTATTACAGAGCTATAGGCTTTTACTATTCATTCAAGTCCAGAGGTTTTTCCTAGAATAATATACTTCATTTACTCATAAGATCTGGGTGGCAAAAAACCTCTCTCCAAAATTTATAATGTATTCAATTCCGCATTCACATTGTAAATTTTCCTTGGGCAAGAAAAGATTTGTACCCCATAAAACATGTATTTTGTTAGCAAAACCTAACCACTGAATCAGAAAATCAAAGTTCCTTCTAAAAAGGAAGTTTCAACATCTTTATATTAATCACTTTCTTAAAACTTTTCATATTTTTTGTTCATGTGATCTTAGGGGCTATTTTAAATAATCAACCCTGGGTGTTACCCCATAATTCACCAGTCATGGCTCCTAAAACATTCTATCTACCTCTAATTTTAAAATAAAAGTGGACAAATTATCTCTTGGTTAAAATGTCTACATAAATTAGATTTATATCTATAGGAATGATAATCAGCTCCTCTAGCCTAAGTATTATCCACTTCCATCTTCCTCTCCACTCCCATAAAAGAATAAATTATAGCCTATTCACCTCAGTCTACTTACTTGAGGCCCTTAAATGATTATTTCTCTATTTAAGATTAAACAGAAGGTTTGCTATTTTGTATAGTTATATCCAGATGTATCATTGATAACTAATTCTACAAAGCAAAACAAGAACGCTAATACATTACCTATTACTAGTATACAATCAAAGCATTACAAAGATGGTTCAAACATTAAGTTATCTACTTCCCCACTTATGAATTCAGAACTAAACAAGTCAGGATGGCAAGGAGAAACCCAAGGGATATCTTCCCAAAGTGGTTGTTTACTATTATTCAACTCTGCAAAACTATACAGGCTTCCAGATAGCCAAGTTAGGTTATTTCAAGTTCTGACACCAGCAGGATACAGCTACTTAAAAGGGGTTGGAGGGCCGGCTCCATGGCATAGTGGTTAAGTTCACACGCTCCACTTTGGTGGCCCAAAGTTTTGCCTGTTTGGATCCTGGACACAGACATGGCACCACTCATCAGGCCATGCTGAGGCAGCATCCCACACAGCAGAGCCAGAAGGACCTGCAACCAGAGTAAACAACTATGTACTGGGGGGACTTTGGGGAGAAGAAGAAGGAAAAGAAAAAAAAAAAGATTGGCAACAGATGTTAGCTCAAGTGCCAATCTCAAAAAGTAAAAATAATACAAGGGGGTGGGGGAATCACAAAACGTAGTATATCCATATGAGGGAATATTATTCAGCCCTAAAAAGGAATGAAGTACTGATACATTCTACAACACGGATGAACCTATGCTAAGTGAAAGAAGCCAGTTACAAAGGATCATATGTTGTATTATTCCATTTATACGAAACGTCCAGAATAGGCAGATCTATAGAGACAGAAAATAGATTAGTGGTTGTCAGGGGCTGAGGGGATGCAGAGAACGAGGACTGAGTACTAACAGGTATGGGGTTTCTTTTTGGAGTGATGAAAATGTTCTGGAATTAGACAGACATAGTAGTTGCACAACCTTGTGAATATACTAAAACCCACTAAATTGTACACTCTAAAATGGTGGGCTTTGGGGCCGGCCCAGTGGTGCAGCGGTTAAGCGTGCACGTTCCAATTCGGCTGCCCAGGGTTCACTGGTTCAGATCCCAGGTGCGGACATGGCACTGCTTGGCAAGCCATGCTGTGGTAGGCATTCCACGTATAAAGTAGAGGAAGATGGGCACAGATGTGCGCTCGGGGCCAGTCTTCCTCAGCAAAAAGAGGAGGATTGGCAACAGTTAGCTCAGGGCTAATCTTCCTCAAAAAAAATAAATAATAAAATAAAATAAAATGGTGGATTTTATGGTAAGTGAATTATATTTTTTAAAGAGGTGGTAGGAGGGTCATTCAAAATCTATCCTTAAAACAAGCATCAGAAAATTACATCTTAATTTAATAGTAACCTATTTTTTAAAGGAAAAGGTGGGAAGTAAAATCATAGGAGAACAAAAAGAAAATCTCAACATCTAGTAAATACTTGTTGAATATATGAATGAATATGCAGTGAAGAGTTTTAAAGTGATAACAGACATTAAGCCAAAGTAACCCTGAAGTTATTTAAAAATCAGATTATATGAGAGCACAAATCATAAATACTCTATTTTCATTAAAATTCCCTCATCTTTTCTTCCTCAGATAATTCACAGTAGAAAGAATAGGCAGATGGTTGCTAAGCTGTAGGAACATGCACTCCCATACCTCAACACTTCAGCAAAATCTTGTACCATCTACCAAGGCTGTTAAGCTGAGGCAAAGACCGGCCAGATATTAACGAAAGAATTCCTTTTTCTCTTGGACATATAGCTAGACCACATATGCCAGCCTCTGTATTTAGTTTCTGACTGAGTTATAGCAATGAGGTAGAAGCAAAAGCTCTGTGCGCCATTCCTAGGCCTGGCCCAATAAAAACCTTCCACAGACAATCAGTTGTCCATTCCCTTTTCCCTTCCTCCAACTTAATGCAGGTGAATATGACGAACTTGGAGCTCTAAATGGAGAGGGCCTACGTCATCAAAGCAGTGACCTACCTACCAAAAACATCCATTTTAAACTTCACATAAACAAGAAGTAACATGTAACATTTAAGTCATTATATGTGTTTTTTGTGGCTTGTTTGCTACAGCAACTAAAGTTTATTTTAACTCATATTAGCTTATAAACATGCATTAAATCTTCTTAAAAGGCATTCTAAATCATCAAAAGTATGTCACTCCATGGTGATTTAAAAACAGGTAATGTCTTTGTTATTCTGAACGATTTTCTGAAGGTTATTCTGGAGATTAATTTCTCCAACCTAACACCTCCAGCAAGTACCTTGACTGAAACCGTCTATGACTTTCCGTATTTCATGTTTTCTTTACCTGTACTGTGATTCTAAATATTAGTATTATCTTTCTAGGTATATGAGTTAACCACCAAGGTCATATAAATACAAATTCAGAACCTCTCATTCTTTCTGAAGATACTTAACAACACTCAAGACAACAATATAGTCAACGGACTCAGTTTTCTCAAGGCCTAAGTCACATGAGCTGGTTCAGTGTTTAACTGAGAAGTACCTTCAAATGCTGGGAAGAGCCATCTCTTTAAAGTCCTAAATGCCACTAAGTAATCAGAAAAGGGAAAAGAAAAGAGAAGAAGAAGGGAAGGGGAAAGTGGCAAAGAAAGGCCCAACTGGGCAAGGATGGTAGACATACATCCCCCAAAGCCCCAAGTACCATAAAGTCAACAACCTATGCCCATATTGTTGCATTAGAGCTGAAGTGTAGTAAAAGATCATTTCTTGTTTAACAGTTCCCATGTGAACCCAAACCTCAAAATGATCTCAGGAAAAATCCAAAAAGCTTACCATTTTACTCAGCAAACTAGCCACAACCTGAGATTAACTGGAAATAAACAAGATTCTGTTCACCCTTCCTATCCTGAAACAACAGATAACTCATCTGCCATTTTCTTATTAACTACTAATATTCTGGGGAGGAAAAAAAATCAAACAAATCAATGCATCTAAAAAGGAAAAGGGGGGCAGGGGCAAGAAAAAAGAATCAAAGACTAATCCAAAATTTTGCCCTTATAATAGCTAATGGAGATATAGTTCAGCCTCATTTTGAATGCTCTTTCTTTCTATCTATCTTTCCAAAGAGCAAGAGGATATGATTAAGGCAGGAAGAGCCACCTGCTCTGCCTGCTCAAAATCAGAGCTTACCTCCTTAGATTGATGGCCTTTGCCAAGTTTGGAACACCTTCCATCTCTGTTGTCTTCTGCCCCATCAGACTGCTGATAGGCCTATGGGGGGAAGAAAGAGAAACAGACCCGCTAGAACGCCATATCCAACTCATTATTTGCCTTCTCAAAAGGAATCATCAGTTCTTACTATTCACGGAAGGCAGATAATCTGACTGGTGCTTGGCCTCAGAAGATTGACATTGTTCTTTCAGATGCTTTTCTTTGAACAATTTAGTATCAAGAGTCTCAACAGGTAAGAAAGAATCAAATGCTGACTTCGGAGCAAACGAATCTCAGACAACCACATCAATACAGTAATAAAAACCCGTCCTCTGCCAACTAAGTCCTTCACTATGTCAAAAAACTTCAAAAGATTTTCAGACAGATAAATGGTATTAATCAGTGACACAGTGTGAAATGCTTAAGGATTCCCATGAATCAATGACCATATCCCTAAAACACAGTAGGATAACTACAAAGAATCCCAGTGGTAGGGGCTTCTAGAGATCTGACCTAGTCACTGCCTCGAAGATGCTCCCAAGCCATCACAGCAGAAAATGCACTATGTTCCCACTAACGTCTCTGCGTAGGGAGAGTCCATGCTTTCCCTCAGCACATATTCCTATGTCCACCTTCACGGTCAAGAAACACTTCCTCATGATCAACCAAAACCAATAAATTCATTTTCTCTAATTTTCTCAGAAAAACAACTTGGTATCTTCCTTATCCATCTCTTTATATGCTTGAAGGAGTAATCAAATCATTCACGTTTATTCTGTTCTCTAAACTAAATCACCACAAATCCTTTAACTCTTACAAAATTAATTTTCCATGAAACCTTTAGTTCTAGATATTAAATATAAACTACAACCTTAAGGTTCTCAACAGACAACATCAGACTACAGAAATGAAAGAGTCTAAGTATAAAAAATAAAACATAATAAAACAGATCTGAAGATCACACAGTATATTATCTACTGAAGCAGAAGTAGTAAAATGTTTGCATAAATTATCTTGTGCCTAATTTTCTGCTTTTCCCTCTCATATTGAGGCCGTAAAAAAGAAACAGCCTTGGGGCCAGCCTGATGATGCAGAGGTTAAGTGCGCACGTTCCACTTCAGTGGGCCAGGGTTCCCCAGTTCAGACCCCGGGGGCGGACATGGCACCACTTGGCAAGCCATGCTGTGGTAGGCATCCCACGTATAAAGTAGAGGAAGATGGGCATGGATGTGAGTTCAGGGCCAGTCTTCCTCAGCAAAAAGAGGAGGATTGGCAGCAGTTAGCTCAGGGCTAATCTTCCTCAAAAAAATAAAAGAAACAGCCCTTAAGTACAGTTTATTAAGTATATGGATATCCTTAATATTGCAAAGAACTAGATTCGAGTAAAATGGACTAAAAAAGTAACTTTCTATATAATGAATTTCATTTTGTCTTTTTCTAAAATCAGGAGATATAAATCTGAAACTCCTAAAGCTGCCTTATTAAAAAATGTGCTTTCAGGGGGTGAGCCCCATGGCCAAGTGGTTAAGTTTGTGCACTCCATTTCAGCAGCCCAGGGTTTGCTGGTTTGAATCCTGTGCACAGACTTACACACTGCTCATCAGGTCACACTGTGGTGGCATCCCACATAGAAGAACTGGAATGACCTACAACTAGGATATACAACTATGCAATGGGGCTTTGAGGAGGAAAAAGAAAAACAGAGGAAAATTGGCAATAGATTTTACCTCAGGGTCAATCTTCCTCACTAAAAAAACAAAACTGTGCATTCAAGAAAAATACAAATCATCAGTTATCTACTTTCATCATTCTGAAAATAATGTAGAGGGATTATCTACTGACAAGATAAAATTAAAATGGAAAAAGTGACCTGTTACAATATTATTCAAATTTTCAGAATATTAACATTCATTGCCGATTGCAAAGTACCATGAAGCGAATGAAAAAAACTTTTTATCCACCTGAAATTTTTTTTAAGTGATTTGAAAATAGTGAACAAAAATGTTTAGGCCCTTTCAACTATTAACTTTGGTATGAAACTAGACCTAGTTACTTAAAAACGGTTTTTCTTCTGTGTTGTGAAAATTCTCAATTTATCAACCACATCATTAACAGAGAGACTTTGCTTGTAAATAATTTCCAAATTTAAAGTCTGTTTTAAGCCACTTATTCCTTTAAAATAAAAAATATGTTAATGATTATACTACTTCCCCATACTTGCCATATAGTGGTGTGCTAATTCTTTTGATCAAGAAATAAGGAATATTTTCTTTCCACTAACCATAAATGTTTTAAGGTAAAGGCTTGAAGATATTTTATTAGACTAAAATCTTGATAAGAAATCTAAAAAGCAAATGAATGTTACATGGGGGATGGAAATGGCAGAAAGGTCAGAGAACATGGCTCTACCACAAATGTTATCAGTTGTCAGTATCATTTTTCCATTTAACTTAAAAAAATGGATTTTCATTCAAAGAAATGAAGGGAAGAATCAGAGAAGAGTCTTTAAGTGATTAAAATTATCGCCATCTAAATCTCCTGCCATCTCCACAATTCAAGGGGAAAGTCATCCATTATAAACCCAAGGAATTTGAGGGCCAGAGAATTCTCCCCAGAGAATCAAATAATAAATGGTTCTATATCAGCTCTGCATGCTACTATGTTGTAAATAATGATTCAAATTCATAAGTTTTGATAAACAAAATGAAATATGATACTAAATCTTACTTCTCCAATTCTGTTCACATTAAAAATGACCAAACACTATTAGATACCAAGAATCACTAAAATGTTCATATTCCTTGACCTACTTCCCCAAATATATTCTAAGAAAATTATCCAAAGAGAGGGAAATCTATATGTGTGAAAAAATATTCACTGTAATGTGAAAAATACTAGAAAAAATGTCCAACCAATCAACAGGAGAAGTGTTTTTGTTTTTGTTTTTGTTTTTTTTTTATTGGCACCTGGGTTAACATCTGTTGCCAATCCTTACTTTTCTTCCTCTCCCAACCCCCCCCCCCCCCCCAGTACATAGTTGTATATTCTAGTTGTAGGTCCTTCTGGCTCTGCTACATGGGACGCCACTTCAGCATGGCCTGATGAGCTATACTAGGTCCGCGCCCAGGATCTGAACTGGCAAAACTCCAGGCTGCCGAAGCAGAGTTCTCGAACTTAACCACTGAGCCATGGGGCTAGCCCCTGGTTTTTTAAAAATTTATCTATGGGGCCAGCCCAGTGGCGCAGCGGTTAAGTTCACACGTTCTGATTTGGTGGCCTGGGGTTCGCCAGTTTGGATCCTGGGTACGGGACCGCTTGACAAGCCATGCTGTGGTAGGTGTCCCACATATAAAGTAGAGGAAGATGGGCACGGATGTGAGCTCAGGGCCAGTCTCCTCAGCAAAAAGAGGAGGACTGGCACCAGATGTTAGCTCAAGGCTAATCTTCCTCAAAAAAATAAATAAATAAAATCTGAAAAAAATAATTTTCCTATATTTATTTGTGCCACGAAGGATTGGAGATAGCTTACAAGAATATATCTTAACAATTAATTATATATGTATAAAATGTGGACCAAGGAAAAAAACAATTTAAATATGCCAATCAAGTAGGGTCCAAACTAATTATGGTCACACTGAGTAACCAAGGTGAAAAAACAAAGTGGCCATTAAATAATTCTCATTAGACAAAGGGGAAAGCATAGTTTCTCAGAGAAAACAAGAATTGTTCGTAGACAGCATACCTTCTGAATGACAGGTGTAGACAGATATTTAACAAATAATAATTAAAGATTATACAAGGAAAATACGTATGATAATGTTAAGGAAAAGAAACAAAATTATATGTACATTCTAACTGCAGTGATATAAGAACACGGTACACATGGAAAAAAGACTAGAAGGTCATACATAACCTTATCCCCCCACAGAACTATGATTTCTTTGACTGCAGTGACCATATCATACTCTTCTGTACCACAACCATACCTAGGCTGAATGCCAGGCATACAGTAGTAGTTTAATATTTTTAATATTTATAGCTGTCTATATTTACTTGACTTATTTAAGATAATATTTGGCTTAATGGCTTACAAGATGGAAATACTCGATATACAACAGAGCTAATGAATATAAAGTATTTTCTGACTAAGAACCCATTACTGCCACACCTTGAGTAGCAAGGTTGATTGTAGACTCCTTACACAGTTGAAAAGCACCAACAGCCTTTCTCAATCCACAACTTCCTTATTCCTCTCCACATATATTTCAGCTTCTTCCTTAAGACTCACAAGGTGTTAACTACCAAGAAGTGTTATTGTTACTTCCAAATAAGGAATAACATACAGCATGTTAAAAAATGTTTTATTCATGTTGCAAAACCAAAGATACTTCTTATATAGTTCAAATATTGAAAAGAGAGCAACCAGAAATTTCTAAAATCAAACATGACCACAAAACCGTAACAAAATTTTTATAGACTGAACTTCTCAATTGTAAAATCATACCACAACCTGAGAGATTCATACTATCAAAAGCTGTGAAGTGTCTCCTTTAATTCAGTTCCTATTTCTTGACATTTTCTTGCTTCTCTAATAGCAAGCAACTACAACCAAAATTTCCCCTTTTAACATAGGAAGTAGTCTTTAAAGCAGAAGCTGGACTTTTTTTGTGGCTATTTTTTAAAAGGGATATGTGCTCTAAAACATGTCAATCAGAATTGACAGTCTTTTAAAATTAAATACTAAACATATTAAATATAAACATGGAAATTGGACAAGATACTGTTATCATTATGGCATTCAAAAACACAGCACTAAACAGAAAAAACTATACCCATCCCTCCTCTACAACAGGTATCCATCATTGGTAATTTCTGTGGCCTTAAATAAGTGCTTATTTAAAACAGATGTTAATAACACTAAAAAATACATTTAAAACATTTAAAAAGTTTAAAAAATAAAAATAGATGTTAGGTTACAGTAACTTTAATAAAAATCACTGCATATTCTTTAAATAGTAGAATTAAGATTAAATAGTCAAGATATTCTGTTTCCTACTATACAAGAAAGAATTAATATACTCTGACATACATCCATTTACATTGGCTTTCATCTTTTAAAAAACATATTCCCAGTCCTGGTTTTCCAATAAGATAGGGCATTGATGATACTTGAGGATTACTTCCTACCACCACCTTTTTAAAAAATAAAGGACTTTGATTCATATTGGAGATTTGAGGGGTTGGGGGGGGAGCTAAGAGAGTAAAGCGAAAAAAGAGTCAAACTCTTTTTCCCTCCAAAACTTTTTTCAGATGTTTAAATGTGGTAAGATAAAGACTTGGAAGAAAATTTTAAGATAGACTTCATATCATACTCAATTAAGGCTTAGAGAAAAACAGAAGGAAGAGAGAGGAAAACAATTAGATGGCAAAGAGAAAAATACTCCAAAGTATCAAAGGAGAAGGAGTTAAGTTCCAAAGCATTAATAAAAGAAGATTTATCATGGACCAAGAGAATTAGTGTTATCAGCTTTGTGCATCTGAATAGTCGATTTTGATTAATCACAGCTGTAAGTTCTTTAACAAGATTTAGACATGAAGATTTACTTCAAAATGGGATAGCAGACTCCTAGGAGGAGAAGTTCTTGGAGGGATATTATACTAATAACAAAAAATAAAGTTTTCAGGTCAAATTTAGCTCAAGATCATACCCAACACTTGGTGAAGAATTTCCTCATCCTGTCCCTAAAGAATTATCATTATTTTTAAATAATACTTTATTTTTAAAAATTACTTTGAATTAAGATGGAAAACATAGGGGGCCGGCCCTGTGGCCGAGTGGTTAAGTTTGTGCACTCTGCTTTGGTGGCCCAGGGTTTTGCAAGTTCGGATCCTGGGCATGGACCTAGCACCGCTCATCAAGTCATGCTGAGGCAGCAGAGTCCCACACAGCAGAGCCAGAAGGACCTACAACTAGAATACACAACTATGTACTAGGGGGCTTTGGGGAGAAGGAGAAGAAGAAGAAAAAAAAGATGGAAAACATAGTAATCAGTACTTCTGAGAAAGGAATATGAGGATGGATAATACTTCTTACTTCAATTCTGTTCACATTAAAAATGACCAAATGCTATTATGTACCAAGAACCACTAAACAGAACATGACAATTCCAAAAAAGAATATGCCAATTCCAAAAGAGATGGCTATGACTCATTGGACTGGATGACAAATTAAGAGACTACTATATTTTGTTTACATTTACTAGAAAGGAACAGGGTGCAGGTTCTTTAAATTTCAGTAATAAAAAGGATAAAGTGTATATGAAAAAATTAGTAATTCACCCCATTTAGTTACTTTTGTGAAAAAATCAGCAGTATCTCCTCTGAAGGAAAGAGGTATTTTAAGGTACTTTGATATCAAAGACACAATTTTAAGTACAAGGTAATTCTTCCTTTCATATCTCCCTTATCATAGAAGCAGATTGCTTAATGCATAAAAGGATTCTAGACAATGAGTTCCTTTCTAAGTTAAAAGAAAATTTCCTTATCTAAAACTTGGTACTCTTCAGAAATCAGAAGGAAAACTTAATAGGTAAAACAATGAGAAGTCAGTTCTGTCAACTGTGCCTTTAGTATTTGGTTCTAAAATACTATATAAGCCCTGATATAAAAACACAGTCAAGGGCCAGCCCCAGTGCCCTAGTGGTTAAGTTTGACACACTCCACTTTGGTGGCCTAGGTTCAGCTCCTGGGCATGGACCTACAACACTCGATGGTTAGCAGCCATGCTATAGTGGCAGTGGCTCACATACAAAAAGAGGAAGATTGGCAACAGATGTTAGCTCATGGTGAATCTTCCTCAGCAAAAATAAAAAAAAAAACACAGTCAAGTTAGGATTAAAATATTATCTCTAATAGCCAATTTTTCTTCTTTTTTGAATAGAGAATACTAATTTTTATTTTATTTTAATTTTTTGCTGAGGAAGATTCGCCCTGAGCTAACATCTGTGCCAATCTTCGTCCACTTTATATGTGGGTAGTCACCACAGCTTGTCTGACAAGTCGTGTAGGTCCACACCTGGGATCTGAACTCACAACCCAGGCCATTGAAGCAGAGCACGCCAAACTTAACCACTACGCTACAGGGCCAGCCCCAAGAATGGTAACCCTTGAAATCTACCAAAAGCTTGCAATTGCCACAAGACTGTTTCTCTAGATGAGTGGTACTCATTGCAATGTGACTCCAGTAATTTATTTGTTAGTATATGCACTGTGGACTTCATCAAACAGCTCTCTAAGACCTCAAATTTCTATAATAGAATCACAGAAGCCACCAGATGTATTCAACGTTAACAAAGGAAGGGTACAGCACTGTAGGTATCTACAAGCCTAAAAAGTACAAAGACACGACCACGTGGCTCATTTTGTCTCACTCTAGTTGGCTTCTGTTACCAACATCCATTGGTTCCCTTCTACAACATCTGCTTAATAGCCCTGTGAGTTCTCCTTGAATTCTAGAAGGCTTGAACTCCAGATTCTCAGTGGTAGTAGGTTAGCTCTATTAGGTTCTTCCAGAGTCCTGGAGGGAGCAGTCAGGTATCTCACACACTCCAAGCCTGGTAGTGAAGACTATACACCATGAATGCCAGTCCCTTAATAACAGGCGTCACTGCGTAGCCTGAACGGGTGATGTGAGAGGAGTAACTGTTGGCCATCTCTTGCTCCCCACGGGGCTGAGAGTTCACAATGCGGGGGGTGGGGGAGAACTGGAGCGCTCTCTGCCTGCCTGAGTCAAACATGAAAACAGGCCATGAAGTTTCTCCCCATTTCTGTTTCTAATTTTGACTTAATTAAGTCCACTTTCATTAGCCAAAAAGAGGAAATCATCCTTGGGGTCTGAAACCATAATTATTTTTACATCAAGAATAATATATGAAATTATATTAAAAATGATATGATCCTGAAAAATGACATTCTGTTCCTCTAAATGCCCCCAGTTTTCCACCAGAAAAGGAAAAGAGATTTCAGTAATTTTTTATATATACTTCAAAGCTAGAGTTTCTCTCACATTTTTAAATTTCAGAGCAATACAGGAACCAATGCAACTTTGTGTACCTGGTCAAAATCGGAAAGAATGATCCACATATACACACACCCCAGAATCCAGCACAATGGATAAAGCACATTGTTAACTGCAAACAAAGGCTGAGAGCTAAATTGAAGAAGAGAGTCTTACAGGTATCTTCGATTTAGTCATTTCTCCAGACATAGGCACCACGTGAGAATGTGAACAAAAAAGAACTGAACCTAGTTCCCGGGTCCCACTCTCGAGTCTGGGATGACAATTCCAAGCACGTAGCTGAAACCCTAGTCAAATGTCAGGATGAGTCACTGCACCATTACAGCCCACTCTTTCATGTGTACTGATGAGGGGAAGTATTTTTACTTACTCTGGTCAGCATAGTTTTTTGCTTTGAGTTCAAGCTGTCTTGTTTGAGATTCTAAAGATTCCACTCGGGTCTGTAAATCCTTTTTTTCCTGTTCTTGAGAGTCTTCAAATTCAATGAATTTCTAATAAAAAAGAAAAATATATTATTTTCACAAGAGAAATGAAAATTTTTTTTAACATTATCAACTCCTGTGTTTCTTGGTATCAAGACACGAGACAATTAGGTAATTAGACATTAACTACTCAAAAAGATCTCAGAATTCTGAACTTAGTTTCTCTATAACTTTAGTTTTCTATAAAAATTAATTTTTAAAACCTCCAAGTATAGAAGGAAAAAGGTGAGAAAATAATTTGTTTATGAGAGTGTTCCCACTTCATACAATGGGCATTCCAAAGGAAATACATGTATCATATTCCAAACATATAAATCCTTTAACAGCATACTGGCATATTTATCTGAGTTCAAGAGAGTTTTTTACATAATTTTATACATAACATGTACAACAAACGGAGAACTGAAGAATTATGAAGTAATTAAAACTGAAACCCATACAGAAAAGTGTATAGTTCACAAAAAACCTAGACATCACTAAATACACCATAGCTTTAATATGAAATGTTTTTGTCCATTACCTACTTTATCTGTCCTGAAACTTTTCAATCACTGTAGTGGACTCTGTTTTTCGTTTGAACACACTGCCTTCCTTCGAGGAACTTCTCCCTAGTTTCATGTTAATTCTATGCAGTCCATGTAATTCGATTGGTGAAGACTCATCTCCCTAGGGATGGGCATATGACTTGAACCAGACTGATCAGGGTCCTCTCCAGGACATCTGCTAGTTATTAGGAAGAATACTACCTCTCTTCCTCTGGAATCACAAACTCTAAGAATCTAGCGGACTTAAGCTGCAGATGGGCATCTTTTTCCAACACATGGAAAGCATATTCTTGAGAATAAAGCCAATACAAAGAAGACAAAGAGCAAGGAGGAAGAAAACCCTAATTAAAGGTACTATTTGAGTTCTAGATTCAGTAGTTCCTGGAGCTGGTATTCCCCAGTGTTTTTTATTTTTTCAGTTACATAAACCAATAAATTCCTATATTACATAAGCTTGTTTGAGTTGGTTTCTATCACAAGAAACTGAAAGCATCCTAATATAGTCATCTACTTTCCCCTCAAGAGCCATCTGACTTCCTTATATTATTAGCCAATGTTTTCCTTATCTTTGACTCTTGAAAGCTACAACCTCTGAAACATTGGTTCTTAATCATTTGGGGGTCCGCAGACACATCTGGGTATTTGATACATCCATAAAACATGTTTCCCCAGAAAAAATGCCCTTACCCCAAATTCCGCCTATTTTTCTCAGGGCTCAGAGACCCCTTAATTCCTTCCACAAACCCCACATTTAGCACCCCTGCCCTATATTTTCTATGGAGATATTCCATATTTGTGAGGCTTCTGGGAAGTCTCAAACAGCCATTGTTTATTTTTCCAGAATATTAATCTAAAGATGTCTAGACATAGAAGGAGTAAAGGTTATAGTAAATATAAGAAAAGAGGCAAACTTGACAAATCATTCATTCAAGAAATGTCTACTGACTACTTACTATGTGCCAGGCACATGGAACATGACAGTACCATACTATCCGTGCTTTCCAAGGGCAGTCACTGGCTACAGATCAAATGCAGGCAGGTGATATAAAGGTTACATTGAACAGAAAAGCAGCAACTATGTAACAGGATGTTGCTGATGAAGTCTGAGTGAGTTATTTCAGCATTTTGCCTGGGGATATAAGCAAAGACTAAGAATTAATAAGAAAATGTAATTATTTTTTGGCCTGCTTTGAAAATGATGCTCCTTTGGCTAAGTGAACTGCTATATCTGGGTAGGTGTTCAGAAATTCTTATTGGAGGCTTCTTTTATGCTATGGATAAAATGCTGTTTTAAAGAACATACAGCAGATGTTTACCAAGTGACACTTAAAATGCTGTGCTAATAAACTCCTAACAAAAAACTTTACCACTAACAGATTGGTGGCTGCCAGGGTCAGGGCTGGGGGTGGGGGAAATGGGTGAAGGTGGTTGAAGGTTACAAACTCCCAGTTATAAGATGAATAAGTTCTGGGGTATAAGGTAGAGCATGGTTAACCACAGTTAACAATACCACCGTATTGTATATTTGAAATTTGCTAAGAGAGTAGATTTTAAAAGTTCTCACCGAAAAAAAAATTTTAACTATGTGAAGCGATGGATATGTTACCTAACATTATTGTGGTAATCATTTTGCAATATATACATGTATCAAATCATTACATTGTACACTTTAAACTTACATAACATTACATGTCAATTATTTCTCAATAAAGCTGGTAAAAAACCCAACTTCACCCCTATTCAGCCTCTTCAGTACTTCTTTCTGACTGATAGAAGAAACATCATCACGGATACAGAGCTGCATGTCTGCTTCGTTTCTTAGCGACCCAGTTTGGCTACAGAAGGGCATGAATAATCCATAACTGTTTAGCAGTCACTACTACCTGCTTATTCTACAAGCATGACTTAGACCTACCTAGATGATTCAAGCTTCAGAATTTTCCACCTTTTATTACGACCACTGAGGCTTCATATCACCTTAAGTAAATATGATGAAAGGAAGAAAGTTTTTTGGTTTTTTTGCAAAATGATGTGACAGTTCTTGGCCTGGCAGAGCTATTTATCTCCAAATGGAAATCTCCTGTTTCTCCAGTTTCCCTTTACAGGAAAGGACTGGAGAGAATGAAAATATTCCAAAGCAAATACACAATCCCAGGCCTTTCTTTCAGGCAAATTAATACAGATAAATTTAGAGACTACAAAAGTGAGCTGCCGTTTCTCACAAGAGTGTATATGTTTTTTCCTTTCTTGTTCTAAACAGTAGATCTTAAGCATTTTGTAATCATGAACTCCTTCGAGAATCTTACAAAAATAGATCCTTTCTCCCAGGAAGATAAATATATGAAACACAAAACTGTGAGTTCAATTTCAGTGCATCTTCGAGTTCTACAAGAAATCAAGAATGATTTTCCCCATTTACGAAAATTGTAAATCTTGATTTTTAAAAATAATTTTAAGAAATTCTCTCTGCTCTTGAAAATCCCAATTTTAAATGTGTATTACATCTTGGCTTGGAAATGTAAAGCTGCCATCCTCATTTAAAATGTTAATCACTGTTACACAACAAAAATAAAAATACTCCTCAGTTCTGATAAGGCATGTTAATACATACAGGGCAGTGAAAGCCTAGTAGGATAAACACTTCTTAAAAGCCTTTAAAGAGTAAAAATAGAAAGTAACAAATGACTGAAATTTTCTAAATTGTTACCCAAGAAAAACATCTGTCAAATGGACTAGTTTGGGGCCACTGTTTTGTGAAATATCCCTGAAAATACAGATAACCTTGGGAACAGAAGTTGGTATTGTGTAGAGTAGCTCAGGAAACAGAATACTGATGATAACTACAAAAGACTTCAGAAGATAGCCAAGCTCTCTATATGGCACTTAGCAATCATGTGAAAGTAAGAAATATTGATATAAGAATATAAGAAAAAGAAAATTGGAGTAGAAATAGAAAAGTTTCATAAAATTCAATCAAATGCCAAAATAAAGCTCTTAGCAGAAAAAGGTTTGGTGCACGGCCCTAATAGGGGACTCCTTTTCCCTGCGTTGGGGTTGGAGGTAGATTATAAGGGAGGTAATGAGAACTGTTTCTTTTTTTCTATACTTAATCTTCTCTACTACAGAGAAAATCCTCACGCAATAGGTGACATGGGCTACACTAAAAAGCAAGTCCTCCAACAAGGCTTTTCACATCTCTTCTACACTGAGAGATCCTAGGTGGGCTAGTAGCACGTGAGTACTGCTGAACCTCCTTACTAGCTTTGTAGACTACAAACCTGGCTGATTCTTGTTTTAAAGTCTTCTCTCTTTTTTTTTGCTGAGAGAGATTCACCCTAAGCCAATATCTGTGCTGATCTTCCTCTGTTTTGCCTGTCGGTCCTCGCCATAGCATGGCTGCCGGCAAGTGGTATAGGTTGGTGCCTGGGAACCAAACCCAGGTCACCAAAGCAAAGCCCACCGAACTTAACCAGTAGGCCCTGGGGCGGGCCCTAGTCTTCTTAATTTACTTCAAAGAAGCATATCTGCTTTCTACTCCTGTTAACTTTGATATAACAAACTAATTGAGATAACATAAAAATAGGAACATATCCGATTCTGTCGCTTTCTAGTCAAAGAAAAATTTGTCGTCAGGGCGGTCCAGTGGCATAGTGGTTAAGTTTGCATGTTCTGCTTCAGTGGCCCAGGGTTCACAGGTTCAGATGCCGGGCGTGGACCTGCACACTGCTCATCAAGCCATGATGTGATGGCATCCCACATACAAAGTAGAGGAAGAGTGGCACAGATGTTAGCTCAGCGACAATCTTTCTCACTAAAAAAAAAATTCTTGTCACAATAAAGCCATACACCTATTTACAATGACTGTTTTCCAGATGTCAGCAGAAGTACCAAAAAGGCTGTTAGGCAGTATAAAGATATTTACTACCAACTAGTAAGTAACATCATTCATAAGATTTACTCTTAAATTAAATAACATATTAAATATAAAACTAAAACTCCTTATCCATCCATCCAATCCAAGCACTCACTTCATGAAAGCCATCAAAGAAACAGTAAACAGTGAAGAATATAACATTCTAAGTACCATAGTGAAAGCAAGTATAAGGGGCAAAAGAAATAAGTGACTAAATCTGCTTTAAAAAAAGAGAAGCCATTTCAGCTGACTCTAAAAGGAACAGTTTACCTGACGAAGTGGGGTAAAGACATTCCAGGCAGAGATAACAGTACAAGCAAAGGCATAAAGATCATGGCATGCGCAGGGAAATACAATTCGGGATTGAAATTTGAGTGGCTTATTCTTAGCCAAAGAATAAGTTGGGAATCTCTCCTCTGATTCACAAAGGGAATTAGTGGGAAAATAAGCTTCCATTCATCCATCCATCCTTTCAACACACAACTTGAGTCCCTATCATTCTAAGTGTTCTAAGGTGCTTGGAACGTAGTAGGTTACAAGACAATCAACATTTCAAACTATGAATATGAAATAAGACTTAAAAATCACAGAGTTCAAGTGTGCATGCAATGCAACCGCACTATAATCACATGTGACACAAAAGTACAAGATAATCAGAAAAGTGTACAGTGGGGAACTGACTGGATATGAGAGACTCAAGGAAGACATTCTTGAGACATTTAAACTGAGAGCTGAAGGATAAATAAAGGTTCATCAAGCAAAGAGGGGCTGAAAGAAACCAAGGAAATCCAGAATGGCCAAGCTTAAGAGACACGGGAGAGGGAATGGCCTGACATGAGGCTGGAAAACAGACAACAACCAAATCACACAGGGCCTTGCAGGATACTGGATCATATTAAGCATGCTGAACTCCACTCATACTCTGAAAAGTCCAGTCTGCGAAAATATGGGGAACACGATGGGGGTCAAGGGGAGTTTGAGAAGGGAATAGGAGTATTTGAAGGGAGACTAAAGGTTACCACAGTAGTCCAGATGAAAGATAATTACAAGAGTGGCAGTGAAGATGGAGAGACGAGGATGAATTTAAGGTATTTTGGAGGTAAAATAAACAAGATTGGTGACTGGATGAATGCAAAGGAGAAGAGAGAAGGAAAGGTCAGGAAACAATTTAGATTTCTGGTTTGACCACTGGTGGGGAAGGTGGTATCAATTATCTAGAGTAAAGAGATGGGGGAAGTACGGGTAATATAATAAAATTGATTTTTAATATCAAGGTGAGCTATCTGTGAGGTATTCAAGAACACATATGGAATATTTATTTGTAAATAAGGTATCTCATTATTTCGAGTGTAACTGGTACAACCTGCGTGGAGGTTAGCAATGTGGATCAAAGCCCTTACATTCTGAAGGGCTTTGATACAAAATGTTACATATAGTATGATCCTACTTTTATAAACCGGAGGAATAAATAGGCAAAAGAAAAGGTTTCCAGCCATATATCAACATGCTGACTATCGCTGTTTATCAGTGGTGAGACTTAGGGTGATTTTATCTTTTTTTAATAGCCTATCCTTACATAGTCTAAAGTTGCTGTTTTGGGGTTTTTGGTTTTTTGGGGGTTTTTAACAATAAACATGGATTATTTACATATTTTAAAACAATAAAGGAAAAGGGGGAAATGCAAAATATAGGACTATACCTCTTCAGTGGTGGCCGAAAAGCTCAACATGAACCTTAATTCATGTGCATTTCTGCTTAGAAATGCTTGACCTATCAAGTATTAATACTACCGTTTATCTGACCAAAAATGATAATGGGCATTTTTCTAAATGTAGTTAATCAAAATCAAACTCTGAAATGGAATACTGAGGGAGAGGGAAATCAATGTGAAGGGATAATTCCATTTTAATGATACAGTCATGTGTCGCTTAATGACAGGGATATGTTCCAAGAAATGTGTCATTAGGCGATTCGTCATTGTGTGATTACAGAGTGCGCTTACACAAACCTAGATGGTACAGCCTACTACACACCTAGGCTATACAGTATAGCCTACTGCTCCTAGGCTATAAACTTGTATAGCATGTTACTGTACTGAAGACTGTAGGCAACTGTAACACAATGGTAAGCGTTTGTGTATCTAAACATAGAAAAGGCAGGGTAAAATATGGTATAAAAGATAAAAAATGGTCCACCTGTATAGGGCACTTACCACGAGTGGAGCTTGCAGGACAGGAAGTTGCTCTGGGTGAGTGAGTGAGTGAGTGGAGAGTGAATGCGAAGGTGTAGGACGTTACTTGACACTACTGCAGACTTTATAAACACTGTACACTTAGGCTACAATAAATTTCTAAAAAAATCTTTTTTTGTCTTCAATAATAAATTAACCTTAGTTTACTGTAACTTTTCTACTTCATAAGCACTTTAATTTTTTAAACTTTTTGACTCTTTTGTAATAACAGCTTAAACACAAACACATTGTACAGCTGTACAGAAACATTTTATTTCCTTATATGCTTATTCTATAAGCTTTTCTCTATTTAAAAGAAAAAAACCTTTTTTTTTCCTTTACTTTTTAAACTTCTTTGTTAAACACTAAGACATAAACACACATATTAGCCGAGGCCTACACAGGGTCAGGATCATCAATATCACTGTCTTCCACCTCCACTTCTTGTCCCACTGGAAGGTCTTCAGGGACAGTAATAAGCATAGAGCTGTCATCTCCTATGATAACAGTGCCTTCTTCTGGAATACCTCCTGAAGGACCTGCGTGAGGTTCTTCTTGAGGAGGTGTCACTCTTTTCAGAAATATGTCCATGATGGTTTGCTTGGTTTGTTTCTTTTTTTCATCATAGATTTACTTGTAAGTAAATAATACACCATGAACATTCCTCTCTATTAATGAAAACCTTTCAATGTTGGGGTTCATGTTTTCAAACTATTTAACAAGCTTGTTGAGGTCTGCAAAGGCTTCTGCTAAACACTTCATTGTGAATTTTCTTGGAGGTTCTTCTTTTTCTTCTCCTGCAGTTTCCTTTTCTCTGTCTCTTCTTCAGCTAAGCATTCACGTTCCAGTCCCAACAACTACTCATTAGTCAGTTCCTCAAGAACCACCTCTAGGGGCCGGCCTGGTGGTACAGTAGTTAAGTTCACGCACTCCACTTCCACAGCCCACGGTTCACAGGCCTGGATTCCAGGCATGGACCTATGCACCGCTCATCAAGCCATGCTGTGGCAGTGTCCGGGATACAAAATTGAAGAGAATTGGCACAGATGTTAGCTCAGCAACAATCTTCCTCAAGCAAAAAGAGGAAGAATGGCAACAAATGTTAGGTCATGGCCAATCTTTCTCAGCAAAAGAAAAAGAACCACTTCTAGGAGTTCCTCAGTGTCATCCCCACGCACACACAGGTTAAAGTTGTTTGCCATCTCAACGATAGCCTTGTTGATTTTTGCATTCTCTTCATCCTTGGCAAATCCTTTGACATCATGGACGAACGTCTTGAGTGTCTTCTTCCAGATGCCATACATATACTCCTTGGTGACATCACCCCAAACCCAAGCAAGGTTCTTGATGCAGTCATAGATGCTGTTACATTTCCAGAATTATATCAGTGTCTTCATCAGTTGCAGCAATAGCCCGGGGAAATGTCCTTCTCAGGTAGTAGTCCACTGGTTGGATCAAAGAGGTGGTGTCTGGAGGGAGAAACACCACTTTGATGTTGGGAAGAAGATTACCAATAAAAGGAGGATGTCTGGGAGCATTACCAACAATAAGCAAAATCTTGAAATGTATGGTATTCTTCAAACGGTACTTCTCCATTTTACTGGCAGAGCAATTTAGGAGGGCATCATTGGATCATCCATGACTCCTTATTGCTCATGTAGTACACTGGCAATATGTGCTTACTGATATGCTTAATGGCCCTGGAGTTCTCACTGTGCCAGATCACAAATGGTTTCAATTCACGGGCTACAACATTGCCCCCAGGCACAACTGTTATCCTGTCCTTTAAAAGCCTTGAAACCTGGCATTGCCTTGGTCTCCTTTTGATAAAAGTCCTTTCAGGCATCCATTTCCAGAATAGGGAGGTCTCATCTATACTGAATATTTGCTCTGGCAAGTAATTTTCCTCCACTATCAGCTTACTGAGTTTCCAAAAATTCTTCAACTGCCTTCACATCAGCACTCGAAGACTCACCACTCACTTTTACATTATGTCATGAATAACAACTCTTGAGCTGTTTAAACCAGCCAGAGCTAGCAGTAAATTCAACAGTGTAGTCAGGCCTAGCCTTTTCTTTCAACATAGCAAACAAACTTTTTGCTTTGGCCGTGACTGTCACGGTGCTCAGAGGGATTGCTCCTGTGTCTGGTCTTCAATCCAGGTCATCAGAAGTTTCTCCATGTCTGATACAGGCCCTTCTCAAATTCCTGTTAGTCTCACTGCCTTCAATAAAGCAGATCCTTTAACAGCTTCCGTCACTTTGTTCTTGCTCTTCAAGATCGGAGATATGGTAGAATGGGACATGCCTGACTGACGAGCAATAACTGTCACTGATTTTCCACCTTCACAGTCTTTAAATCACTTTTAATTTCATTTCAAGGTCAATCACTCAACTGGCCTCATACTGGCAACATCATCAGTGGATTTTGTATACTTAGGGGCCATAACAAACAAAACAACATGAGATTAAATCAAGCACAAGGCAAGATGTAATCAAGAGACACGTAAACATGAGATGTATGAGGCTGCTGCCGGCACAACACAGCATACTGTTTTACAGTAAACTGTTTTTTTTATAAATAGAAAGAGTACACTATAAAATAACAATAAGGATAGTAAATACATAACCCAGTAACATAGTCGTTTATTATCATTACCAAGTATTAAGTACTGTCCATAATTGTATGTGCTATACTTTTACACCACTGACAGCACAGTAGGTTTGTTTACACCAGCATCATCACAAACATGTGAGTAATGCGTTGTGCTACAACATTACAACGGCTACAACATCATTAGGCAATAGGAGTCTTTCACCTCCATTATAATCTTACGGGATTACCTTTGTATATGTGGTCCGTCATCGAATGGAATGTTGTTATGTGGTGCACAACTGTATACAATTCATGCTATATGCCATGACAGTACATTAGATTTGTTGATGTCGAAAGCTAAAATACAAGAGTGATGTATTTCAGAACTAGGATACAGAAGTGTAGATGCATTCCAAAAAGTCTATAGAAAGACTGCACAAAATAGATCCATTTTATAGACTTCATTCTTTCCTATATTTTAAAGGTATTTACAATAAAGAGTTCCCAATATTACTAGGTTTCCTTTTATTACTATAATTTGCATATAACACAGTACTTTTAAACATAGTAAATAGGATTTCAGAGGCTTTACCCTAGCCAGAGACATTTTGAAGGAGAAAAAAAAGTAAATGAATTTTCGTAAGAAGCCTATGGGATGTTATGAACCAATGTTACCGCAATAATTAATAAATAAATAAATAAAACATTTTGTCCTAATAGGAAAAAAAAAAAGCAGCAGCAGCCTAGAGCATTCATAATTGACTTAATGTGATTTAACTTCTTGCCAGTGGCATAACTTTATAAAGTTGGTCACCCTCCACCACATTTGGCAAATTATGGGGTTAAGGCAATATCAAAATCAAGGCGGGAGAGGGGCAGTTTTTCAAACTTTAAAACCAGCTTATCCCTGGAAAATTCTGCTTACCACCCCTCAGCACAGGATAGTGTGTCAGATCCCACAGGTGTGCTGGTGTAGAGTGCACATCTCCTCCACTCCCACTCTCTGTCTCTGTCTTTATGTCTCTCTCACACACACTGTTTAGAGAAAGTGTTGAGGGGTAGGACAAGAACCCATGAATGGGCTTTTTTTTAGCATGTATGATAAACATATCTTCACCAGATACCCCTTTCCCCTCTTAATAACTAATTGGTCAGCAATAACATTGATGTAACTTCAGACAGAACTCTCCTGGGAGCAACTAGACACTGTTCAAAAAAAGAAAGACAGTAGACAATACAGACTTATGTCAGGATCTAAAAAGAATACGCTTTGTGACAAACCGAAATGCTTTCAAGTCCAGATGGCTTATAGGGGCTGTTTTGCCCCACTGTTCTGGAGAAAAACAAACGAATACTTTGAAAAGGCAAGCTCCTGAAGTTAAAAAAAAAAAAAAAAAATCCCTAGAGATTGTTACTTGTTGGAGTAAAGATGCAAGAGACAAAAAAAAAAAAAAAGCCCTTTACGATAGTAACTTTGACTACAGTAGTTGTGTAAAAAATAACACCAGTAAATAAAAGGCTGACTTATTGCTAAGTATCCAACAAGATATTATCTTCCCCTCATTTACTTTGCAGAGTGGGGGAAGGAAAATACTTCCATTCTATTAAATAATTATTGTTCAGTTAAATCTAATTGTTATTCAATGTAGTATCTTTTAAGAAATAAGAAGATAGACCATAGTAAGTAATGCCCAAGGGATATGATCCCCCTTCTTCAAAACTAAATAGGAAGGGGACCAGGGGAGGAAAAGGAGAACTGTTACAGATTAAGAGAAACTTAAGGGACATATTAAACCAAGTGTAAATACGTGGACCATCTTGTTTCAATTCTGATTGAAATAACCAAATATGAAACTACATTTATGAGATAATTAGGGAAATGTGAACACTGATTAAGTATTAAATATTATTAAGGAATAATCGTTTATAACTTTTAGGTGTGATAATTTTCTTTTAACTCTATCTTTTAGAGATTCACTGATATGTAATCTTTGATTTGCTTTAAAATTATGGTGTAGATGCTGAGGGGGAAGTAGGGAGGGACAGAAGAGACAATATTGGCTTGATGTTGATAACTGTTAAAAAGTTGAGTGATGGGTACATGGGAGTTCATTATAGTATTTTCTCTACTTTAGTATTTGGATATTTCTGTAATAAACAGTTAATAAAGAAATAACTTGGAATAGAATTATTAGTGGCATTTAAGTTAATATGACAACGTTCTGTAATAAGAGCTTCCTGTTGTTAAAAAACAAATAAATATGCACAATGGGCATGTAGAAGGATATTCATTGAAGTGCTATTTGAAACAGCTCAAAACTGAAAGATGACTTACATGTCCATCAATAGATGGTGGATACATTACAATAGATCCATATTATAGAAACTATGTAATTAGAGAACTTGGGTGGCAGTGGGGCTGAAACCCGGGGGTAAGAAGGTTAGCCTAAAAGCACTGGTTAGTAATATCCACATAGCTCCCCAGCACCATCCCAGAGCAGCCAGGAGGCTTCCTTGCCCACTCACTCAGAAGATAGGAAGTTTGTGTTCTGAATAAACTCAGTAAGAGAGATTCTAGACTCGGGGACACCAGGCATAGTCAGGCGCCAAATGAAAAGAATTAAGTGAAAATCTATATACCAAACAGTAATACTGACAAGCCCCCTTTCCATTCCTGCCCTCACCCCAATTCCCATAATAACTAGGCTTACTTACCACTCCACTCTCCCCACCCACAAAGAGATTATCTTTCTTTGGAAAAACTCAAATGTCTCTGAGAAAAGACCATGGGAGATTGAAATCTGGGTTCCCAATAGGCAGTAAACTGCATCCAGGCACACACAGCTTCTGGCCCTCCTTTTTTAGTGCCTCACCCTTAAAACATGAAGGGATAATTAAGGGTTATTAGGCACTTGAAACTCCAATCTGAAAGAAGAGAGACCAAAACTATCAGGAAAAAAATGGGACTCTGAGGAAACAGTCAAAGCAGAGAACAAATGAAAACTATAATTAATACACTCAGAGACCAAAGAAAAGTCATTGCATCCATGAAACCAGAACAGTATGCTATTTTTAAAAAGAGGTGGGGGTAGGGAGAGAGAAAGAACAAAGAAGAGCTCTGGGAAATTATAAAAGTATGAATTGAAGAATCTAGCACTCATCTTGTCTTTCTTGTACAAACCATACCTTAGGGTAACCAAACAGTTGATGAGGGGGAAGTTCTCCTTTATAAAAAAATTTAGCTAATAAATGCTAAAGGAATAATGAGTTAGAATAGCACCATTCCCCATTCTTTAATGAAATAATAGGGAATATCCAGTCACTATTCAGATTTTCCTGGTTGTCTTATAAATGCTTTTACAGTCAGGATCCAAACAAAGTCTATACGTTACACTTGGATGATGTAGCTCTTAGGTCTCTTTTAAACTAGAGATTGCCCAGTCCTTTTCACCCAATGGTCATTTACCATTCCAAAAATCCTAGGGCCCTTAAGAATTATGCTAAATACACTCTGCCTGTGCTCTATAAATGGAACAACACAGCCTGGATGACAGCACATCTGTTTACAACATGGTTACTGAATATTTTAAGCCCACTGTTGAGACCTATTACTCGGGGAAAAAAAAACGATTCCTTTCAAAATATTACTGCTCATTGACAATGCACCTGGTCACCTGAAAGCTCTGATGGAGATGTACAATGAGATTAATGTTGTTTTCACCTCTACTAACACAATATCCATTCTGCAGCCCACAGATCAAGGAGTAATTTCAAATTTCAAGCCTTATTATTTAAGAAATACATTTTGTAAGGCTATAGCTCCCATAGATAGTGATCCCACTAATGGATCTGGGCAAAATAAATTGAAAACCTTCTGGGAAGGATTTATCATTTTAGATGCCACTAAGAACATTCATGATTCATGGGAAGAGATCAAAATATAACCATTAATGGGAATTTGGAAGAAGTTGATTCCAAGCCTTCACAGATGACTTTGAGGGGTTCAAGACTTCAGTGGAGGAAGTAATTGCAGATGTGGTAGAAACAGCAAGAGAACTAGAATTAGAAGTAGAGCCTGAAGATGTGACTGAATTGCTGCCATCTCATGATAAAACTTTTAACGGATGAGGAGTTGCTTCTGATGGATGAGCAAAGAAAGTGGTTTCTTGAGATGAAATCTACTCTTGGTGAAGATGCTGTGAAGACTGTTGAAATGACATCAAAGGATTTAGAATATTACTTAAACTTAGTTGATAAAGCAGTGACAAGGTTTGAGAGGACTGACTCCAATTTTGAAAGAAGTTCTACTGTGGGTAAAATGCCATCAAACAGTATCCAAAGCTACAGACAAATCATTTGGGACAGACAAATCAATGCAGCAAACTTCGCTGGTGTCTTATTTTAAGAAATTGCCACAGCCACCTCAGCCTTCAGCAATGACCACCCCCATCAGTCAGCAGCCATCAACATCGAGGCAAGACCCTCCACCAACTCAAAGATTATGAGTCACTGAAGGCTCAGAATGATGGTTAGCATTTTTTAGCAATAAAGTACTTTTGGGGGGCCAGCCTGGCGGCATAGTAGTTAAGTTCGTGCACTCTGCTTCGGCAGCCCAGGATTCGCTGGTTCAGATCCTGAGCATGCACCTACACACCCCTCATCAAGCCATGCTGTGGCAGTGTCCCACATAGAAGAACCAGAAGGTCTTACAACTAGGACATACAGCTATGTACTGAGGCTTTGGGGAAAAAAAAAAAAAAGAAGAAAGGAGGAAGATTGGCAACAGATGTTAGTTCAGAGCTAATCTTCCCCCCAAAAAAAGTATTTTTAATTAAGATATGTACATTTTTTAGACATAATGCTACTGCACACTTAATAGACTATAATATAATGTAAAATAACTTTTATATGTACTGGGAAACCAAAAAAATCATGTGATTCGCTTTATTGCAACATTCTCTTTATTGCAATAGTTGCTTTATTGTGATGGTCTGAAACCAAATCCACAATATCTCTGCAGTATGCCTGTATTTTGAAAACCTTCCTTCAGGTGGTTGGAGGTACCTGCTACTGTAACGAGCAGTGAGCAATGGCAGCTGAACCCAGGATGGGTCCTGACTTTCAAACTCCCCTTGAGGCCTCAATCAATTCCTGTGGGTGGTTATGATCCAACCACTTAGTACAAACAAAGAAAGATGTCCAAGACATGAGTTAATAAAATCAACGGCGCCAGCCCGGTGGCATAGGGGTTAAGTTCACACGCTCTGTTTCAGCAGCCTGGGGTTCGTGGGTTTGGAGCCCAGTTGCAGAGCTACACATCACTCATCAAGCCATGCTGTGGCAGTGTCCCATATACAAAATAGAGGAAGACTGGTACAGATATTAGCTCAGAGACAATCTTCCTCAAGCAAAAAGAGGAAGATTGGCAGCAGATAGCTCCGGGCCAGTCTTCCTCATCAAAAAAATAAAGTTACAACATATTACACACATTATGATCTCATTAATTTAAACTATACTCATATATGAAAAGGCATCTAAAAGAATGTATATCAACCTATTAATAGTGAGGTCTCTCTAACAGGCAAGGTTCTAGAAGTATTTCTGTAATGTCTTGGTTTGGTTTTGTTTTTTAGAAAGAGCATGTATTTTGTCTGTAAACAGGAAAAATAGGTAAACAAGATGACTAAAGGAAATAATAGCCAAACAAGTACTACACGTGTGAAAGAATTTACTCACTGCCCAAAGTATCATTCATAATTGTATATAACCGACCATGACCATTTATTCAACATGAGCTTCACTATTCTTGCATCTGTATATTTTATATTCCTTATAGTCCTTGTGACTAATCACCGCAGCAAATAGAGAACATTCATTTTCTACTGTCTTACCCAAAAACACAAGAAGGAAGAAAAACTCACTGGCCTATGACAGAGGCTATCGAGCAGAAATTGATTACCACACTGATAAAGCCTAAAAAAGTGTGATGCTGAAGTTTGCTACAACAGCCAAGTAATGCTTTACTGACTTTGTTACACAGTTTTGTGCTTCCATAGGTATGTGGTCAATATTTTACATCTCTGACTTTAATTTACAGATCTTAAAGCTTGACACTACTGTTTATTTCAACACTTGACTCTCTTAGGTAAACATTCTTCTATTACCAAAACAAAATCTGAAAATGTTATCCTGAAAAAAAGTAATATATTATTGAAGAAAATTTAGAAAATGTCTATAAATAAAAAAATGGTAGATAACCATTTCTGTCCAGTTGTTTTTCTGTGTTTTTTTTAATGTTTAATGGGAATTTTCAAACATGCATAAAAGTGTAGAGAACAGTATAATAAATCCCTATGTACCATCACCCAATTTCAACAATTATCAGCATATGGCAAATCTTGTTTTACCTGTATTCTGTGTCTTTTCCCCCAAGAAATCTCAATATCATATAAGTTCAGTATAAATACTTCAGTATGTATTAAACATACTTAAAAAATTATATATATTACACATGACCATTTTATTGCTTTGATTGAAGATCACCAATGGCTTCCTACTAGAATACAATCTTAGACTACAACCCAAACTCTACCTTGGTCCACAAGGCCCACTTAGTGATCAGCTCTCCATGCCTCTTTTATCTCCTGTCTCCTCCCTTTCCTCTAGACGGGTTGACTCCTAATTTTAAACTGTTGCCTACTTTAGAGCCTCATTTCCTTTGTCCAGAACTGTCCCCTAATGGTCTCCTCCTCATCCTTCATGTCACAACTGAAATGCTACATCCCCAGAGGCCTTCCCTGACCATCCTATCAAAGGGGAAATAGGGTCATTATTTTAGCTCTTCATGTATAATTTAATTTTCAGGTGCACACATACATCTTTTTTAAGGATTAATTTTATACTACTCAAACTTGAGTTACAAAATTTAACTTCCGGCTTGTCAAAAGCAAAATATTTCTGGATGTTAAAAAAAAAAACACCTAAAAATGTATCTGAACAGCACTGGCTTATCTGAATAGTTTCAGAAAAAGCATTTGACAAAATTCAACATCCCTTCATAACAAAAACACTCTGCAATCTAGGAACAGAAGGAAACTCCCTCAATCTGACAAAGAGCATCTACAAAAACTCCACAATATCATCCTTAATGGTTAAAGATTGAATGCTTTTCCTCTAAGATCAGAAACAAGACAAAAATTTCACTTTTGCCAGTTCTATTCAATATTGTACTGGAAGTTCTAGTGAGGGCAATTACACAAGAAAATGAAATAAAAGGCATCTAGATTGGAAAGAGAGAAGTAAAACTACCTCTATTTGCAGATGACATGATGTGGTATATAAAAAATCTTAAGGAATCCACAAAAGAACCTATTAGAACTAATAAATGAGTTCAGCCATGTTACAGGATATGAGATCAATATATAAAAATCAAGTGTATTTCTAAACACTTGCAATGAACAAGCAGAAAATGAAATTAAGGAAACAATTCCATTTACAATAGTATCAAAAAGAACAAAATACTTAGAAATAAAACTAACAAAAGAAGTACAAAACTTATACTCTGACAACTACGAAGCACTTTTGAAAGAAATTAAAAATCCAAATAAATGGAAAGACGTCCCATGTTCGTGGATCAAGAGACTTAATATTGTTAAGATGGCAACACTCCCCAAATGGATCTACAAATTCAACAAAATCCCTATGAAAATCCCAGCTAGCTTTTCTGCAAAAATTGACAAGCAGATCCTAAAATTCATATGGAAATTCCAGGGGCCCAGAATAACCAAAACAATCTTGAAAAAGAAGAACAAAGTTGGAGAAGATGCTGCTCAATTTCAAAACTTATTACAAAACTACAGTAATCACAACAGGATGATACTAGCATAAGTATATCAAGACAATTCAATGGGGAAAGAATAGTCTCATCAACAAATGCTGCTGGGACAATATGAAAAGGAATTAATTTGGACTCCATGTACAGAAATAAGTCAAAATGGATCAAACACCTATATGTAAGAGCTAAAACTATAACACTCTTAGAAGAAAACAGAGGTGTAAAATATTTGTGACCTCGGACTAGGCAATAGTTTCTTATACATACACCAAGAGCACAGGTAATCAAAGAAAAAAATAGATAAATTGGACTTCATCAAAATTAAAAACTTTTCTGCTTCAAAGGACATCATCAAAGTAAAAACACAACCTACATAATGGGAAAAATATTAGCAAATCATATATCTGATAAGAGACTTGTATATACTTATAATGGAATAGTATTCAGCCTTAAAAAGGAATGAAATTATCATACATCCTACAAAAACGGAGAGCCCTGAAAACATGCTAAATGAAGTAAGTCAGACACAAAAGGGAAAATATTGTATGATTCCACTTATATGGGGTATGTAGAGCAGTCAAATTCATAGGGAAAGAAAGTAGGACGGTGGTTTCCAGGGGCTAGGAGAAGGGGAAAACTGGAGTTAGTGTTTCATGTCTACGGAGTTTCAGTTTGGGATGAGGAATAAGCTCTGGAGATGGAGGGTGGTGATGGCTGCACAACAAAGTGAGTGTTCCCTTTTTCTCTTTCCCCTTCCCCAAAGCCCCAGTACATAGTTCTATATTCTAGTTGCAAGTCCTTCTAGTTCTTCTGTGTGAGCCTCGGCCACAGCATGGTCACTGACAGACCAGTGGTGTGGTTCAGCATCCAGGAAGTGAACTGGGCCAAGAAAACAGAGCACGCCAAACTTTAACTACTAGGCCATCAGGATTGGCTCATGAGCGTTCTTAACACCACTGAACTGTACACTTAAAAATGGTTAAAATGGTAAATTTCATGTTATATATATTTTACCACAATAAAAACAATTTTAAGAAACGATATGGTGGTAACTATATAAAGTGAAATTTTCACAGGAAGAAAAAATCAAGTTAGTCTATATTTTAAAAATGCAGGGGCCAGCCCTGTGGCAGAGTGAAGTTTGCGCTCTGCGTCCGCTTTGGCGGCCCAGGGTTTCACTGGTTTGGATCCTGGGCGTGGACATGGCACTGCTCATCAAGCCAGCTGAGGCAGCATCCCACATGCCATAACTAGAAGGACACACAACTAAAAATATACAACTATATACCGGGGGGCTTTGGGGAGAAAAAGGAAAAAGAAAATCTTTAAAAAAAAAAAAAGCAGTCTGCTAGGGGGATGAAAATTTTCTAAGTCAACAATATTAATGCTATCAGTTGACTAGTATCATAAAGAAATGAAGTATTCTTCATAATCATATTTTTAAGATAAACTAAAGCACCAAAACATCTTTTTTTTTTTAAAGACTGGCACCTGAACTAACTGTTGCCAATCTTCTTATTTTTTTTTTCTGCTTTTTCTCCCCCAAATCCTCCCAGTGCATAGTTGTATATTTTAGTTGTGGGTCCTTCTAGTTGTGGCATGTGGGATGTTGCCTCAGCACGGCCTGACAAGCAGTGCCATGTCCTAGCCCAGGATCCGAACCAGCGAAACCCTGGGCCACCGAAGCAGAGTGCGAGAACTTAACCACTTGGCCATGGGGCCAGCCCCCCAAAACATTTTTATCATATCCATTTTAATGAAAAATGTTTCTAGAATTTCATACACACCTATCTCCTTAAAATGGAGGATATCAAATAAAATGTAACCTTTTGTTGGTAACAGTCATTCCAAATCACTGTGAATCATGATTATAAACCATACTTCATTATAGTGTGTGACGCCTTCAAGATAAAAATCCAAAATTGACAACACAGCCCTTTACTTTCTTACCTCTGATTATCTATTCGACCTCAATTCTTGCCACTCCCCTATGTGGCAGAAGTACTAGTATATATTTTTAAAGAACATACGGAAATCCAATATTTACTATTTAAACATATCAAAAAAAGTCATGTTTTTGCAGTTTTCTGAACACATCACACACTTTCAAATCTCTCATACTTTGGCTGTGTGACACACAACCCAGTGAAATGCCACCCTGTCTCTGAGAAGCTGTGCCTCAGGTTGAGTTAGGCTTTTAGCACCTCGCACATACTGTACTTGTTTAGAATGCTTACATAAGGCTGCTCTAGTCATTTACTTTAGTCTCCCCACCAGACTATGAGCTCCTCAAGGACAGGATCCTAGATTTTTCATTCTTGCACCCCTAACTCTGGGCACAAAGTGTTTAATTAACATCTGTTTTATAAGTGAATAAATGGGATGGATAGACAGGTACGTAGATATCAGACATATAGGTAACATTTAGCATATGTTAACCAAATGTCTGGAGCTTTGAAAAGCTCATTTTCCTCGTATAATCCTCACAACAATTCTAGGAGCTTGTTACTATTATTACCCCTATTCACAGATTAAGTAATTGAGGCTTGGCATTAAGAAACCTGTCTGTGATTACATCGCTAGGAAGTAACAGAGCCAGGATTTGACCCAAGGCAATCTGACCTATTGCCCTTGTCCTTGGCCACTGCGCTATATTACTTCTTTTAATTTTCAGTCCTGCTTCAGAGACACCTATCATTTGTTATAAGTACTTTTCTCTAATAGATACCCTCTTAATTTGCTTATAACCTTAATTTGTCTATAACCTGTTGAGGGCTAATAAACTATTTTATTTAACATAAGGGTAAATAAACACTTTGCCTTTAAATGTTTCTTCAGTAGGCCAAAGATATAAACTCTACTAGACAGAGTTTGAGACATTCATTTTAGCTATTCAGAAATCTTCTTTTTTCACTTCCTAGCCCTCAGCTAGGTTACAGATGTTTAAAACTGAGTAAATTACTGGCTGCATTTCTATCCCAGCATAAAAATATTCTTTAAAGAGTAAAAACTAAACAAGTCACAAATTAATGGGTAATTTCCATCAAAAGTTTCCCAAATCACATCAAACAGGTTCAAGTAGACTATTTTCAAAGAACCATAGACAAACAAAACTCTTCTTAAAAAGTTACCTTTCTGGTTTTACAAAAGCCTATTTATTTGATTTCACACTTCTGCGCAACCTGTTTAACTTTTTAAAAGGTATCTGCTTTTGAATAGGTAGCAGTAACAAAAAATGAGGCTAGGACAACAGGTAACTGAAAGAAAATTCAAATTGAGGATTTGATAATTAAAATTAGAAATCTGATTCATACCACAATAGCCTAGCAGATGCTTTTAACCAATACAGATTTCAATGCCCAAGAAATAAGTGCTTACTATTCTTCAGAATGAATTTTTCTTCAAAAATAGAAAATGTTTTACTAACCACTTTATTTGTTACTGTAGGGTACTACTGCTGTATCCTAATTAAAAATGTCTACCAAAAGATTCTAAGGAAACAGTTAAAATTAAGTTTTGGCACTTAAACCTTCATTTGTGTAGAAAATTTATTCAGACAGACCAACTTATTTCTCAACCAGTAACTTAGAAAAAATTATTTGTGGCTAAAATGAATAAAAATACAACAGAAAGCCACTATTAAGTTTAAAATAACCAGAGAATCATGGTGCTAACACGACTTCTAAGATCACCCAGCCCAACCTTTGCAAATGCAGAAGTAATCCCTACAATACTTTTGACAGTAGTTCCAACGATCTTAATACTTCAATTTTGAAAATGCATAAATATTTCTAGAGTATCGACTATGTATAGGAAATGTAGGCAGCATCTGCAGTAACTATACTCAGGAGAAGTCATGGTTTCTCTGTATATGCCAAAGTCAAAGGACTTATTGAAGAATTTTCTGAATTTTAGCATAACTTGGCACCAACAGTAAGGACAATAACTTGAATGCACAAAAGAGAACTTTAAATAGTTAGGCTTAGCAATTTGACCTTTAGCATATTCATCCATCCACCCAACCAACCAATAAACATCTATTAAATACTTCCTGCATCCCAGTAGTTTAGTGGGGGAATTAAAGCAACAGGTCTGATATAACATTGGAAGTGCTACGGGAGGCGAAGGACAGTATGCTGTGGGAAGATTTAAGATGGGCACAATTCATACTTGGGTGTTCATAAAAGACATCCCAGAATTGACACCAGAAAGATGAATAATGTTAGCCAGGCAATAGAAGAAAAAGAGAGTGCCAAGCAAGGCAGCAGCTTTTAAGAAGGCTTGAAGAGAACATTTTTCACAAAACAAACTCAAAGTGTTCAGTATGGCTCAAAAAGGAAAAGAAGAGGCCGGTAAGATAAGCAGCAGCCAGATTACAAGGCTTTGTATGTATGTTACGAACTTTAGTCACTTCCAGAACTTCAGACAGAGTCACGAAAGGCTTTTAAGTACAGAAATGATCTGACCAGATCTCCATTTTGGAGAGATCTGGGTACAATGGGATTGACAGTTTATAGGTTGGCACTACTGGAAGCAGACAGATCAGTTATGGGACAGTTTCAGTCATCATTCATTTATTCAGAAATATTCATTGGCATTTATATAACGATATAAACCAATGTTACCGTAATAAAAATCATAAAAATAAGAACAAAATTAAAAAAAAGAAATATTCATTGGGTACTTCCTATGTACCAGACACTAGTATACAGTGTGAATGATGCAAAGTTCCAGCTCCATGGAGTTTGGATTCAGGGCAAGGCAAGAGATGTTGGTGGCCTGTAGCAGAGTTTTAGAAATGGATTTGGAAAGAAGTAAAGAGATTCCAGAAATACTTAAAAGTTGGAAACAAAAGAAGGTAGTAATGGGGATGCAGGAGAGAGAAGGTTTAAGGATGGTGACCAGGTATGTGGACAGTGGTATCCCTCACAAAGACAGGGGATTCAGGAGGAGCAGGCTTGGGAAATAAGTTCAGTTTTGGACTTGTCAGGAGACATTCATGTCCAATAAACAACAGTCACACAAATCTGAAACTCCAGAGAGAGATGTGGCCTTAAAGTTCCTAATAGGCTGTCAGCTCCATGAGGGAAGAATCTTGTCTGTTTTACTCACCCTATATCCTCTGGACACAGTACCAGGCATACGGTTGACACTCAATAAATATCTGTTACATGAATGAATGAGATATACACTTTGGAATAGTCAATGAATAGTAACTGACGCATGGGAATGGATAATATCAGCGAGGCAGTCTGCAGAGTGAGAACTAATGAGGACCTCAGAAAGAACACCAAACACAAAACTAATGTAAGAGGAATGCACAGAGTGGTCAGATAAGTAAGGTGCAAACCAAGAGATGTCAAAGCCACAGAACCAAAATATAATGTTTCTTAAAGAAGGAGTGACCAGAAAAGTCAAACACTGCTGAGAAGTCAAGCATGAGAAGGAATAAGACAGAAAACAAAGGAAACACATTTATGAGAGCTACTTACTTTTCGGAATTTTCAAGAATAAGGGGTAGGAGAAACTCTGACTTATACATATGCCTAAAGTTTCAGATCTAAATAATTACTCTTACGAGATGACTTATTTCCTGCATGGGCAGCTTACCTGTTTAGAAACTTATTTGTTCCATCTAAAGTGCCTGCTTCTTTACTCTTTATCACAACACTTTTTTTATTTCCTGTGTAGCATCTATCACAATCTGTAATTAATTGGTCTGTTTATTCTTTATTACAATATAAACTCCAAGAAGGCACGGGCTACCTTCCTTGTCTGATTTGTTTGTGACTAATTCTCAGGGCCCAGAACTGTTCCTGGCTCAATAAATATCTGTTCTTTCTGATCAGCTGTGTCTGTTTATCTTTCTGTCTGCCTATGGGACTGGGACAGGGTAGAACTAGAAGACCACGGAGTTTCCTCCTAGCCCTTAAAATATAACTACATAAGAACAAGTAAAAATACACTTTAAAGGACAATAATGGAATCCAGAATCACAAAAACCCTAGACCTATTCCCTGTAGGGAATCCAATCAAATTACAAGTAAAAAATTCTTCTGAGGCTCTATAACCATAGTGGAGCAGATAAGCAGTCGGAAACAAGATATCCTGGAAAATATATGATAAGACTACAAAAGAAAAAGTTACTAGAGAAAACATTAAACGTAGGATCAGTTTCTCAATTTCCGTATCTTGATGTTTCAAAGGGGAAAAATAATACAAGATATTTTTATGCTGTAATTTTAAATAAAAAATTTTAACTAATTTAATTCAGTTTTATAGATCTCAGATTTAAATTTCTTATAGAAAACTATCTAAACTGCAAACAATCATTTCTTCCCAGACAAGTGACATTAGTATACTATAAAAATATTAACAACTCACTCATCTCTATAACTGACATATACTTAAAAATTAATTCAATTGGAATATTAGATAATATTAGAGGGGCCAGCCCGGTGGCACAGTGGTTAAGAGTGCACGTTCCACTTTGGCGGCCCAGGGTTCACCGGTTCGGATCTCGGTGCGGACATGGCACTGGCTTGGTGCGCCATGCTGTGGTAGGAGTCCCATATATAAAGCAGAGGAAGATGGGCACGGATATTAGTTCAGGGCCAGTCTTCCTCAGCAACAAGAGGAGGATGGGCAGATGTTAGCTCAGGGCTAATCTTCCTCAAAAAAAAAAGATAATATTAGAAAATACTCTCAAATGTACATAATATTGTGGATATATGGTAGAATGCTCTCATTTTTTAGGAGATAAGTACTTGGTACTGTAGGGTGAAGTGACATAGCATCTGCAATTTACTTTGAAATGGTTCAGCAATTTAAAAACATGTATGTACATATGTAGATAAATAAAACTACTGAATCTAGGCAATGGATATACAAATGACCAATGTACTTTTAATTTGTCTGTATGTTTGAAGATTTTCCTAATAAAAAGCTGCGGGGAAAATTTATTGAAAAAGTTTATTGACCCTAAAAAGAAATAAAAACAGTATTTCGAATTTCCTACTAATAATTCTATATCCTCAACTTGGAAACTGCTCTGTTGTATTGATTAATATGTAAATTCCCATGGCTCAGTTTAAACATTTTGGGGGGCACCTATTATGCCAAACTACTAGACACTAGAATTCCTGACTGAATGAAACAGTCTTGCATCCAAACTAACAACTAAATATCATGGGCCAAGGTTTCAAAATATATAGAGTTCACACACATATATTTCTAAATATCAGCTTTTGAATAGACACATTACATATATTATTAAACTGGGTCTATCATGATTTTTTTTATCTCAACCTAATAATTTATCTAGGTAACAGCTGTATTCATTATGAATGCTTAGCTCAGTGAAAAAGGTGTTTTTATTTTCTTGAGGAAGATTAGCCCTGAGCTAACTGCTGCCAATCCTTCTCTTTTCGCTGAGGAAGACTGGCCCTGAGCTAACATCCATGCCCATCTGTCTCTACTTTATATGTGGGACGCCTGCCACAGCATGGTGTGCCAAGCAGTGCCATGTCCGCACCCAGGATCCAAACCCGTGAACCCCGCACCGCCGAAGCCGAACATGCGCACTTAACCGCTGTGCCACCGGGCCGGCCCCAAAAAAGCTGTGTTTAAAATAACTCAGCCATTAGTCAATGGAACAAAAGAACACACGTTTGGCTAGATTCTAACACTAGCCCTCCTGGGAACCAAAGGTTCCATATGATTTAAGTATGCCGCATGTAGTTAAAGGCAAGCTAAGGAGTCAAGAAATGAGAAGCAAAATTAAGCACAGAGTTGGATCAACTACCTACTGCACATACCACAATAATCTAGTGAGCAGTCCTTACTCTACTAGTCCATCCTGGGATTACACGTACCCTGTCCAGTTAGGTACATTACCCATTTTGATATTCTCTTCTGTGATTTTAACTAGGTAAAAATGTGAACGGCACTATAGCAAGGACACATAATGGTATTTTAGATACAATCAGAAAGCTCTGAAGGTAAAGAAAGGGTAAGATCTGTCTTAAGAGCTAAACAATGGTTACCCAACTGATTACCATTTCAAAAGGCAACAACCCCACCAACATCACCACAGACACACACTCCTCTAGAGAACAAACAGACTGTTCATTTCAGAAAGTGTCTTGAAGTACGGATTGACTAGGAACAAGGACATATCTACTCTGACTAGGGGCAGTGTGAAGTTTATTCAAATGGTTCAGAGGAAAAAACAATGGTATCTTTTAAAATATGAAAATACGTGTTTTTGCAAAAGTGTGTTTTTAAACGTATTAGTTTTACATATAAAATAATTTAGGTATAGCCAGCCCTGACGGCCTTGCAGCTAAAGTTCTACGCACTCCGCTTTGGCAGCCCAGGTTCAGTTCCTGGGCGTGGAACTACACCACTCGTCTGTCAGCAGCCATGCTGTCGCAGTGGCTCACATAGAAGAAGCAGAAGAACTCACAATTATACACAACTACACACTGGGGCTCAGGGGGGTGGGGGCAGCAGGAAAGGAGAAAGATTAGCAACAGATGTTAGCTTAGGGTGAATCTTCCCCTGTAAAAAATAAAAATAATTTAGGTAATATAGAAATCATTGAGGCACCAAAATGTTTCTTTTTTTTTTTGGAGGAAGATTAGCCCTGAGCTAACATCCATGCCCATCTTCCTCTACTTTCCACGTGGGATGCCTGCCACAGCATGGCTTGACAAGTGGTGCGTAGGTCTGCACCTGGAATCTGAACTGGCGAACCCCAGGCTACCAAAGTGGAACATGTGAACTTAACTGCTGGGCCACTGGGCCGGCCCCTAAAATGTATTTTGAGCATTCTAAAACCTAGGTTTAATGAATAAATTAAGATATAACATAACATTCCAAAAGACTGCTGACCCTTGCTCCATCTGAACCAATAGAGAAATTAAGTCAACACCTGAGCCAATTCTTGGACCACTGAGAACACCACAAGATATTGGTTTCAAAAACTACTGGACAGGTACCACAGAGGTGCTTCACTTTTAAAAGGAGCTTGAAAACTTTAATAAATAACACGTAGATTCAAGCATGTAAGATGTCAAATGTTAACACCCCACTGACCAGCAACTTGTTCTCCTGTACTGACACATCATCTGTGCAGGTAACCAAATCACTTTCCCCTGCTGCTCCACTTCAGGGAAATAAAATCCACATAATAGCAAAGTTCATTCTAGCAACTCTAGCATCCTAACAAATTTTATTTATTTATTTTTTTGAAGGTTGGCACCTGAGCTAACAACTGTTGCCAATCTTTTTTTTTCTGCTTTTTCTCCCCAAAGCCCCCCAGTACATAGCTGTATATTTTAGTTGTGGGTCCTTCTGGCTGTGGCATGTGGGACGCCGCCTCAGCACGGCCTGATGAGCAGTGCCATGTCCGCACCCAGGATCCGAACTGGTGAAACCACAGGTCACAGAAGCAGAGCGCACGAATTTAACCATTCCGCCATGGGCCTGGCCCCTAAAATAAACTTAATGGTGAAGCAAAAGTGGAATTTCCACTTTTTAACTTCCCAAGTTCCCCAGAAAAGCCATCATCAACAAATTTAAACTCTACGCAAAATTACTCTTCACTCCTGTCACTTGATAAAAAGTCACAAAACTCAATGAAAAGACTTCAAGTTTTCCTTTTTAAGTGTTTATTAAAGAGATGAACTTAACTGTCAATGTAAACTATTCTGCAAACAAACATTAACTTCCTCAACAGTTTTGATTAAAATATTCTTTATAAATGAATGAGAACTATAACATCAATAAAAAGAACACTGACTATCAATGTCTGATTTCCTGCCCATGTTGATACACTTCCAAAGTGTATGTTTTATATGAAGATTTGATTAAAGTCTTTTCAAATTTTCATTAGAAAATTCTCCGTAGTATCTCTCACCTCTGCATTTAATCACCCCAATTTTTCCAGGCAAAAAGCTACAGAAAAGTAGTCACAAAATCACACAATCCTAACATCTTCCCAGCAAAGATAGTCTCTCTTCAGCCCCTTCTCTTCACATATGCTTCTATCATGCAAGGAGAGAGCAAAGGGAGGATGAAGAAGGTACGTCTTCATTTTTCTGTGCCATCTCCCTCCACTGAATCACACTAAATAAGCGCTCACTTTGAGAATAATGGTTGTAAGAAAGAAAGCCCAAAGACTCACCTGGAACTAAATTCCTAAGAAAAAGATTCCTTAACTCATTTGCCTACTTATCAGGGAAGTTTTCTTTTCTTTTTTTTTTAATTACTCAAAGCAAATCATGTCTATTTTAAAAAACCCTGCACAAACAAAACATAAAAACCATTAACATATTCTTCCCAAGAATGACATCTCTATCCAGGTCACTTTCTATCCAGATTTTCATTTTTAAAAATCACTGATTTACAAATAAATTATTCACAGATTCACAGGGCTTACTCTGGATAGAGTAGACAGGCAAGGTCTAGCCAAAGAAGTGAAATTTAAGCTGAGCCAAAAGTGAGAAGCTAGACAGGGTGAAGCTCTGAGGAAAAAGCACTGTAGGTCAAAGGAGCAGCATGGGCGAAGGCATCAGACAGGACTTGGTTAAGGAACAGAAAGACATATGGCTGGAGGGAGCCCAAAAAGAAGAGTGGTAAGCAATAGGATGAAGTTTCCTGATTAGCATTTGAAACTGGTCACAACGTAGCTAAAATCAGACTTCCTTTAGGTTGTTTTTAAAGACTCACAAAAACAGCAGGCTAACTCGACACAAAAAAATTCAAATAAAAGCAAAGAAAACAACAGAAGGTATTCAAATTAAGTAAGAGCATTATAATAAAGATTAAGTTTCTGATTCCTTGCTGAGAATTCCCACAAGCAAGAGATTATAGCACTTCACACCTCCTAAAACATTCTCCTCATTCACGTACCCTCCTAAATTTCCACAAAGGTGCTCAGAATTTACTTGACACTTTCCGGTGATGGACAATTTCCATGCTCTCAAATACTTTTGCTGTAAATACCCTGAGGTGCTTTTGCTCTAATAGCAGACTCTTAGTCTCCTATTAAAGGCCACAAACAAAGCACTCACAGAAAATTAAACACAGAATCCACTTCTGCATATTGGCCAAGGAGAGACTGCACTTCTGGGTACTGGGTAAAACTTGATTTATGATCTCACATGAAGACTGATAACAAGGTGGTTTTATGTTTGTGGTCTGGGAGCTGGCTCATCTAGCATTTCATCAATGTTCTCTATTCTCAGGTCATGGCCCTTTGCCCAAAGGTTTCATTACAGAGAATTTATAGACACGTTTGAAAAAGTATAAATCACAAAGGAAGTCACTGGATAACCTATTTTTAAAAAGTCATTTACTTAAGAAATTATTATATAATCCAGAGCCTAGCAGTTAGTTTTATTTTCTGATTCTGCAACCTGTGGCAGATGGTTTTCTTGGCACGTGTGACCTTGGCAGCTTGCCCATGTTTACATGGACTGACAGGAGTCTAAGGCCGGAGGGAGCATTTCTTTTATATCAGGTGATAGGTCATGCTGGGCCTGCTCCTCAGCTGTGTGCACCTGTGGATAATTTCCGAGTCTCTGTCATGTCCATCCACACAATGGCTAGGGCCTGTGTGAGCACGAAGATATCGCCTGCCGTCTCAGAAGGAGTACATGACGTCTGTCCTATAAACAGTGCTAACAAACTGGTGGAAAATTGTGATCCCATCCTTATATGTTTTAAACCCCTCCTTCCCTAGATCCTTGGAAATAGTCTTGAAATAAAGTCTTGAAATAAAGTCAATTTTGTTTGGCAAACATAATGGTATTCCTTTGAGTCAAATGAATCACAAAACCAGAAGTAAAAATCCTCACTACAGTCAAGCTTGAAAAAGAACTCCTTGACCTGGTACAAAGGTATACGTGACAAAACAAAAAGTTTAAATGGTGGTACCATTTAGTGTTAGGAAATGAGCTGCGAAACAAATCTCACATTCTAAAAACTTTTCAAGTATTTTTGAAAGATAACATGTCGTTCCTTCACTAATTATTTAGCTCCCTTCAATCACCATGTCTTTAGCCACCAGGTGTGCTAGATGCTCAGGAAACAAAGATGAATGGGACACCTCGCCCACATTAGGTAAGTTCTACAGAAATAATGCCACCACACCCTGAAAGCTAAAATCCTTGCCTGTCTCCAGAAGTCAAAGACCTATCAGTTGCACTCGAGAGCTCCAAAAGGCTCACAGACTCGAGGTGAGGGCACCGAGGTCACTGCTGAGGTGCCAGAGGTAACAGCCGGCCAAGTGCACCTGTAAACTGCAGTCTGAAAAGGGCTGCCAGCAGTCACCTACAACTTCCTCAAACCACTCCCCCACCCTCCGCCGCCCAGTCCTTTACGAATAGAGGGTTTTTAAAGGGAACTGTCCAAGGTTACCACCTGACATAGAGGCATGCTTTGGTGTGGGATACCAATAAAATAAAATTGTATACTCCCTATATTTACAGAGTATTGCCATACAACATCTAAGTGTTGACAAAGTGTCAACCAAGGCATATAAAACATAAAATAAAACCTCTTTCTCAACAGGGTTAAAACATCAAAAAGAAACTGACCGAAAGAGGGAGATCTCTAACTTCCCAAAGCAGCAACCCCCTGGAAAGGTACTGGAACCAGCGGAAGTTACATATGCAGATATGCAGGACAGAAGTGTTTAAATGCCACCCCCCTCCAGCCCGCCGTGGTAAAAGTTTGAACCGCCGTCTGACTATCCCACGGTGGTCGGAAACTTCCCTAAACTACAAGAGGCAACGAGACACCCGAAAATCTCTGTCCTCAGCCAACCCCAGCTGCCCTCATGCCAGGCTGTGGCTTCCTCCCCGGGCCTTGCCTCCTCCATCTCACTCCCTTCTCCAGGACACTGACTTGCCTGCCTCGGCTTCCGACGCGGGCCGGGGGTCCCGGGGACCTCTCGGCCTCCGGACTCGGTCCCGCCCCCAGGAGGCCCGGCGCGCCTCCCCTCCCGCGCCCGGCCGCGACCCCCGGCCCCCGGCCCGCCCTCGGGCCCGGCCCCCGCCCTCCCCGCCGGCCCTCACCTCCTCGGCGTGCTTGCGCAGCGCCTTCTCCCGCTCGTACTGGGTGATGAGCTGCTCGTTGTCGTCCCGCAGCAGCTCCAGCTCCACCTGGTGCTCCTGGTCCTGCGCGAACACCGAGTCCAGGTTCTCCAGCACGGCCACCACCAGTGGCATCAGCTCCTTGACGACCTCCTCGTCGTAGCGCCCGATGAGCCGCTCGAACTCGCGGTAGATGGAGCCAGCCAGGCCGGACACCCGCTCCGACATCACAGCCCCGGAGCCGCCGGGCTCCTCCTGGTACACCACACCGTCCTCCAGCTCCATGGTGGCGGGCGGGCGGCGCGGGGCGTCGCCGGCTGAGGGGGCGGCACGGGCCCGCACGGGACGGGCCCGGCTGGCGCTGGGGCTGGGGCTGAGGCTGGAGCTGGGGCTGGGGCTGGGGCTGGGGCTGGGCCCGGCGGGGTGGGGGCCCGGGCCGGAGGAGGGGAGGGGTGGGGAGAGCGCCCTCAGCCCAACCGCCGCTGCACCAACTGCCGGGGCGGCCGGGCCTCGCGCGCCACACGTCACCCGCGGGGCGGGACTCGCGCCGCGTCGGCCCGGTGGGCGGGGCCCCGCGGGAGGCCAGGCGCGGCCGGGGGCGGAGCCAGTGCGTCATCGCGCGCCGGCGGAGGGAGCTGTGACGTCAACATCCGGCGCCTCGCGGACGGTGCCTTCGCCAATGAGAAAGACTACGAGAGGAGGGTGGCGAGAACTGTCAGCGCCGGGCGGGATTTGCAGGGCGGGTCCCAAAGGAAAGGGAAGGGTTCTGGAAGAGTGACTAGCCGTCCAGAATTAACATAGCTAACATTTCTGTTGCTTTTTCCAGCTCATAAAGGGCTTTCTCATCTGTTCCGCGCAACAGGCGTGGTGCGGGAGACGTTTGGCCTCCGTTTCCCAGACAAGGAGAGTAGGCCCAGAAAAGTTGTGGTTCACTCAAGGTCACACAGCTAGAATGGGAAGGAGGCTGATCGGGGACTCAAACCAGTTCTGACTGAGAATTCGGGGCTCAGAGGGAAGTTGGAAACAGACGGAGAGGGAAAGCAAGCTTAACTAAAACAGTCTACCTAAGTGATAAGGTGGTCTCAAATAGGATAGAACTATTTGGGGATAATGAGAGAAAGGATAGCCTAAAACAGGAGATGCAAAGCATTCTGGAGAAGAGTTTAACTGTAACGCCACATCTTGCACTTTCGCACACACTGGGTTTCTCTGCTTCTCCCGGCCAACTTGGGACAGTGGCATTTCCTGGCTCCAGCCACCCTCCTTTCCTCTAGTCTTGAAGGGGGCGGAGCGGGGAAGTAGGGGGTTGGGGAGTAGAGGAGGAAAGGGGTGGAGTCGCTGGGGTGAATAAGTCCCATGATATGTGAGGTATCCACCGCCTGGGAGAGCATCACGTGTGGGAATGACACAACACCCAAGCCTCAAGCGGGCTGAGTCAAGCATGGCTTCCCCGTGTTCTCATCTAGCCTCCGCAAATGGGACGGAAGACACTCCCAAAAGCCCCTTCTCTCCCCCGCAGGTGACTCAGGAGTGCTTCGGCCCTGACTTCTCTAAAAATAGGGGGAGCGAAGGCAGGACTTGGATAAACAAGGGTTTAGTGGGGGAATCGAGCACCTCCTGGGATCATAAATACCCTCAAAGTGATGTTTACAAGTTCATGTTCTTCCTACCAAGCACTAGCTTGTCCTCCAAAGTCTCCCGATCTGAACCCACCTGGAAACCCACAAGAACAGTATGGAGGTTGGGTGAGGGCCTACCTATAAACTCAGAAAGACGAAAATGAACATACTAAGCCTTATGAGGTTAGAAGGGACGGTATTTGCAGCCTGTGCTGTCCCTCTTTCTCACCCTCACCCCACATCCACCTTCATATTGTTTGTGTATACGTCCGGGTGTTAGGAATGCCGATCAGCTGGTTGGGTGTGAGCCCCAAATGCCCTTTCTCTCCTAAACCTCACATTTGAAAACCACAAAACAAGAGTCTTGCTCTGGATCTTTGTTTCCTCTTTTCTTTTTCTCTTCTTGAGGGCTGTCACTTAGGCAACCTACCTCTGTATATGCCTTTATTTTCCTGGGAGTCAGAGGAACAGGAAAACTTAGGGCAAGGTTTTACTTTGTCTTTCCACAACACTATCATATACATCAGAAAATTTATGGAAAAAAAAAGTCTGTTAATTTTCAGGTATGAGATTATATTAAAGTCTTCATAATAAGTATGCTTCTTTAGGTATAAATTCAACATAGATGTGAGATATATATTTATGTCTTGATTTAAGCTTCTGCTAGCTATCAGAGATCACATTTAATTGTTTAAAATAGAATTCAGCCAAATATCCATCAACTGTTGAAAAGATAAATAAAATATGGTATATGCATATAATCCAATATTTATTATTCAGCAACACAGGAAATGAAGTACATGCCACAACATGAATGAACCTTGAATATAGTATGCTAAGTAAAAGAAACCAGTCACAAAGGACCACATATGAAAAATCACTGGTTGCCTAGGGCTGGCTGGAGGAATGAGAGAAAATAAGAGTGACTGCTAATGGGTATGGGGTTTCTTTTGGGGGTCATGAAAATGCTCTAAAATTGATTATGGTGATAGATACAAGACTCTGAATATACTAAAAGCCATTGAATTGTACACTGTAAATAGGTGAATTGTATGATATGTGAAATGTATCTCAATAAAGCTGTTAAAAAAATAAATAAAATTTATGGCTATGATGACTTGATAGTAAACCCAAATGGAAGCACCCAACTCAGAGTGATAGAGTGGAAAGAAAGCACTGTTTAGATTGAGAAACTTGTATTCTAGTATGAACAACATTTTGAACAACTTGGGCCAGAAACAAAAAAGTCAGTAGTTACTGAGTACCTACTGGATGCCAATCACTGTGATAAGGACCGTGAGCCTCAGCTTCTTCATCTGTATAATGAAGAGGTGTGTTACAGAATCTGTAAAGATTGCTTGCAATTCTAAAATCCTATGATTCTCGTTTGTAGGTGGGAGTAAAAGACAGGAGAGAGGGCCTTGAGGCTGAGTCCTGTAAGTCAACTCCTAATTATGTAGGCGGTAATACTACCCCCTGTGCTCAACTGCCTAGATAAATCCCCAGCACCCATCTCTAACTCCAAGGGCCAAGATTATTGTTAAAGACTAAGAGTCATTCAGGAAAGCAGGTCATGTTGTGGACTTTAGGGTAAGTGTTTACTCTTGATTCCTAAAAGGAAGGAAATTCCATTTTGAGAGGTTCTTTGGCCTTGCAGAAATAGTAAGGATGGTAATGGGGCAGCCGAGGGGAGGAGTTGATGAGGGCAGGAAGGGAGGAGTTTTTTCCTAAGCACAATAATTATAATCACTGGAACACTGAAATTACTAGTCCTGTTATTTGTCTAGCCATCTGGAACTTTTACAGTTGTGTCTATGTGAATCAATTTCTCTGGTTTCACAGACTACGTTTCCCCCCATGGGGAGAGAGGGTTGCTGAAAGAGGAAGAGAAAAGAAGGCTCCCAGTGCCTAAGGCCCCCCACTTATGGTGGTGTGAAATGATAAGTGATTCATCACCCCATCCAAACTAGAACGGGCTTGGTGAGGCAGTCTAGCTACGGAATTTGCGATTCTTGAAAAGTGCCAGAGGATTTTTCTGAACCCTCAGTTTTTCCTTTGAAAACCGTTTTAAGGTGTCAGGATACAATGGATAAATGCATCCAGGTTGAGGTTGCAAGCAGGCCTCTAGATGAAAGCAATTCTCTTGTAACACCCTCCTCCCCTCCCCCCTTCCCCCCTCCCACCCCGAACTTTGGACTACCAGAAATTGCCTCTGAGACGAGGAGGCTGAACATATGGCTGAAGCAAGAATCCCAGTACCTGGGGCTGTTTTTGATGGGTCCAGGGTATACTGGTCATATTTGTGCTCAGGTCTATTTTCTCTCTACTTCCATCTGACTTGGGTTAAGTGGAAGAGGATGCAGCCCATCACTCAACTCTCAGTATACTTTTTACACATAGAGCGGAAGTTCACTCTGGGAGTAAAAGATATGTCTTGAAAACAGTGAGTTTGAGGAGCAGCCCCGTGGCCAAGTGCTTAAGTTGGTGCGCTGTGGCCACCCAGGGTTTCGCCAGTTTGGATCCTGGGTGTGGACCTAGCACTGCTCTTCAAGCCATACTGAGGTGGTGACCCACATGGCACAACCGGAAGGACCTACAACTAGAATATACAACTATGTTCTGGGGAGCTTTGGGGAGAAGGGGAAGAAGAAGGAGAAGAAAAAAGAAGATTGGCAACAGATGTTGGCTCAGGTGCCAATCTTCAAAAAAAAAACAGTGAGTTGGTTGGATTTTCCCCCCTATTATAGATGAAATACAGGGGCTGGCCGGGTGGTGCAGTGGTTAAGTGCACACATTCCCACTTTGGCAGCCCAGGGTTTGCTGGTTCGGATCCCGGGTATGGACATGGCACTGCTTGGCAAGCCATGCTGTGGTAGGCATCCCACATAAAAAAAGAGTGAGAAAGATGGGACGGATGATAGCTCAGGGCCAGTCTTCCTCAGCAAAAAGAGGAGGATTGGCAGCAGATGTTAGCTCAGGGCTAATCTTCCTCAAAAAAAAAAAAGAAATACAACTCACTGTAGAAAACTTGCTAAATGCAGAAAACCACAGAGAGGAAAATTAAAATCACTCAGATAATCCCATCTCCCAGATATGACATGGTTAATGGTTAACATTTAACAATCCCAGGGTGATCCAAGAAGTCATCATTGCCTTTGTGGGAAGGAAGTCAAGTGCAAAGGCCTTGCTTTCTCTGGAGCAAGTAAGTATCCCACGAAACTTGCCAGCAAGCAATCTAAATTTTGTCCCCCTACTCCCTCACTTGGGTCTCCTAAGTAAATAGATGAGAAAGGTATAGATTAGAATTTTAGGAAACATCAGACAAACCTGGAGCCCATTTCCCAAAGTCTTTAAAAGATTTCACTGAGGATGACATTTCAAATCCATTGTAGTTTAGAAGATAATTTTGATATGCTTATTAACAGTTACGCTGGGAAAGGAAAGAGGATGAGAAGAAACTGTCTAATTTTTCTAAATGCCAATTAGTTTATGTATATTATTTTGGGGGAAGATCTCAATGACCCAAAATATCACTCCTGAAGTCTACCATCTTTAAGAAGTTGGTGCAATTCAGCTAACACTTGTTGCCTGTTAAGTGCCGAGTCCTGTGCTAGGCTCAAGGTGAAGGTGCTAGGCCAAGGCCGAGATGATGAATCAGACACAACACTTGCCCTCAAGATGAGCAGTCTAGTAAGGGAGGTAGGCCTGGGAAACATAAATCACATTCAAGTGCAACAATCTCAATATGTACAAGGTGCAATGATGGTAAAGAGGAAAGAATCGTTAACTCTTTCTGGAGGTTATTTAGGTAAACACCTCCTGGGGGATTTTGCAAAGGGGAAGGTAATCTAGGCAGAGGCTTCTTTGGAGGTTAACTCACAGAGAAATATGATTTATTTGTTTTGTTTAAATCTAATCTGGCCTACTTCCTGAGACCTCTCTCACAGAACAGACCTCATTCAAAGGAAGCTTGGTCTAAAGAGATTATTGAAACAGTCCCTTGAGGTCACATGCAGTCTCTCTTGGATAAGAATGCTGAGTCTTTGGGCTAATCTCTCTCCCTCCTGCTCCTCCCCTTAAGAGTATTCAGAGTATGGGGGAGAAGTACCTCTTCTGCCACATCATCAAGGTGGATAAAGGTAAATGGGGACTTTGGCTCCAGGCAGTGACCTTTGCTCGCTGTCTTCTGGTCTCTAAGTGATGTTCCTTGCTTGCCTGGCCTCTGGATATCCAGCTGGCCTTCGAAGTTGAAGTTTTGAGCTGCTGCTACTCAGGGTCCATTCTTTTAGCATCGCTCGCTGTCTAAGCTGGCCTCCCTTGACGCCGATGTTAGGGAGATGTCTCTGAAGTCTGCCTGTGATAGTAGCCTTCCCTGCAGCCCTCACTTCAGAGCTACCTGCTGCCACCCTAAGTTCCCTGGCTAGGCTTGGGAAGGCTGAACCTCTGAGCCTCCCACAGCCCAACCCCACAGCACAGCCAGCTTGCTGTGCTTGTTCCCTAGGTTGGTATGGGGTGGTCTTCAGGGCAGCATCTTTCTGAGCCCCAGATGAGAGGTGGGTAAGGCTCTCAGGGTTACTTTCATTTATTCATCCACCTGCTACTCTCTGGGACAAAGCCTGGACTTCCGAAAAAGTGTACACTGATAGTTTTATTTTCTTCATTCCTTTTCTTCTTGCCTCCATCCTACCAATCTTCCCGTCTGAAAAGTGAGGCCTTTTCTCATACGTTCTTTCTGCATCTGAACTTCAACTCCCAGTGAAATCTTAACAGTGAGCAGAGGTATTTTCTCTCCAGCTTGGGAGCCCTGCAGGCTAGGCTACTGATCTGCCAAAAGTGGGGGGTACGGGGCGGGGGGCAGGGAGGGAGGAGGCGGTAGAACACTGTGGGTAGGGACCAGGAACTTTGGTTGGCCAAGCTGATGTCTTCGTGCATATGCTTAAGCTGATCTTACTTAGACCTTTCTCTTTGCATTCCATCTCTATCTGTCTAATCTGCCCCCCTGCCTCCCCATCCCCCATGGGCAGGTGATGGCAATGGTATGGGTGTGAGAAATATCTGAGAGATCCAATGGTCAGAACTTGGTAGATTTAGAGGGTGACCGAAAGCGACTCGTAGATTTCTGGCTTGAGCAAATGGGTAGATGGTGGTACCACCAATCAAGAGAGCCAATTCAGGAAGGAAAGTAGCTTTTGAAAATAATAAGTTCACTTCAGACACTTTTGGTGTGAGGTGCTTCTGGACTAGATCACAAAGAAAGATGGTGGTTGGACAAACCATTCAAACTCATTAATTTATGAACGCAGTTAAGCCTTGTTTGTGGATAATACACCTAGGAAGAATTACTTTAAGAAACACGTGATCCAATATTCAACCTTTACATTTTGTTTAGTCAGCTGTTTCCCACCAAATAGCTAGTTAAAATCAGCAACCCTGAGGGAATGGCAATTTCACTGGGTAAAGGAAAGAAGCCTGAGCTAATTTTGGAGTTTATATCACTGCTTCTTAGGAAGGGAGACGGGAAAAAGAAGTTAGATTAAGAAAGAGCATTAGGGGCTGGCACGGTGGTGCAGCGGTTAAGTGCGCACGTTCTGCTTCGGCGGCCCGGGGTTCGCCAGTTCAGATCCAGGGTGCAGACATGGCACCGCTTAGCAAGCCACGCTGTGGCAGGCATCCCACACATAAAGTGGAGGAAGATGGGCATGGATGTGAGCTCAGGGCCAGTCTTCCTCAGCAAAAAGAGGAGGATTGGCAGATGTTAGCTCAGGGCTAATCTTCCTCGGAAAAAAAAAAAAGAAAGAGCATTAGCGTTTTTTCCCCCAACTTTCCTCCCATTTTATAGCTAAGGAGACTGAGGCATAAAGAGTGAGAAGCTGTGAGTAGAAAGCAGAATGAGGGCACTGGCCACAGGGATGGAGGGGTGGGGAATGGAGATCCCAGAAGGTGGGAAAGAATCCCCAAAAACTAATTACAAAGACCACTGTAAAATAAGGCAAAATTGCTTTCAATTTGGCGCAGGATGGGTCCTGTCCCATGAGACTTTGCTACTTCTAGACAATGTATGGAACCTATCCTCAGGTTGCCACATCATCAAGAGGAGAGCTGACTATTCAAAAAGAAACTATATACGTGTAATCACTTTGCAAACTGTAAAGTGCAGTTACAAGTATTGTTAACACCAACCGCTATTCCTCAGAAAAGTACACAAACCCAGCCCTAAGGACAAGGCCAATCCTCAAGCAGAGAACAGGATATGAACAAACTGAAACACAATAACATACTGTTGAATATATTTTCTATTTACGGTAATCAGCTTATCTGAAATAAAACAGAGAAAGAGGGGCTGGTTGGGAACAAGGTGTGGTGTCTGGTCAGAAGGGAAATAATCCAGAGTCTCTATGACCTTTGTCACTTTTTTCCTCCACATGTTCATGTATGAAAATGACTCAGCCCTAATACTGGCGGCTTATTTTTAGTGGAGGCAACAGAGCCAGTTGAAAACCTAAGCATAGTAACCCCTGCCAGTCGACAGCCTCACACATCAGAAGCGGGGAACAGATACTCATTTGTTCATTTCAATTTGATATGTGTGACTCAAGGGGCACCAGAGAGTCTGTGTCTTTCAAGAACGTATTTGTGCTTTCTCCTTCCTTCTGCCACAGTGCTGGAAACTCCCTGTGGAGAGTTACTCCTGTGGACGTGAGAGTCCAGCATTACGAGTTCCTGCAGGCAGCGGAGTGGAGTCCAGTTCCCTCATTTTCCCAGTGAGGGATCACCCACAGTCCTGTGTACAGTTTCAGCTGCGTCGGAACTAGTACCTAGAGCTCCAGACTCTCAGCTCAGTGCCCCATTCGACCTCCTGTTCTTCAAATTCCCTTCAAAAGCCAAATAATATCATACATTTGATATAAAACCATAGATCTACAAGAAGCTATGTCCTGGGCGGGTGTCCCATTCTAATGTAATGTAAATGTTGCATATAAGGGAATAACATTCTGTTGTTCACCACCAAATTAGGAGAAATAAAAATTCAGAGGGACGTATTCTTTACTGCTTTATAAAAAAGTTAAAATTTAAAATCAGCCAAACACGAAGCAAGAAACAACAGTGATTGAGAGAGTACAAGGGGTCTGGAGTTAGCTGCTGGGGTCTGATTGAGCTTCTGCCACTTACCAGCTGTGACGACTTTGGCAAGTTACTCCCTGTACCTCAGTTTCCTCATCTGTAAAATGAGACTGAGAATAAGAGAACCCATCACATAGGGTTGTTGTGAAGGTTCAATGAGGTAATACACATAAAGCACTCAGAATAGTGCCTGCACGTAAGTTTTCAATAAACCTCAGCTAAGATTATTAATTGCTGTACATTTATTAGCCAGGAGCCACGCCCAGCTCCCTTTCCTGTGGGCATCTCTTCTTACTACAAGGCACTGTTTTTCACCAAAATCACACCCAGCATGTCTCTAGCAGTGTCTCCTTTCTCTCAGAGGGATCCTGCATTTTCTTCTTCAGGCTTATGCAGGATGATTTTTTGTCCCTTGAAAACTACAGAGACCAGATATGTTCTGAGGAAAGGGGCCCAGTGGAGATGGGACTCGAAGTCTTGACGTGAGAAGAAAGCTTGAAGTAACTGGACCTGATTACGCTATTGAAGAGCAGCCTCCCAGGAGATCAGTGAGCCGTCTTCAAAGAGCAGGTCATGTAGGGGGAGGACTAGAGGGAGGATTATAAGCAAAGCTATCAGGAGGTGCATGTTTTCTCAATATAAGAACTTTTTTTTATCTCAATAAAGCTGAAATTTAAAAAAATTTTTTTAATCAGTGTGAGTTGTCTGAAAATGGTTAGAGGGCATCTTGGGAAATAGTGGAGTCCCCAGCCGTGGAGTTGTTTAAGCCCAGCTTAGGCAGCACATGGCAGCGAGGTAGTCAGGGAAACACAACATGGGAGTTGGAATAGGTGAATTTTTGTTTTTTGACTTTTTTTTTGCTGAAGAAGATTCACCCTGAGCTAACATCTCTTGCCAATCTTCCTTTTTTAAAAAAATTTTTATGTGAGCCACCACCACAGCATGGCTGCTAACAGACAAGTGGTGTAGGTCTGCACCCGGGAACTGAACGCAGGCCGCCCAAGTGGAGCACTCGGAACTTAACCACTAGGCCACTGGGGCTGGCCCAGAAATAGGTGAGTTTTAAGATGCTGTTCACTAGATTTGTGATCTTAAAATTATTAGGCTGGCAAAATTTACCTTTGGAGCCAACTACTCCCCTTTTCTGGTACTTTTTCTGATTCTAATATTCTACCTCCATTGGTCCTCCATTGCTACTTGCTGCCATGGGCCACCTAAAGTCTTATACTGTGGTATCTCACACAGGCCCACCAGCTTCTCTACTCCTCCTTCTGTACCCAACCTTTAGTGTCCTGATCCCAACCAGCTGTTAAAGGAAAAAATTTAAAAAGGCTCCCCAAGCTAATTCTTACTAAAATGTAAATGGCTAAGTCATTCACTTTATGTGTTCCCTTCTCAGTGGTACATCCCTTTAAAAGGAAATACTTGTTTGCTAGTTGTGTGTTTGGTATAATCACAAGTATATAAAGATAAACAAAGACTATGAAGGGTACTGGAATATGCCACCCTAAAATACACTGCTTTGGCCTATGGTTTATTTTGAGCTAAAGGCCATTGAGACCATGCAGACTGGGGCCAGCCCAGTGGCATAGCAGTTAAAGTCTGTGTGCTCTACTTCAGTGGCCCAGGGTTCACAGGTTTGGATCTACATCCCTTTCATCAAGCCATGCTGTGGCAGCATCCCACATGTAAAACAGAGGAAGAGTAGCACAGATGTTCACTCAGGGACACTCTCCCTCAAGCAAAAAGAGGAGGATTGGCAGCGGATGTAAGCTCAGGACCAATTTTCCTCACCAAAAAAAAGAAACAAAAACCAGTAGACTCAAGAAAAGCTCTAAAAACAGGGCACAAGTTTTCCTTTTGTAAAGAAAATTTACATTTATAAACAAAATTTCCATTTGTAAAAGGCATCTCCTTCCCCCTAACCAGGAAGAGGAGGACTCTTGACAACTCTGATTAACAGAGAAGTCACCCAGTTAAATCTGCATAACAAACCTCACTACACAACATGTGTTTACCAGACTTTACCTGCCCAGACTTGCCTCCTCTGACCAGAAGCCCAAAACCCCTTTTTCTTTGTTTAGTCTAAGACGGTATATGAGCCCAAATTCTAACCACTCCTTGAGGCTGCTTATCACTGGCTGCTCCCATATGTACGTGCATCATGCACGTATTAATAAACTTCTGTTTGTTTTTCTTTTGTTAATCCATCTTTGGCCAGTCTAATTTATAGGGTCCCAGCTGGAGAACCCAAGATGGGTAGAGGAAAAGATATGACTGGAAAGAAGTATGCAAATAATAATTTTTAGGCTGGTAGGATTAATTTTTCTTTCTTTTACATTTCCTTAAATACTGCCTTTGTAGTGTGTCTAATTAAAAACAAAAGCATGACACTCATGCTCATCCTGATCAGAACATGAGTAAACTGTGGAAAAGGAAGACCTGTTCCTACCAGGGATCTCTGGAGCCCTTTCCCAGAGGTCATTTTGTCTGACCTGTCTGACCTGTCTTCAACCGTCCTAGGCAGATAGTGGACCAAGTCTGGTTCCTAGACCGGGCTTCCAGAGGATTTGTTCAACCTGCTTTTATCCCTTCAGTGTTTCTCTTGTCTCCCTTTCTTCACCCAACTCCAGAGAGTTTTTCTTGCTCTTAGTAACTTCAATTTCTTTTTTTCCATGAGGAAGATTGTCCCTTAGCTAATGTCTGTTGCCAATCTTCCTCTTTTTGCTTGAGGAAGATTGTCACTGAGCTAACATCTGTGCCAGTCCTCCTCTATTTTGTATGTGGGACGCTGCCACAGTGTGGCTTGATGAGCAGTGTGTAGGTCCGTGCCCAGGATCCGAACCCATCAACCAAACCCCAGGTCACTGAAGCTGAGCACGCAAACTTAACCACTATGCCACTGGGCCTGCCCAATAACTTCAATTTTAATTGCAGAAAGTTTAGGGGGTCTTTCCAGACTACTCTCAGCTGGGTAGCTCCTAGAAAAGGACTAGATGCACAACTAGGCATGGGGACAAGGAGAAAACATTCCAACTGTGAGGCATGCCAGGGAAAGGGCAGAGGCAGGGTCATCTGGCAGGAGATGAAACACTCCAGAGAACCAGAATTGGATTAAACTATAATTTGTGGATTTAGAGGTAGGAGGTGAAAGTCCAAGGTACAGTGGCTGGACTGTGACTACACTGAGAAAGGAGAGACAAGATTGCAGCATACAATGCATTAATGAGAAGAAGGCAAAGACATGTCCTCATTTCCTAGCCCTCTTAGAGTTATGGGGGCCATTTGACCAGTTCTAGTCAATGGGCTGGAAGGAGCCATGATAGGTGTCACCTCCAGGCCAAACTAAGCATTTAAGGGCTACTGTGTGACCCTCCAGCTCCCTCTGCCCTGTTGTAGAGCAGGAAGGCTTTGTTTTGAGATGGCAGAGCCACACATTGAAAAGAGCCAGGCTCCTAGGGTCACGGTAGCAGGGAACTAATTGCAGAGGTGCTGCCTTGGAGCAGACTTTGGGCGAGTGAGAAAGTTTGGTTTCATTCAATGCAATTGACTGAATGTTGTGTCCCCCCCAAATTCGTATGTTGAAAATCTTAATTAATTAATTAATTAATTAATTAATTAATATTTTTTGAGGAAGATTAGCCCTCAGCTAACATCTACTGCCAATCCTCCTGTTTTTGCTGAGGAAGACTGGCCCTAAGCTAACATCCGTGCCCATCTTCCTCTACTTTATATGTGGGATGCCTGCCACAGCATGGTGTGCCAAGTGGTGCATAGGTCCACACCCAGGATCTGAACCAGCGAGCCCCAGGCCACCGAAGGGGAATGTGCGAACTTAACCGCTGCACCACCAGGCTGGCCCCCTGTTGAAAATCTTAACCCCCTAGGTGATGGTATTAGGAGGCGGGGCCTTTGGGAGGTGATTAGGTCTTGAGTGTGGAGTCCTCATGAACGGGATTAGCGTTCTTATAAACAAGACCATGGAGAGATCCCTGGCTGCTTCTACTGTGTGAGGTTACAATGAGAAGACTGCTATCGAGGAGGAAGGGGATTCTCAGCAGATGCCATCTGTTGGCACCATGATCTTGCACTTCCCAGTCTCCAGAATTGTGAGAAATAAATGTTTGTTGTGTAGAAGAGGAAGAAATTTTCCTGTCCCCTTCTAGGTTCTTCTGGCTGGTCTAAGAATTAAATCGACAGGAAACAGATGAACAGGAGAAAATCAAACAAAACTTAGTAACATGTATATGAGAGAGACCCAGAAAGACTGAGTAACTCACCAAAATGGCCAAAGCCATCACCTTAAATACCATCTTCAGCTGAAGACAAAAAAGGATGTTGGGTGTAGAGGTTTGGGACTTCAAAGGGAAGGAGACAATTCACATGGAGATGGAAAAGCAAATGTTTGGTAAACAAATGTTTGCCATGCCCCGCAGAGACAATGGGACCTGGGGGTCTCTAGGCCCTGGTCTCCCACCTAGTCTCCCCCACTCAATTAACTCTTTGTAGACATCTCTGGTGATAGCTCTGTTCCTATTACAGGCCATTTATCTGAATTCTTTTAGGCAGTTAAGGGGGAGGTAACAAGAAAAACTTTTTGAGTCTTTTGTTTCTCAAAAATAATCCTCATGTTAAAGAGACACATTTTGGGGTGGTAAATTTTGTTCACTTTGACTTGTTTATAAGCTGCCTAGTCTATGGGTTTTTTTTTTTTTTGAGGAAGATTAGCCCTGAGCTAACATCTGCCGCCAATCCTCCTCTTTTTGCTGTGGAAGTCTGGCCCTGAGCTAACATCGGTGCCCATCTTCCTCTACTTTATATGTGGGACGCCTACCACAGCATGGCTTGCCAAGCGGTGCCATGTCCGCACCTGGGATCCAAACAGGCGAACCCCAGGCTGCTGAGAAGCAGAATGTGCAAACTTAACCGCTGCGCCACTGGGCCGGCCCCAATGGTATTTTTGTTACAGCAGCTGAATGGACTAAGACATTCAGCCACTGAGACTTGGGGATTGATTTTTTTTTTGCTGCAGCACAACCCAGCCTATCCTGACTGATACAAAAGGCACTCCAATCATAGTATTAAAGAAATCACAGATTATGTGGCATTCAGCCCCAATCTGAAGAGGCTGAAGGAAGGAAGGAAAGACACGCTGAGCCACTCCAGTATCAGAATCATCATCAGTGAAGACGAGAGACCAGACCCATGTCAAAGGCTCCCAGTAGGGGTCCTGGAGAGTCAAACCACATGAAAGCAGGGAGGGGATTGATGCTAAGTCACTGCTCTGCATGTTGAGCCTCTTAAGCCACATACTCCTTCCCGCAGAGAGCCATAGCCTGAAAGACTAACCAGGCCAAGGCAAATGGAGAGACTGTTACAGGCAAAGAGCCCATGTTTTTGCTAAAGGCTTTATTATATCTAGGTTTAGAAAGTGGAGATAAGAGGAGGGTTGTAAGAGAATGTAAAAATAAATGGGATTGAGGAGTGTAAGTAGAAAGATCAGTGGTATCAGGGTCCTCGTTCATAGGCAAGAGTAGAAAATGCAGAGATGTCAAAGGAAGGCAATGTAGTTGAATAGAAAGAAAAAAGATGACAGATGTAATTTGGGTTGGATTGTGATCCTTAAGTTCTCAGTGGGCCAGGGAAGTCTATGATTTCTGAGGACGTCATCATCTATGGTGCATAGCACGATAGTTAAGCACGTGAGCTCTAGAGCGATAGTAAGATAGATTCACAGCCAGGCTCTGCCTCTTAGAAGTCTTGTGGCCTTGGGTAAGTTGCTTAACCTCCCCATGCCTCACTTTCCCCATCTGTAAATAAGAATTAGAGTTGTGGGGCCAGCCCAGTGGTGCAGCAGTTAAGTTCGCACGTTCTGCTTCGGTGGCCCAGGGTTCGCTGGTTCGGAACCCGGGTGTGGAAATGGTCCCGCTTGTCAAACCATGCTGTGGTAGGCATCCCACATATAAAGTAGAGGAAGATGGGCACGGATGTTAGCTCAGGGCCAGTCTTCCTCAGCAAAAACAGGAGGATTGGCAGCAGATGTTAGCTTAGGGCTAATCTTCCTCAAAAAAAAAAAAAAGAATCATGCTCACCTCCCATGGTTGTTGCACCAGACTATGTGAAGAGGCTCTCTGGATTTACTTCCTCCCTTAGCAAATAAAGCAGGTTTCCCAAAAGCTCACCCTCCGCCCCCAAGGATCAAGGCTTCACTCAGTATATTGAGTGAGAACATTGAATATCCCTATGCATACTCTAGAGCCAGAAGCAGACAGATGACCTGTAGTTTTTGCGAAACAGAGGCAATTACCTTCACCAAATGATCCTGCTGTTTGATTTATAGTTTGATTCTGGAGTCAAAGGTGGGAGGGTTCATACTACATTCTTGCTTATGGGCAGTGAAGATCCCCTGGGGGCTCGTTCCCAATTAGCGTTATGAATGTTCTCTCTTTGCCCTGCATCCCAAGATGCCTTTCTCTTCCTCACACGTGGGCATAATGCATTAGTTGCTCTGAGTCCTTAAATCATTAATAACAGGACAGGCACAGCCTGAATCAGTTCTGCTCTTTGCACAGTCTTGGAGCTAGCCATCTTGTTGGTGTTGAATTATGATTTCTTTGCACCCCATAAGGATCCCCCGTGGAAGTGAGACCTGGGGATAAAGCCTTGTGCAGATTGAGACAGCACACATGTGGTTGAGGTCCAGCTCTGGCGCTGCACAGATTGGCTTAAATCCTGGTTCTACCACTTCTAGCTGTTTAAACTTGGGCAAGTTACTCACCCTCCCTGAGCTTCAGTTTCCTCACCTAAAAAATGAGGATAATAGCAGTATTTATCGCATTAAGTGTTTATGCGGATCAAACAAGTTACTGTAAGGAAAGCACTTTGTGCCTGGCACAGATCAGGCTTTCAATAAATGTTGGCTATTATTATTTATTTCCGTGTAACACGTGAATGGTAATTATTGCTCCATTTAAAACACTTTTTAGACCTGCAGATCACTATTATGCAGATAGTTCCTAAAAGTCTCTCCTTAGGGCTAGCACCTCCTGAACCCGAGATAAAAGTCCTCAATTGATGATTGCATATTTTCTCTCTTGTGTCACCCTCCATCAGATACGTTACACCAAACTCCTCTTCCTCTAGCTGGCTTCCTCTGGTCTTCCTTATTTCTGTTAATATCTTTATTGTCACAGTTTCTTAGGTGTAAAATTTTGTCACTCGTAGCTATAAAAAAAACCCAAACAGCTGACCTTTATTATTTACTCTGTGCCAGACACTGTGTTAAATTTCTATTGGATTACTTTGTATAAGCCTCGCAACAATCTTATGAGGTAGTGACTATTATTACTCCCACTTAGCAAATATAGAAACTGAGGCTTAGTGATATTGAATAGCCTGTCCAAGGTCACACGACCAGTAAGTGGCTGAGTCAAGAATCATTCCTGTATCTTTTGAAAATGGACCCACGCCTTAAGCGCTATCATTGCTAAGATATAGTTCCTCTCTATTCTTTTTAATCATAGCTAATCAATTCCCAAATCTTGTCAGTTTATCCCAGGAATTCTATCACAAACATTCCTTTGACCACTTTTATCCTCATACCTTGATTTCTGATGATGTCACATCTTCCTAATGGGCCTCTTTGCTTCTGGCCTCTCCCTGCCCAATCTGCCATCCAGATTACAGCTAGATTCTTTACTGTCTAAAACATAGCTCTCCCACATACCAGTGAATCTTAAGTAAATAGAGTCATCTCTTTTGGTTTGTTTGTATCTCTGTGAAGTGAGTGAACGAGATGGCCTCGACAGTTTTTTTGAGTTCTAGAATTTTGCGATGTTTCTCATGTCACTGTTCTATCTCCAAAGCTTCAGTGACTTTCCATTAACTACAGCCAAAGGTCTCAGCTTCTTAGACTCGCATTCAAGGCTCGTTGCTAATCTGGTGGTCTCTCCCCTCACTGTTCTATAGAGCTCTATTAGGAGTGTCTAATCAGTTGCTCAGACATTTTCTACTTTTTTCTGCTTGCAACCTTTGCTCTTGGCCTTTTTCCTGATCTCCCAGGATCTATGGACTTAGCTATTTACCATCTTCTTCTTGTGTATCCAAATCCTCCCTCCTATGTGAAATCTCCCCCTACTCTATCAGGGCAGCCCATGACCGCTCTTTCTCTCTCAGTGCAGTTCACTAAACATTACTCCTATTATTTTGAAGGGTACTATATTTGATTGGCAGGGATTTGTTTTTAGCAAGGGGAAGGTGGGAGGCCAGTGCTCCTGATGTCTGAGGTAGTAAATTCCCATTCTCGAGGCTTCAAGCAGAGACTGAATCCCCTTGCTAGAATTTCTGGAGAAGAGATTGGTCCGTATGCTCATTAACATTATTGTTAGCTTTAAATTCTTACTGTTTGCTGATTTGGTTTGCAGAAAAATTTACCTGTGGAAGCCTGGTGGTTGTATGTAGGGTTGGGAAAGGAAGGTTAGGGTGAGTCATGTAATTAGGATGGCTTCCAGGAAGAGATGAGATCTTCCTGTTTGGTACTGCCCACCTCCCTTCTCCAGCATCTGCCTGGGCAAGACGCTCCTCACCTAATAAGGCTTAAATCATCATGTTAAAAGAACCTGGCTCTAGGACATGGTATTGTAGAGCCTATCAATCAAAGCATTGGAATCATTAAACTCTCAGGCTCCATCCCAGACCAACTGAGTGAGCATTTGCACTTTAACAAATCCCCATGGGGCCAGTCCCATGGTGCAGCGGTTAAGTTCCGCTTCGGCAGCCTGGGGTTTGCCAGTTCAGATCCCAGGTGTGGACCTATGCACTGCTAGTCAAGCCATGCTGTGGCAGGCATCCCACACTTAAAGTAAAGGAAGATGGGCATGGATGACAGCTCAGGGCCAGTCTTCCTTAGCAAAAAAAAAAAAAAAAAGTGGAGGATTGGCAGGAGATATCAGCTCAGAGCTAATCTTCCTCAAAAAAACCCAAATCCCTAGGTGATTCATTTGTACATAGAGGTTTTAGAAACACTAGTATGGTGGACTCCAACCACTAAAAAGGAGCTTTGTAGGGGCCAGCCTTGTGGTGTAGCAGTTAAGTGCACACGTTCCGATTTGGTGGCCCAGGGTTCATTGGTTCGGATCCCAGATGCGGACATGGCACCGCTTGGCAACCCATGCTGTGGCAGGTGTCCCACATATAAAGTAGAAGAAGATGGGCATGGATGTTAGCTCAGGGCCAGTGTTCCTCAGCAAAAAGAGGAGAATTGGCAGCAGATGTTAGCTCAGGGCTAATCTTCCTCAACAAAAAAAAAGAATCTTATATAAATGTCAATAGTATGTAACTTCTTTTTCTTTTAAACATTTTATTTTTCCTTTTTCTCCCCAAAGCCTCCCAGTACATAGTTGTATATATTTTAGTTGTGGGTCCTTCTAGTTGTGGCATATGGGACGCCACCTCAGCATGGCCTGATGAGCGGTGCCATGTCCAGGCCCAGGGTTCGAACCAGTGAAACCCTGGCCCAACGAAGCGGAGTGTCGAACTCAACCACTGGGCCACGGGCCAGCCCCGAGTATGTAATTTCTTGCACTTGGCTTTTTTCACTCAGCATAATTCTCTTGAGATCTATCCAAGTTGTTGCCTGTATCAATAGTTTTTTCTTTTGTATTGCTGAGTGGTGTTCCATGGTATGGATGGACCATAGTTCGTTTAAGCATTTACTTGACGGACATTCGGGTTTTTTCCAGTTTTTGGCCATTGCAAATAAAGCTGCTCTGAACATTTGTGCACAGGTTTTTGTGTGAACAGAACATAAATCTTGGGGCTGGCCCCATGGCCAAGTGGCTAAGTTGGCAGGCTCCGCTTCCCTGGCCCAGGGTTTCGCTGGTTCAGATCCTGGGCGCAGACATGGCACTGCTCATCAGGCCATGCTGAGGTAGCATCCCATATAGCAGAGAAGGACCTACAACTAGAGTATAAACTATGTATTGGGAGGCTTTGGGGAGAAGAAGAATTAAAGAAGGAAAAAAGGGGCTGGCTCGGTTGCAGAGCGGTTAAGTTCGCATGTTCCATTTCGGTGGCCTGGGGTTCGCTAGTTCGGATCCCAGGTTCGGACTTATGTACCGCTTGTCAAGCCATGCTGTGCCAGGCGTCCCACATATAAAAAGTAGAGGAAGATGGGCACAGAAGTTAGCTCAGGGCCAATCTTCCTCAGCAAAAAGAGGAGGATTGGCGATAGATGTTAGTCAGGGCTAATCTTTCTCAAAAAAAAAAAGAGAAAAGAAAAAAAAAGAACATAAGCCTTAATTTCTCTGGGATAAACACCTAAGAGTGCAATGGCTGGGTCATATGGTAAGTGCATGTTAAGTTTTATAAGAAACTGCCAAACTTTTCCAGAGGGGCTGTACCACTTTATGTTCCCACCAGCAATGTATGACTGGATCCAGTTTCTCCTCCTCATTGACAGCATCTGGTGTTGTCACTATGTTTTTATTTTAGCCATTACGACAGGTGTGTAGTGATATCTCATGTTTTTTTGTCTTTTGTTTTAGGAAGATTAGCCCTGAGCTAACTATTGCCGATCCTCTTCTTTTTGCTGAGGAAGACTGGCCCTGAGCTAACATCCATGCCCATCTTCCTCTACTTTATACGTGGGATGCCTACCACAGCATGGCTTTTGCCAAGCGGTGCCATGTCCGCACCTGGGATCCGAACCGGTGAACCCTGGGCCCTGAAGCGGAATGTGCGAACTTAACTGCTGTGCCACTGGGCTGGCCCCTCAGTGTGGCTTTAATTTGCATTTTCCTAATGGCTAATGATGTGGAACATCTTTTCTTGTGCTTATTTATCATCTGTATATCCTTTTCAGTTAAATATCTATTCTTATCTTTTGCTTATTTTATAGTTGGGTTTTTTTTGTTTTTTTTTTTTACTGTTGGGTTGTGAGAGTTCTTTATATATTCTAGATACAAGCCTTTTCTGCTGGATATGTGGTCTGTAAATATTTTCTACCACTGTAGCTTGTTTTTCCATCCTCTTCACAGGGTCTTTCAAAGAACCAAAGCTTTCATTTTCAATAGGGTCCAATTTATCAACTTTTTCCTTTTATGGATTGTGCTTTTGGTGGCAAGTGTAAAAACTCTTTGCCTAGCTCTCAGTTCTAAATATTTTCTTTCTTTTTTTAATTGCGATATAATTGACATATAACATTAAATTAGTTTCAGGTGTACAACATGATTCTATATTTGTACATATTGCTAAACGATCACCACGATGTCTAGTTACCAACCGTCACTGCAGTTACACATTTTTTTCTTGTGATGAGAACTTTTAAGATCTACTCTTTTAGCAACTTTCAAATATACAATACAGTACTTAAGATTTTTAAACCTTTTTCCTAAACGTTTTATAGTTTTACATTTTACATTTAAATTTATGATCCATTCTGAGCGATTCTTGTTTAAGGCAGGAGGTTTAGGAAGATGTTCATTTTTTTGGCCTATGGATGTCCAGTTGCTGCAGCACCATTTGTTGAAAGGGCTTCTGATTCCACTTTTGTACCTTATTCCACCCATTCCTCAGAGAGCAGTCAGAACGAGTTTTTAAAAACGTGTATCAGATGATGTTCAAAGCCCTCCAGCGACTTCCCTCCACCACACTTGCTGCCACTCCCTGCCCGCTGCAACCCTCGCCCGGATGGTCAGCCGATTGCTCCCTCCCTTCATGTAGGTTTGTTCCATCGTCACTCGCTCAGAGAGATTTCCCCAACTACCCTTTTAAAGGAGTTTACTCCTTCCACCTTTCCTTCTTGCCCTGCGTTTTCTTAACAGGACCTACATCATGCAATCTATTGCCTATTAATTTGCTCATCTGTTTATTGTTTGCCCCTCCCCCAACCCCATCAGAAGCTGCAAAGGAGTCCACTGCTGTAGCCCCAGGCCCTGCAGTAGTGCCTGGCACACAGTAGGTACTCAATAAAGACCTTACTGCTTGACAGGCTGGAAGGAACGAGTCAATGTAAAGCGACAGCGACAGTCCCCTTCTGGGTCAGGCGCTCGCGAGCGCCACCTCTCGGGAAGCCAATGGCTCGCGAACGAAGGAAGTGAGTCACAGAATCGCAAAAAAAAAATCAACGGAGCTTGCCGGAAGGGCACGAGAACGCAGTGCCGGAAGTTAAACCTCGGAAGGTTGCTCCGCAGAATGACGCCCGACTCACCGGAGGAAGCGTGGGCGAGTGGTGCTCTGCAAAATGGGCTCGGCGGCAGCCGAGCTGCGCAGGAGCGTTCCGCGCGTGCGGGCGCCGGCAGCCACGTGGGCCGGGGCAGGTTTCCGGTGCCGGGTGCAGCGGGCGCCGTGGGATCTCGAGCAGCTGGAGGGGTGAGAGGGGTTCGGGTTCGAAGAGGACTGCGAGCAGTGCGTGGCCGGGGATGGGGGAGGTGAAGAGGGCGGATGGGTTGCGCTGTGAGAGGTGGATCGGGTGTGGGGGACACCTGTCATCGCACGTCCCCCCACGTGGACTCGCCTTTGTCCGCGGCTGCCGTTCCCATCAGGCCGCCAGGATGGGGATTGTGCCCTGTTTGTCGCTGTCCGGTGCAGGGCTGGGCACGCAGGTGGCGCTCAGTGAGTGCGTGCTTAGTGAATGACAGGCGTGGTGCCACGGTGGGTGTGGAGGGCCGTCTATAGGGACCGTTCCTGGCTCCTTAGCCCCGTCGTCTCCTGGGGAATCCATGCTAGTTTCCAGCTGTCATTGGGAGTTCTCCGCCAGACCTGGGTCTTTCTCTCTTTCTCTTGGAAGGGCACGGTCATTACCGTTTCAGACACTGTTGTGTTGCTCTTACTGAATTCTGGGCCCTGTGGCTTGGTACCGAGGACAGACACAGGAGTAAACCATTCCTGTTCAGTGGTCTCCCCTTACCCACGGTTTCGCTTTCCGAGGTTTCAGTTACTCGCGGTGAACCTCTATCGGGAAATATTAAATGGAAAATTCCAGAAATAGATAATTCATAAGTTTTAAATTGCCCGCCGTTTTAAGTAGCGTGGTGAAATCTCGCGCTGTCCTGCCCGGGATGTGGATCATTCTTTTGTCCAGCGGATCCACGCTGTAATATGCTACCCGGTTAGTCACTTAGTAGCCCTCTGGGTTATCAGATCGACTGAGGCAGTATCGGGTGCTTGAGTTCAAGTAACCCTTATTTTACTTAATGATGGCCCCAAAGCGCAAGAATAGCGATGCTGGCAGTTCGAATATTCCAAAGAGAAGCCGTAAAGTGCTTCCTTTAAGTGAAAAGGTGAAAGTTCTCGACTTAATAAGGAAAGAAAAAAAATCGTATGCTGAGGTGGCTAAGATCTACGGTAAGAATGAATCTTCCATCCGTGAAATTGTGAAGAAGGAAAAAGAAATTCGTGCTAGTTTTGCTGTCGCACCTCTAACTGCAAAAGTTACGGCCACAGTGCGGGATAAGTGCTTAGTTAATATGGAAAAGGCATTAAGTTTGTGGGTGGAAGACATGAACAGAAAATGCGTTCCGCTTGATGGCAACATGTTGCGCCAGAAAGCACTGAATCTATATGAAGACTTCAGCAAGGGATCCCGTGAAACGAGTGACACCAAGACATTTACTGCAAGTAAGGGATGGTTACACAGATTCAGGAATAGGTTTGGACTGAGAACTATAAAAAGTACTGGAGAGGCTGTGCCTGCCGCCGAAGAAGCTGCTGCCACATTTCCGGCAGAGTTGAAGAAGTTGATTAAGGAGAAAGGATACCAGCCAAAGCAAGTCTTGGATTGCGATGAAACCGGGCTCTTCTGTACAGTACAGTACGATAAAATGTTTAGAGAGAGACACACACAGCCACGTAGCTTTTATTACAATATATCGTTATCATTGTTCCATTTTCTTACTAGTTATTGTTGTTAATCTCTTACCATGTGTAATTTATTAGTTAAACTTTATCATAACTATGTATACATAGGAAAAAGCATAGTATATATAGGCATACCTCGTTTTATTGCACTTCGCTTTATTTATGTTTTTTTTACAAGACCCTCCACGAGCAAAAAGATTACAACTCACTGAAGGCTCCGATGGTGGTTAGCATGTTTTGGCAAGAAAACGTTGTTTTATTAGACAATGCTATTGCATACTTAATAGACTACAGTGTAGTGTAAACATAACTTTTATTTGCACTGGGAAACCAAAAAATTCATGTGACTCGTTTTATTGCAAGGTTAGCTTTATTCCAGTGGCTTAGAGCCAAACCTGCACTGTCTCCGAGGTCTGCCTGTATAGTGTTTGGTGCTGTCCTCGCTTTCAGGCATCCACTGCGGGGTCTTGGAACGTATGCAGATAAGGGGAGACTGCTGTATACAGGCCGCAGACCAGGGGGGAGACAGACACACAAACAGAAAATTCTAATATACCCTTAAGTGCGGTAATAAGAGGTTAACAACTACAGTCCAGGCAGGTGGAGCCAGGCGCCGGTGCTGCTGTCCACACTGGGGATTGATTGTCTTTCAAGGTGCGGGCCTCCTCCTTTCTCATCTTGAGACAAAGCAGGTTGGGAACCAGACTTCTTTGTAAAAGGAAAGGTCTGGAATAGTTGCTCTCTAGGCTTCCTTCCATCACGATGTCCCATATCAGATGTTATTAAGGGCTCTAGTTCTCCCACAATCCTCCATTTATTAGTTAGTCACACTATTTATTACGCCTTATGATGTAGCATACATTTCACAGGGCTGGGAAATAGGGATTTTGGTCCTCATTCTGGTGTTCTAGATCTGTTTCCTTGTTTGTGAAAGGAAGGGGAAGTCATCTCTAAAACCCCTTCTAGTTCTAATACCATGACTGGCAGTAGATCAAATTGTATTTCATACTGCCTTGTCCCAGATGTCACTTTCACATTAGCAGCGTAGTTTTCCTCATCTTGATAACTGAGAAAGATAGTCTTTTTTCTTTTTCTTTCTTTCTTTTTTTTTTTGGTGAAGAAGACTGGCCCTGAGCGAACATCTCTGGCCAATCTTCCTCTTTTTGCCTGAGGAAGGTTGTCACTTAGCTAACATTGGTGGCAGTCTTCCTTTATTATGTATGTGGGACACCACCACGGCATGGCTTGGTGAGCAGTGCATGAGTCCACACCTGGGATCTGAACCCACAACCCCCTGGGCTGCCAAAGCGGAGCGTGTGGACTTAATCACTACACCACCAGGCCGGCCCCAATAGTGTCTCTTTTTTTTTTTTTTAACATTCCATACCTTAGTTCTGCCACAGTATTGGGTATACAGCAGATGCTTAATAGAAGCTTATTGAATCAAATGGGATAGAAATTATAGCCCCTGCTCTTGGACCCCTCCCCACTCTGGGATGTTAGCTCATCGATGAAGAGACTGAGGGCGGACTGGGTTTTTCCTAGAGAGACTTCACACTGACGTGACAGACTTAAACCAGCTTTACGGGATAATCTGCTTGGGAAGGATCGTGGTGCAGGCAGGGTATTCAGTGCTGTTTCCTTCCCTCACCCGTCCGCCCGCAGGACCATGGCCCACAGCGAGCGCACCTTCATCGCCATCAAGCCTGACGGGGTCCAGCGCAGCCTGGTGGGCGAGATCATCAAGCGCTTCGAGCAGAAGGGCTTCCGGCTCGTCGCTATGAAGTTCATGCGCGTGAGTGGGCTCCGCCCCTCTTCCTGCTCTTCTGTAGTCGGGGGCATGTCGTGGGTCAGCCTGTCTCTTTCTCCCGCCCCTCCTTTTAGTCTTCTCCATGTAGGGCGGACACAAATGTCCTGAAACCTGGAAACTCCTCTGCAGCCTAGCGTCGTGGCCGAGTCTTGGAACAAACCAAGTTATCTAAGACTTTTGGGAACAGCCCCCCTTTCCCTTAGCAACCCCGGCCCGCGTGTTACTGCGGCGCTGCGATTTCTGGCTCACAGCCCCAGGCGTGTTTGCATTTCTGCTCTTGAACTTCCGGAGCAGATGATTTTAGAGAACTTCCTCCTTTTTTTTTTTTTTGAGGAAGAGTAGCCCTGAGCTAACATCTGCTGCCAATCCTCCTCTTTTTGCTGAGGAAGACTGGCCCTGAGCTAACATCCGTGCCCATCTGACTCTATATGTGGGACGCCTGCCACAGCATGGCTTGCCAACCCTGCCATGTCTGCACCTGGGATCTGAACCAGTGAACCCTGGGCCGTGGAAGCAGAACGTGCGCACTTAACCGCTGTGCCACCGGGCTGGCTCCCTTTCTTCTCTTTGAGGCAGCTTATTTTTTAGCAAGAAAACTCTTTCCATCCTTAGTTATCACCCGTTTAGTGTCTGGCATATATTAGGCACCATCGGGGCGCAGGGGGAAAGCTTGTTTTTCCCTTGGGGGAGGCCCACCTCAAACAGCAGAGAGCAGACATCTACAAAGCAATATTTCAAAAACTGCAAAGGATTGATTGGCCAAGAAGCCTTCTTTTTGTTTTTTTGAGGAAGATTAGCCCTGCGCTAACTACTGCCAATCCTCCTCTTTTTGCTGAGGAAGACTGGCCCTGAGCTAACATCCATGTCCATCTTCCTCTACTTTATATGTGGGACGCCTACCACCGTGTGGTTTTGCCAAGCGGTGCCAGGTCCGCACCCAGGATCTGAACCGGTGAACCCTGGGCCACCGAAGCAGAACGTGCACACGTAACCACTGTGCCACTGGGCCGGCCCCCCAAGAAGCCTTCTTAAACAGACCTGGGAAATAATTCAAATTCTCAAAGCAAATAAATTAGGGGAAATCTTTTTTCCTATTCAAAGAGTCAACTTTGAACTCTCCTAGTGCTTTTCTTTTTTTTTTTTGAGGAAGATTAGCCCTGAGCTGACATCTGCTATCATTCCTCCTCTTTTTGCTGAGGAAGACTGGCCCTGAGCTCACATCCATGCCCATCTTCCTCTGCTTTATAGGTGGAACAATGCCACAGCATGGCTTGACAAGCGGTACATAGGTCCACACCGGACCCAAACCAGTGAAGCCCAGGGCGCTGTAGTGGAATGTATGAACTTAACCACTGTGCCACTGGGCTGGCCCCAACCCGAGTGCATTTTAAATTGTTTGATTTGCAATTTAGTTCCTGTGTGATGTTTTAGAAAAACCTCCTTAATATAAGAGAGAGTAGACTGGTGTTAACGCTGAGGGGAGACTGTGATGGATTGATTAGAGCAGAGTGTTGGACAAGCACTGCTGTCTAGAGTGTTTGCATGTTAGATTAGGTTTTGAAGGTAAAGTGAAATGAAAGTATTATTGATCAGGCATTTACCATGTACTGGGCACACATATTTTCTCATCCAGCCTTCATAACAGTGCAGAGAGGTGCTTAATCCTCTTCCCGTGGTTGTCAGTGGGGAGGAACCTGAGGCTTGGAGAGGTTAAGTAGTGTGCCTGAAGGCACACAGTCATTGATGCCACTGGGATTTTCTTTTTTTGCTGAGGAAGATTTGCCCTGAGCTAAAATCTGTGCCAGTCTTGCTCTATTTTGTATGTGGGGCACTGCCACAGAATGGCTGCCACCAAGTGGTGTAGGTCCACACCTGGGGACTAACCGGGGCTGCCAAAGCAGAGCATGCCCAACTTAACCACTAGGCCATGGGGCCGGCCCCTGCAACTGGGATTTTAACTCGAGTCTCTCTGACCCCTAAGTGCATACATTTTCTCCTTGATGCTGAGTTTCCTATCAAGGCTGTGGGCTTGCTGAAGACTGGGAGGAGGGATAGCTGGCATGAATCTACAGGGTTATTTACATCTGATGTGGAGGAGGGAGGCAAGAGAAAACTGGAGGCCCCCCCTCACCCCAAAAAAGCCTGTGATTTGTTTTGCAGAGTAAAGACAATCAGAGCCAACTAATAGAATTAAAACAGGGACTGGCTCCGTGACGAAGTGGTTCAGTTCATGCGCTCTGCTTCAGCGGCCCAGGGTTTCACTGGTTCGGATCCTGGGCGCGGACATGGCACTGCTCATCAGGCCACGTTGAGGTGGCGTCCCACATGCCACAACCAGAAGGACCTACAGCTGGAATATACAACTATGTACTGGGGGGCTTTGGGGAGAAGAAGAAGGAAAAAAAAAAAGATGGGCAACAGATGTTAGCTCAGGGCCAATCTTTAAAAGATAAAAAAGAATGAAAAGAGTGTTCTGGTAAGGGAAGGCCAGGTCAGTGTGTGGGAGTCTACCAATGTGGGTCTTCCATGTGGATGGAAGCGGGGAGGTGGGTGGTTAACATGAGTGATCACATGGTTATCTGGGGGCTGAACGGTAGGACATTCTGGATTTGCTTTTTGGCGGCAAATCTCCACGTTTGTGGGTATCACTGACGTGTGCAACATGCCTCATAGAATGTGGTACCACAGAACTGGAAAACTAAGGGGCCTCGTTAGACCCTTCACAAGCGTGTGTGCAGTGGCACAGAGAGGACGCAGTGGCGACGAGTTGGAACTGCCAAGCAGATGGTTCACGCTCTGGCTAACTTGATTCGTTCCCACATTCCCACCTTGCATTGTGAGAGCTTCTAATTCATTCTGCGGCAGAATGATTTACTGCTAGATGTCACGTGCTTTTGAATGGTTTGCAGATCCCTGTGGGGATTGCATGATCGCCACACCGGGCCTTTGTCCTCTGAGCAGATGTGAAGCGTCCCTGAGAAATGGCCTGGCTCAGTCTGCTTCTCCTCGAATGCCGAGACCCCCTCCCTCACCTCCCGCTAACGTTTTAGTTGAGGCTTGCTCTGGGAATGGAAATTCATCATGCTGTTAGTTTTCCTGTCTGCGATGAGGCGGCTGGATTCGAGTCTAGTGGTCTGTGGTTTATTCTGATCAGTCAAGGGGGGAAACTGGCACAAAGCTGAAACAGTTCTGGCCTCGTCACTGCCCCCTCTGCAAGTGTTGAGAAGGAATCGCTATAACGGACTCCATGAACTGAGAGCTCATGTTTCAAACGGCAGGGCGGGGGAGTGGGAAGTCACTAGATTGCTGGTTCTTAGACAGTCTTAGGGCCAGTTCTCATTCTCTCTCCTGCGCTGTAGGCTTCTGAAGACCTCCTCAAGGAACACTACAACGACCTGAAGGACCGTCCGTTCTTTGCCGGGCTGGTGAAATACATGCACTCGGGGCCAGTGGTTGCCATGGTGAGTGTGCACGTGTGGGAAGTCACTGTGAATGGCTCAGTTGGGGGTGAAGGGTGGGTGTTGTGATTCCTGCTTCTCATGCCGGGTCCTCATGGATGCGGAGCAAGCTGGGGCTGGGAGGGTTAGACAATTAGGATGTGTCAGCTCGCTGACGCACCAAAGACAGGATGAACTGAAGACTCACGGCTGGGAGAGGTCAGGAGGGGTTTGCCCTATTGGAAGCTCCCGGAGTGGGGGGAGATGGTCTCGTGGTTACCACAGTAATTCTTCTCCAAGTGTGTATAGGTTGTCATCTTTGTGCCAGGCTCTTTTCCAGGCACTGGGGATACAATCGTGAATGAGACTAACAGGTACCTGTTTTTGTAGCTTTCCTTGCCTACACATTTTGAAAGGGGAGGATGGGCAGATAATAAAGAAACCAAAAAATATATGTATCAGCTATTGATTAGTGATAGGCACAGAAATGAAATAGGATGATGTGATAGCAAGTGATCACTTTAGATTGGCTGGTCAAGGAGCATGATTTTCAAGCTGAGATCTGAATGAGAAGAAAGGCAGCTCTGCACAAATTCACAGTAAAGAGCCTTCTCAACTAAGAAAACAGCATGTGCAAAGGCCCCGGGGTGTGGACTTTTTGAAGTACAGAAAGAAGGTTGAAGTGTCTGAAGCCTGGTGGGTGGAAGAGAAGGTTGAATGAGATGTTAAGAGGCACAGGTGGGGCCAGTTCATGTTGGACTATTTTGGCCATGGACTTCATGAGTCCTTGGCAGTTATGGGAGGTTTCACACTTGGCATTTTAAAAAGGCTACTCTGGCTGCTGTGTTAAGAATGCATTGTAGGGGCTGGCCGGGTGGCACGGCAGTTAAGTGAGCACGTTCTGCTTCGGCAGCCTGGGGTTTGCCGGTTCGGGTCCTAGGTTCAGACATGGCACCGCTTGGCAAGCCATGCTGTGGTAGGCGTCGCACATATAAAGTAGAAGAAAATGGGCACAGATTTGTGCTCAGGGCCAGTCTTCCTTAGCAAAAAGAGGAGGATTGGCAGCAGATGTTAGCTCAGGGCTAATCTTCCTCAAGGGGAAAAAACAAAAAGAATGGATTGTAGAAAGGCAAGAGTGGGATCAGGGAGACCAACATTCCCAGTGTGGGAACAAGTGGATACTCTGTCAGTATTTGCCCAATGAATGAAGGTCATTTTAAGGGAGCTTTTTCTTTTTTAAATTAAGAGTTTTCGGGTTTTCTGCTGAGACTTCTTTTCTTCCTTGACCATGTCTTCTTTTGTCCTTTGAGGTCTGGGAGGGGCTGAATGTTGTGAAGACAGGCCGAGTGATGCTCGGGGAGACCAACCCTGCGGACTCCAAGCCTGGGACCATCCGTGGGGATTTTTGCATCCAAGTTGGCAGGTGGGAGTTGGTGCTTTTTACCCTTTCCCATGATCCAAGTTAGAATTCGAGTTCCTGAGGATGGACATGAGACCATATGCAGATCAATTTTTAACCAGAGTTCATAGTATTTCTCCCTCTGAAGTTGGTGTTCGGCTTCACGGGCTCTTCGCCTTTGGTTGTCAACATTGCTGTGGTTGTGTCTCTTGAGAGGGTGGACAATAAAAAACTCTGGTACAACACGCTCTCCTGGCCAGCGTCCTTCCAGAGGGCTTTCACTGCTTGCATCAGTGTTCCTGGGAGGGCTGGCTGTGGGGAGGGCGTCTTCATCCTTATGTTAACTGCAGTCCTGGTTTCTTTCTTCTGACCCAGACTGATGTACGGGGAGCTTTGGCTTTTTCTGCTGCGGCAGCTGTAGGCTTTCTGGCACTGGGAGTGAGGGGAGCTTCTGGGCGGTTTAATCCTTCTGGTCTTGGTCACACGGCCATCTCTTTCCCCATCCAGGAACATCATCCATGGCAGTGATTCCGTGGAGAGCGCAGAGAAGGAGATCGCCTTGTGGTTTCAGCCTGAGGAACTGGTCGATTACAAGAGCTGTGCTCAGAGCTGGATCTACGAGTGACGCGGCCGCAGACCGCGGTGCTTTCCCACTCCCTCGCCTCCCCTCCCACGGGCAGGGGCCAGGCTACAGCGAGTCTAGTTATTTCTGAGAACTTCCTTGTAATCTGGAGGGAAACTCTTGGAGCTGTGAGGGCTCCCTGTACAGTGTTACGTGCTACCATCAGATTAAAATGTTGCATCCCGTAGTTACTCTGTCTAGCTGTATTGCTTTGTATTCTTTTTGACTTTTTCATGTGCTCTGGCTAACCTGAGCTAATAGAGAGAATAAATACTATAGAAATTATTTATATTGGCCTGAGAGATCACACACACACACACACACACACACACACACACACATGTTCTTTGCCTGTTCCTCTCTTGCCCCCTGCATCCCGTCCCCTCTTGGCACAGCCAGTCACCAGGCATCTGTTGAGGAGCTGCTAGGTGGCCAAGACTGTACTGGATGCAGAGAATTCACTAGAAATAAAAGATATCCTTCCTGCTCTTGAGAAGCTCTCAGGGACTCAGTTGTAACTACTCCGAAACAGAAGAGCTATGCTGAGAGTGGGCCCAGGTCCCTGGGATGACCTCAAAAGAAGATACAGAAATCTTGTAAGTAGCTTTGATTTGTTAGGATCTTGATTTGGTTGCTTCAAGTGTCATGTGTACAAGATGGAAATCCACTTGTCTTTTATTTGAAAGTCCAAGCTAAAGATCTTTGGTACAGCACTGTGATTACAGTTAACAATCCTGTACTGTATACTTGAAATTTGCTGAGGGGGTAGATCTTAGGTGTTCTCACCATGTGCACACACACGCACACAGGAAAGAAAATGGTAACTGTTAAGTGATGGATATGTTAATTAGCTTGATTGTGGTGGTCATTCACAATGTATATGTATATCAACACATCAAGTTGTACACCTTAAACACATACAAATTTTGTCAATTATATCCCAATAAAACTGAAAAAAAAAAAGTCCAAGCTGGTAAGTAGGGGTGGTGATAGTAGGGCTCATCCTTGGGGTTGTCCAGGGACTCAGTTCCCTCTACCCACTGCAAAACCCGTTACCACCCCTATGCCCTCCAGCAAGTTGAGGAGGGAAGTGGAAAGAGTGTCCCTTACTTTTAAGGGCACAACTCTGAATTTACCACCTTCACTTCCCCTTGCATCTCACCAGCCAGAACTTAGTCCTGTGGCTGTATCTGGTGACAAGAAAAACAACAGGGACCAGCCCCGGGGTGTAGTGGTTAAATTCCATGCACTCTGCTTTGGTGGCCTGGGTTTATGCCTTCCATCCAGGGCATGGACCTACAAGACTCGTCAGCCACACTGTGGTGGGCACCCACATACAAAATAGAGGAAGACTGGCAGAGATGTTAGCTCAGGGCTAGTCTTCCTCAGCAAAAAAAAAAAAAAAAAGAAACCACCACAACTGGAAAATGTTATCTTTATTTGGGTAACTTTGTACCCAGATAAAACTCAGGAGTTCTAATATGAGAAGGAAGAAAGTGGGGATAGATAGTGGGACAACTACTGATTTTTGCCACAAACTAGCAGGTTTTCTTTCTTGGTACTTTCCCTGTTCACCTGGGTTTGGTAGAGGCAACTGAGGGGAAGTGATTTCTCAGGAGGAGGCAGAGGAGGACAGTTGGGATGGGGTTATTGTCTTTTTCCCCAGCTTTATTGAGGTCTAATTGACAAAACTGTAAGCTATGTAATGTGTGCAATGTGATGACTACATGGTGAAAGGATTCCCTCCATCGGGGGGCTCCCTTGTTTTGAGCAGTGGAGGGCTCGATGAGTTTCTGTCTCACACAGAGGTGGTTTGCTTTGGCGGGTGAGAGTACCAGGACTTCTGGGGAATGAATACGTGTGTCAGGAGGCAGGGCGGGCTATACCTTCCCCAATGACAGTCTTTCCGGAAGGAAAGGAGAGGTGCAGGGCCCAGGGCTGGAACTGACGGCACTGCCAGGAGGCAAACAGCTCTCCAGAGAAATGTCCAGTGAAATCCCCAGATTCCTTTCCACACTCGACGCTTGGTAACTGAAAATGAAGCCCAAATAAGAGTGTGCTTCAGACTGAGGCCAAAGGCAACACCTGGTGTTCCTGCTCCAGAACGAGGACTGCCAACGTGCTGTGGTTTAATGCTCAGCAACTAGAAGTCTGCAAAGCCAACGAGGTGTAACAGAGGCCTGGGCTGTCAGGACCAGGAGGCTGATGACACGTGGTTCCCGCGGCCGGGTCACCGTCCTGAAGAGAGACAGACACAGGGGCTCTGACCCTCCCCGAGATAAGCACTGATGGGCAGGGGTCAGTAAGTGCTGAGGGAGGGGCTCGCTGACTGCCCCGGGGAAGCTGGACACCACCAAACCGTGGGAGTGGAGGTGGGAATTGTCTGCAAACGGATGACAGGCCTGATTTGTCTGAGAGGATCTAGAATCTCGTCAAGGGTGTGTCTCAGACCGAACTGGATAATCTGACCTAACCACAGCCCTGCTGGGTGGGGAGGCCGGCAGGGAGGGAGCAGGCGCACTGCGGACAGCTTGGGGCAGCTCGCTCAGGCATCGCAACGCCGGAATGCCCTCCTCCAGGGAGCGGGGAGTCCTCAAAGCGGGACGGGGGTCCGATAGGGGTGGGAGGGGGCTCCGTGCAGGCAGAGGGGAGGTGGAGGCTCCTGCGGAGGCTACCAGTTTGAATGAGGGAGGTTGAACCAGGACTCGGGCAGAGGGGAGGGAAGAGGAAAACGATTTCCTCGGTGGAAGGATCAGGACTTCTGGGCGCAGGAAGAAGAAAGCTTAACTCTGGGTGCTCGGGTGGCTGGGGAAAGCAGGTCGTACTGACCGGGGAGAAGAACTCAAGAGCAAGAGCAGGTTTTCGTGCGCGCGCGCGTGCGGCGGGTGGCACTGAAGGGAGGAGGTGGGTTCGGACGTGCGCAGTCTTACTGGCGAGACCGGTAGGAGACAGGCGAGGAGGAGCAGAAATCACTTCCTGCCCCCGGAGCCGCGCCCGCTCCGTGCAAAGCCGGGGCGTGGACAGCGTGCTCCGGCCGCGTCGGCCCCGCGGGTTGGGCGGCAGGCCCTCCGGGGTGTGGCCGCCGCGCGCCCCTCCTCCGCCGCGGCCTCGCCTCCGGTGGTCGCCCGGCTCCCGGCTCCGGCTCCGGCTCCGGCTTCAGCTCTGCAGCGCGCTCGCACCGCCCCGCCAGCTCTCGGTAGGGGTGGGACCCTGCCCTCTCCCCCCGGGGGCCCTCACCCCGCGCCGCGTCGGCGGATCCCCGCCCGCAGCCGCCCCCCACCCCCCAAGGTCCCTGAGCTCTGCGCTGGCCCGGGAGCCCTGTCGCGTCCCCCCGCGGGCGTCCGGGGACTGCCGAGGGGCGGCGGCCCCGGGCCGGCAGGGCGGAGGCGCTCGGGAAGCCACGTGTCCCTGCGGCGGGCGGAGGGGGAGGCGGGGCGGGCGCGGCCGCGGGGGGTGGGGAGGGGCCCACGTGGTCTCGCGGCCGGGGGTCCCGGACCCCGCACAGCCCGGGTCGCTGCGGCCCCTGACTCGACTCCCCGCCCGCAGGACCATGGCCAACGTGGAGCGCACCTTCATCGCCATCAAGCCGGATGGTGTGCAGCGCAGCCTGGTGGGTGAGATCATCAAGCGCTTCGAGCAGAAGGGATTCCGCCTCGTGGCCATGAAGTTACTCCAGGTGACGCGCCCCCTCTCCCCGGCCCCCTCAGTAGCAGGGTCGCAGGTGTTTTTCCTTCCCGGCAGGGGCTCGTCGCGTCTCTTTTCCGAGTCGGGGTCCCACTTTGCTGATGTCGCCCCCGCGAGAATCCCTTTGGCCTTTGCCCTCTCCCCTGAGCCCTCTGGCCCAGTGACCCTCTCCCTAGGCCCGGGGGACAGACGCCCTTGGGAAGGTTAAGCGGAGGTAACGTGACTCCTGCTCGGGGCTGGCTTCCTTCCCGTGGCTGCGGCCCGTGGGCTGCCACCTGCCCCGGCGTCGCAGCGGGGCAGCAGGGAGTGAGGAGAGCCTGCTCCCGGGCCCCCTTCCCCTGCCCCACGCGGGGCTCCTTGTGCCGAATGGAGGCCTGGAGTCCTTTGTGCGTGAGCTTGCAGCTCTGAGATGACTGAGGATTTCGGTGGGGTGACCCTTCCTCTGCCGACTCTCTGGCGGAGGGCAGTTACTGTATTTTCCACATTAAATTTGGGGCACAGATTTGGACCCCCAGGGATAAGTAAGTAAGTACAGACGGAAATTTTAATCAATCTCGTCAGTGAAGAGGAGAACGTTCTGGGTTAACATCTGAAGTGTTTAAAAGGGCATTGTGCACGGGCCAGAGGAGTTTGATATGACCTCTGTCTGGCATATTTATTTCCTTCAATTGCAGCCAACACTTAACTCCATAAATCTAGATTTTTCTTTTGAGGAAGGTCAGCCCTGAGCTAGCATCTGCCAATCCTCTTTTTGCTGAGGAAGACTGGCCGTGAGCTAACATGCGTGCCCATCTGCCTCCACTTTATATGTGGGACGCCTGCCACAGCATGGCTTGATGAGCGGTGCCGTGTCCGCACCAGGGATCCGAATTGCGGACCCCAGGATGCGAAAGCGGAACGGGCACACTTAACCGCTGCGCCACAGGCCGGCTCCCCTAAATCTAGATCTTCAAACCACCTACGTTTCAGGATTATGACATCCATAAGTCACTGACATTCTCAGGGGTTCTTCATGATTAGAACAATCTTTCTGCTAAAATACCGTCAGTTTCGTGGTTTGGATGGCATTTTGTTTTATATGCACCTTAGGGATGTGGGCTAAAATACGGAACAGGGCTTTCGGAGGACCTACCCTGGTGATGGGGGTTCTGAGGTTGGGATGGAGGCATATCCCAGCCTTTCCAGTTTACTTCCTAACTGGCACCTCCTCTTCGATGCCAGGCCTCTGAGGACCTCCTGAAGCAGCACTACGTTGACCTGAAAGACCGCCCATTCTTCCCCGGGCTGGTGAAGTACATGCACTCTGGCCCCATCGTGGCCATGGTAAGTGCTTGTCGAAGGTAGGGATAAGTGTTTGTTCCTGCCAGTCCTGAATGGCAGACCCCATGCAATTCCTTTTCCTACTGTCAAGGTCTGGGAGGGGCTGAATGTGGTGAAGACAGGGCGAGTGATGCTCGGAGAGACCAATCCAGCAGATTCCAAGCCGGGCACCATTCGCGGGGACTTCTGCATTCAAGTTGGCAGGTAAGTCCTGAGGGGTGCCGATGACTCTTCCTCAAAGCCACTCAAATGGGGTATTAAAACAGACATTTTTGCCATATCCCAATTTTAGAAAAAATTTGAACTTTTAAATTAGGTGGTAATTATCATTGGATGAAAGCTTTCTTAAATAGTTACTTCCCTAGGCTGTTGCAAATTTTAGCTAACGCGTTGCACAAGGGAGCTGCATGTGGTAGGTTCTGTGACACAACAGCAAGCGCAGAGTGTGGGGAAAATAGGAGTTCTAGCCTCAGCTCTGCCCTTGGTGGCGCTACGTCCACGAGTGTGTCACTTAACCCTCTGGTTCCTTCACCTGTACAAGAACTTTACAGAGCTTTGAGATTCAAATGGAACAAAGGCATTGTCAATAAGCATGTCTTGGTTGGGCTTTGCAAATTATTCTAAGAAAATGCAGCAGAAATGGCCCTTGATAATGGATAGATCTCATCTAGTTCTGGGTTTGGTCTGGCTGTTCCTGTATTTTTTTCAAATTTGAGAAGGAATGTTTTGTGGAACAAATCTTGGGGTACAAGCACTATTTTGAAAACTTGGAAGCATAATAAAGTTCAACCAAGGAATACTTTTGAGCAAGTACTGCAGTTTTATACCTGCTTTTAAGAGGAAATACCCTGGGGGTAGTCTTCTGCTTCAAGTGGCATTTTGGCTCAAAAGGTCTGCAGTGGCTGTCCTTTGTTTTATCCATTAAACAGACTTTTGCACTTTAAAATGTAACTAGTAATTGTTCTCTTTCTTAGGAACATCATTCATGGCAGTGATTCAGTAAAAAGTGCTGAGAAAGAAATCAGCCTCTGGTTTAAGCCTGAAGAATTGGTTGACTACAAGTCTTGTGCTTTTGACTGGATCTATGAATGAGATGGGGAGGGCATCAGTGCCCTCTGGCACCACTTGATGTGTCCCTGGACACAGCTCTTCAGTCCACTCATTGGAAGCAATAGGATTCATCTTTCTTTTCTAAAGCGTATTTACCAATAAAGCCTTTGGAAACTGGGTGCAGCCTCCTGTGCTTACTTGCTACTAAGCTGGAAGAAGTGACTTGGTTCCCTGGCTATCGTAGCATTATCCAGAACTAATTAATCCTACTTATTATGGAAGAACGATCTGATCCTTCTCAGCGCCTGAGTCTACTTCCAGACTCTAGGAGGGGAAGCAGTGAGGCTGAAGAGGACAAGTGTGGCGTTGGTTGTGCATCAAAGGAAACTAAAAATAATGAACATCATAAATATCCCAACTGCTTTAGCTGATGTAGAAATGTGCGTTTCTGTACAAAGAGTTTTGAAACTTGACGGAGTGAAACAGATTAGTGAAGGGGTCTAGATTTACATTTTTGTTGGGCAAGTTACGTATGAGGAAACAAGCCTGCAGACATCTGTAAAATGAGGGTAATACCACTGCAAGGCAGGGTTCAATGAGATAACGGATATAAAACACTTAACCCTGGTCCACAGCTGGTACAGGCACTCCCCAAACCCTGCCCCCGCTTCCTACTCTCTTCCCTGGGATGAGAGAGTGCTCCCACCTGTTTCCTGGGCTAGAGGCAGTGCGTGGTTACAGAATTCATATTGCCTCCTTTTACGGTTAATTTTGCTGGGTTGGCAGTTGTAAAATGATGCCAAAGAGCACCTATCAATATGAATAATCTGTCACTATCACCCAGAGTCTGGCTTAAAAATCGGAGATTACTTAAAAATCGGAGATTACATAAACAGACTGACAGCCTGGTAGAAAAATGTGTCAGGAATTTAGTTTCAAGTCAGCAACTGACAAGAAATTTAACATTTTCTAAGTTTTTCAGTTTCACATTTAATCTCAGGTTTATGCTACATGCTTTCACTACATTAAGTAGAAGTAAGTTTGATTATCAGAATGACAGGTTGTGGAGCAGGCCTGGGGATTTGCATTTTAATGTGCCCCGGGGTGATCCTGTGCACACTGGATTAGCAGCAGCAGTTAAGTATGGGCTCGCTCTGTGCCAGGGCTGTTCTACGAACATTACCCTCACGAATTCACGTAATCTTCACAACTCTTAGGAGGCTGGTATTAGTACTCCCATTTCACAACAGGTTACATGCAGCCAAGGTACAGAGCTAACCAGGGAAGGAGTCGCGTTCCAATGCAAGCAGTTCGCGTGACTCCATGCTCTTAGCCACGATGCTTTACTGCCTTTAGACAGTTTTCCAAATGACATGAGAAAATCCTGAGTTTGGAGGGTTAAGAGAAGTCAAATTTGGAGCCGTGAGAGCTGAGAAGGATGCGAGTGTTATCACTTCCTCGGGGAGACATGAACGTGAAAGGGCAGACGATGGTGAGAGTGAAAACTACTCCCTCTGGAGGAAGGTCGGGTCTTGGACCTAATCCTTTCCACCAGTGAGGTGTGTGGAAGTGCACAACTCACTCATTCAGAACCTTTTATGCTTTCAGTAAGACTTTTTGAACACATAGTAAATGCAATATTTAAAATGCATTACTTCTGACATAACTGTTTGTTGTTGATAGGCAAGTCCTATTTTGGCTTGCTTGTAAGGCTTGGAATTCTCAGTTTGTAAAAAGGAAGGCGGTTTTTTGTTTTTGTTTTTGTGAGGAAGATTGTCACTGAGCAAATATCTGTGCCAATCTTCCTCTTAAAGGGCAGAAATTAGGTTTTATTTTTGTTTCTCTTGGAATGCATTACATTTTTCCAAAGTGTGATGAAATTAACCCTTGAAGAAACCCGATCTATCTCATTACTATCTTATATCTGTAAAATTCTCTACAAACTGCTTTTACAGTAAAAGTTGAGTAAGTTTCCAAAGAATCAGCTGTTGGTAAAGAAGGGTGTCTTTGCATTCCCTCTTAAACAGGAAGAGCTAGCTAGGATAATTTATTTACATCCTACGGACTTTGCTGCTAAGGTTAACAGAGCTAAAAAAAAAAAAAAGTCCCAAGCAAGTGTGCCAATCCTGAAACACCATGTTCTAGCTAAAGGGACTTAATTTCCCCACCCGTGGTCCACACTCACCTCTGTCCCTGCTGTGGGTTGTGCCTTTCCCCTCTCTGTCCGTGAAATCCTACCTCAGATGCAACCATGTCCATCTACCCACCCAAAGTCTCTTCCTCCCTTGTCAGCTAGTAAATTCTTCCTCGCTCACATGCTTGCTCTCCTTTGTCTGATTACATGCTCTTCGAGGAAGGAACTGATCTGACCTTCGCAGGGGCCTTTGATTGCTCATCAAAGGCACTCAGTATTTTGAATAAAAGAGGAAACCCCTCAAGACCAAAGCATATTAAAGAATTGCTCAAATACAACTTAACTTTAACATTTTATTTTGTGTAAAAAAGGGCAAATTTAGTGAATTATTTTCATCTTGTACACAAAGTTATAATTTTAATGCTTTTCACATCCATGCTGAAAATTTGCCATTTGGTAAAAATGAAAGGAACATAAAGTTCTCCGAAGGAATTTTTCACGCCATTATATACACTTCATGAGAAAGTTTCAAATACTTTCTCAATGATCACAAGTTACCAAGAAAATAAAAGATTAAATTTGTACAGATATTGATCTATATATCAAATACATACAGAAATGATGTAAAAACCTTATGCAGTTTACTTTGACCTCTGTCCTCAAAAGATTTGCCCAGGGACAGATGCTTTTCTTTTGTACAAATGATTGTGGCTTTATTTAAAATATGAAAATCAAAGGAAGAAACCCAGTTTAATCACAGTATTTTTAAAATCCCTTCCCAATAGTAAAGGATCATTACCAAATATATAGCACCATAATACAAATATTGATGGGAGAGGGTATTCACATCACGCAAAATTAATAATAATAAAAACAAACAAACACTGAAAACCCGTGTTAGTATCCGTAGAAGAAGTTGTTGATAACAGCTTTAGCTTTCCTCATACACAGCAAGGAAAAGGTTAAAGAGTTTAAACTACGAAAAATCTCCAAATAATCCTAACGGGAAAAAAATCAAAACAAACCCAAGGTCAGCAGTACACTTAGAACCGGAGAAGAGCAGGGGGCTATTGAGTTGTACAATTGGAGTTATGGCTAAGACGTACATCTCCTCTGCAGTAACTTCTGTTCTGTTCAGCAGCAGGAGGAGCTGGAGTCTGAACAATGAAGAGGGCTTCAGATTGTGTTTAGACTGGAGGAAGTCCTTACCAACCTTTAACTAGTGGTCATGGGATTGAGACAGGAAACACTCTATGAACAGATGGGAAATCTGGAAACTCTCAGAGCCTGGTTTTGCTACAGAACTGGAAGCTTATAAAACCTGGCTACAAATGAGCATTTCACAGAACTAATTACCAGGCTCCAAGTCAAATCCCTCCTGGTTTATTCAGTTCCCCAGAGAGCCTTTAGGCCCAAAGCATTGGTAGGCACGCCATACAACTGGCTTCTTGTGCCCATGTCATGAAATCAGAGTCCTGGGTTTAGTTCAATGAGCCTGAGAATAAAGATTGTTGTAACCTTTGCTTTGGAAGTCTTCTAGGCTTGAAGTTTATGGGAAGATTCTTACAAGTTAAAGATTTGGGAAGTGTGAGGATGTCACATTTACAGTAGGTCCCTCTCAGTAATATTGTTTAAGATAAATATCCAGTAATTTAACAGCTGAGTTCACATATATTTGAGACATGAGAATCAACTTGGCGTTGATATAATCTGCATTTATGCCCCTAAAGAGTCAGTATTAAGAAATGTTGACATGCGATTCCATACATTCTTACACTATAAAGTAACAAATTTTACTTCCAGTAGCAACTACAAAACCTTATGTTATTAACCCCTCTTGCATAGAATGAGGTAAACCTGTGCGTATTACCAATGCTATTATTCCCAAAAGTAGAGCAATATTTTAGAAAATAAATTGCTGGTTTTTAACGTTCTATGCATTTTAAAATTCAAACAAAAATCTTACCTAAAATGGTCTCCTGGGGCTTTCCATGAACATTTTTTAAAGCATTCCATAGGCTGAAGGACTGTAGAGGTTAATCATTTTGATTAATTTCTAATTAGCCCTCCCTATATTCCAGAGGAGATGGTCAATATTACCACTCTGAAGAGGCCAGGCTAAGACCCAGAAGCACTTCGAGAACAGATGCAATTAATTCCTGAGAGTTTAGTTTATGAACCTCACTGGTAAACGCTAGAGCTCTCATTCAGTCACAACTCAGAAAGTTAGAAAATGCAGAGAACAAACCTTTCACCAATTTATCCTTCTATCTTTGTTTTTAAAGGAAGCCATGTGAATTTCAAAATAGGGAATGTTCAAAATGGTCCAAATTGGTTATTACTGTTAAAATTAATTCTGAATACAATCAAAGACAATTCATACTATATATATATATATATACACGGAATTTTAAGAAAATTAAATTCTCTTTCAAATTAGTTTTCTAACAAATCCAGGATAGTTAAAAGCAAAGCTGGAATGATTTTGAAATCGAAACTTATTTTGCCTTTAAACAACTGTTCATTTGATTCTTGTGGTAATACAGAACATCTGTTTCGGGGTGTGGTTCTATCAAGTATTATCTCACAGTCTGAGGGAAATGGCAGAGAACTGATCAGAATCCCGTTTGTGGGGTATTTTTTGGTAAGGAAAATAAAAGAAACTTAGGACAATATTGCATTTCTCCCCAACCCCTCACTATGTAGACTGAGATCCTGTGTATCTTGTCAACCATTCCAGTTTAACACTTTAGTGTTAGGATAATTTTAATCATTTTTTTAATTAAAAGAGAACATATAAAAGTATCCAGAGTTCTTCCAGTTTCATATAGAACTCCAAATACATTTTCACAGAATGAAAAACATTTCTGTACAAACATTTAAAATGGGCTGCAAGAAAGGCGAACAAGCAGAACTGACTACCCCTTCGTGACCTCTGTGGTGAAGAACCCTGCAGGAGGGTTCATTGCATATTTCTGCAGCAAAGGAAGCTGGAGATGTGACTGGCCTAACTTTGAAAATCCCAAAATCTCCCAACAGGTACCAAGAAGGTTCATTTGTAATGACAGTTCATTTGCATTTACAACTATATCCTTCTTAAATCATTTCCTTCAATCCTGCTACCTAAACTTTAATCTTACCAAAAAAGTTAGAATTTCAGTTCTTGTTAACAATGCACATAAATCCAAACTTGGAAAATATTACAAAATTCTTTCAAAAGCTTCAAATACAACACAAAAATTGTCCATCTTTATAAATTGAAAAATTTCCCCCCACGACTAAAATAGTTTCCCCACCCACCTGAAAAATCTGGAACTGAAATTTTCTATGTTTAGCAAAATGTCCCAGTGGAGTAGCCGCGCTGCACAGCTGGATCGATTAGAAATCAGTCCTGTGTAAAAGGTGTCCCCTCCCGCCCGCAGGTTCTGAGCCATCTCATGGCTCTTGCTTGATGTAGAAGTTGGCAGAGCCATTGCTTTCCTGATCAGAGGCTCCTTGCAGGAAATTATAATCCTCTCCGTCTATCAACTCCTCCTTCAGCTGCAATGTGGTCACTGCGTGGAAGAGAGAAAGAGTTGATAAGCCTCGCTGGAATATTCACATTGCTCTTAATCTTCACATTCGTCCAGCCTCACAGTTAATAAGACGACTTCTTTTCTTTAATAACTCTTAAAATTACCCCCCTGAAGTATGAGCATTTAATTAATTTTAATTTTCAAAGTATATCAGCAGTCAAAGAAAGACCCAAAAAGGAATAATACTGCATCCTGGACACTGCACGATGAACATCTTCAATGAAATGCTCAAGGCAACAGTGCTCACTAATCTGACTAATTCGAATTGTTCTTATGATCAAGTATTCACTTTTATGTCAATGTCTATACAAACAATGACATATTTCTTGCATGGTTCTGCATTATAATATTTAATAAGTAACAATGCCATAAATATGACTTTAATATAATGCTATTATCATCTCCAAGGAGTACCTTTACTAAAAAGACTCCCTGCAGGAAAAAGGTATAAATCTGATATTAAATAATATTAAAATATTATAAACAGTATAAAAGGTTATCTATAATATGAATATTACTTATATAAATTATTTATAAAAATAACAAATCTGAGATTAGATAAATACCTATATTAAAAGTAAAATCATGGAAAACTTCAGTAATCACTTTAGGCAAAATAAAAATTTATTGACATCATCAACATGAAATCATTGGTGCAAAATGGCTAATATTACCAATGGGATCACATAACAGAGGTACTGCCTGAGTTCTTATCTGATGACTTCTTTTTATTTTTTATTTTGCTGAGAAAGATTCACCTTGGGCTAATATCTGTTGCCAATCTTCCTCTTTTTTGCTTGAGGAAGATTCGCCCTGAGCTAACATCTGTGCCAATCTTCCTCTATTTTTACGTGGGTTGCCACCTCAGTATGGCCTCTGATGAGTGGTGTAGGTTTGGGCCCAGGAACCAAAGTGGAGTGCACTGAACTTAACCACTAGGCCACTGGGGCTGGCCCTGATGACTTCTTTTTAATGAAAACAAACCAACAGTGTAAGCAGTCCTCAATGTATGAATAGGTCACGTTCCCAAATGTCTTTATTTCTACACACAACTGTTTTTCAGTTTCCAATATTTTCAGTGGGGTTTTGGTTTCTGTGTAGCCACTAAAGTCACACTAGCCAGAATTCCTAGTGACCAGAGGGCCCTTTCTAACACCTGGGCAAAGATGAAGAGAAAGAAGAATTTTTTCTTTGCTAGGCTCAACACTGGTCTTAGACAAAAATTTTAGGCCAAGTTTAATTCTGAGATTTTCTCTCTTTTTACAAACCCCTCTTGTTACTGCCCCTCAACACAACTACCCAGGAACTTCACAGGGCCCTAAATCCTTACCCTGAAGCCTACCCTCCACCTCCTACAGAGCTCCTCCAAAAAATTCATCGCTACTCTTCTAAGGAAAATGATCTCAGCTAGGTGTTTAAAACTGGGCTTACTAACTACCAACCTCTCAGAGATGTGTTTGGTTACTGTTTAACCAAAATTGAGTTGGTGAAGTTTCAAATAACGTAAAGAACGGGTGATCTGGAATGCTAACACACTCACTGGAATCTAATCCCATGGTGAGAAGTGCTGACGTTCTTCTCCAACTTTTCAGCACACACAGGTCTGCTAAAGCAGAGGTCACAAACTCTGCTTCCCCCCTCACCTGTGCCCTATGGTTCTTTTAAAATTTGATGGGATATTTTGAAACAAGAGATTTCAGATAAAAAACTGAAAAGTAGGGAGACTTGGCCACATGAGACTAGCGTTCTTGAAGGGCTGTGACCAGTGGGAATGGACTGGCTGCTACATGTTTTATCTGGGCAGCCTGAGGCCTCCTTCCGCCAGTGCTGGCCACAGGTAGGTATGGACGTGCATACAAGGTGTGACTCACACTCTTGCTGGCTGTGTCGCTCACTGAGGTAACCCTCTTGCTTCCTGAAGACACTGGCTCCAAATAAAAGGTAAGAGTTTTTTCTTCCATGATGGATCTTTTCATTATAATTAGTGAGAGGATGCACACAGTCGGCCCTCCATATCCGAGGGTTCCACATCTGCAGATAAGAAGGGCTGACTATGGGATTTGAGCATCCTTGAATTTTAGTATCCAAGGGGGGTCCTGGAACCAAGCCCCCATGGATATCAAGGGATGATTATATGTGGAATGTAAATTGGGAACTGCTCATACAGAAAAAAATGTCAATTTACAAGGAGAATTAGGACTCAAAGTATTTAGATGAGTGGTAAACCAATTAAGTTTTCATTGAAGCAGTAACTCGACAGTGTCACCAAGTGCAACAATATTAAAATGGGTACAGCTTTAAAGTCAAATAGTGCAATCACAGAGAAATGCTTCATGTCTTGATTTTAGTTATAAAAGATTAGTTTCAAAAATAATGGTCTTTGACATCTTATTTAGTAATTTACAGAATAATCTTTTGAGAGATGCCAATTCATTTTATTTTACCTTGGTACTTGTTTTGGTAAATGGTGGTAAAAAACTTTAATAGCCCAAAGACAGAAAAGCGAATACACTACGCCTATAATAATAGAAAACAAACCAATTGGGTGGTTGAAAGGTAAAGCCAACAAGACCGTGCGGTTCTTCCTTTCCTGTAATAATCACTGAGTATAATGAAAATGCGTTTATGGAGAACGACATCTAGTATAGAATGGTTATCCTTCAAATCCAACCAACATGCATTAATAGTTAAGGACATTTGAACAATACCATGAAAATAAACCCATGGAAAAGAAAAAAACCCCAAGTTTCATTAAAGGTGCAGTACCCACAATAAAAGGTTGATTAAAACAACATCTTGTTATATGATGACCAGATGGCTAAACGAATGAGAAAAGAATTACTTCAAGACCAAACATGTTCCATTCAAACGGATGCCTGTTTTCCGTTTTTGAAAGGTAAGCTGAGATTCTACAGCACATCCTGAAGCCGTTCGCATTTACTGTTAACAACCAATTTCTGGATTATGCTTCTACTTGTGTTAAAATATGGAAACAATGTGATTAAAAAAAGTAACTCAAGAAAAGGTGAAACATTCATTCAGATGCGTAATGTTTTAATGCAAAGTTTCACTGTTTTCATGGAACCTAAAATAAAACCTAGATGATATCGTCACACTAGTCATCTCTCCTTACCAGGCCTTATTCTCAATGAATGATGGATGAAATAAAATTGATCCTGTGCCTGAATGTCACTTTCTACGCAAATGTATTTTCTTGGCTCCACTTAAGGAAGTCACTTTGCTGACTCGAATCACTAACATTTCAGGAGATAAACTAACGGAAATCAGGTTCCTAGCTAGAAGCCCATCAATAAGAAACTCTCTCAATAGCTAATCAAACTGTACCTTTCAGATAGTTAAGACAGCAACGTGGTCCCTACAGAGTCTCACCAGAGTAAAACCACACCAAGTCTCACAACAGTGCCCCCAGCTCAGACAACTCTCCAGATACTGGTGGGAGAAGGAAGTCACTTAGGCGGCCTGTGGTTTCCATCCTCGAAGTCAAGTTCTGTTTTACATCAATCAGTAACCTCTCACAAAACAGGACATGCCTTCAAAATCAGTCTAATGCTTAAACAAAATACATCTAAAATCTGATAAAAATTCAAATAGATTCAGAGCTCACAATAGCCATAATTAATTACTTAGGTTCAAGAAGACACAGACTATTTCATAAATAACAAGTACAAAAGGGAAAAAAAGAGACAAACCAGAAAAGAAACTGATATGCTCTTTAGATAGATTTGAAGGTTTTTCCATTAAAGAGCAGAGAAACTTGGATTTGCAGTCCTAATCTTTTACACAAAAGAAGTACTGTGATTTCCTCTGGATATAAGGATATCAGAGTGATCTTCAGAGAAAGCAACTGGGAAGGGTCAAGATGACCAATACAGTGTTAGGGAGGCAAAGTTAAAGAACACATCCAAAAATGGCACAAAACCCCAAAAAACCAAAAAGGGCCGATGATAACTTCAGGTGCAAAAATATTAGCAAACAGTCAAATGAGAAGAAACAGAGCTAGGTAGGCACTAAGTCCCATCAGGGTTTTCAACAAACAGAAGACATTTTAAAGAATGCTGCTTAGATAAAAACAATTTAGTTTAAAAGCAATAGTTAGGATACGGCAAAATATATGTTAAGGAAGGTACAACTTTGACTTTGAAGCTATCTGATCTGCACTCACGTCTATAGTTCATCATGCGCAAGTGAAACTTTCTGACGTCCTATAATAATATGTTTCTTCTTAACAATTACAAAGGGCAAAACCATTTGCAGGTCTTCCTTACAATCTACTAGCTTGGCCTAACCAATCAAACTCAAATTAAATGTCATTAACCTAATTAATCACTGTACACACATAAACATGAAATTATGGAAATTTCATTCAAATTCAACAACAGAATTATACAGGTATTTTATTTCCAACTCCATATTATTCAAGTTGATATTACTCAACTAAGATTGTGGTAAATGTTACTACCAGAACCAAAATTACACTGGAACACAAAACACATCCTTTCTAATGAATGAGACACTCTGGAATGCTATGAACAAAGCTTTATCTTTGGATCTGATTAATCAAGTTGATCCCTAATGGCGCGTTTCTCCCCCAGTCAAGTTACAAAGAATTCTGCAATGAAAAATGTTCAACTATTTTAATGAAACCATGAAATAATACAAGTTGTTTCACAACTCTATCAACTGAAATTATAGCTTTACCATATTTTGAAGCTCACAATTGGTTTCTAACAATATAAAATCCTTCCCTCATGATTCATCCTAGTGAAGTGATTACCAAGGACTAGTGAAAATGGATTTTTTAGTTGAAAGAAAAAGAAAATTTAATGAGTCAGCGTCTGTCATGACAGACCATGCTTTGTCTCCCACCACCCTATCCAGACCTTCACCCTCTGTGGTACCTGAGGCGCTGATGGGACTAATTACCTGTTTTGAGGCTGGGACTGAACTCTCGGCTAGTGCTGGGAGGTGGGAAGGCCTCCGGGGCTGTCTGTGCTGGAAGGGTTCGATATGGAGGAGGAGTCAACTCTTCGTCACCAGAGAAGCTCCTCCGCACCCCACCTGTCATGGGCAGGCTTGACAAACTGACAGGCTTCTTCCCAATTGGCATCTTCCTCTCTAAATATCAAGTCAAACTAAAGTAAGCTTTTACTTACATGCGTGGTAAGAAAAGTGCATTATCTAAGTAGGAGAGGTTGTGTTGCATAGGATACTCTGAGAAGAGAACCAACTATGCAAGGTTTGTATTTCTGAAAGACAGGGGTGAGTGACTGTGTGTTTGGGTGTGTGTGTAGGAGTGGATGATGGGGAAGATTATTTCTAGTCCCCGAGTCTGGTAATCCTAGGTCCTGACTCTCAAATAAATTTAAAACAAAACAAAGCAAAATGAACTACAGAGAGCATTTAGCGCGGAGAATAGAATAGCTGGCTAATTTCCTTCAAGAAAATTTTAGCTTCAGGAAGGTTGAAAATCCAATGGAAGAGAGACAGGGTTTTAAAACCCTACTTGTAGGTAGCATTTCATTGCCCATATAAAGCCAAACACTGGCCTTCAGGGAGAAATCAGTTTAATAAATGTATTACCTGGGTGACAGGTACTGATAGGCAATGTGCTCCCCTAACTTTGGTTTTATAATCCACTCCTTTAGAAAGCACTTATAATTCTTATTCTGAAAAGCATTTTTAAAATTTAAAGCTTGTTGCCTGCAAGTTCTTAATCTAACGTCTTTTGAAACACCCTCGTTATAGTTCATAAGCAAACAGAAGCCTTCGAAGAAATACAATGCTTTCAGCACCAAGAAAAAGAATACTCCAAACTTTGCAAATATGAACCACCAGGCATACTGCATGAATCAGGTTGAAAGCTGAAGGATACTTACATATCCTTGAACTATAAATTACATCTCTTTTCTTCCAGAGTAGACAAATGACCCAGGCAAGAGCAATCAGAAATTATGCTTTGCAAAAACAGGACTAAAAGACAAATCTAAGTCAGACAGTATTCCTATGTAAAACAATCTGGAAACCAAGCTACTAGTGAGTACATATTCAACTCTCAACTGCGAGACCAAAATCATGTGTAGCAATCACTGAGACTTTTTCTAATGTACTATACACTGAGAAGTAAAAATGCAAGGAGAATCTCGACTTTTCTAGTACTCACTCAAATAGCCCCTGAAGATGGTACGGAAATTAGTGCTGGCTTTCCTGTTCTAGAAATTTCTGCTCTAAAATGACTAATCCTTGAGAAAAAAGGCTTTCGAAATTGGACAGATCACATGCACACAACAGTCTATATCATCCTCTTGGCAGAACATTCCTCTTACTTTTCAAAAGCACTCACTATGCCTTTACAGCATGAACACAGCTCAGCGGAAAACAAGCTAAAACAATGAAGCCAATCAACCGTCTACGTCTGTAAGAAAGGAGTATACCAAAGAACACACTGACGGATGACTTTCGGCACAAAAAGACCAAAGAGCTATAAGAGGAAACAACAGGGCCAGCATGTAATCCCCTGTAGGCAAACTTAAAAACAGATAAAGGTTTGGTGGCCTATCTGCTATTGATATAAATCTGCAAGCAATGACTTAGGTTTCTGGACCCCAAATTCTTTCATATTTGGGTAAGTTTTGTGGGAAAAATGTCTACCTAATAAACTATCAGCTGAGTAATATATAAAAAAATAAACGGAGTAGACAGTACCCCTACAATGAAGACTGCTTCTTCTTCAACCACTATAATTCCTTATTCTCAATTCCAAAATTCAAAGACTTTTGGGAAACTTCAGCAAAACCAGACCTCACTTGGTGATACTATTTATAATCTTTATTTGACCCATTTAATGTAAATATTTATATATAGTTTGCTTCAGAAAATGCTCCAGAGTCTTCGAGGGGTGTTCCATAATATATGCTACACGGATTGTACTTCTTTTCTGAAATCTGAAAAATTCTAATTCTGAACACATCTGGCCCCAGTGGTTTTTAATAAGGGACTGTGGGTCCATAGTTCTCTTCCTTTCTATGTCCAAAGGACAATTTAAAGAGATGATGTCATTATATTAAGAGCTATTACAATGGTACTATTAAAGAACACATTACATTTATAGCTAAATTCATTTTTCCAGGTAATCCAGAAATCTGGTAATGTTAAACATCACTAAAAACTAAGGGTACTGATATTATCACTTCATTAATTTCATATTTCTTCCCTTGTCCCTAGCACATTAATTTAGAATCATTAGACCCCATAAGCCAGAAACAAACCCTGCAAGAGTCACACTGAGGGAAGCATGTGAATATTCAATACTCAGAAATTAGTTCCAAAATGTATACATCATATAGCCACTAATAAAATACATTCATAATTCACTATCTTGGAAAGAAAACCCTGAAATCTCAAAGTCTTGTCCAACAGAAAGTGAGAAGACAGGCTAAAGCAGCCTATGCTAGTCAACCTTACAGAAAGCTTAGTCATCATGTCTGCTAAGATTAGTCAGTGACAAAGTTCCCATGTGAATTCTCCTAATCATTTCCAGATAAATGGGAACTCGCTTTGATCTGCCTGGTCTGGCAATGCTCTCCACAGTTCTTTTAGGTGACTATCAAACCTGGCAAGCAGCTAGTAGGAAAAATCATTCTGAGCCTATGAGAGGCTTAGGCCCATAACATGAAAGGGGGTGCGAGACCGGCCTGAAGGGTATCACTGTTGTGAGGCTGACTTGGGTTTCCCACTCGGAGGAAACTAAAGCACCAGCACAGGGGCTGGGAGAGGTTTTCAGTTCCCCAGTGAGAAAATGATCAACAGATAACTATATTCAGAAAGGCAAGGGGATATTTAATTCTGTGTGCTGCTTCCATCTCTTGGTTGTTAATGAGAGATTAGCACTTATTTGAACATATGGCAAATCAGCCGGAAAAATCTGTTTTAGTTCTCAAATGCACTGTTTACTTTGAAAAATATCTTTATATAAAAATAATCTTATCACAGAAGGAAATATTCCATAAGTTTCCTAAGAGAAAAAACTGTGGCTTTTGATGGTAAGGAAAAAAGATTTTAAAGAATCAAATAGAGCTGTCAATATATTTAATGTTATTTTAGCTATTAATGCCAATAATCATTCATTGTAAGGTAAAATATAATATAGAAAGCATATTTAGAAAAGTTTTCTGAGCCTGACTTTGTTAGCCATCAACTTGAATTTCTTAGAAGTAACATTCTAGAGAGTTTTTATATATAAGAAGGATAGGGTTATTAGGCTCTGAGTCTACTGTAAGCATCAAGCATCTTCTTTTTAAATTTGTTTAATAAAAAAGGTTTTAAAAAAAGAATTTACATATTCTTTTACATATTACCTTGAGAATCATTTATGGACTGTTCTTTACCGTATGTGTTGAATATTATGGTGATCATTTTTCCTGTCAATCAGAATATAAGCATTTCTCATTACTGAAAAGGTTTGCCTTTTATGGCATACTGCACCTTTAAGCATAATACCTAACGCACAGTCATCAGCTCTCACAAGGGATATCATTTTCTGTGCGAGAATACCGTGACCCCAATTGGTTAGCAACTTAGGAAATGTATTAAACACCACGTGGTGACCCACTTTTCTTATGTCCTTTGTACTGCTGGGACTTAGCCTTTTTCTTCTGTTTTGATGAACCTGACTGGCTTTCTCTTGATGCTGAAAAATAAAAGGGAAAATTGGTACCAGATAACTGCTTACAACTCTAGACACAACTTAGATGAGCTATTTTTACCAAGACCACTATGCTTACAGAAGTACATGATACTGTGAAAACAAGGGTACTTGCTCCTGCAAAACCATACACCTCAGTACCAGACAGAATGCACTACTGATTCATAAGTACTTATATACCAATACATTTTTAGCCTTTAATTTTAAGCTCATTAAAATAAGTCTAATTTGGTGAGTGCTCTTACTGTTGTGTTTCTATAGTCATTATGTAACTGACTATTGAGTTCACACTGCCATGGTACACAGGGTCTCATTCTGTGATATTGTTGTTGAGTCTTAAGATCTTACCTGGCAACCAATCAGACATAGGTATATTCTTGTCCTGTGAGCTCACAAGATGATTTATGTGAGACAGTCCTCTGGAGAATTGCTGATTTTTACAAAAGGACACCTTTTCTGTATACCAACTTACACTGTGATGCTGGAGGCTGTAGTTGATATCCAGTTAATTGACACCACCCTACAGGATAGAGGTCAGGGGACTCACAGTCTACCCACTGATCATACTCTTCTTCCCATCCATCAAAATGTATCCTCAAGAGACGGTGAATAATTCGAGTTACTGTGGCTACACATATTAATCGTGGCTCCATGAGATCTACTGCTTCTAGTTTCATTCCTACACGAAATCCGTGATTTGGAACATCCTGACATGGAGAAGCAAAACATTAGCAACGGTGAAAAGAAGAATGCATAACTCCACTATCACTAAGAAAGAAAAAAATAAGCAATGTAACAAACCAAAAAATACCAAATAATTCTTTAATAACTGAAACATATAAGGTGAAGCACTTAAAAACTAGTTAGGAAATGTATTCATTTCTATTTTACTCAGATTAAAAAGGAAACAAAGTGTGAAAACAAGTTTCAATTCCTAGGTAAATACTTACATTGCTTTATTACTATATATTTGCTTATATTAATGTCCATTAAGAAATTCTAATATAAGACAAAGACATTTTGATCAACAATTTGCCTTTGTGAGGCATCAAAAAAAATTCCACATGATTATTATGATATAATTTAAATTTACCTTATTAAATAGTTTTACTGGTGCTGCAATGGAGCCAGTTTCCCTGAGGTAGTCAAACCATTTAAAAGGAAGTTTTGTATAACCTGGAACACACAACTGGTTTAAGTAGCAGTTCACTTAAAATTAGCATAAAATTAAAATGTAGGTTAAAAAAAGTGAGTACAGACGAAATCTCAGATTTTAGGTTATACGATAAACTTTTAACTCAAGCTCTAGTACCGTTGAGTGCAATAACTTCTCGATGTTATAAGGATTTCCCATTTTTAGACAGACACAGGTGTACCAACTAGTCCTAATGCATAAGTGACTCTCCTCTCCTCTGTCTACCACAAGAATGATAGACTTTCTTTTTCCAACCCCTGGTTTAGAATAGTCTAGTATTTTACATTTTGCAGTGATATTTTTCTTCTTTGCAAGAAAGAAAACTGGCTGGGCAAATACTATTTTTATAGACCTTTTAGCTTCTCCCCCTTCTTTTCTTAAGAGAAAAACTCAAGGCTGAGATATTGAAATTAGGAAAGTCACAGGTTAAGCCATGAGAGCTATTTAAGGGTATGCCTTCTTTTAAAAAGCCACATGGTAATCTGAAGATGTAAACTTGCTTTCCCCTCAAAGGCTAAAATATCTATTTTTACAAAAAGTTTATGTATGCAACAGCTCATTAAGCCTACGCCATCATTTCGAAAGAGCTTAAAAATACCAATTCATATAAAATGCACAGATGCTTAGGAAAAATTCTATACAAATGTAGTTTATTAAGGCTAGCTGAAATACAGTGCTCTATGTTTTTAGAACATATGTTTATATACACATAAATGGGTATGTTTATATATACATATAGACACATATATATCCACACCAACAAGAAATCTAGGGCTTTGTTAAATGTTGTAAACAGATACCATGTAAAAAGAAAACAAGGATGAAAACCCAGTATATATATACATTAGGATGAAGTACCTCTGGGTGGAGTAAGTTCAATCATGTTAATTTCACAGAAACCAACAGGGAAAATAGAAGGGGAGGTTGCATGATAACAGAACCAGTCAGATCCATCTGCTGCTTCTGAGCCATCGATCCCAATCATCAGGAATCCATCAGCCAGCACCTTTTAAATTAAGAGAATTCCAAGTATTTGAAATTAGATATCGCTATTATAAAAATGATCCTTTAAGTTGACGTTCTAAAAGAAAGGAAAATCTATTACATAAAGGTCTCTTAAAAGTGAAAAATGCTTCTTTATCGAATTATTTTAAATAATGGAAATTAAAACGAAAAATCTATTAAATTAGTAAATTCTAGTGTGTACAAGAAACAAAAGCAGGGTTACAGAGAAGCGACTGCAGAGGTCTAGGAAAGAGTGCCTGTGCCCACGGCTAAGGCTGCCTGCTGCTGTGGCTTCAGGAAATTGGGCTGAGCGCTCTGCTCTTTTATAATTTCACTATCTAGCCTTGGCGAGGCTCTAAATCCTGCTCAGTAGTAACTTCACTTCTTTCCTTCTCATTTATCACATAGAGTATTTTTCCCAAACCTTTTCCACCTTCTTCAAGCTTCAACTTTACCTCTCTCATGCTAGAGATAACCATGCTCCTCCACAACAGAAACTATGTTAGGGTCCTCACATTCCTTCCTTCACACCTTAGATTGCTGTAAAAAGTAGTCCTTTCCCTGTGCCTCCCTCACACCCACGACAAACTTCTCTGTCTTGTCCTATTACCACTGGTACCTTGCTTCAAAAACACCATCTCTTGTACTCCAATGTCTCCCAATTTCTATTATATCAACAATACTTAAAAGTATTCTATTTGAAACAGTTCACACTTACAGGAAAGGTACAAGAACAGTACAATGAACTCCTACATACAGCTCACCCGGAGACCAATTCAAGTTGTATACTATGTAACTCCTTGCAGTCGGATTTCTGTCCTTACCATTGAACTGCTAAATTTGCCAATGATCTCCCAGTTTGTCACATCTGGTGTCTTTTTCCCAACATTTCCCCTCTTCAAACTCCAGCTTCCCTGCAGTATCCGGTATCTGTTGACTATTCTTAACTTCTGGAAACATCTTCTCCTGATTCTCATTACATTACAGCCTAGTGATCAATCTGCTCACCTCTCTGATCATTCCTTACACATTTCTTTTGGTGGCTGCCCTTTCACTGCCAAACCTTAAGTTTCTGATTTTGGCCTTTTCTTTCTGTCTGGTGATGTCATCCATCCAGGGCTTCAAAAATCAATCCTATGCCAACAATTTTTCAAGTTTTATCAGGAGTTTGTCTCCCTTCCATGTCCCGAGCCTGCATTCTACCTGCAGGCTGAACATATTATAGTACAGGGCGTCAAACCAACAACTGCTTCTCTTATTCCTTCAAAGGTAATGAATCACCAGGTCCTACAACTTCTCCTACACATCCAGTCCCTTGGTCCTTGCCATTAACTCTGTCCCCACTATCTTGTTTGATACCATTCCTTTTGGCCTTCCTCTATGGACATCTCTCTCTTACACAGTTTAACCTTCCCTGGGTAGGACCTCTGTTCATGCCAGAAACCTTTACCAACTTACCTTGTTTAACCAAGAAAGCTCAGAGGGCCTGACCAAGCATTCAAAACCTGCACTACCTGTTCCACATTATCTTTCAGTCTCTGCCCGCAAGTTCCTTTCTCCTACTTATTTCTACTCTATTGGATATGTACAGTAACTTTCTCTTCAAGCTTAACAGCTTTGCCTAAGACCTCTGGAAAGGACTGCACCCACTCACGTGGCAGTCCTTTCTCCCTTTCTAAAAAGAACTGACTGGACCAAGGTAGCTAACCTTCAGGGGACCAAGCTAAAGACTAGGGTCAGCTATTTAGATTCTCTCTCAGTAATTAGAATGAACAGACACAGAGACTGTTGTCAAGCCATGGGTTGGACCTGGAACTGAAAGGCTGTGATACAGAATAGGGCTAGGGCCCACCATGTGCAGACTGAGTGAATGAGCAAGACACAATTGAGAAAGAGGAAAGGAAAAGTGGCACAGACTCAGAGTAGAGAAGAGATGGGACAAAGAGGACCCTGAGAGGTGGAGAGACTAACACTGGGTTTATGTCTTTCCAGTTCTCATCTGTGTCCTCGCATGTCTGTGAGACTGCCCACTGTGGAACCATCCTAGAGCTAACTTTAGTGTGTTTCTGTTCCTTATAAACAGAAAGCCTTGCCTAGAATAGCCAATGCAACAGGTGTGATGAGTACTGCATGTGAACTACCTGCCATCCTAAATGTGGCCTGTACTTTCCTATCTTGATGCTTTTGTGCACATTCTCTTCCCATGGCACAGTTTCCTCCTGCATCTCTGCTGGGCCTCATTCTTCCCATCCTTCAAGATGTTTTCAAATATTCTGTCCACTATAGAGCTTTCCCTGCCTCCTCTGAGAAGATGTGATCTCTCCTTTATTTGCAATCCAACAGTACTTTGTACCTTTCTTAAGTCACAGTTAATCTTGTATTAAACTTATTTTTATACATCTTACCTTGCTCTACAAGACTGTAAGCTTTTTAGAGTCCAAACAAACCTAGCATGGCAAGCATCAACTAAGAACTTCCTGAACGAAGTATGACCTACTCACTGGGTACTTCATCTTCATCGCACACAACAGACATTCTTTTGAGTCTCCAGGTGATTCTCAAGTACTTCGATGGTTAAGAACCACTGATCCAGAATCTACTTACGTAAAGCTGTAACTTAAATTGTGATGCGCATTTCAACACAGTTTAAAATCTTAAGCCCAAAGAATTTAAAACAGTTATGAAGGCTGCCATGTCCCAGGCACCTACATTCAAGGTCTCACAGTTAGACATGACTGACTCAAATTCTTGTCTTCCTCTGTACCTGACTAATGATCAGAACCACCTGGAGACACAAAAGAATGTCAACACTAGGGCCCCAACCCAGATGGATTGAATCAGAATACCGGGGTAAGAAGCCTGGTCACCAGCATTTCTTTAAGTTCTCCAGGGGATTTTGTTGCCTGCTGAGAAATGAGAACCACTCTTCTAGATCTTCTCAGAAAAGCAGTTTTAGAAGAGAGGAAAAAGAGAAAAGAATGAAGCGCCACCAAAAGAAAGAAAAAGGCACAAAAAGGAAACACAGGAAACCGAAGATAAACTTGGCTTCCCGACAATTCTGTGCTGGACTAGCTTTGAGCAAGAGGTAACTTAAATAAACGTTGTTCCTCTAACTTAGGATATACTTCTGTAAATAAAGGGAGCAGACTCAAGATGACCATCTGGACAAGAAGCTATAGAAAAAGAGAACCTGTGATAAGAGAATTCAAATTTATTTTGAAATTATTAGTAACTTTCTATCCAGTGAGGATCCAGATACACACATTTTATGTCAAAATGAATGTTGGGGCCTCTTTCTCCTACTGCCTTAAACCCAGTTCCTATAACTGCATTTCTATACTTTAAACCTATTCTCTTACCTTTCTAATGGTCGCAACACATATTGTAGAAAGATTTAATGGGTCAATAGCTTCCAATTTCATTCCTTCCTTGAACCATTCCCCACTCTGGTCTACTTCTTTTACCTAAAGAATTACAGGAAAGCACATCAACTGTTACAAATGTTATCATTTTAATAATTAAAATGTTAGCAATCTGAAAAGGTTTACCAGATGAAAATACCAAAAGCCTTCTCCTACCTACCTAATATGAAAACTCAAACTTCCATTAGGGAATAGAGAGAAGTCAGGCAAACAGACAAAATTTTAAGAATAATTACAATCAATAGTTGTGACACCTAAGGATTACACGGTCTTAATTCTTTTAAGTGAACATATGTAATTGTGATTTTCATAATTTTAGGAAAAAAACCCACAACCCTCTTTCAAACCTAATTTACAAATGAGGGTTCTTATAAAAACTTCTTACCTTAGCAAATAAATGTGGTGGTGTATCAAAATGTCCATCCTGTTTCTTTGTAATATCTACAAGGAAAAGTTACACACTAATCTGTCAGCATTTGTGAGAAGACCAAAAACCACGTTTCTTTGAAGGTTTCAAACTCACAAGGTATGTATACTCTAAAACATGGCAAAAATACATGCCTTCTACATTTATGGTGAATAATATTCTTTAATAGTCTTTCTCTCTTCAAAGTACATGTGCTATTAAATACATTCCACCATTGAAAATGCTGGGAATTAGGGAATTACAACTTTAGAAGTATGTCTTAATGTGTTTATGATTAAGTCTAACCACATTTAATCTTGCTATTTTGAGGAAAATTGAATGGAAAAAGAAAGGTTATCCTTAGATCTTTCAAATGGGCTGGATAAGAAAAGTGTAAGGAAACAAATGTAGTCGTGAACAAAAGTGTTATTTTTTAAGTGAGAACAAGTGGAAGGAATATAAAGGAATTAGTTGGGACACTAACATTCTAGTGGGAACCTTCCCTTATTAAGGTAGAATGAGCAGCCCAGACAACTGGAATGCTATTTTTGATCTATGCTATTCTATAGAGAAAAATAACCAAGTAGTACACTTCAGTCTCAATGATAACTTTCAAAAGGAGTTCTTGTGACAGGTGCTTACCAGATCTTTTGAATCGATGGCCTATGCTTCGAGACCAACCAATATGATGGATCAACGGGCTGTGCATATGGCACCAGAAGTCATCTGTTCTATCTTCACTCTCTTCGTACACTAGTCTTAATCTTCCTCCAATTACACTTTCCACCACTGCCACTCGTGTTCGACACAAATGCCTCTTGTCAACCACTTCTACTCTCATGCAGGGTTTGAAAGGATACTGCATACTCTCGGAAACCTTGAAACAAAAGCAGACAAAAACTGTTCAGAATTCATGACAAAGGTCTACAAATAATTTTAATACTGTTCTATTAAAAATACTGAGTACACTCAATATTTAACAGAGGTCATTCTAGCTCACTAAAGCAAAAACTTTGGAGTTACTCCTTTCTTCAGAGCTCTCATTTAACACTGCAGTCCTTTCTAAGGTCCTGTCTTTACCTTTTGTGAGAAATCGGGAGGAAGTGTTTTGGCACCAGTAAGTCGTTTCACTAGAAAAGCTTTCCAGTTTGTATACTTATGCTGAATAGCTAAAACAAAAGAAATAACCAGTTACACTTTGGCAAAGAGCAGAACTGCTTCATAAACTATTTGCTAAAAAAAATAGTCACAAATCTCCCTGCAATTTAGAGTATTAATTAAGATTCTGAAGAAGAGTAACAGAAACAGAGAAAACAAGTATGTCTTGCCAACAAGTAAGGTACTTGAAACCAAAATATAGTATTTTAATTTCTTTATCATCTTAATGTTACTGTGTGTGAAACTGCACTAAAGCACATATATTTAAATTATAGTAAAGGTATAAGCTACTTACTTCTGGGAGGGACAAGAGGTTTTCCACTGGCTGCGCACCAACCAACTGGATGGATATCAGAACCACAAATATTGCACCAGAAGTCCAGACTAGAGTCATTTTCAAATCCTTCATATCTTAAAAGGGCATTGTAACCTGAAACCAACAAATCAATCACCATATAAGAAAATGAAGAGAAATAAAACAGGATATAGCTGCTGGCAGTGGTTGTCACACGTCTGTGCATCTGCAACAGAATCACGAGCAGGGCTTGTTAGACAGACAGAGGGCTGGGCCCCACCCGAGAGGTTCTGGGTTCGAAGGTTTTGGCTGCATCGATAATCTGCATTACTTTCTTTCTTTTTTTTTTTTTAAGACTGGCATCTGAGCTAACATCTGTTGCCAATCTTCTTCTTCTTCCCAAAGCCCCCCAGTACACAGCTGTATATCCTAGCTGTAGGTCCTTCTAGCTCTGCTACATAGGATGCCGCTTTAGCATGGCTTGATGAGCGGTGCCATGTCTGCACCCAGGATTCAAACTGGTGAACCCTGGGCCCAGCCCTAGAATCTGCATTTCTAACAAGTTCCCAGGTGATGCTGGTGCTACTGGCGTATGGATCAAACTTTCTGAGAACCATTTGTACCAGTTTAACTGTTTTCAGAGCATGGCTTCTTCCTTTCAATATATTTTGATTTTATCCACAGCTTCTTAAATTCTAGAAAAGAAATTCTCAGTGAAAACAGGTGTGGGAAAGTCGTACTAGAATATAGTTTTGAAAATAAAGCAAGAACATTGTGGTAAATTAGCAAAACCTTGTCAAATCACAAAAATCTAGTTAAAGTATATTTCAAAGAAACTGCTTTATCCAGCTGACTGGGTGACCAATTATTTTTGGAGAATTTGCATGCTGATACTTTGAGTCTAAATTCTTCTGTTTATTTGGAAATAAGATTCAGAAATGCTAGGTAAAGAAGTTTAATAAACACAAATAAAAGTATGTGAAATCACGTGAAAACTCCATGTACTAAGCAAGAGAAAGCCTCATTTCCTAGAAAGAACAAAGAGTATATGATGGATCCTGTTCATAAATTTAATAAGCCTTATGTTGATAAGAGATTGAGGTTTAATTTAATGCCCTTAGCGAAATAAAAAAGGCCCAATAAATTTGCATCTGAGACCGGGAGCTAAGTTCAGTCAGCATTTTCATGTGTTACTATCTATGATGAAAATTTATAACATGAATCCTTTAGTTTTAAAATTCAATAATTCACAGAACCATTTATGAGTTTGCTGTTGCTGAGCTCTAGTTTACGATTAACATCAGGCTCACTTACAAAATGTCATTAAAGTGGCTAAAATAAGACGATGCAATCAGATAAAACAGAAATGTAAAATCAGAGATGGGAGGTAAAAATAATTCTTGGATATTAAATATATTGATCTTTAGAGATATTTAAATACAACTGACAAACATCTAGGACAGAAACAGCATACCGCTGTTTTAAATTATGGTGTGGAGAATAATAGAGGCATTGAGAGATGCTTATTAAAGCTGGGGAAACGTTTCACGGAAAAGGTGGGAACTGAACTGGATAATACATTAAGTACAGAGCATGGGCCACTTGTGCGAGTGAGCAAAGGCAGAGAGGTGGCAAAAAACAGGCTGCATTAGGGAGGACGGAGACTACTCTCATTAGAACAGATTATTTATGTTGCGGAGCAACAAAAAATTTGGTCAGTGGTATAGGGTGCAACTCATCAATAGCTGTAAATGCTGACCATCTTGATCCTTTAAGGACAAAGAAGCTAGTAAAGACACTTGAACAGACAAACAGGATTAAGATCATTTTTAGGTAAATTGAGTCTATCACCAGTACATGTGGGCATTTTGGGAAGAAGGCCGGAGTTAAGACTAGAAAGAGAAGGATGAGTGAGAGACCTCTTCCAGTATCTCACGACAACTCTTCTGATCTGAGTGGCGGCCCCTCCTCTAAAGTACTACAGTGTCCAGCTACACTACTCAGTGAGCACCTTGCCATAAAGGTATTCAACATTTGGCAGATGTGAACTTGCTGGAAAAAACAAGTCTTATACTTCTGCATATCACCTAATGCACTTATTTCATGAGCAATAAGGAAATAAGGCCTAGGCTACATGGAAACAGCGGGAATGAAGAAAAAGGAAGAACCCAAGACATATGAAATTACCAACCCTGGTTTACTTTTGGTATTATGGATCCTATCACTCTTTTTAGTACCTCAACTTTTTGTTACTTTTCAAAGTATTTTCCTATACCAGAGGTTGGCAAACTATATTGTGGCCCAAGGATCTGGCCTACTACCTGATGTTTTTTACACTCTGCCATGCAAAAATGGTTTTAACATTTTTAAATGTTTGAAGAAAAATCAAAGGAAGAATAACATTTCATGATTCATGACAATCACATGAAATTCGAGTTCCAGTGCTCACAGGTGAAGTTCTACTAGAGCGCGGCTACGCCTGCTCATCTATGTCCTGCTACAGCTGCTTTCAAGCCACAATGGTAGAGGTGAAAAGTTGTGACTGAGATTGTATTGCCCACAAAGCTGATATATTTACTGTCTGGTTTTTACAGAAAAAAATTTGCCAACCTCTCCTCTACCATCATATTTATTATTTATTTGGCAACACTTGCAAAACTGACAAATATGCTTTCTTACAACTTACAAATATAATCAGCATTTTCTAGTGAAAATAGTAACAATGTGTGCTGTTCACCTGCTAATTTTACAATCCCAGCAATCCAGAAGACTTTGGTAGGCAAGCTGCAGTCTGTATTAGGAACTTCTACTCTCACATTTTCTGAGATATCACCCCAGCAGGTCCCCATAGGTGCCTGTCATATAAAAATTATTAAATTATTATCTTATTAACATAAAGCCTAAAACATGTCATTCAAAATTAAACATTACCATCAATAATGGAAACATTAAACTAAAAATGGTATTTAATTCACTCATTTTTCTCTAAAAATAGCACTGTTATTTCTCTTTCCACAGAATTCTATTTGGCAAAAACCAGGGTCAGGGTAAAGAGGAAAAGAATTCACATATATTAGAACAGATCCACGTCGACTTCAAAATACTGTCCTCATACAAGAATTGAGCAGCAATTTTTTCAAAAGCTGAATCACAAACTTGGTAGGAGATTTCACAGGATAAAGCTGACTTAAGAAACATTATTTTTAATATGCACTCAATAAACACACTTTTACTTTAACTTCTAATTTTAAAAGATCTGGCCAAAAGGCAGAAAGAAAAATAATTCCAATCAGCAATGTGGTTCCCAAAAACACAGGAGAAACAAAACTTAGTTATCTACATTTTCAACTTAAGTTAAATCCATAGAACAGAAAGATAGTCTGTTAAAACAACATATGGCAAAAGCACTGGATAAAGTTATTAAAAGGGTGGGTTGAAGAGTCTTTGGAGACGCGTACCATGGTAAATTGTTAAATAATTTATTATTTCTAAATTTCTCACGTAGGAATTACTGTACCCAAGAGAAAACTTTCAGTGTTAGAACTGGTAACCACTTGCCTCCACACCAAATGGTTAAGATGGGGACTCAGAAAAATGATTAAATGAACACCACAAAGGGATTTTTCCAAAATCTAACATAGGTTCCCAAATTACAATTTCCAGTACATTTTAATCATTAGAACTTGAGGCCATTTACAATTATTTGGAGTTTATGTAATGGTTAATTAAATCAAATAAGTGAATTCAGGAATATAAATGCTGATAACACCAGTCTCTGCGGCCCTTGATAATCTGGCTCCTCATTTAATTTAGAACCTGATCATAGAGAAAAGGATTAGGTGAGGTCATAATAAGAACAAATCAGGGAAAGACAAAATAGCTTCAAAGCTCAAAGATGAGCAAACAAAGACATCCAGCAGCCACACGAACCAGCCAATATGAACGCCGGGCAAATGTCTTCCACGCAAAGCCTCTCCTACTTTGGTGAATGCTAACCAACAGGAGGGTTAACCTAAAACTACTCGACCCCTATCCTCGATAGTTTATGGCATTTCTGAAGGAGAGGAAGAAACTGTCAAATATACTGAACTAGGATAAGTCTTGAAACCAAAGACAGAGTCAATTTACGGCTATTGCTTTAATTAGCAAGCAATGACTATACTCCAATACCTTGGAGACAGTGGCCTATCTCAACTATTTGTGATTCTGGAAAGGTACACATAACTATCTCCCTGAGCTGTGTGGAAAATAATACATCCACTATGACTATCTCTTTCTGCTTTTTTTAAATTGAAAGACTGGACTCTTCAGGTTCTGTTATCTCCCCCTATATCACTCTAGACTGTAGGGCCATCCCTATTGCCAGCAGATATGATCAGAAAAGGAGAGCCTGGAAGGAAGACAGCTAACAGATTAACGTATATTAACACAAAGACCATGTATTCGTTTCTGTGAGGATGAACCAATTAGAACAGATAGATGCAGTTAAATATATGCATTAAATTAAGGCAGACTATCCACCCTTCTTTGGCTGCCAAATCCTGTGGAACAGGTTTATCTTTTGTTGAGAAGAGGCATGGTTACGCTGACAAGGTAGGGGTTAGGTTGGCACACTGCTAAGTGATTTTGGCATACAGGACTCCCCTTTGAGCGAAGATATGACAATGTCATACTGACTTTTAAAAAAAAGCTTTAACAACTGTTTGGAGAAAATAACTTTTAGTCCTGTTTTATTAAAGAAAATAAAATATCCATATGCTCACTTAAAAAAACAAAGCTAAGGTTCCCTTTAGTGGGGGAATATTAAATAGTTTTGGTCCCTACAGTCTGGATTGGTATAGGAGAAAGTAGCAGAAAGTGACATTTGTTCTTGCCTGTAAGGTTGTGGTTCTGCTAGGCCCTCTTAAACCAATCCATATGGTTCACTCTAAGAAAAAAAATGAAGAAACAAAAACAACAAAAAAGAGCACCATAGTCATTGCATAGTATGTGCTCAATGTGTTGAAATAAGGTAATTTCACAGATACATCTGCCCTTTTGTTTAAAATGAATATTCTTAAGTGTGGAAGACTAAATGACCCAGGGCTTGACAGCCATCTTCATCCAAGTCATCTGTCTTCTCTTGCTGGCAGGAGGGACACCTCTGAAAGTCTGGATTGGCACAGCATGAACTAGCAGAACCATAATTTACAGGTAACAACAAATTTACCTTCCAGACTCAGGACGAGAGGTCCACCTCAGGCTCCTCCCAAACCAGGAAGATCTGCTCCACCACTTCCTGCTCCAGGGCCACTCGTGAGGGCTATCTGGGAGCGACTCTCCTTCCCTGCAAGGCAAGCTGTCATCAGGTCCTGCAGGACACGGCCAAATCCAAACGCTGAGCGCTCCCCAGCACAAATGTCTGACAACCTCCACCTGACTGTCTGTCTGTAAAAAGACAACTGGGTGGGAAGTCTTAGTTTCTGCACTTCAAGAACATTTCCAGATGGTCCAACAGCCCAGATGGCTAATATTTAGACTCTCATAGAGGGCTGATACTCTGCACTTATGATGCTTTATGGCAGAAATACAAATTTCCCTCCACAGAGCTGCCAACTTACAACTTTCAACCACCCACAATCTTTATTAACAAAGAGTTTAAGTGGGCAGACGTTAGTCCTGAAGTTGTACATAGGTAACCAAGAAAGAATCAATCCCAATAATGATATGGCAATGTACAAAAAGCCACCATTAAAATACCTTACGACTAACAGGCATATGGTCACTAAAGTACATCTAATAGAGAAAGACAAAATATTATTTTGCCAAAAAGGGGAGAAAACATTACAGGAAATTAATTAGAAAGAAATCACAACTCTTAAATACTACTTGCTGGAATTCGGAGGAAGTAGAAACAAGAAAAAACACTGTTCCCTCTTTCTTCAGAAAGTCCACTCATCCTGTGACTTGATACCATAATCTACTTTTTGAGGTGGTGGCAACAGGGAGATGGGGTGTGCAAGGACAATACAAAAGGAAATGGGAGGCCTGGGGTAGAAGATTAAGAATGAGGGAATGCTATTTACATGTGAAAAGAGCTAGGAAGCAGTGACGACTAATTTGAAAAGCATAAAACAGTCCATAATTTTTTTTAAACCATATTATACTGTTTCAGAATTGGGAGATTCCAATAGAAAAACAAGAAACATTTTAGAAAAAAGACTAAAATTTAAAAAAAACCTAGATTATTTAGGGTTTAAAACATAAAAAACAGATGATTTCTATATTAGAGTCCACTGCTTTCGTGCAGAAAATCTATTTCATGGCAACACTCAAAAAAGTTAACTCAGATAGAGCACTCATAAATGACAGAAATGAATTCAAGTTTTATTTCCATTAGAAAGAAATTCTGCAATCTAAGATGACATATTGAAGATTCTAACGAGTTAAAATGAACACAAAGTCATTTATTTTCAACTTTCAGTAGAGTCATGTATATGTGTGGTCAAGGCTAGGGGAAGAAACAAAAAATAGTTTTACTTGAAAGAGATTATTTTACTAATAAACACATAACTGAGAAATGGATTAAGAGTTTTACTATGAACTATTGTTACTGTATATACACAAACAAAAAGGCTTTTGTTTTTCTCCTTAAAGTCCAAAAACATAGTTGTGATACTTGTTGCAAAGAAATATGGATAACCTTATCTGCTCAAAACAGCGGGCGTGCAGGTGAGGCACCCAAGAGAGGATCAGAACAGATCACCTAAGTAACACCAGGGGTATTTGGGGGGGCAGGATGAAAGAGTATAGTAAACTTAGCTTCAAGTTACAGCATATATGTGTACAAAGGACCTTTTATAAAATACAAAACTACAACTATCCTCAAGGGAGAAAAAAGTACGATGATTACATTTCTGGTCTTACCAATGACACGATCAACAAAACACCAGAGTATCAAACAAAATAAATCTGATTGTAAATACATGACTGGAGGAATAGGATTTCAGCTTTTGTATGTTTCATGTACATTTAATACTGGCACATTTTGGCCTGTGCTGTACGCCTAGGAAAACTATTTCACTTGATTTTATAAGGCAAATAATGGAAAGATGAGCGCATCAGTTTAAAAGACTATAGTCTTTTAAAAAAAAAATTAAGAGTGCTTTAAAGGTAAGTGTTCTGCATACACACAGACCAAGTGGAGGCTCCCCTGGGTTCAAACATATTACTAAAAGAAGAAAATCATCTGTGAATTTCATTCATATATATAATGTACCTAACTGGCATGTGGCACTACAGTAGTATTTTGGAGATTCTTTCACAGTTTAAGGATAGTTATGGATACTGTTTTTAGGGGCTGTGAAATAACAGAAAACATATATATTGGTCTCTGTCCCTGGTTCCTGGTACAGAGCTCTTAAAACCTTTGTAATTTCCTAAGTGGTAAGAGCACTAGGAGCATCTTTTGTTCTCATATTTGGTCTCTGACCCAAGGTCCTGACACAGAGCTCCTAAATCCCTTGGAATTTATGGGTGACAGGAGTGTCTTTTCTTCTAATGAGGTGACTCTTGGTATATAGCTTCAGGATGAGAGCTGGTCACCAGAAAGACCAAGCTATGATTAGAAGCTTGGAACGTTCAGTCCTATACCTCATCCTCCAGGAAAGGGAGAGGGGCTGGAGACTCAGTTAATGACTGATCATGCCTACGTGATGAAACCTCCAGAAAAATCCCAATATACGCAGTTTGGAAAGGTTCTGGGTTGATGAACAAGTGGAGGTGCTAGGAGAGTGGCGAGCCTGGAGAGGGCATGGAGGCTCCATGCCCCTTCCCACATACCTTGCCCTATGTCTCTCTTCATCTGGCTGTTTCACCTGATTCCTTTATTATATCCTTTATAACAGACTAGTAAACGTGTTTCCCTGAGTTCTGTGAGCCACTCTAGCAAATTATCGAACCCAAGGAGGGGGTCATGGGAACCCTGATTTAGAGCCAGTAGGTCAGAAGTATAGGTGACAATCTGGAACTTGCGACTGGTGTCTGAAGTGGGCGCAGTCTTGTCAGACTGAGCCCTTAACTTGTGGCATCTGATGCTAACTCTACGCAGATAGTGTCAGAAGTGAACTGAATTATAGGACACCCAGCTGGTGTCAGAGAACTGCTTGATGTGTGGAAAACCCACACATCTGGTGTCAGAAGTCTTGTGTAGTAGGAGTGTGTGAGTAAAGGAGAAATACAGAAGTGAACCTATAGGGGCTTAATTCAAAACCACATCAAGAAAAAAAAGGAGAACCAGTCCTGATGGCCTAGTGGTTAAAGCTGGACGTGCTCTGCTTCAGAGGCCTGGTTTGGTTCCTAGGCGCGGAACCACACTACTTGTCTGCCACTAGCCACGCTGTGGCAGCAGCTCACATAGAACGGGAAGGACATACAATTTAAATATACAACTAAGTATTGGAGCTTTGGGGAGGAAAAAGAAAAAGAAAAAAAAAAAGAAAGGACTTTACCTCAATGAAAAGCAAGTTAAAGCCCAAAGTTGAAAATTACAATCCAGCTATTGAAAAAAGTAACAAGAGTTTCTTTATTTATAACAAGAGATAGATTAGATGATTTTTAAGATGCCTTACAGCTTTGTAACCATATGATTTAGGATTAGCGAAAAGTGCTATTAGCTAATTCGTGGTTTCCAACCTCAGAGACTGCCAAGGAAGGGGGAGCCAAGGGTCAGGGGCCAAGGCTCCGGCCACACCACCCCGCCCCTGCCAGACCAATCAGTGCAGCTTCTTCTTATCCTAGCTATGTTTACTAGGGAAAAGGGGAATTCTGCTGCTAAAAAAAAAGCCTGAAAAATACCACCTAGATAAAATGAAAGATATACCAGATATATGGCAATCATAATATACAGATTCCTAAGTAGATATATTTAATGAGAACTGAGGCTCAATTTCCATTGCTAATTATAAAAATGTCAAGCACCGTTGTAATCAAGTAATCACAGCAATTACTGAAAAGGATATAGTCCTATATCGTACTTTGCAGAGACTTCATTCCCAGAAGATTAAAGATACACCATGGAAAGAGGAATTCTCTTGAAATTCTATAACTTTAGAATTAATCACAATCACATTTAAGTGCTGGCAACCATAAAGCGTTTACTTGGAACCCTTAATCCAGAAGAGGTTGGGTTACGTTAAAGAAACAAGGCATTCGAGGCTCTGCCAGGGCCCCATGCCCAACTCCTGGTGCAATCACAACAGCTCTGCTTCCACGTTACACACTGGAGGTTTTTTATTTTTTGGAAGATTAGCCCTGAGCTAACATCTGTGCCCATCTTCCTTCACTTTATATGTGGCATGCCTACCACAGCATGGCTCACCAAGCAGTGCCATGTCCGCACCCGGGATCTGAACCAGCGAACCCCGGGCCACCAAAGCGGAACATGCGAACTTAACCGCTGCACCACCAGGCCAGCTCCTGGAGGTTTTTTAAAATCATGTTTGAAAAAGAATCTCCTAGGAGCAGGGAAAGGCTCCCAAACTCTGATCAAGTTGGAGACAAGGCAGATGTAGAGTCTAGACGAAGGGGGCCCAAATGATGAACCAGACTCAGGGCAGGTGTTAAGTCTCAGAAGAATAGAAGATTGATGATACAAGGCAGGGTCTCGCACTTCCAGCAGCTCCTGACAACAGGTTTTCTAAAGTCAAAGCCAATAACTCTCTTTGGAGACCTAGAAAATGATCTTGGGGGAGAACCATGAAGAGTCAACTCTAAAGGACAAAATCAAGTGCAGTATGAGGTCTGACCTCTAAACCAAATGGCTTCAAATGAAGATGCTGGTTAAGGCAACAACGCAAACCCACTTGTACTAAAATACACTAACAAATTAACAATATAAATGTTTTCCTATTTGATAAGGAGAAGGCAGTAAAGAAAGATGAGTGGACTAGGAAGGCACAGGGTGACAGATGCCTCAATTCTGAGCAAAAAAGAGGAGGCTCCACAGTATGATTATTAATAATCCAGCTAAGGTTAGCTGCTCTATTTTTCATCAGACAACAGTTCAATCTTAAAAAAGCAAACTCAAAAACAAAATCAATCAATTTTAGTATCAGAGATTTTCTTGCAAAGAACTTTAATATAGTATTACTATTCAAAGATAAAGACATGAAAAAAGTGATGTTTTTGGGACTCTGAAATGCTATTTTTTAAATATCCTGACTACTTAGGTAAAATAGCTTGACATGGTTTATGATATTAAAACATAAAAAACAGACTATTAAAATAAAGATAGGAAAAGAGATAAAGGCTATTCTGAAGGAGACAACAGACAAACATTCCAGGAATCTGCAATAAATTATCACAGCTGAGAACTTAATCTAGTCCTGAGCTTCTTAGTACCAGAAGGAACTATCCCACAGAGGAGAGAAAGATTTGCTTTGTAGTTCCCTTTAAAGCTGCTGCTGCTGTGTATTTAATATATCTCACAAATGTGACCCTATTATTAGACATTACAGTAAAATAAATCACCTACTTCACACTGAGATAAAGTAAGATTCCACTTAGGTTGGTTCAGATAGTCAGCACGCGAGCAACTAAGGACTTAACACCCGTAGTTTCAAGAAAGAAGACTTGCAAATGAATCAACTCAGCTTTAATTTATATTTCTACCACTGAATTAATATTCTTGACCTTGATCAAGATCCCTTATTGACCGTGAATGAATGAAAATTCATTTGGATTTCCATAGCAAGAAGCCAAGCTCAGTTCTGTCCACATGCTGTTATTTAAAAGTAAAGCCTTAACAAAATGCTAAGTGCAAACAAAATTTCATTCATTAATTTACTAAATTCTCTTTTCTTCTTATACATGGTCAGTAGCGGATAGAACCTTTAAATATAAATTAAACTTATAGTCAGGTTTAAAAAAGTATTGGACAGAATTACTCAGATAATTGAATCAAAAGGAATAGAATCAAAAGGAAAGAACTTATCATTAGGTATATTTTTAACATAATTCTGAATTATTTCAGATGTTCTGTAACAATTTACTTGCTAAAAACATCTTGCAAAGGGTTTTCCATGATATACAGCACATATTTCAGCCCATAAGAATATATTACTAATAGTTTCTTCTTTGTTTTTGTGATTTTACATTTGGAGACAAAAATAAAACGAAGAAAGAGCTTTCCTTTTCTGAATTATCAGGTCAAATCACAAAGATTTAGGTAATATAAATGATGGATGGTTTCTATTAGGTTGAACCACATGACATTGCTAATATGCAACCACTTTTGATATACAAAGGCAATTTTATATGATTCAACTTAATATGAAAATCAGACGAGAAGAGTACTTTTCCTGGTTTAAAATAATTTCAGATTGCAATTTCTTTATACTAAGGTTTTACTTACAAAACTTACTGAAGTTATTTTTAGCTATTAATAAGTATAATAATTAATAAAAAAAGACATTTCCACTGCAACGTGTAAGATAAAAACCTTCTAAGGATAAAATGTTTAGGTGTTATGTACCTTCAGATTTAATCAACTAGGAAGTATGTTAATACAAGGTGAGAAATTCCATACTCACATGTTTAAAGCAGGTAACTGGAGCTGCTATAAAGCTATTGCTATTGATGTAGTTGCCCCAGCTGAAACCTTCCATAGAGACTGCTGCTGAAACAAAACAAAGGTAGATATATTACAATGCTTAAATCTTCATAAGAAGGCTATTACTTTAAAATGCAAAATAATATGAAATTAATTTATCACCTTTAAAGAAAGTTTTCTTTTTTTCTGTAAGGATTAAAGAACTTCTCTAGAGAAACATGAACTTTAGGATACATCATATTTGCAAACAAACAGCAGTTTGAGTATTCTTCACACAACACGTGCTCCTCGGGACGTGAGTAAGAGCTCTCCAGTTAGGAAAGGCAGAGAACAGCGGAGAGCAGAGGTGTTCAGGCTAACAAACGCTGCCATGGCTGCCTTTGCGTCTTTATTCCCACGCAGCTCTTACTGTGCACCTTGGTGACATGTCCATCCAGCATCTACCATTTAATACATTTACTGCCTTTCTCCCTACTTACCTCTTTACCTTTGCACTCCTGTTAAGAATCTTCCATTAGAAATGGTCCTTTCTTCTTATTACTCTCTTCTCCCCAACCCCTTTGAAGCCTGCTAAATGTCCTACTTCTTTGCCAATTATCTCCACAATGCTCTCTACCATCCATGGCGTAGAGAATCAGTACATAAAAAATAAATAATAAACCAAATAAAAAACATTAATATTAAGGAGATTGCCACAAGTACTAGAACTTGTGAATGCAACTATTCTCTTCTAGAATAATTTACTGATACCAAAACCATCATCAGGAAGCCTAATGTCATAATGCGTTAACAGGGCATAGAAACAGCTTAGATAACCAGAATCCCAAATTAAAATGTCACTAATTAAAACCAGATGAATCAGTATCAAATATTTCACCTTTACTGCATTCACCCATATTACCTGCTTTAGTCTTTGCTTGATTTTGCAAGGTAGCTTGATACTGAGCATAGGCGGCTAGTTTAGCAACTAAAGGTTGTTTCTGAAGAACTTTTGCTTTCTTTGTTGGAGGCTTACCCTAAAACAAGAAGAGTTAAGTAAATAGGATTCTTTTTCATCCTCCCCGACACTGAAAACTAACTTGATTGCACACTACTCATTCTGCTTAAGTAAACATCGAGGGTTTAGAAAATTATTCAAGCGGAGGAAATACACAAAGAATTTTAACATGGGAAATCTTTTCTGGAGTTCTGCTACAATGTAGATTTCTAATATGGGTAGCAGAGCTGGCACAGACTAAAACAGCAATATGCAAATTAATATGTTAATAAAAAATTACACCCCATAAGATGTTAAAATATAGGCTGTGGTGGATACATGATTCCTTCTTATACTAGATAAAACCACTGGTTATTCACTCATGCAGGTTGCCAAGCATTGCTATTTATATGGTAAGAGAAGACAATTTAATGTTTAAAGAGCAAGTGACTGAGGTTTATACCTTTAGTGCTAATGCAAAAGATCAATGACAAAATGATCATTGGCCAAATTCAGTGTGACAAACTGCCATCCACTTGGGTACAGACCACTGCTCAGGATCTTTAGGTACTGTCTATCTGAAATATAGAAATACATCTAAGTGATGTATTTCCTTAATTTGGGGGATTTAAATAATCCTTTCAGTGCTATGTAATGATCACAATAAGTTAAATGAGAATAAGAAAAATGTGATCACTCAAGTAAAATACATTACAAAAATCAGTTACATAATGCCTTCAAAAAGTTTCTATGCCACAATACCAACAACTTAGTCAAATCATCAAATCTTCAGTCATTTTGTAGGCACTGATGTCTGTTTCAAGAAAGATGATTTTTTTTTCCATATCATGAATGTTTTCAAAAAGGTCAGTTGGATTAACCAAATATATTTGGTCAAGGTATCATATGGGTTGTAATCTAAACTACAAAGCAAAGATGATGGGAACATAAAACCAAAGGGTAAATTATTTCCCCGCAAATGTTGAAAGATTCTGCCTTGATGTTAACTCAAAAGAAAACAAGGGGGGAAAAATGGATTCAATTTCTATATATAAAAAGTTGTTTATTATGTTTATACTTGTTTAGAAAAAGCATAAGTATTTTTAACTCACTTACACAAACAGTTCACAGTTTATTCTGGATAGTATGTCTTATCTATTTATAATAGCTGTTCAATTTTTAGACTGAACAAACTTTGGGACTCACCTATTTCCTAAAAACGTGGGGTGTAAAATGACAACTGGCCAATTGGGCAGAGGTGGAATGCAGTGAATCACAGTCAAATGACAGATCAACGGTGAAAGCCAGAGAAACGACAGACAGAAAGAATACGAAGGTCTCTGTACCGTTACCTGAAGTCTGGCCAAAATGCTTGCCTTCTTGGAGTTTGACGAATAACTTCTTGAACATGAAACGCTGCAGAAACGCTTTGTTTTAGAGTAAAAAGCATCTCGCACACCAACCATCCCACACATTTCGCAGGTAGCTAATTAACAAAATAAAAACATGGGCATTATGATAATATAATAACACCAATTTTTACCTAACAGTTTAATAATTTCTCCAACTGTCTAAAGGTTTTAATTTAAAAGTTTTCCTTAAGAGAAAATTTCTTCTATCTGTTACACAAATGATAAAATACCTACACAAAAATGAGAGAAAAAGACTGGTATGATGCCATGGCTAGGGGGTCCAGAAGGTCCGAAAATAGCTCAAGGTCAGAAAGACTTTAAAAAGGGTCAAAAGACACACAAATGTAAGCCAGATTCAACTAACATTTCCTAGTGCTCACCCAGCACCAGGAATTTTCATATACATCATGAGCTCCAGTGTTTGAAAGGATTATAAACAAAAGATAAAAAGAAATACAATGCCACTGAGGATTAATTCAAAGTACAGCACAAGCCTTTAAAACACTGCAAAGAGTGAAACCTAAAAAAAGCCAACTCCTGGAAAAATCCTAAGGGCAATGTGAAGATTTTCTTAAGTTATATTCAGAGGATGAGAAAAAAGGGATGGGTTCCAAGCTTGAGGTAAGTGCTCCATTATTCAGTGATGGAAGAAGGCAACAGAACTCTAACTATTATTGTGCCTCTTTGGTAAATCAGCATAATGGACAATAATCTGAAAAGCAAAATTAGAAGAACAAGGATCACAAGCTCAAAAAAGACAAACAGGTACATACCCAGCAGCAGACTGCAGAGTTATACGGTAGTTCCATTTTTAACTTTTTGTGGAATTGCCACAATGTTTTCCATAATGGCTGCACCAATTTACATTCTCACCAGGAGTGTACAAGCCTTCCCCTTTCTCCACATCCTTGCCAACACTTGTTATTTCTTGTGTTTTTGATAGGAGCCATCCTAACAGGTGTGAGGTGGTATCTCACTGTGGTTTTGATTTGCATTTCCCTGATGACTAGTGATGCTGAGCACCTTTTCATGTACCTAATGGCCATTTTTATATCTCTTTTGGAAAAATGTCTATTCAGGTCCTTTGCCCATTTTTTAATTGGGTTATTTACTTATTTGCTATCGAGTTAAATGAGTTCTTTATCTATTTTATTAATCCCTTATCAGATACAAGATTTGCAAATATTTTCTCCCATTCTGTCGGTTGCCTTTTCAATTTGGTGACTGTTTCCTTCGTTGGGAAGAAACTCTTTAGTTTGATGTAGTCCCTCTCTTTATTTTAGCTTTTGTTCCCTGTACTTTTGGTGTCTTACCCCAAAAGTCGTTGCCAAAACCAATGTTAAGGAGCTTTTCCCCTATGTCTTCCTGGGGGTTTTTACAGTTTCAGGTCTTAAGTCTTTAATTCGAGTTAATTTTTGTGAGCGATGTAAGATAGTGGTCCAGTTTCATTCTTTTGCATGTGGATGTCCAATTTTCCAAACACGATTCATTGAAGAGACTATCCTTTCCCCATGTGTGTTCCTGGTGCCCTCGTCAAAAATTATTTGACTGTGTGGGGGCAGGCCCTGTGGCCAAACGGTTAAGTTTGCGCGCTCAGCTTCGATGGCCCAGGGTTTCACAGGTTTGGATCCTGGGTGTGGACATGGCACCACTCATCAGGCCATGCTGAGGCGGCATCCCACATGCCACAACTAGAAGGACCCACAACTAAAATATGCAACTAGGTACTGGGGGGATGGGGAGAAAAAGGAAAAATTAAAAAAAAAATCTTCAAAAAAAAAAATTAGTTGACTGTAAATCAGTACTTCGAAGAGATTAGCTGCACTCTCATGTTCAATGCAGCATTACTCACAATAACCAAGATAAGGAAACATCCTAAATGCCCTTTGATGGATGAGTGGGTAAGAAAATGTGGTAATCGGGGCCGGGCCCGTGGCGAAGTGGTTAAGTTCACGCGCTAAGCTTCGGGGGCCCAGGGTCTCACTGGTTCGAATCCTGGGCGTGGACGTGGCACTGCCCATCAAGCCATGCTGAGGCGGCATCCCACATACCACAACTAGAAGGACCCACAACTAAAAATACACAACTATGTACTGGGGGGCTTTGGGAGAAAAAATAAAATCTTTAAAAAAAAAAGAAAAAGCATTCTCATTCTTTAAAAATAAATAAATAAAATAAAATGTGGTAATACATATATATGGTATATATTTATATATATAACAGAATATTATTCATTATAGAATATTCTTCAGCCATAAGAAAAAGAAGGAAATCCTGTCATTTCTGATAACATGGATGAACCTGGAGGGCCTTATGCTAAGTGAAATAAGCCAGACAGAGAAAGAGAAACAGTGTATGGTATCACTTACATGTGGAATCTTAAAAAAAAAAAGCCTATTTCACAGAATGGTGGTTGCCAGAGGTTGGGAAGAGGGGGAAATGGGAGATGTAGGTCAAAGGGTACAAATCTTCAGTGATCAAAAGAGTAAGCTGTGAGGATCTAATGTACAGCATGTGACTACAGTTGATAATGTGGTATTTTATACTTGAAAGTGGCTGAGAGTAAATCTTAAGTGTTCACACCACACACACAGTTAACTATGTGAGGTGATGGATGTGTTAATTATCTTGATCTTGGTAATCATTCCACAATATATACATACATCAAATCACCACATTGTATACTTTGAATATATACCATTATATCTGTCAATTGTTCTTCAATAGAGTTGGAAAAAAAGATAAACAGAAATCGAGTTGGAAAAAAAAATAATATAGCAAACAACTGTCTGAGTGGGTTCAAATCTCCACGCAAATGGGTAACACTGGAGGGACTTGTAGTTTAACCAGTACTTATACATCTATGAGAAATCACGGAAAAGATAAGGTGCCAGGAGATTAGGGAGGAACAAAGGGTGTCCAAGGTGGAAAAAGCGGAATGGTTCTCTGTTGTAAAATTCTACAACACATTATTAAAAAGGTTTGTGATCATCTTGGTAAAACAACTGTGCTCCCAAGGGAACAGAGTATCTTTGCCAAGAATTATACCTGTCAAACTAGAGCTCATGACTAGGAATGTGAACTCCATCAGGGCAGGGACTTTATTCTGTATCGTTCATCTCTATCTCTAGTATATGAAACAGAGTCTGGCACATATAAAACTTTAATAACCTTATTTCCTTTTGTGATAAGAATCCCAGACTAGGGGGTTATAACCACATCATGGCAAGCTATCTATTAGTAGGAGTTAACACACTTGATACAATCTCTCATGTAGCTTTGTCAATAAAGGGCTGAGAAGTTTAAGCTTAAGTAGAAGACACTTAGGTAGGTTTTAACTGGTTGGATGACCACCCCTAGTGGGTCCTGATAAATGAAGTCAAGTTTTTTGATATGGTCTGTACCAGGCCCTGTGCTACTTAACTTAAAAGTCTAGAACAAGACCTAAAGGGCATTATTATCGATGACACAGCATTCAATATTAGATGACAGAATTAAGAATCAAAAATTTCTAAGACCAAAATTTATTAAGAAAAAGGTTACATGGGGATCTTTAAAATCTTACACCTTGGGTTTAAAAAATCAACTGCAAAAGCCTAAGATTAGTTTAAATTGGTTTAGTTTGTGTGGTAAAGATCAAAAGGTTTCAGTTATTTGCAAATTCAGTATTAGTTTCAAAAAAGCTAAAGCAATTTTGCTGGTATGAACGGAAACACAATGTCCTGAAACAGGGAGATACAGGCTGAGCTGCCCCGTGCCCTCATCACACAGCAGGGCCACCCCTTTGCCTGAGGTCTTTTCCAGGACGTGGGACTTTCAATCCTAAAACCAGGACAGTCTCAGGCAAATCAGGACAAGGTGTCACCCTACACCATATAATCTGAAGTATCCCCAGAAGAAAGTGAGCAGGATGTTGAAGAATTAAATCACTGTGATACTGTGAGAAATGGCTGAAGCAACTAGGGTTACTAATGTACCCAAGACACAAACTAGAACTAAGCATTCTAGTGTGAAGAGAAGAGACATCATTGTAACGAGGACTGGAATTATTCTAATAATTCAAAGAGCAAAATTAAGACCAAAAGACAAAAGAGCAAGGATAATTTTGGTTCAATATAAAGAATATTCTGGTAATGAGAGATACCCTATCACACTGGCAATATTAAACAGAAAACCTCTTAGGAGGAATTGTTACAGAGGAGACCTACCTTGACAGTCTCTTCCAACTCTGTAAGTCTACTATCCTACATGCTTTAAGTTGCACAGGGATTTATTAACCAACTACAGAATTTAAGTCCACATTAAGTTTCTAAACAGCCTTTTGTTTTCATCTCGTTCTACTTGTTTTCCACCAGAGGTAGTAGGTAGGCAAAATAAAGAGATCCAACACAAACCCAGTGATCTGATCTAGACCCACAAGTTTCAGACTGTGTTTCTGCAAACTGCCCTCTAAAAATTCTTAGGAAGGGAAATGAGAGAAGAAACGGAATCAAATACACTCTCAAAGATAAAGCTGCATGACAGGTGAAGGCTGTTCCCCTGACGGCAGAAGTGTTTCTACTCACCCATGCCAGACTTGCCATCTGGGTAAGTGTAGACTTGTCCATTGTTTTTGATAATTGGGAGATTAGAAGGTAAGGGAGCAACTTCTTCTTCACTCTCCTCAGAGCTGGAGCTGCTACTTGTGTCCTCACTGCAGCTGTCATAACCGTCAAACATCCCGAACGAGTCTCTTCTTCTCCTTCCGGACTGTGAAGAAGGTTCAGTCTTAAAAGTAGAAGAAGTCAATAATACATGACACAGCGCTCATACACACCCCCAAAAGACCTTAGTTGGAATGTCGGCTCGTGAGATTTGAAAAACGAAAATCTAGCCCTGAGAAATGATAATTGTATTTTATAAAGAAAAGCTAAATGTCTGTGTCAAAATGGAGCCCTCCACTTTGGTGAGGAACAAATCTATTAGCTACTGTGTTAGCTAAAAAGAACAATGATGATGGCAAGAATACCGAATGGGAATCAGCACATCATCATGTAATTCAAGTTTTGCCATAAACTAGGTGTGTCACTTCTCTATAAAAAGTTTAGATAATAGGATTTCTTTTTTTTAAAAAACTGTGTTGTAGGGCCGGCCCTGTGGCCAAGCGGTTAAGTTCGTGCGCTCCTCTTTGGTGGCCCAGGGTTTCGCCGGTTCGGATCCTGGGTGCAGACATGGCACTGCTCATCAGACCATGCTCAGGCAGCATCCCACATACCACAACTAGAAGGACCCACAACTAAAAACACACAACTATGCACTGGGGGGCTTCGGGAGAAAAAGGAAAAATAAAAAACAAAGAACAAAAACAAACAAAAAACCTGTGTGGAGGGGCCAGCCTGGCGGCCTAGTAGTTAAGTTTGCAGGCTCAGCTTTGGCAGCTTGGGGTTCACAGGTTTGGATCCTGGACGTGGACCTACACACTGCTCATTAAGCCATGCTGTGGTGGCATCTCATGTACAAAACAGAGGAAGACTGGCACAGATGTTAGCTCAGCAACAATCTTCCTTAAGCAAAAAGAGGAAGATAGGCAATGCTGCCACAGCATGGCTGACGAGTGGTGTAGGTCCATGTCCAGGATCCAAACCTGGAAACCTGGGCTGCCAAAGTGGAGCACACTGAACTTAACCACGGGGCCAACCCCCTCATTTTTCTCCTTTAACATAAACAATGGTTAAAAAAAATCCAATTATCTCAAGCTAAACATTATTTCCTTTTCAAAGGAAAGGCACAAAGAAACGATATCATCTTCAGTGAATGCTACTTATTAATGCTCCTCTAAAAGATGTTTCCTCACTCAAGTCACAAAAAAACTGCAAACTAATATTGCCACCCCAACCTTTTCTGAAACAAACTCCAAAACTTCAAGTTTAGTGAGGAAAGTCAACAGAAAGTAAGAGACCACAAAGAGAAAAAAACCAGAATGTGTGAAATGAAAAAAAAAAAATCAAACCATCAGTAAACATACAGTGAGATAGAGTGAAAACTATTAACCAAAAAAATCTTTAGAGTTTGTCACCTCTCCTTATTCTTTTCCTTCAGTTAACATTTTTTTTGTATCATCTTACACTTTATGCATAATTTCTTTTCTGGCTAGTTTAACTTCTTAACACGACCAGTGAGAGAGCTGAAATCTGTTGTCCAAAGTTTGATGAGACACAACCATGAAGATGAGTCTCTTAGTATTGAATAAACTGTCATTTTCAGATATGCCAGTAATTAAACATTTGCATTGAGACAGGAAACTGATTTTCACTTCTATCAGGTATCATTATGAAAGTAACAAAATGGGTTTCTTAATCCACACAACAGAAATATCATATACCCAAATGAATACTGTTCTTTTTTTCCCCTAAGCTAACATCTATGCCAATCTTTTTATTCCCTTCCACCCCCACAAAACCCCAGTACATCGCTGAGTATAGTTGTAAATTCTTCTGGTTCTTCTATGTGAGCTGCCACCACAGGATGGCTACTGACAGACGAGTGGTGTAACAGTTCTGTGCCTGGGAGCCAATCCCAGGCCACTGAAGCAGAGCGCACTGACTCTAACTGCTAGGAATCAGGGCTGGCTCAATACTGTTACTTTAAGAAGTTCCCTGGGGGCCAGCCCAGTGGCACAGCGGTTAAATTTGCACGTTCCGCTTTGGCGGCCCGGGGTTCACCAGTTCAGATCCTGGGTGCAGACCTATGCACCACTTGGCAAGCCATGCTGTGGCAGGTGTCCCACATATAAAGTAGAGGAAAATGGGGACAGACGTTAGCTCCGGGCTAACCTTCCTTAAAAAAAAAAAAAGTCCCCTTGGGAGGCTGTACACATGTTCTAATAATATTGCCACAACCTCCAACTTTCTTTCAGAGCTCTCCTTTAGACCCAATTTTAAAAAGAAAAACCTATTGTTTGTGATCACTTAGAATTATTCTCCCGTCCCCCAACAGTTTTCCCTAGCTAATTTAGCAGATTTAGTTCTGAGTAACTTCCTGGTATTTCTATAAACCAAACGTATCTTCAAAGAATCAAAATTTGCTACCACCAGGAGATTTCAAAAGAATAAATAAGACTCTGAAGGCAATTGGAAAGGAAAAGCCTAACAACACTCTGAACTGGTAAGGTGGGAGGGAATGGGACAGTCCTGGGTCAGATGAAGTGTGGTGCTAAGGACACGGAAGTCTGACAGGCTTAGGCTTGAGACCCAGCTTTGCCATCTAGTACCTGTGAACTTGGGCACCTTAGGATTTTCCTCTCTTCTTCACTCACATTCCCCAACTCTTTATCAAGCATCTGTGTGTCTCACAGTAACGAGGCTACGACAGAGAGGCATACAGAGCAGACAAGATCCACGGTTCTCAAAGGTTACAGCCTACTGGCGGGAGAAATTCAAGCAATGCCATCTGATGACAGAGTAAATAACTAAGCCTGGGTAGTCAACTGAGATTGAGTGGTGAGGAAAGACCCTGAGGACAAAGAAGGCAGCCACTTGAATATTCTAGGCAAAAGAAAGAGCAAGACAAAGACTTCCAGGCTGGAATACACTTGGTGCATTGAAAGGTGGGAGATGAGGCTGGAGGAGGATGCAATGACCAGATCACAAAGGGCCCTTGAAAGCCAGAGTAAAGAACTCACGTATTATTCTCCCTGAGGGTAATGGAAAGACAGTATGAAATATTTATCACAGTGCCTGGAATACATACTTAAACACTGGCTAGCCTTCTAAGTTCTAACAAATTCATACAGCCCACCTCCATGCAAAGATGATCTTTTATACCCACAGTTTTCATACAAGTTTGTCCACTTTACAGGCAGCTTGGTTAGCAGCTAATGACATATTCATTGACCCTTAAATGTCAGTGTAAAATATCTTATTCTGACTCTACTTGTCACGGAATATAATTTTGAAATTTCAGGGGGTTAATTATTATGAACATTCTGGTTTCATTAGAGGTTGTTTCCATTAACACTGGGAAATTTTCTTTACTTTAAGGCCTCTTTGAACCTTTTCCAAATCATGTTCAAGGAAAATTGTTCTAGAGAAATGTTCTCTGACCTTTTCCACAGTTTCAACACACAGAAAATGATCATCATACAATGCAACGCGAATAAGCCCCTGGAAGCACCCAGCCTGAGGCCTCTGACTGTCCCAAGTATCGCAGGAATGAATATCTTGACATACACACAATGCAGGACACACTAGTTGGGACGCTGTGTTCTACTTGGGGAATATTGTTCCTTAAGTATTTTTTCTTAGATTAGGATGGAATACTTGTGAACTACACATATGAAGTGTAATCACTTTATCCTATGTAAAACTTACCATTTATTTACTGTAGGGGAACTTAACTGGAAACTCCTGCATCAGACCAAAACCTCTAAGGGGGCTGCAACTTCAACAAAATTTGCAAAGTGGGTGGGAAAAAAATTTGGACTACAAGCCAAGAGGATGACCTACAAGGGAGCCTTTTCTGCCCATGCTCTGGGTGGAGAGGCTTCTCTGAGATTTTGTAATCACAGGCCTGTCCTCCTGAGGGTGTCTCAGGTTATAACTTACCCTACCCTAGATGGTCAGGAAATCCCCCTAGGCCACTAGTGCTCCTTGCCACCAGCAAAAGCAATCCTAAACCATTTCAAGAAATAATCACCTACAATTCAGGGCTTTCAGTATTGCCACAGATTTTATCAAATATGAGGGCCCAATCAAATGTCAAACACACAATAAGCAATCCACCACAAGCCAAGTGTCAGCAGAAATAGATGAGGAATTCCAAATAGTTAGGTACCAGACTTGTGAGAGACAGAATATAAAATAACCATTCAAGAACCGATTAAAAAGAAAAATATTACTGAAAAATGAGCAAAGGAATATAAAGCAATCAGGCAGATTTGAAAAGAACCAAATAAAACTTTTGTAAATGAGAAATACCGGGGGCCGGCCCCATGGCTGAGTGGTTAAATTTGTGTGCTCTGCCCTTGGCGGCCCGGGGTTTTGCTGGTTCGGATCCTGGGCGAGGACCTAGCACCGCTCACCAAGTCATGCTGAGGCGGCGTCCCACATAGCAGAGCCAGAAGGACCTACAGCTAGAATATACAACTATGTACTGGGGGGCTTTGGGGAGAAGAAGAAGAAAAAAAAGAAAAGATTGGCAACAGATGTTAGCTCAGGGCCAATCTTTATTAAAAAAAAACAAAAGAAAAACATAACTGCTGTAAGTAAAAAGAACAAACTCAAAACACCTCAATGGATGGGACGAACAGCAGATGAGACATGGCTAAAAAAGAACTGGGAAAATGAAAGATACACATTAAGAAAATACCCAAACACAGCAAAGGAAAACAGAAACATGGAAAATAAGAGGTTAAAAGAGCAGAGACAGTGAAGATCTAATAAATGTCTGATACACGTTCTCAAAGTAGAACATGGAGAACTGAGACAGGTAAAGCTGAACGAGATACCGGCTGAGAGCTTTACAAAAATAATGAAAACACGAATTCACAGATAGACCTACAATACATATTAAGCACAACAAAAACATATCCACACCTAAAGAGATCTCAGTAAAAGTGCAGAACACCAGAGAGAAGATTTAAAAACCAACCAGCCACCACAGTGAATCTCACTAGTCACCACGCCCAACTCAGGCACATTCAGTCCCATCACCTGCTTAGTCACTAACCATTTAATATGAACAGACAGGCAAGGATCACTAATCATTTGAGAATGGCCTCTAAGAATGGGAAAGACCAAAAATGAATCTTCAGGAAAGAAGAATCTAAAGGAAACAGAAACAATGCAGGGAACAAAAGGAAACTTCAAAAAATGAAATTAATTCTTCAGAGATATAAGAATGGAATATTATCAGTGAACAAGATAGATCTTGGAATTTAAAAACAGAAGAGGCAAACAATAAATTCAATAAATGGATAGTAAAATCAAGGAAATCGTTCAAAAAACACATGTGTGTGTATACATGAGACAGAAAGCTAGATAATAAAAGAGGAAAGATATGAGTTAAAACCAGAAGATCCAAAATCCAAAGAACAGAGATATTCAAGAAAGAGAAAAAAGACGCGGAAAAATTATATAAAGGAATGAAAAAACAACAAAAACTCCAGGAGTAAAAGAAAGAGTTTCTATATTGAGACACCATGTAAGCCCAGCGTAATGATTAAAAAAAAACACACACACACAACCTATACTGAGATACATCATTATAAAAATGACAGAACTCATTGGCAATAGATGTTAGCTGAGGGCCAATCTTCCTTACCGAGAAAACCCACAAAAAACAAAAACAAAACTACAGAACAATATTCCTCATGAATACAGGATGCATATATTCTTAAAATTTTAGTAAACTGAATTGAACAACATATAAAAAGAATAAGATAGTATTGCCAAGTGGGTTTATCCCAGGAATGTAAAGCTAATTTAACATTTCAAAAGCAATAAATTCACCATATTAACATAATAAAAAAGAAGTCATATGACCATTGTAAGAGATGTATAAAAAAGCATTTGACAAAATCCAACATCTATTCCTGATAAAAACCCTCAGCAAACTAGGAATAGAAGAGAACTTCCTCACCTGATAAAGAGCATTTAGAAAAATCCTAAAGCTAGTATATTGGTGAAAACCTGGATGTTTTCCCTCTAAGACTGGGAAAAAGATGAGTGTATCTGCCTTTGTCACTTTTATTCAACATTATAATAGAGGTTCTAGCCTGTGCAATAAGGCAAGAAAAAGAAATAAAGGAATCCAGATTGGAAACAAAGGAAGAAATAAATCTTTATTCCCAGACAACATGACTGTCTATGTAGAAAATCTGATGGAATATACAAAAAGCTACCTGGGCTAACAAGTGAGTTTAGCAAGGATGTAGGACACAGTAAATAATATTACAAAATTAGGTGTATTTCTATATACTAGCAACAACCAACCAGAAAATGAAATTTTAAAAAATACCATTAAAAAATATGAAATAATTAGGAATAAATCTGGCAAAAGATGTGCAAGACCAATACCTTGAAAACTACTAAATGCTACTGAAAAACTAAAGAAAGATCTAAATAAATGGAGAGATGTACAGAAGAACCAATATTGTTGGATCAAAAGAATCAATATTGTTAAGTGCCAATTCTTCCCAAATTGATTTATAGATTCAACATAATCTAATCAAAATCACAGATTTTCTTTTTTGGTAGCAATTGACAAGCTGATTCTAAAATTGATATGGGACTGCAAAAGACCTAGAATAGCCAAAACAAATTTGAAAAAAAAAACCAAAGCTGCAAGACTTAACATTTCCTGACTCCAAGACATATAAGGAAGCTACACTAATCAAGGCAGTGGGATTTTGACATAAAGACAGACAAACAGATCAATCAGAACAGAACAGAGTCCAGAAATATACCCACACGTATGTGGGTCAATTGATTTTTGACAAGGGTAAAAAAATTCAGTAGAGAAAACAGTCTTTCAATGAAAAGGTGCTGACACAAGTAGATAAACACGTGTAAAAAAAAACAAACAGAATTTTGGCCCATACTTCACATCATACACAAAAATTAACTCAAAATGGATCACAGACCTAAACGTAAGAGCGAAAACTTCTAGGAAAAAAACTGGAGAAAATCTTCATGATCTTAGGTTAGGCATAAAGTTTTTAGATATGACATGAAAAGTATGATCCAGAAAAGAAAAAAATTGATAAACTAGACTTCATCAAAATTAAAATCTTCTAGTTTCTGAAAGACACTATTAAGAGAAAAAGACAAGCCACAGACTGGAAAACAATATTTGCAAATCATATATCTAATAAAGGATTTGTATCTAGGATATATAAAGAACTATCAAAACTCAGTAACTGAAACAACCTAATTATAGAAGAAAACAGGTGGGCCGGCCTGGAGGCAAAGTGGTTAAGTTTGCACGTTCCGCTTTGGCAGCCCGGGGTTCATCAGTTCAGATCCCGGGTGCGGACATGGCACCGCTTGGGAAGCCATGCTGTGGTAGGCGTCCCACATATAAAGTAGAGGAAGATGGGCATGGATGTTAGCTCAGGGCCAGTCTTCCTCAGCAAAAAGAGGAGGAGTGGCAGCAGACGTTAGCTCAGGGCTATCTTCCTCAAAAAAAAAAAAAAGGAAAAAGATCTAAACAGACAGTTCACATAGGAGATATATGGATGGGAAATAAGGACATGAAAAGAGGTTTAACACCATTAGTCATTGGGAAAATACAAATTAAAGTCACGAGATACTCTTACACATCTATTAGAACGGTTAAAATTTTTAAAAAATCCTCTGTGTAGCAAATGGAACCTTCATATGATGCAGATGGAAAAGCGAAATGGTACAAGCACTTTGGAAAACAGGCAGTTTCTTAAAATGATAAATATACACAATTTACCACCCATTCCACTCCTAGGTATTTATCTAAGAGAAATGAAATAGTATAATTTCTATACAGAGCCATATATATGATCATTAATAGCTCAAAACTGAAAACAACTCAAATGTCCATCAACAAGTGAATGAATAAACAAATTGTGGTGTATCCATACGATTCCATTTTGCTACTCAACAATAAAAGGAATGAATTATTGATACACACAACATGGATGTATCTCAAAATAATTATGCTGAGTGAAAACCAGAGTAAAATAAAGAGCACATGCTGTATGACTCTATTTATATAAAATTTTAGAAAATGTAAACTAATGTTAGTGACAGAAAACAGATCAGTAGTTCTCTGGGGAAGGGTTGGGGACCAGGGGTGGGAAAGAGAGGTTGTAAGGGGGCATGAGGAAATGTTCAGTGATGTTCTTTATCATGATTGTGGTGATGGTCTCAGGAGTGTACACTTGTCAAAACTTATTAAATTGTACACTTTAAAGATGTATAGTTCTAATTTTCTGTCAACTTTACTTCAATAAATCTGTTTAAAAAATCTATATCCAGTCAAACTATCAACCAAGTGCAATGGTAGAATACAGATATTTTTAGATATGCCAGGACTCAAAAAACTTAGCTCCTAAATTCACTTTTTCTCAGGAAATCACTGGAAGATATGCTTCATTATAACATCAAAGTAACGAAGAAAGAGGAAGATCCCACACAGGAGAGAGGTGAAGGGCATTTCTAAGACAATAAAAAGGGATGTTCTAGGGTGACAGCTGTACAGGAGGCCTGGAAAACCAGAAAACCAGATTATCTTAAAGAAGGCGGATGGAGGATGGCTCTGGAGGGGCTCCCGGTAAAAACTGAACCTTTGTATTTGACACAGTTGGAGCGTTTGGGAAAAAAAGCAACGGACACTTCTAATATTAACTAAATAAAAAAAATGAGACAATTATTAACTCCAGGAAAAGAAGTTACACCAGAAAGGAAACAGTATAGTGACTGGCTGAGCAGCAGTAAATACTATTCATAGTTATACAAAAGCGTTAATGATTTAAGTAAAACTTGTGATATAAGGCAATGAAGTGGATAAGTGTGAAAACATATGGTGATTCCTCATCTCCCAATGAAATTAGTAACAGAAGTCAGTTTTTGGATGAACTTGAAGAAAATCTGGGGGAATGGAGATAAAAAGGGCAAACGTCAACTTATGTTTATTGCCCAAGCTATTCTTTTTTTCCATAAACCTTAATTTATTAAATTTAAATGACTATTATTTATTATAAGATTATGTTCTCTCTACTTTCTTTTATTTAAAGATGGTAATAATAGATTGTTATTTTTACCATAGAATATTCAACTACTTACTTGGAAATTATTTATAACTTATATAATTTTAGTAACACAAAGACCATCTGGATATCCTTTACCTTGATTAACTAGTTATTAGCATTTTGACCTACTTATTCCTCTCTCTCTCCATTTCTTTTTTCCCCCTGAACCATTTGTGAGTAATCTGCATGTTTCAAGGCCCTTTATCTCTAAATCAGGGCTAGCTGCATAGCTCAGGTTTCCCAACAGTGGCAATACTGACGTTTTGGACCAGATAATTCTTTGTTATGGGAGGCTATCTTGTGCATGATAAGATGTTTAGTATAATTTCTGGCAATAACATCTCCCCTAGTTCTGACAATCAGAAGTGCCTCGAGGTATTGCCAAGTGTCCCCTGGGGTACAAAACCACCCCAGTTGAGAACTAACGCCTCCTACTTCAATGTGCCTTTCCTGATAAGGACATTCTCTTACATAATCACAGCTCAGCTATCATCTTCAAGAAACTTAACATTAACCCACTACTTTCATCTACCATCCATATTCTGTCAACTGAGGTCTTTTTTTCTCCAGTCCAGTATCATATATTTCACCTGTTACATGTCTCAGGTCTTTAATGTGGAAGCAGACTGTTTTTCTTAACATTTGACATATTTTAACAATACAGCTCCCCCCTTTAAGAAAAAGAGTGGCTGGCCCAGTGGTGCAGCAGTTAAGTGCGCACATTCTGCTTTGGTGGCCCGGGGTTGGCCGGTGCGGATCCCAGGTGCAGACATGGCACCACTTGGCAAGCCATGCTGTGGTGGGCACCCCATGTATAAAGGAGAGGAAGATGGGCACGGATGTGAGCTCAGGGCCAGGCTTCCTCAGCAAAAAGAGGGGGACTGGAAGCAGTTGGCTCAAGGCTAATCTTCCTAAAAAAAAAGAAAAAGAAAAACTTTATCTTTTAGTTCTAGATTTACAGAAAACTTGCAAATACAGTAGATTTTCTAGACATCCCATGGCTTCCCCTATTAACATCTCAGATTAGTACTGTACATTTGCTACAATTAATATTGATCTATTACCATTAACTAAGTCGATACTTCATTCAGATTTCCTTCATTTTTACCTAACGTTCTTTTTCTGTTCCAGATCTCACATTACATTTAGTTGTCATGTCTCCTTAAGCTCCTCTTGGCTGTGACAATTTCTCAGGTTTTCCTGGTTTCTGATGACCTTGAGTTTTGGAGCAGCACTGGTCAGGTGGTTTGCTGAATGTTTCTCCAACGGGATTTGTCTCAAAATTTCCTCACGATGAGACTGGGGTTATACGTTTGTTTGGGAGACAAATCACAGAGGTCAAATGTCCCTTGAATCACATGATATCAAGGACACACACCACCACCATGACTTATTACTGCTGATGCTGACCTTGCTCACCTGCCTGAGGTAGTACCCATTAGGTTTCTCCACTATAAAATTCCTCTTAACCCTTTTCTACACCATACTCTTTCAAAGGAAGTGACTATGCACAGCCCACACTTAAGGAGTGGGGAGTTATGCTCCCCTTCCTTTGAGGATGGAGTATCTACACAAATTATTTGGAATTCTTCTGCATAGATTTCCTCTCCTTTTCTAAGAAAAGTTTCCTCCTTTTGGGTTTGAGGTTTTCTCATTAGATTCAGGCTGTGCATCCCCAGCTGAAATACTACATAACTGATGCTGTATCTCTCAGGGTAGCAAATCCAGACTACACGATGTCCATCTGCCCCTTACTGGTGATGCCAAGCTTGAAGATCTGGTCTAGCTGTGGTCCGGTTCTCCACCGTAGTCTTTACTATTTTCCCTCGTAATAAGCAATCTATGGGGAGAAACTTAAAGACCATGCAAATATTCTGCTCATCAAAATTTCACTCCAGATTTAGCATCCAATGACGACTCTCACCCAATCTTTTTTGTTTTTTTTTTGAGGAAGATTAGCCCTGAGCTAACATCTGCCGCCAATCCTCCTCTTTTTGCTGAGGAAGACTGGCCCTGAGCTAACATGTGTGCCCATGTTCCTCTACTTTATATGTGGGATGCCTACCACAGCATGGCTTGCCAAGCAGTGCTGTGTCTGTGTCACCAGGATCTGAACTGGTGAGCCCCGGGGTGCCAAAGCAGAATGTGTGCACTTAACCACTGCGCCACCGGGCCGGCCTGGTCCAATCTTTAACTATGATTTTCCAACCCCAGAATCTTTCCATATTCATCAGTTGGCATTCTTCTGTCAGGAACATCTGTTTTTTCTCTTATGGGTATTAACTCATGGATTCCTGCTTCCCAATAATTTATAATTCATTATTGTCCTTAATTATTTGAGGGCTCAAACTATCCCAGATTTGGGCAGTGGGAACCTCTTCAAGCCAACTCCAGTGTCATTGTGACATGCCCCTATCATTTTCTGAGCAATTCTTTACTCTCTGGCATAATAAGATATCCTAGGCTTGGCCCAGCCCTGGTGGCCTAGTGGTTAAGTTCAGCGCGCTCCGCTTTGGTGGCCCAGGTTCGGTTCCTAGGTGCAGACCTATACCACTGGTCTGCCAGTGGCACCAATGCTGTGGTGGCAGCTCACATACAAAAAGAGGAAGATCGGCCATGGATGTTAGCACAGGGCAAATCAGCCTCAGCCAAAAAAACAGATATCCTAGGCTTATTTTAGCTTATACTCATTTTCCTGTTCCAGCCCTGGAATCAACCATTTCTCTGAAGAGCCTTGGTTTCTTTTAGTGGGGAATGATAGTAGAAATAAAGATCTAGGTGCCCCGTGAGCTCATTGATACTGTGTCCTTCAGTGCATTGAGTTGGAATATACACACATACACCTATGTGATAATGTACACACATGTACTTTAGAAAACCATGAGTTCATACTTCTACCTTGAATTCCAATGCAGTATTTGTGTTTTTCTTCTTCCATAGTGAAAACCCTGGCTTGCAACAAAATAACACTTACTCATTTGCTCAATCCTTCTATACATTTCAATGGTTTCAGAAGCACAATATCCATACTGCTACAAAAAACAAACTTTGGGTTTAGAATTTCTCTGTAGTCCCTTCTCCCCAAACTGAGGGACAGGGTACTGAGGTGAGGAGTTACTTGGATTAGTTATTTTGCCCTCCTTCAATGTGCTTATGTCACTGATTTGAAATAAGTTGGGTCTGCCCTGCTTTTACTTTTTAGTCTCCCCTGCCATCCTTATTGAATTAATTTCATTTCTGGGGATTATCTAAAAAAAAAAAAAAATTCACCCTGCTTCCAAATATAAACAACTATACAAAAAGGTGTAACTTGGAGAAATGTAATTTCCTTCCCCGCCTTACCACCCACCCTTGTAGGCAGGTAACCAACTTTATTGCTTTCTGGTTCATCTTTCTTGTGTATGTTTGCAAAGGTAAATAGGTTTATGCATGTTTCCTTATTTCCTCTTCTTTCTTACACAAAAGGCCACACACTAAATTCTTCTGTCCTCTACTTTCATTAATTTAGAAATATCGCCTGGAAATCACACCATTTCAGTGCATAGACATCTCCCTCATTCTTTTTTCAGCTGCAGTACTCCACTGTGCAGATGTTTATTCAAACAATCTATTGTTTGGACATGTAGTAGTTTTCAATGCTTTACAGTTCCAAATATTGCTGCAATGAACAAACTTATGCACATACATATTTTTTAATTGCTTAAGGTATACCTTCAGGGTATATTTTCAGAAGTGGGATTGCTGGGTAGAAGGGTAAACGTATATGTAATTTTGTTAGATACTGCCAAAATTCCCCTAAGAATTTTGCCATTTGGAATTGGCACCAGCAACAGTGAGAGTGTTTGATTTTTTTTGCCAATATGATGGATGAAAAGTGGTATGGCAGTGTAGTCTTTTTCTTTCTTTCTTTCAACTTTTTAGTTGGAAATAACTTCAACCTTGCAGGAAAGCTGGAAGAATAGTACAATGAAATCCTATGTACTCTCCTCAGATTCACCAATTACTACCATTTTGCCCCACTTGTTTTATTCTTCTCTCTAAACATATAGATGTTTTCCTGAACCATCTGAGAGTAAGTTGCCCACATTATGTCTTTCTGACCCAGACTACTTCAGTGTGCATTTCCTAATAAAAACATTTTCATAACTACAGCACAGTTATAAGCTTCAGGAAATTTAACATTAATACGATACTTTCCAGTTATTTACCATCCACTGTTCGATGGACCCAATGTCCTTTGCAGCATTTCTTCCCTCCAGTCCAGGATCACATGCTGTATGTCTCCTTAGCTTCCTTTAATCTGGAATATCATTTCTGAAGAACGCAGCTCCTCTCCCTGCTTTTTAACACATTTCCCATTTGGGGTTCATCTGATGTTTGCCCATAAGCCTACCCAAGTCATGTATCCTTCTCAGAAGATACATCCAGAGGCCCAAGATGCCTATCCGCCCCTCACTGGTCACGTTAATTTTGATTGCTGTGTCAAAGTGTTCAGCTTTTCTACAGTATATTTAGCGTATTTCTCCTTGCAACTAATAAGCAATCATGGAGACACACTTTAAAACACACAAATTTTCTGTTCTCATGGAAATCCCTCCCCAGCCCTAAATTTAGCATCCAGTAACTCCGGCCAAAGCAAACATTACTATGATGGCCACAAAATGCTTTTCTACTTCTAGTTCTCCTTCACCAGTCAGCAGGACATCCTCCCATCGTTCCCTTTAGATCTACCTATTCTTTATCACTATGGGTTCACTAACTCCTATTTTTTTCCTCAATGGTTTATAATCCATTACTTCTTTATTATTTATTTTGGGGCTTAAATTGTCCCACGTTTGGCTACTGGGATCCCCTTGAACTGGCCCCTGTGTCCTTTTGACATGCCTCCATCAATTTTTTTTTAATTTAAAAAAATTTTTTTTATTGAGTTATTGATAGCTTACAATCTTGTGAAATTTCAATTGTACATTAATGTTTGTCAGTCATGTTGTAGATGCACCACTTCACCCTTTGTGCCCACGCCCCACCCCACCTTTCCCCTGGTATCCACTAAACTGTTCTTAGTCCACATTTTTAAATTCCTCATATGACTGGAGTCATACACAGATTATCCTTCTGTAGCTGGCTTATTTCACTTAACATAATTCCCTCGAGGTCCATCCATGTTATTGCAAATGGAATGATTTTGTTCTGTTTTGCAGCTGAGTAGTATTCCATTGTATATATGTACCACATCTTCTTTATCCATTCGTCTGTTGATGGGCACTTAGGTTGCTTCCATGTCTTGGCTATTGTAAATAATGCTGCAATGAACATTGGGGTACATAGGACTTTTGGGATTGCTGACTTCAAGCTCTTTGGATAGATACCCAGTAGTGGAATGGCTGGATCGTATGGTAGTTTTATTTTTAATTTTTTGAGGAATCTCCATACTGTTTTCCATAGTGGCTGCACCAGTTTGCATTCCCACCAGCAGTGTATGAGGGTTCCTTTTTCTCCACAATCACTCCAACATTTGTTACTATTAGTTTTAGATATTTTTGTCATTCTAATGGGTGCAAGGCGATATCTTAGTGTAGTTTTGATTTGCATTTCCCTGATGATCAGTGATGATGACATCTTTTCATGTGCCTATTGGCCATCCGTATATCTTCTTTGGAGAAATGTCTGTTCATGTCTCCAGCCCATTTTTTGACCTCCATCAACTTTTGAGTACTGCCTTACGTGGTGGCATATCAAGATATTCCAGGCGCCAGCTCCAGGGCATAGTGGTTAAGTTCAGCATGCTCCACTCTGGTGGCCTGGGGTTTTCGGATCCTGGGCATAGACCTAGACCACTCATCAGCCATACCGTGGCAGCGACCCACATACAAAGTGGAGGAAGACTAGCTCAGTTGTTAGCTCAGAGCTAATCTTCCTCAAGCAAAAAGACGAGGAAGCTTGGCAACAGATGTTAGCTCAGGGCAAATCTTTCTCAGCAAAAAAAACAATAAAAAAGGTATTCCAGGACCATTTTGTACCTATGCTGCTCCAGCCCTGAAATCAACCATTTTCTCAAGGAGCTCTCATCCTTTTTAGTGGGGATTGGCATTAAAAACCAAGATGTGCACAGTATAGTTTTACACTGAGTCATTTTTGTATTTTTACATGTGTGTGCAATTTGTCTGTTCTTATCTTTCGCCTTTTTTTCTTTAGGGTTTCTAGTCTTTTAAACATTTTTTTGAAGTTCTTTATATTTGGAATTTACCCTTTGTCTGTAATATATGGCAAGTTTTGATTTTGCTTAGTCTTTTGCCATGAAATTAAAATTTTTTTTTATGTAGTACAATTTATCAGTATTTTGTTTCATTGTATCTTGATTTTAAATCATGGTTAGAAAATTTTTCCTTATATCATGGAATAGAAAAATTCACCCATATTTTCCTCTATTTTTAGTTTTTTATATTTAGATGTCTAATTCATTTGGAATTTATTCTTATGTATGGTGCAAAGAATGATCTAATACTATTTTTCCCAAATGGTATCTAGTTGTGCCAACATCTTTTATTAAAATGTCTATTTTCTTTTAGTGATTTGAAATACCAGTTTAATAAAGTACTAGATTACATACTTTCCATATGTAGTTGTGTCCATATCTGGACTTTATACTATTTTACTGGTCTTTTCTTTTTTTTTTTAAGATTTTTTATTTTTCCTTTTTCTCCTGAAAGCCCCCTGGTACACAGCTGTATATTCTTTTTTTTTAAGATTTTATTTTTTCTTTTTTTCTCCCCACAGCCCCCCAGTACCTAGTTTTTAGTTGTGGGTCCTTCCAGCTGTGGCATGTGGGATGCCACCTCAGCATGGTCTGACGAGCAGTGCCTTGTCCACACCCGGGACTTGAACTGGCGAAACCCTGGGCCGCCAAAGAGAAGCACGAGAACTTAACCACTCGGCCACGGGGCCAGCCTCCACAGCTGTATATTCTTAGTTGTGGGTCCTTCTAGTTGTGGCATGTGGGATTCCACCTCAGCATGGCTCAATGAGCGGTGCCATGGCCACGCCCAGGATCTGAACCAGCAAAACCCTGGGCCGCTGAAGCAGAGCGCGTGAACTTAATCACGTGGCCATGGGGCTGGCCCCAAGTGTCTCTATTCTTGTGCCAATATCTTGCTTTTTAAATTATAGAGGCTTCCTAGTATATTTCGATTACTGGTAGGGCCAGGCCCCCCTCAAAGGTCTTCCCTTTAATGTTTTGATATTCTTGCATGTTTATTTTCCCAAATGAACTTCAGTATTAACTAGTTTAGCTCTATATCAAAAAATTGCTGGTGTTTTTATTGGGATCTCATTAAACCTACTAATTTAAGAAGAGACATCTTCAAGATGTTGAGATGTCTTAACCAAGAACACGGGATTCTTTCTATTTGTTTAGGTTTACTTTCTGTCTTTCAGGAATGTTTTATAGTTTGTTTCATACAGGTTTTTAAACAATTCATGTTGAAAGCAAATCCCTAGGAATGTATTTTATTTATTTTTTTGTTGCTATTGCAAATGTGATTTTCCCTTTTGTTATACTAATTGGTTACTGAGTATACAAAGCTTTATTATTTTATATCCTGCAATCTTGCTGAATTATTTTGAAATAGTTTTATCATTGATTCTCTAGGGCTTTCCAGATAAATCATCATGTCACTGCAAAGCAATTTCTTTCTTTCCCCATCATTATGCCTATAATTGTTTCTCTCTTCTGTTTGTATCTGTTCCCACTTCCAGCACAATGTTAAATAGTGGAGACAAAGGGCACCCTTGCTTTGTTTCTCATCTTAATGTTTCCCTATTAAGACACTAGCTTCAGGATTAAGGTGTGTGTATCTATGTATGTTAAGTGCAAAATCATGTTAAGGTCCCCATTCTTTCCCATTTCTGTTTTCTCAACAGTTTTTATGAGGTGAATTTTGTCACAGACTTTTTCAGCATCTATAGAGAATGATTTTTCTCCTTTCACCTATTAATATAGTGAATTCTATCAGAGGAGTTCCCAATACTGAATTATCCTTGTATTCCAACTGTAAACCTCACTTCATCATATCTTTTCTTAATATGGTGTTAGAGATTGCACAATATTTAGGACTTCGCATCAATATCCATAAATATTTACCTGTAACTTTCATTTCTTGCTCTATCTTTAACAAGTTTAGAAATTGGTACTATTTTTGCTTCATAAAAATAATTAGAGTTTTTCTTCATCTTGCATGCTCTGAAAAAATTCATGTAGCATTGGGAATATATGGTCTCTGAAGGTTTTGCAGAATTTCCCCATGAAATCACCTGGGCCTGGTGTTTTGTAGGATAGCTCCTTGATAAATTTCTTTATTTCTTCTATGGAAATTGCCTAAATTTTTTCTTTTTAATCTCTAATGAGGTCAATTTTCTTAAACTGTATTTTCCTAAGAAATAATCAATTTCATCTAGGTTTTCAAATTTATTTGCATAGAGGGGTGCAAAATTTTCTCAATTTCCTCTGTATCAAGTTATATTCCCCCTTGTCATTTCTTATTTTGTATATTTTTGCTTTCTCTTTTCCTCCTTGATTAATCTAGCTATTTATTTTGTCAATTTCCCCCCAAAAGTCCAGGACTGATTCATTAATTAGATACACAGTGTTTCTGTTCATTAACTCATTAATTTCTACATTTATCTTCAGTATTTTCTTTTTGTTGTTTTCTTTTGGCTTATTTTGCTGTCCTTTTTCACTTTCTGAGTTGGGAATTTATTTATTTTCATTCTTTTATTTTTACTGGGTTAAACCAAGCAGATTAGGCCCAGGATGAAGTTACTCAAGCTAAGCTTCATGTCAGCAAACCAAAATCTACCACGTTTCTATGCTCAGCTCTCCCAGAAAAAGCAGTCCCAGGTCATCCTATCAGCACTTGCCCATTCAGCACAAGTTATTTTACTACACTCCAAGACTTCCCTTTGCTCCATTAAGGACGGTACCCTCACTTTCACCAATCAGCAAAAGCCAGTGTAACTTCCTTGTTCCTGCTCACTTTGGTCTAGAAAAATCTTTCACCTTGCACAGCTCTTTGGAACTGCTTTCTATCTGCTAGATTGGATGCAGCCCAATTTATCAATCGCTTAATGAAGCCAATAAAATATTTTTAAAGTTTCCTCAGTTGAATTTTCTTCTTTAACAACTGATATAGGCATTCAGGACTATGAATTTTCCTCTGCTCACTGACTGAAATATATTCCACAAGTCCTGATTTGTAGTATTTTTATTATCATTAGTTTTTAGAAATTCTGTAATCTGTTTGCATTCCCCTTTTACCCCAAAGTTAACTTTTTTAATTGAGGCATAATTTTAAAAGCATATCAAGATGCAGAAGTCTTCTGTTACTCTAGAAAGCTCCTTTACGTCCTTTCCCAGTCAATCCCTCTCTTCCCCAGAAGAGTTCTAGCACCATTAATTTTGCATATATTTAAGGTTTTACCTAAATGGAATAAAACTGTATGGACATTTTTGTATATAATTTATCTCACTCAGTGAGGAATTTTTGAGATTTTCCCATTTTATTGCATGAATGAATGGTTCATTGCTTTATATTGCTGAGTACCATTGCACTTTACCAATCTATTAGTTCACTTATTCACTCTCCATCCAGATTTGACTACTATGAATAAAGGAGCTCTGACAATCCTGTACAAGGTTCTCTAACATGACAGGAAGCTTCTAAAGTTCAAGGTGGAAGTGCCCTTTTGCTTTTTCATTTTCTTGTATGGGACCTACTGATGTTTTCCTAATATATGAACAATTTTTGTGACTGTTATGTATTCTCTATCGTTAGAATGTAGTGATGGATGTGCGTGAAGATCTGCCTTATTATGCTGTTTAGATCTTTCATAGCCTTAATCTTTGTCTACTACACTCATCACGTGCTGAGTATTGAAGTCTCCAATTTTCAGTCTTTTTTTTTTGGTGAGGAAGCTAACATCTGTGCCAGTCTTCCTCTATTTTATATGTGCAATGCTGCCAAGCACGGCTTGATGGGTGTTGTGTAGATCTGCGCCCGGGATCCGAACCTGCGAACGTTGGGCTGCTGAAGCAGAGCATGTGGACTTAACTACTACACCACCAAGCCGGCCCCTAGTCTTTCTTTTTACTACTTCCATTTCTTGTAGTTTCTGCTCCAAACAGACTGTTGCTGCGTTATTTGGTTCATGTATATTTATAACTGTTATATCTTTGTTGTGAACTGTGGCTTTTAGCATTATAAACTGTCTTCCTCTGCCTTATTTAATGCTTTTTGGTTTGACTTCTACTTTAGTGTCAGCATTGCCTGTCCTACTTTCTTATTATTTCTATTTGCTAGTCTATCTTTGTCCGTCCCTTTATTTTTGGCTGTTTTAAGGGTCTTCATATGTTATAAAGTTGGGTTTCGATTTTTGAGCCAATTTGAAAATCTTTTTCTTTTAGTTGGTGAGAGAATCCTCACGGATATGACTGGTATGTTTCATTTCAATTCTGTCTTATTATTTTGTTATAATTACCATGTACATTATGTAATATTTACCATGTGATATTTTTCACTTCATGATGGTATTCTTTGGCCTTTTAAAACTGTCTTTCAATATTTTCATTTTCTTTTAGTATATGGAAGGTTTGTACTTTTTTTCTAGTGCTTACCTTTGAATTAATCTCTTTTACAGTTCTAGGTATCTTTCTTACCTAACCTTTCCCGTCTTTCAGTTTCATATAGTATCCTTTGAATCCCTTGTAATAGCTAAACTATAGTCATTAATCTTATTCTAGTTTTCCCTTTTCCTTCCCCCTTCCATGTTTTTTAACTGCATTCTTTCTACTTTGACAGAACATATAACATTTATGTACTCTTCTTCTTCCTATGTCCCTACTCTTGGTTTTAATCTTAGCTCAAAAAGATACAAGAAATACTCACTGTCACAGTCTTTTTGCAGAAAATTTCCCAAACATCTCCTTTAAACAAAGCTCACCCTTTAACAGTTTCCTCAGGAAGGGCTGGTCAGTACAGCATTCCCTGAGTTCTTGGCGTGTTCGAAACTGTTTTTATAGTCTTGACACTTGAAGGACAGCTGACTGGACATAAAGTCTTTGGTTTTTTTTCCTTATGCTGCTCCACTATTGTCTTGCTTTGTATGCTGCTTTTAAGAAATATGATACCAGTCTAATTCTCTGGCCCTTGTAAATCACTTTATCTTTGTGCCTGGAGGCCCTGAGAATTTTTCTGTATGTTTAAAGTCGTACAGCTTTACTAGAATATATCCTGGAGTTTACCTTCTGGGATGAACTTTTGATGTATAAATTCAGATCTTTTATTTCCAGAAAGTTTTCCTGGATTATAGTTTTAAACATTATGTTTTAAATCTTTTTCCTTCTTGAGGGACACCAATCACATGTGAGACTTTTTTGATCTATCTTCCATTTAAACTCTCAACTAAAAAAAAAGAATTTCATTTCATTCTCGTTTCCCTGCTTTTCCTCAATGCCTTTTATTATATTTGCATTTGAATCTACTGTTCAGTGGGAACCTTAAAACAGTCTTCGTTTCTAATACGATTTCAGTTTTTTCTCCTTTTCTGTTTAATCTACTCTCACTTTATTACTTCCTGTTTTTGTTCCTTTCTTAGTCTTATATTTCTGATTCAAGGTGGTTTTTTCCCCCCATCATATCTCCAAATATTAGTTTGAGGATGTTTTATTTCATTTCAGGTGTTTCATCAATTTTCTTCTGCCTCATGTTTTTCTTTTTTTTTGGGCGGGGGGGAGGGTAGAGATTTTCATCAGCTGAAATGCTTTGATTCACTCTGTGTTGTCTTACAGAAGTTCTCTGTGGATGTGGTCCATTCTTTTCTACTTCTATTCATTTCATGGTCAGAGTTCCTAGTTCACAAATGCTCTCAGGTTTATTTTCTCTTTTGTTTCCTGAAGGGTTATTGATTATTTCTTCTCTCTCTCCTCACTTCCATGTCGTTCAGTCTCCGTCTCTTCCCTATAATAAGGTTACCAGCTCTCACACTGCGGGCTTTCAAGCTCTTCTCCCAGCCTAGAGCTGTGAACCATCACATTTTAAACCTCTGTTCAGTATTTTGGAACTTAGTGTGGATTTTTCTCTTTAAGAAATGATATTTTAGGGGCCAGCCCGGTGGCCGAGTGGTTAAGTTCATGTGCTCCACTGTGGCAGGATCCCACATGCCACAACTAGAAGGACCCACAACTAAAATATCCAACTATGTACCAGGGGACTTTGGGGAGAAAAAGGAAAAATTAAAAGAAAAGAAATGATATTTTGCACTTCATCTAAGTCATCCATGCCCCTAAACTTTTTCAGTGAATCTGTTAAGCCGTCCCTGTCCCACTCTTCACATCCATGGGAATGGGCAGAAGGAGCTCTTGGAATCTAATTTAGTTCTTACAGGTAATTTGAAGGCTGTGGTAATCTGTTTGTTAACAACACTGAAGGCATGGGTGGTATGCGATTTATATGTGCTCTTTGTTCCTTTTATAGGTTTATAGAAAGGTGGGTAGGAAACCTGGATCAGGCTGCTCCCATTGTTCTCCAGACCTGGAAGTCTCACATATATATTTCAGTAATATATTAGAATATATTAATTTAGAAATATTGCTTTTGCCATTTCATGAAACAGTTCTCTTGTCATCACTAGAGTCACTCGCCCCACCCCACTATGAGGAAAATTGGCTCTGAGCTAACATCTGTTGCCAATCTTCTTCTTTTTACCTGAGAAAGACTGTCCCTGAGCAAACATCTGTGCCAATCTTCCTCTATTTTACATGTGGGATGCCGCCACAGCATGGCTTGATGAGTGGTGTATAGGTCTGCACCCAGGATCTGAACCTCCAAACCCCAGGCCACCAAAGCGGAGTGCACAAACTCAACCACTACGCCAGCTGGCAGGCCCCTAGATTCACTTTTTATAACATCTGTTTTCCGGAGTAAGTCTTCTTCATTTTCATCTAAGTTGGTTTGGCAACACATTTTGCCCTATAGGAGTCTATCGGTAAATTCCATATGAACCTCTTCTTGGACTATTTTTGCTAGTGATTTGTAGACGGCCTCTTATGATATTAATACAATTAATATTTATAGGATGCTTAGTATGTGCTAGCGACATTCTGAGCACTTAACTGTATAGTAATGCAGTCATTCCTTTCAACTATCATTACTCCCATTTCATAGATGAGGAAGCAGAGGCTCAAACAGGCTAAACAACCTGCTCAAGTTCATACAGCTGAAATGAACACTGGCAATATGAATCAAGGGAATAATCTCAAATCTATGTTAAATTTTAACCTTCTTTCTTTTTCTTAATTATGGTTCTGTCAGCTGACTTCTGAAAGTATAGAAAATAAGGATCAAATAAAACTGTTTCAGGTAATGTGATTTTTTGAATACTTTGCTCTCCAAAATAAAACTGAAAAACCATGTTAGGTGACTGCTTAAGGCTTTGAATATAAGGCGATGGGACGATTGCAGGTGAGCAAACCTTGCCTAATATTGGGGCAAATAAGGTAATTCTTCATCCACCACAGAGGAAGTCGAAAGATATCATCTAAAATTCACACACTCAGTAAGGTAAGCCTAGTATTTAGAATTATAGAGTAAATATTAGATGAAAAAGCTAAAAAACCTAAAAGTAGTTGTTGCATGAGAATTGAACTGGGAAGAGAAAAAGATTGCTGCAAGGGACCTGTTTTTGGAGGTACTTTTATCATTGTTTAACATTGTACTACCAAATGCATGTATTATTTGTGTAAAAATAAAACAATTTTTATGAAGTATAAACTACCTTTTTAAAATAAATTACAACAGCAAATATTGAGATTGATGGCATCTGGCACTGGCAAATTTATCTGTGGGAGAAATACCACTCATACACACTCAGCAGGAAAGCAAACTTATGCCATTTTTTTGGAAGGCAATTTGACATTACTTATGAAAACAAAAAATAACTGAGTACGCCTTTCATCAGGTAATTCCACTTTAGGAATGTGTACTTCAGAAATACTCATAGGACACAAGAATCTATGTGGCAGGACGCATCTTACAGTGGCAATGTAATAGCAAAAAGCTGGAAGCAAGCTAACCATCAGTAGGAAAACAATCAGCAGTAGTTAAAATGCTGAGTGAAAAAAATAAATGACAAAATGTGAATAGGATGACTCACTTTTTATTAAAAGAAACAATATATGCTGGTATATGCAAGGTTGATATATCTATGTTTATTTATTTATGCATTTAGAAAGGTCCTAGAAGGAACAGCTAAACTGTTAACATGGTGAAACGGGATGGGAGAATAATTTTCTTTTCTATATTTTTCATTTTCTTTTTTAAAACAGCAAATGCGTAATACTTCCGTAATGAAAAATAAAACCAAGGAGGCTTTTATGGTGACAAGATGTAAGGAGTCACAAATCACAGAATTTCATTTCTCTACTATAATTGTCACCCTGATGAACCTCCCTCCCTATAAAATTCATAAAGGAATAAAAAGGTATAATCATTAACTTAATGGAATAATCAACCAGAAGTTCCAAGTTCCAATAAAAGTGTAAACTTTTCTGGAGAAATTTTACAGAAGATATTTCAGATTCCAAATGCAAACAAGTATAAATATGTAACAAGTATTAATAGTATAATTTCAATTTGAATAAACTCATCAAAAGTTAACCAACTCTCCATTATTCAAACCAATAGGGAGCGGTGGCCCACAAAATGTTCAGAGCTTTATATTTAGTCTTGAAACACAAGTTTCCTAAAGCCTTAAATTTGAAAGTTGTATGCGTGAACTCACAAAGGTAAAAATAAGAATTAACAGACATTCTATGACTGGACCCAGCAGGAGTTAGAGAGCTATTTAGCTCTTGCTGGTCTTGTCCTCATTCCCACCATCAGGATGGAAAGCACAGCCTGGCATAGAGATACAATTCACCGGCCTCAACAAAATGCCTTCATTCCTTCTAAGTTTACTATTAGGAGGAAAATAAATTGTAAGGATTTGAGATCATTGGGTTTTTGTTTCCCCTAAGTGCAACGTGAAAGAAAGAATAAATTCATATCAATGATACAATCAAGAGGAAAGTGAAAGCAATACTATCCTGAATAACCCCCTAGAGAAGCTGACAAGTACCAGGGACTGATAGGAGAGGACAATGTTCTACATACGCTAAGATTTAAAGCAACAGTGAGCAAAAGGAAGCTATTCTTTGATCTATAAGAATTAAAAATTTCTACCTCTGGGTTCAAGTTCTGGTTCTATCACTTGAGACTATAGATATAATAATTACTTGGGTCTCAGTTTCCCTCTCTTCTAAATAAGGAAAACACCACTTACCACACAGGAAGGACGTATGATAAAATAAATTCACATGAATGGGCTTTCAGTTCTTCAGAAGAAAGCTATGAATCCTTAAGTATGAACCTGAAAAGCTAATTAAAAATAAGACGACCGCGTCAAAATTAAGTCTGAAACACCGTAGCCTAGAGGGTCTTTAAAATCATTATCAGCTATCAATTCTACCCCAAATAACAGAAATTCATACTATGGCTGGGAACGTAGGCAAACGTAGTTTGTGCAATGAAACGCTATCATTTCTTATTATGTTAATACAGCAAAAATAAGTTAAACTGTTATTCAGTGATAACACCCGAAATAAACTGATGTAAAAGGATATTCTCTCAGCATTTTGCTTTTAAAAATATATTTGGAGCTGGTTGCTCAAAAGATATAATCATTGACCAATAATAACCACAGGGTATTGATGAAACAATTAAAATAGGGTTAAACACGTGTACACAAGGGGGTTATTTCTCTGGTGTATAAAATAATCGGAAACTAGCTAATTGAAGTTTTAAAGTCTAAAAGTAAAGTAATAGATGGTATTATCCAATATTTATTGAACAATATATACAAATCATTAGGCCAAGCACCAGAAATACAAAAAAGTGCTAGATTTAACATGCATGCCCTACGACTAGACTGCAAACTATGACCAGACAATTGGGAGGACAAGAAATTATTATATTAATTAATGAGCACTGTATACAACCTATTCTATAATAAAAGAAGTAGGAATTAGGTTAACACAGTGGCAAGGGAAAAAGAAAAAGGGATTCTGGGAAGATATCTTAACATCTTAACTATCATTTATAGCAGCTTACGTTTTCTTATATAATGGTCATGACATCTGATTGGAGGTTTACAGAAACCTTGGGACAGAGGCAAGGCTGATGCTTGGCCTGTATTTTAGATGGGAAAATGAAGCTCCAAGAGATGAGGCAATTTGCCTAAGCTCACAGGTCAGGAAGTGGCAGAGCTAGAGCCTGGCCAGTTTGCCAACACTGTCCAGAGTTCATTTCTGCTATGCTAAATTTTAAGTTACTAATACTAAAGTGAGAACCAGAAGGGAGCCCAGAAATCTTCAAATGCAGTGTTTTCCTAACCAATCTGATCAAAAACTTTCTTGGCATGCACGAAAAACATAGATTCCCAGGCCCCACTGCAGACCTACTGAATGGTAACCTCCAGGGTAAAGGTTTGCATTTTTACAAGAGCCCCAGAAGGTGATTCTAGTGATTAGTTGAGCTTGGAAAACACTTGTTCTCTATCTGCATGTCCAATATGGCAGACATGTGGCTATTTAAACTCACACTGATTACATCAATAATAAGAACAATTGAGTTCCTCAGTCACACTAGCTACCTTTTAAGTGCTTAACAGCCACATGTGGCTACTGACTACCTTATTGGACAGCACAATGATGGACATTTCCATCACTGCGGAAACTTCCATTGGACAATGCTGATTCTAGACCAACCTTTCAACTGTGAGGACAAGAAAATTGAGGCACAGAATCTTGTCCAACAAGTGCCCAGAAGCTGCTTAGTGGCAGAACTGAAACTCTAACCTTGTCTGCCAGGGCCCCTCTTACTACATCCCTCCATCCCACCTCAAATTCAGGGTGTATTCAAATGGTATTATTTTCTGTCCACCTTTTCTTATGGGTTCCAGCAAAACAAGAAGAGAAATTCTAAATTTGTGGAGGAAAAAAAGGCTTATTAAAAAATCATGTTCAAATCTAAACCAATCTGCAATCTTTGTATAAAATTAAAGGTAGTCTTGGACACTTAAGAATATTTTGGTGTTACAAGCATATCTTAGCTTGTTTTAACTATTTTAAGTTCTTCCTTTTCTTTGTCCTGAAGTTTTTATCTTTCTCTTGGATTTGAAATCCTGAAACTAATGATATATTTTAACTGGCTTAACTTAAAATTATAAATGTGAAAGGGTTACATCTAATTTAGCAAATATTTTTAAGGATGAAAAATAAAGAAGCAAGGAGCAACCAAAAGAATAGTGACTTGTCTAATTTTAGAATGTGGTCACTCAAACCACTGAGCACTTGTGGCTTAGAGTAATTTAGTGGTTTAGTATTTATGACATTAATATGCTGTTTTCACATCTAAGCTATAGTTTTACCTTCTTTTCACTATTTTGTTATACTTTAAAACAATTTCAATTGCTTTGTTTGAATTTCCAATGTAACTGAAGGACTAGAAGCATTTGAACATCCAGGAAGGTTTAGACACCAACCAGGTCAACATATAACCAGCCATAAAAACTGTAACAGCGTCTTCTTTAAAAATAAAACCAGTTGTTCCTGTCTAGTATGTTTAGAATGCAAATGTCTCCAAGTCAGTCAACATAAGTCATGACAGTTCACGTTTAAAGTAAGCAGGAAAATAACTTGGAACTCTGTATTAATTAAAACTTCAAAGATAGAATTATACAGCTCTATTAATTTTTTTCAGTATCTAGTATTCATTTCCATGCTAAAGTCAGTGACTAGGCTGAGGAAGTATTATATGTCAAAGTTTGTACAAAATTAAAAATTAGATGTCAAAAAACATGACCCAACATAACACACTTATGAACAGATACTTATTCAAGACAGTTTTTGCCATAATTTGCAAGGCATCAGAAGCCTTGAGTATGGTGTTCTATATAAATAGAAGCTACTTGTTATTCAGAGAAGGAGGTGGTGTAAAAAAAGACAGTTATTTTCTTTCTAAACACTCATTGGTGTTGAGGTAAACAGATGAAAAAAAAATACAGCCTAAGCACACACCAGAGCAGAGCAATAGTCTCTAAGTCATACAAGAGAGAGAAAAAAAATGTCTCTGCTCTAACATTTTAAACAGGGGACTGGGAGCTTAAAGTGAAATTTATTCTCTGGCTTTTAGACCAGATTCATGACTTCTACATTTTATCTGGTATGTCTTGACTCCCACCTCACCATATTAGGAAGAGGAAACATGTGCCCCCAAGATTCTTATGGCAATAAGACTTCTTTTGGAGGCAGCATAGCTCACAAAATAAAGAAGAACGTTAGAAAAACACTAAGTGACAATAGCAGAAACTGAACTATCTCAACCATCAAATAAATATTCGTGCATACTAATGTAAGGAGCATGAAAAATAACACAAACTCTAAGCAACTACTAAAGTGTTTCAAAAATTTCAAATCTCATAAGAGTTAAAACAAAAAAAAAGACAAGAAAGAAAGAAATGAAAGCATTGTGAAGGAGGGACCCTGAGAAGGAAGTCCAGCTTGAAAGGAACACATGGGTCAAAAGGAGGAGGGGGGAGTTCTGCTGACCATCCCTCTACCAGGAGATGTTTCTAACAGCTTCTGTACTATCCCCTAGAAGCATTTTTAGGCATCCTTAAGAAGCGATTTAGGCAACAAGCAAATGTGCTTTCAGATATGGGAACTAGAGAGACGATGCTGAAATTTTTAACTTCAAAAACACGCACTAGTGAGAGAAAACTCTCATGAAATCCGAAACCGTAATTCCCAAGCTTCCTGTTGAAAAATATCAGCAGTTCTCAGACATATAAGCCAGCACATTTCAAACTGACCCAGCAAAGTTTTCAGCTGGCTCTCACTCTCTCTCAAACCCTCCTTCCTCCACTTCCCTGCTGTTCTTTCCTGGCACACAAAATATAGGCCAATGAGCAGTGGGTGGGTGAGGAGGATGTGAGAGAAAATTTGAGAAGTAAAAAACGGAGCAACTTAACAAGGACATGAATGAGACTGAAGGGTCTAATAAGGGCAGGCAAACAATAATTAGAACAACTGAAAAACGGACTGGGTTTCCTGGGCAGCAGCGAGCGCTCAGTGTTCGCAGGGGTTTAAGCAGAGGCCAGACTACCTACCACTTGTCAGAGAGGCTGCAGAGGGGACGGCTGCTTTGGGTGACCTCTAACGTCTCTTCCGACTCTGAAACGTTAGGATTCTTATTTCACAAAAGAGAACGCAACGGTCATAGAAGCCCACCGACCTAGAACCCTCTCAAACGAGCGGCCCTGGCGGCTGCTTCCCAAACACCACTCCCACCTCTCCCTCCCACACGTGCCCACCCCGCCCCCTTTCAATATTTCCACCTCCACGTGCAAAATGCCTCGCGGCACTCGCCCCAAAGCGTACAGGTGCCTTCCCCCGCAAAGCACCCAAACCATGCCCCCCGGGGGGAAGTGAGGACTCCACTCTCCCACCCTGGGTGGCTAAAAAAGGAAAAGTCTCAAATCCAGCCTTTCCCCCCAGCCAGAGCTGAAGGGGGGAGGGGGGGCGGAACGCAGAGAAAAACTTTCTTCTAAATTTTTCTTCCAGAGAGTGGAGAGAGTAGAGTAAACCCCGACGAGTCCGGGGCTGAAGGGGTGGGGGGAGGGGAACCCCTGAATCGTTTAACGGCCGGTAGGGGGAGGGGGGCTCCGGAGGTGGAGGGGGCGTGGGATGGAGAAGCAGGCCTGGGAGCGGGGTCAGAGAGCTGCAGGGCTTCCTGGGGTCGGGGAGCTGCAGGGGTCCCCCCCACCTGGCACACAAAGCGGCTGCCGCGCTCGGCTCTCACCAGATCCTTTGTGTTTTCCATCAGGGCCTCATGGGTAGGGGTTGTCCGTGCTCCCCGGGCCCGCGGCGCCCCCTCCCCGAGCTGGGGTCAGGCGCCTCTCCCCGGGACTACGGCGACTACAGGGGGGCCCCGGTTGGGCCCAGACCGGTGGCGGCTGCGGCAGCCCCCGGATTTCCCCCCTTTAACTCGGGTGGCCCCAGGATATCAACAACATTAGCATAGCCCTCCCTCCCCAGCGCGCCTGCGCCGTGACCCGCGCCCCGATTGGCCCACTTCCCTACATACCCTCCTCTCTCTCTTCCAGCGTGGGACCCTCTGCAGGCTCCGTACTCCAAGGGCCGTACCAAGGCCAAGGGGGGAGGAAGGCAGTTGGGGCTCGTGTAAAGTCGAGTGGTTAAAAAGTCAGGAGGAGGAGCAGAGGTTTCACGCAGTCATCTTAGTTTATACTCTGACTTTCTTGTGCTCCTTTCACTCTGCTGCAGCTGCGAAGTTGTGTTGGAAAAAATTTTCCACTCCGGTCACACCGCTTCCCCCTCCACCCGGAAGATTGGTCCTCCCGGAGGAACTCCCATACGGGGAGGGGCCCGTGCGGGGAGGGGGCGTTACGTAGGGAGCGAGGGCTGGTCACGTGGCAGCAGGCTGCGCAGGCTTCTTCCGGCCCCCCGGGGCCTCAGCCTCGGCGGACAGCGAGGCGCCTTGGCGCAGGCGCGGTGAGGTTCCACGTGAGCGCCTGCGTTTCTTCTCAAATCCGACGATGCCGCCGGAACGGAGGAGCCGAAGGAGACCGGACCGGAGAACCGGAGCGAGGCCGGACCGGAAGACCCGAGTGAGGCCGGACCGGAGAGTCGGAGCGGGGCCAGGCGGGCCGCCCCGAAAGGCTGCTCCTTCATCCCAGCGGAAACCGCCGGCTCGGCCGAGCGCAGCGGCCGCTGCGATGGCAGTCGCGGCGGCGGCGGCGGAGGAGAGACGGCTCCGGCAGCGGAACCGCCTGACGCTGGAGGAGGACAAGCCGGCCGTGGAGCGATGCCTGGAGGAGCTGGTCTTCGGCGGCGGCGAGGACGATGAGGACGCGCTGCTGCAGCGTCTGCGAGGCCCGCGGGTGAGGGAGGCCGCGGCGCGCGGGCTGGGCGCGCTCGGGCGGGGCGCGCGGTGGGCGGTGAGCCTTCAGGGGCGGAGCCTGGGCGACCTGCGGCGCCGGGGAGCGCTCAGGTGGGCGGGAGCCCGAGAACGCGGGCGCCGGGGACGCCAGAGAGTGTCTCGCGAGGGCGGGGACCGCGCCTTTCTCCGCCCCCGTGGGAGCCGCTGGGCCTGGTATTCAGCAGGCGCTCACCACGTCTTTGTTTCGCGAGCTGTAGTCGTGCGCATCTTTCGTGGCTCAGGCCCCCGCATTCTCTCCATCTCCAAAATGTTTCTTCCCTCGTGGTCGTTCGATCGCCTCCCGTGATAGCGTGCCGTGATTCACGAGTTCCGCTTGGTTTGTAGAATCAGAATTCTTGGGCACGGGCCTGGGAATCTGTGTTTTAACCATGTTCCCAAGTGATTGACTCGCCAGCTTTGGAGAATGACCGTGTACCTATTTCTCTATTCCACGAATATTTGTGAGCCCGTTGGGTGCCAGATACTTTTTCTGGCAATGAAAACCCTGCGTGATTGACTATAATTTTCCAACACTATTGTCATCCCTTTTATTCTATACCTGGGTTTTCTTCCAAGATGGGGAATCCCAGGCATTGTTCTAGGCACTAGATGAGAAACAGTAATGGACAAAAACTGACAAAAATCCCTGCTTAGGTACTGCTCGCAAAGGCAGAAGGTAAAGGAGTTAAGTGAAATTCAAGTATGTCAGTGACAAGTGCTTAAGGGAAAACAAAAGCATTGGGGAAAGGGAGCTGAGTGTGTAGGGGAGGGCTGTGAAATTTGACGAGGGAGACCCAGGAGAGCCTCACTGAGGATTGCTCAGCTTCATAAACAAGGCAGACCTGGCAGGTATCAGCTGATTGCTAGAACCTCCTTTGGTGCTTCTGGGAGAAGCTGCGAAAATCTAGTTGGGAGATGGAGAAATACAGCTGGAAATTGCTGAACCGTGTGCAGTTTCCTAGTCGGGAAAGCAGTCTATGTGAGGTGGGATTTCTTGGGCTCTGAAGGATCAGAGGCCCCTAATAGAGCGAGTAGAAATCACTTGGACATTTCTGTCATGTGGTTTTCGGAAAGCTTAAGCTCACCTTAGGGGGCCTTCTGTGGTTTAGATTTAGATTTGATAGTACAGTGTAAAGTTTCTTAAGGAGGTGGGCGGTCAAGAACGGTTGAGAAAAATGGAGAAGTGTGTCTAAGAAGATGAAATCGTAATTAATTGTGACATTCAGTCGTGTTGTTTTGTCTTTGATGCTGATCTGCCTCTGGTCCGGTGCTTTCTGTAGTTGTGGACTTTTTCCTGCTCCTTCATCTGTCGGCTTACCTTCGGTTGCTCTTGTCTGACTTGGTCTTTTCCGTTGAGCACATTGACTTTCTCTCCTTGACTGTTCCCTCTTACCTTGCCTGTCCAGCATGTGGTGCTATTCTCCAGTCTGCTAATTTTTTGTTCTGCCTCCAGCATTTGCTGCGGTGGCATTCTGTCTCATCATTCATCAGAGGGCCGGAGAAAACAAAGCATTCTACAAGCTGTCTCACTGCGAGGTGTGTGTGTCTGCCACCAGAGCATATGAAAAGCTCAGTGCGTGAGGGCTGTTCATCTTCTCTAGGTTCAAGCGCAGGAAGACTCGGGTGACTCGGAAGTGGAGAATGAAGCAAAAGATAATTTTCCACCTCAAAAGAAGCCGGTTTGGGTGGACGAAGAAGATGAAGATGAGGAAATGTAAGTTGCCTGATTTTTTTCCAGAGTCCCTGTGGATACTTTCAAAGTTGTTTCACAGGTTTTAAAAAAGTTTTTTTTGAGAATATGTGATTATGTGAAGACTTGAAAAATATTGGGAAGTATGGAAAAGGTCATTCATAATGCCACTGCTGGGGTAGAACCCTTGATAACACGTTGGTGTGCTTCTCTTCTCCTCTCTCTCAGTGCTGGATGGAGGAGTTGAGACAACACAGGTTTTTTTTTTTTTTTAAACATTTTGTTTTTCCTTTTTCTCCCCAAAGCCCCCCAGTACATAGTTGTGTATTTTTAGTTGTGGATCCTTCTACTTGTGGCGGAGTGCGCGAACTTTAACCATTCAGCCACGGGGCCGGCCCAACAACACAGGGTTTGGTGTCTGACCTGAGTTTGCCTCCTGATTTGGCCAGTTCCTAACTGACCGTGGGCAAGTTTAGAACCTACCTTGTCTTGTTTGTCAAATAGAGAGAATAATAGTGACTGTATCAGAAGGCTCATGAGATTGAAGGAAATAATGTATGTAGAGCTCTTCACACAATGCCTGAAACTGAGAAAAGGCTAAAAAAAGTTAGTACACACAATATGTACTTTAAAAGATGAGAATCTACTGTATTGCATGTATTTCTCCTGCTTTACAAATAAGCTTTATCCCTGTGGTCGAGTGGTTAAGTTCGTGTGCTCTGCTGCAGGTGGCCTAGTGTTTCGTTGGTTCGAATCCTGGGCGTGGACACGGCACTGCTCATCAGACCACGCTGAGGCAGTGTCCCACGTGCCACAACTAGAAGGACCCCCAACGAAGAATATACAACTATATACTGAGGGGCTTTGGGGAGAAAAAGGAAAAAAACAAAATCTTTAGAACAAACAAAAAAACTTTTATAAACATTTTTTTTTTTTGAGGAAGATTAGCCCTGAGCTAACATCTGCTGCCAGTCCTCCTCCTCTTGCTGAGGAAGCCTGGCCCTGAGCTCACATCCGTGCCCATCTTCCTCTACTTTATATGTGGGACGCGTACCACAGCATGGCTTGCCAAGTGGTGCCGTGTCCGCACCTGGGATCTGAACCGATGAACCCCGGGCCACCGAGAAGCGGAACGTGTGAACTTAACCGCTGCGCCACTGGGCCAGCCCCTTTGTAAACATTTTTAAATGGGTCTATTATCCGTTGTATGAATTAACCATAATTTATGTAGCTATTGTTGGACATATTTTATTTTTCTCTTTAATAAATTAACGACAAGGTAAATATCTTTATGCATAAATCTTTTTCTTTTGTAATTATTTCTTTAAGAAGGATTCTTTGAGGTAGAAAATACTTAATCAAACAGTATAGGCATTTTTCAGGCTCTTGATAAATACTGTCAGACCAACCATGAGATTCTACCAGTTTACTTCCCATTGAAAGGTGTCTGTTTCACTCCGTTCTTGTAAGCAGCGATTTGTGTTTTTTCAGACTTTGTCAGTTTAATGGGTGGGAAATAGCTCCTTAATTTGTGTTGCAAAAACATTTTCTTTAGTTGTTGGTGTTTATTGGAAGTATTCTGTATTATGTCTGACAATTGGAGACTTTTTATTTTTTAAATAAAAATATATTTAAGGAGTACAGCATGATGATTTGCTCTACATATACCTAGTGAAATCATTATTACAGCAAGCGAATTAACATATCCATCTCTTCACATATTTACTATTTTTATTTGTGGTTAGAGCACCCGAAATCTACTCTCTTAGCAGATTTCCAGTATATGGTATAGTATTATTAACTATAGTCATGATGCTGTAGATTAGATTTCTAGACTTACTCATCTTACATAACTGCAACTTTGTACCCTTTGACCAACATCTCCCCATTTCTCCCACCTCCCTGCCCCTGGTAACCACCATTCTACTCTCTGCTTCTGTGTGGTCTGCTGGTTTTGGATTCTACATATAAGTGAGGTCATGCAGTATTTTTCTTCTATGTCTGTCTTATTTCACTTAGCATAATGTCCTGCAGGTTCCTCCGTGTTCTCAAAAATGGCAAGATGAGACTCTTAATGATCATAGTAATCAGCTCCTTACATGTTGAGAATTTCAAACCTTTATCTGTCAAATTCATTGCAGGTTTTCTCCTCGCTTTCTGTTTGCCTTTTAATTTTGTTTTTAATGTTTGACATTCAGAATATTTACATTTTTATATAGTCACACTTATGAATCTTTTCTCCTTTTTTTTGCTGGTTTTAATAGTAAGAAGTCCATCAGAGAGAGACAAGGGTTTGCCTATGTTTTTCCTTCATAGTATTTTAAGATTTGGTTTTTATGTATTTAGCTCTTTGTTTTGCCTGGAAATATTTTGGTGAATGGCATAAGCTGTGTCTAGATAAGCCATTATGAATTTGAAATGTTAGCTCTTCAAAGGGTAAACTCGATGATCTCAAATATTGGAGACTCCTGTTTGTTTTGGGAAGAATGGAGAATATGCATATGAGATGTTCCACATCTTACAAATCTTGACCTGTATTGTTCAATTAAATGTTTTCTCAAATATTAAAGCCAACAACTATTTATGTTGATTCTTTAAAAATCGTTTAAAGCATGCTGTTGTGTTTTTTATAGGGTTGACATGATGAATAATCGTTTTCGGAAAGATATGATGAAAAATGCCAATGAAAGTAAACTTTCGAAAGAGGAACTTCAGAAGAGACTTAAAGAAGAGTAAGTGTCCTTTGTCGTATGATTTGACCAAGAGGTATTTATAACAGTAGTTTATTTTGAGTTGCTCAGTCTTTGGCTGTAACAGCTTTCTGGGTAGTGAGATTTCCATTTTGAAATAGTAAGAGCATTGCTACTGAAAGAAATGGTTAACTTCTAGCCTTTTGCGGGGAGAGGGAATGCAACAAGTACAAAATATTTGGAAGGAACTTGTAATCCCCCACCCAAATAGAATCAGTGATAATATTGCTTACTTGCTTGTTCATTTATACAATGGTAAACCATCTCTTGCTGCAACTTCTAAACTCTTCTAGTTGAACAGAGCTAGGAAATAAAATGTGTATTTTAAGGTAATGATATTGTATTGCTATTTCCAGTTCAAACTTGCAGATCTTTAAAAATATTTTAAAATAGTTTTACTTTTGTATTGACATTTTTCTGTATTCCTAGAGGTTCATTGCATTATCACTATTTTTATTAAAGTAGGTTTATTGAGGTGTAATTTACACACAGTGAAATTTACCGTTTTTAAGTATCGTTCTATGAATTTTGGTAAACACGTATAGTCATGTAAGCACCACAACTATTAAGATATGGAATCAAGATATAGAACATTGCCATCACCCCAAAAAGTTCTCTTTGTACTCAGCCCTCTCCTTAACTTCTGACCCCTTTAGGCCCTGACAACCACTCGTCTGTTTTTTTGTCCTTATAGATTAGCCTTTTCCAGAATGTTGTATAAATGAAATCATACAACATGTAGTCTTTTGAATTTGTTAAACACATTTAGTGAATTTCTTTCAGGTATTTTATTTTTCAGCTTCAGAAGATCTTTTCAGCTTGAGGTCTTTTTTTTGGTTTGGTTTGCTTTAGTTCCTATTTCCCCTTTTCTTATGTTCATACTTCCTTTAAATACTTGAATATATTTGTATGAACTATTTCAGAGTCTTTGTGTACGAATTCCATCATGTTTGTCATTTCTGTGTCTATTGCTATTGACTGATCTTCCTTCTGGTTATCAGTCATATTTTTCTGCTTCTCTGCATGTTTAGTAATTTTGATTGGATTCTGGGCGGTGTGAATGTTAAGTTGTCCAATGTCTCAATTTTGTTTTTTGCCTTTAGTGAGTGTTAAACTTTGTGTTGGCAGACAGTTAACTGGCTTGGAGATCAGTTTGATCCCTTCAAGATTTGTTTTTAGCTTTGTTCTAGACTAGCATTTACTCTAGGCAGGTTTAGCCCCATTACTAAGGGATCTCGACTGAATGCCCTGAGTGTTGGCTAAGGCCCTCCCCTCTGACTGGTTGGAACTCGAGTGAGCTTTGGTGAGCAGCTTACAGCTCCCTAGTGGTTCTTTGCCTGACCTCGTGGAGTGTCATCCTATGAGCGCGCAGCTTGGTGTTCAGCAAAAGTGTCTGTGGACTGCTGTGTGCATTCTGGAGCTCTTTCTCTTCCTCTTCCACTGTCCACTGCCCCTCAAATTCCAATTGTCTTGGCCACTTCAAGTTTGAGCTTTTTCTCCTTGACTCTGTGCCAGGGTCTTATAAATGCCCTCAGGGAGAAATCCTGGTGATGGCGAGGCTCACTTTGTTATTTCCCTTTTCAGGGCTCACAATCCTGTGTTGCCTGTTGTCCACCTTCTGAAAACAGTTTGATATATTTTGTGCAGTTTTCTAGTTGTTTCTGGCTAGTAGACTTAGTTTGGTGGGCTTGTCTATACTTCTGCATCGAACAATTAAAATGACTCTGCACTCTTTCGGATCCCAGTCTCTTAGAATATAGCTATCATGCTTCTCCTAAAGCTTGCTTTTTCCAGTGCGGAACACTCCTATTTCGTCAGAGGATGGATGGTATTTTGTATATTCATACCAGTCTGGTTGTTTTCTGTCAGATGTGTTCTAGTGTGTACTCTGTACTATAACATTGGTTTTTAAGTACAACGAGACTACTTAGTCCCAAGATCTGGGATGTGCTGATATCAGCAAATAAGACAACTTTGTAACTAGATGTAAGTAGTTGACAGAAAGTATGTATCCAGGTGTCCTGTAACCAGGTGTCCTGTATCTAGGACTGGTTGAGAAGGTGGGGTTTCCAATATAGGCAGGTTGGGACTTATTCTGTGTGAGCAGCCCTTCCGTTCTTAAAAAATAACAACTTCTTTGGAAGACATTCTACACATGCTCCCAAGGGTGATCTAAGCTACGCTCTTTAACTGTATCAAGCTCTATTTACATACAATGGTTACCACAAAATGTTTTTTATATTTTTGCTTAGATTCCAGCATGCCATGGGAGGAGTACCCTCCTGGGCTGAGACTAAGAAGCGGAAAACATCTTCAGATGGTGAGTGTTGCTACCTCTGTTTGAGTTAGTAAGTAAGTCCCTATCCCTGTTCCATTGTTATTTCAGCTCTCTCATGAGGCTCGTTAAAATCCGGTGTTTCAAATATGTCTTTTTTATTTAAATGTCTGGTATTGAAGTCTACCATTTCTCTGTGGGAAGTCCTTTTACAATAGTTTAAGGCTTACTTGATAGCATATTCTCCATGGTAAGGACAATAATAGATGAATTTTATGTTGTTTTATCTGAACAGAACTGTGTTGCATTGAGGCATAGGATTAAGGGAAAATGAATTCTTGATTCAGAGCCCCTTCTGAAGGCACTGGCCCCTAATCTAGTGGTCCACTAGGAAGTGAGATGTCTTCCTAAGTCGCACATGTCAGGTCAGGCCCAGGTTATTCCTCACTTTATAAAAACTTATTTTTCAACTCCAGGTTTTAAGTTGGGCTTGTAATATAACTGTTTTCTGCTTTTTAGATCCTTGACTTTAGATATTATAAATATGGATAGTTGAGTGAAGATCTAATTTGTGTGCTTGGAGTTACAAATTTTAGACTTGGGGTTGACCTGTGAAATCCTTTAGGGAGTCCAGAGTGTGTCCTCCACATAATGCAGGAGCTCCTTCCTTAACGTCCTTGCTATCTGGTGAGCTTCTGTTTGATTACTGCCACCACCTCTCCTTCCCTTCTCCCCACCCCAGTCAGTCCTCGTGGGCTTCAAGTACAGGGAGCCCATTCAAGGAGCCAGTTGTTTTATATAATTCTGTTGGAAAGCTCAATCTGTTATTTTATTTTATTTTTTTTGGTGAGAAAGATTGTCCCTCAGCTAACATCTATGCCAGTCTTCCTCTATTTTGTATGTGGGATGCCACCATAGCATGGCTTGATGAGTGGTGTGTAGGTCTGCACCCAGGACCTGAACCCACATTTAAACCCCAGGCCGCCAAAGCAGAGTGTGTGAACTTAACCACCATGCCATCTGGCTGGCCCCTAACGTTTTTTTACATGACATAATTTTTATGCCCTTGGTCACCAGTTTGTGCTCCTGGACAAAATAAAAGTTTATCATCTGTTTTAGATTGCGGCATTCATAGAACTACAACATTTTAGATTTGAGTAATTATAGATAAGGTTATGCTAGCTGTTGAAAAAGAAAACCTCCCAGATCCTCATGGCTTAATCCAGTAGAAGTTGTTTTTTTTATGTGCGCAAAATTGGAGTGGTGAGAAGGCAGTGATGTACCTCAGGGCCCAAGTTTATAGAAGTTCTGCCATCTTCAGGCTGGGTCTTTGAAAGTTGGCCGAGATGTTGACATCCACTTGGCTTATGGGGAAGAGAAAGAGGCTCACCCAAGGGAGATTCTCACTGGCCTGTCCTGGAAGTGGGGCATGGTACTTTCACCCACATTTTATTGGCCACAATTCAGTTACAAGGCCACGCTAACTGCATGAGATACCAGGAAATGTAGTTTGTGTCCAGAAGAAAAAGGAAATGGCTTTGGTCAACAATTAGCCAGGGTGCTGCCATCTAGGATATCTTAGTCTAATTCATTCATTTTACAGATGAAAAGAGTGAGGTTCAAAAAGATCAAATTGACTTGTCTAAGGTATACTTCTTATTGGCAGAGTGGTGACTAGAACCCAGCTTCACAGCTGTTTCCAACATGTGATTTGTTATTTTTATCTATAAGTACTTCATTGAGTATCTTTAAAAGAGAAGTGCTCCCTTCTTTAAACGTTTCATGATGCTGTCATCATACACTTCAAAAATCAACAGTATTTCGTTAATATTATAGATTGTTTTATTGTTGCTGTTTTGTTCATTTATCCCCCTCAATCTTTTTAGCTTGCTTTGTATTCTGCTTGGTCTTCATAGTGCTTTTGAACCTGGCTTGATGTTTTGGAAATTCTTACCTATTATCTCTTCAACTATTTTTTTTCCAGTCTTCCTTTCCTTCTGGGGTACCAATTACATGTATGTTAATTTTTTTTTAACATATTCTCTGCTCTTTCCTGTATTTTCTATCTTTTTTGCTTTCTATATTTTAATCTGGATTTTTTTTCTGATCCATTTTTCAGACCACTGATTCTCTCAACTAATTTTGATATACTGTTAAAAACATCCTTTGGGGTCTTAATTTTAATTACTGTATTTTTCAGGTCTAGAATTTCCGTTTGGTTCTTTTTTATTTTATTGAGGAAGATTAGCCCTGAGCTAACATCTGCTGCCAATCCTCCTCTTTTTGTTGAGGAAGACTGGCCCTGAGCTATCATCCGTGCGCATTGTCCTCTGCTTTATATGTGGGATGCCTACCACAGCATGGCTTGCCAAGCGGTGCCATGTCCGCACCCGGGATCCGAACTGGTGAACCCCGGGCCGCCAAAGTGGAACGTGCGAACTTAACCGCTGCACCACTGGACTGGCCTCCCTTTGGTTGTCTTTTTAATAGTCTAGTTCTCTGGCTCAATTCTCAACCTTGTCTTTCATTATTCTTGAACATGCTAAACATAATATTTTTAAAGTTTATGTCTGATAACTCCATTGTCTAGATCCCCTGCCAGGAGTGCCTGTCTTTCCTTAGATTTTCAGTCAAGTTGTCTTACCTTGACCTTGTTGTGTTTCACTGAGTGCTGGACATTATATACGAAAATAGTATTGACTAATTAGAGATCTAGGACAGTATCATCTTTTCCAGAGAGTTTGTGTATTTGTTTCTGGGTAGGTGGCTGGGCAAGGGGCACTGACAATCCCAGAGCATCTTATTCCAGTGAGAAATTGTGGGGATTCAAAGCTGCTTTCAGTTCCTGGAAGATTTTCTCATAGTTCTTCGATTTCGCCCTTAATCTTAGATGTAGCCTTTTGTGGCTCCGATCCAAAGCCTGGTGATTTACCAGATCCCCTTAAGAACCTTAGAGGGCCTTTAGTGCTGCTTTTTGCCCTCTTAGCCCCATGATTGTTTTAGGAACTCTGCTCAGCTTCTCAGCTTTCTGGGAAAAAAAAAAAACCAACCAAAAAACCAAAACACAACTTTGAAGTTCCGATTCACAGTTTGCTGACATCCATCTGTCAGTCAACCGTAAGTTCTGGTTCTTTTTCATGTGAGTCATTAAGCTAGATCTGCTGTCCCCCCTTTTGTCAATTTTCCAAAATTATGAGTTGCTCTTTTTAAATTAAATGCTGACTTTATTTCATCTTGTTTTAGTCACCGTCTGTAAATGTGTGTCTTTTATTCCAGAGTCAGGCTTTGATTTTAACCATATATATTGACCTCTGTGTTATCTTTTTCTTTTCCCAAATTTATTTTGCTGTTTTACCAATTGCAGCTTAAATAAAGTGGTTGGGAAGATGGGAGGGAAGTTGAAGTTTGAAATATAGTCATTGGGGTAGGTAATGGCCATCTCATTGATTCTAAAGATCAGCCTTGTGGGTTTGTTTGACTTAGATGAAAGTGAAGAGGATGAAGATGAGTTGTTGCAAAGGACTGGGAATTTCATATCCACATCAACTTCTCTTCCTAAAGGCATCTTAAAGGTGAGAGTCAGTGAAGTTGTACCTACCCAGCTAATTACCTCTGAAATCCAGTATGCTTCCCAGTTACAAATGTATGGATTCCTGTTAGCTGTGGGATTAAATCTGTTTGCTGTCGTTTTGCCTCGGTAAATACTTGTTAGTTTTTTTTTTTCCATTTGCAAAAATGATCAAGAAGATTAAATTATATCCCCAGGAATCTTTTAGGAGTCCTATGTGATTTCTCCTTTGCATTTCTCTTCATTTCTGTTGGCACCAGCCTCGTTCATGCTGCTGTCGTCTCTCACGCTGTGTACTGCAGTAGCTTTGTGACTAGTCTCCCCACTTCTGCTTGACTTCTTCCTAAACTGTTCTTCATCTAGTAGCCAGAGGGATCTTTTAAAAATAAAACATCAGGTCATGTCACTTTTCATTGCTTTTTGAAAACTTCTGAATTCCTTATCATACTCTACACTGCCCTTCCTGATCTGGCTTCTGTCTATGTCTAAAACTTCATCTCAGACCTTTTTTCCTTTATTCCCTCCTCGAGCCACACAGGCCTTCTTTTCTGTTTCTTGAACATGCTGAGTCTTTTCTTGCCTCAGAAACTTTGCTCATTCTCTTCCTTATACCTGTCTGTTCTTCAAGCACTGCTAACGGCCAGCTTGTCCTTTCCTTTCTGCTCAGATGACACCTTAGAACTAAGTCTTTCCTGGCCATCCTATCTAAAGTGGCCTACTACTAGTTACTTTCTAACTCGTCACTGTGTCTAGCTTGTTTGTTGGAGTAACAGAGTGCCTGCCCAGCACAGTGCTTCAGTTAAATATCTGTCAAATGAACAGATCTGTCTCTGACATAGATACTTTTCTCCATTATAAAATCGTCACATGTGTTTCTAGATAGAGGAAGGGACCCTGTTATGGCAAATTATTAGGAGACAGTGATTCTGTCTCTGCCCACCTTAAGACAGTTCATTCAGCTTCTCATAGGGTGAATTCATTGAAAACGTAGTCACCATAAAGATTTAACTTCAATGGTTACAAACAAAGCATACATATAATACTTTCTTTTTTATGTAATTGAATTTCTTTTTCCCCCTGAGGAAGACTTGCCCTGAGCTAACATCTGTTCCTAGTCTCCTTCTTCTTGTTTGTGAGCTGCTGCCACAGCATGGCCACTGACAGATGAGTGGTGTAGGTCTGTGCCTGGAAACTAAACCCAGGCCACTGAAGTGGAGCATCCCAAACTTAACCACTAGGCTACTGGGGCTGGCCCTATAATTGAATTTTTAATACAGAAGGAAAGACCTGTAAAAACAGAAATAACTGGAAACAGTTGAAATGATGCATGGGATCACCATTACTTAAACCAGCAATCTTGTACCCTGGGAGGAGAACATAAGCAATCCATGTGCAACCATAGAACCGTGGGGATGACCACATAGTGCCTCTTATTTGTGCCTTAAATGCAACGAGGCTGGAGTAGGAGTTTTAAGTAAACATTCCCTGGAAGTCAAAGTCTCCTGACCCAAATGGGTGTGTCGTGGGGAAATGACTGTATCCTGGTGCTCCATGACCTTAATGATTTAATCCCCTCATATGAAAGATGATAAAAATGAGTTATTACATAGTAAAATGACTTACTAGTTGGTAGCAGAGCTTTGGTCTTCTGATTACCATTCCAGTGCACTTTCTTCTGCCTTATAACTACTTTATAATGTCTTTCCTTCGTGTTTTAAAGCAAATAATGTTAATGCATTTGAATTGATAAAATTCCAGCTTTATTTTTCCGTAGATGAAGAACTGCCAGCATGCTAATGCTGAACGTCCTACCACTGCTCGGATCTCATCTGTGCAGTTCCATCCTCGTGCACAGGTTGTGATGGTCGCTGCACTGGATAACACTGTGTCACTGTTTCAGGTATGCATTTTTAAATGAGGACTTGGAGTGCAAAGTGTACTACCAGGATACAGGGTCTATGGGAAATTACCGAAAGGAATGTTTTCTACTTGCTTGTAGGTTGATGGAAAAACAAATCCTAAAATCCAGAGCATCTATTTGGAAAACTTTCCCATCTTTAAGGCTTGTTTCAGTGCTAATGGAGAAGAAGTTTTAGCCACAAGTACCCACAGCAAGGTTCTTTATGTCTATGATATGCTGGCTGGAAAGTTAATCCCTGTGCATCAAGTAAGAGGTAAGGTTTGTATTGAACACATAGCTGGTCATCTCACCCCTTCCCCACCCGCCCCCGCCCACAGCTGAGTTCATTTAACAGTATTTAGAACCACTTTTTTCCCTCCCCATAGGATTATTAAAAAACAAGAGTTTCTTTAGTTTTAGTATTTGGAAAATGGCATTGTGTCGTTGAGATAGTGTGTTTGAATGAAAACAGTGAACTGACTTTGTATTGAATACTTATTATGGGAAAATCATAATTTGGAAATGTCTCCCCCAGACCAGAAACGCAGTTACAGATACTTGGCTGCGAAATTAGCAATTGATGCAGCTGAATGAGCATGAGCCTGGGAGCTGGAAGACCTGGGTGCCGCTTCCTTGGACACATCACTTCACTTCTCTGATCTTAAAGAAATTTGGATACCTTCTGGTTCTTCTAGTGTTTGTTAGCATAGAATTTTGGTTTACAGTTAAAGGAAATAAGCACTGCTTTTGGAGGTTATGATGTGTTTTGAAGCATGAACTATCTTTCTTCTGTCTTACCCGTTCTTCCCCTGCATTCCCCTGCCCCTGTTACCACAGAATACATGACACCTTCCTGAATCCTTTGGGAACCAGGGCACTTGTACTGAGGTTGGCTGGGTTACATTATAAATCTTGGGAGGTGGTGTTGGCATGTGCTGCAGCTCGCTGGCCGTCTCCCTGTTAAACTGCCCCGCTATGGGGCTGTAAAGGACAGGGCTAGCTCTGTACAGCGTCTTTCCTGCTAGTGGTTGAAAGTGAATCAGGCCAACTTTAGAAACATTTATGATGTTTATTTTCAGTGTTTCCAAACTTCTCTTTTCCTGTGTTCCCTGACACCTTTAGTGCTCCTTTCCGTGTAGGTTCTTAGTTTATCCAATCATGCTTTAAACTGGGCTTCTCAGACGTTAGTGTCCATGTGAATCACCTGGGGATCTTGTTAAAATGCGGATTCTGATTGTGCAGGTCTGAAATGGGGACTGATTTCTGCATATCTCACAGGCTCTCAGGTGGTGCTCATGGTGGTGCTGGTCCATGGACCGCACTCTGAGTTGAAAAGCCTTAAAGCATCTCCCATGTTGAAATAGAAAACAGTATATAGTAGTTAGTACTTTTACGTATCATTCCACTAATCAAAAGGAATGGGCCTTGGTTCTTGCCTTAAATCCTCTTGGGGAAAGCAAACCAGGGGTTGGCCAAGATAGAGTAGTTAGTGACATTTACTGTGATCTGCTTGTGTTGAGGAGTGTGTATCCAGTCACCAGCTACTTCTAAGACACAGCATTTATCTTTCCCTCTCAATATTTTCCCTTCTCCTTTTGACTCAGTAAGCATAGCTTGGTAATGATGATAATAATAGTATTGATAAATCAAAGAGATTTCTTTTTGTGGTGATATGCTATTGAATGCTATTCTCACTGTCTCACCATTATTAAACACTCTAAATAACTCAGAAAATTAATTGAGGACATTAGAATAAGGGGGGAAATTTGCTGACCAGTTAGGATATGCAAGCCTTATACATATGCAAATTTGAAAAATGAAGAATACAGGATTGATGTAAATAGTGTGTTCCATTAATCTTTTGGGGTTCATAATGTGCGGTCCATGGACTCAGAATTCTCTGGATAGAATTCAGGGGCCTATGAAGTTAGGTGGGAAAAACACGACATCTTTCTTTTTACTCCCCTCTAACTGAAATTTAGTATTTCCTTCAGTCATGGATGTTTTGAACAATCATTAATTTGAGAAGGGGACCATACGCTTTACCAAACTGCTAAAAGGTCCTTGGCACAAAAAAGGTTACGACCCCCAGATTTCTAGTTCTGACTCCCAAAGCAATTTCTGTTATATCATTTAGACAGGCATTCTTCAGAGAGAAGTCTTGTTCTTAGTAAACGTAGAAGGAGTTTCACCATTTGGGAATCACATTAGTTGGTCAGGCAGCCATTTTGGTGATAGGTGTTATGGTGTGGTGATCTCAGCCTCAGTGTTCTCTTTCTCTGAACTCGGGCCATAAGTGTTGAGAGAATTTTTTAAAAGCACTTGCCGCATGGTAAATGCTCAATAAATGGCAACTGCTGAGCTTGTTAGGAATAGCATATAACCTGTCTGATGACAATGAGACTAATATTTTAATTTAGCAACTTAGAATCAATCCACTTATCGTCCTATGGAATTTGGCTCTATTCTAGTTAAATTGGCCGTTCCTTTTCTTAACAGGTGTTCAGTGATTGACCTAAAAATCTTATTCACAAATCTATGAAGATTTGTATCTGACATCTTTAAAGCATTGTATCTTCTTTACCTAGGCCATATTATAAATTTTATCTGACTCCTATTTTGAAAAGTCCAGCATTTGTAAAGAGCAATTATAATACTATTTGCATTAATCAGTATTTTTTTCTGAGGCTAAAAGCAAAAGGGTATATACATATAACTAGTATAACACACTGTAAGCTTGGATGAAAATAGTTGTTTCTTATTTTTGCAATTAATTCCTAGAGCAACTACTGTCCTCATTTGTTTGAATTCTGGTGTTTCCTCCTTGAAGACAGCCCCTCTCTCCTGAACTGCCCAAAAACACAGGCTTACTCAGGCCAAAAGCATAAGGTCTTCCAGCCACCTGCAGGCAGTGAGCAGTGGACTGTGTAATGAGTGCACTGGCGCTTTGCCTGTGCTGCTGCCGCACTGGGTCTGGGTTCACACCGGGTCTCTGTTCACACTGGTCCTGCACAGTGTGAGGGAACTTGGTTCACTCTTGCTCTGATGAAACCTGTGCAGTCTGTAAACCTCCAGGGCTGCTGTGGTGGCTAGCTTTAGGCTCCATGGTGAATACTTTTGAGTTCTCTTTCATGTTCCCGCTGCCCAATACCGTGCCATTAGGACTGGGTCTGGAGGGGTTTCCAGCTGTAGCCTCACCCAGTGCTAGAACTAGCCTCCCTCCCCTGCTTTATTGTGTAATGATACTTTTCTTATGTTTGGAACTATTTCTGTATACTGTAGTCAGTACGTAAGGTTTGTCCAGAATTTGGGGTGAAAGTTATTAGGAATAGATTCATTGTGAAGCAGCCTGGTCATCAGCAGAAGTAACCCCAGTGATTGGAAATAATGTGTCTGGATTGATTCCAATCAAGGGACCTAGGGTGTCATCTCTCGGGGCAGGACTAGAGTGGGAGGCTGTGTGTAGTGGTGTGAACCATCTAGACAAAGACCGTTAATAGGATAGAGATGGTCTGTAGGAGCCTTAAGCAGCATTTTCCTGTAGGGGAACAAGGGCTCTTCACTAGATTTTTCTAAATTCCCTTTCTCTGATTAATATTTTAACTTAGCAACTTAAAATTTTTTTAAGTAATTTTTTTTGACTAGGCAATAACGTTTACATGGTACAAAAATCTAATACCCACTTTCGAATGGGTGGACAGTGAAGGTCTCTTCCTCTCCGTCTCCCTGGCCACCTCCTTCCCTTCTCTGGAGGTAGCCAATTGTACCCATTCTTTATGTATCCTTTCTTTTAGACAGCTTTTTCATGAGTAACTTGGCTGTCTAAGCAGTCTGATGTCAGAAGGAGTCTCCTGCATAGTCAGTACGAGACTTTTAGGTCTGGAAAAGGGACATGTCCCTTTGTAGATAAGTAAATTGACTCTTTGGTTTGTATACCTAGCTCTTGTGACTTGGTTACGTGAGTCACATCTTGAGAAGCTAATCATCTCTTGAATATACTGATATCTTGTGTTTGTCTTGGATCCGCAAAGTTAAGGTTAGACTCCCATTCATCGTGGGAACTGTAGTAGGTGGCCAGCAACTAGTTTCCACATGTTATGTCTTTGGCTGTCTCTAACGGCAGTATATTTCCCTCCTTGTAATCAGCTTTGTGACTAAGAAGTATAATTTATCCTTTTAGTTAATTGCAGATATTGTTGCTTGTATTTGGAAAATTAGTTGATATGTTACCTGTTTGGAGAGCTAAATCTCTGGGCTGCGATTAAAATGGTGAATGTTAATCAAGACAAGGAAGAGAAGTGTGCTAAACACTTTTTAATGACGTTATATTTGGGTCATGCTTAATGATGCATGGTGTCAGACTTATTTCGAGTCTGAGCCTAGGTTTTGGTTAATTTGAGGCACTTAGATGTTTTAAAAGGTCAGAAAGTCTCAATTCTCAATGAAAGATAGCTTTATTGAAAACCATATTAATCCTTATTTAATTGAATCATCTCCTTAGGTTTGAAAGAGAAGATAGTGAGGAGCTTCGAAGTCTCGCCAGATGGGTCCTTCTTGCTCATTAAAGGTGTTGCTGGATATTGTCATTTGCTGGCAATGAAGGTGAATCATTATTAGTTGCTGCTTGCTCTTCTGAGATTGAGACATTAGTGTAGGAGTAGTCTGGAACCGTACCATATGGTGTCCTTAAATCTGCCCCTCACGTAGAGGAGCACAGTGGGACTGGGGAGAAGTTCCTGAGTATAGGGGAAAACCAGGTTGAGTAGGTGCCACAAAAGGGAGAACTAGATTGTTTTATTCTGCACAGTGTGATTCTCGCATGCACCTGCTAACCATTTGGTAATACTTATTGATCTTTTAGACTAAAGAATTGATTGGGAGCATGAAAATTAATGGAAGGGTTGCAGCATCCACGTTCTCGTCCGATAGTAAGAAAGTATACGCGTCTTCAGGTAAGTTAATGACATGACGATCTGAAGCGTCTTTGAAGTTTTCGATGTGTTTCCATTTCAAATTTAACCAAAAACTGTGTTTTAGACTTTCTTATTTCAGTAAGAAAATCAGTTTTATTTTTAGAATTCATTTTTCATTGCCATTTGTCTCCTCATAGCACTAACTGCTGATAGTGAAGGGCTAACCATTTAATATGCGCTGTTAACATGTTTGGAGCAAAAATGGGAAGAAAATGCTTATTTAAAAGATGATTCATTTTAAGACTTCCCTACTTCTTTTTGAGACGTACTTAGAATCATCACACCTTTTCTTTCAGCCCCTTTAGACTTCGCTATCGTTTGGAGTTTTCTCCGTTATTGACTGAAAACAATTGAGATCTCATGCTTTCTGACATTTCTGTGGTTCTCTTGACCAACTCTCATCCTGATGGTCTCTAATGTCTGCTCTCTGCCCTTATGACTAGCCTGGGTCATCTTTGGCTCTCACTCCCTTTCCTGAAGGCTCTTTGAGGCCATCACAATTGCAGAGTAGCTCATGCTGTTTGGTGGTGGGAGGTATGAGAGTGGTTCTGCCTGGGAGTGGTAGTCTGCAATCTCTGCAGGGCTTTTTAGCATTATTTTAATTTTACCTCAGATAGGAACATTTGATAATATGGCATTACTTTTTTTAAAAAAGGATTTGCTTTGGGGCTGGCCCCGTGGCCGAGTGGTTAAGTTCGTGCGCTCCGCTGCAGGCGGCCCAGTGTTTCGTTGGTTTGAATCCTGGGCGCGGACATGGCACTGCTCATCAGGCCACGCTGAGGCAGTGTCCCACATGCCACAACTAGAGGGACCCACAAGGAAGAATATACAACTATGTACCGGGGGGCTTTGGGGAGAAAAAGGAAAAATAAAATCTTTTAATAAAAAAAAAAAAAAAAGGATTTGCTTTAGCATTACCTCATGTTTAACTTTCATTCTGGTTTTGTCCTAGACTCAAACTTACACAAAGTTGAGTTACTTTGCACGTGTATTTTTTTAAATTTACTAATATAAGAAGCTCAGCAGCATCCATATTCCCTGTATTATGCTAGGTGTTCTGAGAGGTAAGGAATAAATATTGGTTCAGAGTGATGTTCCTAATGAAATGGCCCTTGGATTCTGGAAGTTGAGAATTAGAGTCAGTCAGTGGGGGAGAAGAGGTGGAGGGTCAGCAGAGATACTGAAATTTGGCGTATAAATTGGATGCAGGTGCAAAATATTTACAAAGTTGGTCCCTACTCTGGAGGTCTAGTTTACCATACGGAGGGCCCTGAAAGCAGGGAAGGAGCGGTCAGAAGGCGACATCTAGATGAGCTTCCCGCCCGTGAGCTCTTCTCTTCCCATTGCAGTCTTTGCTCCGTAGACTAATCTTTAAACACCTTTCTTTATTGTAACATTACCCTGCAGACACATGTGATGGTTTTAAAATTTGACCCTATTCAATTTTTTCCAAATGTATTTTACTACTACCTAACCTAAACCCTTCTGCCAGCCTGTCAAGTTTTATTTGTCAAGGAAATAGTTGAAACAGTGAGATTCATTGAATTCTCATTGGGTGAGATTAAGAGTATAGAAGAGTGAACTTTACAGCAATATCCACAGAAAAGGAAGAGATGAAATAGGTTTGAGATGGGTGTAGGGTCATAGAAATGTAGAGTGAGTGTGGGGAACAGGGTGATCATCTGTATCGAGTGCTGTAGGAGAGAGACAAAGAATAAGGACTGATTTTGGCAATTAGAGGGTCATTTCCATCATGAAAATATTTCTATTCTCTTCAGATTTAATATCCCCTCTTACTTTGCACACATTCTCCCTTCTCTAAACTATTTGTGCTTACTGCTCACAGTTAGCATTTCTTGTTATTTAAGTGACTTGGTAATAGATAAATTGTGTGTGTCTTATTTAAATGGTGGATTCCCGGTGGTCTGGATCAGTTTGTTCTTCACTTCCTCCTCCTCCGTCATCAGCATCGTCAGTCTGGTATCTGAGTCACCCAGCCTTACATTCGAGGTGCTCTAGTACCTCGTGATAGATGTTGGAAGACATATGCTGGTGGGTATTTTGTTTTTTCAGTTTTTGCTCCAATAACTTATTGGAATAAAATGTAGAAACTTTTTCTAGAAGCTAAACTCAAACCAAGACTTTGTGATTTTTTTACTCTGAATCTGAAGATACTGTGTAGATACTGAGGGTGCAGTTTTCTATATATGAGACTGTGTATACGAGAAATATTTTTAGGCCGCTTTTCTAGACCTAGGACACTTAGAGTAGGTCATCATTTGTAGTCCCTTGTACTGTTAAAGAGGGACTAAGAATGGTCAGTTCACTTGCCTTTCAAGTTTAAAGCAAAATTAACTGAACCCTCTTTTGGCTCTTTCATGCAGCGGATGGGGAAGTTTACGTTTGGGATGTGAACTCTAGGAAGTGCCTTAACAGATTTGTTGATGAAGGCAGTTTATACGGGTTAAGCATTGCCACATCTAGGAACGGACAGTATGTAGCTTGTGGGTAAGTAAAGAGGTTCTAGTAACCTTTGATCACCTTGTGCTAATGAGAAAATATTAAAGGGTTGAATGTACTAGATGGTGCTTGAGTATAAAGTGTTCAATTATAGGAAATCGGTAAACCCAGATCTTTTACATTTTATTGTCTTAATGCAGTTCTTAAGAATAATAATAATGGTGGTTTATCAGCTCTTTGGCAAAGAAAATACTAGACTGCCTTACATCATTGTATTTTCTCTTACATTTGAAGCATGTATTTGGTCACGTCAGGTTTTCCTGTTAGCTTAGTTTCTTGCCATTGATGAGGAAGTAGAATAAGATAAACTTTGGGTTTAAGTCTTAAAGATACCTAAGTTATTTTTTCCTTTATCTAGGAGGTATAAACCAGAAATGTGTTCCTTGGAAATAGTTTTTTGTATTGTAGAAACTTGGAAAATATTATCTGGAACATGTTACTGTGTTACGTTTATTACACTTGGGAAAAGATGGCTTTATTCTCCTACTTGACTCTAAAGGTGCAGGGTGGGAGGAGGCGCGTTAGATATTTACTCGTGATTCTAAACTGTCTTACCTACCAAACCATTAGGCAGCACGTGTAATTTTAGAGGTTTCAGAAGTGGATTTTTATGACTTTCTTAGACTAAACACAAGTGATCCGGAGAGATTTCAGTCAGATCCTGTCTGGGAGGGAGGTCAAAGGGGTCTTGCCTGTCCAGAAGCAGAGCGTACTCACCACTCTTTCTTCACTTCACTCCCTCCTTCAAGGTTAAAATTGAGGAACTGCCTGTAAATATCCCTACGCCCATTTGAAAATTGGTCAGCTACTACCTTTGGGGCCTGGGAGGAAAGGAAAGTAGAACCAGGCTGTGGAGCTTGGAGACCAGGCCAGCATCACGTGGACAGTGAGGCAGTAGGACAGTGGCAGGTAACTTGGTGTGGGAGTGCCCAAGTTAAGGTCCTTCCCTTTCGTGTGTTTCCACTAGTCAAACACCTGTGCCACCCTATAGGCAGGAACAGCTCAGTGTGAACCCCGCATTTGCCAGAGTGCTGTGCACTGTGGCAGCAAGTCACGATTAGCAGAACTTCTGGGAATAAAGCCCCTTTTAAATGAAGACTGGTGTTTAAACTAATGACAGGCAATTTTAAGTAGAACTGCTTTTGCCTCTGTGTGGGACAAGAATAACTGCACACAAATGACCTTCGTTCAAATTTGTGAAGTTAGTCTTTTTCTGGTCCTTGCCTTTCTTTTTTGTATCACTTTTTTTTTAATGCCCTTTGAAGGGTCCAAACAGGAAAGAATCTAATATTAGTAGTTTAAATTCACGTGATTTTAATTGCCCGTTGGTGTAATTGAATTCTGATGATTCTGATATGCTTGGTCAAAGAACATTGTTAAACCTGCAAGGAAAGGCCTTAACCTTTGTTAGAGGAATTTCTGATGTTAATAGGCAGGTGGGGAAGAGTTACTGGTGGTGGAGGAGCCAGAGGAGGAGAAGCTGAGCCCACCTGGCTGTCTGGGTGCCAGCTCCCTCCTTTCCTCTCTGTCGTGTCGTGTCCCGTCCCACCCCGCTGCCTGCAACTGGTGTGAAACCACTCTGTTCTGGCCTCTGCAGCTGGGAATTAACTCCTTCTTTGATCTCAGAACTTATGTGTTAGTATCGTTTAACTCTTCTCGTTCAGTGTCCTGACATAGGATGCTTTCTATGTGTGGTTTTGCTCTGAAAAGGAAATAGAGCAACTAAGAATGTTGCAAATAGAGAGCTCTTTTCGTTTACGTTACTGTTTTTTTACAGCTTTGGTTAATCTAAGGATTGCTATATATTTTTAGCAAGTTTTCACAGTAATTCATCCAACATCAGTGTTAAACGTTCTTGGGAAGTCATTCTGGATTAACCCTTCATTTTATAGACGGGGGACTGATGCTCTGAAGCGTCCTGAAAGACACAGCTGGAAGTATTGACCTTGAACTCTGCGGTCTTACTTTTTCGGGTGCCGCGGCCTTCTCCCTCCACTGGGTAGAATCTGTAGTTAAGTGGTACCTTGGCTGTATCTTCTGTAAGTGAAGAAGGGGAAAGAGTGGAGACATGGCGTACTCTCCCTTGCATATGACAGCCCTTTGTATGCATAGGCCCTTACAGTCTCAGAAGGTAGCTCAGCAAATTCGGAGGGCCCCATAAGGTGACTTGGAGAATCCTCTTTGTTTTGTTGCTTTTGCTTTATTTTCTCTGCTTGCAGTGAAGAAGTTAGGAATGTCTCATGCTCTAGCCGTGGCACAGATCCCTAGCTTGGGCTCCTGCCTTTACTGGGGTATGCAAGCTATAAAAACCACTTTGGGGTCTTTGCATTTTGAGAATTGTAGGTCAATGCCATAGAAATACCTGTTTTCATATTTTCAAATCAAAATTCTGTCAGGTGATAAGACATTTGTTGACTTTAGTCTTCATCAGCTTGTTAAAAATAGACAAATTAAGATGGTCTTTTTACTTTGATTTCCTTCTAAGTAGTTTTAAATTGTGCCTTGAATAATAATTATGGTAAAAAGATTATTTTATAATATTAATAGCAACCTTTTTTCCAGCGTTTATTGTGTGCCAAGGTCTGTTGTTTTCCATCTGTAACTATGTATGTATGTATATGTGTATATATATTAACTGTATATTTGTGTGTGTGTGTACGTTTTTTTTTTTGTTTTTTGTGTGTCCTTGTGAGGAAGATTGACCCTGAGCTAACATCTGTTGCCATCTTCCTCTTTTTGCTTGAGGAAGATTGTTGCTGAGCTAACGTCTATGCCAGTCTTCCTCTATTTTATGTGGGATGCCACCACAGCATGGCTTGACAAGCAGAGTGCTAGGTCCGTGCCCGGGATCTGAACCCGTGAACTTCACGCCGGCAAAGTGGAGTGTGTGAATTTAACCACTGCGCCACTGGGCTGGTCCCTATATATATTTTTATATATAAATGAATTCTTGTTTCCTACTCCGAGATATAGGTACTGTTATTTCCACTTTACAGGTGAGAAAGCTGAGGCACTGTGAGTTAGGTAACTTGGTTGAGGTCACACAAATAGTACGTGGTGGAACCAAAATTACAACCCAGATAGTCTGGCTCCAAAGCCTGAGTGCTTCACCCTCTACTGCCGTGTTTTAAGGCACACCTTTTGTTTGTGTTTTTTAATGTATAAATGGGACAGTTACTAGAAGTTTTGTAAATTAAGGAGTCTTAGAAGAGGTAAAGAAAATTTGTAGTGCATTGTGTCTTAAATGTGAATCCTTCTGTGCCATCTACATAATCCCTTTGGAAAATCGTCTTCAACCATTCTGTGCTTCAGCTTTTACATAGCTTTATCTTTTATCTTTTTAAGTCTCTAAATGTACCTTGGATTGCTATTTTTCCTACTTACATCTGAGTTCTAAACCCTTAGCTTAAAACTTTGCTTCAGGATTTTTGTGATTTCAGTAACCTACCTGGATTTGGAGATGTGGAAGATAGTCTTCTGTAATTTAAAGCTAACAAATGGAAAGCTTCTCTTTCATCTTTGAACTGTAGGATATTTTCAGTGTTAGTTTATTCTCATCATGATTATCCTTTTTGTCTTCTCTCTCCATTTGTTTGTATATCTACTTTTAATTTCTGGATGGTGTCTTAGTGAAATCCTGCATGTCCATCACAGTAGCCACTAGCCACATATGGCTCTTTAAATTTAATTAAAATAAAAATTTAGTTTCTTAGTGGTATTATACATTCTAAGTATGCAGTAGCCACGTGTCTGGTGGTTCCCAAAACAGCACAGATACAGAACATTTCCGTCATCACAGAGAGGTGTACTGGTAGCACTAAATCAATCATTTTATTGATAAGGAAACTAAGGGCTGATTTAGGTAATTTAAGTTTTGTTTATTGGTTGTTACTCATTAAACTGGTTATCTGCAGAGCTGGATCTGGAACTCAGGTTGTCTGGTTCCCAGTTCTGTGTTCTTTCCACACTGACACCCCCTGAATATTTTCGTTTTATTTTAAAAGAATAGTAGATAATTCAGAGCTATAGAAAAGTATGAAATTCTTTGAGGTAGGGCCTGGAATTAATAGTTCTTTAGTTTTAACAGTCTCAGTAAACATTTAAAATGGGTTTCATTTTACTTCATCTGAGACTCTTCAGGACGTGTATGTTTTATAATGCAAGAAAAACTTGTTTTATTCAGTGGTGTGTTTTTGCCTTGGTTTTCTCTTTCATGAAAGCATTTATTGAGCGTTGAGCTAGGGATTGTGGGTTAGAGGAACAGTACATCATCAGCCCACAGTTCATGATCTTGTGGTGGGGACAGATGTACATGTTTCTCTGTTTACTAGACAAGTTATCCTAAGGGCTGCCTTGAGATACAGTGTTTTCTAGGAGTCTATGGAATGGTGAAGGCTGTTAGAATTGAACATCTGGAACAATTTGTTTTGGAGATACTTGCACTTGAGCTGGGCATTGTGAGGGTTAGGTAGTATTCAAAGAAAAGCATTGCAGATTGTGGAAAGGGTAAAGGTGTGGAGGCGAGAGAATTCAGGTCTGCATTCCAAGTGGGGTGTAGACGGGATGACTGCAAAGGTAAGCAGGCAGGGATGACTTGTGAGGTCTTTTATGCTGTGTCCATGAGTGTGGACATTATTTTGAGTGGAAAGAAACCAAAAAAGGGTTTTTTAAGCAGAGGAGAATCATGATGATATCTGAATTTTAGGGTTTGAAGTGGATAATTCATGTGACAGCCTTTAGAAGGGGAACAGATCGCAGGGAGATGAGCTTTGAGGTCACTGCAGTAATCTAGGCAGTGGGTCATAATCACTAGGGCAGAGGGAATGGGAATGGGGAGGTGGGCCAACGATGCTTGTAACGGATCTCATAACTGCTTAGAAAATTGGGAAGGGAGAGAAGCAAGGACATTCTCAGGCTCCAGGCCTGAGCAGCTAGAAGAGTGGACTTGTCATAGGATGAGAGAGGAAGAGGAGGAGTTGTGTCAGAGGGGATACGTTCATGTGGCTGTGTCGAAAGCAGTTAGAAATGTGGTGTGGAATTACAATGAAGATGCTGATTTGGACATGATAGGTGATGGGTGGCCCATGGGAGTAAATGAGATGAGTGAGACACGAGAGGTAGGTCGAAAATAGAACTTTGGGGGCCGGAGTCGGTGGAGAAAGAGGTGACTGAGGATGAGAGAAGAAGTAGAGTTTAGTCTGAGAGAATTGAGTAAAGGAGAGGCTTTAGTTCTATTTAGAGCTTGTTTGATTTGAGGTTCTGTAGGACAGCTGTGGCTGTGGTTTTGTCTTAGACTCTTAATTTGAGGAGCAGACTTCCTTGGGCCACCCTCACGTGGCAATGAAGAGGAAGGAAGCAGCTGCATAGGAAGGTCACACGCAGACCGAGTGGGGTTGAGGCCTCGGAAGGAGGCAGGCGGTCCTGGACATTGGGCGGTTTCCGGTCCCTCAGCGGCGGTGTGTTTGTGTTCTGTGTTGTGGAGCTGCAGCTTCTCTCTCCCCTTTTACCTACATTCTTGGCCTTACTGGTTTGCCTCATTCTTGTTTCTCTGAATGTGGTCCTTAGATGCCCTCCAGCCCCACAATACCTGAGGTAGTGGTTTAAAACCAAGATTCCTGGGCTGCACTCCAGCTCTGTGGATCAGAATGCTGGCACAGGCGCATGGGCACATGGAGCCCAGGAAGCTGCTTTTAACACACTCGGTGATTCTTATGCACTATCAAGTGTGAGAACCAGGGTCTTATTTGCATTTTTTCCTCTACCTCAGGGCATTTCAGCTTCAGCACTGTTGATATTTTGGATGGATAGTTCTTTGTTCTGGGGTGTCCTGTGTACTGTAGGAAGTTTAGCAGCATCACTGACCTCTAGCCACTAGATGCCAGTAGCACAACTACACCCCCCACCCCTCAGCTGTGACAATCACAGTATCTCCGGACATTGCCGGATGTCCCTGGGGGTCACAGAATTGTCCCTCGTTGATAACAACTGTTCTGTCTTACGGTACCTTCTTGCTCATATTGTTAATTTTTTCGTGGCCCCCATGTGCTATATGCCTTTTCTTCTTTGACTCCTACCACCACTGCCACCATGGTTCCCAGCCCCAGTTCATAAGATAAACATTGATCTGGCTGATTGCTGTCATTCCTGTTTGGAAAGAATTTTGTGTAGCAGGACACTCTGGTTGCTCATCTACTGTGGATTGACTGCCCTTGATTCAGGAACCTGCTTCTGGTCCCATCAGCTGTGGCTGGGGGTGGAAGGATCAGTCTTGTCTGTTTCTTTGGTAGGAGTTCACGGGTGAGTGAATAAAAGCATGCTGATCTGTCCCTTTGTTCCTCTTCTCCCCCTCACCTGTGGTACCCTGGCTTTTACCTCCTGTCTGCCTTCCCCAGCTGAGGCCTACCTATTGCACAAAGCTTCCTCTGGGGCAGCTTCACCTCAGCTAATTTTTCCCTTCTTTGAGGTTCTAGATCACATATGGAGCTTGGTGCTGAATGATGTTTCTTTTGTGTTTCTGACTATTTCATGCAGGTGTATGTTTTCTGGGATAAATTCCTTCTGATATTCTATTCCTGTGACACTTTGCACACCGCCGGACTTGTGGAGATCATTCAAAAATATCTACTAACCACTCTTAGTAGCATATTAGAATCAGTTATACTCTTTTAGCACAAATGGCATTATAGGAATAAGTTGCCATATCTCAAAATGATTAACTTGTGCCATTTTTGTTCCAAAAATTTAAGCAACAGTCAAGTAAGAATTAATAAGCATTATTTAAGGAGCCTCTGCTGTTCATGGTGGTAAGATTTGATCTAAAATTGATGTTTACAAGAGAGCTATATGGGTTATAATTTTTTGTCCTTAATCAAGATGGATTTAGACATAAATCAGTTTTCAGCAAGAAGAGAGATTTAGTATAAAGTAAATACGTTGAATAGATATTTTGATCCAAGTCAAAAATATAAATAAGGAAAAGATGAAATTTGTCTTAGTTTGGGCTGCTGTAGCAAAGTACTATAGACTGAGTGGCTTATAAACAACAGAAATTTATTTCTCATAATTGTGGCAGCTGGAAGTGTGAGATTAGGAGGCCAGCATGGTCAAGTTCTGGTGAGGGCCTTCTTCCAGGGTGCAGTAGGCTGACTTCTTGCTGTGTCCTCACATGGTGGGTAGAGAGCAAGAGAGCTCTCTGGGTCCCTTTATAAGGGCCCTAATCCCAGTCATGAGGGCTTCACCCTCATCAGCTCATTATCTCCCAGAGGCCCTACCTCCTAATACTGTTACTGTGGGAGTTAGGATTTCAAACTGTGAATTTGGGGAGGGCCTTATGAACAAACATGAACAGTCATTCAGTCCATAACAAACTTATATAAACCAAGGATATATATATATATAGTTTCTCCTGAGTAGTTAGCATGGTCTACATACAGTGAGCTCTGTTTAAGTTAAGGGGTCCTTAGAATCAAATAAGAAGATGTATATATGTAAGTAGTTTGAAGACTTTAAACTACTAAATTCTAACATACTGTTTGTGTTGTGTGCTGGCTATAATTTCAAGCCATTGAATCTTTAGTGTGAACTGACTTTGTCTTGTTTATGCCTTGTGTCTGGTTCATTGTAGGTAGTAGTATTAAGTGGATGAGGGAGGCTGTTTGAGTGGTAGGAATGAGGGTACACTTGGTGGAATACATGTGTATCACTCCTGTGAGTTTGAAGCTTGATTTCTTGCATCTTTCAAGTTTGTATTGCATTGCATTTGCTAATTAAGTTTGAACTAAGTATCTATGAATTACAAGTACCTTATTCCTGTTGCTTATAAATGATGCCCATAACATTAGGTGGTCTGAAGAGTGAGATCAAAGATGTTTACTGAAAGCTCTTGCCTGTGAATGAGTCTGTTGATGATAAGGTCAGGAGGTTTTACTTTTTATGAATATTGGCTGTACGTCGTTGCTGGCAGATGTTCTGGTAAACTTGGAGTGGATGATCACCTCCAAAACTCTTGAATGTAGATATTCCCAGTAGAGCAAAACTAAGATGCCTGCTATTGCTGCTGCTGGTCAGCACAGTTTTGGAGGTTCTCACAAGTAGAATAAAAAAGAAAGGAGGAGATCTCAGTTGGCGAGGAACAGCTGTCATTCACACATTGGGATGTTAGGTGAGCCATAAGTGCCGGGAGAATGGTGGTCTCCGTCTCTTTTGCTCACCGTTGCATCCCAGGCATTTAAATAGCGCCTTGCATGGAGTTGACATTGAGTAAATATTTATTAAGGGAATGAATAGTGGAGAGTCTCTGCCTTCTTGGATTTTCCAGCTAGACTCAATTGAAAAGCTGCCAGAGTTAGCACGAGGTGAGCAAGACTGCAGTAGACCTGGTGGAATGTGTCTAGCTTTGAGCTTGGGATGAACTCTCCAGCGCTGCTCCCTTTGTAACACGAAACGACTGCAAATACCAGTTTATGGGGTTAAATCTCTATGTGAAAGCCCTTTTGCTTGTTTTTAATCTGTTGTATTCGCTTTTCTCTTTGCAGTTCTAATTGTGGAGTGGTAAACATATACAGTCAAGATTCTTGTCTCCAGGAAACAAACCCAAAGCCGATAAAAGCTGTAATGAACTTGGTCACAGGTGCTACTTCTCTCACCTTCAATGCTACCTCAGAGATCTTGGCAATTGCTTCAGACAAAATGAAAGAAGCAGTCAGATTGGTAATGTTTCTTTACCCTTTCCTTTTATCATTGATAATTTTTAAATTAAATTGAAAACATGGAAAGATAACAGGGAAGCAGAGTGTTGGATTATTTTTAAAAGAGTAGCTTCTTTTGATGTAGAAATTATTAGGATTGTAGCTTTTGGGTGTGGTTATAGAAATGCACAGTAGCCACCAAATTTGTATTATGTCACTTCTTTTGGGAATGCTGTGCTGTCCACCTTAGCATTTGTTAAGTGATGGTCTGCATTTTCAGGTGTTTCTTTTGACATATATGTTAAAGAATCTGTTCAAGGCAAACACTTCATTTCTCTAGTTTTCTTTTTTCATCTTTCTTTTTAAGGCCTGTTGTCTTAATGGAGTGGAGGCAATTCTTAGATTTTCAAAGTAAATTGAGCTTGAAAATAAGTTGTATAAAAAGATTACAATTTAAATACCTAGATAGAATGTGTGACTGTGTCTGTGCCAGGAGTCCCCAGGACCACCCCCAGGTTTGGCAGTTTACTAAGAGGACCCCCAGAACTCGGTCTGTGGTTGTACTCATGCTAAGAGTTATTACAGGGAAGGGATATAAAGCAACGTCAGCAAAGGGAAAAGGGGTTTGGGGCGAAGTCTGGAGGAAACCAGGTGCATACTTTCAAGAGGCCTCTCCTGTTGGCATCACATGGGACATATTTAATTCCTCCAGCAAGGAGTTGTGACAACATGTGTTGTGTTGTCTACCAGGGAAGCTCATTTGAGACTTAATGCCCAAGGTTTTTGGTGGGGCTTGACCATGTAGGTACCCTCTGCCTAGCATGTACCAAAATTCTAGGCTCCCAGAAATAAAAGCAGGTGTTCAGCTTAAATCATGGTGTGCAAATGGTTTAGGCATGGTGAGCCATCCTTATCATTTAGAGAAAGTTTCACATTAGTGTAGGGACCTGTTTACCAGTCAGGTTCCCAGACACCACCTAAGGGCCGCACTTGCAAGCAGGCCTTTCTAAGGATAGCAGCCTCGGGCCTGTGTTAACCTCAGAGCTCAGCTTAAATGTCACCATCTCTATGAAGTTTCCTCCTCTTCAGGCAGAATCAGTTTCTTCATTCATTTAACAGTTACCTGCTCTAGGCACCAGCTATACAGACGGTGTAGAACTTTGAATGGCAGTGTTGCGTTGCGCTGTTGTTACGTGTATACCACCAGATTGTAAGCACTTTACAGAGACTGTTTTTATCTTGCTCACTTAGCATACTTCATCAGCTTTGTATAATAGTATATAATTTATAAAGGTTTACACAAAAAAATTTTGAGCCAAATAACTGTCCTCAGAGGATTAATGTACCCAAAGTCAACAGCTAGTAAAGGGCAGAACTGTGCTTCTAGAGTCCATATTTTTTCTAGCACTTTAGTGGTTTTCCAGCTGAATTTCTCAGAGCCCTAGAATGTGTGCAGGACTTCTGACTCAAGTAGGGCAAGGAGGGGGCTGAGCTCTTATCTGTGTCTGATGGAGCAGCTTCGCTGTTACCTGTGGTGTACATTAGCATTCTGCATAAGATTTTCTTTGAGGGGAGAAAGGATTCTGCTGGAAAAAGAGTTAGAAAAATACAGTATTGTATTTATTGCCTGTCTGTTGAGTGAATCATTTGATATATGAGAAGGTTCTAATTCAAGTCGGCTTGGAAATCTCCACTCCTGTAACGGGAGTAGTGGGCTAGTGCATATTAACCTTTTATCGTTTTAATGGTAGTAAATTGTTTTAGAAAACCATGGGCTCTGTCTCCTGTTGACATAATACGTCTGCAAGACGCCTAGTAGTTAGTTCTGCCTAGTTTGCTTCACTGATCATGGCGGCACTTAACGGTTTTTTATTGTGGCAAAGTCACACAAGGAATTCATTAGTAACAGCCAAATCCCATTTTTTAAGTGGTAGTCAACCATAATATCTAATGGAAAGAAGCCAGGCAGAGCAGTTTCAGAATGCTTCAGTGAAACGGTGGTAGTATCAGTAAATGCAGTCTCCTATTATAATGATCCAAACCGTCCTGTTATCCCACCACAGAGCAGGATTATAAATCCACGCCACTGCACCAGTAAGAGACCCAAAAGTTAAATTGTTGTTAACGCCTTCAGTCTTGGATGCTGTAGAAAGTTGTGGAACTTCTTATCCATTAAATTAAGGATGGGTGAGCTTTTACTTGTTGAATTTTGATATCTGGGCCTTTATGCCGTTGGACATAAAAGGAACTTTCTAAGATTAAGAAATTGGGTTTTTATGGGACTTTTTATTAATTAATAGTTCAACTATAGCTTTTAATACAAGAGCCATAAGGAGAGGTTAGAGCGCAGCTGACCCTAACCAGGTGGGGGTCATTGGTCTGAGGGAGGATGTCCTAATGCGGAGAGAGATTACACTGGGGGGCTTTGCGAACAGATACAGTTGAATCTCTTAGGAGGACATTGTAAACATTTTTGCCCCTGATATCCAAGTCAGTAGAAGAGATAAAATATAAAAATAAGTTGTCACTAAGGTGGTGTTTATCCTCTGTCAGAAAGGACACACCAGCCTGTTGTGTGAAGGCATGGCCCTGTGTACAGTTGTATAGGTTATGCGCTGGACAAGGGCAGCACGTCTAAGGGCCACCGTTTACACCGTAAGCTTTGTAAGTGTCTGTATTTAACACAGTATTCCTGGTACTCTGTTCTCTTTAGCTACAAAAATGCACAGCTGCCCTCTGGTAAAAATGGTCTTTAAAAAATAGCTGTGTCTTGTGCCCCAGTTTTTACTCTGTAGTGAGCTCCTGATTTGTAATCAGCAATTGGCTTGAGTATAAAGTTACATGAATCCAAATTGAGACTGTTTTTTCCAATTTAAGTTAGAAAATAAAAAGAGTGGTTTAATATAATTATCTTTAACAAGTCATTCAAGTAGAAAGGTTGGTTCTGGTGTATTTTGTTTTGGAAAAGTCAGAAAAACAGCTCCTCAAACTTCAAAGTCATGCCGGGAAAGTTCATGAGCAAATGTCTGGGGCATAGTTTAAGGGTATTGGGTTACGTATAGGATGGAAACAAAAGTAAGGCGTTGGACAGTTCTCTTCTTGGCACTCACAGCAAATGGTTATTTCCTGAAGGTCTGCTCCCATGATGCCTTGGATCACCTGTTCAAAGTTGGTGCATACTGGGGGGATGCAAACTTGTAAAAACCTAAGCAAAATACAATTAATAAGCCAAACCACTTATCAAAAATTCATATAATTTCTGCATTCTCAAACCAAGTGTAAATACATTTTGCATATCCATATTGTGGCTTCTCTCCTAAAATAATAGCCTGCTTTACTAAGTACTTTAAAAAATATATACTGAAATTTTCCAAGAAATCTGTATAGAAAGTGGTGTTTAAGAAATTTAAAAGTTAAGATTGAATCAGGGTTCTGCTTTAATGGGTCAAGACCACTTCTCATTAGCGTTAATGTCTTTGCATTGATGTCACACTGTGCAGGCAGAACCTGCCTTCTGGAGAAGTTGAGAATAACTGGAAATGGCTTGGAGATTGACTGTGAGCTTTACTTTGTTGAGGAAATGGTCACTGTTATGTATCAGAAGGAGTAGGGCCTAGTAAGTGACTGACTGAAACCTGGTTGATAGACAGATGTATATATTAATGGGTTTTACTCTGTACTTGTCTGTGAAAAATCACTTTGATTGAATGGTTTCAAGTCTCATCTAAAAGTGTGGAGGATAACAGACTACCAAGATAAATAGCTGAATGAGAAGTCTGTATGTATTTGAATATGAAAGGTGTTAGATTTCTTAAAAGAGCTGGAGAACATTTGAAAGTGAGAGTTCTTAAAATCCTAGTCTGCTTAAGATAACTGCTTCTGTGCTTGGATTTTGTTTACCCACAAATTGGATTAGCACTTGTCTCACCCATCTTGGATTTGGGCCCATTCTTCCCAGAAGTAGACTCTTGGAATAAGAGCCTCTGCCCCTCCTCATGCTTGGGCCCGGCCTTGAGGTGAGCTTTCGGTTCGCTCTAAGTCACAACAGTTTGACTGGATGAACCAGGTTTTCATGATTCAGTCCTCCTTGAGGAGAGATGGCAGAAGGCAGAATATATGACATAGTTGAAAAGTAAACGTGTATAAAGGAAATAATGTGATATTGGAAGACTGTGAATTTGCGTAGGCTTCAGTTATGTAAAATCAGACTCTTCCTAATGTTCAAATATCTGTTCCCTGTGACCAAATTTTAGTCTTCTTTCCTGTGGTCATTAAGTTAGAGCAGTAATGGGTACTGCTGTTGACTTTTCACTTTAGTTTATTCATTCGTTTACTCATTCAGCAAACGTTTAGATCTCCCAGGCACCAGGGTAGGAAAAGCATCAGAAAATGCTTTCTTCTTTTTCCTCCCTCCCCTCTCAGTTAATAGCACGTTGAAAATCAAATTTTAATTTTGGAACACTTTACCTCATTAAGAGAACTATACCTTATGTGTGCTACAATCAAATGCACTTTCTGTTCCAGCAAAAAGATAAAATGAAGACTAGATTTTAAGAAAGATGAGTTCCCAGTTGTTGCAATTTAAAGCTTTTTATTTCCTGCAGGTTCACCTTCCTTCCTGTACAGTATTTTCAAACTTCCCAGTCATTAAAAAGAAGAATATTTCTCTTGTTCATACCATGGATTTTTCTCCCAGAAGTGGATATTTTGCCTTGGGGAATGAAAAGGGCAAAGCCCTGATGTATAGGTAGGTATTATTTATGTTTGAAAGAAATAGCGATAAACTTGAAAATGTGAAGAGATGCTATCATTACATTCCCATTTCTACAATTATGTGCAATGTATTAATTCTACAATTTATTAATCAGTTACAATGAGAAATTATTAAATGATAAATTGTAGAGTGTTCAGCTTGACTCTCATTGTCATTGTCTAATAAAATGTGCATTTTTCTACCATAAAATGTTACTAGCAGAAAAGTTCATTGGGGGAATTTGGGGGGTGGGGCGGGAGTGTAAGCTGTATTTTGAGAATGTCAAATTGAAAAAAAGTAGCCACTTTAATAATAATGCCACTTTCTTGGTGCCTTATGTTTTGATTAACCTTTGTTGATTTGACAATTCACTACTTGTTAGATTTAAGTGATTTTTTTTTTTTTAAAGGGATTTCTTTCCCTTCAGCTGTAAATAAGGATGTTAACTACAAAGATACCGAAAAGTTAGGCTCTGCCCAGGTTCTTTTTTGCACTCAATATATTTGGCTATAAAGCAGGAACAGACAAAATCTCATTGTATCATTGCTAGAAGATATAGGTGACAAAGTGGCTCTTTGGGGAGCACTGAAGAGCTGGAAGCCTGTGACTGAACCCACAGCCCCCTTTCCTCGCTCCCTTGTGTTGCTAGTGAATGCTGCAGAGGCCTGTGTTTATGTTCGTATGCTCAGGGAAGGCCTGCTTTCCTAGTGAACTGAAATCCAGGGTGAAGAAAAGGAGGAATGTAAATCGGTTTTCAGGAGATGGTTGTGAAGAGAGAATATAACAATAATATGGTTTAAAGTTCTGCTTACTTTGAAAGGAAAATGGGTTACACCAGGAAAATTGATAATTCCATCAGTGTCATTTCGGATCATTTTTGGAGTGATTCTTTCCATTTGGATTCTATAAAAGGATGCAGATTATTACTGTACTTAGAAATTCTCTTCCAAAGCTTTGGTTTATTATAATAACGGAAATATTTTTCTCTAAGTCCCAAAGACCATTAGACTTTTCACCAGAGCATTGCTCTCTAGTGAGACTTTCTAGCAAATGGGTTGAACTGACAGCATTTCTTTTGGGTATGGCTGATCAGGTATTTCACAGACCCCAGTTTGATGCTTAGGAGCAAGCTAAAATCTGAAGCATTAGCACTAGGGTCCTTCAGAATGTCAGACAGGGGAGTCTTATCCTAGCTGGCTGCTGAGAAGGATTGTGATTACATTCCCCGCCTCCAGTCTTCCTAAGTGCCGTTTCATGATCTGAGTGACAGTATGCTGGGTAATCAGAAAGTTGTTGAGATGATTTCTCTTTTACTTTTTCAGGTTGCACCATTACTCAGACTTCTAAAGAGGTTATTTGAAGTAAGAACATCCTGTTTTATTGGTTCTACAGGTTTTAAGGTTGCACCCATTGCCTCAGTTGCTGGAGGGACTAGATTAGCTGATGTCTGTGTCTTTGCCCCTGGGTTGCTGTTGTCTTCAGTTAGGGTAGGAGGATGGAAGTAGATCAGGAACAGTCTAGTTGGACTTCGACCTTCCGTGGGAATTTCTTATCCCAAATCACAACACTCTGGCTCTGTTCTTCTGAGGTCAGATCTCTAATGTTGTATTCAGTGATGGTCATGAAAATTGTGATTACCAACCATTTAATCCACAAATGAGAATAGACTTGAGAGAGAGAGAAGTGTCTTCAGGTATAATTATAGCTTATGCGAGCTCAAGCCCTTGTATTCTGTGTGTGTTTTTTGAGAGATTATAAGTGACATGCCCAGCTAGTTAATGGTGGCTTGTCACAGAGCTAGTTAATGGCTGTTACCCAGTATTTAAAACGGTAGGGCATACTTCCCTTCCCATGGCTTGACCTTTGACCTACGATATGGTGGTACTGAGGTTGAGCCTTGCACTTGGCCTGTTCATCACAGTTGACTATTTGGTCTTCTCTGAGATCCATAAATGTTGAGGAGAGACTCTGGGAGGGCATATAGATTTAATTAGGGAGAAGAAGTTTTGGAAGCAAAGGGATTTTGAGCAAAACAGCCAGGAGGGGAAAGCAGTCCAGATATCCTGCCTCCCAAAATTACAGTGCCAGTACGTATTGTTTGATGACTAGCAGCTGTAAATCAAGTGTGTAATTTCTTCTCTTCTTTCCTCAGATCCAGTTGAGCCACAAGAGAAGCCCGTCCTGATATATCTTCTCAGAAACTTTCCTGAATGTGCGATAATATATGGATAATGATTTATTGAGCCAGCTGTGTTTAACAGAAATGTCTTAATAAACACGTGGCAACTTTTGTTTGAAAACAAGTGTATGTGGTTCTTCCCTCCCCACCTACACACACGCACACTGACTTGTATGCGTTTCTTTTAAGACTAAACATGAGAGAGAGGAAACACTGGTCTGTAGCCAAAAATAATAGAGGCAGATATGTTGCTATTTCACAATGAACCCTGATGAATAGTTCCCCCTTTTTCAGCATAGGTCTCTCCATGTTTTGGGGATTGGATAACAGAGGCTCTGATGAGCTATGGAGGTCATTTCGCTTGAGATGATGTCTCATGAAATGAATTTTGAACTTCAGGTTTTCCTAGAAAGGTGGTTATGGAGATGAAAAGGCTTTTCTGGGCTTGGCACTTGGAATGGTTATCAATGCTACTTGTCGGGGAAGAGGCATGTGAAAACCTGGCACACTTGTCCTAAATATTAGCCACTCCGCTTCCTGGAAATGTTCATTATGTCAACTTAAATGTTTCATTTGACTTAGGTTCCAGGGTTGACAATTGGTTCCATAATTCTTTAATCATAGTATAAGCTTGCTTTAGACTACTTCCTACATTTCTTGGGAAAAACTGACACTGTATTAGATATTTAAGTATTAAAGGGGTTAGTTAGGAGAAGTATCAACTAGGTCTATGAACTTTCACCCCACCTCCTTGCTAAACATGGAAGAGAAAAGTCAGGTGAGAGGAGGAAGTTTTTCCAGTGACAAAAAATGGCTCTGGCTCTGCCCAGAGAAGTAACAGATCCCACTTAACTGTCTTCAAACAAACAGGGCAGAGGCAGGTATCTTCAGGGTCTTCAAGGCCCTTCCCAGTCTACAGGCGATGACCTTGAGCAGCCCAGTCGGTGTGGGTTGTGTTCGCGTATTTCAGCATCTTTCTAAAACAACATTTTCTGTTCAGATGGACTATTGCTTTGTGATTGTGGAGACCCTTCCTCTGTTCCCTCCTTTTTCAGCAACATCTTCCATGATTAAATAATAGTAATGCTGAAAATTTCAGATTCCTGGCCCGGGTTGGCTTGTTAGGGTTATTTCTCTCTCGAGTTGCTAGGGGGCAGTGTTGGATTATGTGAGTAACTGAAGGCGAGGTGTTTTATAGCTTTTTACTGTCACCTTGTCTTTAGCTCCAGCTAAATCGTTTGTTTCAGAAACGGACACCAAGCCTTGTATGTGCTTATTTTGCTTATGGTTTTCAGCGTGTGAAAGATTTACAGGAACTTACCATTCTAGAGAAAACGATGGAAGCAGAGTTTAAGTTTTAACTCTACCTTGTTAACATGGCCGGATCGTTTTATACTCTACTAGAGGCAGAGTAAAGAATTCCCAGTTCTGATCTCCAAGATAGACAGATGTGCTGTTTGTTCTACAGAGACGCTGCCGGTCCTCTGTCTTGTCTTTTCATGTTTTTCCCCCTTGATGGGAGTTGGGAATTTGAGTCAGCCTCTCATTTCTACCCCTTGTGGCCAGTGCCAAGCTAACTCTTAAAGGGGATGAGAGCCACAATCATGAGCTCATTTACACAGTTCTCTATTGGCAGTTGCTAAGATAGCATGAATGTGGCTCATTTCTCTGTTTTGGGGGCCCATCTTGAGCTGTGAGGTGGTATTTTGCCGCCCAGAGCCACACAGGATGTAGTTGGGTTTACTTGGAGTGATGAATTGACAAGTTGACATCTTCGGAGTGTCCCACTCCTCTCTCCCTCCATCCCTGCTCATATTTGTTGAACTAAAGAATTATTAACCTGTTGAAATTTCTCTTGTTTGAACAAATTACAGATGGGAAGTCTCTTGCCTTGCTGGATGTTGTGTGCGTGTGTGTGTGTTTCTGGTGGAGATGTGTGACCCTTTCTAAGTCTGCACAGAATGAAGTGACTAGCTGCAGGGTTTGTGACCAGCATGTTTACACTTCAGTTTGGGAATGGATGGAAGCCAGCAAATGCTGGAGAAATGAAGTGCTTGCTCACACCTGCAGTCAGCTCTTAAACTACTTGGGGTCCCACCTATGTGCATCTTCAAGTTAACACAAGAAACAACATTGTCTGTTCTGTTGTTCTGTTCTGGAGGAAATGGGGCAAAAAGTGTGGAGAGGTCGAATGTGGGGTGGGAACAGAATTTCTGAGCCCCTGGTGCTGTACTTGTGCTGACATGAGGATATTCGCACAATCTCATGAAATTCTCATTGTTCCTCTCTGTGGGAAGTAATAATTTCTTTTTACAGAGAAGTAAATTGAGGTTCAGAGAGGTCGAGTATCCCAAGCCTAAAGCCATTACCACCACTGACCTTCAAGGTAGGGTGTGCATACCCCAACAGTATACAGCCCTGTTGAGGTATGCACACCAATTAGATTGTGGGGAGGAAATCCTAGAACTTCTTTGCTGTGTGAAAAGTATGTTTGTTTTTTTTTTTGAGGAAGATTAACCCTGAGCTAACATCTGCTGCCAATCCTCTTTTTGCTGAGGAACACTGGCCCTGAACTAACATCCGTGCCCATCTTCCTCTACTTTATATGTGGGATGCCTACCACAGCATAGTTTGCCAAGCGGTGCCGTGTCTGGACCCAGGATCCGAACGGGCAGACCCTGGGCTGCCGAAGCGAAACGTGTGAACTTAGCTGCTGTGCTACCGGGCCAGCCCCGTATGTTTGTTTCATAATGTATTTATATTATAGATCATGTAGTTAATTTATTAAAAAATGTTTATATTGGGGATATATACTCAAAGATTTTTTGCAAAAGGGCCACTGATTTAGATGCCAAACCTACTGCCACACCAAACTTGACATATCCACAACTGGACACATTTCCACACCCTTCCCACCACTTTCCCAGACTTGCCTTTGTATTCCCTATGATGTTAACAGCTCCTCCATTAACCTAGTCACTTAAGCCAGGTACCTAAGACCCACTTTAAACCTGAGATTTTTCTCTACCCATGCCCCCACCACAAAAACTACTCATTGAGCAATTTTTCTCTCACAAAGTCCTTTTTGTTCCTATCCTACTGCCACTTTCCCAGCTCTCATCAGCACTCACCTGTTAATCACCTACTTCACGCTTTTCAATTGGATCTCCACGTTCCAGCCAGACATTTAAAAAAACCAAAACGTGGTTATTATGGAAAACTGCCAACATACAAAAGAAGAGAGACTAGTATAATAAATCCCCTTGGGTGCTTCAGCATCCCACGTCAGCAAGGATCAGCTCCTGGAAGTCTTTGTATCCCCACCCACAAACTCTGGTTATTTTGAAGCAGAGCCGAGATGTATCATTGCATCTGTAAATATTTGAGTATGTATAGAGATGTGTTTTAAAAATATAAATCTCAACATGCCACTCTTGCTTAGAATCCTTCAACAGCTCATCTCTCCCAAACTCTTTAGTTTCTGCATCTATGGAAAGGGCATAAAAATAGACCTGCCTCGTAGGATTCAGAACAGCTCCCGGCCCAGAGCACGCTCTCAGTGAGCCTTAGCTGCTGTCATTACCTTCATGACTGCCGTCAGGTACAAGATGATACTCAAGCTCCTTTGCTGGGCAGAAAGGCCCATTATTTCCGCCTCTTCCCATCACTCCAGCTTTCTCGCTCACCTTATGCTCCAGAAATCTTGAGCTACTTGAAATTCCCTGCATAAGCCAAGCTGTTTTCTCCCCCATGCCTTTGTTCTTGCTGATGCTTCCTCCTTGCCTCTTCTTTTTCCACTTTTCAAATACTGTGCATCCAGCAAGACTCAGATGGACTTCCATTGTAGTACCAATACACTTGTGCATTTGTTTCTTTGTTTGTACAGTCTTTCCGTGGAAGATTGGATGGCTTTCCAAAAAACACAGTAGAGAGAGAAAATATAATTGAATCAGGGCCTGGGGAAATGAACATAAGACAGGAAATTAGACCCCAAATATGTAGGCCATATGTGGTTACTAAGTTGAGCTGTAATCTCCCCCCCCCCCCGTTTTTGGCCTAAGCGATAGTCAAATATATTTTTTTGAAACAAATGTATTTCAAGAAAGAGTGAAAGTCCTCTTTCCCCTCCCTAACCAAGGGAACCTCTGTTAACAGTTTGATGTGTTTTTAGTAGTTTTTTTTTTTTTGTCATTGAGTCAATTATGTGTCCAGCTGCAAGAAACAAAACCTGGCAAATAGCGGCTTAAATCATAAGGACATTTATTGTTTAAGAAGTCCTTAAAGGTGGGGGTCAGCCCCGAGGCTGTGTGGTTAAGTTCGCGCTCTGCTTCGGTGGCCCAGGGTTTCACCGGTTCGGGTCTTGAGCGTGGACATGGCACCACTCATCAAGCCATGATGAGGTGGCACCCCACACGCCACAACTGGAAGGACCCACAACTAAAATTACACAACTATGTACTGGGAGGCTTTGGGGAGAAAAAGGAAAAATAAAATCTTTAAAAAGAAAAAAAAGAAGTCCAGAGGTGGGTGACTAGCTTCAGAATCCATTCGGTGGCTCAACAATGCCCCATCTCTGGTTGGTGTGTCTGTGTTTCTCTTCACCTGTGTCTCATGGCTGCAAAATGGCTGCTGCACCTCAAGTGCCACATCCTCACACACCATGAGAGCATTCCAAAGTGGAAGGAAGGGATGGGGAGAGAACAGCTTTCCTGGCAGGGCTTTTCCTTCCGACCAAAGGAGAAAGTCTTTTCTAGAAGTCTCCTTGCAGACTTCCCTTGTGTTTCCTTGGCAGAATAGGGTTACAGGCTCACTCCCGACCAATCACTGGCAAAGAGGACCAACTTCCCATAAAACCAATCATGCTTCATCCCAGGGGCTGGCGGTGGGGCCTGCTTTTCCTGAGCACATAGCTATCTGCCCGTTGATTGAAAACACTGGGCGTTCTGTTTGCAAGGAGGAAGGGGGAGTAGGACTGACTTTTGGGAGAAAACCAACAGTGCTTACCATAGATGCATGCATGCATTTAAAAAATTTTTTGTTTTATCTTTTAGTAGCAAGGGGCCCAAATTGTAATATTGTCCAACTCACTATTTTCACTTACCCAGCAGACATGGCAGTGCATATGGGTTTACCTCCTTTGTAACTATTGCATAGTATCTCTGACTGAGGAACATTTGGGTAGTTTCCTGTTTTTTACCATTGCAAACAATGCTGCAATTAACTTTCTTATACAGGTCTCTTTGTACCAAAAGGCTATGACAGTGACATTCCTACCAACAGTGGATGAGGGTCCCCTTCCCCTCTTTCTCTTTGACAGCTAAGCAGTGACAAAATTTTACCACTAGATATTATTGTTTATAATCTAATGAGTGAAAAACGATACCTATTATTATTTTAGTTGGCGTGTGCTATGATTTTGATTCCTTCCATTGAAAAAGGACAATAAAAGTGATATGATTCACATTGTCCATAAGAGAAGCTAATCCTAGTTCCCCAGGGAAAGCAGACTCCCCCTCGCGCCCCCACATTCTTAACAGGATTTGTTAACAAATCTCTCTCCTGCTGGTAGTTTATCCATCTTTGTGTCTCCAGCATCTAGTTCAATGCTTGCTCCACATATTAGATGTATAATTTTTTGAGCTTTAAAAATCTGACTTGATTACAGAGAGAACAAAGGGTAAATATGGACTAAGAGCACATTTTCTGGATCACAAATCAAGATGCATAGGTTGACTAAGGGTTTTTGTGAGAAACTGTCTTCGAGGAACAATATGAATGTAGAAATGACGAAACTTCTGAAGTATTTTGATAGTTTATACAGACAGCAGGTCAGAGTATTTGGAATTGGGACTATTTTGGAGGTTAAGCCTTAAGGAAGAGCTTAAGAGGGAATGCTGAGGTATAAGGAGAGATGAACTGTAGGTAGCCGGAGGCGAAACTGAAGTTAGTGGTTTTTAGAATAGATGATGAGTTGAAAATAAACCGTGAAACTTTGAATCAGCCAGCAGCTGGCAAATGTGTTTTCTCATTGACAGCTAAGCGGTGATAAAATTCCCTCACTGTAGGTCCTGACTCCCCTTCAGAAAGCTTATGTGGGCTTGGCATAGTAAAATGAAATCAAATTCCCAGAAGTTCTTCCAGTAAGATGATATACTGTTATTTTTATATGCCTCTGTTCTCCCTCAAACCTTTGCTTCCTAAAATGTAACATCTTCCTCCTGTGGTCCTCATCTGGATTTTCAAATCATCCATCCATCCATCCATCCATCTATCCATCCATCCATCCACCCACTCACCCATCCCATCCACCCAATGAATATCAATTGAGCGCCTGTGTATGTCAGGTACTATGTTGTTCATACTGGATTCCCAGCACTCATGGACAGATACAGTGCCTCCCCTCATGGAGGGCAAGTCACACATCAGACAGGTGATTACAAATTCAACAAGTGTGACCAAAGGAGAATGGCAGAGTGCTTTGCCAACATGGAGCCTGGAAACTTGACCTGGTCCGAAGGATCCTGGAAGGCTTCCTGAGGAAGCCATGCTTCAGTTGAGTTTGGAAGAGTGAGTAGGAGTTCACCAGGAGAAGGAGGAACATTTCCTTCCAGTCCCTCCCCACCACCTCGCCCCATTTCTCCCAGAGGCCTGCCCTCCGTGGTGCTCTGTGGAATTCCCCATCCCACTGTGAAAACTCCCTGTGCATCTCTGATTGCTTCTCTTTATCGGGAACCCTGGGTCCTCCCTGAAGCTCCTGGTCTCCAGCGACCTCTCCCTTCAATTTGGTTGCTTTGCCCCAGCCATCCCCTCCCCTCTTTCAGTTTGGTGAGAGGGAAGACTACAGCGACTCTTTCTTCTTAAACAATGTTCTAATATGACTTGGAAAGGGCATGGAGTAATCGTTTTGTCTTATTTCCAAATTTTGGATAACTTTTCTTATAACAGTTATAAGGCACTTTAGCAGTGGGTCCAACACAGAGTAAACTCTTAATATATGTTATATTACTCCTATTACTATTTTTAAAAGCCTCTGACAGTACATTGCCCATAATAGGCACTCCATAAGTGCTGAGTCCCTTCCTCCATCCCAGTGCCCCATGGCCCAGGCAGGGCAGAGCAGTAGGGCCCCAAGAATCCTGTTTAGGAGGGACCTTGGAGGTCATCTGATCCCGACAGTGGAGTGATTTGTCCAGGGTCACACAACTTGTTAATGCCAAAGTGAGCTAGACTTGGGATCTAGGTCTTAATGCTCAAACCCAAGTGTCCTGACTTGCACTTTAATGCTCTTCCTACTACACTACCGTGTGCTCTCCAGTCTCTGTGGGGATATTAGGTGGGGCTCACTATCTGTGATCACTGAAAGGGTGATAAAGCTTTTGAGTCTGTGTTCTCAGAGGCTCTCTTGTCTCCTCTGCAAACAGTGGGCTGTCTTGTGCAACCCTGGACACTCCTAGGAACTCTCTCCTCTCTGGGAAGCATCTCTGGCTGCCTCTCAGGAAGGGAGTGGGGTGGGCAGAGGATGCAATGCCCCTTCCTGCTATTTCCAAATCCGTCCTGTTTTGAGGGTTTGGAGGACCTGTGTTCCTGTCTCCCTAGATCCCTCAGTCTTTGCTTGGAGGTGCCCCCGAAGCATCCCTTCTGCTTTGCTTGTGGAGGCATTGCCTTCTAGGCGGCAGTTGGTACCTACTGTGCCTCTTCTGTTCTGTAGTTTTAAGGACACAAGGTCCTTTTAGAGACGTGCTCTGGGAGGCAGTACGGCATCACAGTTAAGAGCACAGAACCCGGAGTCAATCTACTTGCTTTTAAATGTTGGCTCTAACTTGGGCAAATTATTTACGCTCTCCAAGTCTCAGTCTCTTCACCTGTAAAAGAGGGACCACAATGGAGGCCACTTCAGAGGGTTGATGAAGAATTAAGGGATCCTACAGTGTATATAAAGCACATGGCCCAGTGCCTGGCACATGGCAAGCATTCAATAAATGCCAGCTGTTATTATTTTCTCATCTGATCCTACAGCAGCCTTGGGAGGCAGGCAGGGCATGTGTTATTAACCCTTTTATACCCTTGGGAAGGCTGAGTTTCAGAAATGTTAAATGACTTGAACAGAGGTCACAAATCCAGTAAATGGCAGTCAGGACCTCAGGTGTCCCTACTCTGAGTCCAGTGCTCCTTCTGTTCTCAGCGTGGCCTCTGGAACGAATGGTGATTCCCCTGGGGACCTGCCTGACTGACTTTCATGTCTGTGAAGTCTCTCTCCTTCCTGCTGCTCCTCCTCCTGCCAGAATTCTGCCTGGTGCCAGTCTCCAGAAACCCACGGGCCAAACCTCTGCCTGTCGCTCCGATGCCATCAGGACGCAGGTATCTCTTGTGAGGGATCAGAAGTGGTCCTCAGTGGCTGCGAGGCTGCTGGGTTGGTTCATCCACGCAGGGCATGCATTGACCCTTCAGCTGGCCGTTCACTTAGCTGTCTGTTGAATGGAATTAGTTCAAGTCCCCACAACTTGAAATAAGACCTATCGTATGTTTATGCATTTGAAAATTGCATAATCATTGAATTCTTATAACAGGTATTGTAGCATATATATGCTATTGCTGAAAAGGTACTAAAGAGTTTTTACACTAGGGTACTTCCTACGAAGGGTAACTTGTTACACAATGCCTCTGGGTGTCTTGCTTTTGTATATCACTAAGAACATTCCATTTCGTTCAATAAAAGCATTGGGTTTCATCCTTTTTTATTGTCCAAGGCATTGGCGGGGTAGATGCTAGTGCTTCCTTGTTCTCTGACCTGTGGAGTATTAATTTCTGAAGCGAAAAACTCTTTCACCTGTTGGCTGGGTGACTCTGGGTAAGTTACTGAACCTCTCTGAACCTTAGTTGACACATCTGAAATGATGATAATTATCCCTCAGAGATACGTAAAGCGTTCAATGAGATGATGTGCATAAGGGACCTCACATAGCAGTGTGCCTGACATTTGGTAGGTGCTTGGTCAGCCTGAGTTTATCTTTACCTTATGTTTCTATCATCCTTCACACTTACCCAGCCGTAGTCACATGCATTATTCTATTTTCTTCTGACCCTGTGGAGCACATGGGACCAGCATTAATTTGAAATATAGATGAATATGGCTAAATTGCCTTACAAAAACCTTTATCAGTTTATACTCCCATTGACCCTGTGTGAAAATCTCTCATTTACTATCTTTACTTAGCATACTGGAAATTTTTAATTGAAAAATAAAACACAGATACAAAAACCCACACATAACAAATATGTGGCTTAATGAATTATTATAAGGCAAACACCACCCAGGTCAAGAAATAGAACTTTGCCCCCACTCCAGGAACCCCTCCATGTGCCCCATCCCGATCCAAAGCCTTTTTTCCTTATAAATAACCACTCTTCTGACTTTTATAGTGATTATTGCTTTGCTCTTTTTAGGTTTTTTAGTTTTTGTTTTTGTTATTTTAGTGAGGAAGATTGGCCCTGAGCTAACGTCTGTTGCCAATCTTCCTCTTTTGTTTGTTTCTTCCCATAGCCCAGTGCATCATTGTATATCCTAGTCGTAGGTCATTCTGGTTCTTCTACATGTGACACCGCCACAGCATGGCCTGATGAGTGGTGTGTAGCTCCATGCCCAGGATCCAAACCAGGAAACCCCCGGCTGCTGAATCTGAGTACACAAACCCAACCACTTGACCACTGGGCTGGCCCCTCTTTTTAGTTTTATTACTCAAATGTGTGTTTTGAGATAATATTGTTTAGTCTTGCCCATTTAAAAAAATATGATATTTCTTTTAAGTCTCTTTTAATCTGTAAGTTCCTCCTCTGTCCTTTTTTTTTCTTTACAATTTGTCTATTGAAGAATTCAAGTCATTTGATTTGTAAGTTTCCCGCAGTTTGGGTTTTGCTGATGGCGTGCTCATAGTGCAGTTCAGCATATTCCTGAGTCCTCTGTTTTTCTTACAAATTGGCAGATTGATCAGAGACTGGGTCAGAACTCAGGGTCAATCTCTTCGGCAAAACTCTACGTAGTTTTAGGCATGACTACAGGAGGTGCCGAATGTCTAATGATCTTTCTTTTAATGCTTAAGTTCATTAGGGATTGCGGAATGGAGAATTAGAATAGAGTGGAGAATTAGAATAGAATTCTAATTCTATCATTTCTCTTTCATTTATTAGTTGGAATAGTTTTCTAAGAGACACCTTCATTTATTATTTGGTTGCCCAGTGGTACAGTCAACTAGAAAAGGTGTGATAAATGCTGGATTATTTCCCTCTACTTACCATTTTTCAAGACGATGAGTTAGTTTCCTATCATCCTCTGAGAGTGACCAATCTTTTTTTTTTTTTTTTATATCATCACAGACCTATGGACTTAAGTATATTTGACAGGTTTTAATCTATTGCAATTATTGTCACTGAAGCTCAAGTTGTACCATCTTTGGCCAATAGAAGCTTCCTCAAGTTTGCTCCTGAGTCCTTTTTGACATGACTCTAGCAGTTTTTTAATTGCTTCTTCACTATTTGGTGACAGTGTTCCAGATTCCTCTTGCATATTTCCTGCTCCGGACCTGGAATGATCCATTTCTTTGAGGATTACTGGTTTCTTTGAATGAGAAATTGTCTTTCAAGGCCACACACTCTGGTTGCTAGTGATGATCATTGTCACTGAGATTAGCGATTGTTTCCAGACCTTCTCAGCAGACAGAACTGGTGAGGGGGTTGAGGTGGGGGTGGAGAATTTATTGCTTGCTGATAACACTTGTCTGCGCCTTTGTTGGAGGAGGTCATTAAGAGGATGTGACCGCCAGTTGACCTGAGAGCTGGGCTGGCAATTAGAGGCTCCTCAGCCCCTCCCCTGTCCTTGGAATGTACACTCTACCTGCCTTTCCTGCACTAGAAGCTGCCTCAAGGACACAAGCTTGAGAGCAATGTGTTGTTGAGACCATCTGGACAGTATGAGTGATTGAACACAGTTAAGGCCTCTATATAAACTTTAAGATTCTGGTAAGCGGGCGCGGCTTTGTACTTGTCTGCAGCGCCCAAGACAAACTGCATTAAGTAAGTTCCCTTGCTTCTTAAACCTGCCGCCTGCCAGTCTGGAGTGTCCTGCCTCTTTCTTCAGTCTCACCTTGCCCTCCCCCTTCAGGTGTCAGTTTCAGATTTCACCCAGGAAACTCCCAAGTTTGCAAATCAACAGCCTTTTACACTCGAAGGTAAGTTTTACTAGATACTAAATCTTTGGCTCACACTTTCTTTCCTTGAGTATCTTAAATATGTTACTCTATTTTCTCTTGGCGTAAAGTGTTGCTGTTGAAAAGTCTGATAATTATCTGAATTTCTTTCCCTTATTAAGTCATATGTTCTTATTTTCTAGACAGTTAAAGGATTTTTCTTTTTCTTTAAAAAGTCCAGTAATTTTACTAGAATGTCTTGGTGCTGGTCATTCTGGGTCAATATTCTTAGGTAAGAAGTCTGCTCTCTCAATATGAAGTTTCAAATCTTTTTCGTTTCAGGAAAGTTTTCTTGAATTATAGTTTTTAGTATCTGTTCTGTTCCCTTGGTGAGGTCTTCTTTAGGGACTCTGTTAATCTGTATGTAGGATTTTCTTTGCCTATCTTCAATATTTGTCAGTTTCTCTTGAATCTTTTTTATCTCTTTCTTCATTTCCTTTTCCCCCCTGTTTTTCACCTTCTATTTCTCTTAAGAAACATGTTGTCTTTATTTGATCTTGTGTTCCTTCTAGTCTAGTCTTCATTTCTGAAATGATTTTTTTCTTTTCTTTTTAATTCTTCCCTGAGTTCTGTCACCTCACTTCCGAGTTTTTCTAATTCTGGTTTATAATTTTTTTTTTATGTCTTGTAGTTTAAAAACTGTGTTTGAGCTTGATTTGAAACAGTCATAGTTTTATTTTGTTTTGTGGACATGTCTTTCTATTATGCAGTTTCTCCGAGGTGTGGAGCCCACTCCTAGAATTAAGGCCCCAGTCTTTACCGCAGACCCCTTACACTCCCCAAGAACTGGAGAGGGCCAAACCTTTCCCCGTTTCGGCTGCTGTTTTCAGATTGGCCCTCCATGTTTCCTGGTCAATACCTGTGGGCTATTTCAGGGTTCTCCTCTTCTCAGGTACTGCCTAGTCGCTTCTCTTTCTCTCCTTTCTCCTGCATGGATGTGGCCAGTGCTTAGGTCTTGTGGCCATTGGTAGTTTGTCCCCATTTGTTTGTATTTGGGGGCTCATGCGTATACTATTCGTTTGTATTTGGGGGTTCATGAGTATACCATGTTACATTTTGATGTAAATGTTGCCCATTTTTGGTTTATTATCTAGTTGCTCTGGGGTTTTTTTTGTTTGTTTTTTGGATTTGGAGATATTGAGAAATTATGATCCCACTGCTGCCATCTTCCCAGAATTCTCTTTATAACAATTTAAAATTTTTTGTGTGATATCATATACTGACATTAGGCCTAGTATATAAATATACATAAAATATATAATATAAAATAATCATATACGATAGAATGTGTATAACATATAATCATATAATATATGTATATTTGTGTACCTGTATATAATTCTACCACTACAACAAAATGTAACAAAAAGAGAGAAAACAATTACCCAAAACCCACAATACATTAGCTGTTTTGCGTTCTTCCTCTGGTTTTGTCCATCAGATTTATTGGTTCATATCATACTTCACTCAGATTTAAAAATTTTTATCAAAGCCATAATATGCATGGTTAAGAAATCGAGTGGTGCTGAAGGCTTACAATGAAAAAACAGTCCCTGCCTCACCCCACTAACTCTCAGTCCTACTCCTTACAGGCCGCCATTTTGAATCCCTTTAGCTGTTTCTTCTGGTCGTTGTTCCCATATCTCTAACTAATATGCTCGTGCTACTATTCCATGGTCTACCGTCTTCAGACACTTCCTGATTACTTCCTGATGTAACAAATGAGGATTTATGTCTATTGCACCAGTCTCCCCTCCCCATTCAATCCTCCCAATGTGGTAATTTCATTATTTTCAGTTAAATGAGTTCATTATTATGACCATGTAGATATTATTAACTACAAAAGGAAGTAGTATATTTTGATTACATTTAATTTCTTGTATTACCTTCTTTTATATCCACCTCCCGCCTCCCCCCTGACCCCCTAAGCTGTGCCATTGGATCAGTGTCTGGTCTCTGGAACCTTTCCTTCTGCCCCATCTGGATTCTGGGATTCTCCTTGACTGCTCTCTTGGTTGTTATCCTGTTTCCTGGTCCCACATCTTCCATTTTGTTGGTTTAGTTCCTTGTTTTGCTCTAGCATATTCTCAAATTATTTCCTAAAATAAGGTGTATTGGAAACAAATTTCTTTAGAACTTGTATATGAAAATATCTACTTGAATCTGAAAAGTACCTTCCTTAGAATTTTGAGGCATTGTTCCTCTGGCACATACTGCTACTGTTGAGAAATCTGATAATATTCTGATTCTATTTACCTTCAAGGTAACTTTAAAAAAAAAATTCTTCACTTGGAATCTTTTAAAATCTATTCTTTGTTCTTGGTACTGTAAGACTCTATAACGACTCGTTCTGATAGGTGTCTTTTTGCATCCTCTGTTCTGGGTACTCAGTGGAATGCACCGTGTGGAAACATCAACTCTGGGAATTATTTTCAACTATTTCATCCTCTCTAGTTTCTCTCTTCCCTCTTTTCAGAACTCCTAAGTCAATAGTTAGAGTTTGGACCTCTTGTGTGGATCTTCTATGTCTTTCTTTTTTTTTTCCTCTCTCATTTTCTGTCTTTCTGTGTTTTTATTTTGATTTCTGACTTTATCTTCTGACCTTTCTCTTGAATTTTCAGCTTTATCGCATATATTTGAATCTCCTGCTCTGGTGATCTAGTGGTTAAAATTCAGCACTCTCACCACCACTGCCTAGGTTCACTTCTCTGTCTGGGAACCACATCACCTATCTGTTGGTTTTCATACTGTGGCTGCTGCGTGTTGCTGTGATTCTGAAAGCTCTGCCACCAGTATTTCAAATACCAGCAGGGTCACCCATGGTGGACAGGTTTTAGCAGAGCTTCCAGACTAGACAGACTAGGAAGAAGGACCTGGCCACTTCTGAAAAAATTGGCCACAAAAACTCTATTAATGGTCGTAGAGCATTGTCTGATACAGCCCTGGAAGGTGAGATGATGGAGCAAAAAGACTTCATAGAGTCTTGTTCTTATTTTATGGATGCACTATCTTTTCTACTCTCCTTTAAGATAATATTTATAGATTATTAAGTTAGAATGTCACTATTTCTTGTTTATCTTTTTTTTTTTTACCATGTGGGAGGTTTTTTGTTTTTAATGTTCCTTAAATAATCTGGTGATTCTTGGCTGGTCCTTTCAATTGAAAGAATGAGGCATGGCCAAGCTGATGGGAGCTCCGTATGTGAGTGGGAAGGGGGCACTGTATGACTGGCAGGCTTTGCTTTGGGTAAATAGAGAAGATACTATTTCTGTGCTGGAGGATAAAACCAGAATGAGATGGTCTTTTTTCCTGGGCCGACTTGATGTTTTTCCAGAGAAGAAACATCTAATCTTCAGCCACAGCAGGCGTGGAGAAATGTCTGCCTCCTCATTAGTGCTCTGTGAGGCTGGGGGCTGGGGGTGGGTGGTGGCAAAGAGACAGGTAGGGGTCCACTCTTCCTAACACAAACTTTCAAACAAACAGAGGGATCACCTGTGTTTTCAGCCCTGAGTTTCACTTCTGCCTTTCTCTGAACTGGAGTCTCTGAGCCCTGAGCCTCTGCTGGGTTCTTTGAGGGCAAATTTCCTCTCTTTTTGTCTGTAGCGCCCCTAGGAACATGCTCTGGTGGGCTTGCTTGCCCTGCTACATCAATTATCACTCTTCCGTTGGCTTCCTGATGTCTACAATTCTGTTGAAATCCCTTATTCACAATATACTTTCTCACTCCCATTCTCTTTTTTGTGGGCATTGAAAAAAATTCATTTACTATAAATTTAATGGAACCTAAAAAGAGAGAGGAGATAGATATAGGTGTTCAGTCTACCATCTTCAACTGGAAACTTCTGGTATTCCAATTTAATGAATTTACATCACAAATTATTTGCTGGGCGACTGGACAAGGCTATTTCTAATTGTCTCCTTTGGGCATGTATAAAAATATGCTTAATGTATGTCTCTGTGGACATATAAACCAAAAAAAGAGATGGCACTCATTTAGTTAAGCTCCCTCGAATGGAATCGGTGCTGGGAAGTACCGGTGAACAGAAATCTGATTTACATTCTGCTAGATAGTGGAATGAACCCAATGACACAGGTTTACTGCATTTGATTGTATTTTGGGCTTGTATTATTATCTCAATATTTTTGTGTTAGTGACAAAGAGAAGACTTAGGGTGTCTGGGATTCTTTGAAACCTCAGCACTAGATTGAGTCTCATGACTGGAGCCAGACTCTGGCTCAGAATTCCAGTTTCTAAGCTTCCCTTCTTTGCCTTCTTAATATTCCTGCTGCACCCTGTACCCACTAATCTTTAAGTATCTTGTGATCAGGAAAAACGTCTAGCTCATCTTTGTGTATGCCACGTTGAGCACAGGGCCCAGCACATACCACACTTGAATGGACAAATGCTTACTTGTATGACTAGGTGTACGGTTTGTATTACATGTTTACATATTTGTCTCTTCCTGTAAGAATGTAAGCATCTCAAGGGTAAGGATCAGATCCTACTCATCTTTGCAACCCTTTTCTTAGTACTCACTGAATGAATTAACAAGACTAAGTGGGAACAGAATGTCAGAAGACCTTTAGCAAGGACCCATCCTTTTTGGGTCTCCTGATGTTTTAAGGGCCAAAAGTAATTTCACAGCTGTGGCTTCTAAGATTAAGAGAAGAGCTTGAACAAAGGCAAATTTACTCAAAGCACAGCTGTATCTGTGCATGTATTCAGGCCTGTCCCCAACAGCACTACCTCCCATCCCCAGTTCGTGACAGATCTCAGAGTTGCATCCCCCAGGGCTGGCAGCATCACTTGTGCTGCTGGAAAAATGCATTCTTGCTCTCTCTAGCAGCTGATTAAATTCTATTCCCCATGGTGCTTGGAGCTTACTTGAAGCCAGAGGGGCGGGGGGTGCCTAGACTAGATTTGTTCCTGAAATCTCACCAACTCCTAGAGGGCCCACCACATAGTCCCTGTTGCATGCACACTTCAGGTACCTCCCCCATCTGACCACAGGCCCAGCCACAGCCTGTGCGGTGTGCCCCTAGAATGCCACAGTAGACTTCTATCTGCTTCCCTTGGGGACAGCCTGGTACCCCACCCAGCTGGTTTCAGAGGCCTCGTGTGCTCCATAGCCTCGCCATGTTCTGTGTCCCATGCAATATTGATGGTGATAGAACAATCCTTTGATGAGCGCTTACCGATGTGCCAGGTGTCAGACTAAGCGTGCTTCAAACAACATTTCATGGAATTCCCACAACCCAGTGAGTTCATATTATTGCAGATGAAGCCTCTGAGAAGTAAGGCCATTTTTCTCAAGGTCACAGTATGCGTAAGTAGAAGAGCCAGGTCTCAAACTCAGGCAAGTTGAGTATCCAAAATCCATGTTTCTAATGACTTGTCACAGGAGGGCTCCCAGGAAGCAGGCTCTGAGATGGAGATTCATGTGCAGGAGATTATGAGGAAGTGTTCCCAGGATGGACACCTGCGGAAGGGATGGGGTGAAAGCAGGAGGGGCAGAAGAAGGAGTTGAGCACTGATGAAGTCCCAGTGAAAGCCTCAGCCAGCCCTGGAGGACGGGGGAGCTGGGAGGGCCCTTTGGAATTATCCTGAGTCAGGTGCAGGAGCTGGAGGAAGGAGAAAGCCTGAAAAACACTGGAGGAACAATTCTATGTCCTCACTGCAGGGAAGCTTGTTGGTTCATTCACTTACTTGCTCATTCAGTCATTCATTCATTCGATGTCCCAGGTTTGGTGCTGGATGCTGGGAGAATACCAAGTGAAGTTTACAGTCAACATGGAGTTGATGAACACATGAGCTAGTGGAACTCAATTTGGTGGGTGCTAAGATAGAGGTGTGCACAGGGCTCCATGAGAAAATGGACATGGGCACTGAAGTCAGTGGGAGAAGCTGAGATATGTTGCCTTCCCAAGGCTGACTGAGCTGCACTGGGAGATGGGGAGGAAGGGCATTCCAGGCTGTGGGAAAGGACCCTGCTGATGGCCAAGAGAGTGAGCTGGGGTCAGAAACAAGGTTATCAGACGTGCATGTGGGAGGATGATGAGGTAAGGGACTAACTTGATGTGATTTACCCCAGATTCTCCACCCCTCTTGATTCTCATCAAGAGAGAGGAGAGCAACATTGCCCTATGGGGGAACGCGTGACAGAACATAGAGGAGAGGTGGCAGATTATTACCAAGTTCCAAAGCCACAGGAGCAGGAACAAAATAGAAAGATTTTGGAAGAAGATGTGATCAGCCAAAAGCAATTTTTGTCCTCGTCTCCATTCCTGATAGATGAAGATGCAGAGAGCATGGGACTGGACGTAAGAGGAGAAGCTGGGATAGTGAGGGATGGGTAGGGGGAAAACGAATGGTGGGGAAAATATACCAGTTAATTCTTCCAAGTACTATCCCACCACAGAAGAGTGCAGATATGTGGGCGGAAGATAAAGAGTAGATGAATCCCAGAGGCGGGACAAGCTAATGGTCAAGAATCCAGGGTGGGAACCTGACATCAAAGAGGATTGTCTGAGCTGGGGCCTGTGGACCTCAGGCTGGGGTTAGGGACCGAAGGGTGTGACCTTGCATATGTGGACTGAGGTGGGGCTACACAGGGTGAGGGGTGAGAGCACAGGCCTCCAAGAAGGTAAGTAGTTTGCCCATGAAGAGAGGACAGGGAGGCAGCTAAAGAGGTCCTACCAGCTACCCCATGCTTGCCTCCAGGAACCAGGCCAAGTAGACAGAGGCAAAGTGAATGTTTGGCAGGGACCCAAGCTGAAGACCGGCTAGAGTCAGAACGGGTCAGTTGTGGAAGAATTTCTGAACAGTGGGTTCTGAGGTGGCTGTGGCCCAGTTTGGTGTCTCCGACCTTGGCTTGGCATGGAGATCCCGGAAAACAAAGCTACAAGAGCAAAAAGGAAGGATGGGGATGCAATGAGTGGCTCTTATGGACTGAACTGTGTCCCCCCCCCCCAAGTTCATATGTTGAAGTCCTAACCCCAACACCTCAAAATCTGAATGTATTTGGAGATAGGGCCTTTAAAGAGATAATGAAGGTAAAATGAGGTCCTATGGGTGGCCTCTAATCCAATATGACAGGTGTCCTTATAAAAAGAGAGGATTAGGACACAGAAGACACAGAGAGATGACCACGTGAACACACTGCAAGAAGGTGACCACCAACAAGCCAAGGACAGAGGCCTCGAAAGAAAGAAACTCTGCTGACACCTTGATCTCGGACTTCCAGCCTCCAGAATTGTGAGAAAACAAATTTCTGTTGTTTAAGCCGCCCAGTGCGTGGTATTTTGCAATGGCAATCTCAGCAAATGCACACAGTGGCCATCCATTCTCTTCTCTAAGTAGATTCCAGGCACACAAGTAATTGTTCAAGAAATGCTTATTGAGCACATGCGAGGTCCAAGCACCATGCAAACTGCTAGGGATAGTGAGGGATAAGGTACTCCCTGTCCTTAAGGATCTCACTGAAGGAGAAACCTTTGTAGAGGAATTAATGATCAGAAGGAGCTTCCTGGAAGAAATACTAATAAGAAAACCCAGCAGCTCAACAGGCGCTGTCTCATTCGATTCCCACAACAACAGTAGGGGTTGTTATCTGCATCTTCCTCCTGCTTTAGGGGTTCAGATACTAAGGTTCAGAGAGGCAAGTTCAGGGTCACAAGCCAGTAAGTGGCAGATATTTGGAGATGGATTCCTAATTCTGAAGCTGCATCGTCTCTAGTGCATCTCATTGACTCTTGCTGATGACACCCGTTCAACTTTGGAGTCTTGGCCAGCGGGATATTGTAGCCCTGGATATTCTCAAGATCTGATGTAAAGCTTTTGATATGGGAGGATTTCTGACCCCATTCCTCAAGAAGCAATAAGTTAGAGCACACCTCTTTAAGATAACTTCTGGGTATTTTCACAGTTGGAAAGAATCCATTTTTGGTGATTCTGAAGACCCCGCTTGGATTCCACTCTCCAGCTCTCAGGAAACTCAGGCCCCCTCATTTCTCCCTGGGTCTCACTGTTCACTTTTTCCTTCCATGAGGGGGAAGCTTCCCCAGACCCATCCAGCCTGTGGGACACACAGAGCTTCGTGAAGGATGCTCTGACCTGTGGTTCCTGTGATTGGTAGCTGTGATCATCGCCAACCTCGGGGAGCCTGCAGGTGGGGGGAGTGAGTGGCTGGCATCTCTGCTAAGAAAGGTGAAATGCATATAATTGCCACTGACATTTGCCTCTGCTGTAAATCCTCTCAAAGAGACCCCAAGTCTCTAATGGAATGCCTTCACAGGGAGATGGCATCCACTTGATGAATCAATTGTGGCTTCATTAGTCTCTCCCTGATATTTAATAGTAGCTGATACTGAGCACTCCAGGGGCCAGCTCATGTGCCAACACCAAGAGGAAAGGGGTCAGGCTGGGAGGGGTGAAGTCAACAAGGGAGGGGGCTGCTTTTCCTCTGGTGGGGGCACGTCCCTTGTCATGCTTCCTTACTCAGTCAGTTCTATAAAGGAAGATGAAACACAAAGAGAGAAAAATAAGCAAAGAATGCAATGGGAAGATAATTAGAACGTGGGGAAAGAATGAGATCTGGTATTTATGGGCACTCAAATCCCTCCTGAACTCAACCATTCTGGATTCTTCTGGAACTTCTGTCTACACACATCACCTCATTTAATCCTCACCCAGGCCCTCTGATTATCTTCATTTTGGAGAGAAGAAAGGGGGGGTTAAGGATTTTTGTCTGGTTGCCCAGGCATAAAGACTGAGGAAAGGCAAAGTTTATGCCCTTTGTACTACTCCAACATAGCCCAGTTTGTTTAAAATTAGAGGTGGGCAAACCATGCCCTGCAGGCTAAGTGGACGCCGCTGCCCAAATTTCTGGATGGCTATGATCTAAGAATGTATCGTACATTGTTAATTGGTTTAAAGAAAATCAAAAGAAGAAGAACATTTCATGACATGTGAACATCATAAGAAATTCAAATGTTGGTGTCCATAAATAAAGTTTTTTTGGAACACAGATCTGCTCATTCATTCACAGATTATCTCTGGCTGCCTTTGCCCTACCATGGGGGTTGAGTGGTCATGACAGAGGTACTATGGCCAGCAAAACCTAAAATATTTACTATCTGGGCTTCTACAGAAAAAGTTTGCCAGCGCTGTTCAGACAGATTCCTGGGCACTTTGAATGACAGAAGAAGAGACGAATTGAGTTCAGACACGAATGCACACTGTGTTGATAATCGACTTTGTTAGACATAATTAAGTACTCCCAGTTTCAGAAACATGAAACACTGTTCCGTCGCCAGCCAGGAATGGCCCCGGAAGGGTTTTAGGATTTATAAGCATCATTAAATATTGCAGTAGAGATTGTTCAGCCACTTCAGTGATTTGCCTTGAAGGTACTTAATATTTTCAAGTAAATGCCAGGGATGGGGTTTTGAATGTAACTTGAAGACTTTGCTAATTTCTTTGTCCCTTGATTACTGCATGTGTGATTACTGCAAAAAATATTTACTTTCCCCAAATTTACTCAGCTCAGGGTTGGTGGCTGTCTAATTTATCAGTGTTGGTGGTATATATCACATTTGTCCAATTCAGGTAGAAAGGAGAAGCAAAAGAAGAAAGAAAAGAAGACAACCCATTGTAGGTTCTTACGAGGTCATGGTTTTATCGCAATACACTTTTAAAAGAACATGCATGAGCAAGTTGTCTCACTTTCCAATCCAAGAATGTTTGATTCCCTTGTGATGAAAAATTCTCTTTTCCAACATGGCTGCCTTGGATTCAAGAAAGTCCTCTTGTCCTCAACGTTTTTTTCCTGCTCATGATCCTCATGAAGATGGCAGGTTGACTAGGTTTGTCCCATGTCTTCCTCAAGCTTTGCTTCTGTTGTGAACCTCTTGGACTCTTCTGGCTTAATCTTCCTCCCCACTGTTGCCATTCTATCTTAAACACCCACCTGCCTTACCTGGAGGTACATGTCTTATCATAGGATACTATCTGTCCACCTAGCTATTTCCTCTCGACCACGGGCTTCTTAAGGGGTGCTGTCTTATTTCTCTTACTTCTGTACCTCCAGCAACCTAAGGGTGTTTACCACAAAATTGATCCTCGTTAAATATTTATTGAATGAATGAGTGAATGAGTAGATAGGCTAGGGGGGACTTGCTAGGGAGAGTGCCCACTGGGGTGAAATTCTGGGACTGAAATGCATTGTTCCCATCTCCTGTGTATAAGAGAAAAGAGACAGTATCCATCAGCCCTCTGAGGAAGTTTTCTCTTGACCACAGTGTCCCTTTGAACAGAGACAGGGGGAAACAGGTCTAGAGAAGGTAAATGTGAGGATTGAGGCTTTAAAACAAGCCCACAGACTTGCTGTCAGTAACGAGAACCACTTGCGTACAGTGCCTTGTGGTCTCCATGACCCCATTTGGACCTCCATAATGACCCTGTTGGGTGGATGTTGTTTTCTGTTTTACAAGGGAAAGAAACCAAACTCAGAAAGATTATCTAACCTCTCTGATATCACTTACTTAAATAAACAGCTGAGTGGGGACTCAAGCTTGGTCTTCTCTCTAGAACCTGGCAAATATTCCTCCAGGAGAAAATCGACCTATCTTTATAGTGGTGACTTCACAGAAAAATCTAAACGCTTTTTGTTCTTGCTTTCTGGTAATCTTGACTCATATAGGTAATTATCACATTCTCACACACTCTTCTCCTCCACCAAAACAAAAGAAAATAAAACCAAAAACAGACGCATTCATGCTCTTTGTCACAGAGCTTTTAATTGCTCTCTTACAATCGTTTTAACTGTAGAAGCCTGCCCTGCAGGGATGGTGGAAAGAGCTAGAGGGAGAACAGAGTTCTGACCTCATGGTGTGCAAGGATTAACACAGGGAGAGCCAAATTCAGTCATCAGTTGCAGGCACTAGATGAGATGGGGGCTGTGGGCAATGCAGGAGAAGCTGGCAGGAACTGGCACAGAATAGATGCCGAGAGCAAGGTCACAGCCCAGCCAAAGGGTCAGAGACTGTGACTGCAAGTGAGGCTGTGGGTCGGCGTGGGAGGGAAGGTCCACCTGCCCACCGCTGCAGAAGCCTTGCCTGCTTTGTTTACTGCTGAATCTAGAAGGGTCCTGGTGTTTTCTGGGACAGAGAGGCTGCCGATTCACTCTGGCCAAGGTTCAGGGCCCAGTCAGGGGAGTGGTATAGCATTCATATCGGACCTAGTGGCTTGGGTGGGGTTTGTATGAGAGATTATGGAACCTGGCCTTTGTCTGTAGGGACACAGAGGAAAGTCTGACTCAGTGCTCTCTTTGTATCTCTCATGGTGTTGGGTACTGTGCCGGGCACACAGTAGGTGTTAAGCTCAATGAATAGCACTGCCAGCCATCCACTTCCCCAGAACCAAAGCCAGAAGTCAATTTTGGTACCTCTTTCTTTCACCCTCTGGTCAATGATATGGCTGTAATAGCTTGTAACTCTGACCGTTGCCCTCCACCCTGTAGCCACCACCCAGCCCAAGGTGACGGCACCTTTCTCGGAGTTCTGTGACAGCCTCCTATCTGCTCTCTTATTCCCTGGAGTGTGTGCCTTCTGCCACTGCCACCACTCCCAGCCTGTCCTCTACACTGCATTCAGGGATCTTTCCAAATGCAAATCTGACTATGTCCCAGAGCCCCCACTCCCTTTCCATTCTTTAAATCTCATCTCTAACATCACCTTCTTCAACCAGGTTGGGTCCTTCTGTTATTAGCTTTGTAAGCACCCTATACTGTTCCTTTCAAGCCCTTACCATGGTTTTTAATTACACATTTTTTGGCATGTGATTAATTTCTGTCTCCTCCACTAGACTTTAACTTCCACAAGGGGAAGGACAGTGTCTATTTTTTGCTCATCCATGACCGTGTTTCCCAAGCAACCAACACTTGGTGATTGTTAAATAAATAAATAAATTTTAGTGAATAAGGGAATTCATAAACAAACTGATGGATGATGTGACAGGGAGTCGTGACTCAAGGCAGCCTGCTGTGCAGGGATCAAGGGAAAACCAAACAAGACAGAACACCAGACTGAGACCTCTCACCTCCCGCGAGAAGATGGAGACTCATTTCTGAAACACCTACTTAAAAACGTGTTTCGTTATTCTAAAATGCTTCTCTAAATGGATGTAGTGAACTGAAACTGGGAATCACATAATGTAATCTGACAAAAAAAATTAAGCAAATTGGCTCCTATCTAGGCAAAAATAGACAGACTAGAAACTATAGTGTAATATTCATGGATCTTTTAGAGCAGAGAGGAGGAGAGAGTGAAGGAGCGAAGGCAGGTGTGAAGGTGGGCTCGTATCATGGTAACGTGGACTTCCTTCGGCCACTTGGTGCTTGAATGATTTTGGCTTTGGACCAAAGGCATTGCTTCTCTGTGCTGCTTTCTCCAGAAAACACGTCTCCCTCCGCTGTGCATCTCCAGGTTTCATTGCCTTCAGGGATGGTTGAGTTGACCACACTTTACAGAGGGGACCACTGAAGCTAAGTGAGGATAATAACTGGGCCAGAAGTGACAAATACATGTTTTCTCCTTAGCCCAAACCCCTCCTTCATCCAGTGCATATGTACCGCTCCATAAATGAAAACCATTCTTAGCTGTGGCCGGGAATCTATGGTTAGTCACGTTAGCTGTTGGAGATAAACATTTATCCCTCAAGTCCCCTCTGTGGGTTGATGTCCAAAGGACTACTCTAGCTCCCAGTCCCTGTTTCTAACCTCCCTTGAGTCAGTGCTTCGGGAGCAGGTGGGAAGGGGTGGGAGAGCAGAGGTGGGGGGCAGCGGGAAGAGGGGCAGAGTTGTGTTAAGAAGTATTGATAGTGCGGTAGAAAGATCTCAGGAGTTGGAGGCAGACACACTAGGGTCAGATCAGGGCTGATCTTGTAGGAATTTATTAAACCTCTCTGAGCTTTCGCTTTCCCGTCTGTGAAACAATTATAATAAGATCTGCCTTGCAGGATCACTGTAAGCATTGAATACGTAAAGTGGCCAGCAAGGACACCGTGCATACGGTTGGGAGCCATTAGTATTCACTCCCTTCCCTTTTCCTTCCTTTCTCCTTTAGGAAGTAGCATGGTGCAGAGGATGGCGAGACCCACCTGGGTGAGATCCTGCCTTGGCTATGGATTAGCTGTGCGGTCCTGCACAGATAGCTTAACTTCTCAGAGCCTCCCTTTCCTCATCTGTAAACAGGGAGGGAGGGCCATCTCCCAGGTTGAGCCTTACGCAAGATAATGCACGCACAGTTCCTGGTGCAGACTTGTGGGGTGAATTTGTTATGTGCATATTTCCTCTTCCACGTTGCTTTGTGGATTGATGGAGTGATTCATAGTTATTTGCCCATCTGGGGTGATTGAGTCTTACAACACGTACACACACGCACGGACACACACATGCGCCCACACACACTCTCGAAAGGAAATGTGAGTCCAGGAGTAGCCCCACAGAATATTAACCGAGACATCTGCTTTGACAGCCTGTCTGCACAAAGGGTTGTTTGTGGATCCCGCGTGCATTGGTATGCCAACCGTGTACCAAAATCCTGCCTCTGTACAAGGCGGAACTTCTGTCGCAGACGGACTGGGCTCTGTCTGAGCCACTCGGCTTCCCAGACATCCTGATGACAAAACTCCCTCTCTGTTATTTCCGGAAGGGTAGCTCCTTTCATTTCATTTATAAAAATGGCCATAAAAAGGAAACCCAAACCTCACATCCTAAGCTAACCCCAAGGGCGTTTTTTCTACATTTGTCCACAGATGAGGTAACATATTCCCTTTTTAGAGGTGTTCTTAGCACCACGGTTTTCTGGAAACGTGGGAAGGGTGAGTGTTCCATGTGCTGAAGAGACAGGTGCCTTCCTCTAGCATCGCTAGTTCTCTGGAAGCTCCCAAAGCAGCCATTTTCCATCACCATTATGTGAAAGCCAGAGAGAAGAGAAAGGGTTTCTATCAAAATTCTGCCTGTCCCAGACTGTGTTTAAATAACTCCCTGGTTTGAAGTCAGACCCACCTGAATTTAGTTCCCGGCTCAGCCATTTACTTACCTTGAGGAGATGTCTTAGTCTTTGTAAACCTCGATTTTCTCATCTGTAGAATGGGCGTGGGAGGAGCGTTACCACCTCATAAGCTTGTTAGGAGGGTTAAATGCTATAAGGAAGGTGCACCATCTGGCATGGACAGCATAGCCACCGGCAAAGTCCCTCCCTCCTTCCCTTCATCTTCTTAATCTGTTCAAAAGTTGAGTGACTTAGGTGTGATAATGGTAAGCTCCCTCAAACAGGGAATGATTCTAGATGGCCACCTAGCCTAAGAGGACAGCAGGTCTCCAGGTCACTTCTGGGCAGCCCTTGCAGGGCCTTGGAACCCGTTTGACGGAACAAAGCGAGGCATGTAGGAAAGCTGTGATTGCATATGCTGAGGCCTGGTCCCAGGGCACCCTCTCACCTGCTCCCCAGGCCCTACCTTCCCACTCAGTCTTTCTCACAGTCATTCTGCAGTTGTGGTCACTGAGATGAGACTTCCTTCTTTCCCACTGTGCAGGTGACATCATCTGGGCACTGAGGACCTTCTGGTGGTAGCTGGCTGCTTCCTGATTGGCTGAGGTTTAAGCAGTGCATAATGATCACGTGTCGTGTGCATAAACAGTGCTTAATGATAAGTCAGGTGTTGCTTTCTTCAGGCTGTTGCATCTCTACCCCAGCCCCGCTCCCCTGTCCCTCAGGCAGTTTTGTCTGCCCTTCCCTTTTCAGAGCGGATCAAGGGAAAAAGCACAGGTCTTGGAGTCAGACCACACATTCAGGATCAGGACCTTCATGTGTGACTTCTGACAATGATTTAACTTTTCTGAGTCCCCCTTTACTCATCTGCAAAATAGGGGGGTTATGGCTGTCTCAGTGTTTTCCAAAGGGTCTTCTATGGAATCCTGGTTTGAGAGGATGCCACAGGTATCACAAGAACAAAGAGGGATGTGACCAGATAAGTGTGGGCAACAGTGGGTCAGATGAAGACAAAGACTCTTCTGCACTGTAGGGCTTCTCTTCATGCAATGTGAATCTTCAAGAAGGGGATATAATAGTCAACATTTCCAAATTTACTATTATTATTTTTTTTGGTGAAGAAGATTGGTTTTGAGCTAACATCTGTGCCAATCTTCCTCTATTTTGTACGTGGGATGCCGCCACAGCATGGCTTGATGAGTGGTGTGTAGGTCCATGCCTGAGATCTGAACCTGTGAACTCCAGGCTGCCGAAGCGGAGCATGTGAACTGAACCACTACACCAGTAGGTTGGCCCCAAACTGATTTTACCCCATTTTCCCCACAAACAGAATATCCTCTTAGACGTGAAAGGTGATATAGTGTAGTGGTTCAGGACACTGACTTGGGAGCCAGAGCGCCCGAGTACAAGGCCCGCCTTTTCCACTTACTAGTTGTATTAGTTATTTACTGCTGCATGATAAATTAGACAAACCTAGTGGCTGAAAATAGCACATGTTTATTATCTCATACTTCCCATGGGTTAGGATTCCTGGAGAGCTTAGCTGAGTCATTGCTTCAGTCTCTCTCACAAGGCTGCAATCAAGGTGTCAGCCAGGGTTGGGGTCTCATCTGAAGTCTCTGCTGGGAAAGGATGTACTTCTAAGCCCATGTGGTTGTTGGCAGGATTGAGTTCCCTGTGGGCTGTTGGCTAGAGGCTGCCCTCAGTTTCTTGCCATGTGGGCCTCGCCAAGAGGGCAGCCTGCTTCCTCAAATCCAGCAAGGGAACAAGTCTGCCAGCGAGATGGAAGTCACAGTCTTATGTAGCCTATTCATGGAAGTGACAGCCTGTCACCTTTGCCTTATTCTCTTGGTTAGAAGCAGTCACTTGGCCAGTCTACACTCAAGGAGAGAGACTATGCCAGGGCTTGAACACCGGGAGGCAGGGCTCATCGGGGGCCATCTGAGAGTCTGCCTGTCCCACTAACATCACACATGACAACTTAACTCTGTGCCTTAGTCTTCTCATCTGTAGAACTGGGATGACAACGATGCCTTCTTTATAAAGTTGTAATTAAATGAGTTAACATATAGAAAAGTATCTGGCAAATAGCAGGCACTATATATATACTGGCTCTTATTATTACCAAGTCCGGTGTCTGGCACACTGAGAAAACACAGTCAACATTGGTTGAATGAATGAATCAAGGATTTGACTTGCACTACACGGAACACACTTTGAGAACGGCAGCCCTCCTTAGAAATGCTGCAAGGATTAAATGCAAAGAGCTATGTGATGCTCCTGGCACAGCCCCTGGTGTGTGCCAGGTCCCCACTCGATGCTAGGTCCCCATCCTACTTCGGGTTTGAATGTCCAGTCTGAGATTGGAAGCCCAGAGAAGTCAGGTCCAGTTTCCCCGTTTACTCCTCCCTCTCTTTCTCCCTCTCTCTCCCCCTCCTACACCAATAGTAATTTTCTCAGTACAGTGGCTGGTATGATGCCATGAGCAGTTAAATGCTTCATAGGGGCTGTGGATGAGGTTGGCAATGACAATTAAGTGTACTTGAGGGGACTGAGCAGCAATGGAAATGAGGCGAATGGGAATAAGAGAATAAAGATCTAAAGAAGCAGAAAAAAAGAGACAGAAAGGACCACTTTGAAGAGCAATGCTACATTTTCTCTATGTACCTAAGAGGTGATTTAACATTCACTCCTAAAATCTTGAAAAACACAGTCCTACGTTTTTCCTTCCATCTTAGCTGCTTGTAATTACTGTATTCAAAGCAGATATTCCTTCTCAGTCTTATTCTCCTCGGCAAATGTCTGCATGGCATCCACCTTTTTTGTGTGTGTGAGGAAGATTGGCCCTGAGCTAACATCTGTTGCCAATCTTCCTCTTTTTGCTTGAGGAAGATTGTCACTGAGCTAACACCTGTGCCAGTCTTCCTCTATTTTCTATGTGAGATGCCACCACAGCTTGATGAGCAGTGTGTTGGTCCATGCCCAGGATCTGAACCTGCGAACCCTGGGCCACTGAAACAGAGCACGTGAACTTAACCACTATGCCACCAGGCTGGCCCCTTGGCATTTACAATTGATTTGTTTTGCAACTTTCACTATACCTCTTGAGTTAATAAAAACAACTGACAGCTGCCCCATGCTCTACGTTTGCAGAGTGCCTTCATACACATTATCCCTTTGAACCTCAAAACAACCCAGTGAGGCCGATATTGCTATTGTCCTCATTTTATGGTGGACAGAAGACAAGGGGCCACTGAAATGAAGTGGCCTTGAGCAGATGTCAGCATCAGAACCTCTATTGCAGCATCAAACTCTGAGCCAAGGCATTCTTCCCACTGCAGTGGATACTAACAGGAAGCTGTTCATAAATTGTGGGAGATGAACTCAGGTCCTTCTATAGCAATGCCACCTGTTGGTTGCTACCGGAGGAACAAAGAGCAGCTTCGATTTTGAGGAAGAGTTCTCAAAACTCTTTCTACTGGGCCTCCTTGAGTCTCACAAGACACCTTTCTATTTTAAGCTGCCTTCTTTCAAAGCACAGAAACAATTGGGAGCCAGGCAGGGGAAGGGGAGAGCCTTCCTGGGATGGTTTCCTTGGCTTGTCAGGAAAGTTCTCTGACATCTGTTGGCTTCTGTGCCCCATGTTGGCTGTCCTCCACAGGGCAGGCACATTGCTGTGATGCCAGCCACTGGGCAGCACGTCCAGGGACTCAGGCCACTCCTGTCCCTCATTGCCCAAAAAAGGGTGACAATAACAGCCTCTGAATGTATTCCCCTTTGCTGTCTGGGAGAGACCAGTCTGGAGCACAGTTTTCTTGTGGAGATGTCCTGGATCTAGGAACCTCCTGGAACCAGGAGACCCTACCTTCCATGCCCATAGTGCTTTAGTCCAGAGGTTCTCAACCAGGAGTGATTTTGTCCCCTTTCTACCCCTCTGGGGACATTAGGCAATGTCTGGAGACAGTTTGGGTTCTTCCAACTTGGGGGAGGGGAGGGCTTGTTACTAGCATGTAGAGGGTAGAAGTCAGGGGTGCTGCTAAACATCCTACAGTGCACAGGACAGCCCCCCCAACAAAGAATGACCCAACCCCAAATGTCAGTAGTGCTGAGGCTGAGAAATTCTGCTTAGCTCTACTCTTTTAGAAGCTTCAACGGGGTTGGGGGTCCAGGTGGAAGAAGGAGGCAGCTGTGTGGTTGTCTTGGCCACTTCTGTAGGATGCTCTTTAGGGATGGGCTCAGACTGCTAAGTAGGTACTTGTTTCCGGGGCACCCCATCCCTTCTTACTCCCTTCCACTTACCTAGCCCTCCCGTGTCTGTTTAATTCTGCTTGAAACCAGTGCTGTTTGACAGGGCAGAAACGACTTCCCCGTAGTTCCTATGCCTGGCCTGCTTTTGGCCGTGGCCTTGATGGCTCTGGTTGGGAATTCATGTGTCACTGTTTGGAGAGAGTCATATTTTTTACAGCAACATAGCCCATTTTACCTTTATAGTAATTGTTTTGGAATAAGAAGTAATCATCCAGGACTGACCAACTTGCTATACTAAGCGCTCCTTCCTCACTCCTGGCAAATTGCTTTGAGAATTGAACAAAGCCCGGCTCAATCATGCAGGATATCCATTCCAAAGGATGCCGGGGAAGTGAATCTCTGTTAAGCCAGCCCGAGTCATGCCTCCTCCTCCTTCTTCCCAGGGATCAAATGGTGAGCCTGTGCTTCATCCCGCATGCCCCTCCTCTTGCGGATGGGCGCCTTAAGCCTGGGGCTTGACCAGGGCATTTGCGATGCTCATGGGGCTGCATAGGAAACTTGGAGCAACAGACTGTTCTGTTAAAGAGCTTTTGGTCCTTGGGGCTGACGTCAGAGTCGGCGCTTTCCACGTGGCTGTTGAAATTAATTTATGGCAGTCTTTCCCTGACATAGCTTTTGTGGATGTTAAATAGGTATTGCATGAAAAAGTAGTCAAATGAGTTTGGAGAATCCGTGTTCTTTTCCGCAGGACTTCCGATGGTCTTTAAATTGTTAACCAACTGTGTGAATTGTTAAGAGGAGGATTATAGCATGTAGTAGTCCACACATTTATTTGGTCTCAGAACTCTATTTTTATGGAGCATCTCCCATGATCAGTGATCCACAGGATGGGATTTTGGAATATTGCAAAGGGAAAGGGTTTATCTCCTCTCCTCTTTTTTCCCTCCCCTCCTCTCCTTGTTCCTTTCTTTCTCTCTCTCTCTCTCTCTCCCTCTCTCTCTCTCTCTCTCACACACACACACACACACACACGCACGCTCAATTGGAGGGGGAATATGCTTCCAGGAAATGTAATGAGTTTTTTTCCTTGTCTTGAGCTCCTTATATAGATATGATCCTAGATCGTTGTCTTAAAGAAGTCCTCTTTTTATTCATATAACTTCAAAAGTGCTGCTCCCTCTCCCTGTAGGGAGTACTCACCATCCCTTTCCCCAAGCTAACTCCTGCTCGCTCACCTTCCAGGGCTCAGCTTAAAGAGCACATCATCGGAAAAGCTCTTCCTGACCCTCCTCCCAGTGGAGATCTGGGACCACATCCCATGGAGCTCAGCTCCTCATTAGCTGCACGAACTCACGGGTTCAGCTGTCAACATAAGATTGAGATGTGTTAATTATCCTCATCTTGGTAGTCATTTCACAGTGTATATGTTTATCAACTCCTCATGTTGTACATGTTAAATATATACAATTATGCTTGTCAATTATTTATTTATTCCTTGATAAAGCCGGGAAAAATTTTAAAAATTAGAAAATTAAAAAATAAAAAGATTTTAAAATTAAAAACAAGATAGCCTATACATATGATTTCTGCATGCACCTGGCGTTTGTATTTGAAGTCCAAGAAGAGGGTGGTGGTTACTCGGTGCTTGAAGGATGATGGCAAGGCTAGGAGTCGGCAAACCCAGTTCTTAGGCAGAGATCTTCCCTCCAGCTGGAGCGGAGGTCCCCCCCCCCCCCCCCCCCCCCCCCCCCCCCCCCGGAGTCCTGCGCTGTGTGGAGGTCTGCCTCCAGGCAGCCGCTGCTGCTGCCCCACGGCAGGGAGTCAGGAGCCCAGGGTTCCAGGCACACTTTAAATACCCTCTCAAGGCCTGAGGTCTGTGATTATGCAGGTGATGGAGCTGTAACATGCTGATCTCCTAGAGAATTATTTCCATTTCTATGATCTCCCCACAAACCGTATTATAGAGACTGTTGCCGCCTTGGCTGTTAACTATGTGATTGGGAGTCAAAATGAACGGGATAGCATGAGCTAACATCCCCGCAGCACCATAAGGTTTATGAGTCAAGTCTCAGAGCAGCCCTGTGAGCCCATTGTCTCTGGATGATGCTGAAACCACAGCCGTTCTATTCATCCTCTTACTCATTGAACAGATACTGATGAGTTTGACCCTGAGCCAGGCTCCATCCATGCTGGGTGTGGGGCATTTAGAAATGAATAGGATAAGGTCTTTACCCCCAGGGGCATCATCCTCCACTTCTCCAAACCAAAAGCTCCAACCTCTCCCCCGCTGCACCTCCAGTCTGCAGCCGGGTAAAATTGAACCTCTTGAGTTCACTCACTTTCCATCGCTGCCGCCATTACTCTAGTTCATCCATGTCACCTCTTGCCTCAGTGGTCCAGCTCCTTCCTTTACAGGTGAGGAAATTTAGGAGGCTCTTTCTCCTCCTCTCCCCAGGCCCTCACCTTGGCGTGTGGAGGAGGGAACTTTTGCATCCTGCCTCTCTCCTCAGGGGAGTGCTGCTGTGTAAGCTCAGTTCCTCTCTCTGCCCTCTTACTTGTTTCTCTTCCTCTAAAGCAGAGGATTGGTTTAGTCATGTTTTACTGGCGGGCAGGGTTCCTGGTGTGTCCACTCTGTCTTTTTGACATGTTTGTCCCAGGATTCAAAGAACTCTGATCTCACCCCTTGCCTGACCAGGTGGGACATCCTTGAGGTCCTGGGGGTCTAAGGTCTAAATTTGGGGAGGGAGCAGGAGGTCTCTACATTGGCCGCAGTCCAATTTGTGTTTGCCCTTCCAGCTTTGTCAGAGGGCTCTTCCTTTTGGGCGTTAATGGGTACAAAAGCTGCCCATTAGTAAATCTTATACTCTTTTTCCTCTTGTGGGTCTTTCGTGGAGAGGAAAAAAGGCGGGTGTCAGTGTTCTGGCCCCAACCCTACCCCAGACCTCTAAACTTAGAGGCAGAGAGGGTAAGGGGCTCACTCAAAGCTGTGGGGGCTCTTGGCAGATATGGGACTTGAACTGTGGTCTCTTGGCCCAGTGCTGTTTTCTCCACATCTCTCTCTCCTCAAATGAGCAGAGCTCACCTTTGGCGCTCTGCTTGTTGAAAAGAAGATACAGCCATGTGGACACAAAGATAAAAAAATGGACTCTGGACCAGAGATACTGTGGTGTCTGAATTTCTAATCTCCCCTGATGTCTTAGTTGCCTCATCTGGAAGCAGGCTTAATCACGGTATCTTCCTCCTAGCGTTATGATGGGCATGAGAAGAGATCATCCATGGAGCGTGCACAGCATAGTGCCTGGCAGAGAGTAAGTGCTCAATAAATGTTACCTATTTTTATTTCCTACCAAATGAAACGATCAAAAGGCTTTCAAGATGGAAAAATCTGGGCCAAGAAAAGGAAAACAGAGTCCAGCAGATGTGAAGTACAAGCCGAGGTGTTTCCCTAATGACCAGTGAGAGCACCAGCTCTGGTTTCAAGGAGCGGTAATTCCCATCTGGAACCCACCTGGGTATTGTAACTCTTCCCTGCTGGCCGTGCGGCCCAGGCTGAATGCTCTCAGTGTATGCGTCTAGAACACCACAGGCGCTAATATCTATAAATAGGGAGGAAGCCAGAAATGAGAGCTCATTAAGTTCTCACTGACTGCTGAAAAGTAAATTAGAAAAAATAAACAGAGCCGAACATTTGTGTAAACCTCAATCTTTTTGATGTTTTTCAATTAGCCGAGCCATTTTTCATGTGAAAAATTAATAGCTGTCATGTGCCACCTGGCTATAGAATCCAGTGACAAATTTGTTTTAATGACCGCTGTCATATCTCTGGAGTTAGCTAGGCGTGACCAGTTACAGGCCATCTGGGGTGGGAGGAGGCAAAAGGGAGGGAGTTGGCCTTTCCCTCTGATGCGCCAGACACTGTGCTGATCTCAGGAGGTACACCATCCACTGAATTTCCTCCAGGGCCTGGTGAAGCCATTATTATCCTCCTTTTATAGATGAGGTTCAGAGAGGTGAAGGAACTTGCCCAAGGTCACACAGTAGATGAGCAGGGCAGTCTGATTCTACAGTCTGTTCTATTAAGCCACACTGCGCAGAGGGAGAAAGATTCAGCAGGAAGGCAGGAGGTGTCTGGGAGGCTCTAGCGGGCAGCCTGAAGCAGGGGTGGGGCTGGAATGAAGTGAAGGCAGTTGAAGTGGGCGGAGTCCAGCTGCAGGAACTCTGGTGTAGGAGATACTTAGGATTCTGTTGGCAGGGAGCTCTCTCTGAATAACAGAGTACCTGCCTCCAAACAGGGGCTCCAGTCACTGGGAGAGGGACAGCAAGAGCAAGGCAGGAGTCAGGCAGGATGTCTGTCCAAGGGGGGCCCTGGGTTAGCAGGTACTCAGCAAACGTTCAGTAAGACCATTGAGCAGTTTATGAGAATAAGGCCTTAGAGGCCGACACCGGGGCCCGAGGCCCATCTCTGATGCTGGAGCAACCCCATGAGGGTGGGATAGCAGCAAGGACGGCTTTGTGCTGAGGCCACATTTTCAATCTGGGGCTGCCTTGGCTTGGGGGAGTGAGGGAGGCACAGAGCCGGCATGCGCGGTCAGAGACCTTAGCCTGGGCAGAGCTGGAGCAGGGGTGCAGAGCTGGGAGCAGGCAGGGCCTGACCTCCATGACGACAGCCTTCACCGATTGCTGGACGGGCCTCTTTACACTCAGCATCTTTCTTCACGAAACAGCATCAGGAGAAAGACACTACTATCCCTTTTTGTAGATCAAGAAGCAGAAGTTCAGAGAAGTGAGGTAACTTGCTTAAGGACACACAGGGGCCAGCTGACAGAGTAGAAATGCAACCCAAAGACCTGTGTGTGTTCCACCTTCCCCCTTCATGCCAGCTCCCTGCCATCCCCACGCAAACAGATGATTACTTTCTCCATCCACTCCTTCCTCCCTGCGCAGAGGTGCAGAAACAGCAGCAGCCCTAGCTCTGATTTCTTGGGCATTCTAACCTGGATGGAGGAGATTGCCTTGGCTGTAGGGACAAATCTGCTGAGGATGGCGCACACGTGGACGTCCCAGACTGAAAGTGGGACCACTGGATCCGACAGTTGCAGCTTATCCTTCCTTTTGGTAACGCACGACTGGGCAAGAGAAGAAAAAGACGCTGCCCAAGCAATCCTTTCATTTCAAAGAGAATTTCTCCAAGGTGTAGGATCAGTGGATGCGATCCCGGCTGTGGCAGGTCTCTGCTCCGGGGAAGGGCAGTTTAGGAACGGCTCTGCCGTGAGGCAGGGGAGGGACCCAGTGACCTCGGCAGGGTTTCTTGCAGCCACAGGTCCTCTCAGGAGTTTTGCTGATTGGTTTGAACTTGACTTTGAACCTGGTAGTAGATAGAGGTGTTAAGGTTTTACAAAGGTCTCTCTTTCTATTTGGTTTCCTTTCTATTTCTAATTACTGAAGTTTAGAATTACTCCGTTTGCCCTTTCGTAGTTTGGTGACTGCTATTTTTTGTTGTTGCTGTTTCTTTTGGCCATTTGAATATTCTTTGATGTCTACACCAGCAGACTCCTGGAATTCGCACTCTTCTTCCTGACGTTTCTGGAGAGACGGTACTTGTTCCAGCTCTGGCCTTGCTGGCCGACTGTTAAAAGTCAGTTCTCTCTGTCTCTGTCTCTGTTCCTCTCTCTTTTCAGCATTATCTATCTACCAATTCATCCATTCATCGATTAAGCCATTCGTCTGTCTAACTATCCACCAATTATTCCTCCAGGCATGCCATGGCTCTGCGTTAGCAAAGATTAAGATGCTTGGCTAAAGGATGTAGACCACTCATGCTTCCCGATAGGCATAGAAACCAAAGGGAGTTAAAAGATACAGGGAAAACTCAGTTAATCTCAAACCTCATCTGACTTTATTCACTTTCTTCCCCTAAAGTGTTCTTTTGTCTGTGTTGGAGACAGAGAAGAAGGAAAATCAGACACGTTGACTGGGGTTCTAGACTCCACCTCTAGAGGGCAGATTTGTAAGTTTGAAGAAAGGAGGGTGGCTACTCAAGGATCTTGAGATCAGGTAGTCAGGGGCCAGAGTGGCTGTGATGCTGCTGCTGGTTGATCCCTCCTGAGTGACCAGAGCAGGCCTCTGCGTCTCCGCCCTAGATCCCAGGTGAGGGTTTGGGAATCATTGCTCACCCTTGATCAGCTTGTCCTTCATCTTTGGCATCGTTCCATACATTCCTGACTCCAATAAATAGTCTTGGAATGGGAAGGTCCTGAAATCCTCTCCAGGCACCGATCTGTCTCTCTTTGTGGCCCTGCAAGAACGCCGGACAAACCTCTGGTGTCCCAGGGCTGCGGTTTCTCTGCTTCCCTCCGTTCTCCCAGAATATTCTGGGTTGAATGAAATCGTGTTGCTTCGTCCTTCTATTTCCATCAACACGTGGAAGTGGATTTTATATAATGGCTATTAAAAAAAGTTCTTAAATATTTGAATTCTACTTCAGGCAGTTCTGCTGAATTTAAAGCCCCATATTGACAAGTTTCTTTAATAGTGTAATATCAAAAAATAAAGCTTGATGTTGTAATTTTCTGCAGTAAAAAAAAAAAGGATATCTCTCTTATAATATGTTGTTTAAGGTTGCGAACTGTCCTTTCTTCAAAGGGATCATTTTAAGAGTGAGGAGTTTGAAGTCAGATCCGTTGGGTTCAAATCCTGACTTCACCACCAATTTGCTGTGTTACGATGAACAAATTGCTTAACCTCCCCCTGCCTCAGTTTTCTTATGTGTAAGATGTAGAAAGAGTGCTAGTAATTACTATGGTTTGGCTAGTGATGCTGTGGATTGGCTTGCTCGATCTCCATGCCACCCTCCTTCCAGGCTGCCTCCCTGTACTTTAGAGCCTGGAAAGCTAAGTCTACGTTTTCCAGATGCCCTTGCAGCCACGGTTCAGAATGCAGTGTAGGGTTTGCTAATCAGAGACGTTTGCCTGGGATTTGGAAGGCCGAGTGAGGAGGAGGCACAGACCTTCCTCCTGCCCCTTCTGCTGGTAATCAAGGGTGTGGAGCAGCAAGAGCTTTTGCAGCAACGTTCCGGTATCCTGTCCCCAGCCTCCTGGGATGAGAGGTAGTTATGGGAACAGCAGTGGGGGTGAAGGATCCTTGATCCTGGTTTCCGATGGCTGACTCACAGCGATGAGCTGTGCTGTGGACTCAGTAGTTCAAGTGTCGGCCTCAGGGGAACACCTCCCAAAGTTGACCAGGTCTTATTGTCCTGGAAATCAGTCTCGGGCACCTAGACAGCCCTTCTAATGACTTTGTGGTGCCCAATTTCCTTTATGACATCCCTTCCTGCTTAAAAGACCCGGAGTTGTTCCACTTTCTTATACTGACCCCCGAGTGATGCAAGTACCTTCCCGGGTTGTTGTGAGAATTCAGGGAGGTCACGAAAGAGCTAAGCGTCAGGGCCTGGCACGTGGTTGCATAGTCAGTGTTTCAGAAACATCAGTTATGATCACCTTTGCTGTTCCCGTTATTCTATTCCAAATTCTTGTCCTCCCCTGGTCCTGGGAGCACAGCTGAAAACAATAGGCAGCCTTCATCTTCCAAAAGGTCTTACAGTCCAGGGGACTTAAAATGAGATTCATTTTTATGAATTGATTTTAATGATCAATAATAGTTCCTTTTATTTACTTATTTATTTATTTTTGAGGAAGATTAGCCCTGAGCTAACATCTGCTGCCAATCCTCCTCTTTTTGCTGAGGAAGATTGTCGCTGAGGTAGCATCTTCCTCTACTTTATATGTGGAATGCCTGCCACAGCATGGCTTGATGAGTGGTGTGTAGGTCTGTGCCCGGGATCCAAACCAGCGAACCCTGGGCCCCCAAAGTGGGGTGCGTGAACTTAACTGCTACGCCACTGGGCCAGCCCCAGCAGTTCTTTTAAAAAAATACTCCATTCCTTTTTTTGAAAAAATAAAAAGCTGGCCAACCAACATCACCAGGTCCCTCATTTTTTATTTTTTCACGCCTGTGAGTACGGAACGCCTGGGAATCCCCATCCTAGATGGCACCCCAGCCCCTGACACCATACCCTGTTCCCAGAGGCCAGGCCTCATGCTGCTGGGAGCAGCCCATGAGCTTCGGGAACCCAGGGAAGCCCAGAGCTCAGCTCCTCCTTCTGTGACTGCACTTGGCCCGGTGACTGGCAGGAGCAGGTCTCGGGGAAGCAGGATGAATGAATGAACAGCTGGATGCCCTGCCTGACACTGGTTTCCCATCCCAGCATCTGGGCCAGCATTTCTCAGCTATGCCCAGACATTAGAATCACCGGGGAGCTTTAAAAAATTCTCATGCTCAGGACTCAACTCCATGATTTAATCAGTCTGGAGTGCACCCCTGACCTCTGTAATTTTTTTTTTTAAAAGTAGACTTATTTTTTTTTTTTTAAGATTTTATGTTTTTCCTTTTTCTCCCCAAAGCCCCCCAGCACATAGTTGTATATTTCTCGTTGTGGGTTCTTCTAGTTGTGGTATGTGGGACGCTGCCTCAGCGTGGTCTGACGAGCAGTGCCATGTCCGCGCCCAGGATTCGAACCAACGAAACACTGGGACGTCTGCAGCGGAGCGCGCGAACTTAACCACTCGGCCACGGGGCCAGCCCCTGACCTCTGTATTTTTTAAAGGCCCTTTGATCCCCTGTCTCCCACCAGCAGCCCTACGAATCACTTCCTGCAGGACCCCACAATATAATGATTAGCTGTAGGTATGTAAATCCTATTGGAATCCATTGCAGTGGTCCCAGCGGTCTGCTAAGAAGCAGCAACATCGACCAGTTTGTGTTTAGCCTTCCTTTGTTGTCTCTCCACCCTGAGCGGGGCGGGCATGACATGGGTGGGGTGAAGACCCAGTGACGCGGTGAGTTTGGTGAGAGGTTCCTCCTTCGCCCCCTCAGTTCCAGGATCTGCTCTTGGGCTTCTCTGAGGCCGTCCTCCTGACACCCGCCAAAGAACTTGCTTCATTCTGACTTCCTGGGAGTGGCATCCTTGGGAAAGATAGCCTCTGTGCACGCCCCCATCCCTTGGAAACATGTAGACATTTTGCTATTATTGTTTAAAGAATGATTATTGCTGGAACCTTTTGTGCGTTCACAATGTAGAGAGAGGAGTAGTTTGGCCAAGAGTCTGTCTGAGTATTTCCGTCTTCTTCCGCAGGAGTCTCTGGTTCTGGGGGCTGCCTCCCGCCCGTCCTATGCAGTGTGGTGGGCAGTAGCTGGAATCCATTCCAGTCATTGCAGTCTACGTTTTGCACGTGCTGTGAGGGCGCTGGGGAATCAGAGATGGACAAGAGCCGGTGCCTGCCTTCCAGGCTTTCACAGCCAAGTCCAAAAGGGCAGCAATGTCACTGCAACCCCAGAAGCATTTATAGGGAAAAGGCAGACTGCGGTTGAACAAAGCTAGAGTCTTAAAGGGAGAATGGACATTTGCCAAGTGGAGAGGGAGGGGAAGGGCATGGCTAGCAGAGGAAACAGCCTTGGCAAAGGCACAGAGGCAAGCTGTAGGGCACAAAGCGGGAGCGACAGCAGCAGCGGGAAGAGGCCAGGTCATGAAGGTCCTCCCAGCCAGGCTCAGGAGCTGGGATGTGGTCCTGGGAGAATGGGGAGCCATGGAAGGGTTTAAGCAAGGCAATGACTTACCAGAATTTGCCTAATAGAGGGATTCCAGGCAGGACTGTGTGGCGGAGAGGCACAGTGTTGGATGCAGATCCCCAGATTCTTATCCTTGCTGTGCTGCGTAAATAACCAACTGTCCTTGGACTAGTCGCCTCGCTTCTTTCACCCTCAGTGTCCTATAAAATGGGCATGATAACAAATTATAATATCCTCCTATCCAGAGGCAGAAATACAGTAGGAAATCTAAAGGAAATGTGTGTCCTTGAGCAGCTGGGCCTATTCTGGGTGCTGGTGTTCGGGGTTTAGAATCCCTTTGAGTGGGATGTGCGAAGTGGGCTGGCTCTGCTCTGTGTGGCAGCAGATGTAAGGCTGCCTAATCCCCTGTACATTCTAAGCCTCCCCACCCCTCACCCCTGCAAGGCTCCTGTCCCCACTGCAGGTGGCTCGTCTCGGGTGCTTTCTAGGGAGAGTGCACTTCCAGGTGGCACATTGCCCTCTCCTCCCCAAAGAGGGATGGGGATAGGCAGGCTCCCCTTTGGCGCCCTCAATGGCATGATTGCCTGCCCTTGTGGGAGGAGGTGGGAAAGTCATGCACATGTGCCCAGGGGAACTTCATGGCCCCAAGGATGCTCAGAACAAAATTGAAGGAAACTGTTTCAAGAAACAGAGGTGGCTTCTTGCTGAGGTCAGTGGTTTGTATTGTCATAAATAGGCCAGGATGGTGTGGAGAGGCCTGGTGGGCAGCTCTAAGGAGAGGGTGGGTGGAGCTGCCACCATCCTAGTCACTTGTGCCTGCATGAGGCAGTCAAGAATTTCCTCATTCCGAGTTCTTGTCTTGACACCTGTTTGCTGTGTGATCTTAGAAAAGTCCCGCAACCTTTCTGGCATTTGTTTCTTTATTTGCAAACAGGGGTTTTGAGATCCTTCGTAGTTCTAAAATTCTGTGGTGTTAATAACTACACTAGGGGCTGGCCCCATGGCCGAGTGGTAAGTCCATGTCCTCCACTTGGGCAGCCCAGGGTTTTGCCAGTTTGAATCCTGGGCACAGACATGGCCCTGCTCATCAGGCCATGCTGAGGTGGCGTCCCACATAGCAGAGCCAGAAGGACCTACAACTAGAATATACAAGTATGTACTGGGGGCTTTGGGGAGAAGAAGGGGATAAAAAAAAGAAGAAGATTGGCAACAGATGTTAGCTCAGGGCCCATCTTAAAAAAAAAAAAGAAACAAGTTAATATCTGGTAATTGGAAATAACAGCTGGACTTTAGTAATAAGAAATTATACTTGAATCAAGTAACTGGAAATACTGAAACAATTTATTTTAATATGTTCTAGGGTTCTGACTTTTCATTATTTCCAGCTCACCTCCCCCAGTCCTCTCAAAGGCCTCTAATTAGCTCATAGGCCTTTGGGATGATGGTGATCGAACCCAACTTATGTGAGATGCATTCAGGCCCAAGATGGAGGGAGTCTTGGCTTAGTGGTCCTCAAGCTCTAGCAGGCATTAGTGTAAAAATGCCCAATACTTGAGGGGGCCTGAGGGAGACCCCTACTGTATTAGTCTGCCAGGGCTGCCATGACAAAATACCACGGACTGAGTGGTTTCAAAAATAGAAATTTATTGCTCACAGTCCTGGAGGCTGGAAGTCCAAGATCAAGGTACCTGCAGGGCTGGTTTCCCCTGAAGGCTCTGTCCTTGACTTGTCTCTACATTCTCCCTGTGTCCTCACATGGCCCTTCCTCTGTGGGCCCTCTCCTGGTCTCTCCCTCTTCTTAGAAGGACACCAGTCCTATTGGGTTAGGACCCCACCCTCATGACCTCATTTAAGCTGAAGTCCCTCCTTAAAGGTCTCATCTCCAGGTGCAGTCACATTGCGGGTTAGGGCTTCAACCTATGAATTCTCAGGGCACACATTCAGTCCATAACACTTATAACCCCCAAATTCTAGCATTGTGGGGAAGTAGAATTGAAGCCAGATGATCTGAGTTCAAGTTGCCTCCTTCCCTGACCCCACACTGCTCTTGGGCTAGCTCCTTCCCTTTCTGGGCCTGCTTTTTATTTATTTTGATTTGATTTGATTTTACTTTTTCTGGTGAGGAGGATTGGCCCTGAGCTAATGTTTGTTGCCAATCTTCCTCTTTTTGTTTGAGGAAGATTGGCCCTGAGCTAACATCTATGCCGATCTTCCTCTATTGTGTATGTGGGACGCCGCCACAGCATAGCTTGATAAGCAGTGCGTAGGTTTGTGACCAGGATCTGAACCCTTGAACTGTGGGCTGCCAAAGTGGAGCACACAGACTTAACCACTACACCACCAAGCTGGCCCCTAGGGCCCACCTTTTAGAGTGAAATGACAGGGTTTGAGCAGAAGTCCCCTCTGGCTGAGCCATTCTAGGTTCCTAAGGGTCAGGACACAGTCTAAGGAAGGGGAACCCAGCAGGTTCTGTGTCTGTGCAGCGCAGATGTCAGGGCAGGGTCCACATGTGGGCTTATGTGAGTGCCGTCCAGGGTTGCTGCCCTGCAGGGTTTCTGGGTCTGATTTTTTATGACAAAACAACATTTTTCTCTTTGCATCGACTTCAATGGCAAGATCCCTGCTGCCACACCCTTTTGGGATTCCTTTCACGTGCTCATAGCTTGATGGCTTGAGAGGACCACTCCCCATCAACCCAGCTGGGACTTGATAATCTTATAGAGACCAGTGAATGACGCACTTCCCAGGAATCCTAGTGTGGTGGGACAAGCTGCGGGCTGCGGGTCAGAAGTCTTGGGTCCCAGGTCTGTTACAAGATTCAGCAGCTCCTCCTGGCTCCCTACCTATAAAATGATTTAGGGTGAGCTCACTGACTTCTCGGCAACAGGGATGGGAGATGGTTTGTTTTTTTCAAAATTTTTTTCTGGCTTTATTTGCATATAATTGACATATAACACTGTGTGAGTTTAAGGTGTTCAACATGCTGATCTGATACACTTATATATTGCAAAATGCTCGCCACTGTAGAGTCAGCTAACGCCTCCACCACATCACATAGCTACCATTTCTTTTTTATGGTGAGAACATTTAAGATTTACTCTCTTAGCACCTTTCCAATATATAATACAGTATTATTAACTATAATCACCATGCTGTACATTAGATCCCCAGAACTTACTCCTCTTATAACTGGAAGTTTGCACTCTCATCTCCCCAACCTCCCAGGCCCTGGTAATCACCATTCTACTCTCTGTTTCTTTGAGTTCAGCTTTTTTAGATTCTGGTACCAGCCCTGATACTGGTTTCCCTACATTAAACCCAGCATATGTGGGGTTAAAACAAAAGCACTCATTCCCTGCTTACTCCCTGGCTTCCTGGCTCCAGAATCCACTATCCTCCCTGGAGACAAATGGCCAAGGATTACTACCTGGATTTGTTATCTTCTCCCCACAAGGAGCTACAGGCTGGTGGGAAAGCTGCTGACCAGCAAGGCCATATGCTCCCCCTCCTCTCTCTAAAACCCCAAATAAAAACTCTTCCTTTTAGGTTTTCAGGGAGTTTGGGATTTCAGTGTTAGCTGCCCTTTCTCCTTGCTCAGTTCTGTGCAATAATAAAATTCCTGCTTTCTTCCACCACACCCGGTGTCAACAGGTGCTCAACGGGTGAGCAAACTTGCTTCAGGTTAGATATCACTTCCACATGTAAGTGAGATCATACAGTATTTGTCTTTCTCTCTCTGGCTTATTTCACTTAACATAATGCCCTCAAGGTCCGTCCACGTTGCTGTAAATGCCAGGATTTCCTTCTTTCTCATGGCTGAGTCATACTCCTTTGTGTATATATATGTATGTATGTATACACCACATCTTCTTTAGCCATTCATCCATTGACAGACACTTAGGTTGTTTCCACATCTTGGCTCTTGTGCGCAATGCTGCAGTGAATGTGGGGGTGCAGACAGGGGGGGAATTTTGAGTCCCCTTCTGGCATGGATGTCTTAGGATTCTTCATGCCCTCTAAGAGCAATTCTTTGCTTTTCATATTCAAATAGACTTGCCCTTGCATCTCTTTTCTCTTTTACCCCATCCAGTTGGCATCACTCAAAGTTCCTTTTAAGATTTTATGACTTTTCTGAAATTATTTTCCAAGTCTGACTAGCTCTTTGATCCAGCCTTTGTGTCTTCCTTTGGCACTGCGGGTAGGAGGCGAGCGGGCCGCGCTGGGGGCAGGCTTCCTTCTGGGCCACTGACAGTTGCTGTGGCCGTGCAGGGCTATCATTACTGTCATCGTCTCTGCACAGGCAGAGTTAGGTTTTGATCACCTTACTCTGGTTTGAGAGCTGTTGTGTGGTTGCTCACGGAACAAATGCTTTGAGTTTCTTCCTGTGTCACCCTGCAAAGAATTTTCCCTGCTACTTCACGCTGGACCCTAAGCTCCCTGAACGAATGGGCAGCTGTAACGCTGTGTTGTGTTTGAGTGCTGACAAAGGACCAGGAGATCAGAAATTGGGGTCCAGGAGATGGGAGCCCTCCTTTCTCTATATTTCCTATCTGTAGAGACTCTTACACTTTAGCGTCTTAATCCTTGAACCTGATTTGTAGTCCTCTTTCAGGGCTGCCATAACAGAACACCACAAACTGGGTGGCTTAAGACAGTAGAAATCAGGGTGCCCCAGGGCCAAGATCCCTCTGAAAGCTTAGGAGAGACCCCTTCCTTGCCTCTTCCTACCTTCTCGTGGTTTGTGGCAATCGGCGTTCCTCGGCTTGCAGATGCCTCACTCCAATCCCTGCCTCCTTTCCCGCATGGCCTTCTTCCCTCATGTGTCTGGGTGTTTCCTGATAAAGACACCAGACATTTTGGATTAAGGGTCTATTCTCCTCCAGTATGACCCCATTTTAACTAATTACACCTGTAATGACTCTGTTACCAAATAAGGTCACATTTTCTGGTAGTGGGGGTTAGGACTTTGATTTTTTTTTTTTTTTTGGTAGGGGAAGACAATTTAATACATAACATCACTATAAGTGAGATCCTGATTTTTATAGATGAGAAAACAGGCTCAGAGAATTTCGTGACTCCTATAAATTCATATGTACGGCAAGTAGCAGAGTCAGAATTCGGGGTGTAACTCACCCGGTTCTGATGCCCACATGTTCCTTACTATAACAGGGCATTTCTACTCACAGCCTCTGGGTCACCTGGATCAGAAGCACCTGGGGCAGGGGGTGCTTGTTACACACACCTGGGCACAGGGAAACTGCATTTTTAGTGAGCTGCCCAGATGCTTCTGAGGCATGCAAAAACTAGGGAACTCCTGCATTACGTCTTGGTTCCCGTCTTGGGCTGAGGGAGGTGGTGAGTTGAAGAGCTGCTGGCTGTCCAGATGGGAAGTGGTGGGTGGATGAGTATAAGAGCCAAGGTCTAAACAGCTGGTTCTCGCTCTCTACTGTGAACATGTACCATCCAGGGATCTTGTTAAAATGCAGATTCATATTCAAGAGGTCTCGGGTGGGAGCTGTGTTTCTGCATTTTTAGCAAGCTCCCAGGCCATGTTGATGCTGAGTTTCCACGGACCACATTTTGATTCGTGGGGCTTTAAGAGGCCGTCCTAGACGAGACATTGTTACCGAACCTGAAGTGAGTTCGCTCACCCGTTGCGCAGCAAGCCAATCTCTGACACCGGGTGTGGTGGAAGAAAGTAGGAACTTTATTTTTGCACAGCGCTGAGCAAGGAGAGAGGGCAGCTAACGCTGAAATCCCAAACTCCCCGAAAAGCTAAAAGGGAGGGTTTTTATTTGGGGCTTTAGGTAGGGGAGGGGGAGCGTATGGCCTTGCTGGTCAGAGCTTTCCCACCAGCCTGTCTTTGGCCTTGAGACACTTGCAGAGAGGAGGGAGCTCGTGACCTTGCTGGTCAGCAGCTTTCCCACCAGCCGTATCTCTTTGTGGGGAGGAGATGGTCCAGGTGCTTGTCCTTGATGGTGTCTGTTTCCATGGAGGATAGGGGATTCTGGAGGCAGGAAGCCAGAGAGTAAGCAGGGAATGAGTGTTTTGGTTTTAACCCCATATATGCTGGGTTTAATGTGGGGAAACTGATACCAGGGTCGGTATCAACATGGAGGGTGATGAACCAAGTGTGGATTCTCCATCCTGGCTGCAGTTTTGGACCCCTGGTGAATTTTTGACGTACCAATCTCCAGGGGCCATCCCTAGAGAGTGTTGGTATTTTGTAAAAGCTCCTCAGGTAATTCCATTGTGTGGCCAAGGTTAGGAAACACTACTGTGAAGCAAGATGAGGGACATAAGAACACCCACGTAGAAGCGGGCGTCGGCTTTTCCCTTGCCCTGTATGACTTCCTTTGGAAAGTCTCTGTCTCACCCCACTGACTTGCTGCTGCTAATCCCGCGGCTGGATTCAGAGCCAAGGAATGAGGTCTAGTTCACCTGCCTGGAGGGGATGGGGTGAGGGGCTGTCCCTGTGCCCTGCTAGTGTTTACGCAAGACCATGGGGTGCTGAGCTGCAGGCTGATGGGGGTGTGAGTTTTCCCAGGGGCCCTGGAACTCAGAATGCTGTTCCTTCCTAGCTGGAGTTCAAACCCCTGACTTCCTCTTTTAAAGTATCCCCTCCCTCGTCCACCAGCCCTTTACTCTCCAACTCACTTCCCTCCTCCTGCCATTGGACGGCTTCTCTGATGAGCCCACCACACCCAAGCAGTTCACACTGGGTGGGGTCCGCTCCAGTGGGCAGTGTATGGGTTGTGTTTGTTTGACTTCCGTCCCTAACAAGCCCTCCGGACTTTGACCTGGATTTGACCGTCATGTTAAACTGTCTCTGGGGCCCTGTAGTGGGAGGTAGTTTAGAGCAGCAGTTAAAAGCTTTGGCTTCAGGCCAATCTGAGGTTTCTGCCCAGCTCTGCCTCCCTCTAGGCTGTGGTCTTGGGGTAGCTTTTTAACCTGTGTCTCAGTCTCCTCATCTATAAAATGGAGCTGAACAGTAGTTTCTATCTCACAGGGATAATGACAATTGAACAGGATGATTTATGGAAAGCATCTAGGACGGTGCCTGCACATGTAAACGTGTCTTCATAGCGCAAGTCTCCGGAACCTGGGTGACGCTGACCGCAAGGGCCCTCTGCTGCCCAGGGCTCAGGACCCTGCTGGTCTGCCTCTGTCCCAAGAAAAGGGCAAAATGGGCAGGTTTGAAAAGAGTCCTTGGGTCAACTCATTCCTCATGTGATCCGTCTGTTCTTTTCTATTCTTCTTCTCTCTTATCTGCTCTTAATTTTTTTTTTAAACCACACTTCTGGAGTAAATTGAATTGTCATTCAATGAGACAATATGATGCAGTGGTTGAGAACAGGGCCTCTGGAGCCCACTACCTGGCCTTGCAATGGCTCTTTAGGAGCTATGTCGGCTTGGGCAAATTTCTAACGTCTCTGCATCTCAGCTTCCTCATCTGTGGAACGAGGATAATAACAGGACGTGTCTTCTAGGGGTGCTGAGACAGTGCAGGGAAAGTACATAGGACAGAGCCTGGCACAAAGACAATACTCAGTCTCTATGACTTATTGCTGACCACAAACCCTATGTTATGAGACTTCCCATCTCTTTTAATCCTAGAACTACCCTGTGAGGTAGGAGGTGTTATCTCATTTCACAGATGAGGAAATGGAGGCTCAGAGATTTGGGGACTGGCCCAAGGTCATAGAACTAGTGAATGGTAGAGCCAAGATTTGAACCTTGGACTTTTAGCTAAAAATTCTGAGGTCTTTCTTCTCTGGGAGTTCTTAATCTGGGGACCAAGAACACCTGGTGGATTATCTGTAGGTTTCATTGGTTTTGGGAACCCTTTGGAATTGTTTCAGAATTGGGTGTTTGTATTTTGGGGGCAAAGTCCATAGCTTTCTTTAGATGCATGGAATGAACCAGTGCATTATGCCAACTTTCTTATAAGATGGAAAAATTGTTTAATTAACTCCAAATATATGAAACTGCCATTGCTGAGATCATGCAAATAATTGAGCTCTAATGCAGCTGGATTTCTAGAATTAATAATTTCTGCATTCATATTCAACGCACATCACACTAGCGCCTCTAGTGCCATTTTGGTCTCAGTGGCTTCTGAGAAGGATAGGATGGTCCAGAAACCTGGACCAGTCACCCCCTGGAGTCCTGGGCTTCAATCTCAGCTCTGCTTCCACCCCCCAGGACTTTATCTCCCTTGCCTGTAAAGCGTGGGGATTGCCCAGATGGTCTTTGAGTCTCCCCTGACCTTCACGGGTCATTTTGCTGACGTCTTTCTTATATGAAGTCAAGATGAAGATCAGGAGTCTCCTTTCTTAATCAAGGTGCAGGCACATTTTGGGTAGATGGGGTAACACAGCCAGTCAGACATTCATTTGCTACATCTGGGGATGAGCGAAGTTGAGTGGGAGCCTCATGCATAACTCCTCCTCTCTTTTCCCCCTCTATGGTCACCACTGAGGACTGTAGGGTTAGAGTTGGGATAGGCCATGGAGGTAGCTCTTAGTTTATCCTCTCATGCTCCTGAGCAGCCTGAGGCCTCAAGGTGGGGAGTGCCTTCCACAAGGTCACGTGGCTAGGAAGTGGTTGGACTGGGACTGGGACTTGAACCCAGGTTTTCAGGCTCCAATTCCAATATCTGTACAAAGCCAAACTAGGACACAAAGAGACCTAGGGATCCTGTCAGGACTACCCAGGTGTGGCGAATCTGTGGGCTCGGGGGATCCTGGGACACATTTCTAGGAATGCTGTGCTCTCCCCTCCCAGAGCCTCATCATGGACGTAGCCTTCCACTCATTGGAGGAGGAGAGGCGAGGATGGAAGGGGAATATTGGTCCCAGGGTATGTGCCCCTATCCTGGACAAGGGGCAGTGTCGATGCCCTCAGCCCCCTGGGGCTCTGACCTAAGGCTGGCCATTGTTGACAGCACACTCCAGGCTGCCAGCTTCCTTCTTCAAAGGGCCCCCAAGGGGGATTGGACATAGGCTGTCATGCTCCATTCCTAGGTGGCAGATCCCAGAGTTAAGGGAGAAAAGACCCCACTAGGAGCTTTCCTTCCATCCCTGTGACTGTTCTCAGGGCCTCCCTCCCTTTGGAAGCTCTGGGTCCACTCTTCACATTCTGAGGGGGGAGCTGGGGAGCTGGAAAACATGCTGGCCCTGTCGGTCAGCTCCGCATCACTTGGTCATCTCACCCACAGATCAGAGTGGGAATGGATCCAGCCTCCTGCTTCTGGGTTCGGGGTGGTCAGAGCCAGGGCAGGTTCCACTTGGGGCTGGGAGGAGGCCAGCATGGCAGTCAGGCACCGGGAAGTGGGTGAGGGTGCTGAGGAGGTGGGGTACGTGAGATGCGTTTCACAATGACAGGAATGAGCCTTGAATTCTTTCATCGTCCTCAGCGGCTTCGAAGCCCCTGGATGGAGCACTGCATGGGCACTGATAGACTCTCTACCAGAGCGTTATTCCCTGATCCTTTGTCTCACATCACTCTGGTTATCCTGCATCTGCTCTGACAGTCAACAAATACTTGCTGAGCACCTACTGGGTGCCCATGAAGGAGACCCAGGCAAGGCCAGTTGCTTCAGTTGAACGCAAAGGAGGGAGGGATGAATTTTGTCGGAGGGATGTCAGAGAGCTTTCCAGGGGTAACGATTTTGTTTGCTTTTTTGTTGGGCTTTGGTGTTTCTCCAGGATTTCTTGATGTAAAAAATGGAGAAGGATTTCCAAGTAGATGGAACAGCTTGACTGAAGGCATGAGCTTATTCAGAGAAGGGGGTGCAGACTGGGGTGGCTAAGGCCAGAGAGTGTGGGCCCTTGTACGTCACGCAAGGCATCTTAGGCTTCACTCTTTAGTGACGGGGGCCAGGGAAGGGTTTTAAGTAAGAAAGCAGCAAGGTTGGCTCTGTTTTGGAGAAAATTCAGTCACTTTGGTGGCTGCTACAGACTGAATATCTGCATCTCCCTCAGATTTACATGTTGAAAGCTAATCCCCAGGTGATGGTATTTGGAGCTGGGGCCTTCGGGCAAAGCCCTCATGAATGGGATTAGTGTTCTTATGAGAGAGACCCCAGCAAGCCGCCTCACCCCTTCAGTGATGTGAGAACACAGCAAGAAGAAGGCTATGAATGCGGCCGTGGGTTCTCGTCAGAACCAACCATGCGGACACCCTGATCTCAGACTTTCAACCTCCAGAACCATGAGGAAGAAATTTCTGTTGTTTATAAGCCCCCTAGGCCGTGGTGGTTTGTTATATCAGCCAGAACTAAGACAGTGGCTGTGGAAGCAATAGATTGTAGAGAAGAGACCTGAGAGAGAGGGTCGCTCCTGCAGCCGTCACGGTTTCCTGGGTGATCTGTGATGCCTATTTCTTAACACGACTCTTTGAAGAAGCTAGGGTTACCTCTTTGAAATGAACTAACCAACCAACTAACCAACCCATCCCCTATCCCCAGTTTCATAAGGATTCTAGATGGCCAAGATTTTATTCTCTTTGGTGCTTGCTAAAGGATGTAAGGATTAAAAAGCAAACTTCAAATTGCCCCTGGGGTTCCTTGGCTAGACTGAATGTGGGTGGTGCCTGGATGTGGAAAATCCTTGAAGTTCTTTGGAAATAACAGGAAAATGGGTTCATTATTACTTTCCCTTTGCTCTAAGCACAGGGTCAGTCGAAAGAGCTTGGGGGTCAGAAGTGTGGATCCTGGAGTTAAACCCCAGGTCAGCTACTTCCTAGCTATGAGCCCCTGGATTAGTTTCTTTGTCTTCCTGACCCTCAGTTTACCTAACTGCAAAGTGGCGATAATAATATCTAACCCAGAGAATGAAATGACAGGTGCGTCTAGGATATTTTCTGCAGGCATTGGGTAAGAGCTAGTCTGTCGATAGGAAGCAAGAATTCTGCCAGTGACTTCACAGTGTGGGGCATCTCCAGGGAGTGGCTCTCCAGGCCTGGCCTTCCAGGCCCACCTGCCAGTCACTTATTCCTTTAGTCCATGTGAGTGGGCATCCATGTCAAGCCAGGCTCAGAAAGAGGAGCTGGGACGACAGGATGTGAGAACCAGCATCTGCCCTTAGGGGACGCAGAGATTTGTGCCAGCAGCAGGATGGGCTTTTTCTCCTAATTCTGCTTCTCCCTGGTTGGTTATTAGCACTCTTATTCCTCCTGAGTGGGAACTGCTACTGCTAGGGGCAGCATCCCTGGGGGCATGCTGGCAGCAGGGGGTTAAGAACCAGCCAGGAGATGCACCTGTGGACCCAGGAGGATTCAGCTTCTCAGCTCCTTTTCTCTTCAATGATGGGTTCACTATCCCTGTTCTTCTCACCGCCCATACTGGTTTCTTTTTAATGTAAAAAGTAACACGCATGGTTACATATCTTCTCCTAAAATTATATCTTGCTATCTGCCTGTTCCTCCATCCATCATAATAATGGCTAACATGTGAAGCTTTTCCCTCACTGTCCCGAGTCTTTCAGAGTTGAGTCTCTCACTGTGAGAGAGATGCCACTATTGTCTCTGTTTTTAAGAAGAGAAAATGAGATATGCAGATGTCGAATAATTTGCCCACGGTCATATATTAGGAAGTGGCAGAGCCAGCCAGGATTGCCTGCAGTCGGGCCCCAGAGCCCAAACCCGGAACCCCTAGAAGCCACACAGCTTCTCTGCTTGTGGATGGCACCGAGACACGCCCGTGGTGACTGGCCCCGAGTACTAACGCTGGCTATTTCTGAGTGGCTGGATTTGGGGTGATTTGTGACTGTCTTCTTCAAAGTCTTCAGTAGTGTTTTAATTTTTAAATGATGCGCATGTACCATTTTTATAACAATGAAGTAAATTAAAAGAGCTAGTCGCAGAGAATCCCCAAAGCATATGGTTTGCAAGAGGCTAGACGGGAAACAGGGGTTTGTTTGTTTTTGATCAGGCAAAGGGAAGGGCTTTGAGAGGCAGTCGGAGGAAGCCACTTTGATCTTGATGGTCATCGTCTGGTGCTCCTAGGACACTGATGGTGGTTGGGATGCTTTACGGCCTCACACTTCCTCTGCCACTAGATGGCAGTCACAGCACAACGATGGACTGGCTTGCAGCCTCCTTGAAGAAAGACTTGAGTGCCTGTCTCCTGACTACAGAGATGCCTCCTGGTACACAGTGGGAGGAAGGGGCTTTTAGAGAGAGATAGTAAAGCCCACATCCCCTGCTCACCCAAACCCCAGGCAGCCGGGCCGTCGTATTCAGATGCCTTCTGGCGCTGTACCCCACAGCTCTCCCCAGAACAGGGCTGCATCATCCACTTTGCTTTCTAATGAAAGAGACATAGAGACAAAATGACATAGAGGTTTCCGGGCTTGGGATGTGCACCGCCAAGCCTGAAGAATGAGCTGTTGCTAATCGGTGTGCTTATTTATCCTGTGATAATGTAGATTCTTTCTGCTCCACAGAAAGAAATCGGTGCTGGCCTTCTGGGTGCAGAGGCTACAAGACAAGTCCCAGAACAGGAAGCTGGCAGCCTTCACAGGGGTCTTTCCAGGTGAGTGGCTGGGAAGGGCAGCTTCAATGGAGGCCCAGCTTTGGGGCCAATCCCTAGGGAGGAAGACTGCCAAGAACAAGACTGGGTCCTGGTCCCTGTGATGACACTGGGGAAGAGCACAGGTGACTGGGGAGGGAACGTTGGAGTGGGGGCCACTGCATTTCTACCCCTTGAGATGCCCAATAGGGACTGGACTCAGGCGTGGAAGCAGGGGCAGGACTCCTGTGTCAGTTATTTGCTAGCTGCTGTAACAGATGCAACTTCAAATGCTGGTGACTTAGGACAACAGAAGTTCATTTCCTGCTCATGTAATGTTTGAGCTGGGTGATCCTGACCAGCAAGCAGGCAGCTCTTCTCCAAGTGGTGATTTGGGGACCCAGGCTCCTTCTAGCTTGTGGCTCTGCCATTTTCAACACGTGACTTATGAGCACTCTTAGAAGAAAAGGAAAGAGCATGGAAGAGCATGCATGAGAGGTTTTAAGGGCCAGGCCCAGCAAGGGTGGAGACGTCGCTCCCACCTCTATTCCATTGGCCAGAAATGAGTTGCATGGCCACGCCTAACTACAAGGAGGCTAGGAGATGTGGTCCTGTGTGTGCCCAGGAGGACGAAGACGTGGATTTTGTGTGTAATTAGCCAGTCCCTGCCCCAAGGCTCATTATTGAAATAGCTGGACTATAGAGTTTATCCCAAAGAAATAATTAGATTTGCATACAAATTTGTGCAGGAAGATGTTCATTTCTCTGTTCTCATAAAAGTAAATATTTAGAATCAACTTAAATATTTAGCAATAAGAGATAAAGGGCTTATGGTCTATTTACACAAAGGAATTCCATGCTGCCACTAAAAATCATGCTGTCGAAGGATGAATTTTGGCCCCACAGTTGTCAGAGTGCTTTATTAAGTAGTAATCCCAGGAGGCCCAGGACTCATGTAAGGCAAGAATAAAATACAATCAGACATTAGCTATTTTCATTTAAATGTTATACCACTTAGAGTCATATACAAAATATTTACTTTAAATATAATGCTTTAGAATATTCTCTCTGCATTTTTAAGAACACATTTCCTCAAAAGCAAAATGCACAACTGAATTATACTGCAGACCTTGTGGGAGACTGTTTCATCCTCTTCTTATCTCCCTGGTTCAGTGTCTGGCTCCCACCCTGACCATCAGCCTCGCGGGGCAGAGACTCTGTCAGGCTTCTTTACTGTGCTGCGCACAGTGCGGGGCCGATAAAAGGCATTTGGTAAATATTTATTGACTAAAGTTCAGTTGAATAGGATGACGTCAAAGGAAAAAACAGCTTGAGTGAAAAAAGCAAGAAAAACCTCCAAACATTCAGTATGATACCAGTTACCTAAAAAGAAGTTCATAGAGGCATTCAAAAAGACTGCAGAACAGCATTGTGTCATGTTCTTTCCTTTACAATTGTCTCTATTTTCCATTGTTTTTACAGCGGATCATTTATATAATCATTCACATCTATTGTTTGCATAGTCACGATGAAAAGAAACAGTTGTTCTTAAAAGAGGCTGCTGTAGGGACCAGAAATGCGACTCTGAGTCTGTATCCAATACCTCCTGGCAATATGGGGAGGTGTGGGAAGCTACTGAAATCACTGATGCTCAGACCTTTAGTCTGTGAGCTGGTGCAGAGCCCAGCCTGAAGCTGGGGAGCTGAGGAGCTGGGGGCATGGAGGCGGGGGCCTGGGAGGGGAGCTGACATTTCTCTCTTGGGTGTGCATCCTGAGACCTTCTTGATGTTCCCCTGGAAGTGTGAGCATGTCCCTCATCTGTGCTGAGAGTAGTGGGTTTAGCCTCTGGGAAGAAGTGTGGGGTGGGGGAGATGCCATCACAGCAGCACAGGCTGGGCAGTTGGTTCTGTATCCCTTCTGGGAGCGTCCCCACCCTCCCCAGGTTGCCAGATAAAATACAAGATGCCCAGTTAAATTTGAATTTCAGATAAACAGCAAATCATATTTTAGTATAACTATGTCCCAAGTATTGCACATTTTACAGAACTCTACCAAGCTCCAGAGCCTTGAATTGGTGAAACCGCCTGCTTTGTAAGAAGGGAGGAGTTGTATAAGCCCCTATCATAGTTGGGACCCTAAAACCAGTCAAATTAGCCTCCTGACCCCCTCTGTCCGCCTCCTTTTCCTCTTCTCAACTTCTGCCTTCCTCCTGCAAGACAGCCAGCAGCCACGTCTAAACCCAGGGCTGCATTGCCAGCCTCGGGCGTGTTGCTTCAGGGTGTTTCCCCTGAAAAAGCCCTCCTGGGGCAAATCGGACCTGCAGACTCTTCTAGGTGCCTTTGCAGGGCTCGCTCCCCTTGGCAGCCGCTTTCTTCTGGTGACTCTGCCCCTTGTTGGGCTGCCACCTCCCAGGTCTCTCTTTCCCTGGGTCCTCAACAAAGTTGCAAGGCTCCCGGCTTCTCCCTGAGCCTCTTCTGCCTGAAAGCATCTTGTTGCCTTTTGGAGGTTTTCTCAAGACTGCCCACATCTCTAGGGGAACAGATCTGGATAAAAATGACAAGCATTTTCATTGTCATACATTTCCTAGACGTTTAAAAACATTTGCAAGAGCCATCCTGTGGTGTGCTGGCACTGAGTGGGGCCTAGCAAGGGAGCAAGGGAGGTGGAGGGAGAGAGAAGCCAGGGAAAGATGTTTCCAGGCTGAGAAGCCAGGGATGGAGTCGCCGGCTGGGCTCGAGGCCGGGAAGACTTCACACTTCGAAGCAGAGTGTGGGTGGAGTCCATGCAAGGAGACAGAGGCAGAGAACAGGATAATCTCGCCAGCAGATGAGGCAAACAGGGGTTCAGAGGCGAACACAGAAGGGTCTGATTTGAGTCCAGCAGATGATGCACTGGGACGGCCAGCTGTCTGCCCTCCTGCCTAGCTGCCAGGTACCAGTGTAATTGGGAGCAAGGCCTGCCTCTCTCAGTCCCGCTTGTCAAATAAAAACCAAATCGTTCTTTTGGGTTGCTTGTTGATTTTGAAAAGCAAGTCTTCAGAGGAGGGTTGTGAATAAATCATCAATGAATATGGGATTTTCCATTTTTCAAGACAGTAGTTCGAACCAAGTGAAGTTGCCAATTCTTCTCTGCTTTGGACCTACAAAAAGATTGGTTTATATGCCACAATCATCAAACTACACATACACAGATGCACGCATGCACATAAGCATGTATTCCCATGCACAGATCGACTTTTGTTACCTGGGGTTGGCAAATTGGCTCAGAATGACCAGCCCTGTCACAGGCAACTGCTGCTGCTGACAGCGTGACAGAATGTCTCCCGGAGTTTTCCTTGGAATTTTAAATTGAATTGAACAAGTTTGCACAATATCTCTGCTTACTCAGTGCTGCCTTCTTCCGGAGAAAGTGCTTTGCTTCTGGTTTCTCCAAGAGACCTCACAGCCTTGGTGGAACGTACCCCTCAGCCTGTCCCAGCGAGTCAGGGAGAGTCCTGCTGGGGTCAAGTTCTCTTTGCTGCAAAGCCTGCGGTAGTTTTGGAAATGTCAGCCACACCCTGAATTGTTGTGTGTATTGCTGTTGTCAACTTGTATATTAGCTGTAACTGTCTGGGGCTGCCTGATCCTTCTGCTTGTCAAAAGGCCTCCTGGATTCTGTGCTTTTCAACCATTGTCCTATGCCTGTGACCCTGTGACCTCCTGAGATGTTCACATGTGAGAAGGAAAACAGAAGGAGACTAGATGTCCCTGAGAATGTGGGCAGCATGTGGAAACCCCACCCAGGATGGTAAAGTAGGTTCAAGGCCTGTGCCAGTTAAAACAGCAGGTGGCACAAAGTTTCAGTGAGACTGAAAGTAGATGACCTGGAAAAGTCCAGAAACCTGGGGAGGAGAGTGTTTGGCCTATGAGTATTCATGTGGAATGCAGTCTGTTGTGATGGGGTGATATCTTCTTTAACTGTCCTAACATAGATCCTTTATTTGCTAGCAATGTGACCTTAGGCAAGTTACTCAGACCCTCTGAGCCTCAGTTTTCTCTTCTGTAAAATGGGGAGAATAACTCTTACCTCATGGGGTGGCAGTAAGCATCTGACGAAGAAAGATGAGAAAGGTAAACTGTGAAAGCTGCATGTAAATGTCACATGAGCTGAACAGTGAGAATTCCCTTCGTGGAGGGCAGTTGAGGCAGGGAAGAGGTAGTTTCTCTGAGACTTTGAGAATCAGACCATCAGAGAACGAACCCACTAGCCTACGAGGAAGAATGGACTGCAGTTCTGGGGGAGTGGACAGGAAGGGAGCTAGGTTGCTAGGGAACCAGACTGAGTCTTGCTGGGATGAAGTATGCGATGCAGGATGCCAGATGTTCATGATCAATTTGGACTCTTCTGAGCTGCCAGTGACTGAGGGTTCCCCCTGCACTGCCAGAACCATTGTGTGGCTTCAGCCTGCTATTCTCTCAGGGCTCTAGAAACATAGAGGACCCAGGAGTATCTCCCTTATAGACTATTCTTCAAGGGCTTAGAGACAGTATGTTGTCGTGTAGTGTTTTCCAAGCATCAATGGCCATACAACGCTTTAGACATCATAATGTAGCAATGTACAGCAACAGCAGTTTGAGCATAAATGTTCAATAATCAGCATTGAAATCTTGAATATACACGGAAATTACAGGACAAAGTACCTGCCATAACCTGTGATTTTCTAAGAGATGCTTCTGCTAGGAGCTCCATGGTACCTGGTACTTACCCATCACAGCACTTGGCCTCCTTGCAAAGACAGAATCTTAAATAAAAGTGATGGAACACAACCCAAAGTAGCTTAAGCCAAAAAAAGAAGAGAATTTCTTGGCTCAGTTACTGGAAACATCAGTGCGGCAGCTAATTTTAAGGCTCTGTGTCTCTCTCTCCTTCTCTCAGTTTCTTGGACCTGTTATCTCCACTGACGGCAAGATGGCCATCAGCATTCCATACTTGCATCCTACCAGTGGCTTAGCAACACCAGCGGAAAGACAGGGTCTTTCGGGATAGCAATGGCAGAAAAGTTCCAGGGAGACTCTGATGGGCTTGTCTGTGGTCTCATGGCTATTCCTGAACCAATCATTGTGGCCAGGAGGATGGGGTTTCCTGGTTGACCTTTTGGAAAGAGTGGGTGGAATCGGCCTCCTTTCTGTCTCACAGAGAAGGCATTCCCTGTTGGAAAGGGGAGTTCTACTGCTGGAAGAAAGGGAGGAGTAGGGTGCTGGAGGACAAAAACAATGAGACCCTCCTGCAGTACTTTAATGCCACAGCTCGTGAATTGTCTACTGCGAGCTCTCCCAGGCAAGGACTGTGTCTGTCTCACTCACCACAGTGCCCTCAGCATAGCACTTGGCACAGAGTCAATGCTTAATACATGTTTGTTGAATTGATGGACAAATGAACAAATGAATGAGATACTTCAGCAAGTTAAGTTGGTAAATTCTGCATCTTTAATGAGACTTCCTTTTATTCGTAGGTATAACATATGGTTTCTTTTTTTTAGAAAATTGAGATGAAATTTATGTAACATAAAATTAATCATCTGAAAATGTACAATTCAGTGGTATCTAGTACATTCCCAATGTTGTGCAACCAGCACCTATATCAAGTTCTAAAACATTTTCGTCACCATGAAAGAAAACCCCTTAACTATTAAAGCTGTCACTCCATTAACCATGCTCCCCACCTCCCGCCTCCCCACCCCTGGGTGGTCCTTGGCAACCACCAATCTGCTTTCTGTCTCTATGGATTAACCTATTCTGGATATTTCATATAACATATTGTTTCTTAATGAAAATAACAAGTTTGTGGGGTATTTTTCTTAAATTTACCAAGCAAACTGAAGAAAAATAATTACTTCTAAAATTTGGTGACAAAGTACTCAAAGCAGCTTGAGCCAGTTTAATGGAGAAAAAAGGGATTACCAATCCGCCTGAGTTCCTTCCAGAAGTCAAGCCCAGTCAGAGGGTCTGGTACCAGGGTCTGAAGACTTGCCAGAACTCTGTCTTTTGTCTCTACTTCTTTCCACCCATCAGTTGCTTCTTTCTCTGCTCAGATGGGTTTTTTCTGCTTTTTGGAGCGTGTGGCAGAAGATACCCTCTCCCTAAATGACAGCTTAATATCCCTTCTGTTCCTGCCGCATTCAGAGGTTCTGGATCCACTTCCTAATTTCTAGGAGAGGGAACGGATTGGTCTAGCCTGGACCAGGTGTCCTTCCCCAGTCCCACCAACTACTGAGGGTCTTGGAGCAAGGCCATCTGATGAAAGAGCTCTATGGAGGGCAGAGGGTGACATGGACCCAAGCCAGCAGGGAGAGGACCAGCAGCTACTCAAAGGCTGGGGCTTCTCATCTGGAGACCTGCCTGTGGCTCGTAAGCCAAAGGGCTGCTCTGGCCTCCTGGAGCATGGCTGTAATTGATTTTGCTTTAGAGGATTTCATGACCCTTCCTGAGATAATAAAAAGGACTAACATAAAATTCTCCCAAACAAAATCAATTGCTTTCCTTTTCCCACCCGCATCCAGAGGCAGTCTGCCGTTCCTCTGAGTGAGCAGACTCCTGAAGCGTGCAGCCAGGGCCCGGGGGAGGCCGGCTGCCTGGTCTGGAGGGCGTCCGTGCCAGTGTGAGGCAGGTTTTAGCGGGCAATCTGAATTACAGTGTTCTGAGTCGCACGTCCCTCCTGGACCTTGCCCTAGATCTTGGTCCAGGAGGTTTTCGACTCCTCCTGACAGAAGACTTTGAAGTCAGCTGGCTTCCTAGTGCCAGAGGAGGAGAAGGTGTGCATCTGGGGCTTAAGCATGGTGGTGACAGGTTAAAGGTGGGGATTCCCAGCTACTCGGCTCATAAAAGGCATCTTCTGGGCAGTGGTTAGGAGAAGGGCCCCGGTGTCTTCAGGTGGGCAGTAAGCATCGAACTGCTGCGGGCTCCACTGACAGCTAGGCAGAAAGAGTTCTTCGCTGCAAGAGCAAGGGCCACACGCTCAGGAGCCTACCTGGAACTGTAGTTCCAAAATCCAGGTGAGCTCCGGGTTCCAGACCAACCCAACCGAGTGCCCCTGTAGACTCCCCAGGTTGAGGAAGGAGAATGAGCATGCACTTTGGAGCCAGGCAAAACTATGTTTGGATTCTGGCTCTGCTTCTTATGAGTCATGTGACCTTAGACAACTCAGCCTCAGCTTCCTCGTCTATAGAATAGGGCTAATAATGTACATCTTCTGTTCTATGGATGTAAGGATCATATAAGGCACAGAGCTTAGCTTGGCAGTACAAAGGAGCTATGCTCACCCTCTGTTGAATATGTGATTGCACAGTCAGTTAGAAACAACACCCACTGCTTTGGTTTATCCGGGATCTCTCTTCATCCGTGTCCAAGCTCATACCTTAAATTGCTGCTTCTCTCTGGGCAAGGGGCTTCAACTCTTTTGTCCTCAGTTTTCTCATCTGTAAAATGAGGTTGTTAGATAAGATCATCTTTAAGGTCCCTCCTGGCAGGGAAGGATAGGCACATGGGGTCTTCTGGGAGAGAAGCATGAGTGCCCCAAAGCCTAGTCAAGGCTGATCACTTACAAGACTGCCAGAAACCGAGGGTGCCTCCCTTGGAATCCAGTGATCTGGAAAGACTTAAGGAGAGAGAGTGCTTTCTCAATGTGTGTGGAGGAGAGAGGCGGGCTGCCATTTGACATTCCAGATTTTGTGCTTTGCTAATATAGCTTGAAGTTACCAGTCCAGGAAGGCTTTTGAATTACAAATAGCTTTTCAATACGAAATGCCATTTGAGTATGATATCAAAGATGACTCATTCATACTGGCAATTTACAACGAGTAGAGGGAATTATCTTTTTATAAGGACTTTTCCATGTAGTTTCGGAGCAGAAAATCCAACGTTGTGGAAGATAGTTAACCCAAGGAGCCCAGAGCCACAGTATCACCATGATAATGGCCATTTCTATGGACATCCATGAATCCTTGTTTGCAGTACTCAAGAAATGGGTTTGGGCATTATTCGGGAACCAATTTATTTGTTCCCTCCCTCATACAGCTCAGCCCAGAGTAATCATGAAACATGTCAGCCATTTTTCCTGGGATCGCAGGCTGACTTCGGGCCTCTCGGAATGGACTGTGTGTGGTGATGGACCCATATGTATGCTGACTGACAGGTACTTCTCCTGGGTGTGCTGGGCGAGGAGGCCACACCTTGTAGGGGAGAGGACACTGGAGTTGGAGACAGAAACTGCCAGTCTTAGTCCCGGCGCGTCTCCTTTACTTTGTGGTTTTGTACCAGTTGTTTCATCTGCCTGAGCTTCAGCTTCTTGTCTGTAACATAGAGAGAGACCCCTGTGCTCCCTCCCTCCCAGGTGAGGTTGTCAGGAGGGGGCGTGAGATAACACATGTTGAAAATGCTTTGCACACTGTAAAGGTCTATCATCTCTCTATCTATCCATCCAATCTATCTATATCTATCATCCGTCTATCTGTCTAACATCTATCTATCTATCTGATATTCTGCTTATTGCAACCACTGTTGCTAGTTGATTATTATAGCTCCTTGTCAGTGAAGATACCCTCAGTCTTTGGGGTAAAAGGGGATTCTGGGAGGACTTGGGGGGGCTCTAGGGGGAGGTGGTTTACTTTGTTACCCCCTTTATCCATGGTCCCCCAGCTAGGAAGGGTGGCTCAGTCTTTGACCTTGCCTACACCCACGCCAATGCAAATTCCCCAGTGTTTTTGAACTCTGCTCTGTGGAACCTTAAATCATTCAGGGATTCTGCACATGTCTGATAGTCACTGTTGTAGACGCTGGGGATGCAGCAGTGGTCTTCTTACTTAATGCCCCAATGATGGCTCTTGTACCAACTGGTGGGATTGGAATCCTCATCCACCTCTGGCTGAGGGTATCCTTGGTTACCTTGTTTGTCCCCAAATACAAACATCTAGAAATGCCCATACACATCATGCTGAGGAAGCCTCCAGACCTCTAGGGCTGCATGGGGCTCCTCTCCTTCTCCCCTTTCTGGGGTTTGGTGATCTACTGGAGAGCGTTCGCTCAAATATGCTGCTCTAAGTTCCTTAGCCGGACAACCCGGGGAGACAGCAGGGCGCCTGCAGGATGCTTGTCCTTGCCAAGTGCAGGAGTAATTAATGTGGCAAGAGGAGGGAGGGGAGCAACATGGATTTCATCACTTGGCAGCTTCGCCTCTGGAGAATATGGTGTGGTTTGGGAAATAACCCTTTAGGCTCACTGTAGCATTTTTCTTTGAATAAATGACAAACATCCATCATGTAATACATCCCTTGCAACATTTCAGCCTGTCACCAATGACCTTATTGGAAAGAACATTTGATTTAAGATTTAAACCTTTCACGACAACCTCTCTTAGCTTGGATACATATATTTGAAATAAAATTAATGTGGTTTTTGCCTGCGGTCAAGCAGTAAATCCACGACTTTTCTGGGTTTAAGAATTAGCAATCTTCTTTCTTCCCCCCTCTGCAATTCTTTAAAACAAATGTGCTTAAATATCAGCCCCCACCAGCTCCTGGAAATATAGTGGGATGACTTCATCCATTTTTGACCAACTGATGGTATATTCTCTGAGGTGTCAAAAGAATTATTATCTTATTTTAGGAGTCAAGGTTGGAGCAGCAAGTGTCTGTTATTCTCTCTGATAGCTGTACATCAGATTCTTAACTGATGTCCCCGTGGCTGAGGAAATGATTTAAGTCTGGAGAAAAGACAATGAATATTGTAGGGGCATCTGACAGCTTCCGTAAAGCTGAAGAAATGTTGTTGCTTCTGTGAGAAGTTTTACTTTAAAATGTATCCATCTGCAACACCTTAGTCCAAACGTTTTTAACCTGTGATAGGACAGATGTGGCCCTGACCTTGGGATCCTTCTCTTAGGATGTTCAAGTGTGCACACCAATTTTTCCTGAACTAGGCCAATTGATGGGGGATTGGCACACGAATGCAGCATTTTTCTGCTTTTAGGAAACTGCAGCCTCTTCTGAGTCCCGACCAGCTCCTTGAGGAGGTCTCTGGCACCAGAGGGCAGTGGCCAGTGACGCATCTTCCCTGAGGAAGGAACTGAGTCCCTTACTGAAATGGGATTGAAATGGGGAAAGTGCCTACGCTTGCACCACAACGTGCCAGGTTCTGCACCAGGCAGTGTTGCAGGTGAACGAGACAGACATGGTCTCCGAGCCCATGGTGGTGACGTCCAGCGGGGGAAAACAGGTAAGTCAAGAGGCAATTACTAGAACGTTGATAAACGCTGAGAGAGGGAAGCACGGGGCCCTGTGAGAATATATGGCTGGGGGAATTTACTAGTCGGGGGTGCCTGGAGGCCCTCCTGAGGGAGGTGACATTTATGCTGAGGCCTGTGTTTGTCACAGTGGAGGCGTGGAACATAGGCCATGAAGCAGGGCTGGCTTCTGCTCACCCCACCTTACAGAGATTGTCATGAAGATTCTACTCCAGCTAACTCTTCTTCCTGGGGCACGGCCAGAATTACCCTGACCCCCACGAACCTTTCTGAAAAATTTATCACCCACACTTCCTCTTCCATTAGGCTGGGGTCCCTAACCCACAGGGGGCCCTATTTCTTCTTTGTGCACAGATCCCTGGTGGGGTGGTCTCATTGACTCTTCAGGTTTCCCAGAGAGGCCTGAATTCCAGGGGGCCCTCCATTTAGCCTTTCAGACTGGGGCCCTCAACCCACATGGAGAAAGAGTGCATACCTGAGGCTCAGACTGGTTTGAGAGTCAGGTTATGGGACATAGAAAAGACCAGCACAAGCTCACCAGGGGCCTGGGTTGGCCCCGAGCAGAGTGTTGGGGAGTAATGGGTCAGGACTGGGCCTGTGGACTGGCTGGACCTGAGAGATATGGTCAGGGCCACACAGCGCCAAATGCCTGGCAGGATGAGCTCGTTTAGGGTACAGAGCTCAAACTGGGTGGTCCTTGGTGGTGAGGCTTGCTGGGTTTGGGGTGTGGTGCCTCTTCTGTGTAATGGAGAACGGGCCCAGCTTCTCAGCATTCTCAGGAAACTTCTTCCTGAGTCAGCCCTGAGCTCCTTTGCAGGCAGACCATAAAGGGCCCCGGGCTTGCACCCTACTACCTGGGGGAATCTGCCCAGGGACCCTCCCAAAGGGGCTCTCTGCCTTGAAGCCTACCCTTGCTTTCCATTCTGCTTGGGCTCTGCTCCTGCCCCCATCCATCTGGCTCTTCCCTAGATTTCCAGTCACACTCTTGTCCTGCAAACTGCACTAGGCCCCCAGCTCTGAATCCAGCCCATTCCCATGCACAGCCCCTCATGCTGAGACTCCAGCCCTGTCCTGAGCATGGGGTCCTTGCTCTGGAAAGCTTGGGACAGGCTCCTGGGCACCCCACCTGTCCCTCTCAGGGCAGGCCTGGGGCCCTGAGAGAAACCAATTGGTGGCAAGAGTTCCAGGTGAAAGGCAGCTGCTGTGGACACCCAGACTGCAGTAGAGATTGGTGTGTAGACGGTGGGAGGAGCTGGGCCGCCAGAGGGTGCTGTGGCGGAGGAAGGAGCTGGGAGCGAAGCTTGGGCCCAGGGAGGGGGGATGCACAGGGGAGCTGAGAGGAGTGACCCCTGCCCTCCCCAGTTCCTTCCAAGATTGGGTGGTGGCCCGGGGCAGGGAGGAGAACAGATCCCTGCACCCGAGATCCTGTAGCTCCAACTGAGGAGAGCGTTGGAGGCGTCAACCCCTGACCTTCCCTCACATGAGCTCCTCCATATCTGCTCTCCTCAGCAACACCATTTGCTTTGCTTATGTCAGAAGCTGGGAGTCTCCTTGCCATCCCTCTCCGTCTCCTTCCACAACCAGTCCACCACTCTTCCCCCAAAACATCCGGAACCTGTTCACATCTCTCCAGCCGAGCTGCCTCCAGGTTGGGTCACTCCTGGGTCACCGTCACCTCTCTGCTAGACCCCAGCCCTGCGTTCTCCACACCACTCCCAGAGCGGTCTTTTAAATATGGAAATGTGCTCATGCCACTTCTGTTGAAAGCTTCTCTGCTCATGTCACTTAGAGTAAACCGTAAGATCCCCAACTCTGCCTGTGCGGCCATTACAATCTGTTCTTTGCTCACCTCTCCAGTCTCCGCTCAGGCTCCCCAACCTCTCTTGTGTTCTGGGCTGCAGATGCTCTGGGCTCCAGTCAGGCTTTTCATTGCTAGCTTTTCTTTTTTGCTTTCCTGAGAGACTCCTCAGTCTAAGTTAGGGGCCACAGTTATATTCTCTTATACCATTCCATTCCGTCCTTTTCCTTCATTGTGCTTCCATGATTTGCAATAATATACTAATTGGAGTGATGGTTGTCTGTCTTACCTACTTGTCTGCACACTCTGTGAGGAAAGGGAGTAGGGATGTTTTGTCCAATATCCTTGAACAGGGCCTGGCACCCAGTAGACACCAATATTTGTCGAATGACAGACTGACTTACGGAATGATACTCTACCATCCAATATGGTAGCCCATAACCTCATGTGGCTGTTTAAATTTAAATTAATTAAAATTAAATAAAGTTAAAAATTCAGTTCCTCAGACACTCTGGACACATTTCCAGTGCTCAATAGCCACTTCCAGCTAATGGCTACTGCATCGGACAGCACAGAACATTTCCACCATGGCAGAAAGTTCTATTGGGCTGTGCTGTTAGCAAGTGTGAATATCAGTCCCTTCATTCAGGTGGTTAAGAAATATAATTTTTCTATGACTGAATTTGATTTTTATTTCAGGCTCCTATTCTGCTGGGTAAGGGACATTCGCTAGTTTATTGGGGGTCCCTCTCCCATTTCCTGGGGTGGGACAAATTCTAGGAGGCTTATGCAATGCCAGGGTCTCTGGTGGGGACTGGTGGCATCCGCGCTGTCATTCCTGAGGTGTCCTCCTCCTCATCTGGGCATTCGTCCATGAAGGACAAACAGCGCTGAAAGCTTTGTAATGAAAAAGAGCAACCCTAGCCTCCCCCTCTCCCTCCTCCACTCCTTCTCATTCCCCAGAGGCATCCCTTTCCATTTTTTAAAAGCTATTTCTCCAGGTTCATAAATAATGTGTGTGTATGGCTCTCTTTTGATTTGTCTACTCTAGACATTCTCTACTTAGTTCCTATTACGGTGGATGAGAAGTTTTTGCTTTTATTCACCTCCTTAAACTCGCCCATCCTTTCCATTTAGTTATAGTACAGTTTTTTGACAATAAAAAGTATTTCATTATTATAACTCTACCACTATTGTTCATTATTGAATACACCATGATCCTATGTTCTTTCTAGAACAACCTTTTTAAAAAGTTAATAATTGTGACATTTTATTTGTTTTCTTTGCATTTCTGGCTAAACCTCCTCATAACCTCCAGTAATTCTGTGAAACTTTTTCTTGGTACAAATTTCCACAGTCAAGATTTTTTTCCTCCGGGAGACATTCCTCTCGGAGTCCTCCGTCCTCCTGCCCCGGCCACTGAATGGCCATCATCCTGGGCTCCCCTTACTTCTTGCCTGTGTTGGAAACTCCGTTTCCTAAACCCCGTAGCTCTGTTTTCCGAGATTTAGTCCTTCGTGTTGGCCGAGTACAGCTTCTGTCCATTTTTTAAGACAGGAGAGTGTGGAGGTAAAGTTTTTGAGCCTATGAATGTCTGAAAGTATCTTTATTCCAGCCTCACATTTGATTGATAGTTTAGTCAGGGCAAGAATTTTAGGCTGAAAGTAATTTTCGGTCAGAATGTAAGGTCTTGCTTCATTATCTTCTACCTTCTAGTGTTGCTGTTGAGAAGTCCTAAACTAGTCCATAACGCTAGTGATAGAGAGAAAGAGAGAGAGAGACAGAGACACAGAGAGAGAGAGACAGAGACACAGAGAGAGAGAGAGAGAGAGAGAGACCCAGATGGAAACTGCAGCGTGTCTTTTGTACCCTAATCTTGGAAGTGACTTACCATCGCTTCTGCTGCGTTCTATTGGCCACGCAGACTGACCCTGGTGCAGTGTGGGAGGAAACAATGCAAATGTGTGAATAGCAGGAGAGGGGGATCATTGGCTCCATTTTAGAGGTTAGCTCTAACAGGGTCTGTTTGTCCTCTGTACAGGTTTTCAAGAAGTCCCCCATTTTCAGTGCCCCACCTTTCAGCGTATCCTTTGCCTTCAATCTTTTTGCCTTCATGAGGGTCTGAGCGGAGGAACGGGTTCATTTCTCGTGATCTCTTACTCTGGGCATTCAGCTTTGACCTTTCTCTTATTGGGTCATTTTTCATTCCTCTATTCTTCTCCATTTCTATAGGTCATGGTTTTATTTTACAGATAACTTGTAGCCTCATTAATATGGAGTTTCTGTGTCTGTGACTTGCTCTCCTTGTTATTTTGGGATGATTTTTGAGAAGGGAAGGCAGTAGGAAGAGTTTTGCTTTACCATTTTGGAATCTGAAGTCTTCCCAGGAAATCTGCAGCTAGTCAGTCCAGCTTTGCTCTCCTTCCTGGATCTTCTATGCCCCCAATCCACTCAGGACTTATGGTTTTCAGTTCACAAGCCAGGAATGACTCCCTTATTCTTTGTATTTTGCTATGTGATACCTTTCCTAAGATGGTTAGCATAGAACGGATGCTCAGATTTGTGGACAGAGAAGGACAAAGAATAAAGGAAATGTATGGAGTTGGGACATCTGGTAATTTATCAAAATGTTACTCTGCTACAATAACTAAAGATTAGAAAAATTAAAGATCAGGAACGCTGGAAGCAGCGGGGAGGAGCTGGGCATGAGTCACGAGGTGTGCTCTCAAATTTAAAACGGTAACCATAAGAAAACACCGACCCGAATGCTAGAAACCAAGAAGAAGGGACCTTGGCAGGTTATTAGAGGACTCCAAGAAACCTTAGCACCCAGCATTTGATGACTCACTCGACATCTAGCTAAAGAGATCATCTTTTCAGTCCCTCACTTTAAAAATGGGGAAACTGAGGTCCGAGAAGGGAAGGGACTTGACCAAGGTCACTGAGTCAGTTAAGAGCGGAGGTGGAATCTGAACTTTGGTGCTTTTATCATTGCACCATGAACCCTTCTATATTTTTATGACATCCCTCCTTTCTTATCATTTGCGCAACATTTTTGACAATTATCTAGCTACCTCTTTATTTCCAAAGATCAAGAACATAATTTTTACTGAGGTCCAGATGGCCTTTTCTCTGTGATCAGTCTTGATAACGGCACTTCTGTGCAGGGAATGAGTACAGAAGTTCAGGAAGCAGTTTAAAGGTAAGCAGTCATCTGTCGGCAGGACTTCATAGAGCTTGTAGCCTATTTGCGTACATTGTGACTCTTCAAGGAGGCTTAGTCTGCTGGGGCTTCCATAACAAGACACCTCAGACTGGGTGGCTTCAAGAGCAGACGTGGATTTTCTTTCAGTTCCTGAGGGGAAGTCTGAGATCAAGGTGTCAGCAGTGTTGGTTTCTCCTGAGACCTCTCTGTGTGCCCAAATTTCCCTTTTTTATGAGGATACCAGTCGGATTGCATTAGGGCCCACTCTAAAGGCCTCATTTTAAGTTAATGACCTGTTCAAATCCCCATCTCCAAATAAAGTCACATTATGAGGCACTGAGGGTTAATGCTTCAACATATGAATTTTGGGGAGGGGGGCACAATTTAGCTCATAACAGTGAGTGTTTACCCGTCTTAGTGGCTGGTGGAATCCTTTGCAGTGTTGAGAAATTTGTTTTTTAGAGAACAGTCATCAGGAAATGATGCTCTGAGGAAACAAAGTAAACAGACCACAGCTGAGATGAGGCGTGAGCCGCTCCAGTGTCCATAGTTTGCGATGACTCATCTCATGATGAGAATCAGGAGTGTATCGTGGGGGTGTCTAGGGCAAGAGATGGAGCTGGCCGAAAAGAACAGTTTTTTGTTTTTTAAACAATATGAGATGGCACATAGAATGAAAGGAAGGGCTCCAGGGACAGAGCCTCTGTTTCTTTGTCTCTTGGTGTCTCTTTCATCTTTACCTCTCTCTGCTTGGTTTCATTTAATTTCATTCCCTTTTCCTGTAGAGGGGTTTTTTTCATGACCCTCAAAGCTAGAGATATTCCTTGTCAGCTCCAGTGTAAAAAGACTCCCATGGCCCCAGCTTGGGTCACATTTGTGGAGAGATTTTCGGTTCTTTTATTGGCCAAAGAATATGGGGCAAATAAAGATAACATCCAGTGCAGAGAAGTACATAGAGCATTATCATGTTGCAGTCATACTGAAGGAAGGACACAGTGGTCCAGTCCCAGGGCATGCAGAGCTGTTGGGGAAGAGAAGTGTCTTCCAGCCTCTATATTGGATGAGTCAGGGTTTGCTCTGTGTTCTTTTAGGTGATGGTCCCTCAGGTGTAGGCACAAGAGGAGACACAGGAGAGGCTCAGGAAAACAAAGTTTATTATATTCACAGGTCCCAGAAACAGGTGGCATGCCATGCAGGGCTACATGGGGAAGCACCAGTGTCAGTCGGGGGCAGAAGGGCAGGAGCAAGGGGAGAGCCAAGGTGTTTATTGGCGTTTCCCTGGGAAAGGCAAGGCAGGACAAGGAAAACTGTTTAGGATTGACTAGTTTAATAATTTTGGAGGGCTTCAGGCTGTTGAAGTGGTCCCTAGTTGCCTGGTATCTGGCCCTGGGATGATTAAGGCAGAGGAATATTGCCTCCTGGGGTGTACGGGTCAGATAGAGGAGGTATGGAGCTGGATGGGTTAGTTTACATATAAGGACATGCTCCTGGCTGAGTCCTTTGCTGTCTCTAAGAATTGGCTAGCCCCAGGGGAGAGAGTCTTTCTCCATCTGGAAAGGTTTTTAAGATGCCGAAACATCCTAATATACAGAAAATAAAATTATTAACAGTACAAGGTTCAATCAGAGAAGCAGAACCCAAGGAGATACACACATAGTTGTAGGATTAGACCTTTCTCGATTATGCAAGTCAGTTACGCAGTCTCTGCTAGGCTGTTGTCTGTGTTTGAAGTCCCTGCTGGAGCTTGTCATTCTCAGGTAGGCTGTAAGGAAGGGAAAATGGATTTAAAGTGGGAGAGTCAAGACAAGCTGACACCATGAGCATGAGTAAGAACCCATGAGGACAGACTAGAACCCGTGTCAGTTCTCACTGCCTCCAACCTTGATGCTGAGGCATCCTGTGGGACAAGCAGGAGCCCTTCCTCACAGAGCTAAACACATGCAGGCCCTGGAGTGGGAGAAGCTGAAGGAGGGCCCGGGGGGAGGGGCAGTTGCAGGCCCCACAGCTGCCCCCGTGCCAATGAGGTGAGTCACCAGATAAGCATCAACCTGCTGAGTTGCGAAAGAGGCTGGTGACCCTGCCCCAACTTGCCAAGTGTGAAAACACAGCGTGGCTGCTCCTTCCTTTCCTCCCCATCTTCCACGAGAGTCTCTCTGCTGCTTCACGTTAACTGGAAGCACACAGGGAAGGACATTTTGGGACACTGAGCTCAGCCTAGATAAGCTGACACATCACCAAGGCACCGCCTTTGTCCGGTTGGAGCACCAGATGGGAGGACTTGCTGAGGATGTTTGTGTGTGTGTGTGTTTGTGCGTCCATATGAAGCAGGGCAGCAGCTGTGGAAGGAATGGGTGCTCAGAGCAGAGGAAAGAGCTGCGAAGAATCTTCACAGGGTGGAGGGAGCTATTCTGAGGGCTGAGCTGTGGGAGACTCATTCTTTCTGCTCATCTCCCCACTGCCTATGACATTAGTTCCTGTGAGGAGTGTGGAGACCATGGAAACCAGCATTCCTTTCTTTTAGTTTTTCTTACTTTAAAAGTCCAAATTCTCCCATGAAGCTGAAGGACTGGAAGTCTAGAACATTGGGCTCAGGCTGGAGACACCCAACGCCTCTGTTGTACACTGAGGAAAAAGAAGGTTGCACACGCTTACACACCAATGTCCTGTGACTTTTCAATAGTAAGGCCAGTCAAGGGTCAGCATCTTCAAACAGATTTTAATGGTCTCATTAAGGAGTTGTAATGGTTGTTGTATTGTGGCTGGTCTGTTTGGGTTAGTTAGTTTGGGTACACAATTTTGAGCTTAGAACTGAGGGTAGGCACCAGTAAGAGAGAAAATAAAGAGGACTATGAATTTCTGGGTAACAGGTCAAAAACATTTTAGGTGCCAAAAAGTGGCTCATGACAGAGGATCTCTGGCTGAGCCATGGCCTCCATCAACACTTCCTTTAGGGGTTTCTGCCTTCAGAATCCCCCCGGATCCCACCATGCTCAATGGCTCCTAATTTAGAGAACAGCAATGCCCGTCTTTCTTTGTGTTAAAGGGTAATTGTCCTCCACTATTCTTCCATTCAACAGTTTTCTGAGAGTTGATTCTGTTCCCAGCTCTGTGGGAGGTCCTGGGAATACAGGCTTAGCCCTTGGGAACACGTGGTCAAATGAGTGAGGGGGGACAAAGTCTAGTGATTCTGTTCAATGGGGTTTAGAGCAATTATTAGCCTTCCTTTTGGTCCCCATTGCCATTTTTAGACCATTACTCATCCATCCTCATGAAAAAACCTTTCTCCTTTGAGGTTATCATCATCTCGCCAATAAGGCTTTAGAGAGGAGGCACCAAGGTGGTGGGGCCTTGAAGGAGGGGCAGTTCTTCAGGCTGAAAGAGCTGAGGGAGAGGCTAAAGAAGGGCAGTGGAGGCAGAGCAAAGAGCAGGTTAAATATATCCTTAGAATTTTAGGCTTTTGGGTACCGTTCTCAGTTTCCCTTAGTTTCCAGTGAGATTACCCTCCTGGCTGCAGAAAAATGTCCCATTACCCACCCCCCGGGAGAATATCTGCTAGTCTCAGCTTTCTCAATCTACTTTGCAGAGTAAAGTTTCCTTGTAGCTCTGTTTCGAGGAAATTTAGTCCTTGAAGTCAACAGAAAAAGAAATCAATGAACTGCAGGGGACCATTTAGCATTGAGACTGATTTTAAGTGGGAAAGGTACAAGGATAAATGCCTGTGTGCAAATTGTGGTTCTTTTCTACAATTGTGTTTGCATAAATGGCTCATGGCCAAAGATTTCCCTTAGGAGAAGTTTGAGTCATTTTTTTTTTCTTCACCAGTCCCAGAGGAAGTATAATTGCCATGAAGTTTGTAGGCTCACTTAAGAGTTTAACCCATTTACCAAAGCAGGTCCTAAATGCAAACAACAACAACGTGGGTTCATATTTTTTGAGTTGTATGGTGGTTGATCACCCATAATTTCAGAAACACTGATTCGGTATGCAAGAGAAGCAGCCTTTGATTAGGTTTAAATGGACATCTTGAATAGAGTCTGAAATGCGAAAAGAAAGCAGCCCTGCCCTTTGATTCTGCAAAAATAAAACCAATTTGCTTTGAAAAAACTTATCTCCATTTCTTTCTCTTTTCATATTTGCAAGTTAAATAGGATTAAATCCCAATCAGCCATTCATTGTACACTTGCCAAATATATAGACTTAGACTTGGCTGGGAGTCAGGGCTCCTCACGGCCAAGTTGAGTGTCAGGTGCTTTGATTTATCGGGAACGTCAGGAACTGCTTGTGGTATCATCTTTTGCTGCTCAGAAAATGTGTCTTTTTCTTTTTCCCTCATAATTTAGAACTCCATCTCTCACAACTATAGACAGCATATAACTTTTGAGAATGCAGAGCATGGCTAAAGATATTGGAATGCATAACACAGGGCAACATAAAAGGAATACATCAATTCAAAGTATCTAAAATCAATGGCCACTCACAAAGTTCTGTTTTATTTTTTGATATTCATTTTAACTTCCATTTCAATTTTGAGACCCCATAGAATGAGTATTTCATGGTTTCTTCTTACTACCACGGAGAAGATTTTTTGAAAACTAAGAATCTGCTTTGTGGTGGCCAAGCTCCAGTAATAAACACAGTCCTTTCCTAACTCAGTCACCTGGGGACTGAGATGTCAGAGTAGATAACTGTTCAAGAGAGGAAATGAGATTTCATCAGCTACCCTGTCGCCTCCAGAGCACAGTCAGATGGTCTTTATTGGATGGAAGTAAAAACGGCTCTTTATTTATTTTTTTGGCACAAGAATTTTGGCTAAAATAAGACCAGGACTTTTATGCTGAGGGTTTGGTAAAGGGAAGCGCAAGGGGTAAATGTCTGTGTATAGCCCGCTCACTGTACCCAGAACTTGTTCTCTGTATTCATAACCTGTGACTGCCCTAAAGGGACAGCTTAAAATTCAAAGCATGCAGATCTTTGGCTGTTTGATTTCAGACACCAAATTGGACTCGGGCTGATAAACACATGCCGCACGCATGCCCCCGCCCCCGCCCCCGCCCCCGCCCCCGCCCCGCCTCCGTGTTCCGTTTCGCTGGGCTCAGCAGAGAGGCCGAGCCCTGTCAGCTCCGGGCTGGAAGGATCCCTGCTTTCCTCCCTGCTCTGCAGGAGTTTCATTGTTCCAATCGAGAGTCTCCTGAACTACCTCCGTTTCTCCTGTGTGTTTGAAACCGAAGTCTAGAGGGCCCGGATGAGAGCAAGCTTGCACTTATTTCGCTTCCTTTCCATGGGCTGGAGGGATGGGGGGAGATTTACTGACACAGTGATGTTCCCACCTCCCTTTTGGGAGAACAGCCATGTGGTCATAAGGCCCACGAGATCTTAGTGACAAATGACACCATCGATGCTGCCAGGGCATGATGACTCCATCCCCCACGATTCTGGGGTGTGGTGTGGCTGAGGGCTTTCATTGACCAGACTCTTTCACTTTCTCTTCCTTTCTTCTAATTCTTGGCTTGTTGAGGTCAAGACTCAACTCTGTATTTCCTTAAATGGCAAATTTTGAATTAATCATTGAAAGCTCAGACACAGGGCTTAGGTTACTTGTCTTTCTGGGCAATGATGGTCTTACAGCTAAGTCTCAGGACTTTCCTAAAAGGATGACACTGTCATCCACGTCCTTTGGGGGAAATGAACACCTTTGCTTCTAGGGGCAGAGCAGCTGGCAGCATTAGATTCTGGACCTGTTGGTGTCTTTTCCTCTACTGGGCTGACGGCTGTAGGGCAAGGAAGTGGGAATTTGTGATTAGCAGTTCACGGAGTTCTCATTCTTCATGATTAGGTGGTTCATTATTAATGATTCTTCGGTACTCCAAGCACTAATAAAACTAATGATTACTTTTGAATATCAGCAAAAGACTTGCTGTGTCTCTTTTAGAGAGAGGAGGTTATCAAGCACATATGTTTTCCAGTGAGTGTCCAGCCTAGATTGCCTCTTTTGTACCTGCTCTCTCCCCCTAGGTGTGGACCTCTAAGAGCCTGGGTCCATGCTATGTGATCTCAGCCCCTCAACTACACACAGCTGACTGAGCCAAGGCTGGACACCTGACTCAGGGAGACTGTATGGACCAAGTATTTGGGTCCTCCCCAAATTCATGTGTTGAAACCCTCCCCCATAATGTGATGGTACTAGGAGCTAGAGGTTGGGAGGTAATTAGGGTTAGCTGAGGTCACAAGCGTGGAGCCCTCATGAATGGGATTGGTGCCCATATAAGAGTCATGAGAGAGCTCGCTTCTTGTCTCTCTTTCCCCCATGTGAGGTTACAATGAGTAGTCAGCAGTCTACAACCAGGAAGAGGGTTCACACCAGAACCCAACAATGCTGGCACCCCGATCTTGGACTTCCAGTTTCCAGAGTGAGAGAAATAAAGTCCTCTTGTAATAAGCCACCTGGTCCATGGTACTTTGCTATGGCAGCCCAAACGAAGACAGGGATCTATGATGCGTTGAGCCAATCTATTATTTCTATTGGTAAATGACATCAAAGGCCATAGAGACTGGCTGGATGAGATGGTATTGGTCAAGGGAAAGTCACACAATATTGGGACCAGAGTTGGTGCCAAGGCCAGCCAGACCTGTGGGCAAGCTGAGGGTGTGGGGGGAGACTCCAGAACCTTGCCCAGAAGCTGGTCTTTGGAGAACATGAGCAGACGGAAGCAGAGCTAAGGGAGCACATGGTCCAGAGGAAGAGTTGTGGGGTCACCCTCAGTCCACTGTGGCCCGGTTTTCTGTCCTTGGATGCTCAGCTGCTTGTTGGTGTCCTACAATGACTTTATCCAATTTGAGTGGATTTCTCTTCCTTGCAAGCAAACAACCCCTGACCAGATGAGTGGCCTCTGAGGGCCAGAGGTGACTCATCACAGGGCCAGGAATAGTCGGAGTCTCAGTGTGGAGATAGGCAGCTCCCAGGTGGGTCAGGGCCTTGGAGCCAGAGCGCCCTATGTATGCCAGGCAGGGCATGCTGCACAAGGGTCCCCGGGGGACAAGTGTCCTGTGGGGAACAGGGAAGAGAAAAAGATGGAACGTTACCGAGGGCCTGTTGGGTCCTGGGCACTGTGTTAGGTGCTTTACAAATGTGTCTTTTTTTGTCTTTTGGTGGTTGTGGTTGGCTGAATAATTGCCCCCCAAATATGTCCACATCCTGATCCCCAGAACATTTCAATGTAATTTTATATGGCAAAAGGAACTTTGCAGATGTGATTAAGCTAAGAATCTTGAGATGGAGATTATCCTGGATTATCCAGATGGGTTTAATGTAATCACGTGTCCTTAGGAGAGGGAGGCAGGAGAGTCAGAGAGAAGGCAATGTGATGTACAAGAGACTGGAGTGATACACTTTGCAGATGGACGAAGGGGCCACAAGCCAAGGAATACAGGCGGCCACTAAAAGCTGAACAAAGCAAGGAAATGGACCCTCCCCTCAGAACTCCCAGAAGGAACCAGTCCTGCTGACATCTTGACTTTAGCTCAGTGAATTGGAGTTCCGACTTCTGACCTCCAAACCGTGAGAGAGTTAATCTGAATGGTTTAAGCCATTAAATTTGTGGCAATTTGTTACAGCAGAAATAGGACACTAATACAGTAGTATTCTTATAATCCCCACTTTTATAAACAAGGAAGCTCAGAGAGGTTGGATAACTTGCCCAAGGACACACAGCTAGTAAGAGATGAAACAAAGCTTTGGTCCCAAGACTGTCAGACCTCCAGCCTCTGCATTTCCCATGATCTGATTTGCTGCCTCAGGAATCTTCTTTCCTAAGCACATCTTTGAACACGTCAAAGGCTCGATCTATGTCCATCAGGTTAACACAGGAGCTGGGGTGGCCTGGAGCCTGTGGGAAAATTTCACCTTGTTATTTATTGCAGAAGAAAGTGGCATTTCTCCCACTTTGGAGTAAGTTATTTAATCACTACGTATGGGAAATGAGGGAAGAAGAAATCTTCTTGTTTCCAAAGTGAAGCCGGGTTTTAAGGAGGAAATACAGCAATGTTTTAGCTTCATTTTCCCTGGCTGCTCCATGCCTCTCGGCTCAGGGTCACTCCTGCTCCATTGAAAGGAATGAATATTTATTGACTTCCCATGAACATAAAGACAATGGTTCCCATTCATAAGCACTTACTATGTGCCAGGCACTGTGCGAGGCAATTTACAAGTAATCCTCAAACTGAGCCTGCAAAGTACGTGTTACTCTGCTCATCTCATCAATCGGGAAGCAAGGGCTAGGATAAATGAAGGCATTTTGCCCAACAACTGGTCAGCTAGGACTCAGACCTAGGCTTTTCCGAATCTGAAGTGTTTGTTATTTCTAGAAGTGATAGAACGTTTTTCTCTGGGCATTTTATTGCCTGTTTCTATGCATCCTGCAGGTCTCAGCTCTGATGGCACCTTCCTTCAGGCAGACTTCCCTTGTACGCAGGGTCCTCCTTAGTGCTGGGTGCTCATCCACTCAGTGCCATCTTCTTGCTGTGTTGTAATTGTCGGCTCCTGTCTGTGTCCCCACTATTCCACAGACCCCTGAGGGCAAAGCCTTGGTCTTCTTCACCATTGCATACCAACTGCCCTGTACAGAGCAGGCGCTCAATAATTGCTTGCTGAATATATAAATGAATGAATGCCATACACTCACACAAATGCTGTCACTGAAGATTATTATAAACCTTAGATGCCATTTGGGGGAGGCACTGTAATTTGCAAGGTGCATTCAGATATTATCACTTAAAAAATATAGATCTCATGAAGGGGGATACAAATGAGTGATTATGATGACTTTATCGGAACAACGTTTTGGTGTTCAGCTAAATCTTAAAAGGCTTGTTTTACCACATGCAAGAAAATTCCCCCAAATCATCAAATTGATTTCCTTAATGCTGACATTCCCTACAGATTGGCACAGAAGGGCTATAAAGACATTGGTTGGTTCCCAGAATGTCTTTGGACTTTTATTTTCAAAGCATCCATTAGGATGTGTTCATCGCATTCACTCATTCCATTTCTGGCTCAAAATTTATTCCTCTGGGTCCACTTGAATGCAAGTCTCTTAAGGGCAGGGCTCCATCTTGTTCACTGCCATGTGCCCCTGGCACCTAGGACAGTGCCTGGCTCGTGGGAGGCTGTCAGTTACTATTTAGTGATTAATTTATGGGTGCCTCCTAGTCACTATAGTGAAAGGATAGAGCAGGGAGGGCACATGCAGGAGCTGTGGGTGGGGAGGTAGGAACCTGTAGGTGTCTCGCTCCCTAACACAATGGGTACTGCTAACCCAGTTTGCCTGCTATCCCTGGCCCACCAAGCTAGGCAGAATCATCCACACTCCGTGCCTTATACTCCTTTATACCTCCCAAACAAGCCCTGAATTTCAGAGAATATTCTAGGCAATCACTCAAGTGCCTCATTACTCACTTTTGCCCTGACCTTCTCTCCTTTTCATTTTGTCTCCTGTCCCACATTCCTCAACATGGCCACAGCTCTAGTCTTCAGCTTTGATCCTGGCTCATGGTCTTTCCTTGGAGCCAGAGCGCCTGGGTGTGAATTTGAGCTTTACTCACTGTCTAGCTGTGTGGCCTTGGGCATATTCCTTAACCCCTCTGCTTCTGAGATTCCTGGCTGGTAAACTGAAAATAATAGCCATGCCCCTCAGAAAGCTGGTGGGAGGATTAGCTGAGCTAATATGTGTGAAGTGCTTAGACCAATGCCTAACATGCAGTAAGCACTAAATCTCTAATTGCTGTTATTATTTTTATCATGCTGTCCTTCTTGGGCTCTCAACGGGCCATCAGAGCAAGGCAGACGGAGCCTCGGCACAGGATGGAACCCTTGGTAATGCCCATGACTTCCACAGCAGTGTGGTTATGTAGACTGTTGCCAGGCAGACAGTCTTTCCCTCAACTGACCTAGAGAAACCCCCCAAGTCCAGAGGGTGAGAGCTGTTTCTGTGCTGCTCCATCCAGTTACCTCTGAGTCTACATGGAGCTCTCGTTGCTGGATGCCTGGGGGACTCTGCTCTCTCTGACCACTTCCTACTCTGGGATCTCTTGGTCTTTTCAGCCTCTCACTTCTCCCCGCAGAATCCTGGCTCTATCCTGGAGGGTCTCACCATAGCACCGACCCTGGGTACTCAGGTCCTGCTGAGTCATCAGAGAGATACCTCTCTAAGAGCAAAATCCTTTGCTTTGCTATTACTGACAGCCTTTGCAGCAGAACCTGGGGGCATTACTATCCCAGCAAAGTGCCTCTTTTTCTGCCGTACCAGGGACCCCCCACTCTGGAAGGGGTGAGTGTGGGAAGAACAGACTGAGGGAGCCGGAAAAACACCTCTTCTCATGTCTTAGAGTACCGCAAGAGCACCTTTCCTGGGGGTGGGCAGTGGGAGTGGCATCAGCCTGGAGTAGTGAATTACTTGGGATCAAGCTGCACCCTGGAGTTTAATTTCAAACCATGCAGCTGGAGCCTGACTGCTACTAAAACCCACCTGCTCGCATTGCCATGCAAACCCTGATGGAAACAGGCGTGAATTTGCAAGAAGGGCACCAAGTAGCAGACGTGTGTCAATATGGGGCTTTCAACTCAGGCGAGGAAATAAATCTCATTTTGGAATTAATGTCATGATTGACTTTAGAGCATATAAACTTGTTATGTAATTGATCTCCGAGCAAAGTGAGAATGTGACCCGCAGGTACAGGTTGCACACTGACATTTTGTTCTCTGCCTTCTCTCCCCCATCTCACCTTCTCCTTCTGTATCCTGGGGATGGCTGGCCTGGACCAATGAGAACCGATCTGTTTTTCTGTTTAATGATACCTGGGGGAAAGATGTGCTAAAGTAACTGACTCCTCAGCCTACTGCTGGTTTAACTGTTGTTGTAGCCATAAAGTTATGCCCTAGGTCTGACTTGCATCCTTTGTGCTGTGTCCTGAGTTTGTTTTTATTAGTTGCAAATTGCAGAGGACACAAACAGCAACAGGTTTGAACCTTTTAAAGGCTGTCGTAGTGGATATCTTGTGGTCTGTCCATCCCTAACACATCCACCACCAATGACATCGTGCCCCCACCCCTTCTCCTCACGCCCTCCCTTGCTGCACCCTGATCCTTACCACCTCCCTTCTCCATTAACCCAGCGAGTGGGGACCGAGAACTCGGATCCCGCTGATGGGAAAATGGTGTAAGCTGTGATGAGAAGTGTACCACTAAATTTTAAAAGTCCGAGTATCCTGGCTTTGAATCTTGGTCTGATTTATTTACGGGCTGGCCTCTGTCACCCAGAGTACAGCATTATATCAGGCAGCGTGCTGAAGGTGCCCCTGGTGGTTTATGGCTGTGATAATGGAGTTGTTACGGGCCCTGGCGAGCTGGAATTTATCAAGGCCCAGGTTCTCCCTTGTGTAGCTGACTCTGAGATATCACTTAACCTCTGTTAACAACAATAACAGTAGTAATAATAATATTAATAAAATAGCTCCTGCCTGCTAAGCCTTTATTAGGAGACTGGCACACATGTTAATACTTAAATGCATTATTTCATGCTCCTCAAACTGTCTCGTAAGGTAGACATTATTCAATCCCTAATTTACAGGTGAGGAAACTGAGGCATGTTGAAGTTAAGCGGTGTCCCCAAGGCCACACAGTGGTTAGGATTTGAGCTGGGAATTCAAACACAGACAGTCGGAATCCAGCATTTTTAATTTAATTTTTATGGGTATTATTCTGAGAGCTTTATTTGCTCCTTGAACTAACAGCCTCTGTGGAGATAAACAAAGATGATCAATCTGAGAACAAGCGTTGCTTCTTGACAGCAAGAGAGTCAGCCACCAGCACTTGTGGTTGGCACCGCGCTGCGAGCAGCCACAGGCAGAAGGGGACGCTCTCGCTTTGACGTTGACATCGAGGGGCTTCTTATTCTCAGCACCCTCCGACTTGTGTGTGTGCATGAATGTGTGTGGATGTGCACACGTGTTCGCAAAGGCAGCTGCGGTCGGCACGGAGCGTCCTGGGAACTTCCTGGTTGGGAGGGCCGAGCACCGATGTCCTTTGGCCTGTCCTGCTCTGTCCCACTTCGTGTTTTCCACTGTGGGTTTCTGGAGCTCCCTTCAGGGGGCCAGGGACGGCAGAGACAGGGTCGTTCCCCACCCCCACTCCATGGCACCTGCACTCCAGGTGCTAATCGCCCTCCTGTAGGTTCGTCATATGCAGGTTCCATCAGCCCTTCCTTGGGGGAATGATCCAGAAGAATATTTGGCAACATGAAAAGTTGGTTGCTACATATTATTTAGCAAAGAAAAAGTCACCAGAAAGTATATACAACATGATCATTCTTATTAAGGCACATATGTGTATATATGCGTATATTTATGTGTATGGTCATATGCCACGTAACAATGTTTCCCTTAATGACGAACTGCAAAGAGGTGTGCTAGTTAAGGGACTAGAACATTCTAGTTACAAAAAAGAGGAGTGCTGTCCCCCATGAGAAACAGGCATTTTGAATTCTGATTCATAACTGGTCTGCTGTGAGCTTGGTTAATGGGAATCTGTCCAGAGTGATTGGTTAGTCAGCTCTTCGGCCTGCAAGCTCGGGACCAGCCCCAGGGAGGCAGTGGTGCGGCTGCAGATCTCTTGCCAGAGCTGGTCAGCTGGCTTTTCTCTGGCAACATCTCTCCTTGGAAGAGAGCGTGATGTACTGGAATGGGCTCAAACTGGCAACTGGGTAGACCCATAGTCAAAACCTAGCGCTGTCATTTCTTAGCAGTGTGTGTTGAGCTGCTTACTTAATCTCTCTGAGACTTGCCTTTCTCATCTGAAAATGGGCATAAAAATACACCATGGAGTTCATCTGGAGATTGAATAAAATATAGAATGTAAAATTCCTAGCACATGGATGGCAGGTAACAGGAGCTAGTTCCCTTCTCCTTGTTTATTTGCACTATCAGGGAGGGCAGGAAGAACAGACAATACCCCTGTTATCCCTGATCTTGGATCCAGAGAGATTATGAGCTTTGCTCATGTTGACACAGTAAAACCAGACCACAGCTCAGGTCTTCTCCTTCCTTGCTGTGGCTTCCATGACAATATGGCCTTGGGTCAGCCCAGAGCAGGGGTTGGCAAACTATGGCCCACAGGCCAAATCAGGCCCACTGCCTGTTTTGTTTGTTTGTTTTTTTGGTGAGGAAGATTGTCGCTGAGTTAACATCTGTGCCAATCTTCCTCTAGTTTGTATGTGGGATGCCGCCACAGCATGGCTTGATGAGGAGTGTGTAGGTGTGTGCCTGGGATCTGAACCCGCAAACCCTGCACAGCTGAAGCAGAGCATGGGGACTTAACCACTACACCACTGGGCTGGCCTCACACAGACTGTTTTTGTCAGCAAAGTTTATTGGAAAACAGCCACACTCACTCATTTACGTATTATCTGTGGCTCAACAGCAGAGCTGAGCCTGCACGGTCCACAAAACCTAAGATATCTATTAACTGGTCCTTTTCAGAGAAAGTTTGCCAATCCCTGGTGTAGAACGTTGTTGTCTTCTTAGGTCGGAGGAATTTCAGAGCAGGGAATCAAGAATCAAGAAAGAGAGGCAACCCTCAAAAGTTTGCAGAAGAGAGAGATTTGGGAGAAAACATTGGCTTCCAGGGAAAGGAGGGAGAGAATGAAGGGAGAATATAGACCTTCAGCAGACCTGGCAATAGCCTTGAAAGACTGGCCAAGAAATATTAGGGAACTGATAAATCTGCTCCCTTTAATTCCATTGTCTCTGTGGGGGATGCAAAGCTGTTTCCAGAGATTATGAGAAAATATGTGTTGAATGTCTGGCAAAAGGCCAAGTCTCGAGATGGTCCTTCTGAAAGCCTGGCTGGTGACAGTGCTTTCATCTACTGTTTGTCTTCTCTGCCTCTGTGCTCTGACTTCAGGACCTGGAACTTCATGTTTCTTGGAAATCCATCATCCTCTATAGCCAATTGGCCCCCAAGCCCTGTCTCCTCTGACTCCTTAAATATACCTTCAGTCCGTCTTTCCTCTCCATCTCCACTGCCACAATGCTAGTTCTGCCCTTACCATCTCTCACTAGTATTATTGTAATAACATCCATCCACCCATCCATCCACCATCCATCCATCCATCCATCCATCCATCCATCCATCCATCTATTCATCCAGTTGTACTGAGTACCTGCCACGTGCCGTGTACTGGGCTGAGCCCTGGGACACAATGCAGAACACAATACTGTCTTTGCCTTCAAGACCTCACTAGCTAATGGTCTTTAATAACTGAATTTCCACTTCTAGCCTCACCTCCACCCTGGCTCTCCTTCTTCCCTGTTTGCAGGTTGCTCTTTTGAAAACATATGTCTGATTCTGCTATTCCTCTAGTTAAAACCCTTAATCACTTCTCATTGCTTGTAGAACAAAGTGCAAAGTCCTTTGTGAGGCATTTAGGCTCCTTTGCAAGTTGATTCCCACTCATCTTCCTAGGCTTCTCTGCCACAAATCTAAATTTTAGCAAACAACTCTGAGTTATAGTTCAAGCTTGACAGGATGTTTCATACTGTGTTAGTCAGGGTAAGTAATGCTAGGGTCTGCTGAGGTAACAAATAAAAGCTGAAATCTCAGTGCCTTAACACAAAATTTTATGTATCTCTTGTCTACAGTCCAATGTGATGGTCCTGGTTGGGTGGCTTTCCTGGGCACCCCTCCTCCAAGCAATGACTTGGGGATCTAGGCTCCTTCCATTTCTAAAAGTGACTGCAAGCTCATCCTGGAGTCATCCAGCCAGCAGATGAGAGGATGAACCTGCTTGGAGGGCTACTCAGGAAGTGTAAGGAGCCGGACCTTACATCACTTCTGGTCCCATTTTACTGGCTAGAATTCAATCATGTGACCCCAGTTAACTGCAAGGGAGACTGGGAAATGCAGTTTAGCTGTATGCCTAAGGGATGAAGAAATGGAGTTGACGAACAAACAGCACTGTCACTATTATTTAAATCTTTGTATTTTTGCCCTTGCTGTTTCCTCTGCCTAGACTCTCCTTCCCCTGCCTCTCTGGGCATATGAGCATCCCCTCATCCTTGAAGGCCCAGCCTAAACGTCACCACTTCCAAAGGAAAGCCTTTCCTAGTCCCACATGAATCCCAGTCCCTCTCTTCGCTTCCACAGCACTTTGTCTATTGTCAGCATTGATCAGATTTTTCTATGTGCCAGACCCTCTTCTGAGCTCTTTACGCACATTAACCCTTATGCTCCTCACACAAACTCTATGAAGTATGTACATTATTATCTCCAATTCAGAGATGAGGGACCCGAGGCATAGGAGATAAAGCAAATGTTCAAGGGCTTTATTACTATATCACAGTTCATTGCACTGATTTGTCTTCCAGTTTGTCACTCCTTTGGGACCATGAGCTCTTCACAGGCAGGAGCCTGGTCTTATTCATCTTCTATGCCTGCAAATGACATGTCCTCAGGAACTATATATTGTGTGAAGAAAAGTTGCCTTTCAACACATTAATATATGTATTGATCAGTGAATTTGTTTTATACTGATGCGTCATAGGGTATGCTCAACAAATATGTATTCCCTGATTGGTTTAAGAGTTGAGTCATCAGTCAGCGCTGAGCGGCTCATTCTTTTAGAAGGAGCACATGACCAGCTGGATGCTCCAGGGGTGTTTACAGCTGCTGCAGGAGAAAGCTATTCCTGACACTATACTTGCCTTGCAAGCTGTTCACTCTTGGTCATCATGGGCTTCTCGTGATGAGCTTCAGACAGCTGGGCTGCACTGTGATCTGTCACGTGCCAAGCTCAAACACATTTGTTTCTGATCCCAAGACTTAAGTCAAATCTGATGTCACATGCTTTTAATTTGACCTTTGGGAAAGCTTTGATTCCATCATTCAATAGGGTGACCAACAGAACTTTTGGGCTCAGAGAACCAGAAGTGCAGTTAAATTGTTCCCATGAATCGAAACTGAATTATATGCTAACCTTTGAGTGAGGTGTAAGGCGTGTATGGTTCATTCACTGTAAGTGCTCACTGTCTGGGGCTGAAGGAGGAGGTAGATCATCAATAAAGTCTGCCTGATAGGGTTTCTGTGAGGAGTAACGGTATAGTGCAGCAGGTAAAGCACACAGAACAGGGTCAGACATGTTAGTCAGTGCTCAATTAGTATTAGCTGTTATGTTATTATGAATCCATTATAGTGTGATGAGTGTTATCTTGGCGATGTGAACAAAATGCTTTTGGAGCACAGAGTATCCAGTCATGCCTGGAGAACTCGAGGAGACATTCACAGAGAGAGTGAGATTTAAACAAGACTCTGATGAATGAGTAGGAGTGCTTTGGATAGATAAGACAATGGCAAGGGTGGGGATGGGTATTACAGGCAGAGGAAACTAGAAGTATGAAAATAAATTTTTTTCTCTGAGGATAACAAGCAGTTTTGGTAAGAAGCGTAGCAGGTACTACAGGAGAAAGGAGGGGAAATAGAAAAGGTGGTGTGGTAGATGGAATAGGTATATCTTCCCACCCCTTGCCCAACGCCCACATCCTAAACCCTGGTACCTATGAATATGTTACCTTGCGTGGCAAAGGGGAATTAAAGTTGTAAATGGAATTAAGGTTGCTAATCAGTTGACCTTAAAATAGGGAGATTATCCTGGATTATCTGGGTGGCTTCAGTATAATCACAAGTGTGCTTAAAAGTGAAAGAGAGAGGCAGAAGAGGGAGTCTAAGTGATGCAATATGAGAACAACTCAACTCTCTTTGAACTCAACTGGCTGTGAAGATGGAGAAAGGAGATGAGCCAAGGAATGCGAGTGGCCCCAAGAAGCGGGAAAAGGAAAGGAGATGAGCCAAGGAATGCGAGTGGCCCCTACAGCTCTGCTGACGCCTTGATTTTTGTTCAGTGAGACCTGTGTTGACTTCTAACCTCCAGCACTGTGGGGTAATAAATTTGTGTTGTTTAAGCCACTGAGGTCGTGGTGATTTGTTACAGTAGCAGAGGGAACTAAGACAGATCAGGAAGGGAGCGTGAAGGACAGGGGCTGGAAGGGTGGGCGAAGCCATGTTATGGAAAGCCTCATAAGTTACACCCTCTTTGTAGGGTCCCCAAAAAGTATTCTCTCTCTTGATATGTTCTGCAAAAATAGAGTCCAGAGATCAAATAACTTTGTATATCGTTGAATCCTCTAGTCCTCATTTGAAAGTTCATAATGAACATTAATAGCTTAAAGTTCCCAAGAAGTCCTGCAGTAAAGAGATCTGTTTAACTTCGTTTAATCAAATTTTCCAAAATTTACCTAATCATCAAGTTTCTCTTTTTTTTTTTCTTCACATAAGACCTGTTGAAATCCCAACACCCTTTGGAAAATTTTGCTATAGATGATGGGAACCCATCAGAGTTTTAATTTTAATAAATGAATTTTTTTTTCTAGTTGAAAAGGTAGTGTAACCTTGTTATGAAAAATAGATAAAAGGAAAAAGTCACAGTTAATTTCATCACCTCAATCCAACTAGTAGTTAGTGTATTTTTATGTCTGTTTTTTACACATATCTATTCTTTTGCATAGTTTTAGTATGCAAAGTTAGTTTAAAATTATTTGAATGGCATTTGGTAATATTGCCATGTTTTTCTATTCAGTATCCATTCCACCTTTTTCAAGTAACAAGAGCACAATTCCTTCCCTACCTCAATGTTCCCAATAATGTAGTACAAGAGAAAGGAGGAAGCAAAGAAAACGTCAGTGAAGATAAGTAGAAAGCATGAAGTAAGATGGCAGAAGCCTGGTCCATATCTATCAATAATCACAATAAATGTAAAAGGATTAAAATCACCAGTTAAATGGTAGATTGCCAGATCGGATTAAAAAGAGTAAATGGGATGTGAAGAAGTGACTGACAGGACATCATACTTTTGGAAATTAGGCTGTGGATGGAAAGATTGAGACAGGATAGTTCTATGAGTCAGAAACTGCTTTGAGGGAGACGTTTTTAGAACTTGAATATTGGGTCCTTCCAAAGCTATGTGATGAGCAAGGAGAAAGAGGAAGACTTTGTTCTTTGACTTTGCCCCAAAGGATAGGCGTTGCCTTCCAAAAGAGTGATATCTTAGTGTGTAACTACTAGAATTTAAAAATTGTTTGGCAATGGGTTTGAGATGGAAGGAAGGGATGATTATCAAAAGGTCTTTGAAACAGAGAGAAAAGACCTAGAAAAATCTTGCAGAAACACATTATCCATTTATGATGCTTTACTTACCCAACGGCATCACTACAAACTGTCATTCTACTGTAGAGCTGAAAGTATACCTTACAGGGTTAGTAAATGATTTCAAGGCAGCATGGTGTGATGGAAAGATTTCTGGATTTGAGTCAGAATCTTGTCCTGAATCCCAGCTCCGTGATTGAGTGGCTGTGAGCTTAGACAAACTCCTTCAGCTGTCTGGGCCTCAGGATCCCTTGATGGGAAACAAGGGCACTGGATGATACAATCTCTGGGATGTATCCTAGCTTTCACCTTTTCTGAAGAGCTCTATTCCTTCATAAGTCTCAGGGAAATGATATCATCCCAATTCATTGAGGTCAATTCTTTCCTCTACCCCAAATCCATAGCTTGCCCTGGAAATGGGATGAAGCACTGGATCTTGAGACGATGTGTTTGAGTAACTGGGACATTTGTTGTACCTCTACACATCTCAAGATAGAGTAGTTTCTCAAGCAGCATTTACCAAAATGTATGTCAGGGAACACTAGTCCTATGAGATATTCTGTCAAGTAAATTTGGGAAATGCATTCCCTATGTCTCTTTAGAGATGCCCAATGAATAGCAGCGAGTTAAAGAATTGTGAGCTGGAGCTGAACAGGGTTAAGACTGATTATCACCAAGCCTCCAGGAATAAGGTGAGCATTCGTAGAGTCACTCATCAAAGGCCTCCAGACTCATGTTGTGGGCAAAGTGGAAGGGAAGAGTTTGTTCTTTACTCTTGGCCCTAAGGGTAGGCATCGCTCTCCAGGGAGTAGGGTCTGTATGAGTGCTTATTGGAATTAAAAAATCATTTGGTAGCGAGGATGTGGTCAGGGGATGGGATGGTGACAAAGGAAGGCTGTGGGGTGAGTAGGGACTGCACCCAGTATGAGGCTGTCTGTTTTACTGAGGGGCAGACAAAATCCTCTTTCTCGGGAGCGGTGTAAGTGACAAGAGCTTGGTGGGTGGCACCTTGGATAGAGAATTTTTGGAGCCAAACTGCTGCTAGAAAGCACTGACTCATAGCCTTTTTTTGTTTCCATAAGGTTGGGAAAAAGATCAAACCTTAGGTTGGGCGGCAACATCCTTTGGTTGAAGAGGGGTGGGGGCGTGTGTACTACCACTCGACCAACTTGCATTTGTGGATTAGAGAAGTGTCAACTAGAAAGTCTCCCCTTGTTGTGGCCTGTCCAACCTTCAGCACACTGCCTACAGAGCACCAGTGACACTACCCAGAGTGCACCAGTGAAACTCCCTACAGTGTACCTGTGTAAGCACCGACAGTGTGCTAGCGTCGCTGTCTATAGTGTGCCAGAGTAACTGCCTGCAGTGTACCTGTGTAACTCTGCAGTGTATCTAAGTAACTGCATGGGGTGCGGTAATGCCACTCCCTACATTATACCAGTGTAACTACCTACATTGTACTAGTGTTACTGCCTACAGTGTATCTGTGTAACTCTACAGTGTACCCGTGTAATTCCCTATAGTCTACCACTGTAACTGCTTCTAGTGTACTAGTGTTACTGCCTACAGTGTGCCAGGATCTGGGGTAGCTCCTGGGGATTTTGGAGGTGAATAAGACATGGCCTTCCTGCAAGGACCTCAGAATCCAGGCTAGCTAGAAAATCTAGGAAATGGAGTAAGAGCTTTATCTAACAAAGCTTGGGTATTAGGAGGACAAGATGGTGGCGTGTAACAGAATCTGTGAGTCTTGGGGAAGTTTACCTGGGGGAGGTGATGCCTGAGCTGGGTTATGAAGGCTGTGTAGGCATTAGCCAGATGAAGCGTGTGGGCAAATGAGCCAGGAGGGCATTTTGGGCACAGCTGGGAACAACAGCATTGAGGGGCAAGGCAGTGAGTGGGGGACGAGAAGCTGGTCTGTGTTGCTGGAAGGAAGTGTGTGAGTGGGGAGAGGTGCGAGGTCAGAATCAGGTTACAGGGGATCTGATCCCCATTCTAAGGAAGCAGGGCTGCCCTTAGCCTCTGGTTAGTGATTTTCAAAGTTTGATCCCCATGCTCTTTGCATCAGAATTGTCTTAGAGGCTTGTTAAAAATTCAGCATCTACTGAATCAGAGCCTTTGGATGAGCCACCCAGAAATCTGCATTTTAGAGAAGCTCCCAGGCGATTCTGGTGTACACTGAAGTTGAGAACTGCCACTTCAGGAGACAAGAGTCACTGAAGAGTTTCAAGCGGTGAAGTTGCCGAATGAGTGGTTTCGTAACTCGCCCTGGAGTGGAGGGTAGGGTAGAAAAGATCAAAGCAGGGAGACCACTTAAGAGACTCTTGATAATCGTGGTGGAAGTTGAGTGTGAACTCACCACAGTAGGGTAGCCAGGATGCAGAGAAACACCGATGTGGCCACAGAGGCGCTGAGCTCTCACCTGGGGCCTCAATGGTTAGTACTGCTTTAGAAAAAGGCACCGAGCATGGACTCACCTGGCTGATGAGGGGCACGAGGAGGGTAAAGTTAATTGGGAGAATGGTCTTTGGAAAATGTTGTAGGTAGTAAAGCGATTCTAAGTGATAAAGCTCAAAAGCCAGACTCCGTTTCAGTGTCTAGGCTAAATGAAATAATACTTCAGGATAATGCACATGGATGGCGGTGTCTGAGAATCGCCAGCTAGCAGGATGCATGTGCACACGTGGGTGCATTAGGGAGCAGAGCACTTCCTCTTCGCTTATAAAAGGGAAGATGTTCAATGTTTGCGGAAAAGGCCTGAGGCTCCCTATAGGCAGAACGGGAACATCAGAGTGAGCCTAACGCAGGAGTTTCCAAGCGGTGGGATTTGAGTTCTCTTCCCATCCCCCCTCCAAGAAACCCAGAGCCTTTGCAGGATGTATCTATCGTTAACAGATTGGTGTTTAATCTTTCAGACCTTCTTCTGAGTATAAATGTACATATAATATATTTCTATGGAAATACATAGTTTTATTTTGTGCATGCATGTGTTTTATTCAGGTCAATTTAAGAGATTCTCTTTTTTTATTTAAGAAAACTTTCCCCCAGTTTTATTGAGATATAATTGACATAGAACATTGTATTAGCTTAAGATGTACAATATTGTGATTTGGATATTGCAAAATGATCACCACAATAGGTTTAATTAATGTCCATTACATCACATAGTTACAATTTTTTTTTTTAAAGAGTGGCACCTGAGCTAACAACTGTTGCCAATCTTCTTTTTTTTTCCTTCTTCTTTTTCTCCCCAAATCTCCCCAGTACGTAGTTGCATATTTTAGTTGTGGGTCCTTCTAGTTGTGGCATGTGGGACGCCGCCCCAGCGTGGCCTGACGAGTGGTGCCATGTCCGTGCCCAGGATCCGAACCAGAGAAACCCTGGGCCGCTGAAGCGGAGTGGGCAAACTTAACCACTCGACCATGGGACCGGCCTCACAATTTTTTTTTTCTTGTGGTGAGAACTTTTAAGATCTATACTCTTAGCAACTTTCAAATATACAATACTATGTTGTTAACCATAGTCATCATGTTGTACATTACAGCCCCAGGACTTATGTATCTTATAACTGGAAGTTTGTATTTTGTGATCAACTTTACCCATTTCCCCCATCCTCCACCCCCAACCTCTGGCAACCACCCATCTGTTCCCTGTTTCTATGAGTTTGCTTTTTTCAGATTCCCCATATAAGTGAGATCATACACTATTTGTCTTTCTCTGATTTATTTCACTCAGCATAATGCCCTCAAGTTCCATTCTTGTTGTCACAAGTGTCAGGATTTCCTTCCTCTTTATGGCGGAATAATATTCTATTATATATATACCACAAACTTCTTTATCCATTCATCTGTTGATAAATACTGAGGTTGTTTCTATGTCTTGGCTACTGTAAATAATGCTGCAATGAATGTGGGGGTGCAGATGTCTATTTGAGATAGTGATCTCGCTTTCTTTGGATATATACTCAGAAGTGGAATTGCTGGATCATATGGTTGTCCTATTTTTAATTTTTTGAGGAACCTCCATACTGTTTTCCATAGTGGCTGCGCCAATTTACATTCCCACCAGCAGTGCACAAGGGTTCCCTTTGCTCTGCATCCTCACCAACACTGATAGCCATTCTAACAGATGTGAGGTGATATCTCATTGTGGTTTTGATTTGCATTTCCCTGATGATTAGTGATGTTGAACACGCTTTCACTTATCTGTTGGCTTTTGCATGCTTTCTTTGGAAAAACGTCGATTCAATTCCTCTCCCCATTTTTGTACGGGATTGTTTGTTCTTTTGCTGTTGAGTTGCATGAAGCTCTTGGTATACTTTGGATATTATCCCCTTCTCAGATATATGATTTGCAAGGTTGGCTTTTTACTTTCTTGATGGTTTCCTTTGCTGTGCAGAAACTTTTTAGTTTGATGTAGCTCCACATGTTTCTTTTTGCTTTTGGTGTCAAATGCATGTATGTTTTTTGCAGGCCTTGAATACTGTACATAAACTGCAACTGGATTTTTTCTTTCAACAATCTGTTTTGGAGAAGTTTCCATGTTAGTTTGTGTAGATCCGATCTGTTTTTTGAAACTGCTGCGTTTTCCTCGGTATGGAGCTACTTTTCCATTTCAGACCCAAGGGTGATCCAAACGCAGAACTTCTTCCCGTGCACCAGGTGGGGACTGTGAACATCCTCATCCTTTCCTCCCTGTATCTCCCCCGACACCAAAGCTAGACTTTCCCTTCTTGTTCCCTGAATCTTCATCTCACTGCAGTTAAACCTCTTCTCCTGGCAGCCAGCCGAGCCACATCTTTGAGATGCCACCTGGCTATACCTGGTGGGAACAAGAGAGCTTGCTGCCTGCATTCCTGTTGTTGAAGAAAGCCTTCATGGGGAAACATTTGGGAATTCTACGTATGGCACATTGACTTGTGATGTGCCTTCATAGCTGTAGGGCTCTAACGATACATAGTATCTTTGGCACATTCTTATCTGAACTGAGCAATCCTGTTTCCATGTCTTTACTATTTACCTTTGTATAAGTTCAAGAGTCTGCTAACAGAGGAGGGGCATTCCTTTTTCTTTCTTTCCTTTATTTTTTGGTGAGGGAGGTTGTCACTGAGCTAACATCTGTGTCCATCTTCCTCTATTTTTTCTATGTGAGACACCACCACAGCATGGCTTGGTGAGCGGTGTGTAGGTCCATGCCCGGGATCTGAACCCTGGGCCGCCAAAGTGGAGCATGTGAACTTAACCATTACGCCACCAGGCTGGCCCCAGGAAGGGCATTTCTTGAAGAGAGAGCCCACTGGGAGAAAAAAGAAAAGCATTTGATAAAAGATTTCAGGATTTGGAAAAACATAGTTATAATAACATAGTTATAATTATAGTTAAGGTTACAGCAGATTTGTCCCAACCACATCTCTTCACGCAGACATCAGCACAGGTTACTTGTAACAATGCCAGCCAAGGAGAGGAGATGGATACTGGATGCAGATAATTGGAAGGTCTCAGCGAACCACGGAACTGGGGTCATTGAGACATCTCTGGCTTTTCCACCCACATGCTAATGCAAGAGTCGTGTGGGGTTTAATTTAATTGAAGCAGTCAGAATGGAAACAGCTGAAAACCTGCTCCTTCTATTTATTCTCTGGGTTTCTATGGAGAGAGGAGCTCTGAGTGGTGATCTTTTAAAGAGGGATGTATCAGGAAAATAGTTCCCTGCTGGTCAGGGAGGAACTTGGGCTTGGGCAGAGGAGGTGGCTGTATTCGAAGGACACTTTGAAGGGTGCTGTGTGGTGATGGGAAGGAGAGGGAAGCAGAACTTATGTCCCCTTGAGTTTTATTAACAGTAATGATAATAATTACATAATAATAGCTCACACTCACATTCTTTTCAGCACCTGCTGGATTCTTTTCACTGTTTTAATTAATTCTCAGGCATCTACGAGATGGGCAGGGCAGAACTGTTATCCCCATTTTACTACTGAGGTTCAGAGAGTTAAGTTCGTTGCCTGGGGTCACACAGCTTCAAATAAGGGACAGTACGCAAATTGGAAAATAGGGCATGCGACCCTTTAGGGTTTGTTTTTAATGTCTACTCTATATGGTCATAGATATAGAGATCCAGATTGAAGGGGGGAAAAGTACAGGAGGGCAACATCTTGGCCAGAGAAGGATCAGATTTAACTGACGACAAGATCATTAGCCATTGTTGTAGGCTCTCCGAGTACACTGATGGGCAGGTGTGCCAGTCTCACAATCAAGGAGCTCTTTCTAAGGGCTCGCAGTCTTTCATCCCCCTCTCCCACCACTTGGCGTCACGAGCACTCTGGAAAGTGTATTTTCCTCAGAGGCCATGGCTCAGGATTCTTCAGAGTTGTTTACTTTCTTTCTTAAGGGTCAGGAGGACAGCAGAATGATCAGCATCCTGAGAAGAGTATTTGCCCATTCTGGATCAGAGAGAGGCCCTGCAGCACGTGGACTGAGACCGTGTAGGCAGGCGGAGCTTCACAGTGCAGGAGCAGAGGCAAGGTCATATCCAGGGAGGTTTCACGACTGAAGAGGGAGGAGAGAACGAGCGAGGAGGTCACGAGGCCTTGGGATCTGGGGAGGGGTGGGATGTGGTGTGGCGGGGTCAGGCAGTTCTGAGGTTATGAAGGATCCACCCTTGACGGTTCTGGCTACGTGGCATGGGGGGCGTGAGAGGGGTGCGTGGGATTGTTCCCTTAAGGGGCTGAGCAGGTAGACAGGGCCCAGGACAATGCCTTAAACATGCTTGAATCATGCCTGCCCTTTGTATGGTGCTTTTCAATTTCCAAAGTACTTCCTCCTCAGCATGCAATATGTTTGCTGCATTAAACTGAATAAAGCTGGGTTGGGGGGGGTTCTCTGTTACAAGTTATTCCTTGGAAGTTCACAGGTGTCCATACACATCACGATAATTTCAGAAAAAGTCACTGACTCTGATGAGGTTTGGTACGCACCTCAACTTCAATTTTTGGGGTAGCTTATCATCTTGGAATGAAACAGCAGCAGGTACGTTCCTGTGGCTGCACTGGGACAAGGCTACAGTCCAGGCAACCACAGAGGAACGTGCTAAGGCTGGCTTCCTCTTGGCAAGAAATAGTGAGCAGGATGGAGCCGAGAATTACCTTTGAAATAAGAGAGTGACAAGAACATCTTGGCACAGGTAGTCAACAGAGGGACAATCACTGCCACCAGTGACCTCTCTCATCTCTAACTCCACCAGCCTTTCATCTCGTTCTCTCTCGTGACATGTTGAAGTGGAAATTTCTTGTTTTGGGGCTACTCAGGTCCGTCCCTTCTTCTTTCGGTAACAGCACCCAGAATTTCCTTTGGGCGAACCCTCCTCCCTCCCCCACAGGCCACATCTGTGGGTGAAGATGGCACCATTGCTGGCTTTGGGGTGGATCATGGGACCACACCTGGCCAGTCAGACCACTGAGTGCCTCTAGCCACAGTGACTGGTTCAGGAATGGGCACGTGACCAGGATTTAGTGGGGGCTACATGGACGAGAAGCATTCTCTTTCTGCTGCCTTGGACCTTGATGACGTGAGGATGGGAGACTCTAGATGTTAGTAGCTACCTTGCCCCTGTGAGGGTAGATGGAATACTTAAAAGGGCTTAAGTGAAGAGAGGTTAACCTCAGGACTATTTACAGAGGCCTGGGGGAGGATGAAGGGAGCCAAGAGAGTGTAGTGAAGCACCCAGGGGCTAGCAACAGTGGGCAGCCTTGGTACCCTTAGTCCAAAGGAGCAAGGGGAGGGAACAGTGTTACCAGAGCTGGACAAGAGCTGGAGCCACAGAACAGGAATGCAGCTGCTGCCAGTCTGACAAGGCAGAGAGGAAGTGGGGATGGGCTGACCTTGACCTCACCCTCGTCAACGCTTCCAGTCTTGTGCTGGTACCTGCATTGGCTGGACACAATCAAAGCCAGAGTCAAACGCAGGTCAGCCCCCAAGATGCAGCGCATGGAAGAGAAGGGGAGAGAATGGGGGAAGGTAAAAGGAGAAAACCAGCACCAAGATGCTCTTGCTGTCCTATTAGATTTGTCAGTTAAGAGAGCCAGTAATCCTCCTTGTTGCTTTGGCTGGTTTGGGTGTCTGCTCTATCCTTTGTCCTGCAGGAGTCCTACGTGGAACATAAACTCACTAGCTCACTCTTATTGTAGTTACCGGGTATGTCTCAACTCCCCTACGAGATGTGAACTCTTTGAGGGCGTCTGGGACCGTCCTTTGTGCTTCTGTATTCTCAGTGAAGTGTCTGGTGTGTAGTAGATGCTCAGGAAATGCTTGCTGAAGTGAATGGAACTGAGTCCCAGGCAGAGGGAATAACTCATGCAAAGGCACAAGGCACGTTCCACCACGGCAGACCGCGATGTCAGCAAACGTGGGTGTTGGAATGGGTGGCATTTAGTTGCAAGGTGGTCGGACATCCTGGGCTGCTTCACCCCTGCTGTGAAAGCAGAGAAGACTTGAGCTCCCTGAAGAGGAATTGAGGCGAGGGTGCGGGAGGGTGGGAGGGAGCAGAGAGAAGAGCCTCGGTGTTCCAGGCGATGGGGAGTAATTCAGCCACCATGGACTCTGATGTGCAGAACAGCCAAGGCGGAATTGCACAGGGGCAATAAGGTGTTCAGCAAGAAAAACTGGGGCAGAACCTCAGTGTTAAAAGAGAGATCGTCTGATGGAATCTCCAACACGTGACCCTGTAAGTGTGGAGTTGGGGTGGGAGGGCAGGATGGACGACTCTGAAGTACCAGCAGAAAGTCAATGATCCAGGATAACATGCTAATACCTCAGGAGGAAAAGAAACTGCAGGTCAGGGTGAAAAAAATTCAGGGAAGGGTTCTGGTTGACCTGGTGGGTCCGATGTCCCTCCTTTCTACCAACCACAGAGGCCAGGAGCTCTCATGCATCTTTCTGCACCATTTGCCAGAAAAGGTGGCGAAAAGGCTGCTGGGAAGACAGAAACTACATGTGCTGATATTTCTAACTGTTTCAGTCAGCGGAGCCAGTATCCATATCTTGTTGTCTCAGATAGCATTGCAAAGATTGCACACCAGAGGGGGTAATCTGGGGTTCTAAGGGACCGTAAAGTGCTACAGGCAAAAAAGGTGTGGGGTAGTCTTAAACAGTTGGATGGAAAACTGGAAGCGACACAGTCAAACTCTGAATGCATTCTGGGCATTCAGATTATCATGCCTTAAGGCAGTGTTTCTCAAAGAGTGGTCTGGGGATCCGTGGGGGACTCTGAGACCCTTCCAGAAGGTCCTCAAGGTCAAAACTATTTGCATAATAATCTAAGAAGTTATTTGCTTATTTCGCTCTCATTCTCTCCCGAGTGTCCAGTTGAGAAGGAGAGTGACGTGTTCCAAGGTCTGTCTGGCACGTGACGATGCTGCAGACTGAATGCAGAATCGGCAATGAGAACCCAGCTCCTCTATGAAGCCAGACATCAAAGAGGTCTTCAAAAATGCAAAACAGTGCCACCCTTCTCGCTATTATTTTTGTTTCTGAAAGTAGTTATTTTACACAAAAATAAATTATTTATGTTAGCCATGCAACATGTTTATTGTTATTTCTGAGATTAATTAACATATAAGTATTTTAAAAATTTCTAAGTTTTGATTTCTAATATGGTAAGTATGAATAGATATACCCTGCATAAACAAAAGCTCTTTGGAGTCCTTATTAATTTTTTTCTTTTCTTTTTTTTTTTTTGGTGAGGAAGATTGGCTCTGAGCTAACATCTGTGCCAATCATCCTCTACTTTGTATGTGGGATGCTACCACAGCATGGCTTGATGAGCGGTGTGTAGGTCTGTGCCTGGCATCCAGGCCTGTGAACCCTGGGACCGCCAAAGCAGAGTGTATGAACTTAACCACTACACCACTGGGCCAGCCCCTATCGTTAATTTTTAAGATTGTGAAGGGGTCCTGGGACCAAAAAGTTTGGGAGTCACTGCCTTAAGCTAGTGCTAAGTCCCTGGCAACACACAGGGGAAGGGAATTCATGTTTTTCCAGCTTGCATTTTTGTTTCCGGTATAGTCTGTTTTAATACGAGGTTGCACTGAACGGATGATAATACTTGTCATCCTGTGGCGATGACCCCATGCAGGGAGTAGTGCAAAGTTCATGCATGAAATTGAGGCGGACTGTCCTGTCTTTAACTTCCACTTCTTTTAGGCAAATGATCATGTTCGAATTACTTACTATTTCTGAAGTTCAATTTCTCATTGGTAAAATGTAGAAGGTAACAGCCCCCCATCTCACTGGAATTTTGTGAAAACTGAATGAAGCGTTTATGAAAGAATCTAATCCGTTGCCTGGTAATAACAGGGGCTCCGTAAATATTAGTCCCCTTTCCTCCTGGTCGGATCACTTAAAGGATCAATCCTTTCAGAATCTCTAAAAAGGGTTCTTGTCTGAGTGGTTCCCAAAGAAAGTTCCGCCTGGTCTCTGGCCTCTTTTGGTCCCATAAGTCTCTTAGCCCTGAAGAATCAACTCACTGCCTCATAGAAACTTGTTTTGTATAACGCCAAGACCACTGAATTATATTTCCTGGATTTGCTTACTCTTGGTGGATACGTTCTATAGTGAAGCCACAAAGGGAATTTTATATAGAGATATATCGTCAGTGGACTTTTTACAAACACCCCTTCCTCTTCCTTTGGGATCAGAATTGGCTTGGAGGAGTGGGCGAAGGCCCCAGTCGGAGAGTTACCTAGCAACTGTTGGAATGCAGGTGAAATCTGCTAATTAGACTGGTATGGAGTGTGGTTGGCAAGGAGTTGCCTAGCAACCAGCAGTCTCCGGGCCCTCATTGCAGATTTTGGTGGAGGGCATCCATACTGCCTCCAGAAGGGTTCCCCCAAAGTTGCTTGCTCATGGAAATTTTCAACCAAATTTATCCATCCTGAAAATCTCTGTCTGTCTCTCTCCTTTCCCTGCTCCCCCCCACCACCACTTTCTCTGTTTCTCCTCATCAATTTATCAACTTGGCAGCTAAAAGAAAGTTGAACGTTTGGAGGAAGCAACAAGGCCAAGGGGAAAGAGCACGAGTTCTGGAGCCAAATAAATACAGATTTCAAACCCGTTCTGCCACTCACTGGTTCTATGAGTTAGATAAGTTGCTTCATCTCTCTGAGTCAGTTTCTTCATCTGTGAAACGGGGGATAACAGAGCCAAGCTCAGAAGGCTATGGTGAAGTTTAAATTACATAAGGCCCAGACTGCCTGGCACATGGCGACATTCACTAAACATTACCTCCTTTGGTGCCTTCTCTTTGTAAATTAGATAGTCCCAACTCTGTATAGAATCAATCAGAAGGATTAAAATATTAGTAATGCATGCCTGAAACACAAACATTACAGAGGAGTATACTATAGTTATCATACATGATACTATATTTTATATAAATATATTGGGAAACACTTCTCCCACCAGCTCCTCAAAAATAGACATTTAGAAATGGAAAAAGAGAACAAAACGTGTTTAAACACTGGTGAAGGTTTATTCTGCCATCCTGCCCATAGAAGATGCTGTCGGATCAAGAATCTGTTTTTACATCAGAAATATCCAGATGCCGCGGTGGACAGAAGAGCCGTTCCTCAAAGACGTCCACGTCCAACTCCTTGGAATCTGAGAATACGTTTCTTTACATGGTGAAGTGAATTTCGCCGATGTGATTAAGGGTGTTGAGTTGAGGAGATTATCTTGGATTGTCATCAAGGTGCTTATAAGGGAAAGGGGGAGGCCAGGAAGAGAGGACAGAAGCAGAGATCAGAGAGGAGGGAGGTTTGCAGACGCTACAATGCTGGTTCTTCAGAAGGAAGGGGTCACGAGTCAAGGAATGCTGTGGTCTCTAGAAGCTGGAAAAGGCCAGGGAACCGACTCTGGAGGAACCCAGCCTGCTGCCACCTTGATTTTAGCCCAATGAGATGCATTTCGGACTTTTCATCGCCAGAAGCCTAAGATAATAAATTTGTGTTGTTTTTAAGCTATTAAATTATGATTATTTTTCATGGCAGCAACAGGAAACTAATAAGATTCCTTTGAGAGTTTGGGGGGCTCAGATACCTGGAAACTTGAGCCCGCTGTGTTCCCTCGACTAGTTGAGACAAGTTGATTCTTCTTTCTGAACTTGTTTTTCACCTGTTTATGGGAGGCATTGACTAAACCAGGATGTCTCCCTGGGGTCCCTTCTGGTATGAGTTTATGGCTCTGTGGTCCAGGACTGTCTAGTGGAGGCAGTTGGAGTGAGTGACTAAAAATGTCACTAGGTTCTTTGGAGGGCTTGTGTTCATTCGACAAACTGGTGCTTCCTAGGTGCCAGGTGCTGTGCTAATTGCTGAGAATATAGGAAAATAGTTTCCTCCCCTGCAGAAATCAGAGTCCAGTGGGAGACGGGGAGAAGAGGATGAGACACAAGTGCTGGCCCAGGGGGATTCAAGGTGCGGTGGGGGCAAGGCTAAGGCACCTGACTGATGTGAAGGTGGCAGCGAGAGTTCCCAGAAGAGGTGAAGGATGACAAGAGTTTAGCAGGACAGAGGAGTGAGGCTGGTTTCCCGGCGGAGCCTGCAAAGGCAGGGAGACATGGGAGCTGGCTGTCTGTGTTACAGCAAAGAGGAAAGGTGGCTGCATGAGCGGAGGAAGGTGCCCCGGGCTCAGGCTGGGGACGGAGGCAGGAGTCAGAGCCAGGAGAGCCTCATACGTCACACCGAGGGCAGCAGGGAGCCCTAAAAGGTTTTCCGTGGGGCACGGCAAGATATCCTTCATGTGCTGTGACGATTTTTCACTTCGGCATTTTAAAACTAGAGAGACTATGGGATAAAGAGACTTGCCAACCAGTTACTGTTATATTGTGGATATTAAAAAATGGGAAGACCTAGAGAAAAATATGTCAAAGCATTAACTCTGGACCTAAAATGCCTGATTTTAAATCTTGGTTCTCTCACTGGCCAGCTGTGTGACCTTGGGCAAATTGCTCAACTCTTTGGCGCCTCAGTTTCCTCTCCTATAAAATGGAGATAATAGCGGAATTGCCTCAGAGAAATAAATGAATACAATAAAATGTTAGAACACTGCCTAGAATCCAGCAAACGTTCTATAAGTCTTTGCTATTTTAATTTCTAAGATCCCACTGGTCGGAGTCCTTTCAATGTGACCCTCAGTAGCACCCTGTTTGGTGGGAGGGAGGCGGTGCTCTTAGACCAGGTCCAAGGGGCCTCATTACTGCTTGTGGTAAGGTTACCAAGGTGGACCCTGTCAAAATACCAACTCTCTTTTAACTCTGTTTGGCTGCAAAGACTCCACAGAGACCATTAAAGTGACACTCCGGAGCATTTCAGGAATGTTCTCTGCATCCTGGTGCCCCAGTTGGACAGGCCTGGCAGGGTAGCCCAAGGCAAAACTTGTGTGGAGGCCAAGCTTCTCTTTGGCTTCCTCTGCTGTCCCTTGAGAGGGTCTGCCGGGCTGTTTGACCTTAGGCAAGGTACTCACCTCTTCCAGGTTTAGCTTCCTCATCCGTAAACTGGGGATAATGATAATTCTGCCTTTACCTCAAAGAATTGTTCATTCGTTGTATTAGTTACCTATTGCCGTGTAACAAATTATCCCCAAACTTAGTGGCTTAAAACAGCAAACGTTTATTATCTCTTGGTTTCTGCTGGTCAGGAATCTATGCATGGCACAGCTGAGTGCCTCTGGCTTTGGGTCTCTCTTGAGGTTGTCATCAAGCTGTGGGCCAAGGCTGCTGTCACCTCAAGGCTCTGGGGCTGAGAGAATCTGCTTTCCGGCTCCCTCACATCTCCTTGGTGTCTGTATCAGTCTGCTAGGACTGCCATAACGAAATGCCACAGGTTGAGCGGCTTAAACAGCAGAAATTTATTTCCTCACAGTTTTGGAGGCCGGAAGTCCAAGATGAAGGTGCCAGCAGGTCTGGTTTCTTCTGAGGCCTCGCTCCCTGCCTTGCAGTTGGCTGCCTTCTCTTTATGGCCTCACACGGTCTTTCCTCTCTGTGTGTGGGCCTACCTGGTGCCTCTTTCTTCTTATAAGGACACAAGTCACATGGATTAGGGTCCTAGCCTTGTATCCTCAGTTAACCTTAATGACCTATTTAAAGGCCCTAACTCCAAATACAGTCACATTGGGGATTAGGGCTTCAACATATAAATTTTGGGGGGGAGCACAATTCAGTGCATAACAGTTGCTCACCACATGGGCTTCTCCATAAGCTGCCTCAGTGTCCTCACTACATGGCAGCTAGAGATCCCAGAGACAGTCAGAAAGTGCTCCCCAAACACAGTCTTTTTGTAACCTAATCTTGGACGTGACCTCCTGTCACATCTGGTGTCTCCTGTTTGTTAGAACCAAGTCACTCAGTTCAGCCCACAAATTACATAAGGGCATGCGTACCAGGAGGAGGGATCCTTGGGGCCACTTAAAGCTACTTATCACAGTCACTCATTCATACAACAGACATTTCCCGAGTGCCTACTATGTGCCCCTGGTGATGCAACAGCAAATAAGCAAACAAGGTTCTGCACCTCCTCGAGCGTGCACTTTGGCAGGAGAGATAGGCTCTTTTTCTATGAACAATAAAAGAAGACATCTTAATGAGAATAACATTACTAGGCCATTTGGGCCAGGACACAAATGTATATGTCGAAGGAGTAGGTCTAGAGCTATCTATTTATCTACGGAAATGGATACGGTAGCCAGATATGTAGAAGTAGATGGAGATTTACATCTTCTATCTAGAAAGTAGATAGAGATATAGATCTCTCTATATTTAGGGTCAGGCAGCGATCAGTGCTCTGTAGGCATATGGAGAAGGATCGAGGACGGTGGCATGGAGAGAGAGGTGTGTCTATGGATGTGGTCCTGGGCAGCCTCTCTGTTAGGGTGACTGAGGCCTGCAGTAAGGGAGAGCGGGAGCCTGGGGAAAGAGCCTGTGCTGCTTTGCTGTACCCATGAAGCAAAGTCGCACGTGAGAAAATGCCTAGTCAGTGGAGACAACTGTATTGTGCTGTTGTTATCGTCGACAGTTTCCGTTGTCCGCCCACCCCATGCTCCCTTCATCCCATCTGCCTTGTTAAGAGATTAGCTAATAAATGCTTTGCAAATTATTTGTCCAGTCATTGCTTTTTCCCCCTGTAGAGGGAATATCTCTGTTGTTTCTTCTGATTACGTAGTGATCCATGCTCACTGTAGACAAAACTCAATATGGTACAGGCAATGAAATTTTCAGAAGAGGTGCTTGTGACCAAGAAAGGCCTTGACTAAGGAAGAGAATTAAAACGTATGGATGCTGCTGATCCTGGGTGCTGCTGAGGTGGAACGTCCCAGGTGAACTTCCCCACACCTGAGAGCTGCGTGCGATCACCTCGGCTTCATAAATGGGGGAATGGGCGCACATGTGCCCAGAGTCCGTAGCACTGGGATGCAGCCCCAGGCCTTCTCCACCCGTGCTGGTTCCTCCATTTGGCGCTGTTCTCAGTGAATGCATATCCAGACAGAGCCACGTGTGAGATGTTATTTTGAGTGAGAGACTTGCTGATGCCCCTTTGCATTGACCCTCTGCCCTCATCCGGTCTCTGCTTCTTGTGGAAGGAGACTAGAGGAAAGGGCAGCAGGGAATTTACTGTTCATGCCCTGTTTCCTGGCCCAAATGGCCTAGTAATGTTATTCTCATTAAGATGTCTTCTTTTATTGTTCATAGAAAAAGACAGAAGAGCAATCACTTAGTGAGGAGGGAGTGGTCACACTACTTGAACTGCTATACAATGTATGTCATTAAAATATGAGACCTAAAAGGGCAGGAAGTCTTGACTTTACCAAATCAACTGGCCTCTCAAGACACTGGCTCTTTTCTTTTGAAATAATTATCTGCTAACATTTACTGTGTACTGTGTACGCAGCACGTACTGTGAACTAGGCACCACTGTAAACTCTTCTGAGGAATTAATTAATTAAATCTCAGATAAATGCCTAGAGGTAGAATTTCTGGATTAGAGGATAGATGTATGTTTAACTTTTTAAGAAACTGCCAACCAGTTTTCCAAACTGGTTAAGCCATTTTACATTCTTACAGCAATGTATGAAAGTCCTGGTTCCTCAAGATCCTCTCCAGCATTAGGTGTTGTCTATCTTTTTTATTTGACCAATTTTACCAGGTATGTAGTGGTACTTCACCATGGTTTTAGTTTACCTGAAGGCTGATGATGTTGAGTATTTTTTCATATCCATAAGATATAGATTTCCTTGTGTATATTCATGCGTATAACTCATTTTCAAATCTTTCTTATAATTAAATTATAATTAAATAATTTAAGACTATGCATTTTCCTTTGAGTATGGGTTTGGCCATATCCCAAAGGGTTTGAAAGAAGTCCTCTAAATTTTGTTAGTCCTAAGTAATTTTGTCTTTTTATTTCTAATAAATGTTTAAATTCCTAAGTTATTTAAAGGATCTTTTCCAGATTTTCAACGGTTAACATTCTTTGCTTGCTTATCTCTTATTTCCCTCTGAATTTATGACACTGTAGGTCAATGAACATGACCTGTAAAACATTATCTTTTTAGAAAAAACATAGAGTTGTGGCCAAGTGCATGATCACTATTTTTCAATCTTCTGTGGGCTTAAAGAATATATTCTCTTTTTTAATGTGCATGTTTCTCTTTCTACATATCTTTTAAATCAAGACTGATTATTATGTTGTCAAAATAATTTACATACTTGTTTCTTTTTTGTCTTTTTAATTAAAAAAATTTGAAGAGAGGTGTTTTAGGCTCTCTTACTATGATTTTATTTTATTTTTTAAAAAATTCAATTCTCTTTGCATTCCTAAGAGCATTTGCCTTGAATATCATTTGGTGCATAAATTTTCATGCCTATTATAACTTATTCATGGAGTGTCCTTTGTCATTGAGAATATCATTCTTTAAATTGTTTAAATTTTGGGCCTAACATTCCATCTTTTAGCCCTTAATATTCCTATTGCTGTTTCTTCTCATTGGCTTTTGTCTGATATCTGTTTGGTCATCTCATTTTTTTCAATGTCCTAGTGTCATTTCATTTTAGGTTCATCTCTTTTAAACAACATATAATTGGGTTTTTTCTTTTCAAACCCATTCTAAGGATCTTTGTCTTTTTATTGCAGAATTCAACCCTCTCACATTTATTTGTCATCTAGGATGTTTGGTCTTGTTCCTGCCATTTAATTTTATGCCGTCTATTTATGACACTTTCTATTTATTTCCTCATTTCCCTTTTAGTTACATTTGTTAAGCTGATGAAATTTTCCTTATTCCGTTTTTTTCTTTCCAGTGAAATAGAAGTTCTAATATGCATTTATATTCTACTAGTTTTCACATTTAAATGTTTAATATACATATTTAAACTTATATTTCTGTAACAATTCCAAAAATGAAATAATGGCCACGTCCTTCCAGTTTTACTGAAATAATTAGGAATTTTAGTTTTATGTTGTTCGCTTTTTTCTTGGAGTATGTTAAGATTTGCGTTGAAGTTTTAAGTCACACTTACTTAGATTTACTTGTAAATAAACGTTTATACAATTGAATTGTAGGAGGACATTTTTGGTCTCTTTGTTCATCTGCTTGAGGACAGGGACCATTAAAAAAACAATTCCTTATATTGTCCCAGAGCCTTACATATAGTAAGCAATTCACACTGATATTGCGAAGTAGGGGACATAAGACAGGCCCTGAAGCTCTGGCCCCAGCTCTGCCACTTGTGGGTTACACGAGCTTAAGTAAATCACTAATGTCCCTGACCCTCAGCTTCCTCAGCTCTAGGATAGGAATAACTTGGGAGGCTAATTAACAAGGTTAAAAGGATAGAATCTGCAGGAATTCTGTGAACCATGGTGCACAATGGCTGGGTAAGAAAATGAATGTGTGGAAAAGGAAGAAAAACAGAAGGTCAAAGCCTACAGACTCTGAGGTGCGTCCTGGATGTGAAGACGCTCCCTGCGGCCTTCCCTGCCTTTGTTTTTCAGCTGAAACTGTTTGGGTGAGGTCAGCCAAGAGGTGACTGCAGAATGGAGGTGAGGTGCAGGCGAGAGTGTGGGCTTTGTGATTTCCTGATCCACAACTACAGCTGGGTGGGCCGTGTGCGAGACTCAGCCTGCTCACCATGCAGGGAGCCAGCTTGTGCTGTCCTGCTATTTACTAGGAGTCAACCTGGCAGAGAGCATTGGTTGGAAGGGTGACTTGGGGACTTGGCAAGGCATGCTTTTTTTCTAGTGAGTTTCTTTGCTCATTCAGATTGTTTTCTGTTCCCTGCTGCCTGATCTGAGGAGACTTGGAGGTTGTCTTTCTCCCATCCCCACCACTTGTTTGCCTGGCCCCTTGGTCCCCTTTCTAATGCTACTTTAAAATTTTTAAGGTTTTCCTGTATTAAAAAACTGTGTGTGTGTGTGTGTGTGTGTATATATTCATATATATATTTTATATATATATATATACACATATATTTTAAATCTGGAAGTTTAGCACCCAAGCTGCCCCACCCCTTGTTTATTTGTTTTCTATTTTTCACAAGAGAAATTCCGTATCTAACTTGCTTGCTAACTCCAGTATCTCTCAGACTTCCCTTTGCTTAAGGGACAGAGAATCTATTTGAAGAAATAATAGCTGAAAATGTTCCTAACCTAAGGAAGGAAACAGGCATCCAGGTACAGGAAGCACAGAGAGCACCAAACAAGATAAACCTAAAGAGGCCCACACCAAGACACATTATAACTAAAATGTCAAGAATTAAAGATAAAGAGAGAATCCTAAAAGCTTCAAGAGAAAGGCAACAAGTTACAAAGGAAACCCCATAAGTCTATTAGCTGATTTCTCAGCAGAAACCTTACAGGCTAGAAGGGAGTGGCATGATATGTTTAAAGTACTGAAAGGAAAAAACCTACAACTAAGAAAACTCTACCCAGCAAGGTTATCATTCAGAATGAAAGGGCAGATAGAGTTTCCCAGACAAGCAAAAATTAAAGGAGTTTATCACCAAGAAACCGGTTCTACAAGAGATGCTGAGGGGACTTATTTAAGTGGGGAAGAGAAGACCACAATTAGGGATAAGAAAATTATCAAAAAAGCCCACAAACAAACAGGAAATAAAACCACTGGTAAAGGCAAAAATACAGTAAAAGTAGCAGATCAACCACCTATGAAGATAATATGAAAGTCAAAGGACAAAAGTACTAAAATTACCTATTTCAATGATAAGAGGGTAATGGATACACAGACACACACACACACACAAAGAGGTTAGATATGATATCAAAAACATAAAATGGAGCAGGAAGGGAGTAGAAGAGTAGAGCTTTTAGAAACTAAAGAGACCATCAACTCAATACAGATTGCTATATATGTAGGTCATTATGTATAAACCCCATGATAACCACAAACAAGAAACCTATAATAAATACCCAAATAATTAAGAGAAAGGAACCCAAACATCATACTAAAGAAAGTCATCAAACCACAAGGGAAGAAAGCAAGAGAAGAAGAGAGGAACAGAGAAGAACTACTAAAACATCCAGAAAAAAATTAACAAAATGGCAATATATACATACTTATCAATAGCTACTTTAAATGTCAACGGACTAAATGCTCCAATCAAAAAGCATAGGGTGGCCGAATGGATAATAAGACAAAACCTGTATATATGCTGCATACAAGAGAAACAGTTCAGACCTAAAGACACCCACAAACTGAAAGTGAAGTGATGGAGAAAGATACTCCATGCAAATGGCAGACAAAAGAAAGCTGGGATAGCAATACTTATATCAGACAAAATAGACTTTAAAACAAACACTGTAACAAGAGACAAAGAAGAGCACTACATAATGATAAAGGGAACAATCCTACAAGAGGATACAACACTTGTAAATATGTATGCACCCAACATGGGAGCACCTAAACATATAAAGCAATTATTGAGACATAAAAGGAGAAACAGACAGTAACGCAATAATAGTACAGGACTTGAACACTCCACTGACACCAATGGATAGATCATTCAAACAGAAGATCAATAAAGGGGTACTGGCCTTAAATGATGCATTAGACCTGATGGACTTAGCAGATATACACAGAACATTCCATCCAAAAACTGCAGAATCCATATTCTTTTCAAATCCACACGGAACATTCTCCAGGATTGATCACATATTAGGACACAAAACAAATCTCAATAAATTTAAGAAGATAGAAATAATACCAAGCATATTTACTGACCACAAAGGTATGAAACTAGAAATCAACTACAGGAAGAAAAATCAGAAAAGCATTAAATAAAATGCTACCAAACAATGATGGGGTCAATGAAGAAGTCAAAGTAGAAATCAAAAAATACCTGGAGACAAATGAAAATGAAAATACAACAATGCCAAAATGTATGGGATACAGCAAAAGCAGTTCTAAGAGGGAAGATTATAGCAATACAGGCCTACCTCAACAAACAAGAAAAATTTCAGATAAGCAATCTAACAGTGCACCTAAAAGAATTGGAAAAAGAAGAACAAACAAAGCCCAGAATCAGTGGAAGGAAGGAAATAATAAAAATCAGAGCAGAAATAAATGAAAGAAACACTAAAAAACAATAGAAAAAAATCAATGAAACCAAGAACGGGTTCTTTGAAAGCATAAACAAAATTCACAAACCTTTAGTTAGACTCACCAAAAAAAAAAAAAAAGAGAAAGAAGCCTCAGATACATCAGAAATGAAAGAGGAGAAATGTCAACAAACACCTCAGAAATATAAAAGATTATAAGAGAATACTACAAAAAGCTATATGCCAACAAATTGCATAATCTAGAAGAAATGGATAAATTCTTAGAATCATGCAACCTTCCAAAACTGAATCAAGAAGAAGTAGAGACGTTGAATAGACCAATCACCAGTAATGAGATCAAAACAGTAATCAAAAACCTCCCCAAAAATAAAAGTCCAGGACCACATGGCTTCCCTGGTGAATTCCACCAAACAATCGGAGAAGGCTTCATACTGATCTTTCTCAAACTCTTCCAAAAAATTGAAGAGGAGGGGAGGCTTCCTAACTTACTCTACGAAGGCAACATTACCCTGATACCAAAACCAGACAAGGACAACACACAAAAAAGGAAATTATAGGTCCATAACACTGGTGAAATCAATGCAAAAATCCTCAACAAAATACTAGCAAATCAAATACAGCAATACATCAAAAAGATCATACATGTGATCAAGTGGGATTTATTTCAGAGATGCAGAGATGGTTCACATCCGCAAATCAATCAATGTGAGACAACATATTAACAAAATGAAGAATAAAAATCACATGATCATCTCAACAGATGCAGAGAAAGCATTTGACAAGATATAGTATCCATTTATGATAAAAACTCTGAATAAAATGAGTTTAGAAGGGAAGTACCTCAACATAACAAAGGCCGTATATGACAAACCCACAGCTAACATCATTCTCAGTGGAGAACAACTGAAAGCTATCCCTCTAAGAACAGGAACCAGACAAGATGCCCACTGTCACCACTCTTATTTAACACAGTATTGGAAGGCTCAGCCAGAGCAATCAGGCAAGAGAAAGAAATAAAATGATCCAAATTGGAAAGGAAGAAATGAAGTTGTCAATATTTTCAGACGAAATGATTTTATATATAGAAAACCCTACAGAACCCACTAAAAAACTTTTAGAAATAATAAATGAATATGGTCAAGTTGCAGGATACAAAATCAACATACAAAAATCAGTTGTGTTTCTATACACTAACAACGAAGTAGCAGAAAGAGAAATTAAGAATACAATCCCATTTACAATTGCAGCAAAAAGAACAAAATAGCTAGGAATAAACTTAACCAAAGAGGTGAAAGATCTGTACACCGAAAACTGTAAAACATTGTTGAAAGAAATTGAAGAAGACACAAAGAAATGGAAAGATATTCCGTGCTCTTGGATTAGAAGAATTAACACGGTTAAGATGTCCATACTTCCTAAAGCAATCTACAGATTCAATGTAATCCCTATCAAAGTGCCAACAACATTTTTCACAGAAATAGAACAAAGACTCCTAAAATTGATGCAGAATAACAAAAGACTCCGAATAGCCAAAAGAATCTTAAGAAAAAAGAACAAAGCTGGAAGTATCACACTCCCTGATTTCAAAACATACTACAAAGCTATAGTAACCAAAACAGCATGGTACTGGCACAAAAATGGGCACAGAGATCAATGGAACAGATTTGAAAGCCCAGAAATAGATCCACATATCTATGCACAGCTAATTTTCAACAAGGGAGCCAAGAACATACAGCAGAGAAAGGAAAGTCTCTTCCATAGATGGTGTTGGGAAAACTGGACAGCCACATGCAAAAGAATGAAAGTAGATCGTTATCTTACACCATACACAAAAATTAACTCAAAATGGATTAGAGACTTGAATGTAAGACCTGAAACCATGAAACTTCTAGACGAAAACATAGGCAATATGTTCTTCGACATCGGTCTTAGCAGCATATTTTCAAATACCATGTCTGACCAGGCAAGGGAAACAATAGAAAAAATAAACAAATGAGACCACATCAAACTAAAAAGCTTCTGCACAGCAAAGGAAACCAACAACAAAATGAAAAGACAACCTAACAATTGGGAGAAGATATTTTCAAACTGTATATCTGATAAGGGGTTAACATCTAAAATATACAAAGAACACATACATCTCAACAACAAAAAAACCAACAACCCAATTAAAAAATGGGCAAAAGATATGAACAGACATTTCTCCAAAAAAGATATACAGATGGCCAACAGGCACATGAAAAGATGTTCAACATCACTAGCTATCAGGGAAATGCAAATCAAAACTACAATGAGCTATCACCTCACTCCCATCAGAAAGGCTATAATTAACTAGACAGGAAACAACAAGTGTTGGAGAGGATGTGGAGAGAAGGGAACTCTCACACAGTACTGGTGAGAGTGCAAACTGGTGCAGCCACTATGGAAAACAGTACCGAGATTCCTCAAAATATTAAGAATAAATCTATCATATGATCCAGCTATTCCACTGCTGGGCATTTATCCAAAGAACATGAAAAGATGAATGCATAAAGATATACGCACCCTTATGTTCATTGCAGCATTATTCACAATAGCCAAGACCTGGAAGCAACCTAGGTGCCCAAGAAGGATGGACAAAGAAGATGTGGTAAATATATACAATGGAATACTACTCAGCCATAAGAAACGATGAAATCTGGCCATTTGTGACAACATGGATGGAACTTGAGGGTGTTATGCTAAGTGAAATAAGTCAGAGGGAGAAAGTCAAATACCTTATGATCTCACTCATAAGTGGACTATAAAAACAACAGCAAACAACCATATAGAAACAGAGATTGGATTGGTGGTTACCAGGAGAAGGGAGGAGGGCAAAAGGCACATACACGTACGTGGTGATGGATGGTAATTAGTCTTCAGGTGATGAACACGATGTAATCCACACAGAAATCAAAATATAATGATATGCACTTTAAATTTATTTAATGTTATAAACCAATGTTACCACAACAAAAAAAGAAAAAAACTGAAAAAAAACCCAAAGAGAATTCCCTTTGCTTCCTCCCTCTGGCTTTTCTGCTCAAGTGTTTCTGAATGTTCAGGGCCTCAGTGACGTTGAGGGAGATTTACTTTTAACTGTGCCTTGCTCAAGGCTCCCCCTTACCCACACTGGGCTTGGTACCAAGGGATGTGCATCCTCTGCTCTTCATGAGAACTGCCCCTCCCCCCCTTTAGTGAACTCATTGTTTTGAATTGTCAGAAAAGTTGCAAAGGTAATGCACAAAGTTCTCAGACACCCTTCACCTGGCTTCCCTTAATATTAGCATCTTTTGATCCAATACTATTAACTAAACTACAGATTTTAGAATTTACTGGATTTTCTACTAATATCATTATTCTATTCCAAGATACAATCCAGGGTCGCATATTGCATGTAGTTGTCATAAGCTCTTAGCCTCCTCCCATCTGTGATAGTTTCTCAGCCTGTCGTTGCTTTTCATGATGTTGAAAGTTTTGAAAAGTACTCCATTTAATTTAGGGAAAGGAGGGAGAACCATTTATTAATGATTTTCTGCCGTCTCAGTGGAAATCTGCTCTCATGTAAGCCATTTTTCTGGAAGCACCATCCACATTCTCAGAAGATTATTTAAAAAGCAGTTGGAGCAATGAATTTTCTTCCTTATCCAGGAGCTTGACTGGCGATATTTAATTTTTTTTATCTCCATGACCCTGTCTTAGCATATGAACAGGCAGTGCATGGAGTCGACAGGTTAATGAGGCCCCTGGGTGCTGTTATATACTGTTGCACCTACTCTCCCTATAGGCTGCATAGCTGGGCTAGAATTTGCCAAGACTAACATATTTGCAGGGACCACCCCCCTGGCATCTGGGGACACACATCTTCCTCTCTCTCCCCTTACCTCTCCTCTGCGGGGACGCAGGGTCCATTAGGGCAACAAGCAAGGGCAGCCCAGACTTCACAACCTAAAAAGACCAAGAACCAACAAGACCAGCTTTATCTGAGTGTGGCACTTGAGGATGTCTCACTGAGGGCACCTCCAGACCTCCCTACATCAGCATACCGGGAAATCTAGTTACAGTGAATATCAAGGCCCCTGAAGAGGAAAGGATGGAGGGATACTGCAAAGAAGGACCACGTGAGCCCAGGAGGGGTATGGAGGAAGAGAAATGTATGAGCACCAATTCGTCTTCCTTTTCAGATCCAACATGTGCATATGGCTGTCCTGTCGCTGGCTGAGGTTCCCCATGCTCTGAGGTTCTCTACCTCCCCTACACACGGCAATGGCTGGCTCCTCAGGATCAGGAGGCCCCACAAAGTCCAGAGTAGGATGATTGACCTGGTTTTCTAGACCCCAGAAAGATCTCTGGGACTGCATGGAGCCCTGACTTGGGGTTTCGAATGGGTGGCAGTGCTTCTGGATAGAGATTTTTCACATTGTAGTGGAAGAAGCACTGGATGGGTGCTGACTCTAGTTTAGTGGAGCCCTGTCCTCCTGTAAACATGGGGACATGTGACCCAAACCAGGGTGATCGGATGCTCCTTTCCTGGAGTGTGAATCTTGAGCAAATAAGACAAGGCGGCCAATGCGTGGTGTTGCCCACTCCACTGGTGGCATCTTGATCTGGCCATTCCTGCCGCAGGACCACCCTTGTACTTCCTGCTTCCAGGAGCTGTCTATGCCCTAGGAGAATCCAGGCCTGGGTCCCAGCCTTCCAGTTGATTCTGAGAGCCCCTGATCTCCTTCAGTGTTATCCATTTTGGCTTAAGTTAGGCAAAATCAGTTTCTATGGTTTGCAACCAAGGATCTGTAAATATTGAAGAATTTTCTGCTAACCTTCTTAAATGTGAAGTTGTAGCAAGAATATTTGCTCTACATTTCAGAAATTTTCAGAGTTCTGGAAAGTACAGATCACGCCACCCAGTGATGTTTGGGCTCTGGAGTGAAACAGCCCTAATCCAAATGGGAGGTGATGTCTAGGGGCTCCTTTGCTGACTGGTGCCCTTGGATAACTCTCTGGAACTCCCTAAGCCTCAGTTTTCTTGTCTATTAGATGTGGACAATAACACTACTAGCCACGTAGAATGGTTGTGAATATTAAAGAAATATACATATAATAAGTTTTCAATAAACATTGAATGATTGTGATCGCTATCATGAAAACTTGGATGGATTATGGTGCCGTGTTGGATACATCTGTCTCTGGGCACCCCAAATAACTAGGACTGAGAATAATAATAATAATAATAATGCACACATATTATTACTGTGTTCCAGCTACGGTCCTAAGTGCTTTATAATTAACTCACTTAATCCTCACAACCGCCTTATATGGAAGGGTACTCTTATCACCTCCACTTTAAAAATGAGGAATTGAGGCATCCAGCAGTTAAGTAACTTGCCCAAGGCCTCCAGAAGCTCTTGATCTGCTCTGATGTTTCCTGACAGAGAGAAGGCTGGGCAGATGGGCCAACATCACACACACACTGCAGAATCCATGTGCTTTCTCTGCATCCCTCCCCTGGTCTCAGGGAAGGACTGTCGCTGCGGTCCAGGAGGGAGGCAGCTTCATCAGTAGGCATGACTCCTAGCCTGCGCTCCTGGATTTGGTCTTGAAGAGAGATTTCTTTGTGTTTATTGCACATAGACAGGCAGCTCCATTACCTATTAACTTGGCTTCCTTCCCATTAAGTTACCGAACTTTGAGCATTGGGGAGGCCGAGCAGGAAGGGAGGCCAGGCAGGGTTCTAAGAGAGCTCTGTCTTCGGCAAGTAATGAATTCCCCCGGCAGCTGTTCCCACTTAGTCTGGATGCATTGATAGGATGTGAAGATGGGCTTCATTGCTCTATCCTGCTTGCAGCTCGGAAGATGAGGATTGGCTCTCCTCTTGGGGAGATGGTCTGGGGGCCAGACATGAGCTGCTGAGGCCAGAGGGAAGACTGGCCAGTGCTCTGGCCACACGCTGGAACAGCCAAGAGAGATGAGAGATGGAGCAAAGCCACAGGGTGTAAACGTAGGCTTGAACAAGGAGTCCAGTCAAAGAGCCGGAGGGACTCCCCTTCATTGAGTTCCTCACTGTCGACACACACAGAGAGCGGGAAGGAGTGACCACACATCCAGAGCCTGCTGTGGAGGAGACACAGCGACAGGCCTATTCAATACTTATCTCGTTTAATCTGCATGCCAACGTCAAAGCTTGAGGAGATTATGTGAATTTGGGAAGGACTCAGAGCAGAGCCAGGATTCAATTCAGATCTGCTTGACTCCAAGGCCATTCCAGAAATCTCCCTTTCTTTAGGCCTTCTGACATGAGAGTTGGGTTCTTTCTGCCAAGATTTCCATCTCTGACGATCATTTAAATGAATACAAGAGTGCAGGTAATTGATGAAACCCAACAACAGAGGTGAATGTCTTTGTTTGGCTGTGGATGTTGAAGAGGAGGTGACACTTGATGTGAGGGTGTTTGTCTCAAGCCTGGGAGGGTGTTCTGGGCCTTGGTGCCTGCGCTGGAGGAGTTGAAGTGGTTTGGAGGGCCTTAGAAATCAGCTGGGTCAGTGGTTCTCAACTGGTGGTGATTTTGGTAATGTGTGAAAACATTTCTGGTTGTCATGATGGAGGTAGGGGCGTGCTACCAGCCTCTAGTGGGTAGAACCCAGGGATGAACATCCTGTAACGCACAGGAGAGCTCCCCACATCACAGAGTCATCTCACCTAAAATGTCAACGGTGGCGAGGCTGAGAAAGCCCGATCTTGGTAGCCCTGTATTTACAGCTGTGTAAACAGGGTTCCAGGAGGCAAGGTGCCCTCCCCCAGGTAACACAGCTGGTGTAAGCAGAGATGAGACGAGAACCAGGTTTGCTGCAAGGGTTGGGTGAGTAATATTTACACCACGTTCGGTGGTCTCAGTCAAGGAAGGCAGGAAAGGCTTTCTGATGAAAGGGCGGGGTCCGGCGCATCTCAGCTCAAATTGCCCAGGCCGGGTCAGCGTCTGCCCAGGTCTCTCCTTGGGGAAGAGGTGCTTCTAGTCCGTTGATTGTCCATGGGGCCCAGGACCCAGGGGAGGAAAGGGTGCTGGGAGAGTCCTTGGAGCCAGCATGAGCTGGGTCTACTGAGAGAGGTTGGCAGGTGGTCTCCATCCCGTCTTTTTTCCCTCCTGGCCCTGAGATACCACTTCCTCTGCTGGTCTATGAAGACCTTCATGCTCACCCAGTGGGAAATGTGGGAACCACTGTAGCCCCTGACTCCTGAACAGCTCTTGATAGTTCAGAAAGCACTTTTTAACGTTGTCTCTTCACTGACTCTGTGATCCTCATCACAGCTTTGTGAGGTAGGCTGAGCGGGCATGATTCTTCCCATTCTAGAGATAGTGGAAGCAGGGCTTAGGGTGTTAACCTTGACCCCACATCTTGCCAGAGGCCCAGCTGAACCAGCACCCATACTTTCTGACTCACGCCTGGCAATCTATTGACTACGGTTTAACAGCTTCCATGTGAGAGGGGAGCTTTCAGTTGGAGCACCCTGCAGGTCCTGCCTCTCTTTCCATCCTCCTTCTCTGCGTCCCTGCTAGGTACCCGGTTTCTCCAAGGTGTGAATATCTCAGTTGTTACTCTCCAATTAGCATAGATATCCAGAACTTAATTTCCATTTCAATAAATGAATCCCTAGGTTGAGGTGGCATTTGGGTTTGTGGTTTGTGAGGCACAGTGCTGCAGAGCCCGGGCATGGTGTTGACCGAGCTGTGGTCCCTCTCCTATGTGCTCAGAGTGCAGTAGGGCAGAGGCGGAAACACACCATGATCGGAGAGTCAGCGGAGGATGCCCGCGAGCGGAGGTGAGCACCCAGCTCAGGCCTGGAGGGGTGTCCGGAGCAGTGGAACCCCCCTGACCTCAAATTACTGCTTTATAATTTGCACTGCATACCTCTCTCCCCAGGAGGCCACATGCTTCTCACCTTTGTCTCTCCAGCCCTTAGAGGTGTTTGGCACGTAGTAGTAGCCTAGTAAATGGCTGTTCCTTTCTGTTCCCTCTTGGAGGCAATGTAGAGGAGTGGTTAAGAGCATGGCTTTTGGAGTCTCAGTTCCTTAACATATTTGCTGTGTGACTTTGGTAAAATTACTTAATGTCTCTGAGCTTCAGTTTCCTCACTTGGAAAATGGGGATAGAAACAATGGGTCCCTCACAGGGCGGCTGTGAAGATTATCTGTGTAAACCATCCAGCACTGTCACTGTGTGTGATACAAGGAAGATGTGAATAAATGCAGCTACTACAGTAGTGATAATGTAATTGGGCTGGGGGTGCCTGTCCAGTACACGCACGAGTGCTCCTTAGATCCCAATAACTGTGGTTGATTTGAATGGTTCAGGCATCGGTGTTGTAAGAGAGCCAAGGTCACTGGTTAACCAACTTGCAATGCTTTATCATTGGAAGTGACGTTACTTGTCAAGATGCTAAGAAGTATCTTTAATGAAACAGAGTAAAAATTGTTGCTGGAGCATGGTAGAGGTGGGCCTGCTGTGGTCGAAAGGACATGGGGCCAACAAACCTTGGATTCACGTTCGAAAGTTATTGCTTACTGGCTTCCCTGTCCCCCTGCCTGAATCTTGACACTCTCCTGTCACCATGTCACTTTCAAGGTATTCCCAATTCTAGGCTCCAGAGTGCTTGACTTCCATGGCTGAGGGTGCCCGGAGCCAGCTCAGGGACAGTTCCGAGGCCCTGAGTCCCCAAGGCCTGGATTGCTAACATTCTTTGCCCTGTCTTGAATCTGCCACGTTCTCCTTGCTAAGCTCCAGGAGATAATTTGCCTATTGAGCATAACTAACATGTTTGTAGCCATCTCCGTGGGTGGCCAAAGAGTGGACAGGATTGCTGACCCTGGAGACCTGGGCTGACAGAGGCCGGGTCTACCTCCCTCCTCTGAACCTTGAATGTCCGGGGTAGAACCCCAGAGACCCGGTCACACCACCTTGACGCCATCTGGGATGGGCCTCTCTCTGGAGCCAGCTCAGAATTCCCATGCTGTCCCCAGCAACTGTTCTTCGCACACACGTAGGAAGAGATCTCTTCTCCTTTTGTTGGTACCACTCAAAATGTTAGCACCTGGATTCCCTCTTCCCTCCGCCTTTCCAACCACCTGTTTGAACGTTGAAGGCAGTCAGCCCAGGGACGGGGACATTTGAAGCTTTGAGGCAGCCCCTAGCTTTGAAGCAAGGACTCGGAGACTTACTGTTGGCTCCACTCCTCTGCTTTGGGTCCCTGCCAGGATTGTAACGACATCTGCAGAGCGTGTCTAACCACACATTGCAATGATTCTCTCCAGACCCGCATCGTCTTTCCTTGGAATTTCTCCCGTGCTTGTATCACGTGGCTTCTACTGGGGACTCCACTGCACCCCTAATTTCTTTCTGCACCATATCAGCCAGTCTCCTCAGACTTGTGACTTGGCAGATAGAGCCGCGCAGGGACTTTTGACCAGTCCAAGAGTGTCTTCCAAAAAAGACTTCAACTTTTCAAGAAACCCTGTGCCTATAGATGCTGATTTTTAGACCAACTTCTGGCGGCCTTCTTTGCCTGCTTGTACCTGAGGGAAATTTCTGGATCTCGTATTGTGTATGACTGGCTCTCTGACAGGCTACCTGCACCCACACCAAGTTGCAAGGTTGATTGCTGAAGAGTTCCAGAACTTCCTTCTGACCTTTGAGAGGTAGTCCTAAGGGTATTTTCCAAACTGTTAGGAGAGAAGAGAGTCTGAGGATGAAAGTGGGACTGATGATGCCCTTGAAGATAGAATCATACCTCCTGGTTACCCCATGATCTAAAGCCAAATAGGGGGCCCCTCGAATCAGTTGATTGAACCAAGGCTTCTGCACAACTAAACTGACATGGGATGTCAGTGGCAGGAAGAAACCTCCCTAAAGGCAATGAAACAGGAAAGATGTCTCTATAGGGAGAGTTAGAAGTTCACCCTTTATCTAGAATCATTTTTAGAACCCCTGGAGTGTGAGATGAAGACCTCACCCATGCAGATCGGTGCTCTGCGGCATGCGGTGAGCCATCACTTCCACTTCGGGGTACCATCTGGGGAAGTATCTGGATGCTTCAGCTGTACAATGTGTTTTGGGGTCCCTGATATGTCACCATAAGGATGAAACCCAGAGAAAATGACATTTTGTTGAGTAGAGTTCGTAAGTTCTTAAATTTACAAAAGTTAATGTGAGGAGGGTCTTGGGAGATATACAAAGTTCAAGAGACCTGGTCGGAGTCTTGAACCTGCTGAGAAAGGTAGTGAGGAGAAAGTCCCATTGCTCAGGGGGTGGAGGTGGGACAAGAGGATTTTCAAGAATGGGGATTTTTTTTGTATTAAATTACAAATTGTTTTTCTTTAAAATAAATCCCTACTCCTTGCACCATACCCCATATGGCTTGAGAGTGTGGTTTTGGGCAATGTCAAGGAAAAGGAGCTCTGTTGCACATCAGGATTGGTGAGGGTAGAGGAAAGAGGAGGTGGGGAAGGGAAATCATAAATGAGACAGAGAACTTGGTAGGAGCAGGGATGGAGGGCCAGTGGAAGTCCCGAGAACGTACGTCTTTGGGGATTTATGGAAATCTTGGGCAGGGCATTGGACTTCCCTGGATGTGGGAGAAGGGACTGGTGCCAATTTCCTTTAAATCCTAAAGCTTAGAAAAACCTCTTCTACTACCTGAGTATGTTTGGATGCACATAGATGAAGGTCAGGAAAAAGGTCAGAAAGACCCCAAACTGTTTAGCTGCATCGGGGGAGAGTGAGTGATTGGGAGTTTGAGGGAGAATTCACTTTTTTCTCTACATATATTTCAGTATTATTTCAATTAAAAACACATTAATTAAAAAATATGCCATTTCATAATTTAAAAATGGAAAAAGCTGGAAATCACCCATAATCCCACTGCTCAGACGTGGTAACTTTTAACATTTGATGTGTATTCTTCCTGATGTGTTTCTATCCATATGTAAACATATATACATGTATGTACATACAATGAGATCATGTTATACTCGTGGTGTAGCCTGCTTTTGAAACCTAATAATATATCTTGGATATCTTCCCATATCCTCAATACACATATGCATCATCAACTTTTAATAGATGCATGATATTCCTTTGTCTATGTATTCCATGGTTTATGTAACCGACATTGAGGACATTAGCGTTGTTTCCATTTTTTTCCTACTATACACAGCACTGCATTGAATACCTTCATAGACGCATCTTTTCACAGTTTTTAGTAGTGTCCATAGAAAACGTTCTGAGAGGCGGAGTTACTGGATCAAAGAGCAGTTGTGTTAAAAATTTTGATGCATATTATCCAACAGTCTCCCAGAAATGTACCAATTTCCACTTGTATCAGCACTCACATGTTTTTTGAGCACTGACTCTGTTCCAGACAAATAGACGTTATTTTTGCCCTGAGGAGGTTTACATTCTCTTAGATGGCCTGTTAACACATACTAAGGTTCTCTATTTATTTAACAAGCACTTACACAATGCTTACCATGCCCCAGATAGTATTTTAAGAACCTTAAAATATTAAATCATTTAATCCTCATGACAACCCTGTAAGTCAGTACTATTATTATTTCCATTTTATAAATGAAAAAGCTGAAGCAGAGAAGTTAAGTAACTTGCTCAAGGTTGTACTGCTGAGAAGTGGCAGAGCCAGGAGTCGAATCTAAGAATTACTCTCTAGCTCCAGAATCTGTGTTCTTAATCCTGACCACAACAGGTAACAAACCTCTCACTGCCAAGATAAGAAAACCCAGTGGCTTGGAAACCTGCATTCAATCATGGAAGCTAATAGGGTGATGGGCTTCCAGCTGCCCAAGCCCATCCCTTTAGGGCTAGGGGCAGAAGGGAGCTCCAGGGGCTCAGCTGCTCCAATCCGGGCAGTTGAGGACAGAACAGAGGAGTGAGGATCATAGAGTTTTTCCTGGAATTTTCCATTACAAAGCTACCCTTGGAGGAGACCCAGGGAGGAGGAAACTAGCTGAGGCCTTTGGCTGACACAGGAAGATAGAGCTCTTTTTGGAGGTTTGAGCGGTGCATTGATTCTGAAGGAGAGTAGCTAGAGAATGAAGAAAGAGAAGAGAGAGAGAGAGAGAGAGAGAGAGAGAGAGAGACTGAGATGGAAACTCCAGCTTGAACAAAGGTTGAAAGTCCAGATTGCAGAGTGTGAAGGCGTCTTGTCCTGGTAAAGACTGGTAAACCACGTGGCTGGAGAGCAAGCTGCAGATGGGGTTAGGAGAAGGAGCGGTAGCTGGTTTCAAATCTTAAAAAACTCTGAGCCCGGGTAGGGAGTTGGACCGAAGACAATGGGAAGCCATTACATTTTAAAGCAGAGAAGTGACTTGACCAGAGCTGCATTTTAGGAATATATTGCAGGAAGTGTGGAAAGATTTATGAGAAGATGGACAGACTAGGACAGGAGATCACTGCAATAGTCTGAGCTTGTGGCCTCTGGGGTTTGATTTAGGGTAGAGACAATTTGAGCATAAAGATGGCGATGATACCAAGACAACGTGAAAACGAAACAGAGAATGCGTGGCTGATTTTTGTGGGGCTGGAGGAAGACTACGTAAGGAGAAAACACGATTTTGTGATTCTTCAGCTTGAGCATCTGGAAAGCTGTTCCTGCCCTTAACCGAGATGGGGAACCCAGGAGGAGGGTAGACGGAACGCAGGGATGAAAGACAGAGACTTCTGTTTGGACTGGTTGATTCAAAGCTTTGTGAAATATCCAGAGGCAAGGACCAAGCAGCAGAAGGGAATGCACATTTGGAGCTTGGAAGGGAAGGTAGGTCTGGAAGAAGAGTCTCGAGAGTCACCAGCCTGGGGGACAGCTGTGCCACAGCGAATGCGGTGGGGTCTCACAAGGAGGGCATGCAGGGCCTGAGAGCAAGCCCGGAGAAGTGATTCCGTTTAAGGGGATGGTTCTCAAGCTTGGCCACATGTTGGAATCACCTGGAGACTATAAAAGCTCCTGATGTCTGGGTCCCACTCCCAGACATTCTGATCTCGTTGACCTGGAAGGCAGCCTGGGTGGCAGAAACTTTAAAGCTCCCCAGGTAATTATACTGTGCAGCTAAGGTGGAGAGCTATGACTGAAGGGGAATACGGAAGAGGAATTGAAGAAGGAGCCATCTCAGGAGAGCAGTGAGAGTTTAGAGGTGTTTTTCTTTGTCTATAACATTTGCTGAGAGCCTAATAATAATAATAATAATAATGATAATAATAACTATCATATATTGAGGGCTTTGCTCTGTCACGCCCTGTGCTGAATGCTTTACACACATGATCTCATTTTAATGCTCTGATGGCACTATGTGATAGATATCCTTATCCCTTTGGCAGGTAGAGAAACTAAGAATCAGAAAAGTTGAGAAACTTGCCAAAATTCATACATGTAATTAAGTGGGGGAGTCAGGATTTAAACCTTTTGAATGTCTTTCAAAACCCTTGGAGTTAATCACTATGCTATGTGCCCACTACCTGCCAGACCTTGTGCTTGGGACTCTCAAGGGCCTTGCTATCCGATGGGTGTAGGACAGTTACATGTGGTAAGGTAAGTGCTGTCATGGAGGAATGTACAAGGTGCCATGGGTACCAGAAGGGAGAAGTTCACATCAGCCTGGAGGACTCGAGGAAAGCTTTGCTCATGAGCTAATGCCCAGAGAAATATTTCCTATTTATTCCTGCACCCAGAAGCAGGCTCCACCTCTTGATGGGAGGGTGGCTTATGTGTACAGGGAGGAAAGATTTGATGATGGCCACCTTGGAGCTGAGCAACGACAGTCTTGACCAACAAATGAGCACTTTTGAGAGAGGCCTGGGGACTGTGTCGACTTTCCTTTCAGACGCTTTGGCTTCATGACGACAAAGCCTCTCTGGTGGATGGCAGCCAGATTGGCTTCTGTCTATTTTTAAGCTACTCTGGAACAATAGCCATAACTACTGAGAAGGGGATCCTAGCCTCAGGAACAGCAAAGAATTCTGCATGGGCAGAGTAGCCAGCTGAGCCAATGGGAGCATCCACTGCCCTAAAGAGAAACACCTTTAGATAAAGTTTGACATCTTACTTGGGAAGGTGCCTTCTAAGCCAATATGAATTTACGGTACCTGGAAGGAGAAAGGGCTCATTTAGGCTTTCAGAAATGGGAAGCTAAAAGTGGGCATCAGTCAGGGTTGTCATCATCTTGTATATCAAAACTGAAATTGTGCCGATGTCATTCTTGACTAGATGAGTCAGAACATAACAAACTTTCAAATTGCCAGACCAAAGGCTGCTGCTCATGCTTGTGATTGATGACAGAGATTGAGAGATTGCAAGCTGTTACATTAACTTCTCCACTTCCCATTTATGTTTGCATGAAGTTCAAGGGGGGAAAGAGAAGCTGAGCTCTTCACTGGACAGGTCAATAAGACTGTGGTCTCAGAGGGACCCAAGTTTGCTCTGTACCTTTTAAGCATCTGACTGAGAATGACACCTCTAAATTAATCACACTGATTCCCCTCTCTGCTCTGTCCCTGAGGCTTCTCAAGGGAACCAGTTGGTAAATAGCTTTAATTGAAGTTCCTGAAAAGTCAGGGGGTTGAGAACTCTTTATTTGAAAGCAATAGCTATATCAATTTAAGACACAATTAGTGATCAAATATACAATTTCATACAAGTGGCCTCACCAATATGCAGACCATTTTTATTAAACTTACTCTTAGTGAAATCATTCACTTCATTCAGGGTAAAGATGTAAGACATTCAATACTAGGATAATGAAAAATGGCAAAAAATATTGATGTATTAAAATTAATCAGATATACACAATGATGAAAATATAAATGAGAATAAAACTTCAAGGGAATAATGTAAATTCTAATGACTTTTCACCAAATGATGAGATTCCTGATTTAAAACAATCTCTCAACATTTTTTTCAACAATTAATCATTGAGCATCCACTATAGGTCATGCGCTATGCTAGATGCTAGAGATTCTGATGTAAACCAGATAGAAAGTCCCTGCCTTCAGCGAGCTTATAGTCTATGGAGGAAAACAGGCAATCAATGTCGTTCTGTGAGAGGTTCAGGAGGCTACGATTGTCGAGAAGAGCTCCTATCTGTACTCAAGGCCTTAGGCAACACTGGATAGCTAGGACAAAATACAGCCATCAATGAGATGCAAGTCAATTTAACTGTGGGCTCTCCACCATTTGTTCTGTATTAAGACATGGCCCATTCAAAAGGAAGTCTCCTCTGAGAAGAGAGCCAAGAAGACATGGCAAGAGCCATGTTGGACAAATGGTGGGAATACTGAGTGTCGAGGATTTAATGGGAGATGAGAACCAGTAGACAATTCTTTTAAGAGTTTTGAGGGAGAAGACCAGAGGAGAGAGGTAAGGGGAGTTTTGGAGGGGCATACTAAGAGCAGTGAGGATTTTTAAAAGACTAAATAGACAGTATATTTAGTGTAGATGCAAAGGAAGGCAGAAAGAGAGAGAAAGAGAAAGGCTGAGAGAGAGAGATTTATTGTAGGTCTCAAGAGGGTGAGAATGATGGACAGGTGGGAGACGATGGCATCCAGTTCACAGGTGGAGAGGTTTGTTAGTTAGGATGTTATGGTTGCAAGCCACCCAAATTGCCTCAATGTCTTTCCTGTTCTCTCAGCCATAACAGGTTGGGGCACTTCCTGTAGTTGCTACTTCCATGATACCTTAAAATTCCCTTTCGTATTTCCATTTACCTAGTTAACAGTTCTTTATGGTAAATTCTCTCTTGTATAAATAATTGGTGTGATTTGAGTCTCTTGACTGGACACTGCTTGACACACTAGCAATCTCTTTAGGGAGAATTTCAGATTTGGTTCTGGCCAGAATTGGGGGTTCTGGGGCTGGGGCAGACTGCCCTTCAAGCCTTCCACTCCAAAATCCTCTTGCCCCTTGCCATGCAAATCCTTGGTCAAGCATGACAGCCAAGACTCTTAGCTCCTGGGACCCCTTCTTCTCCTCTCCAGTGGGCACAGGGGACCTTCTGGGTCTCCTCCATGTCAGGTGTGGTCTGCAAGAAACCAGGGGGCATTCTTTGTTTCCTGTCTGGAACACCTGCTGCCATGTCTTTCTTGTCCGGCCCATTACTTGTGCTGTGTGTGGTATCACTGGGACTCTCGATTTCTAATGTCAGCCAAGAAAGAGCACATTAGTCCACCCATTTACAGATACATCCATACTCCTGGGGGATCCTCTTATATTTTTCTTCCTTTTCCCCTGCTTTCCCCTCATTAACTGGAGGACCCTCAGCCACTATGCTCTCTCTAATTGGCTTTATCTTCTGCCAACTCTTGTCTCTCATTTCCAGGCCTCTTTATGTTGCCTTTGAGTAGAGGGAAGAAAAATCAGTTCTCCTAATTCACACATACTCTCCAGTGACTTGTCTCACCTGGCCCACTGTCCACTGTACTTAGCACCTTGGAACGTGCCCCCAACCCCTTTTTAAAAAAGGTTCTTTGTCAAGGTTTTCTAGAAACATGATATTTAATGTCTCAAATTACCAGTTGGCTATGAATGAATATGCCATGTATCAATGTGCTTTTATTATATTATGCTTCTCATGGTGGTGAGCAAAGAAGGATGGCGTAAGCCAAGAACCCAGTAAAGCTGTCAGATGGCCTGGCATTTGGGATTCTCCCAGCCTGCTTTGTGGATTTCATCTCACTGCGGCAGAGTCTCCTAGGAGACTGCGGAGTCAGCTCCCTCAAGCACTCCAGCCAAAGCCTAAGTCTCCCAGCCCATCCAAAAGAGTACCCAGCTCAGCCTCTTTCCCACACTACCCTTTCTGCCCTAGATGCTGATTGCATTTAATCCACAAGTGAAATGTTCACACAGAATTCCATTTTAATTAGCATACCACACTCTTCGTGCAAATCTGCTCTCAGAGGAGTCCCACTGACACTTCATGGAGAGGCTAACGACAGGGCCCCTTGATGTTTTCCCGGATAGCTTTTAGCTGCAAAAGCATTTGGGCAGAACGCCATGAGCATCCCGCCCAACTGCATTACTGAGGAACACCTCACTGGCTAGAAGTTGATCCTCTTGTAACTTTTCTGAGTTTCTTTAGCTTACTCTTGAAGCCCAGTTGTGCCACTTCTTATCAGGATGCCGTGAAAGGGAACAGTGTCTAGGAAGAAAAGAAGAATTAGGCTGTGGACTATTTTCTTTCCCCTAGGCTGTGAAATTTCAATGCTGAAAAGGTTCTTTAAAGTTGTTTCGTCCAGCTGGTTCATTGTATAGTTGGGAAAACTATGTTCCACATTCTTTTAGCCTGAATGATGACTAGAATCTCCACTGAGGGCCTACCCAGTGCTTCTTGATGCCGGGCACACATTAGAATCAACTTGGAGCATTGAAAAAGTACCAGTGCCAGGCTGTACCCAGACAAACTAAATTAGACCTTTGGCGGGGCCTCAGAACTGCTATTTTTTTTCATATAGGTGGGCTCTAATCCAATACGACTAATGTCCTTATGAGACGAGGAAATTAACACATGGAAAAGCACAGAAGGAAGACCACATGAGGACACCAGGAGAAGAAGGCCACCTACAAGCCAAGGAGAGAGGCCTCAGAAGAAAGCAACCACACTGGCACCTTGATCTCAGACTTCTAACCTCCAGATTTGTAAGAAAATAACTTTCTATTATTTAAGCCACCAGTCTGCGGTACGTTGTTATGCAGCCTGAGCTGACTAACACACGCCCCAAGGAATTCAGTGTGTAGTTAAAGCTGAGCGCCCGTGGGCTAGTACAGACCCTAGAACTTAGCAGGAGCTGCTCAACTGGTGTTTTGAATAAAGGATTGGGATTTCTAATTCTTTCCAGTGCTCTTGCCATACTTCTTGCTCCAAGTGCTCTTGCCAACACCAGGCCCGCAAACATCCAAGTCTACTGGAATAATTTACAAATAGTAATCATTTCCAAGTATTATGTCCACGCTCTTCCTCCATTCTCTGCTCAAGCCAAGCTGGTTTCCTCACTGTTCCTAACACTGTAAGTTTTCCTGCCTCTGGGCTTCTTCTCTTCTTCCCAACTGGCTTGCTCTGGTTTTTCTCACCTCTCCCAATTGTTACCTGTTCTTTAAGCTTCCCTTCTCTACTCTAGTCAAGCTGCCCCTTCCTCCTCTGGCTCCTGAAGCCATTATCAACTGTAAAATCAACTTGGCATCTAAATATGCACTGCCCTTGATACTCATTCTATTGTCCTCTCGAACTGCCACCACGCTCGATGGGGTGCATCCTGCCTGCTATCTCTCTCTTGTCGGAGTCTCAAGTTTGATCAGCTGCCAAGTGTCTTCACTTTAAAAACAAAATGTTCTTAATTCGATTCATCATCTCAGCTCCAAACTTCTCCACCTTCCCATATTTCCTGTTTCTGATAAAGACATCTCCATTTTCTAGCAGAGGACTTTCAAACTTTTTTGACTGAGACCCTCAGTAAGAAATACATTTTATATTATGACTCATAAAGTTGCAAGAAATATTACTTGCCCACGATGCACTCTCATCTCTTCTGTTTCATTACCATATTTTTCTCTTTTGTTTGAATAACTGCCATAGAAGTTTTTGGGAATCAGATTGATCATTCATTCATTTATGCAACTAATGTTTATTGAATGCCTGCTATGTGCCTGGTATTGTAGATGATGGTGAGATGATAGGGAAAAAACAGACACGATCCTTTGAATTGGCTTTATCAAGGAGACAGAACTTGAACTCATGGTACAATCCAGTAGGTGGGGGGAAGGGAGACGGATGTCCAGAAATCACATCAAAACCACAGGCCTACACTCCGAGAGCCCTCAAGGCTCTTGGCAGGATGCTGGGATGGAAATAGCCCTGGTCTGGAGTGAGCTAGATCAGGTTTTTGCCTTAGCTTTGCCTCTAACCAGGTAACTGACTTTGGGTTAGTCGCATCCCCTGATGGGATCTCTGTTCCCTCACCTGTGAAAAGACTGGGCTGGACTGGACGAATGCCTGTCCAGTTCATACATCCCCAGCCTGTGTGTCAGAAGTGCCCACAGCTCCTCTCTCATCTTTCTTGGCCAGTGCCCGGCACAGAGCTTGGCACTTAGGGGATGCTCAATAAATATGTAATGAATAAATGATTGAATGAATTTGTCCATGGACCATCAGACCTGAAAGGGACATAGGGTGAGAGCTTGGCAAATAGTGAAAACTCAGAAAATAGCTGACCGACTGTCTGAATGAATGAAGGGAGCTTACTCATCAGTTGGTCCAATCAATTCATTTTATAGATGAGGAAATAGATATACAAGATTCCTCAGAGGAGGAGCTGTGGCTCATCCTTCCATCTGAGGGAATAAGGGAGTCCGTTCACACCCCAAACTGAATACAAATGAAACACTACAAGGTGTAACATCAATTAACACACGCGTCCTTCCATTGAAGAGCTTCTTGAATGCGCACGTTTGAGGAACAATGCCCCTACCAGCCAGCTTTGGAGAGCGGAAAGACTGCTGAGCTTGGTGACCGAAGATGTGGCTTCTGCTGATTGCTCTGTGACCTAGGGGTCTCTCTCACATCTATTTCGCCTTCTTAAAAAACAACACAACAAAACAACAGAAAATTGGAGAGGATAATTTAACCAATTTGTACCCATAGTCTAATAGCCTAGGATTAAAAATTATTTTATCCTATTTACTTTTCACAAAAGATGGAAAATATTGGGGCTGGCCCCGTGGCCGAGTGGTTAAGTTCGCGCACTCCGCTGCAGGTGGCCCAGTGTTTCGTTGGTTCGAATCCTGGGCACGGACATGGCACTGCTCATCAAACCACGCTGAGGCAGCATCCCACATACCACAACTAGAGGAACCCACAACAAGAAATATACAACTATGTACTGGGGGGCTTTGGGGAGAAAAAGGAAAAAAATAAAATCTTAAAAAAAAAAAAAGATGGAAAATATTATAGACAAAAGTGTGCTTCCTTTCACCCCCATGCACAGACCCATTCCTTCTCTCCCTACAGACAACTACTATCTTGAATTTGATATTCTGTCACTAGTTTTTTTCTCCTATTTTTGAGCACGGCTTTGTATTTTGTCTTTTTTGCTTTTTTGTGTTAACAATGATTTATTGGGGTGTAATTTACATACAGCAAAAGACAAAATCTTAAGTGTGCTTAAGGTACAACCCTGAGATCAAGACAGAACATTTCTTTCACCCCAAAAAGTGCCTTTCTAGGTTCTACCATTTCCTCTAAGAGTTAACCAGATTTTTAAAACGATAGATTAGTTCTGTCTGTTCTTGAACTTGGTATAAATGCAATCAAATAACATGTACTCTTCTATCGGGCTTCTTTTGTTCAACATACTAATTTTGAGATTCATCCATATTGACACTTGTCTCAGTAATTTCTTATTTTTTAGTGCTGAATACTATTCCATTGTCTGAACATAAGACAATTAACTGGTTTATCCCATAACTATGTATTTTTATATATTTAAAATATTATATCTAACATTTCTATGCTTTTATCATGGAAGGGGGAGCCTGTGTGTGTGTGCTTTCCTCTGACTTTCTCAACACTTATAAGCATTAGTTTTTTGTCAACTGATTGTGCTGAGCAAACGTGCCGGTGAAAGGACCCTTCCCAGGGCTGGTTCTGAAACAACCTGGAGCCGTGGTTTCCCACCTCCAGAATCCCCTGTGGGGCTTCAAAAATACAGGTGCTGGACCTCATCCTTCAGATTCAGAGTTAGTAGGTCTGGGGAGGAGCTCTGGCATTTTTTAAAGTGGTTGAAACCTACGGCTGAGGTTCTCCAGTGGTTTTAAGAGCCATCATGAAATTTCAAAAGAAGTCCTTAGATCAAGATTTTCTCATTTTGCTAGAAAGAACCCCAATAATACAAAACCTACGGCAAGCAAACACCTAATGACCTGATGGTATTAAGAATCATGAGGAGGAGAAAGAGCGGGTGTTTTAAAATCAAACCAAGCCCCTTAGGGTGTGTTGGAAAAGCCCCTGGTCTGGGGTCAGAAGATCGATGTTCGGGCTCCAGCTGTGTGACTTGGGTCAAGTTGCTTAACTTCCTGGGTCTCAGGTTCCCCTATTGTAACCAGAAGAGGTTAGGGCTGGACAGTTCCCGAGATTCTCTCCAGCTCTTGTCTTCAGTGCTTCTCAGATCCAAGAGGAGGCCTGAGTGACAGGATTGGGTCCTGCCCTCATCTCTTACTCTGGGTATCACCCAGGCAGGGGATGCCTCCTCCTTGCTGGATTAATTTTTATTTGTGGAGGGTCTATGAAGCAAGGTGAAGCCTTGAGTCACATGAATTCTTTGTGAGAAAAAGTACCTAGTTTGGAGCTGTAGGACACTGCTAAGGCTGGGCAAGAGGGATTTGCACTCTACTGTGACGTTGTTGGAAGGCTTTGTATGTGCAAGGAATCAGTGAATGATTTGCTCATAGGATTCAGAACTGCCCCTCCAGTATGCAGCAGTGGGAACTGCATAGAAATGTGTGCCAGGTCCTAGAATTATTGTCTGCAGAAACTTTCACAGTGTCTGGCACATGGGAGGTGCTTAATAAATATTTGATGAATAAAAGATCCCCTTGGAGTTACTTTAAGGATTCTCCTTCCTCAGCCTGGGTGGAGAAAGTAGCTGTTTCCTCTGCTGTCACCACGCAATTTACATCTGACTACCAGGCTTCTCTACTTGCTGCTTCTTTCCATTCACAGAGGGAGGGTTTGAGGAAGTAGGTATGTTTGGGGTGGGGTCAGGGTGGGTGCAGGGAGTCGGGGGCTGCGTTCATACATAAGCTTCCTTGGAAAATCCAAATTGCCTTTGTAGGGGAGGAAGAAATACTCCTCTACCCTCTGGGTTCTTCTGGCTGGTCTAAGAGTTAAATTGACGTGAAACAGAATAACAGGAGAAATCAAACAAATTTAATAACATGTATACACGGGAGAAATCTAGGAAACCTGAGTGATTCTCCAAAATGGCAGAAGCTAATACCTTAACCGCTATCTTCAGCTAAAGCAAAGGAGGATGTTGGTGGGGGGGGGGGAGGAGGGGAGGGAGGGTGGTGGTGGCTTGGGACTTCAAAGGGGAGGAAGGCAATTCACGTGGAGATGGAAAAACAGATCTTTGGTAGGCAGATGTTTGCCATGCCCCAAGGACAGTGAGACATGGAGAGGACTTTGATCAAATGGGCCTTGCTGGGTTCCTCCCTGTCGTCCACACCTCATTCATATTATACTATAGATCTCTATGGTGATAGCTCCTTCCTGGGACAGGCCTTCCATCTTAAATTCTTTTAGGCAGTTAGGGGGAAGCTCAAAGTTTCTTTCTGAGTCTTTTGTTCTTAAAAATAATCAGCCAAAGAGACATATTTTGGGGTAGCAAATTCTGTTCCTCCTCAGCATCAATCTGAGAGAGGGAGTGGCTGTCATGAGAATCTCTTGAAAAACAGCCTCCTTCCCAAAGATACTGGATCAAGCAGTCCCATTTAAAATGGCTTTCTTGGGGGGGCCAGCACTGTGGCCGTGTGGTTAAGTTTGTGCACTCTGCTTTAGTAACCCAGGGTCTGCTGGTTTGGATCCTGGGCATGGACCTATGCACTGCTCATCAAGCCATGCTGTGGCAGCATCCCACATAGAAGAAGCAGAATGGCTTACAGCTAGAATATACAACTATGTACTGGGGCACTCTGGGGAGAAAAAAATGAGGAAGATTGGCATTAGATGTTAGCTCAGGGCCTATCTTCCTCACCAAAAAAAAAAAAAAAAAGCTTACCTTAAAATGGCTTTTTTGGGCCTGGCCTGGTGGCTGAGAGGTTAAAGTTCCACATTCTCTGCTTCGGTTGCCTTTGCAGGTTTGGATCCCAGGCACAGACCTACTCTATTCATCAGCCACACTGTGAAGTGTGTCCCACATACGAAAAATAGAGGAAGATTGGCACAGATGTTAGCTCAGGGCTAATCTTCCTCAAGCAAAAAAAGAGGAGGATTGGCAATGGATGCTAGCTCAGGACAATCTTCCTCAGCAAAAAAAAAAAAAAAAAAAAAGGTTTTCTCATTTTGTCCCCCTTTTTTGCAGTTAATGTGTATATACTAATGAAGTGTGGAATAATATAGGTATCAGTGTATATACCAACACTAAGTGTTTTATTAAAACCAAGTTCAGCAGTGTCCCCCTTTCCCAGCCACCTGTCAGTTATGATTACGTGGGGGAGGAAAACCCGATCTCCCATTGAAAAAAAGCATTTGAAACACTAACACCTGAGGAGTAACCACCACTGATTGGGAACCTTCCAGATCTCTCTTCACCTTTATTTTTTAAAAATTTTGATAAAAAACATGTAACATAAAATTGACCGTCTTAACCATTGCTAAGTGTACAGTTCAGCTGGGTTAAGTGTACTCACGTTGTTGTGTAACAGGTCTCCAGATCTTTTTCACCTCGTAAAGCTGAAACTCTGTAATATCCCTTCTACTTTTGAACTCTGGAAAATGCAAGAAAAATATATTCTGAAGGGGATGAGTTAAGTGTGCAAGCGTGTGGGTCTGGTTTTATCCAAGAGGTGGAAAGGAGGAAATTAACTAAATTAATGTTTATTAGTAATATTAAGAATAGCATATCCAGGTACTCTGCAGTTCTGAGATCCCACACTTCTCATTTTTGTCGATCTTGAAATGAGGATGCTACAGGGGGCTGTAAGTTTTTGTTTGTTTTTTTGCTAAAGCCTGACTGCCTGTGTGATAGGTAGAATCTGGGGCACTTGTCAGTTTTTTCCAGGGATTTGAGCACTGGTTTCGCCACCAGCCGTGTTCACCAGACCCAGCGAGAGAGGAGCCTGGGGTGGGGGTGGGGGTGGTGGTTATGGGGCAGGGCTCATTGTCTTAGTATCTGTGCTGATGTCGGCAGAAGCATTATATTCAAGTCCTGGTTGTATGGCTCTTAATTATTTGTTCCTTGCTCTATTTCCACAAAGCGTTTGGACATGGCATGAGAAACAAATACCACTCAACAGTTTAAATAATTGATAAGGAAATTTGGACAAAGGGGAAAAGAAGGCAGGACCATAATAGGATAAAGCTGAGTAAGGACGCTTGCTGTCCATCCTGTGTATGGCTTTCGGGCTCTAGGGGGTTCATTTCAATCCTCTCAACTTCCGTTCTCTCACTTGTAAGATGAGAACCAAACTACTTACCTCAAAAGGGCCTGAGAACGACAATAGAAAGCACTATGTTAATGAATTATTTTTATCATAACAGAGATTTCTTTTTTTTCAAACCAGCTCAATCAGCTTCCATTAAAAATGAATTAGAGAGACAAGGTTTTTAGGTAGTTGGGTCAATTTTCAGCAGTGGGGCATCTGTCTTAGCCTTTTCGAGTTGTGGCGGTTTCTCCCCACTAGGTTATTAGGAATGATCAGCAGAACAGAATTTACACTCTTTTGACAAATTAGACGAAGAAACTGGGGGCAAGTTCTGAATATCCAGGCCTCTAGGTATCACTTTTCCAGCTTTTCCTGAAATTGTTTTATGGACGTTCTCTACACAGCTCCGTAAGGAAGAAATTTGTGCTTCAGTGGAAAAGTGTACATTGCTTAGAGAAAAGTATGTATTGCTTCAGATTATTTTATTCTGATTCTGTGGGGGCTTTGAGTCTGTTATGGGCTGAATTACATGTGGTGTTCTCCCCCTTGCCGCTGCCCAATTCATATGTTGAAGTCTACAGAATGGGGCCTTGTTTGGAAATGGGATCATTGCAGAAGTAATTAGGTTAAGATGAGCTCATACTGGAGCAGGGTGGGCCCCTGATTCAATATGATTGGTGTCCTTGTAAAAGGGGGAAATTTGGGCAAAGACACACACAGGGAGGACACCGTGTGAACATGAAGGCAGAGACCAGGATGATGCATCTACAAGCTAAGGAATTGCCTGACAGCTGCCGGAAGCAAGGTGAGGGTATGGAACAGATTCTCTCCCCAGAAGGAAACAGCTCTGCCGACGTCTTGATCTTGGACTTTCGGCTTCCAGATTCGTGAGACAATAAAGTTCCGTTTTTTAATCTACCCAGTTGTTGTACTTGTTAAGGCAGCTCTAAAAAACTAATACATCTTTCATTGTCTTTGAGCTATTTTAAACTCTGAATCATAGATAATTGATAGTAATGCAAAATAATTCTTGTCTATCGACATGCAAATTTTGTCCTGTCCACACAGAGGTTTAATTGGCTTCATCCCCTGCTGTGAAAGAAGTCAGATTTGTTCCTATTTGCACACTCATTTTAATATTCTTCATCTTTCAATGAGTCTGTCCTTTGTTTATCCTTTGAACTGGTCTTAATATCCCACTGGTTCCCTCATTCGATAATGAGTTAAATAAAACCTTTAACGTATGTTTATTTTATATCTGTAGGAGAGCCACGATTTTACATTTCTGGGGTAAGATTCTCCTTTAACACTTCCTTGTTATTGATGAGTTCTTCCATGTGTTTCTTTTATACACTGCTTTATTTAAAATTTTTCTCTTTTCTGCTTTTGATCGTAACGTCCCATCGGGTCAGAGACAGACAGATGTATGCCAAATGGAGGAAGGGTAGTCTTGGTACCCAGTAGTTTTTATCAAATACTTGAAGGGCTGTCACCTGAAGGTCGGGCCATCATTCCATGTTTCCTCCAGCAGCTGTCAGTTACAGGGAGACAGGCTTTGGCTCCAAGGGAAGATGAACTTGCTAATCATTAGAGTTGATTAAAGACAAAATGGGCTGCCTTTGGGAGGTAGTGGTTTTTGTGGTTGGGATTATGCAGCGAGGTTTGGATGCCTTTGGTGGATGTTATAGCAGGGTTTAAGGATGAAGGGTTGGATGGAAGTTTTAAGTCCCTTCCAGTCATGAAGATCAATAATTCAAAGATAGAAAGACAGACAGTAACATCCTCTCCCAACCTCTTTTCTTGCTCCCATCTCTAGCCCTCTCTTGCCTTAGCTGAAAAATTCCAAATCCTTCTCCCTTCTTCTCTAGTCCTGTTTCCACCTTCTCAGTCATTCTATCACTTTCCCCTTCAGTCTTAAGATGTCTCTTTTGGGGGAGAGGTCCTGCCTTCTCTTCATTAGCTTAGACCTGGCTGCCCACCAGATGGAAGCAGGATGGAACATTTAGAGTCTTCGTCCTCTGGACCTGGGCCTGGGGGCTCCTAGTGGGCAGGGTGTGTTTGACAAAGATGTCAAGATGTCACTGCTAAGTGGTGGGATGCATTTTGGATGGGGTGTTACTGCCTGACACGCTGTCTGGGGCTGCAATCTAGCAAAACTTGGAGGGTATAATTAATGCCATGCGCGTATTGTCTAATGTCATCATAAATCTGCCTGTCATGGCTTCTCATGGGTGGTTTCTGACTCTTGGTGCTAAGCTTCATGAATCCCCATCACTGCTTTCCAGGCATGTCATCATTTTGCAGGTTATAATTTGCAAAACGAGAGAGACTCGTGTGAGCATGGAGCCAGCTGAGGTTACACCAGCGACTTCATTATACACTGTGTATCTTGCAGGTTTGTAATTATGCAGTTAAAAAAATGAAAAAAAAAATTGCCAAAGGCAGTCACTTGACATAGATATATAGTTCCAGTACACAAGAATTATTGATATAATTTTGTTTTGCCTCCTTTTATTTAAAAAAAAAAGGAGATTACAAAAAATCAGTGAGCTTTGTCTGTGTACATGGAAATCCCAATGTGGTTTCAATGCCAGAAATTTATAGATATAACATAGATTGGATCTTGGATCTTAAAAAATGTTAATTTGCCACTCTTGCTGCAACGGAAGTGGAACCCCCTCCTCATTTATTGTTGGGGATCTTTATTCTTCCAAGATGCTGCCTCTACAGATTGTGTTGCAGATTCAAAAGGTGGTGATGGGATAAAGACTTGACCAGGCGCAGGCAGCTGGGTCTGAGTCCTCAGTGGGGGCAAGTGTGGCACCTTGTTACCTAAATCCTGGCTTGTAAGCTTAAGTAGTACAGTGCTGCGGGGCCCCAGATCATTAGCATGCGATCGAATCGACCAGAAAGACAGTTAACCAGCAAGTCCACAGGCAGTGGACCTTCTTTCCTCATCAGTAGAGGAAGAGCTTCTCTCATTTATTCCCCTAAGAACCCTTGCCTTACCAGCCAGGGGTCTATAGCTGGGGCCAGCCCAACAGAGCTCAGTGACCAGAGGGCAGTCTGCATGATTGAGTCTTCAAGGCCAGGATTCCCTCCTTCTCTTTTTCCTCTAACTCTTGGAAACTCGTGTCTTTCAACTCCCAGTCCCTGGATATCCTCCCTTAATTTACTATTTATTTCATCATGTCTCATCATTAGCTCAGTGACAATTAGAAAAGTTGCTTGAAGGTTTTTCTCCCAGGAGACGGGTATTAAGTCCTTTCATGCGACTTCTGGCTAATCCATCAACTCAAGCAAAATTGCTGGCTCAAAGGGTATCCACACTTTAAAACTCTTCTTTTTCTTTCTTTTTTTAGATGAACATTTAACTTCGTAAGTCATGTATACCAAAAAGAATCATTTTCACACCTTAGGAAGACCCCAAAATAAAGTATTATGTCTCTTCTTTTCTTTGCAACTTGAGTATGTATTTATCCCCTCAGGAGCCGTGATTCTGAAGAGCTCAGAGTAAATGGGATTCTTATAAACTGTGTCTTATTTCACCCTTTAGTTCACATGATTATCTCTGAGCTTAGATTTTAGCTTGATTTCTCTCTGACAGTCATTTAGTGAGCGCTCCTAATAATCTGCTGCCAGGTTTAACTGTCAAGTAGTTAACGATCGACAAACCAGCCCTTTCATTTACTAAACATTTGATATTTTCCATGTAAAAACATTTCAAGGCAAAGAGGAGTTCTATAATGCAACAGGTCATACCCAATTTCTATTTGATAAACTCAGATGTGTGTTTCTTGAATGTTCTTTAATGGAATGTGTGAACAAATGGGTGGCAGGAAACCTGGGTTTTGGCCTGACTTTGCTGCTAACTTGGAATAGAATCAGTATCTGCAGGTATTTGACGTCCATCCTGCGACTCCCTCTCCTTGTCCATGGCAGACATTGCTAATAGATTGAGGTAAGATTTCTAGCCAAGTCTAGAGACAGCTTCAGAATTCTTCTCAAGGTAGCTCTCCAGGCAGCCCCTGCTAACTGATTAGGGTTACTAGAGACGAAAACTATCTGCTACTCTAGGGCAAATCATTTCTCTCCTGTCCAAAATTCTATTGTTGTATATTACGTGTAATCAATGTCCATTGTTTCTTTTTGAAAAAGACAAAGTAATAGAAAAATACCACTTCCTTTCATCTGAAGAACTCTGAATTTCCTAGAGTCACAAGTCTGATAGGGTCTTCATGGGATGTACCAGAACCTAGGAACTTGGATCCTGGGGGCATGCAGGAAGTCAGGGCTGAATAAGACCGAGGCTGGTGCAATCTGCCAGCAGTCCTGCTGGTCCAGGAACCCTCTGGGAGACACTGCTGTTTGCAACCCTGGAGATTCTGAAAGGGCCTGATACTCGATTCCAACCCTCCCAGCTGCAGTCTCTGAGCAGTTCTGCCAGTGCTGGGACCTGGTGGGACACAGTCCTGCCCGAGCCTCAGGAGATTCTGAAACAGCTCTAGCCCTTCCAGCCACAGCTGGGGAGCAGTCCAGCCTGCCCAGGAGCCTAGCAAGAGACACACCCATCTGTGCCTCCGAAGGCTGGTCTGTAGGCTTCACTCATGGCTGTGGGCCCTGAAACAGGCTTGGGACTTGGTTCCAGCCTCTCTCAGACACAGTCCAGGGCTAGTCCTGCCCACTCAGGAACCCACCCAGTGACCTGCAGGAGCCATCCCAGGGACCTAGCGGGAGCCATACCCCTCCTTGCATCTAATAATAGGCAAGCTGTCTGAGGACCCAACTGTGGACCCTGAAGGGGAACCTTGTCTCAGTACCACCCTACTGAACAAGGTACTGGAGGCAGTGCCGTCCATCCAGGGACCAGACAGGATCCAGGCCCACCTGAGCCTCTTGTAACAAGCCTGCCAACTACAGACCACATTGCAGGCCCAGCATAACTCAGGCCTAGCCTGCATGACTGTGATTCCAGAGGTGATCCCACCAGCCTGGGAACTGACAGAAGAAGGTCTTTACCTGCCAAAAGTAGTCTATAAAGACTGGAACAGGTGTTTGCTCCTTCAAATGAGCAGACACCAATGCAAGTCTACATGGATCGTGAAGAATCACGCAAATATGACACCCTTAAAGGAAATGAAGAAAACTCCAGGATCAAGAACCCAGAAATAAACTCATGTATCTGTGGTTAACTAGCATTTGACACGGGAACTAAGAATGTTCAATGGGAAAAGATAGTTTGTTCAATAAAGGTATTGGGAAAACTAGATATTGACATGCAATAGAATGAAATTGAACCTCTGTCTTGCACCAGTTACAAAAATTAAATTGAAATGGATCAAAGGCTTAAACAAGAACTGAAACTGTAAAACTCTAGAAGAAAACCTATGGAGAAAGCTTTTTGACATTGGTCTTGGCAACAATTTGTCGGGTATGACACCAAAAGCACAAGCAACAAAAGCAAAAATTAAAAAGCGAGATTATAAAATTAAAAAAAAAACCCTCCTGGGGACTGGCCCCGTGTCTGAGTGGTTAAGTTCGTGCGCTCCGCTGCAGGTGGCCCAGTGATTCGTTGGTTCGAATCCTGGGTCCGGACATGGCACTGCTCATCGAACCACGCTGAGGCAGCGTCCCACATGCCACAACTAGAAAGACCCCCAACGAAGAATATACAACTACGTACCGGGGGGCTTTGGGGAGAAAAAGGAAAAAAAAGATAAAATCTTAAAAGAAGGATCACTTAAAAAAAAAAAACCCTTCTGCACAGCAAAAGAAACAATCAGCAAAATGAAAAGGCAACTATGGAATGGGAGAAAATATTTGCAAACCTTCTATCTGATAAGGGGTTAATATCCAAAATATATATGGAACTTGTACAACTCAATAGCAAAAAACCAAACAGTCCAATTGAAAAATGGGTAAAGGACCTGAATAGACATTTTTCCAAAAAAGTCAAACAAATGGCCAACAGGTACATGAAAAGGAGCTCAACGCCACTAATCATCAGGGAAATGCACATCAAAACCACAGTGAGCTCTCACTGTGCACCTGTTAGGATGACTGCTATCAAAAAGACAGGAAGTAAGAGTTGTAGAGGCTGTGGGAAAAAAGGGAATCGTGTATTTGGTGGGAAGACAAATTGGTGTAGCCACCATGGATAACAATATGGAGCTTCCTCAAAAAATTAAAACTAGAACTGCTACCATAGGATCCAGCAATCCCACTTTTGGGTATATATCCAATGGAAATGAAATCACTCTCTAAAAGAGACATCTGCACTCCCATGTTCACTGCAGCGTTATTCACAGTAGCCTAGGCGTGGAAACAACCTAAGTGTCTCTTGACAGATAAATGGAAAAAGAAAATGTAACATATATATGTGCGCATGCACACACACACGTGCACACACTGGAATATTATTAAGCTGTAAAAAAGAAGGAAATCCTGCCATTTGCAACAATACAGATGAAACTTGAGGGCATTATACTAAGTGAAATAAGTCAGACAGAGAAAGACAAATACTGTATGATTTCATCTATGTGTGGAATCTAAAAAAATGAATTTATAGAAACAGAGTAGTAGATTGGTGGTTGCTGGGGACCGGGGGTGTGGAGGAAATGGGTAAAGGTAGCTAAAGGGTACAAACTTCCAGCTATAAGATAAATAAGTTCTGAGGATCCAACATACAGCATGGTGACTATAGTTAATGATACTGTGTTGTGTATTTGAAAGTAGCTAAGAGATTAGATCTAAATGTTCTCACTACACACACAAAAAGAAACTATGTGGGGTGATGGATGTGTTTAAGCTTTTTGCAGTGATCATTTTGCAGTGTATGTCTATATCAAATCATCACATTGTATACTTTAAACTTACTCAATGTTATATGTCAAATATATCTCAATAAAACTGGAAAAAAGGAGGGAGGCAGAGGCCAAGGACACTGACAAAACCACAGTAAATCGATTCGATAAGGGTGGCTTAAAGATCTGATGCCCAATGCTGAAATGGCTGTGAGATATTTGAGCTTGTTGGAGCAGGTGTTGGAATTCAGAGAGCCCAGTTCAGAATTGGATAGTGGACACGTAAGCAGAAGAAGACCATGGATATGCGAGAGGGTGAGTTGCCCATTTTCACATCCTTGCAGAGCAAGTTTTCAGCTAGTAAACAGAGGTGCAGAGAACAGGGTTTCGCTTCCAGGGGGCTAGGGCTTGCAAATGCAAGTCAGATGTCAGAGCCCCAGCCAAAGAGGTGGGCCTGTGTGAGGGCTAGAGTTGAGGTGAGGCGCTAAAGGGAAAGCTGTAATTTTGAGTGAGTTCATCAACTCAGGGCTTATCCCCAGCACCTCGATACCAGGGCCAGGGCAGAGATGCTAAACTTGACATTAGACTCCACAGGGAGAGTCTGAGGAAAGCTGGGGCTGTCACCAACCTTGGCAAGGATTTCACAGCGCTCATGTTTCGGCAGAGTGTGAACAAAACAGCCAAGGATCTGCCTGACTTGCAAACATCTCCGCAGTGTAGGCAGCTCTCTCAGGGTGAGACTTAATTAAAATGTCCAACATCTTCGGTGCAGGTGTCTCCCCAAGCTATTTCAGAGATGCTGAAGACTGAGGCTGTGTAACTCTTATAAAAAGTCTACTGGGAAAAATTCTTGGAATGAATTGGGTAAGAGATTGAGTCCAGTGGGAAGTCTGGATCGCGCTTTTCTTTTCCCAGCTGTCTCTTGATAGGCTAGGGGACTGAGCTCAATGAAAGGTCTCACGCTGGAGATGGAGCTGCCCAGAAAACTGAAGCAGCTGGACAGACTCTTTTGTGATCATTGCCACTTAGCAGAGAAAAATCCTTTCTCCCACCATGGCCTGGATTGGGAAAATGACTCTTCTTCCTTTTTTGGACCCAATTTGGTGCTGCCCACTTTGGGTCTGTTTGCAGTCAGACCTGCATCCACTTTGGGATCAGGGCCACATGGACTCAGTGCAGTGAATTTCAATCCTGGCTGCATATTACAATCCCCAGGGGAGCTTTAAAAAACAATCCTAAGGTTGAAGTAATCTTGTGTTATCATCCCTTCACCTGCTATAGTTTGATTACTAAGAACCTCAGGAGTTAATTTTTAAAGTGATAACATCAAACATCGTATTTCCTAAGTATTGTCAATGAACCTGTCTTCCCTTCCCTCGCCCCGGCTTTATTCTCACATCTCTTCCTTTCTAACAGGATTTCTCCCTCAGATGTTAGTGGGTATGAAGTCCAGAAAGTCCTTCCAGAAAAGTATCAAGAGAATATAAATATTAACATGATGAGCAAATTAACACAGACATGAAGAAAACATCTCTTCTGAAAAATGAAGTCAGGAGACCAACATTTGTCAAGTGAACTTGAAAATAAAAACAGTAAAATGTATGCCTGCACATTTGCATCCATTAACCTTCAGTTTTACAAGCTCTTCATGAAACAGTTTATTTTAAAAAAGTTTATTTTAAAAAAGTTTTATTTAAAAACCTTTTCTGTACCTTAATACTTAAAATAAACAAATAAATGAAAAAGCTACACCTGGACCCATCCCAAGGGTTCTGATTTAATCGATCTGTGAGGGGGCCTGACCGCTGGTATTTTTTTTTTAAAGCTTCTCAGATAAGTCTACTGTGTCTAGGATGGATTAGTTACCAGGCTCTGAAAACAGTGGTTAGTTTTGACAAGGGCTGGAGTTAATTACACGACAAAAAGAAGGTATTAAAGGGGGCATTGACCCCCATAGTCTGGCCATCTTCATATGGTGAGGGACCCATTTGAAGCACAGCCAAACTGACTAGAATGAACAGCTTTGTTGCATTCTCCCACCAGCAGGTGAGTGGCCAGAGACGAGGTTGTGGTACAACCATCCTAGGTCATGCTACAGCGGGCTCTACTATAACAGACCGAATTTATTCCTGTGTGTTTCCTTCCTGTTCCAAACCAACATTTAATCACCTTTTTGTTTTTTTTTTACAGTACATTATTGAGGAAAAATTTACATACCAAAAATGCACTTTGCATTTTGCAAAAGTGGAAATTTAATTTTTCCATCATTTTTGAAGCATATTTTTGCTGTATACATAATTCAAGTTCACAGTTTTTTTCTTCTAAGTATTTAAAATATGTAATTTCATTGTTCTCTGGCTTCCACTGTTCCTAAGGAGAAGTTGTTCATTGTTCTTATTAGTCCCCTGAATGTAACGTGTCTTTTCCCTTCTGGCTGTTTTTAAGATTTTCTCTTTAATTGCTTTTCAGCATTTTGACTTTGATATACTAGGTGTAGATTTCTTTGCACTTGTCCTGCTTAGGGTTTGATAACTTGAATCAATTTTGGGAAATTCTTGGCTATTATCTCTTCAAACGTTTTGAACATTCAAACATTCTCTTTTTCTGGGACTCCGATTATGTATGGCATTGTCCCAGAGGTCTCTGAGCACACTCCCCGCCAAGTTATTTTTTTCTCTCTATTCTTCAGCTTGATTGATTTGTATTGACCTGTCTTTAAGTTCATTAATTCTGTCTTCTGCTGTGTCCAGTCTGTTGTGAAGCCCATCCAATGAGTTATTCAATTTATAAATTTTATTTTTCAGTTTGGTTATTTTTCGGTTTCTATTTATCTGTGGAAATTCTCCATATTTTCACGCAATTTGTTAATATTTTCTTCTAATTTATTTACTGTATGTATAATAGTTATTTTAAAGATATTTTCTGCTTCTTCTTCTTTTTTTTTTTTTGGAGGAAGATTGTCCCTGAGCTAACTACTGCCAGTCCTCCTCTTTTTGCTGAGGAAGACTGGCCCTGAGCTAACATCGTGCCCATCTTCCTCTAGTTTATATGTGGGATGCCTACCACAGCATGGCGTGCCAAGCAGTGCCATGTCTGCACCTGGGATCTGAACCAGCGAACCCCGGGCCGCCGAGAAGTGGAACGTGCGAACTTATCTGCTGCGCCACCAGGCCAGCCCCCGCTTATTCTGTCTGTGGGTCACTTGTGTTGATTGATTTTTCTCCTGATTATGGACCACATTATATAAAAGAAAATAATAGAGTCTGATAATATTTCCCCCCAGAAGGGTATCGCTCTTTCCTCCATCAGGCAGTTAGGGCAAAGACTGATCTCTTTTATGAACTCAGGAGTTGAGCTGGGTTGGGGCTCATTTATTGCTTAATTACCTTCGAGTCTCCTCTGGTTTCAAGTGTCCTGACAGTGGGACCAAGTTCCTGCCTCCAGCAGAGCTTTGGAATCTGAATGCTGTGAGTTTATGAGCGATCTCTTCCTGCTTTTCAGCCCAGCTCTTGCTCCTGCACCAACACTTCCTAAGCAAAATTCCCCTGGGAGAATAGGCTGACATAGAGAAGTAGCTTAGCATTCTGATTTCCTCCATATAACAGTATGCTCTATCAGCTCACATGTGGTCATTTAGCTGTTTTTTCCTTACCCCAGCAAAGTCCCTTTATCTCTGGAAAATCTGATCCTCTCCTGTCCTGCCTTGACTTGGTAGATGCCTCCAGAGACAAAAGCAATTGCCAGTTTTTACTCATCTAGTAAGGGCTTCTTCTTCTCTGGAATTTAATTCATTTAGACTTCTTTGCATTCACAGCTTTTTGATGGTTCTAAAGAGGGTTTTCTCATCGTTATCATAAAAGCAATGGCCTCTTGCAACTTTCTATGTCCTACCGATCTGTGTTGGAAAAAATTTTGGCCAAAGATCAGTGGACATTCTCTTTTCCTTAACAGGCCTCAAGTTAAGTAAGAGATTCTTGAAATAAGGCAGTGAATGAATGGTTCCGAACTCTAAGATGTAGACATTCATCTTAAGTGTTTTGAAACACTTTCTTCATTTTCCGCGTAACATGAAGTAATAATCAGAATTTGGCAACAGTGCATTCTCAGCTCTCTATGCATGAGATCTCTTTCCTCGAACTGGTTTCAGTATCTGCACAGAGCTGGACAGCACCCTACCCCAGTCGACCTATGAGGCGCACAGAAGGACAGTCCGCCATCGAGCTCTGCAGACACGACCGACTCACGGCTGCTTCTCTGTCATGGAACCTGCCTGCTGCACACCCAGTGTGACTGGCAACGAAGTTATTCAATTACAGCTTTTCCCTTCTCCTTTTGACATTTCTGAATTCTCTAACAGGATTTTACAAATTAACAAGTTCACAAAGGAAAGACTATGGAACTCATAGGCATCCATTCATTTCTCTGTTGTAATTTATATAAATTAAACAGTCTTTTGGTCTTTCAGCGAATGGTTTTCAGTCCACCAGGGTTAGAAGTACTGTCTTTGGCAAAGAGCCAAGGCTTCATCAAGGACCCCTGTACCGTCATTGACTCCTCTCTGGATCCTTACTAGACTTTAAGTTCCTTGAAGTCAGGGACTGTGTTTGGTTCACTCTTACATTCCTTGTGCTTGAGTAAGGACTCAATAAACATTTATTGAGTCAGTGAATTGGCAAGAGACTAATTTTATTGTCCAGGAGTAGCAATGCACATGAAATAAACATATAAGCTGTTGTGTAAAATATGCAAAGCTACAGGCCGAGACTGAGAAGGCAGCTGAAGGAATGGGCCAGGAGGCTGCGTGCCCCACAGACATTATTATGCCTGGATGTTCTGACATGAGGACTGAATTCTGTGCACACGCATATTTCAGAAAAGATAAAACAGCCAAGATAATGACTAGCACCTTATGGGAACATTTTATAAACCAATATATGTTTCTAGGAAATTATCCGTAGTAACTTGAGAACCAGACATGAAATCTGAACTAATTTGGCCAGAAAGCCGGCAAAATCCAGGAGGACACTGTGTTGTCCCAGCAGAAATCTTGGGCACATGTTTACTAAAACAGTTTGAACATATTAGATGCTCTGAACGAGAGCAAAAAGCTTAAGTGGGACAAAGATGAGAAGGCCTAAATCCCTCCGTATAATTGAACCAAGAATGATATGGCCGGAGAGAGTCATCTTATGATTTTAACAAGACAGCTGCTTGTCGCAAGGCCCCTTCGCAGCATTTCTTTGTCCTCTCTTTGCCCCATTTCTCAGCCTTAGGGGCACATAGATTGGAGAGGAAAGGACAGGTGATTAGAAAGCTTTCATCTATTCCTTTTTTCATTTTTCATGCTGTATTATTTATTTTATTTATTATTAATTTTACACATGTGAAATTCAATAGAAGAAACTTATGACAGTCTGCATTTACCTGGCCATTATTGTTATTTGTTTTATTTTGTGATTATTACTGAAAATAATTTTTTTGGATGAGGGAGTGTTATAAAATAATTTCCCCCTGGTGCCAAGTATGCTTAGCACGCCCCACATCCGAGCCAATGGAACCAGTGAACACCTGCCCAGCGTGTGTTAAAATGGTGCCAAGGAGGAAAAAGTTTCCTCTGAAGAGAGATGAAAATCTAAGCAGTTTGATGGCCTCGGGGAGTTAAGGGTAAGCTCAGCAAGTTTGCAGATTTTACCTTCCCCAGGTAATAACGTGTGTACGTGTACACAAAAAAGGTGTGCTTTTCAAGATGAGGAAGAGCTGTGTTGTTTATTTTTTACGGACTTAATGCAAAAAGGAACACTAGGTGAATGAATGAGCAAAGTGATCGAACAGTCACTGTTAATTCTGGGGACCCTCCCTTGTTGTTACCCAGGGAGCGTCAGGACATGCATCTTTCTGCCTCAAGCGGGAGCTATTTTCAGAGCGTACTCCAGGCAGGAAGAGACTGCCCACCAAGGGACGGTCCTCCTGTTACGAAATGAATGTTTGCGTCCCCTCAAAATTCATATGTTGAACCCCCCTCCCCAGTGGGATGGATTTGGAGGTAGATTACTTGGGAAGTGATTAGATCATGAGGGTGGAGCCCTCCTGAATGGGAGGAGAGCTTTCTTAGAATAGGCATGATCTTTCTCCTCCATGTGAGGATCCATCAAGATGGCAGCTGCTATAAGCCAGAAAGACGGTTCTCGCCCAAACCTGACCATGCTGGCACCCTGATCTTAGACTTTCAGCCTCCCAAACAGTAGAAAGACATTTCTGTTGTTTAAACCACCCAGTCTGTGGTATTTGCCATAGCAGTCGAGTAGACTATGACGCTCCCCATCCCCCGGGTAAATGAGGGTTATCTTGGGCAACAGCTACATCACCACAGAGTCCTTGGGTTAGAAAGACCCAGACCCGCGATGTCACAGGTACGGCCACCTTGTGGCAGAATGCTTCGGGGGAAAGCAAAACCTTGTGCAGCTACCAGTTAATAAAGACCTAATAGAATTGATGTTTGAGTTATGTTTTTGCTATTCAATGTATGTCTCAAGAGCAAAAAGATTCCCCATCATTATAGCATATACTTTTCCCCGTAAGTATAACTGAAAAATTTAAGCGACTCTTATGAAAATGATTTATGGCTCACTCAATAAGCAATTTTTACACTGGCTGGAACATGTCCCGAAGCAGTTTTACAAATTGTCTTTATTGTTTTTATACAGAAGGCATGGCGGAGTCCTTCAGATTATGGATGCCGCCAAACTTGACATTCCACCCTGAATGTATCCAGTGTTTCAATTCTCTGGTAAGAACAATTACTTTCTCAGACGTCTTCACTTTTTCTTCATTTTTATCATCAGCACCAGCAGCTGCCTTTCTCTGGGGAGCTACTTTTCACACAGAAGCAAAACTTTAGTCACTTCATAAAAGTTATGGTGTCTATGACAACAAAAGAGAGAAGCACTGAATCGTGCTGAGATGCAGATTCGGGGGTTTGGTTAGGGTTATTCACTAGCTGTTTTGGTAACTTGGTTCAGATCACTGATCTTGCAGAATATAGGATGGAAATGTGTGTCTTAAAGATGTTGCAAAATAGTGCATGCCGTGGACCTCCAGTGCCATTCCAGAACGGTCAGAACTGTGAATGCTAAATTCAAAAGGCTTGTAGATGGCAAAAGTCTTCTGTACTTAATTGTATATTGAAAGGCAATGGATAAGGCAGAGAGTAAGTAAGAAGCAGCATTCCAAGAGCAATCTAAAATATAAACAAACGGATTCAGGACAGGTAAGAATGCCCTTGAGCCTGTTGGGTGACGGTTACTACTAGCCTCGCAGTGCATAGGAAATCAGGATTCGGGGTGAGAGCCCCCTGCGTGTCCTCTGTTGTTTGCTGTGTATTGACATGTAGGGTAACCTGGATGGTGTCCTCACGGTAGAGAAAGAACTTGAGTATTCTCACGAAATAATTTTGTCACCTTCACAAAATTCCAAGTTAAAGAATCTCTTCAGACATTTTGTGTGGATAACCAAGCTGAGTGAATCAGAAATGATTATTATAGTCAAGATTCTGATCCCCATCAGGACAAAATAAGAGGGCCCCCCTCCCCCTGGAAGAATTCTGCTTCAGTGAGGTTTTTTTTCTTTCCTGTCTGGGAAGCCTAGCTATTGCATATACCCTCCCATGAGCAGGCGGGGTACAAACGCCAGAAGCAGTCCTTTCTATTTGTGTCCTTGTTTGACGTGCTTCAGGAAATTCAAATATCCAGAGGTCTAAAGTTACACACTGTTCAAAGATTATTTACATGAGAAGAGGTTCCTTTAAAAAATCGTCTCTCCAATGGAAAAAAATCATTGCTCAATATACTTACAAATGGTCTGGCTTACCCAAATCAACTTTTGCACACTTTTTCAGTGGTAAACCTTGCATGTCACGTCCAGCACATGTGTCCTCAATGCCTCATCTTGCCCTGGATCACAGGCTGGTGCCTCCATCTACTTCACTGTGGTCCATATGGGCTTCAACACTCAATAACTCATGATGACAATGAAGCCAGCTGCCTCTTCAGTGACTCTATTCCTCCCTGATCTGATGTGACTCAGTCCCCTCAGTGACCCTCTTCCTTTCAAGAGTGAGACCTCGGGGGCTCTGCAAAAGTTTTCTCCTCTGTGCCCCGGTGCCCAAACTCCTGAGGCTGCCTGCTGCATCTGGCCTGCGTTTGAGTACAGACCTCCAGCCTTGATTCTCTTCTGGCTTCTCTGCCTGCTTCCTCAGAACTGATGAGTCAGAAGGTTCCCTGCTTCTGAGTGCTCTTCGTCCTTGGCATACTTTCCCACTTCCCTTTGTTCTGGATTTCGCCACGTGGATCAGCCTTGCCCTCACTCATCAGCGTGCTCCCGCAATCCCAGCCTGAGTGGGGGCCCCACTTGTCTGGGAGGGAGCTCAGATACCCTAACTGACCCCCCAGATGCCTGTGGGTTCCAATTACATTGGCACTTTCCCAGGTGGGCACCAGATCACCAGAAGACACAGTCGAGGGAGGTGATGGAGCAGCTGCTTGTCTGAATTCCCCTCAGGAGCATTGACTGGACCTCTGGCAGCACTTAATTCTCATTTCCAAATACAGACGCTGCTGCAAATATTAAAGTGAATGGAATTCTGCACCAGGGCGGAAGGCCATTCTCATTTCATTCACACGTTTGGATATCAGTTGTAATTAAGTCTGGGTATGAAGTCAACTCTTCCAATCTTGGAAGAATTACTGCCTACAGTATGGAGTGTGTGTGTATGCACATATTTTGGAGTTTTCTTTCCTGTATCTGAAATTTCAGATCACTCTCCTCCATACTGAATTGTCATGCCTGTGCTCTGGCTGCGAAGCAGGTGGGAAAGCAAGGCTCTGACTTGTCCTTGGGGAGGCGGTAGCCCTAAAGGGGAAACTTTCCTAAACTCAGGAAGGCCATTCAAACAGTACTGGGTGCCAGAAATTATGAAAAATATCCTTGGTACTCACTCTTCAGGCCGTTGGGTCTGTTCTTTGCTTCAACAATGACTTTGAAATGGAGATAATGCCTTTCACCCTTCATTAGTGCCTTAGGCTCCCATCATCTTACATAGATTTATTATTATAATTTAAAAAAATGACTAGATGGAAGCAAAAGAGCCTACAAAGAGGCCCTACCCTTTAAAAGAGTATTTTTATTTTTATTGAAAAAGTATATGCCCATAATTTTTGAAAAGTCAAGTAGTGCTAAAAAACTCATTTAAAAAATGCCAAACAATCTCTTGCTTAACATCTGTCCTCCTTCTCTCCAGAAGCAATCTCTTTTAACTTTTAATCTTTTTTCTTCTATTTGCCTCCAATTTCTGAATAATATGGATGTACTGCTCTCTCTTGATTAATCACCTTAGACGTTATTTATTGTCTTCCTATTATGGGGAGATGAAAATTTTAAATCTTTACTGCTGGTTTCTCTCTCTTCATGCTTGCAATATAATTAGAGCGCTGTATAACCACAGTGAAGTCATATTTACCGTTTTTAGGGTAACTAATATTGCCTGCTTCCGAACTGAGAGTATAACATATTCTTTCCTACTGGAGCAAGTTGTTTTTTTCTAGAATTAATAGCTATCTCATTTATCTTCACTTCTTTTACTTTCCAGAATCTCTGGTTAAATCTTCCCACATCTTCCCATAGTTCTATAAAATTCCACTCAGTTCCATTTTCCACACACACACCCCTGTCAGATAATTTCTCAGTCAACAGTTTAACCTCTCTTGGAGTCTGCTCTCCCAGAGCCTGCTTCCCTTGTTTCAGTCATAACTGTTTTTTCCCTGGATGGTTTCCTATCCTGGACATTCCCTTTGCCCTTTTTCTATGTTGAATCTCCTACTTCTTGGATCCCATGCCCTCCTTTTCCTTGTTAAGTCCATCATTTTGGTGGCGCACACTCTCCTCCAGTGTTCTGAGAAAGGTGAGCAGGAGAGACGAATTGTATGAGACTTTGCTTGTCTTCTTTTACTTTCAGAATTGATTGATAGCTTAGATGGGTATAGAATTTTATGTGGGAAACCACTTTACCCATTTATAAGGTAGTGTTCTACTTCCTTCCAGCTTCTAGTGTTTAAGATTGATGCCATTCTCAGTCCTAATTTTTTGTTTGTGATTTTTTTTTTAATCTCTCTGGAAGCTTTTAAGATCTTCCCTTTATCCACGGTGTTCTGAAATTTCACAAATGAGGTGCTTTTGTTCATTAAGCGTCGCATGCTTCGTGGGCTCTTTCAATCTGAACAGTTGTGTCTTTCAGTCCTGGGAAATTTGCTTGTAGTATTTCTTTGGAAATTTCTTCCTCACAATTTTTCTCTTTTTGGAAATCCTGTTAGGCAGATCTTAGGCCTCTTCGGTTGACCCTCTACTTTTATTATCTTTCCTTTCCTATTACCATCTCCTCATCTTTTTTGTTGAATAATTTAAGATAACTGGATATAGTATTTAAATTTTTAGGAGCGTATTGTTTTTCTCTGATTGTTTTCTTTAAGAAGATAGCAGCCTATCTTTCTTCATTTTCTGAAGTCATTAGAATTTTCTTTAAATTTTCTCTTCCTTTTTTTTTTTTCCTATTCCTTTCTTCCTGTTGGTTTTAGCCTTTGTCTTTCAAGTTTCCAGCTGCCCCCAAATGCCTGGTGTCCAAGAGTGAGGCATTAAAAAGGTGATTAGGCTTGCACTGGTCTGATTGACTTATATGGCTTTCGCATAATTTCATAGGGAAATTTGTTGGCCAACCAGATTGTCTCCAAATATCATTATTTGTATGTCTTTTTTTCTCCCCGAGGTTTTTTATTTTCTTAAATCCTCTTGAGGAATATAAGGCTAGATAACAGTGTTCTAAAGCTGGAATAAGGAAGAAGTTTGGAGGACTCACCCTCAGAACACAGTGTTCATTCATTTTCCTGATTTGAGTTTGACGCCTCACGCACACCCTTCTCCGTGCCTGGTGTTGCTGAGATGGAGTCAGCCTGGTTCAGTTCATCCGGAGACTCTCTATCCTGTCTCCCAACGGGATAGAGGAGAGTAAACGCTTTGCAGCACACAGTGACTGCTTTTGCCTTCTAGGCACTACGTGACTCCAGTTTCTGAGTCTTTCTTGGGCTCTTCAGGGCAAATTAGCTCTCTTATCGCTGGTTTCTCCCCTTGAAGACACTTGGGTTTTGCTTTACTCTGCCTTGCTAAGAGCACTCCTCTCCATGCTTTCTGGATTCAGCTATCGTGGTTATAAGTTACAGATGTCTCCGAGTCTCATAAAAATGGAGTTTGTGTTCCCTTTTCTTGTTCTCTTTCTTTTATAGTATAAGACTCCCTTTATGAACACAAGGATATTACATGTTAGAAAGTGAATGTGTGAGGTACCTAGATTTATCCCAAGAAGGTCCTTAGAGCTAGGGTGGCCAAATAATTTATTATCTGAACTGGGACACTTCAAAAGTAAGCTGGAAGAGGGAAGAGGGTTACATGCTGAGGTGACAGGTATAAACTGGGACTGTCCTGGGAAAAGTGGGACATATGCTCACTCTATATAGAACTCAAACTTTCTTTCTGTCTCTAGAGTACCAACTTTATAATATATATGTATATACACACACACAGACTGTCCCCGACTTATGATGGTTTGACATGATTTTTCAACTTTATGATGGTGCAAAAGCAATATGCATTCAATAGAAACCATACTTTGCACTTTGAATTTTGATCTTTCTTTGAGCTGTCGATATGCAGTATGATACCCCCTTGTGATATTGGACAGCACAGCCCGGTCAGCCACTCAATCATGAGGGTAAACAATTGATACACTTACAACCATTCTGTAGCCATAGGACCATTCTGTTTTTCAGTTTCAGTACAGTATTCAATAAATAACGTGAAATATTCAACACTTTATTATAAAATAGTCTTCGTGTTGGATGACTGTGCCCAACTGTAGGCTAACGTAAGTGTTCTGAGCACAGTTAAGGTAAGCTAGGCTAAGCTGTGATGTCCAGTACCTTAAGTGTATTAAATGCATTTTCAACTTACAATATTTTCAACTTATGATGGGTTTACTGGGATGTTACCCCACTGTAAGTTGAGAAAGATCTATATACATATTTTAAAGAAAAAGAATTCCCTTTAAAAATTACTCTTTAATGCAATATGCACTGTCCTTCATCTTGGCTTCTGGAATGAATTCACAAGGACTGGGCTAGACAATGAGCTGAAAGACAGCATTATGCTCTACTCAAAATTGCCCCTTCCTCCCTGACTCATTACTCTCTTTGGTCCAGACTTGTTCGCTTCAACTCTTTCTTCCCTTGGGATGGATTCTGTCCCAGGAGACAGCTTAGTGCTTCATGCAAACTGAACCATGGAGGGCTTACTCTACCAACCTTCCACTCATACTCAGAGGTGTTTGAATCATAACAAACACAGCTTAGGGTTTTAAGCCCGGACCTCCGTAAGTGAATGCAGTCATGCCTATACTGCTGCCTTGAGGTCTGCAGGAATAAAAGGAGGGCAACAAGTTGAATTCACAAATCCTCTTGGGAAGTTTATGCCAGGCAATAGATATAACCTAACTGCAACCCCTTTACCCTGCCTCATGCACACACACGCACATACACACACACCCCAGTATCTTGAGAACTTGCATCTCCTCTTCCATTTCTGGCTCCAAGCCCTTATCACTATCCCTCAATTCAATATAGTTGTGTTTATTTCACCAAACATACATCAGTGCCTACTGCATGTCAGACACTGGGTAGGTACTGAAGACATAAAGATGAATTCTTGCTATCAGGGATCTTATAGTCTAACTTGCTATAGATGTAAAAGGGTCAATATTTTTGAGAGTCCTTCCTTGGATAGACAGAGGAGGAAGAAATAATCCCCTTTGGTATGAGAGGAAAGAATTGGAGGTAGAGAGGGGAATCAAGGGATGGTAGAAACATGTAGAGAGGTTTGGGGAAAACCTAGTGCAGGAAACTACTTCCTTATTCCTCATTTCTCAAGCCATAGCTTGAGAAAACTTCAAGACCCATTGAGATGCTCCATTTTCACTACAGTGCCTGATAACATGGTGCTGGTTGGGGGAGGGATGCAGATTAGAAATGGCTGAGGGAAGTGTCCATATAACTGGGCCTGAGACAGTTTCCCAGTTCTCCAGGGTCCATGCCTGATGTCCAGGGAATCAGAAGTTCTTGACTGCCTCAGTGGGGCATACGCAAGTGCTAGAGAAGTGATGGGCTGAGGAGGCCTGGCGTTGGGACTGGGAGGCCACACTCTTCACTATGGCATGCCCAAAATGAACTGGGCAGAATTAGTCACACTGGCGGATGCCATTGGTGGATGCCAGCACAATACTCAGTGGCGAGATTGGGTCAACTTTTCCTAAGAGTGTTACATTCGTGGTTAGAGCAATGCCCACATTGGAGGTGGGAGACAAGCCGTGAACTTGTAGATGGTTTGGAAGGCTCCCATTCAGACAGTGGCCCTGAGCAAGAGTACAGAGGAATAGGTTGAAGAACAAAGAAGTCATCTGAAGTGAGAGGTTGGACAGTAAAAGTGCACAAGTGCAAAATGGAGTTGGTTTAGGAGTGAATATAGGCTTGCAGGATTGTGACCACAAGCACCCCTGTGCTCCCACGGCTGGAGGTTGTATTAGTTTCCTATTACTGCAGTACCAAATTACTACAAACTTAATGGCTTAAAACAACATGAATGGGGGCTGGCCCCATGGCCGAGTGGTTAAGTTCACGCGCTCCGCTGCAGGTGGCCCAGTGTTTTGTTGGTTCGAATCCTGGGCGCGGACATGGCACTGCTCATCAAAGCACGCTGAGGCAGCGTCCCACATGCCACAACTAGAAGGACCCACAACGAAGAATATACAACTATATACCAGGGGGCTTTGGGGAGAAAAAGGAAAAAAATGAAAAAAAAATCTTAAACAAAACAAAACAAACCCAACATGAATATATTATCTTGCAGTTCTGGTGATCAGAAGTCCAAAATGAATCTCACTGGGCTAAAATCAAGGTGTTGGCAGGGCTACATTCCTTCTGGAGGCTCTGGGGAGAGTCTCGTTTCTTGCCTTTTCCAGCTTCTAAAGACCACCTGCGTTGTTTGACTTGTGGCTCCTTCCTGATCTTCTGCATCTTTGAAATCAACAACACAGGGCCGAATATTTCTCATGATGTCATCTCTCTGATTCTCTCTTCTGCCTCCCTCTTTCACTCACCCTTGCGATTACGGTGGGCCCACTGCCTAATCCAGGATAATCTCCCCATCTCAAGGTCAACAGACTAGCAATTTAATTCCACCTGCAGCCTTAATTCCTTTTGCCACAGAACGTCACATAAGGACAGGTTCTGTGGATCAGGACATGGACATCCTTGTGGGAGGGCAGTATTCTGCTGACCAGAGATGTTCTCCCACGAGACCACACACAGGACCTTAAGGTGGCAGGCACTTGGCTGGCTTAAGGCTTTAAGGAAGAGGTGACAACTTAGCTGTGTTTTCAAGGAAACGTAGAGCTTAGCAAAGCTGGGAGGAGAGGAGAGTGAATTCCAGGCAAGGGAGAGAATGAGAGTAAAGGATCAGAGATGGGAATGTGGTGAACAGAATGCAGGACTGTTTGAGGACAGCAGAGGATACCTGTGGGGGGGGGGACAGAGATTAGATTGAAGAGGAAGGTAAAGGACAGCTGACTAGTGCCTTGAAGTTTAGGTGGAAGGCAGTGGAGCGACATTGAAAGCTTGCGTGGGGTGGGGGTGGGGAAAGACCATAAAATAAACATGTAAGGATGTATGGTCATTAAATCAATTAGTTTCCCTCACTCAGGCAATATCTGATTTCGTGCTCTTGACTTTATTGCGATTGTCAAATAAGACTTGCTCTGTATGATTTACCAAGATGTAGTTGAAGAAGTCCATTTTGTAGTTTTCCGAAGACTTGGCTCCATGTGAAATGTTCCCTGCATTTAGTGCCGAGAAGGTTGCCTCTCCACATGACATTTATATGCTTTCTAACTTGGGCACTGTGAACTGTGCTGTCTAGTGGTTGTTTTTTTGTTTGTTTATTTTGGTTCATTTGTTCATTTGTGCTTCCATGAAGCTCAGAGACAAATGCTAAATTGCTATAATGCCCTATTTCTCTCTCTTGTACATTTATATATTTCCTAATTCCAAATGGTCTCCAATTTTTCTTTTATATCTCTGTTAGTTAGGGAGTAATGCTATCTGTTAAAAAATAACCCCCTAAGTGTTAGGGACTTAAATACAGTGGAAATTTCTGTCTTTCTTACATAAATTTCGCACAGGTATTTGTGATTCTAAATCTTTCCAAAAGTGGTTTAGGAACCATGGGTCTTTCTTCTCGAGACTCCATCTTCATCTAGGCCTAGGAGTGCTCTCAATTCCAGCAGCAGGTGGGGAAAGAGATGATGGATTATGTATAGGCTAGACCGGGAAGTGGTGCACATAACTTCCATTGGATAGAATTCAATCACCCACGGCATCTCCACCTAACAACCAGGGATACTGGGAAATACAGATGAACTGTGTGCTGAGAAGAAAAGGAAACTCATTTGGTGAAAAGCTTGTCAATCTCTGCTGTTATGGATTGATTGTTCATGTCCCAGTGAAATGCATATGTTGAATCCTAACCCCCAGTGTGATGGCATTAGGAGGAAAGGTCTTTGGGAGGTAATTAACGTTTAGACGAGGTCGTGAGAGTGGGGTCCTTATGATGGGATTTGCGTCTTTATAAGAAGAGACCAGAGCTCTTTCTCTCACTCTTTCTCTCTCCCTGTCTATCATGTGAGGCTACAGCAAGAAGATGGTGGCCCACAAGCTAGGGAGGGAGCGTTCAGCAGGAACCAGAGCCAAACCAGCTAGCACCTTGATCTTGGACTCCCCCGCTGGTCCAGAGCTGTGAGAAATAAATTTCTGTTGCTTAAGCCACCCATTTTATGGCATTTTGTCATAGCAGCCAGAGCTCACTAAGACATCTGCCATATCCGTTCCTCTGGTTACCAGGTACCCATTTTGTTCTTCCCACAATAGAAGACACTCTCTCCAAGAGAGTCCACTCAAAGTCTCATTGAATCATGTCCTCAGGCTCCAAGTTCAGGACCTTTGGCCGATGATACGCATTTCTCTCCATCAGGTCTGGAGGCGGCTCCTGCGACCCTGCAATGATAAACTGACAAGAAGGTTATCATGCCCCCTCCCCAGACCCAACTGCTGCGATGTACAGCAGAGACGGGATAACACACAAAAGACTCCCATTTGTGAAAGAGAAAGGTGGGAACCACACGTGGCTGGTCCAGAGCAATAAGGAGATCTTGCCAGGAGGATGGGGGGTGAGGCCATCTGACCTGGCAGTGGGGAAGTTCCTTGAATTGACCGGACTCTGCTCCACAATAGGAATTTCATTTTTTCTCATGTAAAGTTCGAATGGTTACTCCTGATGTCAGTTGCTTCTCCCACAAGTGGAGATCCGGGACCTAGAATCCTTCCACTTTGGGCTTTGGAGTCCTCTGCACTCTGCCAGAAGAAGAAAGAGTATGCATGATCATGCATGGAAGGTATCTATGGGCCAGCCCTGGAAGTGGTTCACATATTTCTCCTCACATTTTATTAGCTAGAACTCAGTCATTCCTATTTGTAAGGGAGGTCATACCTAATTGCAAAGGAGGCTGGGAAATGTGGTCTAGTTTATGCTCAGGAAGAAGAGGAAATGGGTTTGATGAAGAGCGAGCCAGACTTTGCCAAGTATCTTTACTTAACTGCCCTGCACATGTGCTTTAATATTGTGAATTACCTTAGAGCCTTTTGAAAATGTTTATGTTATAAATTAATTTTAAAGGACACACAATCTGCCTCTCTTTTTCCAGATTTTTTTTCTATAAAATATAAGGCAGGAAAAAAATTATTTAATGGTCTGTTCTAAGTTTGGGAAGCTCACCAATTTGGACCCACACCAGTGGTAATGGTCAGACCATCAAAAGGCTTCTGAGCACTTAATTCCTAATTCCTAATTCTAATTTCTACAGGGTCAGCTTTCTTCTTCCTTTTCAAATGGCCTCTTTCTTCTGCATCTCCTTCATCGTTGACCAACCTCTCATCTAACTTGGCTTGGATTCAGAGGCAAGGCTTTAGTCTATGTGCTTTCATTTTGATTAGTACCGTTTCTTGCAATTTCTCCTTAGACTCACAACTTGCACCCAGTTGGCACCGTCCATCTGTTTCTACTTATCTGGAGTAGGAGATTTTAAAGGCTCCAGAGTTCTAAGATGACCCATCCTGGGCACAGTCTTTGGCAGCCTGTGAACTTGAGGTCTAGTGAATGACAAGATCCTTGTTCTGTGCTCATGCTGACCCCCCTCCCTCCACGCCCTGTCCCTTAGTCTGGCTGCCCTTGTAGCACTCAGGGGCCATCCAACTGCCTCCTGATGGGCCATCTGTAGGCACATTTGCTTTCTGGCAAACTTCTTTGCACAAGCAGCTTTTGAGCATGATTTGTGAGACTCATCCCGCTTTCTGATTTTCAAATCACGTCCTGAATATTGACTGTCCCTCTTTGCCTTACTATTTTCTAAAAAACTGGAACCCTTTTACTCCCCTCTGTCGATATACTTTCTGAGCCTTTGACATAACCAAAAGCTTGGGTTTCAGCATTAATCATTGTGATTAATGTGATCCCACTAATAACCTTTTTCTACTTGGGAAGGCTCCAATTATGGCTATATTTTGTGTTTGGCCTTGGGCCAATTTCTTACCCAATGATCCAGGTTCTCGTTGGTTTCATGATTCCTCAGCGTGGACACCAACCTCTCCTGTATCACTTTCTCCTACAGATTTCAGGCAGTGCCAGTCCTCTGGCCCTTCTGCTGGCACGCCCTTGGCTACAACAAGGCCCCCTGCCGGGGAGGGAAGGTCTGCCTGTCTCACACGCTCAGTATGCTCAGACACAAGCCCATTCAATGATTCTTGGTGATGATCACCCGAGGGTGATGTCAAGCCAAATTCCAGCTTCATAATTCTTTGGCTCATCATTCACCCTTATAATTAATAATGGAACCCTGCCAGAAACTATTCTCTTCTAAAGAATGTTCTTCAAGGAGAATATTCAAAGGAACTCTTCAGTATAGATTCTTCACAAGCTCTGGACTCCTTCTTTCAATCCTGGTAGCGGAGATAGTCTAGTTTTTCAGAGAGGTAACATGATATAGGGGAAAGAACATGGTCTTCAAGGTCAGGATCAGTTGTGCGACCTTGAGAAAATTATTTAACTTCTATGAGTGTCAATTTCTTCATTTGTGAAGTGGGACTATGATTATCTATCTTGCAGGAATAGGATGAGGATTAAATTGAATAATGTGTTGAATGTGATCAGTGGTTCCATTTCCAGTAATACAGTAGTCTCAGTAGTGTGAAAACCTTCCCACTAGAAAATGCCTAGAAATACTGAACAGAAGATAGCAAACATCCTTTTAAATGCCCAGAAAGAAAGGGGAAATCTTCAAGAGCCCAAAACAGAAGGAACTGAAAACCAGGGCTGATGGTCTAGCAACCTTGGAAAGGCGGGAGTTTATTGTTTCTGGTAAACTAGGGGTTTGGATTTTAAAGTTCACATAGAGATGGGAGATAAGGTCTTTGGCTCTTGTGGGACAGGGAGTTGGAACTGAGACCACTGAAAAAATCTGGGGCACTCGAAATGCTATATACTTGGGGAAATGGTTAGATAGAAAAATTTCCACCCACCGGCAGAGGTGTTGTAATGAAGTTTATCTGTCTCCTCCTGATTTCCGAATGGGTGGTAAATTTTCTTTTGAGAATTCATAACAATGTTCATTCATAACAAACTCCTTGCACAAGCTTGGGGTTCTAATTTATACTACCTGCATGGTCTTGGGAGCCACTATGCTGAAAAATGGACATACCACTGGTTCTAGGTTGGTGATACCCTTGGAATGACTACAGAAGCAAATCTAAAACTATCTAAGAAATCTGGATAGACCCTTACTCAGGCCACTTGGCATTTCCACGGATAAAGCTTCACTAGAGTAGATCCAAAAAACAAATTACAAAATGCACAGGGAAACCATCTGCCATATCTAAGAGTCATCAGGCAAACATACAGCAGGGTTGGAGCCCCAAAAGCTTCCAATCACGGAGCTGTTAGATGGAGACCATGAGATAAGTACACTCAAAAATCATCAAAATTATAACAGAAAGAAGTGAGATTATGGGAAAAGAATGAAGCAGCATAGAAAAAAGAGAACTCGTAGCAATGGAAAAATGCAGTCCTTGGAATTAAAACTCAGTGGGCAGGGTAAAGAGTGGATTGGCCACAGTGGTGAGACGATGAGTGAACACAAATACTTGAAATCAGTAGATACACAGAAATTTCCAGCGATCCCTCTTTGGGAAACATTGAGGTGTTTACTTTCTTTCCACAGTATACTTGAGAGGCAAGGAGGGGTTAAAAATGTCCATGTCTATTTTCAGATCAGCAAATGAAATTGTAAGTCAAATTTAATGTGTCTATAGTATGGCTGACCGCTGCTGTAGCACCGTTCTCTCTATGATGGCACCTTCTCTTTCACCTCCCTTTCCTCCCAGCATCACCAGGAGCTCGTGGCCTTATGCTTTCACCCCACTCCCCCTACCAGAATGCCATTGCAGGAAAGGACCTTATGGATCTACATACATACAGCAGAGGGTGCTGAAAAATGGTCAGGATTTGGAATCAGAAATCTTGGCCTTGAGTAGTGGCTCCATCACTGAAGAGGTATCTATAAAATTGGAGTTATAGCATCCCTTTTCTTATTCTGCAGAGTTGTTGACAAGATCAAATAGATCCTATTGTGACAGTATATTGGAAATGACAAAGCACAAATACAAGGTTATGAAGTTGCTATTATTGCTATTCATATCAAGGAATAATTAGAAGGCTCATGGCTATTTCTCTCATGTCTATTTGATTTCAACAGGGAGCTCTGTAAGCCAAATGAACAGGTCTCTTTTGTTGGGACTTCACACATTGGTGGGCAACTGGGGAAGCCTTCTTACTAATCCTGAAATCACACCAAATAGGCAATTACCTTCCCTGTTCAATTTCCAGCTCAGATTTTTCACATGTGATTTGAGGGCAAAGTAGTGTGGGGTGGTCAATTTCTACAAAATGACTCTGCATGTCAAAACTTACTCTTGGAAGGCAAAGCTGGGCTTAGGGAGGGGAAGTGTCTATGTCTCTGTTCTTCCCCAGCACAACTGTGTTCTCATATTTGAGCATTTTCATGTTTGTTATCTGTTTGTATCACCTCTTCAGTGAATAGTCATGTTCCTATGCTTTGTCAGTTTTTTTTCCCTGTTGGATTGTTGGTCTTTTTCTTATTGATTTTGTAGGCACTCTTCATATATTAAAGGAATTATGCCTTTATCTGTATTATCATCTACATTTTCCCCCTGGTATATAATTTATCTTTTAACTTGGCTAATGTTTCAAAGATTTAGATGCATTTTTAATGCAGTTAAAACTGGAAGTTAAAACCCCTAGGCTTTGTGCCATTCCTATATTCTCACATGGGTTCTTATGAATCTTTTGTGGTTTCACTTTGATGTAAAATTTGAAATATGGGTCCAAAAAAGAGTGAAGAAACTTTTTGCATCTAGATGAGGTTTCCTTTATTTCTCCTTCTCTATGACCCTTTGGAAATCTGAGCAATCTCTCTGCTTCTAGAAACGTCGGAGACCTCTCAGACACTTTTGGCAGATCTGGCTCTAGCCTGTGCAATTTACATGGGAAAGGGGCACTTTTTATTCTTCTATTTGCTGTACTCCTTTGAGAATTATTTCCAACAGAGACCAGGTTTTTCTATTATTAAATATCTAAAAAATTTAGTGGGTGATATAAAGTCATAGACGCATTTCAAAGCCCAATTTATCAGCTAACCAGAGGCAGCTACAGAAAGTCTCTGTTCACCAGTAAATTTGATGCAGTGAGAGGGTGGGTAGGCGGAGCTGCAAGAGAGAGGGAGAGGGTGAAATTTCTCTGGATTGAACAGGGCTCGCCCACAATGGTGTAACAAGTGAAACAGGTCCCGGATGCACGGTGTAATTGGTCCCTCTTGCATATAACAAAGAGGACATTCCTCCTTTTTCCAGCTCACTGGAAAGTGGCTTTCGCTACATGAGGATGAGGCTCCTGGATGGAGAGGGTGGGAGGAAAGCGAATTCTTCCTTTTTGGTCGTATAAATTTACCAAAGAAAACACTGGTTTTCCTGACAGTCTGTGTGCAGTGGTGGTGGCAGAGGTTGCTTCTGTATTTCTCAGTCCCGTTGGAGATCATCTCACCTTTACCTTCCATGAGTGACATCCTACCCTAAACACAGGTGGGCTGGTCACACACAGCTCAGGGTCCTTGCTGAAATGAATCAGTTATGCCGTCTTAGAACCACCACTGCCCTCCAAACTTTTCTTTATAGGGGATGGAAGGAGCTATTTTTATTTCTCCAAAGCAATAGGACTCCTGAAGTGAGGCTGCTCATAGGTCCTTGGTAGAAGACCAGGACAGCAATGCGCCCCTCTCTGCCCAGAACAAAGGGTGGGGAATGGGTGCCAGGAGAACAATATTGTGTTACTCGGATATGCACCAGGTAAGGCTGTAAAATGGAAGCGTAGAATTTCAGGATCTTTACAACGATTGGTTTAAGCTCTCTCATTTTACTGATAAGAAACAGAAGTAATGACTTAGTTGTCCAAGATCTAGTGGCAAAGCCAGAGCTTGATTCCAGGACTTTTGACTTGAAATCCCTTGCTTTCCTGATAGATCATGCATGACTGGCCTCTTGAAATCCTAGATTGAAGGCGCCTGATGGCTGCCATAAAAGTGCCAGACCTTCCAGGAGTGTCAGATGGGGAGTGGAGATGACAATTGCTTAACCAATATCCATTTTCTTTTATTATTAATAGAACTCCAGCTAAAAGGTAGTGGTGTGTCCACTAAAGGACCACACTTCCCAGGTTTCTTTGCAGAAAGGATGACTTTGTGACATAGTTCTGGCTAATGAGATGTAAGTGGAAGTCACTGGGTGGGGCCGCTGAGGTTTACCTTACAGCAGGGAAGACTCAGCGAATGTGCCATTTTCCTCTTCACTTTCTTCTTTTTCCTAGCATTTGGATGCCATGTTAGAGGTAGAATAGCTTCTTGTCACCATGAGGTGACCATTAGGCCAAGAGAATTCCATGAGCTTTGGCTTTGATGTACGTGAGCTGTTGCATTAAATGTCAGCAACCTCTTACTTTCTGACTTGGTTAAGCCGTTAACAAGTTGCTCTTTCTGTTATTTGCAGTCAAACATATTCCTCTAATACAGTCCAAAAAGAACTCTGTATATATATATATATGTATATGTGTATATATATATACACACACACACACATACACCCCTAATTCCCCAGAAAATAGCCTTTTACATTATTAGACAGTACTGAATACATTAGCAAGCAGATTATTAGAGGGTGAAGTCATTCACATTACCAGGGAATTTTTCACATTACAAAAGGATCACCAACCGCATCTTCTTAAGTGTTGGTTTATAGATCATTTCATACTTAACAGAGGAGAACCTAAAAGCTGAGTTGTTCCATGCTATTGCTGATTAAGAATCAATCAGAAACAAAGATAAAACAAATCTGAGAGTATAGTGATCAAAAAGACATTCGTATTACTAATTAATTCTTTTTCTTCTTTTTAACCAGGCAGGAAACTCAAACATTAGGTGTCCTGGTTCAACGCCAGACGCCTGGCTATCCTAGCAGAGTAGAAGTGAACACGTTTATCACACTGGGTCATTCTTTCTGTGGAAATTACCCTTCAAGTATTTTCTCCTCATTTCTATGAAAAGCCCCTCTATCCTCCTGGACGCCCAGACTTGAAATCTCCATCGTCTTTTCTCTCCCCACCCCAACGTTTGATCGGTTGTCAGACCTTGGGTGGGTGGGGTGGGGCATGGAGAAGAGGATCCAAAAGTGGGTTTACCCAGTTGTTCTCTGTAACCTCAATCACGCGCGCTCTTTGATCGGGCTACTCATTAGCTGCTTGCATGGGAGATATCAATTTGTGTGATGGCGACATGTGAGGCTTACGTGATTGCTTTGGTATACTAGTTTTGGAGACCAAACACCCCAATTACAGCCAACAGAACACTTTTAATTGGGACACAGAGGTAAAGGACTTTCTGTTGCCATAGTTTCAGAGGAACATATGTGGTCAGCTGCTTAAAGCTGGATTTATTTTCAGACGTAAGATATTACTGATAGTAAGCTCTGGTGACTAAGGGACATCTGCTGTTCTGGTAGGAGTGGAGTGTGGTCTTGAAGCTCAGCTAAAACCAGACTCTTGGGCAGAGAACATTCTGTAATGGTGTTGCTTTCAATGCCTCCAGTTTCATATCCTTAGATGGTGAGAACGTGTCTGAAGAGGAAGTATTAACCTATGCCTTCATGAGTACTTCGCCAATAGACTATTGTTCTGAGTGGTAGAAATAAAAAGAGAAAGAAAAAAGGCGAGGAGGACAGATTGGACTCATGACTCCTTTTATGCTTAAAACCAGCTTGCCTGGAGGTGAGTAGGAGAGACTCCATCAGAATTCAGTGATACCCTTCCATTCTGAGGGATGCCAACTGGAGGCAAGGGTACGCTGCAGGCCGTTAGAGAGTCATAGTTGGATCCTGCAAGAGGAAGCCCATTAAGTGTTCTGTGCCAGTGTGCTACCTACTCACAGATTGCACTTGGCACAGATGCCTCTCTGTCGGGCAAAACACGGCAGCACTCCCCAGCCAACTCTTGGCAGCCATTCCAGCATGACAAAGAAAATTGTAAACACAGAGATAAAACTTCTGCTATGGTACCTTACAGCTTAGCTCCTTCTCTGTCTGCTGGATCTCTGGAATTCTGTAGTAAATCTAAACTTTTTTCCCCCTTCATCAGGCCTGAAAAGGCTGGTTAAAAACTGGGCCATAAACACTCTCAAATTCCAAAACAGGAAATTGCACAGGTCATATTCTCTAAGTACAACACTACTGATAAATAAAAGTTGAAATAAAACACCAACAACTTGAAAATTAAAAACAAAACGTACAAGTGCAAAACATTCACCTAAATAATTCTTAGGTCAAGAAGGCTATAAGAAGTTCAATTAGAGTCTAACTAGCCAAGAATGACATTGAGGACAATAGATATTAAAACGTGTAGGATATGACTAAAATTGTACTCAGAGAAAATGCGTAGCCTTAAATACCTTGCTTTTAAACCAGGAATAAATTGTGTACAAATATTTAATTCAATAACTAGGAAAACAAAACATACCTAATGTAAGCAAACAAAAATTATAGGAGAGCTTTAAAAAGTTTGTAAGATAGTAGACAAGTTGCCAGCAACTCAAATCTAGAATTAGGAGAAAGCATAAGCACACAAAATGAGGAATTAGAAAAAGGATGTAATAATAGATATTAAAGAGGGATATAAAATTCCACCACATAGCAAAAAATTTGAAATTCAAAGGAATACATGAACTTCTGAGAGAAGATAAAGTACTATAATTCACCCCAAAGAAGCAGAAACTGTGAATAGCCTATTAGTAGGAAGAAATTTTATTTTATTTTTTATTTTATTTTTTGGTGAGGAAGATTGGCTGTAAGCTAACATCTGTTGCCAATCTTCCTCTTTTTGCTTGAGCAAGATTGTTGCTGAGCTGACAACTGTGCCAGTCTTCCTCTGTTTTGTATGTGGGATGCTGCCACAGCATAGCTGATGAGTGGTGTACAGGTCTGCACAGAGGATCTGAACCTGCAAACCCTGGGCCACTGAAGCAGAGCACGCAAACTTAACCACTACGCCACCAGGCTGGCCCCAAGAAATTTTATTTATTTAATTATGTATTTTCCCAGCCTTATCGATAAATTACTGACATACAAAATATGTATGTTTAAGGCGTATAATGTGATGATTAGACACATGTATATATTGCAAAATGATTACCACAGTAAAGTTAGTTAGCACCCATGTCCCCTCACATATTTACGATTTTTTTGGTATTTCCTTATACAAGAGACTCGCAAGAGCTCCTTGGCCTCTTGCAGTATGTTGAGGACACAGTGAGAAGACAGCTGTCTGTGAACCATGAAGCGGGCTCTCACCAGACACCGAATCTGCCCACACCTTGATCTTGGACATCCCAACCTCCAGAACTGTGGGAAATAAATTCTTTTATTTAAGCCAACCGGTCTATGGCATTTTTTTTTTTTTTATAGCAGCCCAAATGTTGTAAGACAAGAACAAGGATGGAAAAACTGATGAAATACAAATAATCTCTGGAATTGGTGAGTAGTAACCTAACAATGTCAGTTGCTTAGTCTTGACAAATGTGCCCTGGTGATGGAAGAGATCGACAATGGGGAAAACTGTGAGGGGTGCACTGGACATCTCCGCACCATCTTTGCAATTTTTCTGTAAATCTAAAACTACTCTAAAATTAAAACTTTGTTTAAAGAAGAGAGAGAATGTTACCCTAACTTTCACAGATGTTGTGATGGTTAAAGTTAATACCATAAGTAAAGTGCTCAGGACATAACAGATTTGCAATAAACAATAGCAGTGATTGAACCAGCTTCCCCCTGGGCTGGAGATATCTTTTCTTTCCCTATCAGGGCCTTTCATCAAACATCAATGCGGAGAATATAGTAGACGCAGCAGCTTTTCATCTTGCCCTGAGTTCCTTTCTCCCTTCTCCCCCACTACCAAGCCCCCTCCCAAGAGGAGAGCAGCAGAAGCCATCCCACACTGCTATGGAGACTTTCTAACGGCTTGGAGTTTGCATTCCTTATCTGTCCATTGCCTTTTTTTTTTTTAGATACCACATATAAGAGAGATCATATGGTATTTGTCTTTCTCTGCCTGGCTTATTTCACTTGCCTTCAAGTTTCATCCATATTGTTACAAATGGCAGGATTTTCTTCCTCTTTAAGGCTGAATAGTATTCCATTGTATACATAGCACATTTTCTTTATTCTTTTGTCCGTAGGTGCGGGTTTAGGTTTCTTCTATGTCTCGGCTATTGTAGAAAATGCTGCAGTGAACACACGGGTGCAGGGATCTTTTTGAGTTAGTGTTTTATTTTCCTTCAGATAAATACCCAGAAGTGGAATTGCTAGATCATATGTTAGTTCCATTTTTAATCTTTTGAGGAACCTCCATACTGTTTTGCATAGAGGCTTCATCAATTTACATTCCCACCAAGAGTGCCCAAGGGATCCCTTTTCTCTACATCCTTGCCAACACTTGTTATTTCTTGTCTTTTTGATAACAGCCATTCTGACAGGTGTGAGGTGATATCTCATTGTGGTTTTGACTTGCGTTTCCCTGATGCTTAGTGATGCTGAGCACCTTATCATGTATCTGTTGGCCATCTGTATGTCTCCTTTAGAAAAATGTCTATCCAGTTCCTCTGCCCATTTTATGATCAGATTATTTGTTCTCTTGCTATTGAGTAGGATGAGTTTTTATGTATTTTGGATATTAACCGCTTATCAGATGTATGATTTGCAAATGTTTTCTCTCGTTTGGTAGTTGAGTTTTCATTTTGTCCATGGTTTCCTTTGCCATGCAGAGGCTTTTTAATTTGCTGCAGTCCCACTTGTTTATTTTTGCTTTTGTTGCCTTTGTTTATGGAGTCAGGTCCAAAAAATCATTTCCAAGACCAATGTCAAGGAGCTTGGCACCTATGTTTTCTTTGAGGAGTTTTAGTGTTTCAGGTCTTATGTTCTATTCTTTAATCCAGTTTGAGTTCATTTTTGTGTATGGTATAAGAGAGTGCTCCAGTTTCACTCTTTTGCCCATGGCTGCCCAGTTTTCCCAAAAGCAATGGTCCTTTCCCCACTGTATGTTCTTGGCTCCTTTGTTGTAAATTATGCTGTTCCATTGAGCCACATGTCTGTTTTCATGCCAATAACATACTATTTTGATTACTATAGCTTCGTAGTATAGTTTGAAATCAGGAAGTGTGACGTCTCCAGCTTTGTTCTTCTTTCTCAAGACTGCTTTGGCTATTCAGGGTCTTTTGTGGTTCCACACAAATTTTAGGATTTTTTGTTCCATTTCTGTGAAAAATGCCATTGGAATTTTGATAAGAATTGCATTGAATTAAATCTGTAGATTGCTTTGAGTAGTATGAACATTTCAACACATTAATTCTTCTAATGAGTACGGAATATCTTTCCATTTATTTGTGTCTTCTTAAATTTCTTTCATTAATGTCTTATAATTTTCTGTGTATGGGTCTTTCACTTCCTTAGTTAAATTTATTCCTAGACATTTTATTTTTTTAATGCAATTGTAAATGAGATTGTTGTCTTAATTTCTCTTTGAGCCGTCTTTACTAATTATTTTCTTTGTGATCTTTAGCAAATTTAGTCATATGTTTGTAACCTGAATTTCCTCATCTTTCAAATGCGATAATAATACCTACCTCACAGTGCTGTTGTGAGGATTCATTAAGGATATATACGCATGTACCCATTTCTGTGCCTGATATATAGTAGGCATTGATAAAAGATAATGCCTCATGGATGCACCCAGGGACATCCACAAAATGTTGGCATTGCTTACATATGGGCGGGTGACTTCCATGAAGGGAGAGGCTATTATCTCTTGCTGCCTTCCAGGAGAGTTGGAATAAAACATTTCCACAAAGGTCCTGCAAAGTAGTGGTCCTATGTGTAAAGTCCTGTGTGCAAGGCCATGGGTTTATTTGTTTCATTGTTTTATCAGCAGTGGTATAAGGAATAAAATGAATCTCAATTCACAGCTCAGTGGGGCTCTCCCACATCGAGAAGTCTTTCACTTTTCTACTAAGTTCCGTGACAGGAGGGACAGTGTCTTATTTTTGGATTGCCATTGTATCCCTGTATATTAGTGGAGTTGCTAGAGCATAGAAGGTGATCAGTCAATAAAGATTTGTAGAACGGATGAATGGAATGTGAAGACGATGGGGCTGTGAGAGGAGAGAAGTTGGCTGGGAGATCTCCTTAGGAGCAAGACCATACTGCCCAGATCACTTGGATAGGAAAGGAAAATGTCTCTCTCGTTGACTTTTTCCCCATCAGCTGGAAGCTCAGGGTGGCTGTTGGTGGTGGTGCGAGGAGACGAGGAGGTGGTCTGCTAAGAAGCCTTTTCCTACTTCATCCTCAGAGAAGACGGAGCTATCACTGTTGACATCTAGGGTACAAAAGTTTGTGTAGGGACCTTCCTCGCACCAGACATGGCTGTGAGGGTTGCTCACAAACCACGGGTTCCAAAGCAGTGCACCACTGGGCTTCAGGTCATCACATGATTTGCATAATTTCCATTCATGAGAGGAGCTTTAGGATTTCCAGAGTCGCATGAGCTATCCCTCAAAGAAATGAGTATTTTCTCCTTTTTATGTCTTTCCTTCCCTGCCTTTAGTTAAGTAAACGTTTTACTTGTTTCCAAGAAGTTACTGCAAAAGGACAGATACAAGGCTTTAGCTCAGCTATTTGAGAGCCATCTGGGTTTCAAAGAGCCTTTTAAAAAATGTTGTGTTACTGGAAATTGATGGGCAAACTGTTGTGTGCTTTCCTTTGCTGGACATGTGCAGCCAAGCGGAACAGACAGTGCTTTTCTGTGTGGTAACTGTTCACTTATTCCCTTGTTTTCCTTTTATTCCAAATTGCCAGGGGTTAGAGTGGAACGAGCCATTCAAGAGACGTAATCCATCAACAGTCTCTTAAAGAGAGGGGAAAAGAAACTAATATTTATTAAGGGTTTAGAATATCAGGTGTTTTACAGGAAACTCGAAGTCAGCTGATTGATCTAGATATGATTGATCCAAAATGCTATTTCCTGAATTATGGAAAACCCAAAGCTCTCCCCGAAACTTATGCAAATTTTCTGGGGGGCTTATGTTCTCATGGTTGGCTCTGGCCCTGAGTTCATTTTTCTGTGGAAAAACTGAGTGTTTGGATCATCTTGTTCTCTGTTAGGCACCATACCAACCTAGATGTGGGACAATTCTCTCCATGATCACCTCCCCCACCTCCAGTTACAAAGAGCCTTTCTGTGTGGGCAGAAGACTTTACTGAAGGTTGAGGAGAGAGGAAAGAGTTAAGTCACCTCCGAGTAAGACACCTCAAAATTTACTATTAGACTTCTCTATTTTTACGTCTCTGTCGGCCACCGTTATGAGGTTGGCAGCTAAGCCAGATCTCTCTGCACTTATCCTCCTGCCAGCTCACAGAGTCTTCTCTCCAGGTGAGACTTCATCTATTTAAATGGGTTGAAACATATCATTCTCCCCCATTTAATTATACACATGCTAACACATTTGGTACATGGCAACTGTGTGAAGTATGTACCACTATGCTCATCTTATAGGTGACGTCTTGGAGCTCAGGGAGATAAATAATTTAACCGAGGTCACACAAATAATTTAAGTGAGGTTGTTGAGAAATTAGATTTCAGACTGAGGTCCAAAGTCCGTGCTCTTTCTGGCTTTCTCTTTGTGTTTATAAGTGTGATTGCTTTTGAAAGCAGCCACAAGAATTCCCAGACTCTGTCTCATTTCATCATAAGGAACTCCTGTCTTTGAAGTCAGTGCTTGAGCAGCAGTACATTGCTTTATTGTTCCCTCATGCATCCATGTACTCATTCAACACAGTTCCTGAATACCTCCTACCAAGTAATAAGCCTTGTGCTGGATGCTAGATGCCCAAAGGATCCAGAAATGGGACTGTGAAAAAAGAACTCATGGGTGGGAGAAGATAATGTTCTGCACAGTTGGCATATTTTGATGAGCAAAAGATCAACTCATCCAGACACTTGCCTCTACACAAGACTGTGCATAATCAGAACAGGACTGATGGGAGGGGATCTCAGTTCTTTAGGATTTTTAGTCATACGTTATCAGAAGAGTATACAATGGGCCGGTGGAGAGGGTAACTCAGGGTACAATATGGAAGCTCTGATTGGATCTGGGCCCAACTTGTGGGTAACATAAGGAAGAGGGCTCCTTAACACCAAGTCTCATCCCCATCCTCCCACTGTGCACCACGCTCTAACTCTACCTCCAGGCATTGCCGACAGGATTCTCTGAGTATTGTGATGTTCCATGCACCAACTCATAAGACCCTCTGCACAGAGGAAGTAAAAGCTGGATAAACTCTTGGGTGCCTGGGCCTTGGAAGTCTTAAATAAAGTAGAGTCCTCTAGATCACTACAGGGCTAGGGGAGAGGGAAACTTACAAGAAGTGATACTGGGTAGCGTAAGAAAGAAGATGGTTTATGTGTAGTGGTGTAAAATGATGGACTGGATCCTGGTCACTTCTTCATCTGTTTCTTCAAGATCTTAGGCAAGTTGCTTTGTTTATCTAAGCCTCAGTTTTATTTGCAAGCCAAGAATCCTCTAAACTCTTCCAGATCTGACATTTTCTAATTTTTCCACAAGTTTTGCAGACAAAGATCCTTGCTCACTGTTGACTGGGAAGACCTATGCTCCGTTGTTACATGGAAGCATTTATTTTGCTCTCTGTTGGTTTTTACTTCTGCCCTCTTTTTCTTGCTGTTGCTAAGATGGATTTCTTGTCTCTCTGCTGGAATCACCTTCCATCTCTTTCCCCTTCAGTTCTTCCTCCTTTGTTCTCCGATTGACAAATGATGGAGAAACAGGCTCGAGGTGGGAATCAGAGCTGCCTAAGGCTGAAGGAGACTCTGTTCAAATCATTGCAAAGTTCGTAAACCGCATGCCTGTGGAAGTATTGATTCTGATTTTATTTTCTCCTTTTGGTTAGGAATCTTAATTGAACTGTGGGTAGCCGCGATTACCACGGGCTCACCCCTATTAAGCCCCAAACACACACTCCTGAAATTTCTGCTCAATCAATACCACCTGGTTTCAATGAGAAGAGAAAGGTTACAAATTTTATATATAAAAGTGGGTATTGAAAAATTCCTCTGGTCGGCTCCAGGTCAGCATCCAATTCACAGCACTTTATGAGAGTAATTTTTTCAGATAGAGGTTTTTCAGCCCATGGAAGGATTTTCATGAGGTCTAGGGGCCAACTGGGATGTCAGCAGGGAAACTCTTCTTTGTATAAAAAGCTGATGTGAGTGGGAAGAGGCAGCCAGGCGTGTCTGTGTCCAACTGGCTTTGGAGGTAGGAAGAGGTGGGTAGAGGTGTGGTCCTATGGATGCCAGGTGGGAACTGCCAGATGCCTGGAGGGAATCTGCTTTCTGTTCCCTCCTCTGTTCTCTTTAACTGCCAGAAGGGAACAGCCTTCATTAAGTCCCTCCTAGCTAATGGTCATACAAGCTCTATTTCATTTCATTCATCTAACAACCATTGAGTATCCATATAAGCCAGGTGAGAGGTATCCAGTGGTGACTCATCTGTGTCCGGGAGCTTCATTCTTACAACAACCCCATACATTAGGTATTTTCGACTCTAAGACTCAGATTGCCCTCCTGTTGCAAAGCTTGTAAGAACTTTGCTTCTGGAGTAAGAAGTCTTAGTCTAGGTCTTTTAAGAAGCAGATACCAAGATGAGTTAGACATGCAAGAGATTCTAGGGGGAAACACTGGTGAGGGAAAATAGGAAGGGAGCCAGGGAAGGCTGGGAGAGACATCGGACTTGTGGTGCAGGTCCAGCCCCTATGAGGGAGATAGGGAGGGGAGGGAGGGAGGAAGGAAGAAGACTGAAGGACAGCTTGAAAGACATTTCAGCCGGGCGGATGGGGAATCATGAGTCAAAGTCACCCATGGGAGGACTGCCAGGAACAGGCCTGCCTTCGTACTGTTGCCACACTCAGTCATCGACTAGGAACAGCCATGGTACATGGGCTTTGCGTGAAAGCAGTGACAGATTTCAGAGCACAGCCCTGGGGCTGTTGGTCAGTCACATTTCCAGCCACTGGCAGGCACTGCCACAGTTCAAATCCCTGTGTGCCACTCGCCGTCTGGGTGACTGTGGGTAAGTTAGGGAATTTCTCTAAGCCTCATCTTTCCTCTTCTCTAAAAAGGATAATTCGTATCTCATGGGATCACATGGAAGAGTAAATGAGATGATACATGTTAAAAAATTTTGCACAGTGCTTGGTACATAGTAAGCTCTTGATAAATGTTAGTTATGAGGTTTTATTATATCAATGGTTCAAGCTCCAACCCCCCCCCCACCCCCGCCAGATGAAATGTTCCTTGAAACCTAAATACACGAAACAGATCAGAGTGGAGCATTCCAGTTGAAGGGAGATGGGAAGCCCTGGCAACTGGGCCTCGTGCGAACCTCTGCTCTAGCCCTTGGGGCATCTCTGAGGGACCCTCGTGATTGGAGAAACATCAGGTAGAATCACATCGTACATACATTTTGTGTGTTGTGTGTATTTTTGGATTTTTTTATGTTGATGGTTTAAAAATTTTAAAAATTAATATATGGTAAGATTGACCTTCTGAGGGTGTATAAGTCTATGAGTTTTAATACATGTATAGATTCGTGTAACCACTACTATGATGGAAATACAGAACAGCGTCATCACTTACCTCTTTATCATCACATCCTCCCAGACTCCTAACCGCTGGCAATCATTGGTCTGTTCTCCATCACCATAGTTTTGTCTTTCGGAGAATGTCAGATAAATGGAATCGTATAATATTCAGTCTTTGGGGACTGGCTTTCGTTCAGCATGATGCTGTTGAGATTCATCCAAGTTGTTGTGTATGTCAATAGTTGATTTCTTTCGTTGCTGAGTAATATTCCAACATCTGGGTGCACCGTGGTTTGTTTATCCATTCTCCTGTTAGAGGAAATTTGTTTGTTTCCAGTTTAGAACAATGCCTGGAGCATAGTTGGCGGTGATCAATAAATTCTAGTTGCTATTATGGAGGCTGAGAATGGGAGCCCACGTTTCAGTACACTCTATGGGATTCCAGCACACCTTCTTTCTTTTTAAGCTCTACACTTTGGTTTTTACTACAATTATTTTCCTTCTTATAGGTCGCTGAATGTAGTGAGTCAAAATTCATTTCCTTTGGCTGCAATAGTTAAATGGGGGAGGCAGCCATTGGCTAACATCTTTTCTTTGTCAGTTTCTCTCTGGTTAAGTGTCTCTTCCCAAGGTCAGATTTTCTCCCCAAGTTATAAGCAATGGCTTCAGGACTAACTTATATCATTGATTGTAGCTAAGTGCACACCTAGGACTGCAGCTTGTTGCGCTTAACTTTCTCCCCCAGATGCTTCCACTTTATATTCCTGAGCTACTCATCAACAGTGTGTCCTTCTATCCATCCAAACTGACACTTTTCAAGCACTTTAGTGACTCTGAACTCATTCTTTATGTAGCAACTTCATCCCTTTAACCCCTTGCTGTTAAAAATTCATCCTTACTAATATCAACATCATTAGGATTTTTTTGAGTAAGGAAGACACAAACGTTATTTAAAACTGCAACGGACAGCTAAGGAAAGTGGAGCTGGTTAAACTGAAGGGCTTCCATCCTGCTGAGCCCCCAAGGGGTTTGGTCCAGCTATTCAAGTCAGTGTGGAGCAGATTTTGTTTTTAGGAGCTGGGGGAAGCTGTAAGGCTCTACCTAACGGAGTGAGAAGAATTTGGAGTTTCCAGTGATAGTACTAGAAGGTGAGGACCAGGGGAGATACAGGAAGGCCAAGCAAGAGAGAAGAACCTGTGATATGCACGAGGCTCAGAGCCACATGGGGTGAAGCAGCCCGGGAAACATCCCAGAGGTGGAATTTCACTACTTGCCCTGTTTCCGCTAAATACAGTAGTCACACTTTGCTATGGTGTTGGAGATATAAACTATCAATGAGTCACTGCTTCTGCCCTCTGGGCTCTGACAGGTTGAGAAGAGCTATCAGGAGGCATAGGCAGTGAGGATGTTCTCCTAAGAACAAGGCTGTCTGGTGTTCCATTTGAAATTTTTCATAGAGACTCCTTTTCTGTCTCTTTGTGGACTTCTTGGTAACATCTAACACACACCCAAGGGACTTCTGAGAATGATTTTACTCTAGAGAACACAAGAGCTGGGTCTCATTTTTGTGTCAACAGGAAGTGGGGCAGAGAGAGTAGGTGTTGGGTGGAGAGAAGATTAATAAATGGACTGAATTTGGTGAAAGCAGGACTTTGGAGCCAGAAATGTGCAGTTCTCTTCCTTGCAGCCCACCACTTCTCTACCATGAAAAACCCACATCATGTTGAGGAGAGCTTTGCACTCCCATGGGATGTGGAATGAGGCGTGTTATGGACTGAATTGTGTCCCCTCCAAATTCATATATTGAAGTCCTAACCCCCTTCTTAGAATGTGACTGTGTTTGGAGGTAGGACTTTCCAAGAGGTGATTAGGTTACATGAGGTCATAAGGGTGGGGCCCTAACCCAATAGGACTGGTGTCCTTATAAGAAGAGAGCGAGACACCAGGGATGATTGTGTACAGAGAAAAGACCATGTAAGGACACAGCGGGAAGGTGGCCATCTACAACTCAAGGAGAGAGACCTCAGGAGAAACCAACCCTGCTGGCACCTTGATCTTGGACTTCCAGCTTCCAGAACTGTGAGAAATAACTTTTTGTTGTTGAAGCCACTCTGTCTGTGCTACTTTGTTGTGTCAGCTCTAGCAAACTTACATAAGGGGTTAGGCAACCTCACCTAGATCTCAGGAGGCAGGGAGAGCTCAGCTGATATCTGGGATATCTTAGGCAAGAAATGATGTCTCCATCCCATCTTGCACAGCGCATGACAAAGAAGAGGAAGCTGATGCGTCGGGGGCAAAGCATTGAGATAGGTCAGAAAACCCAGCCACTCTCTTGGCTTGGACACTCCCTGGCTGGCGACCTTGGACAGCGGTTTCTCTGAGCCCCATTTTCCTCCAGCAGTAACGTGAGGATAGTAAACCTTGTCATGACTGCTTTATAGAGCTCTGTGCCTCCAGAGGGAGTACCTGGAAGCTCTTTATTACTTGGAAAGCATGATAACTTTTCCAGCCTCATTCGTCTTTTCCTCACGTTCTAGTGGATTCCCCCCGACGTTTCACCAGCAATAGTGAGAAGCAAATGACTATCGCTATAAAGATGACCACCTTGAGAAATACCTGTGTGATTTCTTACAGAACAAAGACGTCCTCTGAATGAAGGATGAAAGCAGAAATCCCTTTTACTTCTAAAATGTGTGAGAGACAATACTCTGAGTTGTTACTGGTAAAGAAAACTCCAGCGTTTGTCTGCTCTCATAAACAACAGTGGCTCTATTGCCAAAAACTTTTCCAAAAAGCAATTTGGAAAAATGCATCAAGACCCTTAAAAATATTCATATTCTTTGACATAGTAGCTCCATTTGTAATAATTTATTCTAAGGAAATAATTTGAAATGCAGAAAGCTGTATGCTTAAGATGGGATGTTCCTTTATTATGCAGCTTTATTTACTGTGTTGTAGATGAGGAAATATTCTAAACACCTAACATGAGGATAACGGCTAAATAAGTTGTGGTACTTTCATATGATGGAGGATAATGTAGTCATTAAAAGTACGTACATAAGAGTATATATAGAGAAATGAAAAAAGCTGAATGCAAACAAAATTGGAAGGAAATACAACAAAATGATAGCAGTGGTTGGTACTAGAATTATGTATTTTTATCTTCTGCTATATACTTCTGTTTTTGATAAATTTTCCACAAGGAACATGTATTATTTTGGTATACATGAAATTTATAATACAGAAAAAATGTAGTAAAGGTCAAATTGAAAGATAGGGATGTGGGCTGGCCCTCTGGCCGAATGGTTAAATTCACACGCTCCACTTTGGTGGCCCAGGGTTCACTAGTTCGGATCCTGGGCATGGACCTATGCACCGCTCATCAGGCCATGCTGTGGCGGCATCCCACATAGAAGAACTAAATTGACCTACAACTGTGATATACAACTATGTACTGCGGCTTTGGGGAGAAACAAAAAGAGAGGAAGATTGACAACAGATGTTAGCTCAGGGCCAATCTTCCTCACCCATACCCCCCTAAAAAAGAATTTGTTTAAAAAAAGAAAAGAAAAGGATGTCACTGTATAAATAACTTCCTCCCCTGTGTCCTGGAGACCACCCTGCCTGCCTGTATACCACACAGGAAGTATTGTGAGGTTCAAATGAAATCATATGCAAAAACATTTATTCTCTTCCCATATTCCCTCCTTGGACCATAAGAAAATAAACAACACTGTTGCCTGGCCAGCAGGGAAGAACTGAAAAGAGACCTTCTCTTTCTCCTTCTGCCCATTCCTCATTCACCTCTTTCCAGGGGGATGGGCTGTGCTGGTCTGACTAACGAGGCAGGTTAAGCTGCTGACATTCCTCAGCCTAGTTTATCTACTGGGTCGAGTTCACGTTTCCTTTTGGCCTCCTGGACTAACTTGGAGAGTCCCAGCCCTGAGAGAATCACCTGGGGAGCTTTTAAAATCTATTGATGAAGGGGCCAGCCTCCTGGCCGAGTGGTTAAGTTCACGCGCTCCGCTTCAGCGGCCTAGGGTTTTGCTGGTTCGAATCCTGGGTGCGGACATGGCGCCGCTCATCAGGCCATGCTGAAGTGGCATGCCACGTGACACAACTTAGAAGGACCCACAAATAAAAATATACAACTATGTACCAGGGGGGTTTTGGGGAGAAAAAGGAAAAATAAAATCTTTAAAATCTATTGATGCTAGATGCCTCTTCCAGTTCAGACTCAGTTGGTCTCGGGTGAGGCTCGGGCAACAGTGTTTCAAAAGCTCCCAGGTGATTCTAACGTGCAGTCATGGCCAAGAACCATCGGATTGATAGAATCAGCTCCTTGACCTTCCAGGCTGTAGATGGTACACAGACCACGTAGGAACAGCCTCTTACTCAGCCTCCAGGTCTTGGCTCTTTCTGTTCCACCTTCTTAGCCTGTGAACGGGGGAAGAGGATCAAGTCAGCTCTTTACCAGGGGCCAACTGTCTTCAGGTTGTAAGGCAGGGAGCAGAAAGCTCCATTTGGGGCTCCATTCAAGCCGTATTCTCCAGTCCAGTTTTATCATTAGTGAGGCTGATTTGGCTTTGAACCCCACTGACTCCTGGTATCTATTCTCAGCCAGTAGGAGCCCAGAGGGCAGGAGAAGGAGTTAACTGACAGTTTATACTTCCAACACCATAATCAAGTGCTTCTACTGTATCACAAAGAAAACAGGGAAAGTAGTGAAAAGCTTTGCAAGGGAAAACAAAGGAAGGATTCACCAAACTGGGTTTTGAATGGAACATATGAATCTGCTAGGCTGAGAAGGTAAGAGAGGAAGAAGATTTCAGAGAGAAAGCATGGAGATGTGAAAATCCTTATTGCGTCTTGGGATCAGCAGGAAACTCTTGCGACTGGAGCACAGAGTGGCCATTTGGGGAATGTCACATGAGACTAGAAATGTATGTTGGAGTCTTAAGTGCCATGCTAAAGAATCTAAATTCTGTCCCGAAGAACTTTGTAGCCATAAGGAAAACTTATTGGAGTCACATCCATATTTCAGAAAGTCGTAGGCAATGGCCAAGGGAGACATGGATGCCTGTGTTCTATGTGGGTTTTAAATCTGTTTGCTGTGTGACCCCAGGCTGCACTGGAACTATCATCTTTGATGTAGACTGTCTCACTTTTCTCTACACGAAAATTCTCTTTCATCTCTCCTTCTCATCTTCCCCTTATTTCTGCAACAGTTCAAGATGTAAAAGAGCCATCACAAGCAGAGTCCCTTGCCAGGCCGAGTCCAGGCAAAGCCTTTAAGTGGGCCATTGTGGTGGCACCTTCAGCTTCCTCCAGCGTCTTCACACCTGATGGGCTCCCCTCTCTCTTCATACTTACACTACCATCCCCCTCTATCAACGCTTTCTGTTTGTATGTCTCCACCTGCATGTATATTAAATAAAACATGAGTTCATACTGATTTCTGACTTTGATGTAGAATCACATGGATCATTCCAGCCTCCTCCCTCATTTATCTGTGACCTCCCACTCCTACAGTGAGAAACCCAGCTCCCACCATCCGTCGTCTGTTCTCTTAATTGTTCAGTTCCAGTATTCATGTGTAGTGGTTTCTGACTTGTTAACCTGTACCTCCAGGGGAAACAGTCCTATCAATTAGAGTACAGTGCTAATGTACAATTCCTTTAGTCCTGCCAATGGCCCTCATTTCCAAAGTTACTTAGTTCAGCACCTTGTTCCCCTACCCCCTTCAGCGAGGCTATTTCACACATTTGTAATACAGTTAGATCCTGTTGCCACAGTTTGCATTCCATCCTGGGATCTCCCAACTGCTAAAGTAAATTTTTAAACATTTGCATATATTAAGACTTACTCTATGTTGTAAAGCCCTGTGGATTTTGACAAATGCACAGTGTCATGTGTCCACCATTACAGTGTCATATAGAATAGTTTCACTATCCTAAAAAATCCCCTCATCTTCCTGAACCCATGATCTATTTACAAATATTTTGGAGTTTTGCTTTTATCACGTTCCAGAAAGTGCAAAATGGAATTGTATAGTATGCAGCCTTTTCAGATTGCTTCTGTCACTTGGCAATATGCACTAAAGATTCACTCATAACTTTGAATGGCTTGATACTTCATTCTTTTTTATCACTGAATAGTCTTCCATTGGATGAATGTATTACAGTTTGTTGATCTATCACCTGTTGAAGGACATCTTGGATGCTTCCAATTTTTGGTGATTATGAATAAAGATGCTATAAATATTGATGTATAGGAAGTTAGGTACATATGGTCAGGAAGAAACCTGTCTAAATTTCAGTCAAGCTGAGGGAAATGTTAAAGCCACTCTTGGTCAGTCTTTGTGTGGACTTAAGTTTTCAGATTATTTGAGTAAATACCTAGGAACACAATTGCTGGATTGTGTGATAAGACTATGTCTAGCTTTGTAAAAAACTGCCAAATTATCTTCCAAAGTGGCTGTACCATTTTGCATTCCCACCAGCAATGAAGGAGAATTCCTGTTGCTCCCCATCCAGCAACTGGTATGGTCAGTTTTTTGGATTTTAGCCATTTAAATAGGTGCGTAGTAGATAATCTTTTAAACAGGACACCAGCCTCCAAAGCCTTGTGGACTTCCCTCTCTCAGTCTTCCCCCTCCACACAGGCTCCTTTCTTCCAGATAGCTGGTCTCCCCAGGCTCCACTTCATAGATTTCTTCTCCAACATTCTGCTGCTCCTAACACTGGGCCCTGGGACCCACCCACACCTCAAGCCCAAGCTTAAGCCCAAGGCTATATTGTTGAATGCAGCATTTAACTGCAGGCTAAAATCTCCTGTTGAAGCGAAGCAGAAAACCGTGAGCTGGTGTCAACATCTTCAGGGAATGAGCAGAGCGGACTAAGAGGTTTCTGAATGGTCAGATGAATAGTGGTTGAGGGTGGCCCAACCCAAATGGAATGAGCTTCAGAGGAACATGAGGAGAGAAGGATAAAGTCTAGAAAGTGGCAGGGGAATCCAGTGAAAGTCCAACTCTAATTTGATGTGAAGTTGGATATAAGGGATTCTCAGGTGAGGGTCAGAGTCTCATTAAGGTGGAAATGAGGAGAAGTTTCTGCAAAGAGGCTGAGGAATGTTTGCTAATATTAATGATAGAGTGAATTCTCCAGTGGATATAGTTGCAAGATTTGTTTTGTTTTTAGTTTTGGAGTTAAGGCTGAAGACTTGCAAAAGAGCAATGGGATGAAATACAAGAATGATGACATGGGAGAAGGCCCTGTCTTTCTTTGGCAGTGGAAGATGAGATGCCTAGTGGCAAGTGGCTTTCCTCAAACTACCTAATTTTGGCAAAAAAAAAACCCACAAACAAAACCTCAGCAGGAGATTTTATCCCAGGAATAGCTGCGGGTCCCACAAAGTATCTAGCCTTGTCTTGCAAAAGTAGTGAAAGCTGCCACATGGCTTGTAGACAGAGACAGAAAGAACATAGTTCTGGGTAGACATGGTCTTGTGGTTTGAGGTATGATAACAAAGGCCCAGGCTGGGAAAAGATCCCTGCAAAGATGGCACTGCATGTCTGCAGAATGGCCCTTGGGTGGGTATGGCAGCTGTGGCGACCTCCTTCAGATGACCTTCTGAAGCGAGAGTAGGTGACTGACAGCTTCCAGCTGTCATCCCATGAATGCTGAGGCTGCATTTCCCCCAGGCTGCTTCCAATCAATGATGAGCACAGCAGTCTTACTAGTGCAGTCCCATCTCTGTCCAACGTGGGATTCCTCTAATGGGCAACTTTTGCTGGGAGACTCATCATTGGCCTTGTCAAGATTTTCTCAGAACTGCACTGCCGTCTGTGGCTCTTCCTGTCCAATTCTTCATGTCCTCTTTCCTTTTACAGTGGTCAGACTTGCATTGTCATGCACATTGCATGCACTGTCCTGGCCTACTCCTGCCCCATCACCCCTCATCCTTCATAGCTGTTTCCCCAATAAATATTTACTCCTGTCTTGGTGGCTGCTTCTCAGAGGACCTGAACAGACATGGTAAGGGAGGGTCAGGAGGACTTTGTTCAAGGCAGAGCCTGTCTCAGAGGGTTCAGAGGGCATTACTTCTGTTCATCCACTTGTCTTTGTCTTCCCCTGACCTTTCACATTTGACACTTGACTTTGCTCCTGCAGCTATGACCATGACTTCTCTGCCCTGCATAATTTTCCTTGGGCAACCCCTCCTAGTACAACCTGGCTCTGGAAACCTCCTCCTACTTCAACATCTTACTTATGGGAGGCACTCCTTCCAACTCACAGCAGCCCCTGAGCAGGAATCAGACACTCACTGAATGTGTGTGACTCTTGTAGATCAAGAATTAAGGTAATCATAATTGTACTGGCTGTAATGTAAGCTTGTCCTACAATAGAGTTCAGGTAGTCCTAGAGCCTGGGCCAGCTAGAAGATGGTACATCTTGGAGGTTGGCAGTAAACTCTCAGGAATAGGCTGGGAAATTTTCTGCTTCTTGAACCTAGTAGTCACGTGGACACACAGACAGGGTCCCAAAATGCTCTGGAGGGTCCAGGAGGGATAAAATCCCATGAGAATGGCAAAGAACGTTTCTCAAAGGAACTCATGGGATGGTTACCCCTCTATTCCCATCTACCCCACTCCCTAACTGAGGGCCTGTGGTCTGATACCCTTATAGCAAAGCAGTTCCCAACATGACATCTGAGGAGTAATAGGGCCACTGATGGGAAATGAATCACTAAGTCAGAAACCAGGGGTATTAGGGACAGTGGCAAATGGGCTGGTTCAGGTGCAGTTCACTATAGGGGTCTGAACCTCATGAGAACATCAAAGTCTGGTTTTCTTGGATGCTGGCTCCATGGTGTGGCGATGCACCCGCTGGTTGAAGGACTCAGGAAGAGACAGTGGCCGGGAGGATTAGAGGAGACAATGGATGTCAAGGCCCTTTGTAAAGTGGTAGGATTGCACAGAGTTAGGGTCGTAGGTCCTGGCTCAGCACTGTTTGGAGCAGGACCTCTCATGAGTCATGGCACTGCTCGGCTTTGCTTCCCAGGCTGGAATCCCGGCCCCCTCCCGCAGCCTGGTGGAGGGGAGTCAGTGAAGTGGCAGACAGAACATGGTTTTTCCTCTGCTCTTTCCCATATACACAAGCTCTGTGCCGATGAGGCATCTGTTACAGAAACTATTAAAGGCTCTTCTTGAAACAAATCAAACTGCACAACATGGCACCTTCTTCCCTGCCAAGCAAGAAGGCACAGTGTCAGCCATGTCTTGCCCCTGTCGCCTCTTCGAGGGATCCCCGGGCCTGCAGTGACCCGGGAGGAGGCAGGGCAGTGTGAGCAGATCAGGCCACACCTCGCTTTGGGAAGAGTGAACGGAAAGACTCTTGCATCTGGTGTTTATTCCTGTATACTACTTTCCACTCCTTCATTCCTCTCTGCCAAGTTACTCATTTAAAAAAATTTAAAAATATGTTCTCTAAAAATTGTGTATCCTAAAAGTTGTTATTGAAAAAATCATAATTGATATTTATTGAGCACTTACTTTGTGCCAGACATTGGGCTAAGCACTTTACACTCACAAAGAACACTAGAAGGGAGGAACTGTTATTATGCTCATTTTACAGACAAGGACAGTGTGGCTTAGAAAAATTAGATAATTTGCTTGAGACATCAGCTTGTATTGTAGAGGAACTGAGACCTTGCTTCAGAGGCCCTGCCCTTATCAAAATACCTTAATGCCTTTTCCATATGTAGAAACATAGGCTGCTGTAAAGAAGAAAGAAACAAAAGCATTCACAACCCCAATGGTCAACGAAAACTGTTGCTAACATTTTAGCATATAAACTTCCAGTTATTTTCTATGCTGATGTACAGTTTTTGAATTTCTCTCTTTTTTTAAATTTTTTGTTTTTTATTTTTTGAGGAAGATTAGCCCTGAGCTAACTACTGCCAATCCTCCTCTTTTTGCTGAGGAAGACTGGCCCTGAGCTAACACCCATGCCCATCTTCCTCTACTTTATACATGGGACGCCTACCACAGCATGGCTTTTGCCAAGCAGTGCCATGTCTACACCCGGGAGCCGAACTGGCGAACCCTGGACTGCCGAGAAGTGGAACTTGCACACTTAACTGCTGCGCCACCAGGCCTGCCCTGTGAATTTCTCTTTAATAATGTTTTATGGATATCTTTCCATATCAATAAATATCATCCCAAATGATGATTTTTAAAATGACTGTTCCATTATATGAACACGCCATAATTTTTTTTTTAAGCAATCCTCACTTCTTGGGTATTACCAATGTTTTGCTCTTATAAACAATGATGTGATGAACATCCTTGTTCATGCATCTTTGAACATTTGTCCAACATTTTCCATAGCATATATTGCTAGAAGTAGAATTGAGAGTTAAAGTAGCTGTACACATTTTAAACATGACACGGTGACAGATGACCTTGCCGGGGGGCTGTGTGGGGCACCTTCCCCCCAGCAGTGGGACTCATTCTGAGAAAAGTGTGAGAAGCACTGTATATAATGATCCTCTCCTTTCAACTTCCTCTGACTCATTGCCACTCACTTTGATGTCTGTCCCTCTTAATTTTCCACTTTGCACCCTATCTTTGGCCCTTCTGGTTTAGAGTTCCTCTGAATATTTTCCGAATGTTGTTTTGTTTTTGTTTAAAAATAACTTCAGTGAGACATATTTTGCGTATCATATAATTCATCCTTTTAAAGTGTACCATTCAATGATTTTTCACGAAGTTTACCAAGTTGTGCCACCATCACCACAAATCAGTTTTAGAATACTCTCATCCCTTCACTGAGCCCCCTCATGCATATTTCCTGTTACTTCTCCTCCCCCCTTCTCCATTCCTGCTCCGGGCAACCACTAATCTACTTTCTGGCACTATAGTGTTGCCTTTCCTGGACATTTTCTATAAAGGGAATCACACAATAGGGAGTCTCCCGTCTCTGGTTTCTTTTAACGAGTATAATGTTTTTAAGGTCCATCCATGTTGTAGCACGTATCCGTTCTCCATTCCTTTTTGCTGTCGAATAGTTTGCCATTGTATATATACACCACCTATTGTCTATCTGTTCATCAGTTGATGGACAGTTGAGTTATTTCCAGTCTTTTTACATTATGAATAATGCTGTAAAGAGCATTCGTGTGCAAATCTGTGTGCACATATGTTTTCATTTCCCTTGAGTAGACACCTAAAAGTGGAATTGCTGGATCAGATGGCAAATTCACGTTTTAACTTTTTCAGATATTACCAAACTGTTTTCAAACAGGCTGTGCCACTGCATAGTCCACCAGCAACGGATTAGGGCTCCCGGCTCCCCACAGCCCAGCTAGCATTTGTTATTGCCTGTATTTTCCACGATAGCCATTAGCGGGTGTGAAATGGTATCTCATTGTGGTTTTAATTTGCATTTCCCTAATGACTAATGATGTTGAGCATTTTTACGCACTTCAAATTTTTTGAAATTGGACATTCATTGCATAAAATTAAAAATATACAGAAAAACCAAAGAAAAGATAATCCCTTGTATTTCCGCAATCTAGATAGAAGCCCTGTTACCACTGGATGTTTTTTCAGCCGTATGTATGTGTGTGTCTTTTTTACAAATTGGAGTCTTACTCTATATATGGCTTTGAAAATTGTTTTTCCCTCCATTCACTCATGTCATTAGATATTCTTCTACAACTCAGATGTTAACCTCTCCCTTCCCCATAGAATCATTCTTACAAGGGAAATCTTTTGTGGAACCTCAATATGCAAAACGGAAAGCAGCGCTTCTCTGAGCAGAGGTTGGGTGCAGTGGGTCCCCTTGAAGGCCCAGTGTCTTCTGAAGGCCATTTTCCAGACTGCTCTTCTGTATTATTTTTCATACTACAACTAGTTCTCCACGGTTAAACACTGAGATTCCATGTGGGAAGAAGGCAGGAGCCAGCCTGTCGGGTTTGACTCTCAGCTCTGCCACATGTTAGCAATACATCCAATGGCGCCCTTAGCCTCAGTTTCCTTGTTTGTAAAGTGGCAACAATAATAGTGCCCACTGTCATGGGAGGGCTATGTGGGCACATGTGCATGATTACAACGATTTGGCCTTCCTCAGTTTTAAATTGCTTAATTTCAAATTTGCATAATACAAAATTTAAAATTAACAGTTTAAAAAAATGTCTTTAAGCAAACATGCTAACAACTATTGCTTCTGTCTCTGGGCCACACAAACTGGTCAATGGGGTAGTTCAGAGAGAGAAAATCAGTTTATATTCTAATTCTTCACGTGCAGATACGATATGAGGTCTTGGAAAATTTGCAAGCAGTGTCATGATAATTTCTGCAAAGACTTTTTTTTCCTTTTTTTGAGGAAGATTAACCCTGAGCTAACATCCGCTGCCAATCCTCCCTTTTTTTTTTTGCTGAGGAAGACTGGCCCTGAGCTAACAGCTGTGCTCATCTTCCTCTATTTTATTTGTGGGACACTGCCACAGTATGGCTTGATGAGCATTGCTACATCCACACACGGGACCTGAACCGGCGAACCCCGAGCCACTGAAGCAAAGTGCACGAACTTACCCACTGTGCCACTGGGCTGGCTCCAGAGACATCTTTTGATGATTTGTGAAACATGAGAAGTTATAAGTGAAAAGGCATTATGTTTAAATTCAGAAGAGACATTCAAAATATAACTGTGCATAATATACTATTTTGAGCTAATGTGCCCCAGAACACCATGATGCCATAGCAGTGTTTCTTCAAAAATTCTTTTCAAGAAAAAGCCTTCCTTCTAAAGAAGAGCTCTAATGCCTACATGCATGGCTTGTTTGGGAAGGAGATAGCTTCTACAATTTTTGCTCATCGTGTTTTACAATATATGTTAATATTTAAGCCATATTTACCCTGTAAATTACTTCTCCTTTATTTTCTGTGAGACCTGATTTTTCAACCAAGGGGTTGTTGACTGACTGAATGAATGACTGTCCTTTATTGAAATCTGCTTGTATGTCCCGTAGTAACAATTTATCACTTGTGTCATATAAATCCTGTATGTTTCCTGTATTTCTAGACATTTTTTAATTTTCAGTTAATATTATAAATGAAGTATTTCCCCCCACTATTCCCTTACATTTCTAGCTGGTTACTATTGGTATTGCTGCTATGCAAATACAGCTCAAGTGCCACAGGGCAGGGCTCAGCAGTGCCACGTGGAGCAGAACACAAGGGTGATATTAAAAAACATTGAAAAACAACTAAAATCTTTCCTGAAGCCTCACAAAGGGGTGCAAGGGGAGCATTACGTCAGCTGGCACACAGCAAAACATGCTCAGCTTCTCTGCATCTTTCTTATCCATCCTGCCGGCTGGGCTTCCCTCTCTCTCCATTCTCCTCTCTCAGATCTATTCTGCTCTTCCATGGGTAGCTCCAGGCCCTGTTAACATCATCCAAACTAGTATTTCTAGGTTTATTCCAACTCTGTCTATCCATTACTCTGATCAGCAGCCCCCTAGCTAAGACCATTGGTCACTCGAGTGACAAAGAATCCTATGTCAGTTACGTATTGCTACACGACAAATTACCCCAAATATAGTGTCTTAAAACATGTATTATCTCCAATATCTGTGGGTCAGGACTGTGGGAGCAGCCTGGCTGGGTCGTTCCGGTTCAGGCTGTCTCCTGAGGGAGCTGTTGACCCGGGCTGTGGTCAGCTCAAGGTTCAACTGCAGGGAGGCGCTGCTTCCATGTTCTCCCGTGTGGCTGCTGGCAGGCCCTGGTTCCTTGCCCTCTAGGCATCTCCATGGGCTGCCAGAGACAAGAAAGAGAGAAAACCCAAGGCCAAAGACAAGGGAAGTAGAATTAAATCCCATCTCTTGAGAGGAGAAGTATCAAAGAATTGTGGCCCTATCTTTAAAACCATCATAAATCCTTTCTTATAGTGGGTTAGGAAAGAATATAAATTATTATAGGCTATTTTTCCATATTTATCATGCATAGGAAAGGCTATTGATTTCTGTGTTGCATTTTGTAATTAGCCAGCTAGCTCAACTCTTATTAAATCAAAAATTTGTTGGTTAATCTTTTTGGGTTTTCTAGGTAGCCAATCATATTTTTCCTTTCCTCTGCTATTTATGCTGTTTTTTCTTCTCATTTTCCCTATCGCTGGCTAGAATTACCAGAATAATAACCATAAATAATAAAGATAAATAATAGTGGTGGTCGGGGGCATCCTGGTTTCATTCCTCACTTTAATGGGAATGTCTTTAGCGTTTCACCGATAAGAATGATGTGGGCCGCTCTTGGTTTATTATGTGAAGGAAGCACCTTTCCTGTGCTAGTTGACTAAGAATTTTTAACTCTTCCTGGATTTTGGAACGTGGCTTTGTTGCAAGATTTTAGACGTTGCACATTCTTGGATTTCCTGAAGCTTCGAGTGAGGAATTCCAGGCTTGCAGAATCCTAGCACCTGGCTAGGCCAGAGCCCACCTCCACAGGGTGAGGTGGGGAGATTCAGACATTTGCTTTGAAGTTACTGCTTCCATATACCTTTCTGCTCCTGTTCTGCCACTCTCTCCCAAGCAACTCTTTGTCATCTTCCATTTTCTATCGCTGGAAAGCTTGGTACTAACAAAGAAAGATAAAGAACTATAGGGACAGAGGATGGCTCTTATTTCAATTGGCACAGGTAAGATTGAAGTCACCTATGGCTGTGTTCCTACCTCCCCTCACCCAACCCCATCTCTTCCCAGAAGGGAGTTGGGTGATTCTAGCCAACTTGGAGGTCCCTCATAGCACTGGGCGATTTGTGGACCCCAAGGCTAGCAGGGCGGTATTCATGGAAGCCATGCAGTTGACGTTTCCTATAAATCATTTCTCCAGGAGATGATCGGTGGGAAACCTAACTTCTACAACCTGAGGCCTCTTTTATAGATAATTCCTGTATCCTGCCCACATGAACCATGTTACCAAGTTCAACCCTTGAGATATGGTGATCTCTGCCTTGCTGATTCAGGGGAAAACCGATTTGCTGTAGCAGTTGGATAAAATGACCCTCACGACTGGCCCAGTTGAGGGAGATCTTCAGCCTTCCTTCTCAAAGTGCTGATCAGCAGCACCAGCATCCCCTAGGGGCTTGCTGGGCATGCAGACTCTCAGGGCCCACCCAGACTTACAGAATCTGGATCTGCAGTTTCACAAGGTCCTCAGGCGATTCCCACGCACGTGAAGTTTGAGAAGCTCTTGTGTAAAGCACCTCGACTGCACGTTAAATCATCTGGAAAGCTTTTCAAAAACCCACAGTGCTCAGACCATACCCTAGACCAGTGGGTTTCAACTATGTCGATTTTGCTCCCCCGCTCCCCTCATTTGCCAATGTCTGGGGACAGTTTTGGTTGTTACAACTGCGTTCCAGGTGCTATTGGCATCTAGTGGGCAGAGACCAGGGATGCCGGTAAACTTCTTCCGGTTCACAGGATAGCCCCTTTAAACAAAAAATTGTCCAGTCCAAAATGTCAATCAATACCGAAGTTGAGAACTCTGCCCCAGAATTTCTGAGCCAGGGTCCAGGCATCACCAGGGTTTCCCAGTTTTCCTGATGTTAAGAATCCCTTGGGGTGCTTGTTAATTACATAGCTCCCCAGACCTTTCCATGCATGGTTCCGAGTAAGTGGGTCTGCGATGAGGCCAGGATTCACAGTTTTAACAGAACCTTAGGTGATCCTTATCATAAAGGAAGTTTGGAAACACTAGCCCAGGGCCAAGGAGAGCACAGATGCTAGGTTATAAGTTAACTTCGGAAATCTATCCCTAAAGATGTGCTGAAGTTGAGTGCAGGAAGGAGATGTGACTTGGGACCCAGTCATACATTCTCAAGAGCCAGGGTGGCGGGCAATCCACGCTGCTCCTTACTGAGCAGTTGGGCTGCATCCTGTACTCCAGCTCCATCCTCATCTCCAACCTGGGGTGTGTGTATATGTATATGATTCACCTTGAAATGGATTCAGAGGTATTAGGTATATCACAGAGACAAAAATCATACAGTGTCTATGAATTCACAGCCTTGATCTCTCCAAGGCTTTCCAGGAGGATCCCACAATCACCTGCCTAGCTCCCAGCCTGATTAGGGTAAAGGATGGGGAGGATCAGAAGGATGCTGATGAGTCATTATATTGAATTACCAAGAGCAGGTAGTACTGAGAGACAGTGGGGATGAGCAAAATAAAGACTTACATTATTTTTCAGTGTATAGTTTTTTTAGATTAGAGATTGGAAGTTTCTTTGAATGTAACATTGAAAATGGCCACGAGGTTGCCCTGTTATACTAAAAATTTGGGTGGTTTTGTGAACCAAATCCTGGTCCAACAGGCCCAGCATCGTCTCAGCTCAAACTCTCTCCCACTCAGGTGGATGATGACTGGACGTACAGGTCTGGGAGGCCCAGACACTCACAAGATGGCCCTGTTTGATGGATAGTGGTTGGGTTGGTTGGGAAAGGGGAGTGTTATGAAGCAGGGGGGAATCAGGGAGAATGGCTGAGATACCTCTACAGACTGCACATACTTACTTCCCCTGGTCTTGAGCAGGGTCATATTCATGACCTTTCCATTTCTGAGAAGTCCTTGATATATTTGAAGATTAGAGCTGTCGGAGAGATTACATACTCCACCACACCACACTTCAGCTACCTCTACACACCAGAATCTGGAACACTTGGAGGTATTGGCTCTTGACTGAAAAGAGAAACAAAGGGCACTATCCATAGTAGGACTCCTGATACCTCGATGTTGTTTCCATTCTAGGGAGCCCTTACTCCAATGATTCCCTGGTGTTCAGGCTGAAGTGGAACTGTTAATGTTAGCGAAAGTCCAGTCTCTGATCCCGATGCCAATCCAAATAACCTTGTCTTGAGATTCTTGAGTGAAAAAGAAAAGACTTTACTTTGCCAGGCGGAGGGAGCAAAGCAAGGCCTAGTGCCTCAAGAATTGTCAGCTCCCCCCTAAGAAATGGGTAGGGGTTTTTAACTTGGGGTCTTAGGTAGGGGAGGGGAGCCGTGGACTTCTTGGTGAGCATTTTCCCATCAGCCTGTGTCTGGGGCTGCTTCCAGTGGAGGAGACAAAGGATCTCTCAGATGAGTGTCCTTGGCTGCTTATCTCCACAGTGGAAGATAGACTCTGACGTTGGGAAGCCGAGAAGTTGGGCCTGGGAAGCTTCAGCTTGTTGATATTCTCTGGACATTAGCTTCTCTGTAAAAGAACTTCAAGTTCCTGTGAATAGCCACAACTTTAGTGGGAGCCCAGCTTGAGGCCATCTTGGCTTTAACAATTTGTAGCTTCTATTTGGCTGTACAGCTCAGGGAGACAGACGTTAAAGAAACAAACACTTACACATAAGTATAACTAGAGAAGCAGGGAACTGGGAATGTGTTTCTGCTTTTAACCCCCTATCTGCTGGATTCACTATAGGGGAACCAATATCAGGTCCGATATTAACTAAGAGCTGGTAACATTAGGGCTTCTATAGCTTAATCTGGATTGCAGAGGAAGATTCATAAAAGACAGCCTTGAAGATGCTTTGACCTTCTAAGGCCCGGTGATGCCATTTGGAACACGTCCTCAGCCTTTCAACAGCTGAGAAACATGCAGCAGTATGACCTTTGGGCACTGGGACTCCACTGTTTATCTTGAGGACATCCTCAAATATGTTTTAGACCTCAACTTGACTGAGCCACTGGTCAGAAAAATCATGAACTGACTATGACAGCAGGAATCCTGAGAACCTAATTTCCTGAGGTACAGAACACGAGTTTGTAGCCATATCTGTCTAGGCCAGACATCTGTGTAGTACTGCTCAAGGACTTAGCCTTCTTGAATTGGAAGTCCCCTGTCCCCCATCCTGCTCACCTACGCTCTCTGAAGTTCATCTCCCGTTTTTCCATAGTCTGTGACTCTATAATGTACCTCTATAAAAGGAAGGCATGTTCCAATGTTCGAGGAGTTTGAAGCCCTAGTCACTTCCATCTGAGCCTGAACCACACTAAACCCAACCCACTGGCTGTTAAAATTGATGCCTGTAATGCTGTCATGTAGTGGACACAGAGATGCTCTTAAAGGAAGGACTTGCCTCTAGCTGTCAGCTCCCTCAGGGTCTGCCACTGCAGAAGAGCCATCTCTCCCGAGGCAATCTATCCACGGTGACTGAGAGAGGTGAGATTATAAAGGGGTAGTGAGGCCTGGACACTGTCGCCTGACATGGACACTCCAACAGGAAGTACTTGGTCCCCACCTGCATGGCAGTTTGACTTCTTCCTCTGCCCAGTCCTGCATCCTCCTCCCTCCCTTTGCAGGTATTGCACTCTAATAAACCACTTTCACCCCAAACTGCATCTCAGCGCTGCTTTTGGAGGAGCCAAGCTGTGACACACTGTGTGGACCTACTGCTACAGGAGGATGTGCTCCTGTGCTTACTTTTTAAGAAAGCTGGTCCTGGTTAATGTCCACTTCCCAGCATGGTGGGGGTAGCTCCTGGGGATCAGGTCTATTTTGTAAGGGAAGGTATTTCTTTCGTTTAGTCCCTAGTTTTGTTAAGATATAATTGACATGCTGCAATGTATAAGTTTAAGGCATATAGGATAATGGCTTGACTTAATACATTGTGAAATTGTTAGCATAATCAGTTTAGTTAACATCCGTCAACTCATACAGATACAAAAAGAAGAAAAAGAAAAAAATATTCTTCCCCTTGTGGTGAGAAACCTTAGGATTTATTCTCTCAACAACTCTCGTGTATATCATGCAGCGGTGTTAACTAGAGCCATCGTGTTGTACATGACATCCCTGGTGTTTATTTATCTCATAACTGCAGGTCTGTACCTTTTGGCCACCTTCATCCGATTTCCCCTCCTCCCACCCCTCAAAGGGAAGGGATTTTCTTATCACGTGACAATGTTCAATTGGGGCGTTGTCTGACTATTTTAGCTGGGCCAGCCCAGGCAAACCTAGAGGCCCCCTCGGTTACCAACAGGTGAGGCGGGCTTTCTGGAGCATTTTCCTAGTGCAAGAATATTCCAGAATTGAGCAGGTGGTCATCTCTGACCCTCTTTCTTCTTCGGTCCTGTTTCTGCTCTTTGTAATTTTCCGGGCCTATATCCTGTTTCCTCTTCCTTCTGTGAGGTTACTGCGAGGTGTGTGTCATTTCAATTTGCAATTTCAACATGGGATGAGGAATTTTTGAGTAAATCTCGGTTTAGTGAGACAAATTAAAATCCAATTAAAGAAATAAAATAGTGAACAGCGAAGTGTCTATGAGAGGTTGCTGGGGGTTGGGGTGGGGATTGGTTTGCACTCACGGAAGAGCCGAAAATTCCCCGCGGGAGATGCACACCACAGCGAAGGCTTAGAAGGCAAAGCTGAGGATAGGGGGTAATTACAGGTGCAAGGCTGTGACCTGCTTGATGCAGAGAAGATGTGAGGAACAGGTTGCAAGGGAAATGCATTTGATTAAAAAGCAGCTTAACCTCTTGCAGAAACCTGAATTGAGAAAACTATAAAGCGGCCGTGAAACTTACCGTGAGGCAAATGGGAGAGAGAATGTGAAAGTGAATGTCTTGTTTGTATAGTCTCCCAGGAGCTCTCAGAGGAATTAAAGTGAGTTTGATGAACACTGCTGCGGTCCCTGCCTTGTTCCAGGTGCTGTGCTGGGCCGAGGGATACAGATGCTAATGAAGGGAGCACAGCTCCTGTCCTCCAGCGCTGGCAGGCTAGTGGGAGAGACACCCCGCTCCCTGCTCCCAAATGGTAAGCCTGGGCTGATTCCAGCTGCGCTCTCTCTGACGAGCAGGTGGCCCCTAAGTATCTGTTGGGAGGAGCAGGTGCAGGTCTGAGAGGAGGCGGTTTTGGGTGCTTGCTGCTTAAGGGAGAGAGAATGACACGGAGAAACAAGATTCAGACTAACGGACTAAGGTGAGATGAATGGCGCCCACCTCGGGCATAAAATTTAAAGAGGCACCAAAAAACTCAGTAATGGAGATAAATAATATTGTCATGCAATTTTCAAAAAGCATGAAAATCAATGCAAAAAATCACGATGAACAAGGTATCACCATTTGAAATAAAGACAAGATCAGTATTTCTGATTTGCCTCAGGCTTCAGGGTGGCTTGGCATGGCACTGTTGCTGACCCTTGTCTCTGTTTAAAATTTCGGTATTTTGTTCATCTTGGTACTTTTTGCATTAATTTTGATTTTTTAAAGAATATTGCATTAAAATAGTACTTTATCTGGATTACTGAGTTTTTTGGCATCCTGCTAAAATTTGCGCCTAAGGCCAGTCCCAACCCCATGGGGAAGATAGATGGTATTTGTCCCCAAGGTGGCCCCGTGCACCCATTCTGAGTCTTCTGGAATGGAAAGAGCTGTCAGCTGAAGATGAAGGGACTATTTTTACTAAGATCTCGAGGGATTTGGGAAGCAGCGCGGCTTCAGGCCCCAGTGACAAAGTATGACAGAACTTTGGGTGAGGGGCCTTTTCCCAGTCTCCAGGGGGAGCCACGTGACTCCTCCCATGTGGTAGGAACTGAAGGGACACCACAGCTTGTGGGCCTGAAGGCGTCGGCAGCTTTGGGAGCACAGCCTCCTCGAAGCACTCCTCTCTCCCACGTGGTGCGCCTTCATCCTTGTAGTTGTTGTTCTTAACACATAGTAGGCACTCAGCATCCATTGAGCGCAGGAATGGACACAAATTCGTGCTACAACGTTCTGTGGTAGGTGGACTTCCTGGTACCCCAGGAGGAGACTTTGGAAAGATCTGGTTAACTGCAGAAACATTGTATCTCCTAGCCCCCGGGAAATACAAAAGTTAACCTCCCGCTCTTTTTGTTTGTTCCCATAAAATATACACAACATAAACTGTACCATTTTAAGCATTTTTAAGTGTTTAGTTCCAGTGGCATTAAGTACATTCACATTATTGTGCAGCCATCATCCATTCATCTCCAGAACTTTTTCATCTTCCCCAAGTGAAACTCTATACTCATTAAACAATACCGCCTTTCTCCCCTCTATCCCCCAGCCCCCGGCAACTACCATTTTACTTCCTGTCTCTACGAATTTGAGTACTCTAGGGACCTCGTATAAGTGGAATCACACAGAATTTCTCCTTTTGTGACTGGCTCACTTAACATAACATCTTCCAAGTTCATACATGTTGTAGCATGCGCCAGAATTTCCTTCCTGTTTAAGGCTGAATAATATTCCATTGTATGTATATACCACATTTTGTTTATCTGTTCATCCCTTGATGGACATTTGGGTTGCTTCCACGTTTTGGCTATTGTGAATAGCGCTGCTTTGAACAAATCCTCTTCCTTCTTACTCTTGGAGAAATAAAAAGCAAAGAGGCCCCTGCAGGGCTGTACCTGTGCTGATTCTGTTTTACTCTCCATTGCGGGCTTGGCCTCCCAGACAGAGTCAGCATCAGACCCTTGAGGACCCGTTGTGTTCCGGGCATGCCCCTCCCCTCAAATAACTCAGTTTAGCACGGGGGCAGATTGATCAGCAAATGATTCTACTTGCCTCTAGGTTTGGTCAGAGAAGCAATTGCTTCTGTTTGTTCTTTTGGTCCTTGAATGAGTGGGTAACTCCTGTAAGGGGAGAGGGTTTAGCTAAAGTGGGTAGTATAAGAAAGATGGACTTGAAGGACATTTTGAAGTCTCCATCAATATCCCCTTTTGAATTTACAGACCATCCAAGTTAGGTGGGGACCTCCAGTACTGTGAATAGATAGTTCTCAGGTTGTGACCACTGAGTTTGGCATTTCCCTCCTGGGGCTTCCAGGTTGGGGAGACAAGGGGGCTGCCTTGGAGCATCATGCACCCGTTCTCACTCATAAACACACACCTGTATCCTGAAGGGAGATGAGCTTCAGAAAGTCCTTGAAACCAGGAGTCTGTTGGCTGATTTCATGGGATTGCTTCATGGCTGAGGGAAAACCACCCAGCCTCTTAAAAGTCATATACCCTCTTTAATGTGGATGATAAAACTTTAATTAAAGTGGTGATTAGAAACAGAGTAATAATGACCACTAATAAAGTAGTTTATGGGGATCGATAGCTTTACAAAGAGCAGCTCCTCCAGTTGCTGGCGGGCCTCTGCGGGCAGCCCCAGAGACGGGCTCTGGGCAGGAGAGAAGGATTAGGGAAAGGGTTTCCTGGAACAGAGAGATAACATAAAAGGCAATTTAGAATGTGTGACTCCGAGCAATGAGCTGGGGAAAAGGAAAGCTGTGATGTGGATGGAATTCGCTGTACCTTTGCATTATGAATGAGCTTTACAAGATTACCGGCTATAGCCAGGACTTGGTTCCTTGTGCATAAATGAGTGTTATCGGCATTGTTTTTCTGTTTTGTTGTGGTCCATGTACCTCACGGAGAAGGGAGGCAGGACGAATAGAACCATGTCTGAGAACGAGTTTAACAATTGCTGCTGTACTAGTAACGTAATAATAATAAAGGCCAGAGCAATAATAACAATAACAACAATAATAATAATACAGTAATAATGAGCACCTAAGTGCCAACCACTTTCATATTTCATCTTTAATCCCAATGACTCTCCTGCCAGGTAAATAGTATCATCCTTACTCTACCAAATGATGCAGAGAATGTGTACTGAGAACCTTGGGTGGAAAGGAAGTCCAGGGAAGATTTTCTGGAGGGTCAATCTTTTTTTTTTTAAGGTATGCTTCTTGTTTTTGGTGAGGAAGATTGGCCCTGAGCTAACATTTGTTGCCAATCCTCCTCTTTTCTTTCTTCCCCAAAGCCCCACTACATACTGGCATATCCTAGTTGTAAATCCTTCTAGTTCTTCTATATGGGGCGCCACCTCAGCATGCCTTGATGAGCTTTGTGTAGGTCCCCACCCAGGATCTTAACCAGCAAACCCTGGGCCACCGAAGCAGAGTGCGCAAACTTAACCACTACACCACTGGGCCGGCCCCTGGTGGGTGAATTTTTAATTAGAATCTGAAAGGCAGTGACACACACATCCAAATTCTGTTCCATGACCTACAAGACCCTCTAGGATCTGGCTCCTGCCTACCTCTCTAGTCTTACCTCTCTCTATTTTGTCCTCATTCACCCACAGTGGCTTTCTCTTCCAAGCCTCAAACGTGCAAGTTCTTTCCTGCCTTAGTTCATTCATTCTTGCTCTGCCTCCTCTGGAATGTTCTTCCCTCAGATCTTTTCACAAACCCTTTTCCCATCCATCAGCCAAAAGTCGCCTCCTTGGGGAGGCCTTTTCCATCAACCCAGCTGACCCCTCTTTTCCCAATCTATTCTTTTTTTTTTTTTTTTTAAGATTTTATTTTTTCCTTTTTCTCCCCAAAGCCCCCCGTACATAGTTGTGTATTCTTCGTTGTGGGTTCCTCTAGTTGTGGCATGTGGGACGCTGCCTCAGCGTGGTCTGACGAGCAGCGCATGTCCGCGCCCAGGATTCGAACCGACGAAACACTGGGCCGCTTGCAGCGGAGCGCGCGAACTTAACCACTCAGCCACGAGGCCAGCCCCCCAATCTATTCTTTATTACCCGGTTTTGTTTTCTTGATTTCACTTAGCACCCGAGAGTATTTCATTTATTCATTTTCATTTTTTTTTTGGTATTTGCCTCCCTCCGCTAAAATATGTATTTTCTAGAGGCTGTATCTCTAGCTTCTGAAATAATTAACGCCTTGCGCATAGTAGGGGCTCAGTAAATGTTTGTGGAATGAGTGGACAAAGGCTGTTTGAAGAGCCTGTTGAGCCTAGGATGCAATGTGAAAGTCCCGTTCACCTCTAACTATTCCCCTCGACTCTCCATGCTTTTCCTGCCCCCTCTTTATTCACTGAACACAAATTTCAGAGGATTTGGACCACAACCTAGAAAGGCTTGGGAGGAAACACTGCATAATCCAGTGATTTTTAAGAGTCCCCGAGTTCTAATTAGCATGGTGCACGGCAATGATGCTAAACGAACTGTAATAGTCTTATCAGGTCAAAACCCAGCTTTGTAGGGCAGCCCAAAATAGAGGCTGTGCTCCTTTTGTCTTCAGCAGGGCAGTCCATGGAGTCTCGAAAGGTGTACCAAGGTTTAATAGACAAATAACGTACTTGGTAGAATTGTGCAGTGAGAGAGATGCCGGCATCTCTGGGGTGTGGCTTCCGGATATTGAAGTTTCTTTCAGGTGCGCTTGGGGCCTGGCTGGATGGTTTCAATTAGAATTCAATTAGCATCAATCAAGGTGAACTCCAGGGGCAGCCAATTCATCCTAAGCCCCCAGCCCCAACCCCCTCCACGCCCTCCCCTCTCTCAGGGCAGTTCTGAAAGAAAGCTCTACAGGAGCATGAAAAGGAAGTGGCTCTGGATTCAGTTCAGTGTGGAGATAAGAACCCTTAACCTTCACTTTAATAGCCACTGGAGGACCAGCTGGCCTGTCCCTCCCTGGCCACCCTATCTAACTCTGTACTGGCCCTTCAGGTGGTTGGGCCTGACCCCACATTACACAGTCAGCAGCATGTACAAAACGTGCACTTCTAGCACCTTCTCACCATTCACAGCTATAATTCTGAACCACTTGTGGCAACATATCCCATGACAACTTGCTGCCAGTCCTCCTGGCTTCTGGCTTGAGTACTGCCTGCTTCCTAGATTTGACTTGGAAATTGCCTCTCACTGCTGTTGAGACCCAATGCTCTTAGGTTTTTCTTCACATAATCCTTGATAAAGAACTAGAAATGTATTTATACGTGTATGTGTATAACTCTCTCAGCGCAGTGTGATTTAGAGGGAGAAGCCTAACCTGTTTGCTTGAGCGGGAATTTTGGCTCAGTGGAGCATGTCCCTAGGAGTCCTGTTTACCTGCAGGTTTCACTGACCTCTGGGATATTAGAGAAGAGTATTTTGAAATTGATGGCTGAATCTTGCGAAGCCAAAATCATGGCTCTCCTGCAAAGAGAGGGGGACAAACTCTATTACCCTCTCCTGAAGGAAGATCTTGGCACAGGTTAGAATTTCCCCTTGAAAGTGGGTCTCCTTCTGTCTTGAGACTCAAACTGATTATTAACAAGAAGAGAGACTTTGGGTGTGGCACAGATGGTGACCATCAAATGTCCTCCAACCCAACTTCAGAGGGAAACTTGTCCTGGGTTTCTTAGTGAAGAACAGACACCATGAGGCCCCCTTCTTGCGAATAGAGTAAACTTGTCTTAATCCTGGTGGAGAGACGTTTCTCCCTCCCCCATCTCCATGGGAACACAGAAGTGTCTGCTCAACAACTGGGACAGTCGAAGGATTTCCTGGTGTAAATATCATCCTCAGCAGTTGATTAGAATACCTTTCAGCAGAACAGAGAGAAGCACCTATAGCTCACGGCAGATTTCAGTAGCCAGGAGGGGATGCTATCTTCCTACAACCTGCTAGATAAAAGGCCCCAGAGATGGTGCAGGGTAGGGTTTAAGGTCCTACTGGATTGCTCTTTTTATTTTCTTAACCATGGCTTCTAGGGATTTCTTAAGCAAGTTTGGCATCGTAGTTAGCGATGCACATTTCTGCCTTCTCTTTGGATTGAGAACTCTGGGTGCCCTACAATGCCTTGTGCACAGAAAGACATCAAAAAATAAATACAACTTAAATGCAACTGATTTAGGCCTGAGCTTTTCGCAATCACACACTGCTTGAGAAAACTCTCAGCATGTGCAAGAATCCAGGGAACCCCCAAATGCCAGCTATATATAGCTTGAAAAGACGAGTCAGCTCCTGAAAGAGAGGGAGAAAGCAAGGTTTGGCAATTGAAGAGGAAATGTCAAGCCAGGCAGGGCAGGCCCGAGGGAGCCTGTGCACTTTGCGGTGTAATTGTCCAGCTTGGAGCCCTTGGCTGCCAGCCTGGCCCGGCCATCAGGTGATGAGAAACAGCACTCTTGACCTTTCAGTTCTGCCGCAGAGCCCTTTGCTTGAGGAGCTGGGCAAACCTGAGCTGCTTCGCGAACTGAAGCAGTGGAGGGTGCCTGTGGGGACCAGAATTTCTCTATTCAAGGTATGAGGGGATCACTTGCCCCCTTGGGGATGTGTGCTTTCCTTCCTGACATCAGCCAGACCTCCAGTCCCAGGGCAGAGGGCTGACCTCACCCCGGCCCAGTGCCGAGTGGAGTCTTTAGTGAGCACCAACAGTTTCCTTTACTTTTTATCCCCTCTTATTAGATGAAAACCCAGCATGTGGTAAGAGCGCCTGCTTGAGAGTCAGAGGGACTTGGATGTGCGTCCTGGCTCTGCCGTGTGATAGCTGGGTAACTTGGGTACATTTTACACCTGTAAAATGGCGAGAAAAAGTTGAGAAAGGAAAGTGCATGATTGTAATGGATGAGGGGCAGGAAGCGCTGTTCCCTGTCCCATCTTACATGTTGTCCTTATTGTTACCAGACTTGAGACTTGACCAAACAGTGAGGTCGCCATCTTGGCAGGCCTCTGCCTTCTTGCTGACAGGTGTTCTGGACTCCATGTTGTTTTTCCCTATCCAGGTACCTTCTGTTGGTCTTGGCCTCTTTTCTGGAGCTTTCCTGCCCACTGACCCCCATTAACACTGACCCATTGTATCTTGCATTCTCTCAGGACCTTGGTCAAAACAGATAATTGTCATCCCATGTCTCTTCCTATTACATTTTCTTATGGGGAGTGAGGCCTTCCATCTTTAGGCTAACAGATAAGTGGCATCCACTTAAGACTCCATGGGCTTGTCGGTGGCTCTGAGCCCACTGATGGTCAGGCAGGACTTGCTGAGGGACGGGGGCCTATGGCACTCAGAGGCACAGCCTTTCCCTAATCTCAGCATCATAGCTCGTTCTTCATAGCTGTTTCTGCTTTGGTTTCCTGTTCATCTCTACTGTTACACTCTGGGGCTGGAATCTGATTCTGGATTCCAGTCCTGAAACAGGGGCTCTGATCTTCCAGATCTTACTAATCTTTCCCTTAAAAGTTGGATTCTCTTCCAAATAATTCCTCACCATCAGATGGGTTCTGTTCCTAAGGAACTCATTGCTGGGCTCTGCATACTGCTGCTGTCTGGTTATTTCTGCTCATGTCCCACACTCTGGGTTGGGGTCCCTCGCATTGCAGCTCTAGGCCAGTCAAGCCTGAGACCATCATGTCCTGCTGGATCGTGGCTTTGGACTGATGGTTTCCGGCTCCGGGTCAAGCTCTGGCGCTGAGTCACTTCTTTTAGTTCCAGGCTTTTTCATCTTGGCTCCTTCCCTCCTCTACACATCCATGGGGCTAAGGGCCCAAAATGCCTCATGCTCAGTCTTCATGATTTAGCTCATAAACAAATCCTACCAATAGTATTGATTTATGATTTATATCCACTCCATTTCACACACACTTTCAAAAATATCTCAGGCAGCTTTCAATAAACAAATAAATATTTCAATAAATAAGCTTTCAAGCTTTCAGTACTTAAAATTGGTCTATACAAACAAGAACGAAAGACTGAATCACTAATGGGCGGGGGGGGGGGGGTGGTTTGGAAGGACACTAGAAACCTAGATTAAGGATGTTCTTGTCCTTGAGCACCAGATTTTCAATTGAACTTCCCAGCGGCCAAAGCAAAAAAGAAAATATGATGAGTTGTGTGGTTTTCTCTTCTGGTTAATGGTGGCACACTAAGATCCTGCTGAAAATTACTTAATTTTATATTTTTAGGCTAATATTGTGCATTGTTTCAGTCAAAATTTCCTGGACATTCTTAAGGAATAAAATGGATGGCAAAAATTTTAAGCATCACGATAGATCAATTCAATTCAACCAACACTGATTTATTTTGTAATCGAACAAACTTACTGAGCACCTGATCTGTCAGCATGAAATATTATGCATATGCTAGGGGAGATAGAAAGATACAGAACTTTTCCATGAGTAGCTCACAGTACAGAAGGGGAGATGAGAGACACACCCATATGTCTACAAAACGAAGTAGAAAGTAATAAATACTATAAGGTTGGCATGGACATGGTGCTGGGCGAGTCCAAAAGAGGGATAGAGGAACCAAAGGTCATAGAGGGATAAGACTGACATTTAGGGTCTGTGCAAGTAGAGGTGGTGGGAGGGACAAGCAGGAGGAAAGGTCATTTGATGTTGAAGAAGCAGTGTGGCTCAGAGCACTGATGTAAGAATCGCAGGTTGTATTTAGGGAAAAGTCAGTGTCAGGGAGTCCATGGCTGGTTGACTAGAGGCAGAACATCTGCTGGAAATATCCAAGGGGAGGTCATGGGCTATGAAGGCAGCGTGACAGGACAGAATAAGGAGGGTCTGGCATGCCATGCTTAGATGTCAATGAGAGCTAATTAGGGTGAGGTGTGTAGCCTAGGACCTATGCTTCCTGAACTTTGGGCTTTATTCTGCAGGCAAGAAGAGCTGATGGAGGTTTCTGAGCTAGAAAGGGCTTTGTCCAGAATTGGGCTTTAAGCAAATTATTTTGTCAGTTGAATACTGGAAAATTTGGAGCCAAGGAGACCATAAAAAGGAGACCAGGATGACGCTGCGTCACCAGTTCAGGTAAGATGGGAGGAGAGAATGAGATGGAGTCGGGGCAGTGAGGCTGGAGGGGAGTGGATGGGTTCAAGAGCTGTTATTGCTCAGCGTCTTTCCTTGAATTGTGATCTCTTATGCACCTTTCTGCCTTGGCTACGCATGACGCAGTGTAACGAAGAGGCTGAGTGAGTGTGGGAGCCAGATAGACACAGGTTCCAATCCTACCTCCACCACTCACCAGCTGTATGATTTTGAGCAAATCACTTCATTTTCTTCTGAGTCTCACTCCTAAATCGAGGGTAAGAATACTGTCCTCATAAGGCCGTCGTGAAGATGAAATGAGAGACTGAATGTGCAGTACTTCCTATGGTGCCTAGCCCAGAAGGTCCTACATGAATGGTTGTAGCTAAGCTTATCTCTGCTGTCCGGCTGTTCGCCTGAATCCTGATTCGTAGTCTGCTCTGGTATTTACTGAGGTACCCATAACGTACCTACCTCCCTGACCTTGGACTTTGCCTTTTCTGCGTGATGTATGCTATTCCTTCCTGACCTACGTGGATCTGCTCTATTGCCTGACTCTGACCTTTGATACACAGATTCATCTTTGCTCCAGATCCTTGCCGTCTTACCTGTGGCCACTAGCTACATGTGGGTACTGAGCACTTGAGTTGTAGTGTAAGTGTAAAATACACACTGAATTTAGATGTAGCATGAAATAAGAATGGAAAATATCTCATTAATAATTTTCTTATATTGATGACATATTGGAATGCTAATATTTTGAATGTATTGAGTCAAACGAAATATATCATTGAAATTAATTTTACGTCTTTGTTTTTTGAAATGGTAACAATGAAACTAAGTTTATTGGAGGCTTACTAGGCACTGTTCTAGGCACAGCACAAGGTCTGAGTCATTTGATCTTCACAACATCCTGTGACTTACTATTATTAGCTTTATTTTTACAGTTAAGGAAACTGAGGCCCGAAGAGTTTAAGATAATTCCTTAACCATCTGTTTCTTTTTACTTTTTAAAAATGTGGCTACTAGAAAATTTAAAATTACATGTGCACCTTGTGTTTGTGGCTCATATTATATTTCTGTTGGATGGTGGGCTCTAGACTAGAGGTTGGCAAATTGCTCATGAGCCAAATCTGGTCCTCTGCCTGATTTTGTATGGCCCGTGAGCTCAGAATGGGTTTACGTGTTTAAATGGTTGAAAAAAATCAAAAGAATAATATTCCATGAAAAGTACATGAAATTCAAGTTTCAGGGTTTCTAAGTAAAGCTTTGTTGGGACACAGCCACACATTCATTTACATACTGTGTGTGGCTGCTTTCACGTTACAACCACAGGGTCGAGTGACCACAGCAAAGACCACCTGGTCCACAAAGACTAAAATTGTTACTATTTGGCCTTTTACAGAAAAAGCTGACCAATCTCTGCTCTAGCCAGTATCCTGATTTTGGCCCTTTTCTCTGTCCTGACCACTGGCCCCTGAAGCCTCTCCTGATCAGTGTCACTCCTCTATACCTTATCCTGGATTCTAGACTTACTCAAGTGCCTGTCACGCTGCTTCTTGGCTCTGTACTCACAACCTGCTTCCACATGGGACCCCAGCCTGGACAGGATGTCATTCCCTCTCAACCACTTGCAGCTGCTACACTAGGTTCACATTGAGGTGACTCGTATGCGATTACTAAGTGAGCCTCTCTGCTTTGGGCTTCTGTCCTCGATGTTGCCATCTTGGTATTTTGCTTCGTGTGGGTTGCAATTTGCCGTAAAATAAGCACAAATGCACTGAAAACACCAGCTTCTGAGGCTCACAAATTGCTGCCGAAGACACACAGACGGCAATGCTGCCACTGCGATGGGAGCAGCCATCTGCTGTCACCAGTGTGGAGGCTGTGCTCAGGGAGCAGAACGCGGAGAGTGGAATGAAAACATCTGTTTCCAAGCTTGAAGGTGGTGCCTCCAAAGAGAGCACAAGACAGTAACGGCCAACAAGGGGAAAGGTTCTGGGTCCCAGAAAAACTTTACAAAGGGTCCCTCCTTCACCTTTATAGCCCACCACCACCCTAAGCCCTTTTTCTTTAAGAAAACTTTATTTTTTTAAAAATGTATTTCTAAATACATGATCATTGTTAAAAACAAAAACAAAAACAAAACGAAAACCAAGCGAACCCTTGTTGCACTTATACGTGATTTGGGCCTGGAGGGCGCTGGGCCTTGAGTGGGATTTGCAGACAGATCATGCTGACTCTCAAATTGTCTCTCTTTTTCAATAATCTAAGTATCTGTTTCTAGCTCTGGCTTTTTTTTCCCGGTTCTGTTTCCATAGGATGAATTCTTTCTCAGGAGACTTTTCAGATCCTAATTGAAAAAGCCTTCAGGTGGGTCTTTCCCCGGTTCAGCTGACTTGCCTGGGCTCACCCGAATCCCAGTGGTAGGCACAAATTAGGTTCAAGATTCTGACAAGCTTGGCTGTGAGGTCTGTGAGGTCAGAAACTAGCGTTTTCATCTTGGGCCTCTGATGCCTGGCACAGTGCCGGTCCACACAGAAGCGTTTGTATGTATGTGGATCTCTTTCCTCCTCTAGACCTGGTGGCCCAGCCAGTAACCTGAAATTGTCCACATCCAGCTTTGTTGTACCCTCCCCGTACTCCTTGTTCTTCCTCCCTCTAAGCATTCTTTTCCACTCTAATCTGTCCATAGCCTTAAGTACCCCACTCATTCCTCCAGGGCACCACACTCAAGCACTCCTCTGGTCCTCAGGGTCTCCCCTTTAACTCTTACCTCCCCCATGACACATTTGTTTAGGTCCCAGGTCTTGGAGAAGGAAATGGAAAAACTACCAGGCGCTAAGTTGCTAGTAGCCAAGAGAAGTTAAGGTGGAACCACATAACTCCTGAGAGATTGAAAGTAGAGCCGTGGTTCCTGCCTAACGAAGCCTTAGATATCTGACTGTCTGTTGTCTGTACCTTTAGAATAAAGGCCCCTTCACTGGGGCCATTTGAAATGGGTTTGTTCCTTGACACTCAATGTGCCTAGAGCAGAGCAATCAACATTCTTCCAAATAACACATAGTTAATTTCAGTAGTTAAGATCCTCTGGGTTTTAGGAGGTTTCACTCGAGCCCACTTCCTTTGGTACTTGGAGCAGATGGTCTTGTTACTAGTATGATCCAGATCAAAGACAGTCGTCTAGTATTTTTTGTGATGCATCATCTCTATAGCCCAAGGCAAGCATATGAAGCTTCTGTTTTCTTCCTTGGGGAGAATGAGGGTCTCAGTATTTTTATTTGCTTGGCTTTCTGACTATCTCAATTATTCATTCATTCAATCTTTTATTCATTCAATGAATATCTATTGATACCATCTAGGAGTCAAAGAATATGCTAGGACTAGAGATACCCTGTTAAAAAGGTCCCAGTTTGCATGGACATTCTGGTGGATGATGACATATAATAAAACACAAGAAAAATATCAGGTAAAATAAGGCAAGGCACAGAATGAAATCAGGATGATGTAGTTAGTAGGTGGCTATTTTAGGTTGGGTAACGAGGGAAGGCCACTCTAAGAAGTTGGCATTTAAGCCAATATCTGAATGTCAAGGAGGAGTCAGCCATGTGGAGTTCAGGGGAGTGCAAAGGCCCTAAGATGGGATCAAATATGGTAAGTTCAAGGGACAGAAGAAGTCCACTATGGCTGTGGTGCCGTGGGAAGAGGAAGAGTGGAAGATGACAAGGACAGAAACGTGGGTAGGGCTACATCGTGTAGGGCCTTGTAAGTCAGAGGAAGAAGATTATTCTAAATATTATGGATACCCTTGAAGGCCTCCCTTTTTAAAAAAATAGCTTTATTAAGGCATAATTTAAATAACAGAAAGTTCACCCAATTGTTCAATTAAATGCCTTTTTGCAGAAATATGCAAGCATCACACAATCCAGTTTTAAAATATTTTCATTATCCCAAAAAGATCCCTCCTACTCCTTCATAGTCATTCTCCATTTCCACCCCCAGCTCTTGGCAACTATTCATCTACTTTCTTTCTCTATAGATTTGCCTTTAGGGGATCTTTCTTATAAAAAGAATCATAATATGTAGGGTTTTGCATTTGGCTGCTTTCATTGGCTTCTTTCATGAGTTTTAAAGCTTCATCCATGTTGTGACTTGTATCAGTATTTCATTTCCTTTTTTTTTTTTGGCTGAGTAGTAGTTCATTTTATGGGTAGCCCAATTTTTATTTATCCATTCATCACTTGATGCATATTAGGGTTGTTTCTAGTTTTTGGTTATTATAAATAATGACAAATAACCCTGGAAAGGTAAAGCAGGGAAATGAGTGATGTGATCTGATTTACATGTAGGAAGATGACTGTGGCTATTGCGTCGAGGATGGAACAAAGAGAGCAACAATGGAAGCAGGAAGACCAGTTTAGAAACTGTTGCGGTTGCCTAGACAAGCATGATAGTACTTGGAAGAGGGGATAAAATAGTAGAGATGGAGAAAAGTGTATGAACTTGTGGTATGTTTTGGAAGAGAATGAGAAGGATGTGCTGATGGGTTGGACATGGTATGAGAAAAGTTTAATAGGTGGGGAACAAAGATTTTGTTTCAGTGTGCTCTTTTTCCTACTCATTGTTCCTTAGCTAATCAAAAAAATACGGGTGAAATTTGTGACTAGAGATGTTGAAGTCATTTTTTATCTCAATTCCTGTCCCCCAAATTTGGGAGAACAAACCAACAAAAATCTTTGATGTTTTCAAAGAGGAAAACCTCATCTTTGATGAAACAAAGAAATGGCCACAACCCCAAACTGTGAACTGTCAAGCATGGTCCATGAGCAATCTGGACCAAAACGAGAGGAGAAGCTGTGATCCAACACTTTTCCCTCACATCTCAAGTAGCAAAGAAATTTCCTTACAAGTAAGAATCACAATTTTGAAAGACTCTTCTCTAATCACTTGGTTGGAGCCCTGAGGTTTAGATTTCTCCACAGACACATTTATGCCAGTAGGCAGTGGAGAAGTATCTATAGAGATCTGAAGGAGAGCATGGGGGTCCTAGAATTTTACCCTCAGCCAAGACTTCTCTCAGGTAGAAAGGCCGTAGACAAAAGGCAACATACAAACATTTTAAAGCCTGCAAGAACTCAGATGATATAGTTTCCCTCTATTGCTTTTTTTTTTTTAGTTTAATTATTTTAACTAAAACCAGCATGTACTGTTATGTGGCTCTTAACGACAGGCTCTTCTCAAAAGTGCATGGTTAAGTGATTTCATCATTGTATGAACATCACAGGGTGACCAATATAAATCTAGATGGTCTAACCTACTACACACCTAGGCTCTATGGTATTAATCTTATGGAACCACTGTCGTAAATGTGGTCTGTCGTTGACTGAAATGTCCTTATGTGGCGCATGACTGTATAACATAGCCTTATTCTTATTTGTCTATTTACTTATTTATCTACTCTGTCTGTCTGCCTTTTAGCTGTATATATACATGGTCATTATTGGAAATGATAGTCACCAAATAACAATAGTAATTGGATTTGGAGTCATTTTTAAGCTTCCTTCTTTATACTTCTCCGTACTCTTTACTTTTAAAAAAACAACTAGGGGCCAGCCTGGTATCGCAGCAGTTAAGTTCTCATGTTCCCCTTCGGCGGTCTGGGGTTCACCAGTTCGAGTCCCGGGTGTGGACCTACGCACTGCTTGTCAGGCCATGCTGTGGCAGGCGTCCCACATAAAATAGAGGAAGATGGGCATGGATGTGAGCTCAGGGCCAGTCTTCCTCAGCAAAAAGAGGAGGATTGGTGGCAGATGTTAGCTCAGGGCTAATCTTCCTCAAAAAAACCCCCATAAAATATATACCTAAGTCTTTTTTTAATTAAAGAAATTTAAAATAAGTGTAGCTTATTTTAAAATAAGTGTAGCTAAGTTGTGACCATGAGAAGGAAAGTCAAGTGCAGTGGAACTGGAAGCAGTGACCTCCTTTTTGTTTAGATCCTTGGCTATCTCAGCTGACACTCAACTCCTGCCCCCCAAAACTCCTGGCTCTGAGAGACCCTACTCAGTGAGGGATCCTGATCTCAGAACTCTGTACTGGTCATTGTTCCTACTAACCTCGACCTTGAAAAAGGGACTTGGATAGGAATGGGGTGTGCCAGAACGATGTTGTCTTATTTTCCATGCAAGTCCGGGGAGAAAGAGGCTAAGACAGAAGCCATCAGGACAAAGCGTAGGGCAGTTTTATTTAAGCAATACAGGTGAAATAGGATCTTGTCTGTGTAGGCACAACTAGGAGGCCGGTTACCTGAAGGAAATGGAGGTGGGTGAACGGCTGCTAAAGCTGAACAATAAATGGTAATTGATACAAAGTAGCATCAAAGAAACCCAAGAAGGTGGCGTTATAGGAGACTAAGTAAACTGCGGCATTGCTCAACCTATAGCATTTCACAGAAGCGGAAGGTGGGGCAGAGGGGAGAGCCAAGGAGACAGAGAGCAGAGGTGGCAGATGGGCCCACAAAGGCAAGAGGGTTTTGAAATGGAGACCAAGCCTGCCCTAGACAGCCACTAACACTCTTCTAGGGCAGCAGATAATAATCATTGGCTGTCCAAGGCCTAAGTAGCCCATGGTCTGGAGGTAAAGGCTCCTGTATGGTAGCACTTGCTTGCCCCTACAAGAGCAGTAGTTCCTAACAAGGCCAAAAGGAATTTCATCTCATCCACCCATATATCCTCTTTCATCTTCTTAGGTAAACCCTCTGATATACTCCAGGGTGAGGAATCAACTTTTTTTTTTTTTTGTAAGTTGGACATTTTAGTTAATAAAGAATTAACTTGAGGCTGCAGAATGATGGCAAGAATCCTGGACTTAGAGTCAAAAGACATAGTTCAGTTGCTTTCAGTGAGTCATGTCAACTATCCAAGCTTCAGGTTTTGAATCTGCTAAATGGGTATCATATACCTGTCTTATCCTGTCTGTCAATGATGATACAGGAATCCAATGGGGTGATGGCTGTAGGAGTGCTTTCAAAATTATATATCGAAATATACATATCGAAGATGCTGTAATATTATCACATACACCGGCCATGTCTAGTTTGAAAGAATTAGAATAAAAGAAAATACACATGAAGTTCAAACTGTACACGGGAGATTTTATTCTCTCTCACGATACGGAACATTTTTCAGTACCATGGAGAGAAGGCAACAGCAGAGGAAGTTCACCCAAGGCATTCAAAGCCGCTGTCCAGGGTTCTGGCCTCGAAATTGAAAAATCTGGAGCTGACCTGCTATTTAGTGAAACACATTAAGATGTCTTAGATGGTGCAGAAGACGTGCAGGCTCCAGAGGCAAACTTTTTGCATCATAAATGAGAAGTGTTGAGTGTCAGAAGGCAGCATGGAGAGGAGGAGCCCAGACACAAAGAAGGAGGGAATCTTTGAGGAGAGAGGGGGATGAACAATCTGGTCGTATGAAGCTCCTCACTGCCTGAGATCCTCAAACATGTTTATCACCGCCTCAAGTGACTTGAGATGGTAGTTTTCACACTGGGGCAGAGGGCAGGTGTCCCCACAGAAAAGGGTCTGAGTTCCAGATCCACATCAGTAAGGGGCAGAGAAAAAAGACCTGCTGTCAGTGATATGAGTGAAGCTAGATTTTCGCCGGGAGCCCTGAAGTGGGGCGACTGTCAGGACGGTCGCAGTTTTAACACTGAAAGTCCATGTCTCAGGAAATCCTTCGTCCCAGACAAATTGGGATGGTCGTTCACCCTCCAAGTGGTGCTGGAATGAGGAAATTTAGGGTTTTCAAATATCTTGGGGAGGTCATTGGACCCTCCCTCCAGGCATGGATAGAGGAATGAGTCAATTAAAAAATCTCTAAGGACAGAGTGACATTTTGTTCCACATGTGTGTTTGAATGTTGGGTAACAAAGACATTTGGTTGCCAAAGGAGGCCGAAGAGAGCACAGTCTTGTTGTTTTCTCTGATGTTTATTAACTTTCACTAATGTCGGAATTTTCTGGGCTATCGTTGCTTTGGTTCATCTCAAAGAAGAACACTTCCAAGGTTTTTGCATGTGAAATTCAGGATAAATGAAGCAACACGACTCTCTAAGTACTCATGAAAAAAAGTAAAAAACAAAAACAAAACAACTCCATTTTATTTGAAAATAGACTTACAGAAAAGCTGTAAGAAGATGGAATAGCTTCAAGAAATAGAATAGTACAAAGACCACCAATATTCCTTCATTTAGATTACCTGTTATAACATATTACCCCATTTGCTTTATAGTTTGTGCATTCTGTCTTTCTCTCTCTCTCTGTCTCATCCACATACACATTGAATAATTTCTTTCTGAACCATTTGACACTAGGCTGCATACTTCATGCCTTTTATCCCCAAATAATTCAATGTGTATCTCCTAAGAATAGGAGTGTTCTCTCATATGTCAACTTCAGTAATGTAACATCAATACAATACTTGAATCCACCATACATATTCGAAATTTGTCAACTGACTCAGTAGTGTCCTGTATAGCATTTCCCTTCCTTCCTCTAGTACAGGAACAAATGGAGGATCAAGTATTTCATCTAGTTGTTTTGTCTCTTTAGTCTCCTTTAATCTGGAACATTTTGTAGTCTTTTTTTTCATTTACAACATTTTTGAAGGTACAATCCTGTCTTTGTGTTTGATAGAAACTTCCTCATTTTGGGGTTTATCTGATGTTTCCTCAGGGTTAGATTGTACCTCCTGGCTTGAATACTATGTAAGTGATACTGTGTCTCTCTCAAGGTATCACATCTGGGGGCACCCCGTGTCCATCCGCCCGTCATTGATGATGTTAATTTTGAATATACAACCAAGTGGTTGTCTGATTTCCATACCATAGAGTTCTATTTTTTCCTCATGTATATACATTCTTAATCAATTCTACATATAGATATTAGCATCTTACATTATTTCAGACGTGCACTTTCTTTGTAACCATGGACAAGTAGAAGGTGTTTGATGTGTTTTAGTTTCTATTTGCACTAAAGGAGGAAGTTTTTATATTTTCGTTGTTATGTTATACTTAGTTTCTGGAACCAAACCGACCTCTGAAGATTGCCTCTTACTTGGGTAAAGGCGTGAGAAAGAAAATCAAAACCAAACATGAAGCCCACAATAAAGCATCCCCACCCTAGTTGCTCTGCTTCCTCTGCTAGAGGAGATGATTGAGTTTCACGGAACCGACCATTCTGACAGCAGAATTCTGCTGCTGCCTTTGCCTCAAGACTGGAAGATCTTTGGCAAAATGAAGAGAAACTGGGCTAACATCTGTGGTTAAACAACAAAGAAAAAATTGAATTTTTCCTAGTTATGAGTTCACATCACTTGTGTCATGCTGACTCTGAGAGGCAGAGTAGCTTTAGAAAAGGTGGATGCAGAGGGCCAGTTTGTTGGTGGAGATGTTCGATTCCAAGCAAGGACAGTGTTGGCCTGATGTTCTTTCAAGGGTTAACCTGGACCCAGAAAATGCTTGTAGATATTCAACATCATAGAACAAGACATAAAAACTGCTCCCTATGTATCTTTCTTCAACTTGTGACCTTCCCAGTATCTGCCTTTTCTACTGTCAAGTTTCTCTTCTACCTAAAACCTTGACCTTGTAGTCCCCTGTGTCTACCTTGACTTTGTTCCGTGGTGTCCTTTCAAGATTTCTTTCCTTGGTGTGCAGTTTTCATGCGAACTTATCTCTGGTAATAAGCCCCTGTTTGGCATATGTCTAGAACATTTGATCCTTGTGTATTACCCTAATGGGCAGCTCAGCCCAACCCCACGGATGGACACCAGTTGGGGAGGGGCATGAGCTGACCATGCTAAGAGAACTGCATTAGACTCTAGCCCCTGACACATTTGACCATGTATAATTCTTCTCTCCCAAGGTGGAGGTGGACAGGAAACAGGCCCATTACTTGATCCCTGCATGGGATTAGGTAACAAAGAACCAAAATTGTGCCCCAAAAGAGTACAGAGATCCAGCAGATCTGAAGTGGATAGTTAATCATAGGTCACCAATCTTAGGCCCAAGATTCAGAATCAAATGGGATAAGAAAATGACACATGAAAATGGGGAGGAACAGACTGGAATTAGTGAGGAAGATGCTGTTTGGACTAATTCCAGAGTGGAGAATCTTAGATTGAATTTCATTTTTACAAAGTCAAAGTACATGTTGGCAAGATTGGGCTGGGTCCATTTAAAGGGACCATCATGCAGTAGACAAACTATTTACTACTGCCCCAATGATCTGGCAATTGTCTAGTGAATTTGAGCAGAGAAGTTCTACATCAGAGGAACAATGTAAAGTCAAGCTCAGTGATGAAGTTTAAATGCAAGGTGACTATCAAGTGTCCTGCTAATTTTAAGATTTCTCACGTAAAAATCTTGGAAAGTTGGAAAATTGAGAAAAGCAAATACTTGAGAGGAGGCACCATTTGTCTAGGTCTTCTCAATATGCTGTTGGAGAAGGAGAGAGATTTTGATGTTTGAGATGGTGGAGCAATAACGTATAACTAAAAACCCACAGGAATTTCCAAATGTTTCTTGATCGGAGCTGGGAATTTTGATTGCCTCGGATGTTTCTAGAAGTCCAGGTTACTATCAGCCACACCTGTATTATCCTGGTGCCCGGTTGTGCTATATTCATTAGCTGAATTCTCATAATAATCCTTTGAAGTAAGTACCGTTATTTCCCTCTTTTTGAAGATGAGGACCTAAGAGGCACAAAGAAGTTAAAAGATTTGCTCAAAGTTATACAGCAAGTGGTTGAATTGAGATTCAACCTGGGGCTCTTAGTCCTGTGCTCTGCTGCACTGCTTCTTGGCCCACTTGAGGTCATGGATCCTTCGAGCATCTGACGTAAGCCGTGGATGTTCTTCACAGGAAATTATACCTTCAACATTCACCTAAAGCCTCAGGGGGCTCATGAACATCTGGGAGGTCACTGATGGAACTAAAGTTAAGAATGTCTCCTAAATATATATATATCTTATATATAAAATGCATAAATAATATGTTTTTAAAATTTATTTTTATTTAGTAATTTTTTTAAGAAAAAAATATATTCTAAGTCCCCAAAACCCTACAGTTCATATAAACTCTTGCAATACAAGAAATTTCTGAGTTGAGGTCCGCTGGTATAGAAGTTTTGAGGCAAATGCTGTTCATGCCTCACCCACGTCCCTTTGGCATTCATTGTTCTAGTATATTCTGATGCAGCCTACTGCAAGCTCTTAAAACTCTCCACCTGTAGGTTTTCTTAGCCTGCAATTGGGGCAGGCCAGAAGTGCTGGGGGTTTAATGATCCTGGGAGCAGCTGTTGGCTAATGAAAGATGGGAACCGATGCATAAATACTCCTGCTTTCTCACTCCATGAGGGGGACAACTCTGAGGTGGGTTCAACATTTCCTCTCAGGGTTCCCCAGCTGGATTAAGCTGTAGCTATCCATCGTGGGAGCCTGTTTGATAGTACACCCTTTACTGGCTTTTGTCCTTTCTTTGTCTCATTTTTCCATGTTCCTAACCAGTGCTTCCTGGGACCACATTCCAAATGAATTATTTACACTCAAACCCTTGTCTCAGGGTCTGTTTCTGGGGGAACCTGGCCTCAGACCAGTCTATACAAGTATAGACTATACAAGTATAGTACTATACAAGTATAGTACTGTGATAAGTTTTTTTAACTATAACAATAGTGATGGTTTAAGATACTCATCACATGACAAAATCCAGCTATGAATGCTTTTGTCGTCATGTACAGAAGCCCGGTCGAACCACTGGAGGATGTGAAGTCACGTGAAAGAGAACATAGACATCCCAGTCAACAACTGCATCCAACAGCCAGACATGTGAGTAGCTCTCTGGGACCATCTGGTCCCTGGTTGATCCGCCACTTGACCACAAAAACACAAAAGAACTGCGGTGACACCATGGGTGGTAGAGAGGAGCCTTCCCAGGTGAGCCTTGCCCAAGTTTCCAACCTGCAGAATTATCTCTGGATCAAGAGGAGCAGCACCTGAACAGCCTCAGCCACACTGGAACCTGATCCAGATCACGAGCTCATGGACTTTGAGCCTGATTCTGTGGCCAAATAAGGCCTTGGGGATCTTGGGAGGGGGTGAGTATATTTCACATATTTTGTGTGAATTTTTGGAGCCAGAGGCTGGACCATGGTAGTTTGTTAGAAATGGTCCCCAATGAGCCACACCTCCTTCTCTCCTCCCTTTGCTATGTGATTTTGTTTCCCCTCTCATCCAGAGATGGAGTCTATTTCTCCATCTTCTGAATCTGTGCTGGCCTTGTGACTTGCTTTCACTAATATAATGCTGCACAAGTGACATTTTGAGATTTCTGAGGCCTGGCCTTAAGGGGACTTGCAGCTGCCACTGGTCATCCTCACGGCATGCATCTTCCGCCATGTAAAAGGCCTGATCTAGTTACTGGAGAAAGAGGGCATGCAAAGGAGAGTCATGGCATGCTGGCTAACAGCCAGACATGTGAATGAGGGCATCTGGACCAGCCAGCCACCAGCCAACCTGCCAAATGACCACAACACAGGAGAGAGCCCAGCCGACAGCATGTGGAACAGAGATGAACCATTCCAGCTGAGCCCTACCAAATTGCCAGCCCACAGAATCACAAGGGGGAAACACAACAGGATCCACTCATAGTTCTTAGTTTTGCTGACTTTCTCTCTCCATGGCCTCTTGATGCCACGCCAGGGAATCAAAGATAGTGCTGGTACAAAGGTTGGAGACCCAGCCTCGGCCACGGCCAAGATTGCCTTCTGATTTAAGTCCAAATTCAGTCCTTTCTTGCTCCATAGACCCGTGAGGCAGGAAATGAGGGTCCTTTTGACTTAGTTACAATGGAGGGCTGCTGGACCTGTCCACTTTCCCCCTGGGGTTAAGCCAACCACCAAACTGAAAGACAGATTACGTAAAGCAAACTGATGTGGATGAAGGCAAACCCTGCATGAATTTGTAAATCTTGTAAATCTTGTGAATTTGTAAATCCCCTTGTAAAAGTCAGAGTATGTAAGTGAGTCATGGCGCTGCTGCTGCCCTTCTGCCCTTTCGTCTCACTTTAAAAGTCATGGGAAAGATTTTATCTTTTTTTTTTAAATGACTTTTTTTTTTTGGAGGAAGATTAGCCCTGAGCTAACATCCACCATCAATTCTCCTCTTTTTGCTGAGGAAGATTGGCCCTGAGCTAACATCCATGCCCATCTTCCTCTATTTTGTATGTGGGATGCCTTCCACAGCATGGCCTGACAAGTGGTGTAGGCCCGTGCCCAGGATCTAAACCTGAGAACCCAGGCTGCCGAAGCAAAGCTCGCCAAACTTAACCACTATGCCCCCGGGCCGGCCCCAGATTTTATCTTAATTGAGAAGAAAATATGAGTTTTTCTTCTCAACTCAAGAAGGGGGCATCCATCAGACCGTCAGAAGTAGGCAAAAATGCATCAGTCTCTAAATGGCAGTAATAATTTCAGCTTGAAATATTTTTGCTTTGGGGAGGTTTAAAGAAAGTTTGCTTTGATCCATTTTCTTCCTTTTATCCCTCTGTGTCCATCATTAGAGGTTTGTACTGGAGCTTTATGTAGAAGAGCATGTTTTAGGACAGCTTTTCTGACTTTTCTGAACATTCATCCTCCTTTTGTGGAGGGGCATTATAAAACCCTGTGAGTCCTTAATTTCAGGTTGTGTGCCCTTACCATTCTGTTTTCTTCATTTGTCTTCTCTGATGGTGGAAAGTGCTAGAGAAAAATGTTGATTTCTGATGAGAATAATGCAGCTTTTTTGGTGAAAAGCCTTCGTTCCATGAAGCAGTTGGTTTGTTGCCAAGCTGCGCTGGAAGCCACCCAACTATTGATCAATTTATGTACATCGTGTAGCTCCTCTAAACATGGTGGAGTTCCCTAGACCTCAAAAATACAACTTCATCGTCTTCTATTACTCAGCTTAAATAAGAGGGAACCTTGTATTGCTAAAAGTCATCTTGTGAAGTGTGTGTAAATCTGGATGCTCCCAGATGGCTCTCCTGTTTGATCCACTCCTTCTGGCTACTTGGTCCCAGGCAGCCCTGTGGTTAAAGGGGCAGGTTTCTATCAGGGACTGTGAGGTACATAAGCTCACAGGAGATAGAAGTGTAGATACAAAGCCCCACACTAGGCTTCTCCTACTCCAGACTGAGCCAATACGGTGGTTTACTGGGAGTTGTTTGCTTGTTAACACACCAAACAATGTTTCTTCCTCCTTTAATTTTATATATAACAGGCAAAAACATTATGCATCAATTAGTATTTGTAGAGTCTTTTCCATCCCAAATCTCTGGTAGGTAAACTTTCGTGTTGTCTGTTCATCTCTTTCCCATCCTTTCACTACCATTCTTCCCCCATCCAGCTCCTAGGCAAGATTCTCTTGGGAGAAAAAAATAACAATGGTAGAGGAGAGGAGAGGAGAGGGAAGGGAAGAGCACAGGTGGTGTTGGGGTAGGCAGGGCTTCTCACCCAATTTGCTTGTTAGAACCTTCTCGGGAGCTTTTAAAAATGCCAGCGCCTGGGTCCGCAATTTAACCAATCTGGGCACTGGCATTTTTATAAAACTACCTTGGTGATTCAACTGAGCAGCCAGAATTGAGGTCGCATTTTGATGAACGAGAGAGGTTGGAGAGAAGGAAGGTTCCAGAGTCGCTGTGGCTTGTGATAGAACTGGAAATCAAGATGATTAGGAGAAAACGAATTTTAAGTGTGTTAAGAAGTAGTCCTGTAGATTATAAATTGAACCCTTAATGGGTTTTTCCCCCCAAGATACGTATGTAGAGATTAGAATTGCTTTTGGTTGCTGATCCCTATTTCCTTGAACACAACATCACATCACAGTTGGACTTTCCCTCTTCTGGCTTCAACAGTCCTCTTTACAGGATGTAAGATGGGTGAAACCACAGAGCTCTCTATGCATCTGTTAAAACTGTGTCCTCCCTTACCCTCTAACTGCCCCATGTACAAGCACCCTGCCTCATTCCTCCAAACTGTCCAAGAGACCATTTCCAAGAAGAAAGATGTAACCAGACCTGATTATCCACCTCCCTGTAAGCCAGTGTTTTTCAAATTATGGAGCTATGAAATCAATTGAATGGCCTGTGACCAGCGTGTTGTGTTCTAATGAAAAAGAATAGACAAGGGAATAAACAGAGTACATGGAAGACAGTAAGGGCAGATATAATTTGTTAAAGCCTTTGTTTCACTATATGTATATGAGTGTAACATTTCATGTATTATATTCTTATATTGGTATTTCTTATACGAGATATTTCTTATTGTGAGTTTGTCAAATCGATTGAAGCCACTGCTCTAAGTGACCACAGGGCACATTGCCTTATACCTTATCTATGTTTCTCCAGTTACCACAGACTTTCAAGGTGATCCTTTATCACCTGGACTCTCATACGGGTCTGTACATGCCCCAATCTGACCCAATATACCACTCCTCCTGACTCCTCAGACCCTTCCACTCTGCCCTCGGGAACTCATTGATCTACCATTAGCAAAATTCCCAGTATTTTCAAACTCTCTTCAGAACACTCCTTCTTCTTGTTGCTCTCTTTGAAAACTGTCTCTCCTCTGACACCACTGATTCCCCTGTAGCCTCTCAGGTGGTGGCTTTCTTTCCCTCACTTCCCACCTACCGCTGGAGGTGGAAGGGGTATATTTCTGCTCTTCATTACTACTTCCAGATCATTGTTCCTTCCTCATCCCTAAAGAGGCCAGCTCCTTTAGACCATACCGCCCACTCCCCTTCCTTGTTGTAGCTATTTTTAGTCCTTACGGTTAAACTCATTCATTGAAAATCAGAGAACCTGGTTTTGTATCTTTCTTTCCATCCCTGGTCCTGCCATCATTCTTGGTATTTTGAAAATCCACATAGATGATTTATCCAACTTCCTGACCTCCCAATTCCTTGACCACCTCATCTCCAGTGATTTTTTTCCTTTGCCAAACTCAGCCATGATCCCCACGGTCATACATTAAAACTACACTGTCCAGCATGATAGCTGCTAGCTAAGATGGTTATTTAATTTGAATTTAATTAAATAAATAAAGTGAAAATTTTAGTCCTTCAGTAGCACTAGTCACACTCAAGTGTCTCACAGCCATTTGTGGCTAGTGGCTATCATATTGGACTTCACAGATATAGAACATTTGTATCATTGCAGAAAGCTCTATAGAATAACGCTGCACTAAGACCTTGTCATGACAGTAACTCAGTTTCAAGCATTATGCTTCCAGACTACCATCTTACATAGCTGCAGCTCCCTCCTTTGAGTACCTGTCTCTCATAACTCTTTGGCTCTACCAGGACCTTCAATCCACTGACCTCAGTACTTTACTGTCTGTTATCTTCCCCATATCCTCACTTTCCCCCTTACCCAACTTAAATGTCAAGGCCCATTGTTCCAGCTTGTGGCATAGAGCCTCAACATTTTTGCTCCCATTTCCCTCTGTCCTACTCAATCAGAAAAACACCCTCCCAGGTTAAATTTCTCCTCTGACAGTCTACACCCAAGGAGCTGAATGCAATTTAAGAAAAATCGTAACTGTACCATCTTACTTGAATTTCATGACAAAAACCTCACCTGGGCTCTCAGTAAACCCTACTGTATTTCACGTGTTCTAGGGTAACTAGAGGTCTGAATCGCAGCCTTGGTGGGAGATCATCTTAACCAAGTTTGTTCTGTGTTTGTTCCAAGTACTGCCTCAGCCCTAGGGGTACTAGCTATTCTTTACATTTTCTGTTTCTCTCTTCTTTAGAATTCTCTTTTATCTCTTTTAGTAGTTAACCGTCTTTTACCAGTTAATAATTATTAATATTAAATTTTCCATATCCTAATTATTGGTGTGATTTCTGTCTCCTGACTGTATCTTGATTGGTACAAAGGTTATTGACACAAGGTCAGCTAAATAGACCAGTAGAAGAGAAAAGAGGGTGCCCAAGTGGACTCATGCCATTTGTAGACACTCGATTTATGACAAAGTTGACCCTGCAGAGCAGTGGTGAGGAATATGGTGTTTTCAATAAATGGAGCTGCTCTCTGATCACATCTCCTACTATCCTTCCCCACTGCACTGTGTTTCAGCCTCGCTGGCCTCTTTGGTGCTTGTTGGACACACGCAAGCATGTTCCTGCCTCAGGGCTTCTGTGTAACTATTCCATTGCTTGGAATGTTATTCCCCCAGATAGCCACATGGCTTCACTGAGCTCTGTACTCAAATCACAGTTCCTCAGGGGGAATTTCCCTCTAAAAATTGGAAAATCCAAAGTATTATTTCCAGAGATTCTTAGTCCCATATTTCACTTTAGATTTCTTCATAGTACTTCTTAGCACTAACTGTAAATATTTATGTTGGTTTTTTGGTTGTCTGCTTCTTAGAATGTGAGATCCATGAGGAGATACATTTTTCTTTTTACTGATGTATACCCAGAATTTAGAACAGAGTTTTCAATAAATATTTGTTGACTGAGCAAATGAATGACTGAATCATATGATACTGGGCCACTTGGGCCCTGGGATTTATTTGGGTTACACGCACGTCTTCCCTAAACTGATGTTTGAGCCTTACCCTTGGGAAAGTTCTGCTGCTCTCTGGCTTTAGGCTCTTCCTCTAAGAATACCTCTCCTAGACATTGACTGCCTTTTTACTGAAGATTTTAAAACTGGATGTTGAAAATGTAAGTCAGATTATTTCACTTCCATGCTGAAACCCTCAAAAGACTTCTCATTGGATGTGGAATAAAATTCACTCCTTTTTCTGCTCTACTGGACCTGACACCATCTGTTCTCTTCCAATATTTCTGACCTCTTGCCCTGCAATCTCTCTTTTGCTCTTTCACCTGCAGCCACACTTGATTTCCTTCTGGTCTTTGAACAACACATTGGCCCATTCCTTAGGACCTTTAAACTTGTGTTTCCTTCTGCTCAGAGCACTGTCTTCAGATTTTCACTTGCTTCATCCTTTGTCATTCAGTGCAAACATCACCTTGCCAAAGAGGGCTTTCTTTATCTCCTTCTCATCATCTGTTTTATGTTCCATGTAGCACTTGCCATTCTGTAAAAATTATCTTATTTGTTTAATTGTTTCCTCTCTGTCTTCCTTCTTCACCAGAATCTTGTTTTATTTTATTTGCTAGTATATTCCTAGTGTCTATACAAACAGTGCCTGATATTTAGGTAATACTAGCCTTAGGTGGGAACATAGATCCTCTTAGAAATAATGTGAGCTCTTACGAGAACTTGCTGCTTACAGTAATTTATAATAAATTAACTTTCTTCACACTCACCCATGATTTCTACAAAAGCCTTTCCTTATTAAGAAGACACTTTAATTTCTAGTTTCTGCTTAAACATAAGGTACATTTTGTCACTCACGCTCTTTCTTTGAAGGCTGTTTTGCTATGATCCATCCTTCTTATCTGCACATCGCCTTCTTTCATGATTGAAAGCAGGATCCTGTCTGCCTCTCATCTCCGGGGTCTGATCACTTGGCTTCTGGTTTATCAGCTTCAGGCAGTCTCTGCTGCTGTTTAAGAAGAAAGGTATTAACCTCCTTTATTTATTTTATGTATTATTTACACCCCACCTGCTTCCAAAACCAATTTGAGGCAACTCACTTCTCTTAACTACTTTTCACCCTTGCCCTTTGAAGCTTCTAGACCCTGTAAGGTTTCTCAGCAGTGGCACTGGTTCTTTGATTCCTGTTTAAAAAAGCACAATGTTGGCTGGTTGGATTGGGTGATCTCTGGGTTTTTTTTAATTGTGACATTTTGAACCACTCTTCACAAAGTCGAGGCAGCCAATGATCACTCACCTAGGGACCCTCCGTCCTCGCTCAGCCACTTCTTCCCAGGTAAATGTCTTCACCACTCTCAGCTGCACCTCTTAAGGAGACTCAGTTTGAAACATGATGAATATAGATTTCCTATTTTATTAAAACTTGAACTCTTAAGTTGTTATCTATGGAGCATATAATACTATTTGTTGAGTACCAACTATGTGCCAGGTACTGCTAATTATTTTATATAAGTTATTTCAGTTAATTTCTATAAAATTTCTGTAAGGTAGATGCTAATACCCCTATTTTACAGAAGAGAACAACTGAGGATCAGAATAGCTAAGCAACTTATGCAAGATGAAATAACTAATAAGGGGCAGTACCAGGATTTGAACCTGGGTCTATCTGGTCCTTCAATCAGACACTCTGAGGCTGGCCTCTGCAGATGTATGTACATACTCCTGTGGGTGTAAATCACAGAGGGAGAGAAATTCAACCCTAGTGTTGCATTAGGGATGACTAAGGGAAACTGGAACAGCTGTGGAGAGAAGCAATGCCTTCTCTGCTTTTGGTTTACACATATTTGTGTGAAGATGCATGTATGACACAACTGTTGTGGCAACAATAGGCGAATGAATGGATGGACGGATGGATGGATGGATGAGTGGGGTCACATCTGACCAGGGTCTTAATGGCTGCATAAGACTTAGCCCAGTCAACTGAATTGAAGTTGAGGTGAAGAAGAATTTGCTTTCCAGGCAGAAGAAACAGCGTGCATAAATTCCTTAAGACATGGTACACTTGAATGGCCAGCACTGTGGCCCAGTGTTTAAGTTCATGCGCTCTGCTTCAGTGGCCCAGGGTTTCACTAGTTTGGATCCTGGGGGTGGACATGGCACCACTCACCAAGCCGTGTCGAGGCGATGTCCCACATAGCAGAGCCAGAAGGACCTACAACTAGAATATACAACTATGTGCTGGGGCGGAAAAAAAGGAAAAGAAAATTGGCAACAGATGTTAGCTCAGGTGCCAATCTTTAAAAAAAGAAGACATGATACACTTGAAAACTGTGAGTAGCTTGGTGAAACCAGAGGGTAGGATCTGTCTGTGGGTTGGAGGAAAGCCTGGAAATGAGGCTGGAAAGGTCAGCAGATGCCAGATTATGCAGAGCCTTTTGTACTTTGATCAGTAGTTGGAAAGGGTCCCAGAGGTGATGCAGCATCACTGAAGAACTGAAGAGGAGTGATGTGATCTGGCTTCATTTTGGAAAGCTTTCTCTCCTTGCATAGTGGCTCTGACTCCTTTGATCTGACTAGCTATCCTTGCCAGATATGTGGGGAATGCCCCTCGGGAGGACACCTTGTCTAATTCGTGGGCTGGGATTCTCATCATGCTTACCCAGTGCCTGTAGATGGAAGGTGACACATCCAGGACAGATAATGTCAGAGCCTGAATGGAGCTCTGTGGCTCTCAGGCTTGACAGACATTTTTCCATTGCTCTTGAGATGAAAAGAAAGGCTGCCTTTGCCTCAAATGTCAAGGCATTCTGTGGGTGAATTTTCTGCTGGTGGTGAATCGATGCCAATTTGAATTCATCCAATAAACTCTGGAAAACAAAATTAAATTATTGGCCCTCTTTTCCCCAGCAGCTAAAGCGAGCTGAATACTTCGCCTCGTGTTCAGACACCTAGGGGGGAGAATGGAACAGCTTCTGAATGAGAAGTGAACAGAGAGACGGGATGAAAATCTCGAGGCGGTGGCTTTGTCTGTGGGTTCGCAGCACCTGGACCGGATTCTAAGACCAAGAACAAGACTCCGGGGGCTGTGCTTTTAAAAGGGAAGTGTAACTAACATTTGTAAACGGCTTGTCCATTGGGAAAACACTGTCCAAACATATAGCCTACGGTACCTCGCACGGAGCTCGTCAGTGGTTGGATACTAGAAAGTGCCGTTCAAAACCCTTAAAATCAAAAGTTACAAGTTGAGAATGTTTGAAAATTGTTTTGATTCCACAAACTCATTTTAGATTAAAAATTGAAGTTACTGAGTAGCAAAATTGTTGTGAGACCCTTTCCCCAGTCTGGGAAAACATCTCAATTCTGTTGTGATGGGGGCATTATCAGGACTTTAGTACAGTTCGGAGTCAGACAAACCTGGCTTAGAATCCCAGTCCCCAAACTTGAGCATCCTTGGGCAAGTCACTTCCTCTCTCTAAGCTTTAGTTTCCCATCTTTAGAATGGCGTCAGTGCTACTTATCCCCAAGGGTTGTTATAAGGACTGAGTAAAGTACTCAGTGTTATATCTGGCACTCAATAAGCACTCAATAAAGGGCAGTTGTGGTGATCATTGTTGGTGTTTTTGAATCTCAGGTTTCCCAGTGCCGGTTCCTGCCCACACCTCTCTTGGCTCTGGCCATCTTCTTACTGCTGACCCTGAAAAGATCATCTCTCCAGCTTCACCTCCGATAAACACTTCCAACTCTGACACGAACTTGCTTAACCGGAATGCTCAGTTTTTGCCTTGGTCTCCTGGCAATTTCAGTTCATTTTTCCACCCCAACATTAGTGCTTACAGCTGTCCTGGTAATGACCCTTACTGTTTCCGTCATCTCCCGCTTACCTTCTGCTCTGGCAGGTCCTGAGACCGCCTTCTGTGTAAGTTGCCTGTGGTAGGCAAAATAATGTCCTCCCTCCCATCCCTAAGGATATTCACGTTCTGGTTCCAGAACCTGTGACTGCATTATGTTATATGGCAAGGGGGAATGAAGGTTGCAAATAGAATTAAGGTTGCCAATCAGCTGACCTTGGATGGGGAGATTATCTGGATTATCCTATGGGTGGGCCCAATGTAATCACGTGTCCATATAAGGGAAAAAGAAGGACAGGAGAGTCAGGTCAGAGGAGGTGAGAGAGACTAATGGGCCCTGCTGACTTTGAAGATGGAAGGGGCTTTAAGCCCAGGAATGTGGGCAGCCTCTAGAAGCTGGAAAAGACAGGAGAATAGATTATCTCCTAGAGCCTGCAGAAAAACACATAACCTTGCCAACACCTTGATTTTAGCCAAGGGAGACCATTTTCAGACGTCTGACCTCCAGAACTGTAAGATAATAAATTTGTTTTGTTTCAGGCCACTAAATTGGTGGTAATTTGTTACAATAGCGATAGGAAACGAGTGCTCTGCTCTTTCCATAAGCTATGCGTTTTCCAGTGGATTGGCCCAGACTCAAAGACAGGAAGACAGGGTAACATGGGTTTCAAAACAAATATTTCCAAAAAGACTTGGTACGCAGTAATTTTTGATGAATAATATCAATCCAATGGTCACCCCAGCTATCCACTCCCATTTTGAAGTGGAGAGAAAAAAGACTTCTATTACTTTTCGTTATTCTCCACTAAATGCCTTGTTAATCCTCCATATTTTCCCTGCTGCCTTCTTGTGATTTTAACATCTAGTGCTATATTGTTATCTGATAAAAATATTTAAAAATGATTTTTAAAAATTCTCAAGTTCTAGAGGCATAGAATGTTAATGGGGGTTTTCAAACTTTGTACCTCCTTAAACAACAGGCCCCTTTTATCAAATGAAATGTCGTGACCAGATAGTCTATAAAACAGATGACAGCAGTGTTCAGGTAGAGATGGATTGCCGACGGGGAGAGGAGAGGATATCCAATGTTCAGCCTCATTCTCTGGGGCCCCCGAAGCATCTCATTGGAGCCCCAGAGAAACCATTGTTTTTGATTTGAACTTTCTATTTGACAGATGGGAAAACTGTGGCCCAGAGTGGGAGCATAGTCAGCTCAAGGGCACATGACCAGTTAATGCCAGAATGGAGACTAGAACCCAGGCCTCTGGGCCTGGCTCACAGACTGTGCTCTTTTCACTCTACTGTGTTGGTTTGAAATCTAATTCTCGTCTTGTCTGATTTTTTTTCACACTGATGAAGTGAGAGACACAGCCAATTCTCTGGTGGGTGGGTGAAAGAAGGTTTTTCATCCGGGAAGTTCAGGCTCAAGCGTGTATCAGCTGCTAAAATTCTTCATTCTGTTACAACCATTCTCTAGGTGAGGAAACTGAAACTCAGAATGATTAAGTGACATACCTTCTATCCATTTTCAGCTCAGATCTCAATCAGGAAGTGTCTCTTCCCAATAGAAGTGATGAAAATGATCCTCCTTTGTCGCAATGTGGGAACTATCGCCAGCAACCGAAGCATTCTCGTGAAAAACAGTCATAGAAATATGAGGACTTCCCATTGACAGGAACACAGGCAGCCAACCTTTTGTGCTTGTTGGATTTCATTAGAGGAAAGAGTTGCCTTCCGTGGAAATTGATTAAAAATAACTAAATCCTTGGAGACTTCTCTTTGGGAAGGCGGGGTTAGTTAGGAGGGCCTGTCATAAGAAGCCATCCTGGGAAACGATGGAAAAGATCTCAGAAAGAAGAAGGATCCATCCCAGGCCAGCACTGAGCGTTATCACCAGTCCTTCCTGAGACGGAAGCATAGACTGGTATCAAATTCATGTCTTCTCTCTGTTCACTGAATATACATGTACATAGTAAGTAGTTCTTATTCCAATCATTCAAGTGTGAGGCTCCCATCATTCTACACCAATCCACCCAGGCATTGCTGTGTGTATCAAGGTTAATACTCAGCTAGTACACACCTGTATAGTTTACCAGCGGGTGTATATCCTGATTGACCAGAGCCGATGCCGTAGCTATTATTAGATATTTCGAACATCATCCCTGTTTAAATACCAGGATCAGTCAAGATTCCCATGCCTACAGTGAGCCAGGCTAGGGAAGCAAGAACACTTATAGAAGTTCTTAGTAAAATTTATTGGATGTAGGTGTTCTAGCAAGCGATGGAGCCAGAATTCAAAGCCTTTCCTAGTGGCTTCCACGGCCGTACACTTCTCAGCACACTGTGCTGCGTTTCCAGTGATGAAAAGCATTTTTCAATTTGATGGGTTTCATCTGCATTTTATTAGTCTATTTCTGGAAAAAAAACCATTTGTACATCATTTTGCTTGCAGACTTGTCTTTATTATTCCTTTCCCCACCTCACGTGGTGGGTCCAGGATTTGATTTTCTCTCGACTCTTGGCACATTTCTCATCCTCTCTCAGAGTAATTTACCCTCCGTGACAGTCCATCTGTCTCTCCTGCCCCCACTTATGAATACTCTGCCTTTTCCAATATTCCTTATTTCCTCTTTAATATCATCCACCTCGCCTTCCCTGACCTTTTCTGGCTCTTCGCATGTCCCGTTGTTCCTTATCTGTGCTGTTTGATTGGTTGGAATCCTGCAGATTGCTCTGACAGCATTTCTCTCATAACTTGCCCTGTCACTCTCTCTTAACTGTCTCATTGACCTTTAGTTGTATTTTAGTGGTTTGTGTTTTTCTCTTATTAAAAAGAAAAAAAAGAAAACTACAAGTATGAAACATGCGGCCATTGTCTGAATATTTCCATTTGAAAGAGGATCTGGGTGTGTGTGTATCTCTTCTGCTGTGCCTGCTGGAGTTGGAAGGAGGGACCTTGAGGACTTGTGGCCTTCGGTGGCCACCTCGGAAGCTTGTGGGGATCCTTCAATGGGCTAATGGTCATTGTTGATGAGTGTCACCAAGGAGAGATGTATACTCATTTTATATTGGGGTCAGCAAACTTTTTCTGTAAAGAACCAAACAGTAAAATTTTCAGCTTCTCAGGCCATATGGTGTATGTTGCAACTACTCGGCTCTACTGTTGTAGTGCAAAAGCAGCCAAAGACAACACACAGAGGAGTAGGCAGAGCTGTGTTCCAATAAAACTTTATTTACAAAAATAGGCAGCAGGCCAGATTTGGCTTGGGGACCTTAGTTTGTTGACCTTTGTGTTAAGAGTAATTTTACCTTCTGGCTTCTTACCTTTCCTTGTATATTCATGCATTTGTTGTTTTACCGAAAAGTGCTTTTTCAGAAATGAGTTGGTGTTCTCTCGTGGGGTACTCTCAGAGGTCACCTTGTGAGGGAGAGGGTAGCAGGGAAAAGGGAGTTTGGTGCAAGGAGCTATCTTGTGCTGGTTTTGGCATTGACAGAGAGAACCTTGCTCAGGCCTGCTGGAGAAAGTTGGTCTCCTTTTAGGTTGGAGGTAACCTGAGTTGAGTGATTGAAGATTTAGTTCTGACGCTTGATATTTTGCTCAGGAGCTGGGTGAACTTGGTCAATTCATGTCTTTGGATTTCAATGTTCTTATCTGCAAAACGGGGTTATTATTGTTATTATTATTAAATTAAATATATGCTATTTTATTTCACATCTATGTTTAACAGTTGCAAGCTAGTACAAGAATTTCTAACTTAAGGGAATTTTTGTCTTCTAATATCTCAAAGATGATATAGTATGTGAATTGTAGCGAAGTCTTCATGTAACAGAAAATCCAAACATAGGGGTTATGATATAGGTGTTTATTTTTTTCTCAATCAGTTGTCCAGGGCTGACATGGTAGCTTCATGATGTGAGCAGGGACTCAGGATCCTGCTATCTTTCTGTCCCACAAGTCTCAGTATATGGCTTTCATCCTTAAAGTCCCTTCATGGTGTCAATATAGCCACTGCAGCTCCATCCGTCACATTTACATTCCAACCACCAGATCAGAGGACAGGGCAAAGGCAAAAGGGAAGTCTTTTAAATAGCTTTCCTGGAAACTCCAGCAAATGAATTGACCTCATGTGCCATTAGCCACCCTCACCTTCCAGTAAATGCAGTGTTTCAGCTTGGCACATTACTGTTCTCAATAATATACGATAAAAAGAAAGAATGGGTATTGAGAAGGCAAATAGCAGTTTCTGCTGTGTACAGGTTTATATAATGGCTCAAGGTGAAAAGTAGGTAAGTGCCCCCAACCACACCTGTGGCACAGCATTTCTGTCTCACCTTTGGTACTTTTTCCAACAATGACACAGGTGAGTTTACATAGTGGATAGTGCAACCATATTATGATGCACTTCATGAAAGAATTCTGTCAGTGGTCTTCTCTTAGTTTTTCTCACTATTGACACCAGAATCTTAACTGATCTCCACATCCATATCAGGGGTAACATTAAAAAAAAACCTAACAATGGGTCTGTCATCAGCCCTGATGGATAGAACAGCCGCCAGCTGGTAAGACATAGAGATGTGTACCAGTTGCTCTAAAGTAATGCATGGGAAGGATTTGTGAACAACGATTGGAGCCTCATTCTGAAATAAGAATCATTTACCACGATCACCTGTCAGAGGTGAGCTGGAAGGATTCATAAACGCCGACGCCAGGCTATGGGCCCTCCTCAGGAGGGGGCTGGTGTTGACTGGCAATGCTGCCTACGATGGATCTTTCTCTCTTGGATTTTAGGGATCGTCTATGTTTCCCAAGTTGCAGGCTCTAATAACTAATCCCACTCGCTCAAAGAAAAATCCTTAAAGATTTAGTCATTTTTCATTGATTTCCATGGAAGGCAACCCTTTCCTCTAGTGTGATCCAACAAGCAAAAAATGTTGGCTGTCTGTTTTCCTATCAATGGGAAAGCCTCATATTTCTCTAACTCTGACTCTTTTTTTCTCCAGGATGTTCAGGTTGGTGGCAACAGTCCCCACCCTGTGCCAAAGGAAGGTTTCCATCACTTCGAATGGGAAGACACACTCGCGATTGAGGTCTGAGTGAAAAGTGGATGACCCCACTGTGCTGCCCTTGTGTGATGAGAACTATATAATGTTATACCTCCTGTGCAATTCCACGAAACAACCCCACTCTTCACCTACTCCTTGCAGCAGCGGCTGTGGTGTTGCTGTCTAATTATGCACAGTGTTGTGTGGGTGATTTTCCTGAGTTGGACAGGACAGCTCCTCAAAGAATTTTATATATATGTGTGTGTGTGTGTGTGCTCAGCCTTCCTCAGACCACCAAAATAAATCCTGTACTTTCTTGCTCAATTCTTACCTTTTTTTGGTTCTAATTGGAGAGTCAGGAAAGCAGTCTTTGGGTGGCGAGAGAAGGGAGAGGAGGACGATATCTGTGCCGGGCCTGGCGATGGTGGGCCAGGTGTGGCTAAGAGTGGAAAGAAAGTTTCTCAAAAAAAAGTCATTCTAAACTATGTATTTGGATCCCGTTCATGCTTTTTGAGAAATGCAGGTAAATAATTTTTTATTACTTTTGGTTGTTATATTGTCTATTTTGGCTGTGATACTCCCCACAAATAAACTATGAAGACCCCTTACAATAAAGATTATATTTTAATAAAAAGTAAACCTTTGTCTTATTAAAGAAGCAATGCATGTCCTCTGTAGAAGAACTGGAAGGGGGTGCCTCTTGCCAGACCTTTCAGAAGTTGCCCTTTACCAGTTGCAGCTCCCTTGTTTGGGTGGACAGGCAAGCAGACGTGGAGCAGATCTTTTTTCAGAGAAGAGTTACTTAAGTGGCCTTGAAGCTTACACAAATGGGAGGTTTAATGGCAGGTTTCCATCTTTGGGTAAGGGTGCAGGAGGGCCTTTTGTCACCCAAAGAGGCCACTGCTTTGGAATACCCTTTGAGATGCTGGTGCGCTGCTTTGGAGAAGCTTGGTCCATTTGCACAGGGGCCAAGGAGCCATGGAGAGGAAATGGACCAAAGCCATAGGTGCTTCCTTTTGAGATTCAAAGTTAGTGGACACTCCAGATGTGTTTCTATGGTCCCCAGGAAGTTGTACTAATTGGAAAGAAGAGACGGGCCTCCAAAAGGCACTCATGAGAGATGGGGGTCTGAACACCGACTGAGCCCAGGACAAGGGCTCTGCTTGGGAATGAACTAAAGACTTGGAACTCTGGGTGCCCACATGTGGAGTACCCCAGTTGAGGTCGTACGGAGCGGGGCAACTGTCTTTCCTCAAAGGATGTTCTTGACTTGAGCAAGGATCTGGGTCAGCGAGAAAGTCAACAAGGAAGCATCAGCTGAGCAGGCCCCATATTAATAGCAGCAGCAGGGGCAGTGAAAACAGACCAGAGCCTGTCCGGGCTTTCTCTCCTTCTTTGTCTAGCAGTTGGAAATAGAACTACATAAGCCTGATGATTCCTGGACCATTCAGGAGGAGGGTCAAGCCCAAGAATGAGAAGATGGGCATCTTGCTAATATGGAAATGTTCGAGTGATTAACTGATGTCTAAAAAAGTACAAATAGAGCTTATTTATACCGTAAACTGGCAGAGTGGTTCATATCCAGCTACACTAGAAAATGCAGATAAACTCAAAGTGAAGAAAATTCACAAGACCCACGATAATTATTATGACATCTCAGCGTATAGTCTAGATTTTCCTGTCATAGTTATACATATACAGTGGGGCATATTGTTTTTAAAATGGCTGTTTTTCACTTGACAATATACTCTAAATACTTGTCAATGCACATTCATCTTAGTATCATTTGTAATAGTTGAAAACATCCCATTTTTATATACGGGATATCTTATATACTGAATGTGCAGTCATGCTTTTTGCTCTCTAAAGGCAATTACATTACATTACCCTGCCTTGCTGTGGAACTGTCTTCAGGTGAAGGCAGTAGAGAGTGATGGTTTAGAGCAGTGAGCTTTGGATTCAGGGAGACCTTGGCAATTTTTCTGGATCTGCCTCTTTTAGGCCATGTGATTTTAGGGAATTCATTTAACTTCACTTACCCCCAGTTTCACTAGTAGTAAAATATGTATAATAACTTCAGCTTCATAGCATTGCTGTGAGGATTAAATTATATAAAGTATGTAAAGATCTTAGCACAGGGCCTGATTCAAAACAGTTACGCAGTCAAGGGTAGATACAATAATTATTCATTCATTAGTGTGAAAATCATTCATTCATTAGTACAATAATATTTACCGGGCAGCTATAGAGTTTCAGCCACTGTGACAAATGCTTAGGCTAAGAAAGTAGCACATAGACTCATCCTTACCCTCAGGAGACTCACAGATAAGTAAAACAGTTACAGAAAAAGGAGCTAAGTGCTGTAATATTGAGGAACGTACATGGGACCAAGGCATCAAGAAGAAGATGGTGCTTAAGCTTTCTGGGTGGCTGCGTTATGTAAAGGACACAATTATCATGCACTCTTAGGCATGTCTTTACTTCCTCGTTTCCCCAGGAAACAGAAGAAACCAGTGTCAGCTTCACAAGCATGTCCCCTGTGTGCTTGCTCTGTAACATGGAGCACACCTCCTCCATCCCCCGATTCCTTATCTGCTGGAGACACTGTTCAAGGCCAAGAGGAACTCAATCTATACCTGGGCCAGCCTAAGCCAGCCAGTGGGCCATGAACAGAACTGACAGAACAGTGGTCATCGGATAGAAACTGTTAGAAGAGAACCACATGAAGGGCCCTTTGAGTTGTTAAGCCAAGGAAGATGTCTGTAACTCAACTGAGAAATGGAGGCCCTATAGGGAATTCTTTTTTTCCCCAAGACAGATGATTTCTGGCACCCAGGGGAGATAACCTGTAGGACAGTTGGAAAAGAATCAGAACAACTGGTTACACGCATTCTGCATTATTATTTGTATCAAAGAGATTCCATTTGATAAACCCCATTTTACTTGAAAAGGAGAGAGAAGCTATTGCTTTTGTTAAACAACCAAAGATAAACTGACCCACCTGGTCCAGGAAGGATGTTGGGACAAGCTAAACATCAGAGCTGGGACATGATACCTGTGCAGCCGCCCCTAAAGAGAGACCTCCTGACCCTCATCTAAAGAGGATTGAGCAGGGAGCCCTGTACTGTCCTCTGTTTTGCATCTATTAGAAGTGTAGGGCAGACATCAGGACTGGGATTGTTCTCCTGGTATCCGTACCTAGGAGGAGCTCTGGAATACTTAGCCAGAGATCAAGGACTAAGGCATGATGCTTCTCTGGACAAGGCCATCCTTAAACATACACCATATACGTTTTACAGCTGATGTGGCAAATGGGTTTACTCTCTTAGGCCAATTTTGGTGTATTCAGATTTGCTACCAAGAGCAGTGCATTGACCCAGATTCAAGGGCCGTGTTCAGGCTCAGTGGCATAGAAGGCCATGATTGTTTGGTGAGTCTATCAGAAGAGGAAAGGAAGAGAGGAAAGGAGGAGAATCTATCAGAAGAGGAAGAGGAAACAGTTGACCTATTAAAGGATGAGTAACATGGGTATTGAAGTGTTCATAGAGATTCTTTACAATTATGAAAAATGTTCCTGTATCTATTAGAGATCCTTTGCACATTCAAGTTCTCTGCTTAAGAAGCGAAGAGGGTAATGAATGAGCATATCTAATAGACAAAGAATTATTCTTTTTAACATATAAAGAACTCCTACAAATTGATAAGAAAGACAGCCCAACAGAAAAATGGACAAAGTGTGAAAACAGATAATTCACAGAAAATAAAAGACTGCCAATGAATATTTGAAAAATTGTATACTCTCTCTAATAAATAGGGAAATAAAAATTTAAATGACTATGAGTGAGATATCTTTCTTAAAACCTATCAGATCAGCAAAAATTAAAAAGCTATCAAGTCCAGGATAGGATGAGATTGTGAGGGAATAGAAGATGTCACACACTATAGTTGGAAGTATAAATTGATAGAGTGTCTTTGGAGGGCATTCTGGTAGTACCTATTACAATTCCACATGAACATATCCTTTAACCCAGAAATTCCAATTCAAAATTTTTGTTCTAGAGAAATACTTATACATGATTTCAAGGATACTCATTGCAGAATTGTTTGCAGTTGTGAAAAACAATTAATAACCTAAATGTCCATCAAGTGGAAATTGATTAAATAATTTAATATATTCATAATATGGAAATCAATTTAGTTCTTTAGAAGAATGAGTTAGATAAACAGATGTACAGACATGAGAAGATCTCTAAGATAGAAAGTGAAAACAAAGTTATTTTGCATATAATACATATAGTATTAACTCATTTACTATTTTTGAAGCAAAAACAATGTACTCCTTTATGCACTATATATGTATGTAAGTGTATTTTTAAAAAAGTTTCTACAGGTAGAACCTAAATTGTCATGTGGTTACTTTGGGGAGAGGGGTGAAATTGGGGCTCAGAAGTGGAAGGTGGACAGGAACTTTTATTGTTTTATTGTTTAAAATTTTAATCACGAGAATGTGTTCTTTAACTGTTTTCTGAGAAAATGTCAGAGTTGTGAGGGCATATGTTTCATTCTAGAAATTACAAAGGGGCTGTTGGAGCCGTAGGCTGGGGCCAGACTGTGAGAGCTCTGTATGTCAGGCTCGAGTTTAAATTCATTCTGTAGGCAATGGAAAGTCATCGAAGGGTTTAAGAAGAGGAGAAAGGGGATCAGACACGCGTCTCTGTTGGCTGCCCCTGGCAGTAGTTGGAGGATGGAGATGTTCGGTGTGTGTTTATTAAACGGACAGATGAGGGAATGACTGATTTCTTATGGAAAAGCCCATGTGTGAAATCAAAAGTGCCAACGCTGAGATGATTTTTATTTCTCTTTTTCCAAGTCATTTCAGAGAATGGATGAGCAGCTTTAAAGTCAGCTTGAAAAATGAGGAAACTGGATTGAATATAAGTCAGGAGGCAAATACGACACGCTTAGTACAGCAGCTCTTAACAGCTGGGTCTTGGTTCCTTGGTGAGGTTTGTCACAATCCAATATTTTGCTAGTAATGAAGCAGTAATGTTTGTAAATCGTTTGCTTAGTAAAGAGAGAGCAGCCTCAAGATCATGCCTGTAAAAGTGCTGCCCCACCCCCCCATGGCATTCTGATGTGCTTTCTTTAGTGGAGGGAAAGGGATGGGTACCAAACAGGGTGATAGGAAATCTGAGCCCAGGACACCCAGAGGAATGTGTCTTATCTGTGATGCGCGGTTGGAGTGGGAGGAAATTTTAAGAACCCCTGTCTTAGGATAAGAAAATGGCTCTTCTTAAGTCTAAACTACCATAGAATTGAGTTTGTTCTGACAAACAGCTTTCCCTCCATTCATCATATTCCCAGGGAGTGAAATTCTTGCAATTAACCACTGACCTTGATGCTCTGGTCATGATCAAGCTGTTCACATTGCCAGTGGTGTGCTGCTAAACTAGAAATCTGGCAACAACAACAACAACAAAACGAACTGTGATATTGTGATTTATAATAAATAAATATTTGGTCTCCATCCTGGTCCTGGCACAGAGCTCCTCAAACCCCTGAAATTTCCTAAGTGATAGAGCCATAAAGGTAAAAGGACAGTATTTTGTCCTTCATAATAAGCCCATTTCAACCACACCTGAGCTTATGTTAATACGATGACTTTTGGAAAGTCCCTAAAAATGGGGGCCTGGTTGCCAAGAGAACCAATCATGTGATTAGAGGGTTGGAACTTTAAGCCCCACTCCCAAACCTCTGCAGAGGAGAGAGGGGCTGGAGGTTGAGTTAATCACCAATGGTCCATAATTTAATCAATTGTGCCTTCGCAATGAAGCCTCCGTAAAGACCCTAGCTGAAAGGGTTAGGAGGTTGGTGAAAACATGGAGGTGCTGGGAGAGTGGTGCTCTGGAGAAGGCATGCAGGCTCTGATCCTCTTCCTACATACCTTGCCCTGTGCATCTCTTCCGTCTGGCTATTCCTGAGTTGTATTCTTTTGTAATAAACAGTAATCTAAGTAAACGGTGTTCCCGAGTTCTGTGAGCTGCTCTAGCAAATTATTGAACCTGAGGAAGGGGTTGGAGGAAACTCTGATTTATAGCTGGTCCGTCAGAAGCACAGGTGACAACCTGGACTTGAGATTGGCATCTGAAGGGGGGTGGGGCAGTCTTGTGGGACTGAGCCCTTAACCGGTGGGATCTGATGCTAACTGCAGGTAGCTAGTGTCAGAATTGAGTTAATTTGTAGGACACCCAGCTGGTGTCTGAGAATTGCTTGGTATGAGAAAAACTTCCACACATTAGGTGACCAGAAGTGAACTATTCTGTGAGTGAGAGTGTTATAACGGAGTATAGGAAAACAGTTAAATGCTGGGAGTAGGAACTGTGAGCTTTTTCTTTTCACAAAGAAAACTTGTAGTTTTTGCCGATTTCCGTGGTGTAAATACTTTCACCATGGTCAGTTTCAAGCCACCAACAATTTAACAACTGGCCTGTAAAATTCCTGAATGTTTAACAATCAGCTCTCCATGAGCCGTGGCAGTCCCAGCACACCACCGGTCCTTGACCCAGAACTTCATATGGGTGCCAACAAGCATCATGCATTCTAATCTAATTTAGGAAATGCTTGCCTTTAGTTAAGAGGTATTATTAACTTACTTCTCTCCTCTCCCTCTCTCCTCTACTTGCATTCAGGAGCTCTTTCCTAATAGTACAATAACCTAGGTGGTAATAATCCCATTTTATGCATGAGAAAACTAAAATTCAAAAAGAAGTAACTTGCCCAAGATCCTGTATAAGACAGCACATATGGTTGCAATTTCCTCCTAGAAGAATGAACCTCCTGCAGAAGCCCAGGGGCATCAACATCTGGGCCCCAGACCCTTAGGATCAAAGAGAAGAACTCATGGGAAGACAGTTCTATATAGGAGCTCTGTAGTCAAGAGGAAAAGAGCATGAGGTAGATGTTTCCACAAAGATTTAATTCTCACAACAACACTTTTGCTGTTTATTAAAACACTAAGTGCAAAGTCATTTGTTAACTGAAAAGTGCTAAACAAATGCTAGTTCGTAACTGTTAATATTTAAAGTAGTCTCATAATCCTCAGTCCTATGTCATAGGTAAGATTGTCACCAGGTTAGAAGTGAGGATGCTGAGTGTCTGCGAGATTCTTTCAAGCACTTGGGGTCTCATAGCTTGTGAGGGCTGATCTGAAGGGACAGGTCTGAAACCTGCATCTTCTAAAGCCCAGCTTATCCATCACGTTGCTTCTTTGCTTGTGTCCTTTCTTCCCTACTGGATTACGACTCCTCTGAGGAGAACATCCTCCTGTGTCTCTGAAGTCTGTGTGTCTCACCTTTCCAAAATGAGGGCTGATTTGCAGGAGGTAGTTTTTGTCCTGGCCTAGGTAAGAGGGTTAGCTAATGCTGTCAACCAACGGATTCTCAAACAAATTCCTTAGCTCTCTACAGGCAGAAACCCAGATCTTTTATATCAGACAAGGAGCTTGCAAATTGCAACCAAGTAAGAGAATGTTGTTACTGAGTTCTCCCTATCCGCATCACTGAAAAAGCAGCTGAAGTTTTCCTGTGAACAGTAGAGCTGCAGCATCATCTTTGTAAAGAGGGCAACACATCCGTCAAATCCTTGACTTGGGATGTCTGCTTCGGTCCTGTGCTTTTGAGTTACCGGTCCACCGTGACATGCTTCACAGCCTCCATCCCGAACCACTCGCCTGACCTGCTCACACTTGGCTTTCCTACCTGCACCCAATTGTCTTGATTTCTTGGCTTCTAATGCCAGGGCTTATTTTCTGGCTCATGGTAAATCTCTAACAACCTGCTGGGGAACAGAAGGGAGGCCAGAGGTAGTGAGGGGCAGGGAGGGTGGCAGGAGGTGGCCTGGAGAGATTCGTGGGGGTGTAGTGTTTACAGATTTGCATTCAAAAAAATTCTTGTAGTACGTACATCTGTTTGGCAACTATATTTTTAGTTCCTCAAGGATGGAACCAACTCCTGTTCCCTAGAGTGAGTAGCACAGTGAAGAAAGTAAATATTTATTGCATGAAAACAGTGAGATAAGAGGGGAGACCTAGTGTGGCTGTAGGCACATCACTTCACACATCTGGACATCACTCTGAGAATCTTAAAAAAATAGAGGTTGGACTAAAAACACCCCAAAGCAGCAAAGTCTAGGACAGGGGTTGGTAAAGTTCTCCTGTAAAGGTCCAGAGAATAAAACTATTTTAGGCTCTGCAGGCCCTATGGTCTCTGTGGCGACTGCCCAGCTTTGCTGTTGTGGCACAATGGCGGGCACAGAATGAATGAGCCTGGCTGTGTCTCAATAAAACTTTATTTACAAAAATAGGCAGCAGGCTGGGAGAGAGGCGGATCCAAGATGGCACCGTGAGTCGTCCTCTTTGTCTCTCCCCCTTCAAGTCTACAATTATGTGGACACTCATCGCTTACCAAAGGATATCCAGATAGCATCTCAGGACGTCTGAGAGACCCACGTGACCATACATCAGAAGGCGGACGGACTTCCCTCCGGGAGGAGGTGGAGATAGGTGAAAACTCTCTGACCCCAACCGAACAGCCTAGTATCTGCAAGCGGCTTTCTTCCAACAGACGCCCCCAGAAGATCAACACACACCTAGGGCAGGAGCAAGCACACACCAGAGGAGCAACGGTGGAAACAGGTGACCAGAACCCTACCTAAACCCCCCGCAATTACTCCTAAACACAGAGGGAAACTCTAGAGTTACACACTTGAGCCCACGGGGAGAGTCTCGCCCCGCCATTGGCGGGGAGATCCCACCTGGTGTCCATGGCGCCCAGAGGGTCCCAGAGAGAATCACAGAGGGCATGGCGGCCCCCCTGGCTGCCACTGCCTGCATGGCAGGGCAAGGGATTGCCGGAGATCTCGGAGAGGACTGGGGCTGGGTGGAGCTCCAGAGGCTGGCTCCGCACCCCGGGGGGGGGGGGGAAGCTCCAGAGTTCCGCCAGGGCAGCAGACAAAACTCTCTGTCTGCCATTAGTGGAGGGGCCACGCCCAGCATCCACAACACCGGGAGGGTCCCGGAGAGGAGAATATCAGGCAGAGCAGCAGCTGACCAGCTACCACTGAAATCAGGATCTCTGGCTATCCCCCAGTCAGGGCAAAGGGCTCCCCGAGTTCCTGGGGAACAGGACTGGGGCTGGGTGGAGTTCCAGCGACCCGGCTCTGTAGCCTAGGGGGAAACCCTACAGACTCACAGCAGCCTCAGCGAAAGCCTCTGCACAGCACTAATAGAGAGCACCCATCCAGCAGCCACAAGGCTGGAAGACCCCGGGACAAAAGTAGCATAGCTAGGTGAGCTAACCACAGACTGTAAAAGATGCCAATAGCTCTGCTGCAACCCATAGTGGACAAGTGAGATTTTGTGGGTGCCAACAGTGACGGAGCGGCAAATATAAGTGATCCTACCCCTGGCAGCTGGAAAAGCCCATAACACCGTTGCAGACCCCAAGGAGGGAACACGTCTAGGTGGGCTGCAACAGTAGGCACCAGCAGCCTGAAGCCCCCACGTGACGGCCCCCACGGCAGAAGAGGGAATCCAAAGGACCACTGTGACTACGAGGAGGGGCCCGGGCCCAGGCCCAGTTAGCAACTGCGGATAGGGTTCCTGGTTGGTGCAGTATAAACAGCTGCTCCCCCACCACACCAGCAGAAACAAGTGGAAGGAGCAACTAATCTCTATCTCTATGCAGAGGCACAAATCTACAACATCAAGCAATATGAAGAAATACATTAAAGCTCCAGAACAGAAGGAAAACAACAAATACACAGACAACAATCCCAAAGAAAATGAAATATATAACCTAAATGACGATGACTTCAAAACAGCCATCATTAAAATACTCAATGAGTTAAGAGAGAATTCAGATAGACAACTCAACGAGTTCAGGAGCTATGTCACAAAAGAGTTTGATACGATAAAGAAGAACCAAACAGAAATACTGGAAATGAAGAACACAATAGAGGAGATTAAGAAAAATCTAGATGTGCTGAACAGTAGGGCCGATAATATGGAGGAAAGAATTAGCAATTTGGAAGATGGGAATGTAGAAATGCTGCAGGCAGAGGAGGCGAGAGAAGTAAGACTAAAAAGAAATGAAGAAACTCCGAGAATTATCAGACACAATTAGGAGATGCAACGTAAGGATTATAGGTATACCAGATGGAGAAGAGAAGGAGAAAGGGGAAGAAAGCCTATTCAAAGAAATAATGGCTGAGAACTTCCCAAATCTGGTGAGAGAGATGGATCTTCAGGTGACAGAAGCCAATAGATCTGCAAACTTTATCAATGCAAGAAGACCAACCCCACGGCATGTAGTAGTGAAGCTAGCAAAAGTCAATGACAAGGAGAAAATACTAAGGACAGCCAGGCAAAAGAAACTAACCTACAAAGGAACCCCCATCAGGCTATCAGCAGATTTCTCAGCAGAAACTTTACAGGCTAGAAGAGAGTGGAATGATATATTCAAAAATCTGAAGGACAAAAACCTACAGCCGAGAATTCTCTACCCAGCGAAAATATCCTTCAAATACGATGGAGAAATAAAAACTTTCCCAGATAAACAAAAATTAAGGGAGTTCATTGCCACAAAACCTCCTCTTCAGGAAATCCTCAGGAAAACCCTCATTCCCGAAAAATCCAAAAAAGGAAAGGGGCTACAAAACCAAGAGCAGAGGAGATAAGTAGAAGGACAACAACAGAGAGTAGCAGCTCTTCATCAGAACAGATTAAACCATGGGATGAGAAACAAAGGAAATTGAAGAAAACCGGAAAACAAGACATAAAATGGCAGCAGTAGGCCCCCACATCTCAATAATCACTCTAAATGTAAATGGATTGGACTCCCCAATCAAAAGACACAGAGTGGCAGGATGGATCAAAGAACAAGACCCAATGATATGCTGCCTCCAGGAAACACACCTCAGCCCCAAAGACAAACACAGACTCAGAGAGAAGGGATGGAGAACAATACTCCAAGCTAATAATGAACAAAAGAAAGCAGGTGTTGCCATACTTCTATCAGACAAAGTAGACTTCAAAGCAAAACAGATAAAGAAAGACAAAGAGGGACAATACATAATGATAAAAGGGATTCTCCACCAAGAAGACATAACACTTATAAATATATACACATCCAACACAGGAGCACCAAAATTTGTAAAGCAACTCTTAACAGAACTAAAAGAAGACATCAACAACAATACAATAATAGTAGGGGACCTCAACACACCATTAACACCAATGGACAGATCATCCAGACAGAAAATCAACAAGGAAATAATAGAATTAAATGAAAAATTAGACCAGATGGACTTAATAGATATATATAGAACACTTCATCCAAAAACAGCAGGTTACATATTCTTCTCAAGTGCACATGGAACATTCTCAAGGATTGACCATATTTTGGGAAACAAAGCAAACATCAATAAATACAAGAGAGTTGAAATAATATCAAGCATCTTTTCTGATCATAATGCTATGAAACTAGAAATCAACTACAAGAAAAAAGCAGAGAAAGGTGCAAAAATGTGGAGACTAAACAACACGCTTCTGAACAAACAATGGATTATTGAAGAAATTAAAGAAGAAATCAAATATTATCTGGAGACAAATGAAAATGAGAACACGACATACCAAATCATTTGGGATGCAGCAAAAGCAGTCCTAAGAGGGAAATTCATCGCAATACAGGCTCACCTCACTAAACAAGAAAAAGCTCACATAAGCAACCTCAAATGACACCTAACAGAACTAGAAAAGGAAGAACAAACAAAGCCAAGAGTCAGTAGAAGGAGGGAAATAATAAAAATAAGAGCAGAAATAAACGATATTGAAACAAAAAAGACAGTAGAAAGGATCAATGAAACAAAGAGTGTGTTCTTCGAAAAAATTAACAAAATTGACAAACCTTTAGCCAGACTCACCAAGAAAAGAAGAGAGAAATCTCAAATAAATAAAATTAGGAATGAGAGAGGAGAAATCACAACAGATACCAATGAAATACAAGGGATCATAAGAGAATACTATGAAAAACTATATGCCAACAAATTGAACAACCTGGAAGAAATGGACAACTTCCTAGACTCCTACAACCTCCCCAAATTGAATCAGGAAGAAATGGAGAATCTGAATAGGCCAATCACAAGTAAGGAAATAGAAACGGTAATCAAAAACCTCCCCCAAAATAAGAGTCCAGGACCAGATGGCTTCTCTAGAGAATTCTACCAAACATTCAAAGAAGACTTAATACCTATTCTTCTCAAACTATTCCAGAAAATTGAGGAAGATGGAGTACTCCCTAACACATTCTATGAAGCCAATATCACTCTGATCCCCAAACCTGACAAGGACAACACAAAGAAGGAGAACTACAGGCCGATATCACTGATGAACATAGATGCAAAAATCCTCAACAAAATTCTGGCAAACCAAATACAGCAATACATCAAAAAGATTATACACCATGATCAAGTGGGATTTATACCAGGGACACAGGGATGGTTCAACATCCACAAGTCAGTCAATGTGATACACTCCATCAACAAAATGAAAAACAAAAACCACATGATCATCTCAATAGATGCAGAGAAAGCATTCGAGAAGATCCAACACCCATTTATGATAAAAACCCTCAATAAAATGGGTATAGAAGGAAAGTACCTCAACATAATAAAGGCCATATATGACAAACCCACAGCCAACATCATACTCAATGGACAAAAACTGAAAGCCATCCCTCTGAGGACAGGAACAAGACAAGGGTGCCCACTTTCACCACTCCTATTCAACATAGTACTGGAGGTGTTGGCCAGAGCAATTCGGCAGGAAAAAGAAATAAAAGAAATCCAAACAGGTAATGAAGAAGTAAAACTCTCACTGTTTGCAGACGACATGATCTTATATATAGAAAACCCCAAAGAATCCATAGAAAAACTATTAGAAATAATCAACAACTACAGCAAAGTAGCAGGGTATAAAATCAACATACATAAATCAGTAGCATTTCTATACACTAACAATAAACTAACAGAAAAAGAACTCAAGAACTCAATCCCATTCACAATTGCAACGAAAAGAATAAAATACCTCGGGATAAACTTAACCAAGGAAGTGAAGGATCTATACAATGAAAACTACAAGACTTTCTTGAAAGAAATTGACGATGACATAAAGAGATGGAAAGACATTCCATGCACATGGATTGGAAGAATAAACATAGTTAAAATGTCCATACTACCTAAAGCAATCTACAGATTCAATGCTATCCCAATCAGAATCCCAAGAACATTCTTCGCAGAAATTGAACAAAGAATCCTAAAATTCATATGGGGCAACAAAAGACTGCGAATTGCTAAAGCAATCCTGAGCAAGAAAAACAAAGCCGGAGGCATCACAATCCCCGATTTCAAAACATACTACAAAGCTACGGTGATCAAAACAGCATGGTACTGGTACAAAAACAGGTCCACAGATCAATGGAACAGAATCGAAAGCCCAGAGATAAAACTACACATCTATGGACAGCTAATCTTCGACAAAGGAGCAGAGGGCCTACAATGGAGAAAAGAAAGTCTCTTCAACAAATGGTGCTGGGAAAACTGGACAGCCACATGCAAAAGATTGAAAATTGACCATTCTTTTTCACCACACACCAAAATAAACTCAAAATGGATCAAAGACCTAAAGATTAGGCCGGAAACAGTAAGTCTTCTAGAAGAGAATATAGGCAGTACACTCTTTGACATCAGTTTCAAAAGAATCTTTTCAGACACTATAACTCCTCAGTTGAGGGAAAGAATAGAAAGAATAAACAAATGGGACTTCATCAGACTAAGGCAAGGGAAAACAGGATTGAAACAAAAAAACAGCTCACTAATTGGGAAAAAATATTTACAAGCCACTTATCCGACAAAGGGTTAATCTCCATAATATACAAAGAACTGACACGGCTTAACAACAAACAAACAAACAACCCAATCAAAAAATGGGCAGAGGACATGAACAGACATTTCTCAAAAGAAGATATGAATATGGCCAATAGACACATGAAAGGATGTTCATCATCTCTAATCATCAGGGAAATGCAAATCAAAACTACACTAAAATGTCACCTTACACCAGTTAGATTGGCAAAAACATCCAAAACCAAGAGCGACAAATGTTGGAGAGGTTGTGGAGAAAAAGGAACCCTCATACACTGTTGGTGGGAATGCAAACTGGTGCAGCCACTATGGAAAACAGTATGGAGATTTCTCAAAAAGTTACAAATAGAAATACCCTATGACCCAGCCATCCCATTACTGGGTATCTATCCTAAGAACCTGAAATCAGAAATCCCAAGAGTCCCTTGCACCCCTATGTTCATCGCAGCATTATTTACAATAGCCAAGACGTGGAACCAACCTACATACCCAGAAACTGGTGATTGGATAAAGAAGATATGGTATATATACACAATGGAATACTACTCAGCCATAAAAAAAGACAAAATTGGCCCATTCACAGCAATGTGGATGGACCTCGAGGGTATTATGTTAAGCGAAATAAGCCAGTCAGAGAAAGACGAACTCTATATGACTCCACTCATAGGTGGAAGTTAACATATTGACAAGGAGATCTGATCGGTGGTTACCAGGGAAAAGGTGGGGTGGGGGGAGGGCACAAAGGGGGAAGAGGTGTACCCACAACATGACTAACAATAATGTACAACTGAAATCTCACAAGGTTGTAATCTATCATAACATTAATAAGAAAAAAAAAATAGGCAGCAGGCTGGTGCAGAGGTACAGGGAAAGGCTTGAGTATTAGGCTTAGACCCATGAGGGTTTGACCCCCCAGCTTGGACACCAACTGGTTGGCATTAGGCAAGTTAATTAATTTTTCTGCTCCTGTGGTTGTTTGGCCATAACAATCAGGATGATATTATTTGCTTTGTAGGGACGGTTGTGAGAATTAGATGAATCTATATCAAGTTCTTGTCCCAGGGCCCGGCATATGTGGTAACTGCTGCTTCCATGATTATTTTCGTTATTCTAGCTCTAATATTCAAGGAGCCTAAGAGTCTAAGAATTCTGCTGGTATTTTTAGTTCAGGCTTTTCTGAGACATAAGCTGACAACTCCTGGGTGACATTTCCTCTGAGAAACAATAAACAATTTGAGCAGATTCCTTATCTGAACTTATGCTAAGCGGGGAGAGAAAGAGAAGCTTTGGGGACAGCGTTATAGGTGGTTTGGGGTACTTTACTTTTGAAAATGCCCAGGCTAGGTCCTGCTGTCTGGCACACTTTTCCAGACAGTCTGCACTCTAGATGGGCTGTACATCCCTTTCCTCTCAGGACCCTCCCTGCCCTCAGCAGGCCCTCTGAGGTCCCCTCCATGCACCTCAGGTGTTCTTTCCCGAGGCCTCCATCAGAGGAACTCTAGTCTGGCCTTTTGAGTCACAGGAAACACGTCTCGCAGGCCAGGTTCAGGGTACCGACTGTAAGAGTCCAGGTAGCATGATGTAATTCAAGGCTAGGGTAGGAAACTGAGCCAGGTCTTCTGGGACCTGGGGAGTGAAGAGGAATTGATGGTGGCATCACTAAGTTGGGAGGCTCTTCTGTAGGGGTTGAGCACGTCACTTTGAAGTTAAGTTGCCTGGCTGCGACTCCGGGCTCTCTGCTCATCAGCTGTGGGATCCTGGACAAGCAAGCGCTGCCTGCCTGGCGTGTAAAATGGAGCCTGTAATTGACACAAGACTGCAGTGAGGACTAACTATGGCTATTTCCTCCGTCTAAGAAGCAGCTTGATTTCTAAGTGTCTTCTCCATTCCCTCTCTCTCCAGAGTCTTACATGACCGTTTTGTTGCACGAATGAACGTATTTGGCTTGATTTCTGAATTGCTTCTCTTGGCATTCTCTTAGTTGTTATTTCATTCATTCATTCATTCATTCACTCATTTATTCTGCATTAATTGGGTACCTACTATGTGCTTGGCATTATGCTTGATGCTCAGATTACAAATAGGACGTGGTGCTTGCCTCAAAGGAGTTGCCCAGCTAGCGGGTAACAGATAAGCAGACCATTCCAGTACAGTGCACAAGTATCTGCCACCCAGACAAATAAAGAGGGGCAAGTGGCTCCCATGATGACATCAGGGGGGCTTCTGGGAGGAAGTGGTGCTTAAAATTTGATTTTAATAAGTAGGTGAGGGTAGACTAGGGGAAGGATGTTCCAGGTAGAGGGGAAGGCATACACTGAACCAAGGCGTGAAATACTGTGATTTGCTCAAGTAATCTGTGTGACTGCCCCAGAGGGTGAAGGGGAGAGAATCTAGTGTCCTGGGGTGGGGAGGTAGGAGGGGTCAGGTAACGAAAAGCCTCGTGGGCCCGACTAAGGAGCTTGAATTTAACCTTGATTCTAAGGGCAGTGGGGGACCTTGAAGAGTGTCAACAGGGAGTGCCGGGTCAGATGTAAATAAGGGGGGTGAGGCGCCCGTTGTCTAACACTGCTGGGGGATGCAGGGCCGCCTCCCGGGGACCTCCTCAATGACCAGCTCCGTTACCACTGCAGCCGGGCGCCCGTGGAGCACAGGGCATTGTTGTTTCCTTTCCTTTTCTTTCTTTTTGCATTCTTTTTTATTTTTTTGGACAAAACCCTAAGAAAATGTCATTTACGCTCTGAAGAGTGTTTTGCCCGGGGCGGAATTGGATGTCAGGCCCAACCTGCTGTACAGTGACAGGTTGCTGTATGAAATGAGGTGCTTGGTGTGAATAGGCAATTAACGGTCCCAACGGTTCACAGAAACCGCAGAACTTAAGAGCTGTGCTCCTCCAGGACGCCTTCTCCCATTTCCCCAGTTCCATTAATTGCTCCCTGCACTGCGTCTCTGGGTGTTTGGTTCAGTTCTCTGTGCACCGTCACCTGTTTCGGTTGCAGTTTCTGGGGATCTATTTGTCTCCTTTGTCAGAGTCCTAAGCTCTCTGGAAACAGGCACGGGGTCTCCTGTAGCCTTGTGTCCTCCACAGAACACTGCAGAGTTGCTTGCACATGGTAGATACTTAAGATGGTTGTTTTAAATCCGATTTAAAAAAATCCTTCCTTTATTTTATAGATGAAGAATAAAATCCCTCCTTTATTTTATGGGGATGGAGGGAGGAAGGCAAGCAGACAGTTGACATATATCAGAGGCTCCTGTGTGGCTGTCACTGCATTCTGTCTATGTTGCTTACTTAGTCCTCATGACAGGGATGGTATCACCCTATTTTTACAGATAAGGAAAATGATGCTCAGAGAGGCCAAGGAATCTGCCCACGTTTATGAAACAAATTACTGGCCCAAATGGGTCTAGAATTCAAGGCTTTTTCTGAAGATTCCCATGGCCTTCTTGGCCTGAGGCTGCAGTGAGGGTCCATGTTGTATTGGGTCTTTCTGCCTTGGAGTCCAGACTCAATTCCTTCAGCCTCTGAGGCTTTGATGGGACAAAGCTCCTCTCCTGGGGAGGGCCACCGCGTACCCAGACAAGATGGACGCGGCACACATATGTAAACACGTTAGTCTGGGGAGCCTGGTAGAGACTCGCATGGTGGACTAGTGGAACGTGGGCCAAGGGGAGGGAGCAGCGGCCCTCTGAGACCTGTGGCCGCAGGAGGAGGCTGATCACCGGAGCTGTGAATCCAGGTGCTGTCAGCCTGCTGCCCGGGAGAGAGGTATGGGAACAAATACCTCCACCTCGCTGTCCTCCCGTGCTCCAGTCTCCTGCTTGTGACAGGACCCATATGGAACTGAGAGACCCAGGGAGCCGGCTAATGGGTCCACAAGGTCAGCGTCTTGGGGTTCAGAGCAGGGTGAAGACGGTGGAGAATGGGTCTGAAAGGGCAAGATACTCTGTGGCACCCGGGGGAAATGAGGAACTTCTGTCCTAGGACTTGTGTGTGGCGGCAGTCCAGTTTAGGTGTCTAAAGTCCTGTCCTTCCACTTCCACTCCTGGGCCCCAACAGAAGGGAACCCTTTGTTGTTGTTCTTGTTGTTGGACAGTATTTTCCCTACACACAATCTTTCGTGTTCCTGAGTTGGTATTTGCCCTCCCCTTTCCCAAGGGCCAATGGCAAAAAGATGATGGGTTGCCAAAAGAGGAAACAGATTTGGAATAGTTTTAAATAACTACTTTCTGCATAGGGTGTCCCTGGTAAGAGCATGTCTTCCTGCAGAGACATCTGCTTTCACTGCTGCCCCTCCCCTCATCAGATGCCTCAAGTCTCCCCCCCCAGGCGAAGTAGAAGGCTAGGTCACCCTGGTCCTGAGTGAAATTCTCATCTCCTGCCCAGGAGGCCCAACTTTCTCCCAGGACAGGTCCCATCAAACCAAGAGCAGGCAAAGGTTTTCAAGAGGAGGATGGGCCCTGGCTGGGCTCATGTCACGGGACTGAGTTGCTGATACTTCTTTCTTTTTTTCTTTTTGGTTAGGAAGATTGTCACTGAGCTAATATCGGTGCCAATCTTCTTCTATTTTTTATATGTGGGATGCCACCACAACATGGCTTGATGAGCAGTGCATAGGTCCATGACTGGAATCCGAACCTGTGAACCCTGGGCTGTCAAAACAGAGCACACGAAGTTAGCCACTATGCCACTGGGCCGGCCCCCATGTTGCTAATATTTCTTAAGGCAACAGGTAAAGTGGGCTAGCACTCTTCCCTGCAGTTCCTTCCAGATTGTGTCAGGGGAATGCCATGTGCTTATCAAACTGTTTCCATGTTCCTCTGGTCACATAGGAAGACTACATTTCCCAGTTTCCCTTGCAGTTAGAGTGAGGCCATGTGACTGGGTTCTGGCCAATAGGATGTGGGGAGAAATGTAAGACACTTTAGGCCTGGCCTGAGTAAAAAGAACCTGGATCTCTGAGTCACCTACTGCTCAGAGGAGAGCTACCAAGAAGGGTTGACATTGACATTGAACTATAATGAGAGACGTAAATCTTTATTATGTTAAGCCACTGAGATTTGGGGGCTGACTGTTACAGCAGCTAGCTTTAATTAACCTCACTAATATACTCTCCTCCTCCTAGTCATTGGCTAGACACCTCCTCATCTATACCTATTGATAATATCCCAACTGCGTGCTTAATATGCCCTGAAATAGAGGTATTTAGGGGGAAAATAGCTACTTGCATGTGCAGACAGATACCACCTCTATTTTGGGGTTCCACTCTTTGGAAAAGAGGAAAATGACATTTTTTATAGGCATTTTTTTTTATATGCTAGGCAATTTCACACACGTTAATTCACATAATCTTCTCAAAATCATGAGAGTTAGATATGATTTAGGGAGCCATCTGGAAGTTCCTAATTATCTGGAGGGGAAGAGGAGACCCTCGGGTAAAGCAACATAAGAAAGACTTTCAAAATGGCGCATGAAGAAGAGCAAGGTAATGGGAAGAAGGGCATTAGCTGCTAATGCAGAGAGGACCCAGAGTAAATGAGCTGTGAGAATTCAAACGCTTCACCAAGCGTCATGTAGAACATGGGTGTTCTCAGTGAAAAGAATGTAAGAGAGAATAGGAGATGATACCTTACTGTCTTACATAAGAAGACTGAAGCTCACAGAGGTGAAGTGCCACGCCCAGGTCATCAGGCTAGAAGGTAAAGTGCTGGGATTCGAAGCCAGGCTCAAAGCCCACGCTCTTTTTCTTCTACTGATAACTGAATTTCCCTTAAGTGGTCGGTCTCTAATCAGAGCTTCCAGAATCTTTCCTGCTCAGTTTTCTAATTAACCCACCGTGTAGCCACATTTCAACATTTGGGGGACCACGTTTCGGAGGTGGGTCTGCACCTCTGGTATGCGAGGGAGCTGGCGCATAAAGAGTTCCTAACTTTAACAAATTTCCCCACCCAAATCAAGACTTACCTTCACATTGCTTCTGCTGATATTTTTTGTCAGCGATTTAAGATCTATCAATATCAACTTATGACCTTAATTCTTTTTTTCCCCAAAGTTATCAACTTTATAGAATGTGCCCAAGAGGAGTCCAACTAGTTATATGTCTTTCTTTGATCTCAAATATGTGCTGAAGTGCAGGGGTCTTATTTTGGTGGGGAGGTAGTACTAGTTATTTCTTGAGGTTTCTGGTGCTCAGGCTGGCTAGATTTCCCCTCTTTTCCATCAAATTCTGCCATCCAACTACACTTTCCTTTTTTTTTTGAGGAAGATTAACCCTGAGCTAACATCTGCTGGCAATCGCTAACATCTGTGCCTATCTTCCTCTACTTTTTATATGGGACACCTACCACAGCATGGCTTGCTACACTGTGCCATGTCTGTACCCGAGATCTGAACCAGCAAACCCCGGGCCGCCGAAGCGGAGCATGCACACTTAACCACTGTACCACTGGCCGGCCCCCAAACTACACTTTCCTTAACGTTATCAGTTCTCAACTCTGGCTTTTCTGAGCGGCCTGGGTTGTTTGCCACTTGAATGAGAGTTAAGCTGTCTGAGTTCCTGGAATTGGGCTGTTTCTACCACTTTCTCCTCGTCAATGTCCAGTTTTCTCTTGAAAAGATTTATTATCCATTTTCCATCCACTGCGTTGGCTTGGATTTTTGACAAATCCTTAGTTGTTTCCATGCTTTCGGACACTGCAGAAAGGAGTCTTGGTTCTCTCTGATGCTGGCTTCTCGCTATAATTGTTCTGGGTCTTTATCAAGCAAATGTCTCTTCTGAATAATTCTGTAGCATGAGTGTAGACGATGGCCTCAATGGTTTGACAGTTGTTTTAATTCACTAGAAACAAACTAGGTTTCTGAGGGCCAACGACTTCTGCACTCCATCTCTAGTTGGGAAAGAAAATTGGAAACAGCACGGCTGAGCTGCCCACTCCTAGTTCAAGCTGCTCTCAGGCAGGGAGCTCTAGTACATGCTGCTGGTGGGAGAATGAGCTCACTCCTCTTTGCCCGAAAGATGGTGACGAGCCAGGGGAAGTGTGGCTGGATGTCTGCAACAGTGATCTCCCCGGTCCCAGAGAAACCTCCATGAGCGGAGGGATTCTGAAGCTTCAGGGACAGAGGGAGGAGTATAACAGGGTGTAGTGTCGAACAGTCTGAGAGTCCTGGGTTTGGCTCCTGGCTCTGCCACTTACTCAGAGGAGGCTGTTGGGCAAGTTGCATAAACAGTCTGAGCCTCCATTTGGTTCACTGTGCTTGGGAACAATAAGTGTTTTTATCACAGAAGACTGTTGGAGGATTGGATAAAATGATGCCGGTAAAGTGCTTAGCACCATGCCTGGAACATGGGAGGTACTCCATGACTAGCAGACGTTGTATCCACCGTATTTTCCCACCAACCAAGTGATGCCACAGAGTTGGGTTTAAATAAGCCTGCGGTGCACGTGTCAGGGGCTGATGGTGTATACTATCTCTCTCTATAATCCCCTCCCCATTCAAGCAGCCTTGCCCATCTTGAGCTTTGGTTACTTATTATTATTTTAAAATTTAAGTAAAATTCACATAATATAAAGTTAACCATTTTAAAGTGAACAATTCAGTGGGATTTAACACATTCACAATGTGACACAACCATCACCTTTATCTAGTTCCAAAACCTTTTGACCACCGCAAAGGAAAACTCTGTACCTGTTAAGCAGTTGCTGCTTATTTCCTCTGCCCCCCAACCCCTGGTAACCACCAATCTGTGTTCTGTCTCTGCAGCTTTACTTAATCTGGATGCAGTCATGTCTCGCTTACTGATGGAGATGTTGTTGTTGTGTGATCACAGACTGAACTTACACAAACCTGGATGGTATAGGCTACTACACACCTAGGCTGCATGGTACTAATCTTATGGGACACTGTCTTATATGTGGTCCATTGTTGACTAAAACCTCGTTATGAGGTGTATGACTGTATTTCATATAAATGAAATCATACAGTATATAACCTTTTGAGTCTAGCTTCTTTCACTTAGCATAATGTTTCCGAGGTTCATCCACGTTGTAGCGTGTATCAGTACTTCATTCCTTTGTATGAATGAATAATATTCCATTATTCCATTATATAGCTATATCACATTTTGTTAGCCATTCATCCATTGGTGGACAATAGGGCTGTGTCCACCTTTTGGCTATTGTGAATAGTGCTGTTATGAACATGCACGTACATGTTTGAGTCTCTGTTTTCAATTCTTTTGGGTATATACTGATCCCTAGTTTTAATTGATCTCTGCTGTGCGTTTCTTACCAGCACATTTTCTGCGAGGCACCATGACAAAGAGGTGAGGTGTGAGGGCTCTGGGGCCAGGCTCTCTCCTCTGTCACTAGTTGAGCGATATTGGGCAACAGTTGACCTCTCTATGCCTCCGTTTTCCTCTCGTAAAATGCAGTCCATATCAACAGTTCCTGCCTTATAGGAGGATTGTGATAATGAAACGAATTGATAACTGTAAAGCACATAGTCTGTACTTAGTGAACGTCAGCAATCAATGTTGCCCTCTCCTTCCAGTTACTTCCCTTCTGGAATGTCCTTTTCACCCCCCTCCCACCTTTGTTTTAGGGTCTCTCATTTATTTCCTGGAGCAGCCAATGGCTGAAGTTTCTTCCTGGGCAGGGTGACTGAGCTCCTGGGCTCTCCCATTAACACAGGGAGTCTTGGGACCCTGGAGGACCAGGATCTCTGAAACAGGAACAAGCTTTAGAGGAGCTGGGCTTTGAGCGTATTCCTATCTGACCAATAGGAATCTGGATCCAAAGCTGCCTTCTTTCTCCTTTCCATAGACCTCCTGGTTCTATGGCCGAGGTATATCCCCAGATCCCATATGACTATCTTCTCTCTAGGGGAGATGCCCTTGCTCAAAGCTGCCAGTAGACTCATAATTTTTCCCCTTTTTGTCATATTCCTGCTCAAGACTTCCAAAGGCTCCTTATTGCCTATTACACTAAGACAACCCCTCTACAGCCCTAGAAAGTAGGTGGCTCTCTCCTCATTTTATTTCTGTGTGTTTGCTTGCAAAGGGAGTTTCCTCTGTTTTTTATGGATGAGGAATCTTAGACTCAGAGGCATAAGATAATTGCCAGTGTCCCCAGTAAGTAAATTACAGAGCTCAGATTTGAACACGCTAGCCAGACCCAGGAGCACCTGCTCTTTCTAGTCTGCACCCTGCCACCCACTCTGGCCTCCTATGCCAAATCCAGGTGATTTTTCCTTGGCCTGGTTTCATCTCATCTGTAGTGAAGCCAGCGAAGTCTCTTTGTGCCTTGAGCACCTGCCAGGCTCGTGCGAGCCCCAGACCTTAGCTCCAGCTGTTCTGTTTGTCTGGAACACCATCCCACGTCCCGCCTATTCCAGTCCGGCCACCTGGCAGGCCTCATTCAAACCCCTCTTCCTTCACTAATGTGCCCCACTGAGCTTTTCAATCAAGGTGTTCATCTTCATTGTTTGAATCTCCTGTCATTCTTTTTTTTCAATTTTTATTTTAACTAATTTACTTATTTAAAATTTTTTATTAAATTATAATTCACATACAATATTATATTAGTTTCAGGTGTACAACGCAGTGATTCAATACTTTTATACATTACGAAAGGATCACCATAATAAGTCTAGTTACAATCTGTCACCATACAAAGTTATGACAGTACTATTGACTATCATTCTTAAAGTTGCTGTCCTCGGGGCCTCAGCTAGCATACCTATTGCTTCTATGTGAATTACAAGAAGGCATTCATTCCCTCCAGGCTGATCAATTGCAAAAAGATGGTCCGAGTCGCCCTCTTGGCTGAGCACTTTTGTGCAGGGGGAAGTCTGTACAGCCAAACTCCGCCAACTTGCCTATCTGACAGTTTCAAAAATAATTGTCTTCAATTATTTTTGTAAAACATTCCTAAGTCATATAGATTGTAAGAACTCCATGTTCATTCATTGTCTCCCCCAATTAGATTTCAAGCTTCTTGAGGGCAGGAACCACAACTTATCCTTCAGTTTTCCCCACTGTGCTCAGCTCAGAGCCAGCTGTGTAGTTGGTGCTAAGACCTCAGTGTCAGGCTAATGAAGTGACTTAGAGAAAGTGTAGTACCAGCCCTTGGCTCTGAAGGGACCTAGCAAAACTCTTGTGGGTAAGATTTGACTGACATCCACAGGTGACCTCAGGAACTCTGTCCCATTCCAGCCATACCGGCCACTTCATTTTGGAACACACCCTGCACCGCTTTTCCTTCAGGCTACTTCTTCTCTAGAAAGCTGGCTCCTTCCTTGTTCTCTCAGCCAAATTTTCAGCTTTGTCAGCTCAAATGCCGCTTCCTCAGGGACGCCTTCTTCTCCAGAAGCCTCTATCAGAGTCAGTATTTCCCTCCTACAATTCCCTAGGTGGTTGCTCCCTTCTCATCCACCATTCCTGGCTCTTAAAAGTGTTTCTTTAAATTCAGCTCAAGTTTTCATCTCTGACATCTGTTTGCATCAGGGAGGCGTATCCCAAAATACATTGGGCCTTCGTCTCCCATTCTGGACTAGGTTCTTTGAGGACAGGGTGGTGCCCCGCACACAGTAGGCCCTCTCCTAATGGCTGTTGCATCAGTGTCCACCAGGGTCCCCAGTCACCCACATTTTCCAGTAATGTATCTTTATTCATTGCAGCAGAAGCATTTGCATCTTCTATGAGCGTTACCTGACACTTGTTTAACACTTTCCCCAAGCTTTTTCTCACCTCTTCTCTGGTTTTGTTTTCACAACTTGTAGGATATGAGAAAAGAAATGATTATATCCATTTCACTCATGAGGCACCTTAAGTCCAGGAGGCAGACATCTTATCTCACTGTCTGCTGACAGGGGCACAGCTGTCACTCACTGTGGTGTCCCGAGCTCTATAGACTACTGGGGTATGTTGATGGTTTGGCTCTAGTTTCATCCTCTTAACTCTTACCTGAAGTTAACTATTCACTGTCTTTGGACTTCCTACTGAGTCTGAGCCCTGAGGCCAAGAGGTTGACTTGGGTGTGAGGGTTGAGTATCCTTGTCAACCCTAAAATCGTATGAGCACAACTCACTGCATTCATATGTCAGAATCCCGCATCCCGGGCCCTTAAAGGAATTGTTCTTTTCTCTCATTGACTCTGCGTGCTACCGTTCTATTTGAGCGTCTCTTTCAGGGGTCTATAAGGTACCCTCTATGTATTTAGAACTGTTTGGCAAATATCTTGGCATAGAAAGTGGGTCTCTGCCTTGGCTGATGTTAGATTCACCTGGGGAACTTTTAGAACTACCAATGCTCCATACCTTTATGAGCTTTCCCAGGTGACTCTGATTGGCAGCCAACGTTGGGAGTGGTTCTCAATGCTGATGGCAGAGCGGAACCACCTGTGGCTTTTAGAAATCTGATGGCCGGGACTCATAGTCAGACACCCTGATTTAATTGGTCTGGGGCTGGGAATCATTGACAGGCCTCCTGGACCTTGAGTCCATGGAAAGAATAGAACTAAATGATGACAGTCTCAATGGGAAGAGCCCTTCCATTCTAGCACCAGCTAAGGGCAAGTTCACCTGATGCTTCTCTAGTATCAGCTTTTGCTGTAACTTTCTGGCTTTGATCCTCACCAAATGTGTGATCTTGGGTAAGTATCTTTACCTTTCTGATTAACTACATGTAAAATAAAGCCAAGACCTGCTTGGCAGAACTGTTATGAGCACCAATAAAAGAAAAAATTATGTAAAATATATCTAAAAGAACCCACCACTGTGCCTGGTACATACCTGGGACATGGAAGGGCCCCAACCATCTGAATTGAAAAGCGATACTGTCCTCCCTCCCACTGGAAAATTCTATGTATCAACAAACTTTTTTGAGTACCTACTATTTGCAAAGCATTATGATATGATTCCTTTCTCTTTTTCCCTCTGTGCATGGGAGGGAGAGATACAAAGATGAATGAAGAGAGAATCTCTGTCTTCAGGGAAGTTCAAATTGGCATATACAGACAGGAAAATATAGAACCGAATGAAGTTCTCTCTCTATATACAACACACATACATTTCTATATCTATATTTCTAGTAGAGACCAGAATGAAATGAATGTTAATCAGAGATAAAATCAATATGTTGTGTTAGCTCAGAGCAAGGAAGAAATAATTTTCCCTGTGCGATCAGGGAAGCGTGGGCGGCATTTGAGCTGGGTTTCTTTAAAGGCGTGTCGTATTTCCACAGATGAGGAAGAACCAGAAAGAGCTGAGGGAGGCCATGGGCCAGGAGGCTGAGATGTGAGTTTGCAAACCTCTGCTGTGAATCCATTAAGGAAGGCTTTGCCTGCCTCGCTAAGGAATTTGACCCTTTAACCTGAAAACAGCTGGGGGCCATTGGAAATCTGAGTCTTGGGAGATGTGCTCCAGTTGGAGGTTTTGGTTCACTGATCCTAGAGATGGGATGGGAACGGGCTGGAAATGTCTGGGTCAAAACGTGACTTTCATCTCTTCCTCCGCACCCTGGCCCGTGGCCAAGGCCTCAGACAGCCTATGGAGAGCAGCTCAGGACATTCCCCTGGGTCCTGCTTCCTATCTCCATTCCAGATACGGCACACAGGTTCTGTCCTCTTGCATTGTGCCTGGAATCGATTTCTCTACCCAATCGAGTTGGAGTGCTGCCCTTTTGGATTACCTGTTTAGCTTTGCGTTTTGTTCTATTCCCCGGGAAGCATCTCAGATTATTCTCCATCCACTCCCCAGTCCAGCCTAAACTTCTGACAACCTCCGATCAGGGTGGACTCAGATTCCCTTATCTGAGGGCAGAGTGTGGCTGTTTTTGTGCTCTTGGCCCTGGGTCTTTCGCTTATGCAGACTGGAGGCATGAGGACCTGTGGAATGGATATCGCTATAGTGCGTGGAGGTGACAAGGGCGGGGACGAGGGCTTGTCACAGGGCTGCAGGGTTGGGGGAGGGAGCACTGCATGGAAGAGAGACCATGAAGTCAGAACTGACAAAGCTATAATTTGCCTATGACTTTTAATTACGGACCCAGCTTATCATGCCGAATTTCTGGTCGCCTGCCTCACAGCTTGTTTTCATTTGTTCATCATAGTCTGAAGACTTGGAAACTGCAATCTGAGTAACTGGGAGTGATGACCTGGGGTGGGTTTTGGAAAGTTGGTGCCAAGCCATTATTTCAAATACTAATGCTTCTTCTATTTTAAAAAAAGGGAGATTTGTTATTCAAACTCTGGACCTGTTAATGGAAGATTTGGGGAAGGAGGAGGGGTGGGGAGTATTCTGAGACCATCCAAAAGAATTACGATGCACCGGGATCAGGGTATGATTCTGAATGGGAAGATGGGTGAGGTAACACTGGCCTCTGGGCTCCCATGGACCCACCTTACAGGTGGGCCCTCCTTGGAGAAGGTCCTTCAGACAAGGATATGGCTCCCAACTTTGCTGCTCATTGGAATCATCCGGGGATTTTTATAAAATACTCACACTGGCTACCACCCCGACATTCTGACTTCAGTGGTATGCAGTACAGCCCGGGCAATGGGATTTTTAGAACATCCCAGGAGATTCTATGTATAGCAAAGTTTGAGAACCTCTGCAGTAGGAGGTAGTAGGAATGAGCATTTGATTTACAGCGGGTCTCACACTTGAGTGTCCATCAGAATCACCTGGAAGTCTTGTTAAACCAGATGGCTGGGCCCCACCCCCAGTGTGTCAGTAGGTCTTCAATGCAGTGTGGTTTAAGACTTTGCATTTCCATCCAGTTTCCCAGTGATGCTGATAGTCAAGGCCACAGTTTGAGAACCAGTGGCTTAAAAGAGCTGGATCTGGCTGTACCACTCAGAAGCTATGTGATGCTGAGCATGTCACCCAATATTTTTTTTTTTTAAGATTTTATTATTTTTTTTTCCCCAAAGCCCCCCGGTACATAGTTTTATGTTCTTCTTTGTCGGTCCTTCTAGTTGTGGCATGTGGGATGCCGACCTCAGCGTGGTCTGATGAGAAGTGCCATATCTGCACCCAGGATTTGAACCAACGAAACACTGGGCCGCCTGCAGCACAGCGTGCGAACTTAACCACTCGGCCATGGGGCCAGCCCCTCACCCAATCTTTAAGAAGTCCAGTTTCTGCATTTATAACGTGGGACGGCAATGGTGATTACCTCATGGGTCTCTGCGGGTGAAATGAGATGATATTTGTAAGTTGCTTAGCACAGGGCTTGGCCCACAGGAAACGATGTACCCCATAGTGGATTTTATTAGTATGTTTCCTCAGTTGGGGTTTTGGCAGATCTTGATGTTCAATCCTGCTAGATGGTGAAGCATGTTAAAGTGAGTTTCTGCTCCTGGAGGTCCTATGTTCCTTTCCGGAACAGGAAAACTGGGATGCTGGCATCAACTACGAGCGCTCTGGGGTCCAGCAGGGTAAGGGCCCACCTTGGAGGTGTTGGCATCTGTTAATTGACGATCATCCATCAAACCCTTTGGCCTGATGTGGGTGGCCCTTGGCTGTGACTGAGGACTGCTTTCCTGCCCAAATTCCAGGTTACTCTCACATTCCAGACACATTTAGGGCCCTGAGTTGTGATTGTCCTGGTGTCCCCGTGGAAACTAAACTGCTGCCGAGGGAGGTGGGATGAAGCCCTAAATGGTCTTGAAAACCACAAAATGTGTCCTCGAGAGGGGGACTGGGGACCTCGACACTGCCTTCTCTTTTTTTCATGCAATTTTCCCAGAATTCTCTTCTGTATTTACCTCCCTCCCCCATTTCCCTGAGGAGGGAACTGAGGCTTGGCATGTATGGCCCCAAAAGTTCTAGTTATCCTCCCCAGGTGGAGGGGAATGCCCATGTAAGCCTGTGGCTCCGCGGGCAAAACCAGCTGGCCTGCACACACCGCAGAGCACGTGGCCCTGCTGCCCGGCCCTTCCTGAGCACCCATGGACTTCACGATGTCCAGATGTGTTTTTGTTCCTTTATGGCGTCACCAGGTCAACTCTCAGGGGCTTTTTGGTACTTTTAAAACTTCTTTTCTTTTAGAGTGGCACGAATCTAGCTAATCTTTATTACTTCCATGTGGTTTGAGGGCAAAGTGTCCCTATTTCCATGTTACAGTTTGGGCAGCCCAGTGAGTGGGGAGAAGGGACATTGAGGATTGGCCCAGAAGGTGGGACATGAGCTACTTCACTCCATCCTGAGTTCTCTTTGGCCAGAGAAAAATTCTTCCTGTGCCTAGGGACCTCAGGGGTGAGAACCTGGGTTTTCCTTTGTTCTCCCTGGAGAGACAGGGAGTGACAGGGTGAAAAGGCCAAGGGAGGTTGTCGTGTCCAAGTCATTTCTAATTAAGGACGCTGTCCCAGGGAGGGGAGTCGACTTGCCCAAAGTCACAGAGGATGCGAATAACAGAACAGAGCTTAGAAACCCAGCCTCTGCTTTCCTTCCTCACCTGTGCTCCATCCTCTCTGTCCCGACACACATCAGGCATTTACGTACCTGTGTGCTGTCTGCTGGGTATCTATTGCTCTCGCTTGATATTAATTTGATGCCCCTCTTGTGATCAATGCTAACTGCTCCCTGTAGAGGGAGGTATGGTGTGGTCCAGATAAACCCTCATAGCTAGGCCACACATATGCTCTATAGGCACCATTTATGGAAAAATCATTGCAGGTATTGTGCTAGCTGCCTCAAGTAGCTATACAGCAATTAAGCCTCACAATTTGTGGAGGCAGTTATTAGCATCCCCAATGTACAGATCAGAGAAGTAATGCAACTTGCCTAGGATCACACAGAAAGCAGGCAAGTGGCAGAGTGAAGTCTGAAGCCAGGCCTGGTTAATTTACCATCGATATTGTTCAACCATTACACCATATGGCTGCCTGCCCTTGCAGGCTAAGGAAAACTGACTCATAGAGGAAGCAGCAAGCCGCACAAAGAGAGACTGCCACCTGCCCACCCTAGACCTCTGCAAACAGATCTGGTTTGCTGGAAAAACACGATTGCTCAGAAACAGGTTCATCTGTCATCACGGCAAAGGCCATCATCTAACTAACATTGGTGCAAAAAGAGAAAACGAATCCAATTAAGTGTATTATTTCAAATTTGAAATATCTGGCTGCTTGCTTTTCTTTTTCCTCGTCAATATACCTAGTCTCTTGGCTGAAGTTTTCCACGGGTTTGAGAAATCACCCATCTGCATGGCCCCTAGCTGCCTGTGCTTTTCCCTCTTTCTGGGGACTGTGACAGAAAGGAGAGACGAAAGTTATTTTTAATTTGGCTGCCGAACGAACATCCAGGTCTTCCCTTCTAGCAGCTGAGTCTATATGTTTTCTCACCAGGGTATTAATTACCTGGCCCTGGGAACGGCCAGACGGGCTATTCCGGCGGCTCTGGCTACCCTGCTGGTTGTAATGCAATTGCTCGTGGACGCGGCAGGACTCTGAAGCATCCTCCTCCTCAATAAACTCAGACATGGGTACCGGATAACTTGTTAAACACATTTATTGATTTCTTGACAGTAACCAAACACAGTGAGTGACCATTATAAACAAGAAAAGAAAGGCATTCGTTTGTACTTTGTGAGATCCGGCTGCACCTGGAGAGAAAAGACACTCCTTTCCCAGGAATTTACAAGGCAAAGTGCATTCCTTCAAGGGAGCATCACAGGGGGGATGGCAGTTTTGAATCGCAAGAAATCTGTCGCCTGCTGTCAGGCTGAAGCTCACCTTGTATGAATGATCGAGCCATGGAGTGGAATTAAAGTTATACTTGCTTAGCAAATGCATTCCTGATTGCCACAAACTCAGTAAAAACTGGCTGCAAATGAACCAAACATGTAGATGAAGAAAAAAGTGAAATCAAAGAATGCACTCGCATGGAGCCAGGGCTTAGCCTGTAAGGAAAGAGAACAGACCCAAGCCAGAGAATGAAATGAACTCGTTAAACACATTTATTGAGCTGTTAACAATAACCAAACACAATGTATGACCTTTGGAAAACAAGAAACAGCAAATGGATCAATTCTGATCTTGGCAAATCCTACTACAGATATGTGACAAAGAGGGGAGATAATTCCATTTCTTTATAGTCTGTGGTGATAGATATATACAATGTGTATCTCTTCAATGTCTGTCCTTTTTTTTTTTCTTTTTAAATTGTTGAGTAAACGGAAGAATCATAATCTAGAAATAAGTGTCCTTGGCCAACTTTGTCCTGGTTCACCTGTGTCACCAGCACCCTCAGAAGATCCTAGGACACTATCCAAGATGATTTGATGCAAAGAACAAAGTCTGCTGGATGCTGTCGGAGTTGCGTTTGCTCCTCTCTCTCTTTTGGAAGAATTTTGTATGTACAAAGGCTGAAAGGTCTCATTGGGTAGAGTTATTAGTTCAGGAGAATGGTATCAAAATTGTTATCAGGTTAACTGGTTATTTTCTTCTAAGACCTCTTCTGAATGAGCCTTTTGTTCTGAAACGTGACTTCCCATCTTGGAGGCTGGGTGAGTTTACATGTATATAGATATGTTTGCATGTGTGTGTATGGATGTGTGAGTGCTTGTGTGTGTGTGTTTGTGTGTGTAAGAGATGTGTTCCTCTGCCATGGTTTTGCAGACACTTTTCATGTAGAAAGGGCCGATCCAAAGAGTGAATGAGGCTTGAGGGGGGGAGGGAGAGAGAAAAAAGAAGGGGACATTCTGGGTTATGTCAATTCACAGTTGTAGCATTTCACTGAGGTGGGATTCTTCTTGGCCTAGTTTCCTATTTGAGGAGCCATTCATTTACTGGAAAGAGAGAAAGGAAAAAAAACACAAACACAAAACAAGGCATCAATGAATGAATTTGCACACAGTTTGGGGGAAGGGACAGTTCTGCTTACTTGTACGTATCCCAACTACCTCCTCTCCTTCCTCAGGAACCTCTAGGCCTGAGCTCTCCAATATGGCGGTCACTAGTCATATGTGGCTCCCATAAATTTAAATTAACCAAAATTAAATTAAAAATTTAGTTGCATCATTATACTAACCACACTGCAAATGTTCAATAGCTGCATGTAGTTAGTAGCTACCTACCATGTTGGACAATGCAAATGCAGAACGTTTCCATCATCACAGAAAATTCTAGTGGGTGGCACTGCTCTTGACAGGGGTGGGGAAATGACAGCCTACAGGCCAAATCCAGCATGCTATCTGGTTTTGTAAATAAAGGTTCATTGGAACACGGCCACACCCGTTCATTTACATATTATTTATGGCTGCTTTCACACTACAATGTCAGAGTGTGGCAGAGACCGTATGGCTCACAAAACCTAAAATATTTACCATCTGGCCCTTTACAGAAAAAGTTTGCCGACCCCTGCTCTAGACTAAGCTCCTATGGATGGGGTCATATCTGTCTTCATCACCACTATATCCCTATAACCTAGCTAAGAGCCTGGCACATAGTAGGTACACAATAAATAAGTATTGACTAAAGAGAGAGATCAATGAATGAGTAGACTATTTGTCTGGTAGCTCTGGCTGGAAGGGAACAGAAAATTATAGTTTTGGCACTCTGCATGTATCTGAGAGAAGAAAAAGAAAGAAGGGATGTGGGGAAGTGGGAGCGATGAAGTGGGGGATCAAGGGACAGCAGTGGCAGCTGCTTCTAAAAGCTGCCTGGTAACATCCACAGCCCCTGTATTTGGGCAGCACATTATTGCTACAAAGGGCTTCCCCATCCAGCCTCTCATTTGCTCCTCACAAGTTGTGATGTAGAGGGTACACGGACTGTCATGACAGAAGCCAGATCCAGAGGGGTAAATGACTTCGTTGGGTTTGCATGGCTTGTGAGTGACAGAACCAGGCACAGAACTCAGGTGTCCTGACTCCTGGTCAAGGGCATCTCCATGACATGGTTCTGCCTGCATCTTCCTTCCCATTTGGAGGGTTTACTACAATGATCCACAGATACTTAGTGTGCAGAAGGGAAGAGAGAGGGCTGGGTGTGGACCAGAGGGTTACAGGAGGTGGGAGTCATCTTGCATGTCCCTTTAGTAGGAATAATAGTCACTTCTAGGGACATAGCACTGGGAAAAGATGTATTCACACACATTCCTCATTGGATCCTAATGGCCTGGCATTCAGAGTATTTGCTCACCTTCTAGGGGGAGAGGGTCCATCACACACATAACTAAGAGCTCTAACGCCTCTAGCTGTCCTGTCCTAACACATAACCTCAGGAAAATCAGCCTCTCTGGGCTCTCTGTAAAATGACAATAAAAAGGCTGTCTTGCCTGAACCAGAAGAGCTTTAAAGGTTTGATCTCTATCTCCGATATATAGGCTTTACCAGCAGAAAAGCCCCATGCAAATGGAAGGTGGTGATTTCAACTGTCATTTATAATCACGATTGCTATAATGGGAGATAATGCCAGGCTCTAAGAGCAGGCCTAAGCAGGAAGACTGAGCTCTGGCCTGGGTCCACTGTCCTCTGAGCTGCTGCACCCACCTCTATACTGAAGCTTCTGGGCTCGGTTGTTTGGACAGTCCTTCCCCTGTAAACTGAAGTTGATGTTGGTGCGGATGCAGCGGTTGTTGAGCGGCTGGACGGGCCTGAAGTTGTCACTCATGCTCAGAAAGATCTGAGATGGCTGATTCTGGCTGAGCAGGCGTAAGGAATGCATCTGAGGAGAGAGAAACAACCATGAGGTCCACCAATCCCCTTAAATGCACTTCGGAAGAAGTAAGACCATGCAGATTGTGACCGAACCAGGCTGTACTGGCTGTCTGGGAAAGACGACCCTGTTCCATGGGTTCAGCTGCGCTGGAGGCCCAGTGATGCCTCCATGCGTGGAGTGGGCCTTGTTTCTAGCTCACTAGCTCATGCATGCCTCAAGTCAGTTCCTCTCTTTCATCCTCAAATATGCCATCATCAAAGGTGGAAACCCAGCTAGGTGTTCTCCAGAGTCTCTTCTTTCTCTTACACCCCATGGTTCAATAACTCCCAATAATTCAGGGAATTATTCCCCTACATGGCTATTATCCAAACTATCGTGATTGGCCCAGGAGCCAGAGCTAAACTAAGCTGGATTAATTTGGTTCCTTTTCTGTGAATATGACGACCAGGGGCTGGACTAAAATGTTTGCAGCCGTGTTCCACCCCAGGACTGTGAAGGAAAGGAGGGGTCTCTAGCAGGAGGAAAGAATGAAGCAAATGTGTAGTAGGAAGCAGAAGACAGCAGAGAGAAAGGGCTGCTGGGGTTCAGATTCCAGTGAATTCCTGACATCAACTTCTGATTTTAAATTCCACAAGATGCTCCCATATCTTTTGAATAAGTCCTTTCCTAAGTTGAAGTTACGTGGAGGGGTTCTTATCACCAAAACAGTCCCATTCAATACAGATGGGATCAGGGACTTTGAATGTTCCAATTGTTGTCGGGTTGTGAGGACACATCCTGTAAAGAAGATTGGATTCCGTGTCCTTTGCACCTTGGCCTCTGAGTTTTTACAGACTCTCACAATCATAGAATATCAGAGCTGGAACAGACTTGTGTAATTTACCCCCTCGTTTATAAAGAGGAGTATCCATTCACAGAAGGAGGATGGCAGGCCTAGGAGTGCATAATGAGCCATTAGCAAAGCTGGCCTCCGAGGCCAGTCTCCTGGCTCCCATTCAGTTCTGAGAAATACTAGCCAGGTTTACTAGGAATCCCGGGAGATGCTCTAAAAATTTCCGCATTCAAATACATTTGTGAAATGCTACGTAGCATGTTGCTTCCTCTTGGAGACTGACATATGTATTATCATTTTCAAGGCCCCGAGAAGTCTCCCAACAATGAAATCTATTTAACTCTTTTTGAATCCAGCTTTTTCAAACATATTTGGCTGTATCATCCATTTTGCTCCTTTGTTTTTGAGCACCATGGCTGTAGAGCACACTTTGGGAACTAATGCTGCTGTCCTTTCTCACTCAAGGGTGGAATGCTTCTACAATGAGTCTGTGCTAAGCCTTTTCAATTGCAGATTCTTTAAACAAAGGTGTGATGAGTTGAATTATGTGCTCCCAAAATTCACAAGTTAAAAGTCCTAAACACCAGTACCTCAGCATGTGACCTCATTTGGAAATCGAGTCATTACAGATGTAATTAGCTAAGATGAGATTATTGGGGTGGGCCTTAAGCTAATATGACTGATTGGGGCGGGCCCTAATCCAATATGACTGATGTCCTTATAAAAAGGAGGATTTGGACAAAAAGACACAGACACAGGGTAAATGACATGTAAAGATGAGGGTAGAGTGGGGTGATGCTTCTACAAGCTGAGGAACACCAAAGATTGCCAGAAAACCACCAGAAACCAAGGGAAAGGCAGAGAACAGATTCCTCCTCACTCCCTCAAACGGAACCAACCCTGCTGACACCTTGATCTTGGATGTACAGCCTCCAGAACAGCGAGGCGATACCTTTCTGTGGTTTAAGCCACCAAGTTAGCGGTACTTTGCTAAAGCAGTCCCAGCAAACTAACACAATAGGCACTCCACAAAGTCAGCCAGGCTTCACACCATCTTCCCCATTAGCTAAAGGACCACAGAGCAGCTCACCTGCATCCTGGTTATATAGACGGGTTTGTTCATTATTATCCAACTTGCCGTCTCATAGCACGGTGGGATAGTCATCGACCCATCGTAAGTAATGAAACTAGAGGTCTCTGGATAGAGTGCCTCTATGTTAAGTCCCTGTAGTAAATATGCATCATCTAGAGAAGAAAATAAGAGATTTAAGAATTAGGTTTCTCGAGAAAGTGCTGCTATCGCTGGTAACTTTTTTTCTTTTCAGATTCCAGAAGACTGTAGCTGTCAGGATGGGCTGCAGTAACACACAGCCCCCCACAGCTCAGTCATTTTAAACAACAAAGGCTTATTTCTTGCTCACACTGTAGGTTGGCCGAGGGCTTCCTCCATGTCATTGGTGTCCACACTCTGGGATCTAGGCTCTTACAGTAGATACTATCTGGACCCTCATGAGTCACAATGATAGGAGGAAAAGCAAGAACAGTGACACATGCGTTGGCTCTTAAAGCTCCCATCCAGGAAGTGGCAAATGTCGCTTCTGCTCACATTTGGTAGCCAAAGAAGTCACATGGCCAAGGCTGCTGTTAGGGATTCAAAGAAGCACATTCCTCCCACAGGGTGGGGCACTGAATATCGGTGAACAGAAACGTGGTCTACCACAAGGATACAAGGAAGAGCCAAGTTCTTGGTTATGGTCTCTGAGACCTAGACTGCTAGCATTATATTTATTACAGTCATAATGAAATGCACAATTTAAGCCTTCAGGACCTGTTGAAACGTTGTCTGGTCATCATTCTTATTTATTAACATTGCTTAATTAAAAGAACACTAAGAAAATACTCTTAGAAAGAAAAGTATATCAGGCCAAATCTTACCATGAGATTCAACAGTTAAGCTCAACAACTAATTTCAACTTTTTGTAGATCTCCTCTTTGTCAGGCCCGTGCATGTAGCCTTCTCTCTTATACCTATTTGAGGTATTCACACTCATATATCTGTTATTATTAAATATACTTTTTCAATAATAAAAGTGACATAAGTACATATCAGACTATACGGAAAAAAGAGAAAAAGAAAATAATGACAGCCCCGATCATCTAAAATAGTTGCCATGGGCATTTTGGTGTATTTCCTTCTGATTTTTTAATTCAGTGTTTCCGTCGTATTTTTATAAAAAGTGTAATGTAGCAGAGTTTTCAAATAACAATAAATTTCAAAGGACCTTCATATACAGCTGGAACCTCATACTGACCTAGTGAGATTGGTCAGACAGATAACAACATTCTTATTGACAAGAAACTGAAGATCAGAGAGGGAGAGTAACCTGCTCAAGGTCACAGAGGTAGCGGGTGACTGCAGAGTGGGAACTCAAACCTAGCTCTCCTGACTTCCAGACCAAAGTCATTCATTCATTCAGCAAATGTTCGCTAAGCACCTCGTTGTGCTGGGCACAGGGTTAAGCTCTGGGGATAGAGCAGTGAACAAGATGGATGCAGTGCCCACCCTCATTCTGGTCGAGGAGGCAGATGACAAATGGCAGAATCAACATACATGAACTCTAATATCAGGTGGTGGTAAGTGCACCTTGGCCTAGTCTGTACCTATCTATTGATCCTGAGCATTAATGCTGCTAATCCGTTTTCCTGGGCAAAGGCCCCCTTCCTTCCTCCATAAATTGCTCACTCACGTTTCTCTGATAAGAAAGAACTATCTTTGCCAAGGGAACTTGAATTTCAGTGCTCCTTTGCTTGTCAACTGAATTAAGAACCAACCAACTGATTCAGTGGTTTGGAATGATGTAAATAAAACCACTGTTTGCCTGCTCCATCCCAAACGGGCCCTCCTGGCCTCTGACAACCCTGATGGGGTAACGGAACCTCTCCAGGGCTCTGGCCACAAAATGCCCATGAGAGAGAGAGATTGGTCAAGCTAGATTTGGAGACCAACCCTAGGAGACAGGACTTCCTTTCACTTTCCATTGAGACGTTTCTACCTTTCCACCAAAACACCAGGGAATCAGGACAAGCTCAGGAGAGACGTCGCGGTTGGAATATGGCTGGGATGGGGCTGCAGTCTGGCCTGTGGGGTCAGGTGCTTCCACGACAAAGCCTCAGTGCCCAGAGCACACACTGATACGATGGTTCTAGGGAATCAGATCCAGCGTCAACACAATAAGCTTATGTTGAGTATCCGTCATATGGCTCTGTTTCTTAAGCCCCTAATATGTGTCAGGCACTAAGCTAGGTGTAGGCGAGCAGGACGTAATTAAGTGACTGCAGCAAGGAGCCACAGAGACAGTGATATGTATCTGCACTGGGTACACTGAGAGGTTGTCAGTTCTGCCTGGGGGTGGGACTCAGGAGAAGATTAATGGAGGAGCTGACCTGAACTGCATCTTGAATGACAAGAGGTAATCAGTGTGTGGCTGGCAGTGGGGGGTGGGGCTGTCAAGGGCACTCTAGACAGTCCCGCTAGAGAAACAGCTAAGGACGCAGAGAGCGGTGCACACTCGGTGATGGCTAGAGCGTGGGCGAGATGCAGGGGGAGGGGTGCTGTGAGAAAGCAGGCTGGCGGGTCAGCACAGGCCACACCTAGGAGGTCCTTCTTTGCGCTGTTGGGAGTTTGGGCTTCATCCTGTAGGCAATGTGGAGCCACTGAAGGGTTTTAAGCAGGGAGTAGCATGATCAGATTTGCAGTTAATGATGCTTGCTCTGATGGTGGTTTGGCCTGAAGATTAACATATTGAATGAGAGAAGGAAGCATTCGGCACATCTTTATTAAAGGTCAATGTGATTTGTTTAACCAAGCTTGCACGCAGAGCATATTGGGTACTCTAGCATGCTGCTATTATTGTATTTTATTTTATCGGGAGTGGTGGGCAGGAGGGTAGGAGGGAGGCGGTGGAATGAGGGACGTTCCAGTCATGACTGGAGTAAAGAAAATGAACATTTATGTTTCTCTGAAACTATAACCAGCCTGTGTTGCATCCACATTTGAGGAAAGAGTTGGTGTGGGTGGGGAGGGGCAGGCTAGGAGCAAGAGGCAAAAGGTATGTTCCTGGGTTGAACCCACATGGCAGGGTAAGAACGTGCTTCTAAAACACTGTTTTGCTGAAATCTCAGACTCCACCCGAGTGGTCCTGCCAGGGAGTCCTCTTCGTCCACATCCCCTGCGAGATGCAACAGTCGTCAGAGAACGCGGGCAGCTTCCGCCCTCCCAAGATCCTCATTCACCACTTTGTTCTGTGCGTGAGCTTGGCTAATACTCACACTTCACCTTTGCCCTTTTTATTTCCTCACGCTGCAGAATTTGGAAGGACCCAGTGTGATGAGTGTGAGCCTAGGACCCAGACCTGAGTTTGAGGGCTGGCTCTGCTGTGTGCCATCTGTGTGATCTTGGACACGCAGGTAACTGTCTGAGCCTCATTTGTGACATCTGTAGTATGCAGATGGTTGGAGTAGGCAGTGGACTGATTGTCTGTGTCCCCCCCACACTCATATTCTGAAGTCCTCACTCGAATGTGATGGCATTTGGAAGATGATTAGGTCATGAGGGTGGAGCCCTCAGGAATGGGATTAGTGCCTTTATAAAAGCCACCCCAGAGAGCCCTCTGACTTTCTTTCTGCCATGTGAGGACACAAGAATTCCGCAACCCAGAAGAGGGTTCTCACCAGAAGCCAGCCATGCTGTCTCCCTGATCTCAGACTTTCAGCCTCTGGAACCGTGAGAAGTAAGTTTCTGCTGTTTACATGGTACTTTGTTACGGCAGCTCGAACTGACTGAATACTTGCCTCACAGAGTTGTTTGAGGAACAAATGAGATTACACTTTCCAATGTCCTGGCCCATGGGAAATACTCAGCAATGCTGGGTAGCATTGATGCCATTCCTCCCTTCCCGGAGTGTCTTTGCCCAGCTTCCCCAGGATAACCACGGCTTGACCTCCCCGAGGCCTCTTGACTCTCCCTAGCGAGGTTAGTGCCTTCCTTTTTCACCATATTTACTGAGTTAGCTTGCCAATAATTACCTACCAATTTGAACGTCTCCACTAAGCCATGAGCCTTTGGGGGAAGGGCTTCCATCTTTTATCTCTGAATCCCCAAGCCCCAGTATGGGGTCTACCATATTGGATGCTCAATAAACACTGGTTGAATGAATGAATGAAATGGTTTCTGCACAGAAGCTCCACCTGCTGGTGGTTCTGAGCAGAAACTAAGGGAGGAAGAGGCAACATCATCTGTCAGATGACGGGGAAAATTGTCTGAGGCTCGTCTGTACCATTAACTTAAATGCCTGCTGTCGGCCACCATCTCCATATATATCACACCACAGAAATCAGGGTGAAACTGAGACTGTTGACTGTCTCCTTATGGTATTCCTGTGTTTCTACACCAAACCAACCTCTACGCTTATATTTACATTGCTGAAATTGGTGTGCATTTAACACATAACATTTGTCCTCATGACTCACCACACTGCCTTATAGGAAGCCATTAAGTCAATGTTCTGTCTCTTAGGGACTGGAATTTGAGAGCCACAAGCTACCGTCACATCTTCTTTTCTCCTCATTGCTTGCTTGGTGTATTAGGCAGCACAGAGGCAGTGGAACCCAAGAAAATGATATAGGCAAACCCAATAGTTTTCAGCTCTACTGTCAAGGAACACTGCGGTGTCTCCATGGCTGACCAGGCCAGGAACTAATTATTACCCACAGGCTATCTCATCCACGCAGCAGCCAACACAAAACCATTGCTTTGTGCATGTCAGTGTTCTCCTCTGGGTTGTGGCAGACAGAAAGGAGCCTAAGAACTAGCCCACCGGAAGGTGGATTCTGCTCTCCAAATTCTCATGGCTCTATTCATTTGTAAGGATGGCAAAGATCTGCGGAGGTCAGAGCTGCTTATGAACAGAGAGATACAAATTTGGGGGTGAAGCTCAGAGGCAAATGGGGTGAATCATGCAAGCTTCTGCTTGCTTTAAGGATATCTATTCAGAGGAAGTGATGGCAGAAGTTCAAATAAATTTTCATGGATAGTTTTACAGAAAGGTTTTCTTCCTTCCTATTATCTAACTCTCTATGAATCGATTGATTGATCTATCAATCAATCAGTCCTATGAGAATATAGCTTACAGAGGGCAAAGCCCTGGACTTCAAGTCAGGAGTCTTAATTCAAGTCTAAGTTCTAATTGTGGCTTTGCCAGTGATCCACTCCTCCTTCAGGGGTAAGTTACGTAACCTCCTACTTGTGGGTCAGATTATTCTGGATAATTGCTGAAGTCATCTTCAGGTTAAAAAAAAAAAATCTATAGAACCCCAAATGTCCTTCAACATAAATAAGCTTACAGAGGCAAATTTATCTTAAGTAGGTCAAATTTCTGGTATGACATTGTAATTTTTTACATGTTGGCTATATCTTTATAGTACGAGAAGATCCCTCGGATAATCAGTAAGTGTAGAACACTTAGGCATAGTTTATAGCCCAATTTTATTCTTTTAATTGACTGTAAGAGTTGACAGCTTGGCTTCTGATTTTATGACATGCTCTTGCTGAATCTATGATTTATGTTACACTGAGTTCTTAGTCATGGACGCAACTTCTAAGTTGACTTTTTCTTTTTTTTTTAAGAGAAACACACTATAATGAAATGCCTAGGACCACACAGTTGGGGGATCTTTATCTCAGTCTGAGCATCCAACAGCCGCCTCTGGTAAACGCATTGTGTTTACTTATGTGGACCACTGATGAGATTTCACATCGCCCAGCTTCCTGCTTATGAAGTTCCCATTCAAAGAGAATGATGCCAATGAGAAAAAGGCACGGCAGTTCCCGAGATCGATACTGGACTTGCTTCTGATCAATATGGAACTATTTGGCAATTTACTCATACGGAATGACATTTCCTCTTGTAATCTGGGGCAAATTGAACCGAAGTGAAAAAAGGTAATGACTAAAGAATAAAGTAATATGATTTTTTGTTTTACACAAACAATAAATGAAAAAAGGTCCTCTGAGAATTGGATTCACGCAGGCAAGCCACTCCTTCTCTGCTCCTCGCTGACTTGAGTTACTACTTAGATTGCAACATGGGAAGTGGTGCGCTGCATTTCGCCTTCTGTGAAAACATTTCCAAAGCCGTTCCTTTGAAATGAAAGTACAAGTTCAATTAAGCATAGAGAAAGGCACTGGGAGCAATAGGCTGAAACTCCCCTGTGATATTTCACCACATTTGACACCGCGTCCCTCTGCGGAGCAGGCGCACAGAACACTTTCTGAGGAACTGAGGAGCTCACGGCAGTACAGCTTGGTCCCTCCTTGCCTACACACTCATTTTTCAGCTGGCGTGGGGGTGGGGGGCCAAAGGAAAGTTATAAACAGGCAAGACTGAAACAAATGTTTTCACGGGGTCATACTGGGTGTCAAAACACCATGTTTAAAAGCCCTCCTCCAAACCCCTCCAGTCGTGTGCTTTCATTTCCTTGGAGGAAATACGTTAAGGCATTAGCCAGATCTTTCTAAATTTGGAATCTGTGATCTTTTGGATTCTTACTGGTCTGAAGTTCTTCACTGCATTTACCGTCTATGAAATGAACGGAGTGTGTTGAAATTGGAAGAGAATGAAGCTACCAAAATGATACGCTGTCCTAGGAAGACATTGGAAGAAAGTGTTCATTTATACGTAATCTTCTAGTAATGACCCCCTCTTACCCACTTAAGAAGGCTCTTTGTGCTCCATTAGTCACTGGCTTCACCACTTGAAATTATCATAAAATCTCTTTTTAAAAAAATAACGCTAGCTCGATGAAATCAGGTGGGTACGAAAATGACAAGAATGTTACCTTTTATGTAATTGGGGCTCTATGCCTACTAATTGATTAACAGAAGGAAAATGTAGAGATTTGGCATTATTCCAATATACTACATTAGAAAAACTAAAACACTTGGGGTAAATTACCGATATCTCCTCCAGAAAATCCATTCAGAAAATCCATATTTCAATGTCATAATTTCAGTCTTGACTCTCAATCTGTCGAAGGGGAATTTAATTTTAATGAAATGGATTTTCTTTAGAAGACTTTCTAAATTCAGCCTGAAATGAATTCAGGCTGGTCGTTTCCATTGTCAGTCTGGGTTAGGGAGAGTGTTTTATAAGCCTTGCTCAGATGTATGAAATCTAAGCTTCTAAGGAAAATAGTGGAAGCCACTAGGCCATTACCACCCACTCCATGGGCTCATACACAGGACTCTGCTTCATTTGAAGTAAGCGAACTCTGTAGCCTGTGTGCCTTGTATTGGATTCACCTGGAACATAATTTTTATTTGGCACCATAGTGACCTGCCTCCCACTCTTCAGGAAGCTGGATTTGACCACCACATACCTTAGGACAATTTAGGAATACAAAATTATGCCCCTAGTTTATACCAGTCACTGCCCAGGCAATTGACTCATTATCTTGCTTAATCCTCACCTCAGCCCTTTAATATCAGTATGAAAATCTTTATCTTACTGATGAGAAAATTATTATCTCAGAGATGTTAAGAAACTTGCCTGAAGTCACACAGCAAAGGAATCGATAGAGCCAGGAGCCCAGGTCTGCTTTGCTCCATCTCTCATCACTAGAACACTCTGCCTCCATAAGTTTGGTGACCTTCACCAGCATGGTATCTGGCTTCTGAAATTCCCAGTCCTTGTGGCAAGATTCTCCCTTTTTCCTCCTTTTACAGGTTCCCTAGCGCACTGATTTTCTTAACTGGTTAAATAGAATGATTTTGCATGAGTCCTTTTTTTTGCTAGTCATCTAATCTATGCTCAAACCAAGCAAATGGACTGCGTCCCTACTGGCTGCCATCTCGTGATTTCACCCCACGCTTCCATATTCGCTCCCACCTCCCTGCGCCTCCTCAGCCAGTTAATGAGACAGACACATGGGAGCCTCTCCCAGGGTGGGATTTAAAAGATATCTTTAGAAATAATTTGCAACCCTAAGTCATGGGGATTTGAGCTGCTCTTTCAAAAGTGAGGACATGTCCGCCTCTCTTCTCTATTTATTCCCACTCACGATTTCACCCAGGTTTAAATGCCATCTGGATCCCAATGCCTTCCACATTTATATCTTCAGTTCTCTCTCCTAAAATCCAGGCTCATATACCCAACTACCTACTCCACACCTCTTCTTGGATGCCCAGTAGACATCTCAAGCTTAACACGTTTGAAATTTCTGATTCCCTTCCCACCCACAAATATGCTTCATCCACGAATATGCTTCATCCAGAGTCTTCCCCAAATCAGTTGATGGAAACATCTTCCTTCCAGGAATTCGGGCTAATAATCTTCCAGTCATCCTTGACTCCTTTCTCTCATATCACACATCTGATCTTTCAAGAAATCTCTTGGCTCTTCCTTCAAAATATACCCAATTGCTTCTCACCACCCCCCCACAGTAGTCTGGTCATGACTGACATTGTCCCAGCATTTGGATTGCTGCCATCATCTCCCAACATTTTTTGTCAGCAGATCATGTCACTCTCTGCTCAGTATCTTAGAGTGACTCCTCATTACTACAGCCTCCAGGAGAAGGACTAAGGGGGATGAGTGGACCCATCCTGAACCAGTTGCTAGCCTTCCTCTGATTACTGTGTGTACCAATAGCAACAGTGCCACTGTGTCCCTCTGGATGACACTGATTTCCACTGGGAGTCTCATGCTGAGGGACAGGCAGGAGTTGCAGAGAGCTCAGGATGTTATGAGCCTGAACTTTCAAAGTGCCCAGAAGGTCTGTGGCTAGTTTATGTCCCTTTCAAGTAGAAACAAACAAAAGCAAAAAGCAGAGAGATGGCTCTTCCAACTGAACCAAACTGGGAATTCAGAGAAAACCATGCTGACAAGTTTCACGTAATGTGAAAGTTTGAAGACCTCAGAGCTAAATTTTCCTTGTTCCTTAGAGAGGAAGCACGATAGAAAGGTAAGAGCATAAAGTCCCTGGGAGGACCTATGTTTGAATCCTTGCTCTCCCACTCTGGAAGAGTAGATCATCGTTCAGGAAATCTTTCCTCTCTCCTCAACCCCACCTCCTTGGGAGGATTTTGATGTTGGGCTTGGCCACGTCACTTGCTTTGGCCACAGGAAGTGGACAGAAGGGACAGTTTGTGAATTTCAAGCCTAGGCCTTAAGTCACATTACAGGTTCTGGTCTCTACCATGAGAAGTACTTGCCCTGGGTATCTACCTGATCCTAGAAAAATGAGAGCCACGTGCAGCTACACTGCCCTAGCTGACCTGCAGATCTGCAGCTGGAAGCAGAGCCACCTGGCTGACCCACAGATGCAGCAGTGAGAAATCAATGCTGATTGCTGAATGCTTGTGCGCTACGCAGAAGTTGCCAACTTAGCCGTTTACTAGATGTGTGTCCTTGTCAAATGACTTCACTTCTTGGAGCCTTAGTTTCCTCATCTGTAAACTGGGATAGCGATCGGACCCACTTTGTGAGTACTGGGCAAAGTGCTGTCTGTAAAGCTCTTAACACGGAGCCTGGAGTGCAGAAAGTGCTCACTTAGCATCACTTCCATACTCTGGATGCTCAGCCTATTGCAGAGTGGGTACCACATCTAAATGAGTGGGGCAAGTTGAAGCTACGCTGGGGTATAATTCTGGGTAGCAGCAGAGTGGGTGGGGTTGAGGTCAGGTGTCCTGGGTAGTGTGGCTGGGTGGCGGTGGGGGGCACTGGTTTATTTCTGTCTTACTTAGAAGCATGGATGCAGAGTACTATGATAAGTGTTCCTGAGCAGGTGGCGTTGTCTCCCTCTCGCCCGGAATTCTCGGGCTGATGCCAGCATAACCTGCTGCCTCCCGCAGAGCCTCTGGAGAGTCTTCCAGCCTCGTGTTTCCCACCCACTGGCTGTATCCTAGTGAATGACTCCTGTTTCAGAAAGTCCCCTGCTTTCCGCCAGGCCAACCTTCCGTGGGCTGGCTGCCTCAGGGAGTTTAGCAGGAGAGACCAGTGCTGGCACTTTCCTGCTGAGCAAATCAATCCCTTTCAGCCACAGTGTCCTGGGCACGTGGTGTCGAGGCTGCTTCCCTGTCTAGGGCCATCATTATCCGTGTGGTGTTTCTCCCTTTAGGTCTATGATGAAGGCGCTACCAGGCACACCTTCATTATTCGCCAAGCGTAAGAGCACAAAATACCTGTGATTAGCGGCCTAAAGCTGTTACCTCTCCCCATGAGAGGTCTCTTTGTCTTGCTTTAGTTCCCCTTCTTTTCCCTTGGCCCTGACAGATAGAGGATGAGGGAGAGAGGAGAAGGGGGTGCTCCTGTTCTCTCCTGTTAGCATTTCTAGGATTGTGTCTCTAGAGAAGGCGAAGGCATTTCTTCAAATGCATCTCCTGTGTAAACTCCTCAGCGTGGCATCAAGACCTTTCAGGATCTGGCTCCAGAACATCCTTCCCACCACTCCTTCTGCCCTTGTCACTGCTACCACAGGGGGCCATTCATTCCTCCATTAATTCAGGCTGTCACCAATGTTTACTGGGTATCCTGTGGGGCACTGAGGTGAAGAGCTGAGGAAGGCAGAGTTCCTCCCTTTGAACTCTTCATAGTCCTTTTACTGCTCTCCATGCCTTCGTACATGCTGCCTTTCTAGGCTTGAAACGGCTTCCCTCCTTCCTTCCATCTCTCTCTCTCCCCTTCCCTCCTTCCTTCTTTCCCTCTCTTTCTCTTCTCCTCTCCTTTCTTCTTTTTCTTCCATTCATCCTTCTTCTCTTTCTCCTCCTCCTTCTGCTCCCTCTCTTTCTCTTTCTTTCCCCAGCAAATAGTTATTGATCTATTCATTTGAATAGTACTTACTCTGTGCAACCTCGCTATGTATGTAATTCTAGGCAGATTTTCTGTGATCCCAAAGAGTTCTGTTCATATTGTTAACACTGCATTTGTTACGCAAATCTTTATAATACACTATGATATGACTGTAATGAGAGAGTGAGGGCCTTATGGACAGGAAACGTGTTCTTTTGATCTCCCTATCTCCCGGCACTCAAGAACCACTCAATAAATATTTGCAGAGTGACTCAGTGAACAAATGAATGAAGGTCTTGGGTTTTAACATTGCTATCCTGTTCAGCTACTGCCAAAGTGTTTCCTTCTCAGTTCCCACAGACCCGATGGGGCTGGCAGTCAGCAGGGACACCTCATTTGAAGTAGATGAAGTTCAAATTCCCCTTAGCCACAAAAGGGCCATCCACCATTGGTCCCAACAAGATCTGTCACCCTGGCTCTCCAGCCCCTCTCTGTACCAGAATCGATACCTGTTCCCGAGGGAGGCCACCTTCCTGGAGCACAGACCCACGTGGATGCCTTCATCTTCGGCAGCAACCACATCACTTAATATTAAGCAGACCAGTGCTGGGGGTGGGGGGGTGTGGGTGGGGAGGGAAGCCCCACTAATGACTTACTCTGCAGTTGGCAATCTGTTAGATTGTGTGTTGGGGCTTAATGTGTGATTTCACGGTTTTTCACGGTCTCTAAACTGCAAATTCAAGATTATTTGAAAACATTTTATTTAATTTTCATGCTTTTTTTAATCAAAAATGTTAAAAGACTAATAATCTTTTATGGGCAATCATAAAATGTGCTATTTGCACACGAGACAGAACTGCCTCCCTTTGCTGAGCAACCCATGTACGCTTAGAGAAGACTTCCTGGGAGTGCTGGTGAGGAAGGCAGGTGGCTGTGGAGACCACTTAAGGCGTCCTTCTAGGTGATGTCCTTCCAGGTGGAGTGCAATTCCCCAGTTTCATTTATCGCCCTCACCGCCCAGTACCCAACCTTCTTCATATAGGAGTGACTTGGCAGTGAGCACCTTGTGGGGAGGGCTGGGGTCTGGTCCATCTTTATATTCCAGGAGCCTTGCCTGGTGTCTGTCATGGGACAGCCATGTGGGAAATGTTTGTTGAATGCATGAAGAAATGAATGCGGGAAGGTTCTCCTTACTCTCCCTCCCGCAGTCCGAGGTGAGACCCGTGAGCATTCACTCTGTCTTTCCCGCATCACCTTTGGAGGCAGGAACTGCAGTAACAGCTAAGTTTCTCTCTTGGCGGACGATGCGCCAGGGGGATGCAGGGTGTTAGAATGTTTGCGTGCTGTTTTTTACTTTTGTGAAAATCATTATTTACCTATTGCTTGATTCAGAATCCTAGACCTAGAAGGACCTAGAAACCTAGGGGGTAACTTCTTCACTTTACAGATGATGGAACAGAGTCAAAGTGAGGAAGCTCCTTGCTCGAAGTCAGGACTGGAATGCCCCTTTCCTGCTCACTCCTGGTTCATAAATTTGCCTTGCCTGTACTGACCTCTTTCCTCTCCTGGTGTGTGCTATTTCACGTAAATTTTCCCAAATCCTGCAACCCCTGAGACTGCTGTGGATGACAGTGGCACCCTTTTTCCTCTTCCCTCTTCAACTTTGCACCGTTCTCTCTTTTCTGCTTAAAGATTCTATGGAGAAAACCCTCTGGAAACCCAAGGAAACTGGACAGAGTCCTCTGGGTCAGTGGATCACACGTGGGGATGAAAAAAGATGCCACCTGCCTCTACCTGAGAGGGAGACGCAGCGACCCGGAGAGGGAGGTCTGGTCCAGCTGAGGGCCTCTGTAAGTGCTGAGGTTGGAGCCAAACTACCTCGTGAACGCTTTTTCAATCACATAATTGGCAAAGCCCCAAATGTGGCCAGCTGACACGGTGGAGTCTGTCAGCTTGTAGAGTCCCCCAGCTCGTTACCAATCCATGGGATAACGATGACCATCATCATAATAACCATTATTGCCTTAGACAGGCGTGGATGACAAAGACACCGTTGGGACTTCTGTTTGAAAATGAGCCGCTTCTTTGCCAACCCTGACTCTCCAGAGTGACTTTCTACAGAATTAAAGGATTATGAACCTGGAAGGGGCCCTCGGAGATCCTCGGTCCTGGCTTTCTGCCTTCAGACAGGACTAACCTTTATAGAATAGTTGCTGTATAGGAAATTGAACCAAACTTACTTTTATACGTTATTCTCGTGATAGTATCTCTGTTGAGCATTCGATTAAGAAATGGGTTTGATGAATCAGAAACCTAGGGGGAAAAAGAAAATAGTGATGGCTGGGCAGTACTACCCTAGGATAAACATTGCTCCATGCATTCACTTATTCATTCATATTTACTGAGCGCCTCCCATATGCCAAACACTATGACGGCTGGACATTCAGAGATCAAATAGACAGACTCTACTCTCCAGAAACCCAGTCTAGAGAAAGAGGACAGGGAAGTAAACAAATGGTTATAATTAGTGTGAGGAGTGCTCTGAGAGAGTCACAGGTGGGATGATATTAGAGGGAGACCACCCACCTGGGGACTCTGGGGAGCTAAGGCATGAGCTGGGTCTTCAAGGATGGTGGAAGTTAACCAAGTGCTTTGGTGATAGAGTGTAGAAAAGGAGGAATGGTAACGAACAACATTACGTACAGGAATCTGTGCATGGATGGACATGGGAGAGTGAGAACTGCCGTGCTCAGGCAAGTATTTCAGTGTAGTTGGAGCCGAGAGTATGGGAGAAGGACAGAGGTGAGGCCAGAGGGGGAGGCAGGGGCTAGCTCATGTCAGGCTTTGAATATCAAGTTAGGGCATTTAAACTTTATTCTGTAGGGAGGGGGAAGCATCAAAGAGTTTTAAGCGGGGTGTAGGGAGTGACACGTTAGTAGGGAATAGTAATCTAAGTTGAGAGTGAGAGAGAAAGAATACCCAGAACAGAGGTATCAGGAGATGAAAAAAAATCTCAAATAATATAAAACCTTATTATATCACTGCTCATTATTGCATGAATCAAATATATCATAAGCCATGTCATTCAGTCAATCATCCATCCATCCATCCATGCATCCTTACATACAACAAATATTTACCAAGTGCCTATTATGGATGAAACATTGTACTAGATGTTCAGGGATCAGTTCCCATTTTATGCCTATGCTCTGAGGTCTCCAAATTCCTTCTTTAAGAGAACAAGCCAAGCTTCACGGGGCTTAAGCCAGGGGACCACCATTTGGAGACTGTGATGTGCCCCAACATAACTGTGTACACTGTTTTCTTAACAACTCCCTTTTTAGTCAGCCTTTTCCGAGGCGCCATGGTTCATCCTAGTCATTTCTCTCCTACCTCGCTCAGCTCTGCTCTGCAATTTACGCCTCAGCTGCTAATCGGATGTTGTGACACATGAACATTTTAAATCTGATTTCTTCTGAGGGTTGGAAAAATTGTAGCAGATGATTATTATTATTAGATAAGCAACAGGTAATTTTTAGTTTGGAGAAAGTGCAGACTGTTTATTTTCCCTCCATCCATCTCTCCTTCCCCACACGCTTTCCTGGGTGTGTTGTGGTGAGACACACACCAGGGGGAGATGGGTGAGTGACACTGCTCCATGGAAGCAAAAGCCCATCCCCCAAAAGGAGAAAAGTCCCCAATCAAACCCTGCTGCCCCCTGGAAGCTTCAGTGCCACGTCCAACTTCTACGTTGACATCCTCTTCAGCCATTTAAAAGGTAGCCTAAAGCTGCCTGTTTGTGCCAATGCACCCCATGAAAGGAGAGCCAATAATATTTTGTCATGGGAGGTAAGGAATCTGCCATGTCCCTTACTTGGGTGCCTTGGGCTCCTGGTAGCTGGTGAGTCTGGCCAACACTAACATTGGGACTGGACCCTTTTGAGCTGATTAAAAATAATTGAAAAAATTCCAAAGTGCACACAGATGATTTGTGGGCTCTAGTGTGTTGGCTGCGTGGGTGAGAGGATAAAATATGTACTTGGTATAAGTGAGCTTAAGTGGGAAGTTAATGGTGTGTGATTGAGCAGCAATTACAGCCAAATCTCAGTTCCCTGTGGTCACGGGAAGGCTGGGGGATTAGGAGGGAACAGAGATAAATAAATCCCACAGATAAATAGTTCTCTTATTTCAGCCAACAACCCCAACCCTTCTAGGGCTCAGCTGTTGGCCAAGGTGACATCTCCAGGACTCAGCTGACCTAGACGTGGTGCCTCTGGTTCTCTGTTCCTGCCTACCCTGCACGGAGCTAGGAGGGGGAGGCAGAAAGATGAGAAGGAGGGCAGGACTACCAGAGGTTGTGCGCCCTCCGAGGCCCAGGGCCTTCTTCATCTCATTTCTAGGTACCAGTGCCTTGCACACGGCTGGCCTGTGTCCCACATTCATTCGGTGTTTTGAGATGAGTGAATGACAAGTCACAGCTTGGATAACTCACTGTGGAGCATCTGGGAGACGATTATGTTGGATAAAGATAGAAATGCTGGCTTATTCTGAGAGCTAGCCAGAAAGCCTCAGGTTTGCTCAGGGAAAGAACGGTAGCATCCCTGGCGGCCAAACTGGCCTGGGAAGATGCAGGAGCTAGTCACCATCCTTTCACGGACCTCAGGGTCTAGGGCATAAGTTCCTCCCAGCAACCCACAGGGAAGCAGCCGGGACCTGCGGCCGTAATCTCCGTGGAGCGAGCGTTTCTGCAAGAGCTTGTGAAACACGCCAGTAGTTTGCTGTTGAGGAGGCTGACTTCCCAGCATATCAATCACTCTGTCAGCTGTAATGTGCCTGTGCTTCCAGGATGACATTCACTGACTCAGGAGCTTCAAGCAAAGTGAGGCAAAGTCAGGGGCCAAGGTTGACGCACCCATTAAGGACAGGAGTTGCTGGGCAGCCCATGTTGGCCGTCGGAGTTACTCATGGATGGCTTGGCATCAGGAAAGCCATGGGGGAGGTGAGCTCCTGGACACGCATGGCATGATATTGTGATAGATCTGCAGGCTCCACAACAATGAGTGTGGCCCAGGTTGAACGCACCAGTTGGCTGTCAATGTCATAACTGGGGCTGGTGAAGGGGATACAGGAATTTGCCCCGTGCTTGTGAGCAACATGGGGACGGTGGGGGGAGATGTTTTCAAATGTCCTTTTCTCTCTTCATCTCACTTGGGTTGTCCCAGCTCGGTTAGGAAGGCATAAAGTGCGAATAACGTCATTAGTGTTAAAGTCAAGCAAGACCTGGGGGGCTTTCCTGCACGGGCTGTTATGAATTACATGAACTTGCGGGGGATGTCAAAGATTCTCGGGACCATTTTCCTCATCTGCAAGATAGGGACACTAATGCCCAGCTCACAAGTTTATCATTAGGGTTAAATGATAAAATATACATAAAGCACATGTCTCAGTGCCTGGCATTCAGGAATCTACTGTTTATTATACCAGGTCTTTGCTGATGCCAAGAGGGGTTGGGCGGGGACCAGCGGGATCTGTGCCAGGACCAGTTTCCTTCAGGATGTCACATTAGGTTTTAAGAAGGCATGATAGCCTAAAAATATGCTTTCCCGGCCAATAGCCCCTTCCTATATTGCTAATGACAAGCTAGAGGAGTTTGGGGTTGGTGGCCAGGGGCAGCAACACATCACAAATGCCCCTGCCCAGTGTACAGCTCTGCCTGGACCACGAAGAGGCCTGACCTGACCCAGGGGAGGGAGAGGAAGTTGGGAGAAGGTGTGGAGTCTGGAGAGGGATGACTGGGCAGGGCTGGCCTGTTGCCAAGGGAGATGCTTTCAGAGAGGGAGTGGTGTCTGAGGTGCCTGTGTGCCCATTCTTTTGAGTGATGTCAACACGAGAACTGTTAAAACTCCCTAATGGCAAATGCTGGATTTCTCCTGATTATTTTCATCAGATGAAGTTCCAATCGGGCACTTCCTCTAATGGTCAGGCTGGGACTTTCCCAAAGGGCTAGCACAGTGACTGCCGACCTTTGTAACTGTCACCTGTTGCTCTTTTCTCCTAACTGGAAAGACAATTTCTTATTTTCTTTTTTCCTTTAAATTTGCAGTCTTTCTTCACTCTACATCTGTCAAAAACGTTAAAGGTAATTATTTTTTTTAACAAGTTAGAATTTACTGGGTTGGAAATTTGTCGTTGTTGACTCTTAGGAGGATGTGGAGCCTCCCTAGAGTGTCATAGATTCAGCAGGGGGATCTTGCCTTAATTCTCCCTGGGGATGCTTCCGAGGGAGAGGGAGAGACGATACTCAGAGCAATGGCAGAAAAGCTGGAGCGAGCTGCTTACTGCAGTGCCTGGAGGGAGGGACCTCTCAGAGCTCCTTTGTATCTCGTTTTCCAAGGGGCAACTGATGGACAGGGCTTAATCCAGTGTGGTGTCAGTAAGGAACCCCCTCCCCTTTTGTTGCATCCTTCTGGTCCTTCTGCATGAGGCAGGACCTGGGCCTGCCCCTGGGGCCGGCACCCTTTGTCTCACCAGAGCAGAAGCTGCCTGAATCCTCAGGCTCTGATGCTCTGAAATGGAACTCATCACTTTTGCATCTCTCTGAAAGGGATCTCATTTTTCATAAATCTCATGGATATAAAAGTCACCACCCTGCAGCTTTTCTTGGGCACGGACATCACCCTTTTTGTTATTTCTAAGATCCAACAGAGACTGTAAACTGATATTCCGATTGGAGTGGGAAATGGCAAGAAGGAAAGAATGAAGGAATGCAAGACACTTACTTTTATAAATATAGAAACTACCACCAATCCATTTGGGCTCTTTGCAGCTTCTGTGACATTTGTGTATAACTCATGGTTATAGTGGATGAGCTGCACCTGGCAGGAGGCAAAAACAATAATAAGAACAACAATCTAGCATTAAAAGGTGTGAGGCACAGCATAGCCACCCTACATAAGAGTAAACTGTAAAGTATATTATAGAACAATTGGAAAGACAATCTTGTAATAGAAGGGATTTCACGAAGATGTGTGTGTGTGTATATTTTGTACGTGTGTGTGTAAAATGCATGCACACACACACACACACACTACAAAAATACCCATACCTATTTGCAAATGTTTCCTGGTAACAATTATGCCTTTAATAGGCTTAGTGCCCATCTGGCTTTGGTTCCATCTCAGGATATTTCCCCTCAAGTGCGTGTAAAGTGAATTTCCCTTATTAGGAGCAGAACTGCCCTGTAGGGGCGGACGTGCTCTCTGGGCTGCACCACCAGCTGCCACTGGCAGCAAGTAAATCTTCCTCGTGGCCTCAGGCGAGCAGGGAATTGTCAGGTCCTGAGTCAGCCCAGTGACTCTGAGAAGAGACTGGTCAGCCTGCAAGATGCAGTGGTCCTGAGGGAGAGAGAGCGGATGGCTTAGGCTCCCAAAGCACCAGCCTGCCCAGGTCATCTGATTGTGCAGGACTTAACTTCCTCCCTGTTGAATGAAGATCTTCAATCTGCTTGTTGAGCCCCGGTGCAAGAGACAGCATAGATAGCAAAGTAGTCCTGGACCTGGGCTCCAGCAAACTAGGTTCTCCCTCTGTTACCTAATTTTTAAAACTCGTTTTTTTTTTTAATTGTGAAACATAGCATACAAGTATGTTCAAACTAATGCCCCACCAATTTTTAGCCACATGACTAGTTACTCCATCTCACTGACTCTTGATTGCTTCCTCTGAAAAATGGGTATGATTATCTCTCCTTGGAATTCATCTCAGGCTGTGGTTTTAAAGTAGACTTTGTTTTGTTTTCTTTTTTTTTGTTTTTTTTGAGGAAGATCAGCCCTGAGCTAACATCTGCTGCCAATCCTCCTTTTTTTGCTGAGGAAGGCTGGCCCAGAGTTAACATTCGTGCCCAGCTTCCTCTATTTTATGTGGGATGCCTGCCACATCATCTCTTGACAAGCGGTGCGTAAGTACACACCCGGGATCTGAACCTGCAAACCCTGGGCCACAAAGTGGAATGTGTGCACTTAACTGCTGCGCCAGACCCTAAAATAGGATTTTAAGAACAATATAGAAGTACAATTTTTGTAACAAACTAAAAGATGGAGAAATAAAAAAACTGTGATAGCCGCCCCCACCTCTGTCTATTCTCAGCAATATGACTGTTAACAGTTTAGTATATATCCTTCCAGATATTGTTTTGTGCTTATAAGTCACTCACACATGGACATATAGGGTTTGAAAAACAATGGATGGATAAATTCCTAGAAACATACAACCTATCAAGACTGAATCAAGAAGAAACAGAAACCTGAACAGATGAATACAAATGAGGAGATTGAAGCAGTAATCAAAAATCTCCCAACAAAGAAAAGCCCTGGGCCAGATGGCTTCGTGGGTGAATTCTACCAATCACTCAAAGAAGAATTCAGACTGATCCTTCTTCAACTCTTCCAGAAATAGAAGTAGAGAGAATACTTTCAAACCCATGTTATAAGGCCAGCATCATCCTGATACCAAAGCCAGACAAAGACACTTCAAGAAAAGAAAACTACAGGCCGATATCCCTAATGAACAGAGATGCAAAAATTTTCAATAAAATACTAGCAAACCAAATTCAACAGCACATTAAAAGGATTATACACCATGATCAAGGAAGATTTATTCCTGGATGCGAGGATGGATCAACATATGCAAATCATACCACATTAACAGAACGAAAAATAAAAACCACATGGCCATCTCAATAGATTCAGAAAGAGCATTTGACAAAATCCGCCATCCATTTGTGATATAAACTCTCAACAAAACGGGTATAGAAGAAGCTTACCTCAACACAAAAAGGATATACGTGAAAAGCCCACAGCTAACATCATAATCAATGGGGAAAGACTGAAAACTTTTCTTTTAAGATCCAGTACAAGGTGAGGATGCCTACCTTTGTTAAATCTATTCAATGTATTTCTAGAAGTCCTAGGCAGAGCAATCAGATAAGAAAAAAGAAAAAAGGCATCCAAATCAGAAAGGAGGAAGCAAGATTATCTCTGTTTGGAGATGAGATGATCATATACATAGACACACTAAAGACTCAACCACAAGAAAAAACTATTAGCACTAATAAATGAATTCAGGAAAGTTACAGGCTATCAATTCAGTATGTAAAAATTGCTGGCATTTCTATACACTAACATTGAACTATCTGAAAAGGAAATTAAGGAAACAATCCCATTTACACTAACAACAAAAAGAATAAAATACTTAAGAATAAGCTTAACCAAACAAGTAAAAGACTTGTACACTGAAAACTATAAAACATTGATGAAGGAAATTAGAGAAGACATAGATAAACTGAAAGACATCCTGTGTTCCTGCGTTGAAGGAATTAATATTGTTAAAATGTCCATACTACTAAAAGTGGTCGACACGGGGCTGGCCCCGTGGTGGAGTGGTTAAGTTCGTGTGTTCCGATTCGGCAGCCCAGGGATTCTCCGGTTTGGATTCTGGGCGTGGACATGGCACCACTCGTCATGCCATGTTGAGGCAGCATCCAACGTGCCACAACTAGAGGGACCCACAACTAAAATATACAACTATGTACTGGGGGAATTGGGAGAGAAAAAGCAATAAAAGTGGTCTACAGATTCAATGGAATCCCTATCAAAATTCCAATGGCATTCTTTGCAGAAGCAGAAAAAACAATCCTAAAATTCACATGGAGCCACAAAAGATCCCAAATAATCAAAGCATTCTTGAGCAAGAACAACAAAACTAGAGGCATCACATTTCCTGTGTCCAAAATATATTTCAAAGCTATAGTAATCAAAACAGTAGGGCACTGGCATAAAAACATATATATATAGACCAATGGAACAGAATAGAGGGCCCAGAAATAAATTCATACACTTATGGTCAACTGATCTTTGACAAGGGTGCCAAGAATACACACTGGGGAAAGGAGAGCCTCTTCGATTAATGATGTTGGGAAAACTGGATATCCCATGCAGAAGAATGAAATTGGACCCCGATCTCGCGCCATATAAAAAATCAACTCAAAATGAATTAAAGATTTATGTGTAAGACCCAAAACTGTAAAACTACTAGAAGAAAACATAGGGAACAGTTTCTTGACATTGGTCTTGGCAACAATTGTTTGGTCATGACATCAAAAAGCATAGGCAACGAAAGTGAAAATAGACAAGCGGGATTGTATCAAACTAAAATACTTCTGCACAGCAATGGAAACAATCAAAACAGTAAAAAGGTAACCTATAGAATGGGAGAAAATATCTGTAAACCGTATATGTGATAAGGGGTTAATATCCAAAATATATAAGGAACTCCTACAACTCAATAGCAAAAAACCAAATAACCTTATTAAAAAATGGGCAAAGGACTTGAATTGACATTTCTCAAAAGAAGATACAGAAATGGCCAACTGGTACATGACAAGGTGCTCAACATCACCAATCATCAGGGAAACGCAAATCAAAACCACAATGAGATATCACCTTGCACTGTTAAATGGCTGTTATGAAAAAGACAAGAGAGAAGTGTTGGCAAGGATGTGAAGAGAAAGGAGCCCTTGCGCACTGTTGGTGGGAATGTACACTGCTACAGCCATTATGGAAAACAGCATACAGCTTCCTCAGAGAGTTAAAAATATAACTACTATATGACCTAGCAATCCCTTTCTGGGTATATGTCCAAAGGAAACGAAATCTGGATCTCAAAGAGCTATCTGCACTCCCGTGTTCACTGCGGCATTATTCTCAATAGCCAAGACATGGAAACGACCTAAGTTTCCATTGATGGATGAATGGATAATGAACATGTGGTATATACATACACAATGGAATAGTATTCAGCCGTGAAAAATAAAGGAAATCCTGCTACTTGTGACAACATAGATGAACCAGTAGGACATTATGCTAAGTGAAATAAGCCAGACATAGAAAGGCAAATACTGTATGATCTCACTTATATGTAGAATCCAAAATAAACTCATAGAAGCAGAGAATAGAATGGTGGTTGTCAGGGGTTCCGGGGTGGGGAAAATGAGATGTTGGTCAAAGTGTACAAAGTCTCAGTTATATGAGATGAACGAGTTCTGGAGCTCTAATGCACAGCATAGTGATGATAGTTAACAATGCTGTATTGTATACTTGAAACTTGCTAAAAAGTATAGATCATAAATCAAATCTTCTTAACACACACACACAATAGTAACTATGTAGAGGTGACGGATATGTTATTTAGTTTGATTGTGGTGAACTTTTCACAGTGTACACATATATCAAAACATCAAGTTGTACACCTTAAATACATACAATTTTTATATGCCAAGGGTATCTCAGTAAAGTTGTTAAAAATAGAAAACACAACAGAAACGGAATGTATAATTATGCTTCAGAACTTGAGGTTTTAAATTTAAAAATAGTTTGTGGCTATCTTTCTAAGTCAATGTGTATCGATCTACCTGTCTTTCTAACAGCTGTGGAATTCTCTGTTGCATGAATGCCTCGTAACATATTAAACCATCCTCTCACTAGCTTTTGGGTTGTTTCCATTTTTTTGTCTCTTATAAACAATGTCACAGCAAGCCCAGCATATATCTTTCTGTAATGGCGTGAGCACTTTCCACAGGCTGATTTGAGAATCTAATAAGAGAGTGCATGTAAAAGTGATTTGTGACTCTGAAAGCATAAGAGAGTGTTTATTATTACCAATATCCTGTATTACACTAAAAAAAGGAAGGGAAGTTTTAGAAGTCGGGAAAGTCAATGATCAAAAAAACGTGCTTTCCCTTGATCTTTGAAAAAAAACATTTCTAACACAGTGGTTTGTAACCTTCACTGTGCATCCAAATCACCTGGGTGCTTTTAAAACCCACCTATGCCTGGCCCCCCCCAGTCCTGATTGAATTGACTTAGGGTGGGAAGAGGGCACTGGTATTTGCTAAAAGCTCTCCAGCTAGAGAGTAGCTGGAATGGAGAACTTGTGCAACATAATCAATGAACATCAACACCCCATCAGTGCCTGCGCAGACGGATGGTACCTTGGATCAGAGAACACCCTGAATAAGTGGAGTCAGCAGAGCTTCTCATGGAGGGAGCACACAGTATTGCTGCTCTTGAAATATCCTATTTGTTTATCGCTTTTTCACTTCTTGTGAGTTTTTCCAATGGTGGCAGATGGTTATGCAGCAGCTACTCTGCCATCAGAAGGGCGACCACAGGCAGGGGCTGGTGAATCTGCTCTGCCTGTGCAGGACTCAGGCCAGGCAGGTTCATCAGGCCTGTGCTCATCAGTTGCCTCCCTCCCTTTCTCCCGCCCACACACAGAGCCAGGACTTTCTGCAGGTGCAGAAGTGTCGCCATGTGGAAGAACCAGGAGCTGTGGGGGACCTGCCGCACCTCCCTTCAATGTTGAGTAAGCTTCTTAATGAGAATCAAAACACATCTTGCCATCTGCTAAGATCTTCCTACCAGGTGACTTACGAAAACCACCTGGGGATGCGCCAGTGCTTCAAGGCATGCCTCGAAATTTCAGCATCTTCTGGGAACTAGGCCTTGGAGAGCAGGGAAGTGGAAGGCAATCCAGTGGAGTGATCCTCCTCTCCAACTTACAAGACTGAAAAAGGCAGGAAGAGTCTCCTGGGCGGGATTCTACAGGGGCCAGGGGCCGTGAGAAGGAGGCTGGCAAGGATGGGGTGAGGTTGTGCTCTGCTCTAAGCTCACGTTAACACATTTAGAATTTTGATCTGAAGTCTCGCCTCCTCTTTGTTCCGTGGTAAGTCGGCTAGGATTCTGAGATCGTGAGCTTTGGTTTCTATTAGGAGTTGTTGATAGACTGCCTCTTTTATTAGGGTGGACCAAATGAAGTTGACTCTTTGATCTACAGAAACGGTGATTTTAGAGAGTTAACATGATCTTAAAATAAAGCTATTTTGAATCTAGCATTTCTCCCCCCCTCCACAAATTAGATATTAAACGGATGACATAGTGCTTTGCTACTCAATGTGCAGTGTGGGGACCAGCAACAGCCAGAGCATCTGGGAGCTTGTTAGAAATGCAGAATCTTGAGCCCCACCCTAGACCTTCTGCATCAAGATCTGCATTTTCACAAATCCCCAGTGATTCGAATGCACATTAGTAGTAGCTGAGAATACTGGTTTAGCAGATACTGTTGGCTGGTTGGCAGAGCCCTATAGGGTCTGGCTGTTCACCGCTCCTCTGCTTCAGTTTGGCTGGGTGAAGGGGTACATACGTCATATATGTTGGAGGATGGGCTGAGTATAGACCATAGGAGACCCAGAATAAGAGCTATGGAAGAGTTCTGAGCAGGGATGAGCTCATCAGCATGGACTGTCAGAGGGCAGATTAGAGCAGGAGAGACTGGAGGTACAGAGGTTGTAATTGCAGGTGGTAGCTATTAAGGCAGAGAATGTTCCATAGGACTTTGCAGTTTAAAGAATGTGCATATGTGTGTGGTGAGTGGGCACCAAGCCATCCCCTGGGCCTCAGAACAGTCAGCATCACCAGAGGAGCCCAGGAGGCAGCTTGGCAGTGGCCAGGCTTCTTGTTCCCACTTGTCAGAACACAATTTTGGCATCAAAAGCAAGAGGGGAAGATGCCTGGGGCCTGCACTGCTTCATGCACCAACAGTAGGGCTTACTTGTGAAAAAGCGCTGCTTCCCTTCCACCTCCCCCCAAGGTCCTCTCAGTGACAATTACAGTTCCCGCAGCCATTGCCCCTGTTCTTCCCCAGCCAGGCCTAGTGGGGCCAATCTGATACCCACTAACCACTCACAATGTGCACAGGTGCGGGTGGGTCTGGGGGAAGGGGTCTGCTGCTCACCCTGCTGTTCATTTGGGCTTAGGGAGCAGCCATGGGAGATCCTATCCCACTAGGGAGAGAGTGTCAGATTGGCAGGTGGGTTCTGAAGGTGATGCCTGTAGATTACTTCTTGCCAGTTATGGGTAACATTTTAAAATCCCAATCCTACAAAGTCGGAATTTTGAATAATTTGGATGAGTACTAAGCTGTGGTTTAATTACTACTTAGTTAATGAGCCTCAACTTTGAGGTTTATTCAAGGTCATCAGGGTGTCTGACATGAAATAGGCGATCAACAAGTGAATGTTTGACCTTCTGAGCAAGTGCACGAGGCAACGACGGCTGCAGGGACAATGTTGAAACTGCTTACAAGAGCAAACTCTTTAGGGGCTCATGATGACATGCTAATTAAACACCAAGTTTAGCTATTCATTAAAGAGACGCCCCTAGGGCTTCTGCTGGCTTAGTTGGAATTACCATGTGAAAGAGCTAAACCTGGATTACTGGAAATTATTTTATAATCTCTACTTTTTTATTAATTTAGATGGGTGTCCTCCTAGAGAAGCTTTCTGGAAATTCAAGCCTGAGAAATAGCTGTCTTAGAGGAAGAAATCAGATCTTTTGGTCTTTCGATGATGCTCAGATACGGTGGACGCCATGATTCAGTGCATTCTCTGTACTTAAGTGCTCTGTGACCTGATGTAACTTTAGTACTAGCTTGAAACTTGTGTTCTCATCCTAGAACATTGTGCCTCCCCTCAATCCTTTACAAGGATCTGGAATTTGTTTGTTCAAAAAGTCTCTGAGAGCAACTATGTGCCGAGGCCGGCTGGAACAAGACTGGTAAGTGCTTGACCTCTTAGAGATAATTTCAGATGGTAGTAAGTGCTTTGAAGGAAATAAAACAAAGTTTTGGCTTGCAAAGCGAATGACAGCAGTGGAAAAATTTGGGGGGGCATGCAAGAGTGGGAACAATGTCAGGTAGTGTCATTGGTGGAGGCCTCTCTGCAGAGGTGACGTTCGAGCTGAGTTCTGAGGATGAAGAGGAGCCAGGCAGGGGAAGATGGGAGGGAGGTGCATGGCTGGTAGAGAGCGCAGCCAATGCAGAGAGCCTGAGGTGGGGATAAATGGCTGAGTACGCTGGGGAAGGGTGAAGGTGGCTCAAGATGGGACCAGCTCATGCAGGGCTTTGCGGACCGTGGGGAGGAGCTTTGATTTTATTCCAAGCGCAACGGATAGTGATTAGTTTTAAGGAAGAAATCAATTGATCTGATGTGCATTTTTGAAAGCTCCCTCTGGTCACTGTTGGAGGGCAAAGTGGAGATAGAGGAGGCCGTGCCTACCCCTCTTTACCTTACAACTCAGCTCTGGCCTCATCTTCCTCAGGACGCCTTCCATGAACCAGTGACACTGAGCACCAAGTGCAGCTCCTCCCTGCTCCACGCACTCTCGTCCAGAGGGAACGTTGAAAATATTTTACCAGGAGGGCGTGAGTACTGAGAGTTCAGAACAGACGTAAGCCATAGACAACCGGTACAGTCACAGGGTGCTGAATATTGTTGTCGACGTCAGTCATCATCATCATTTGTTGATGATCATCACTAACATTTGTTGTGTACTTCTTTGTGCCAGAGACAACGCCAGCAGTAACATCGTGTCATTTAATTCTCACAAAATTCCATGAGTTAGTGCCATTATCTCTATTTGAATCATGGGGACACCAGGCCACCAAGAGATTATTTGCTCAAGAAAGCGCTCAGAGTTGAGATTGTGCCTAGTTCCTATGACTAGAGAGTTCACACTCATGCGCCATGCTATTTTGAAACTCTTCTCTTTGTGTCTGTCTCTACTTTTGAATAAACATCTCAAGAGCAGGGATATCCATCAACATATCCCTCGTGCCTGTCATGGGCCTTGGCTTGGAGGAGATGTTGGCAAGTGTTTGCTGAATGAATCCCTGTTCTGCATCTCATAGAGTCTTCATCCTGGAAGGGGCCTTATAGAAAACCCAGGCCAGTCGCTTATTTTACAAATGAAGAAACTGAGATCAGAGAGGGGCTATGTCTTGCCCAAGATAATATAGTCATTCATCCATCCATTCATTCAACAAGAGTTCAGTGAGCAGCTACTAAGTAAAGGAGAGTGGTCTGAGTTGAAGTCAAACAGGGAGGCAGGACTAGACCACGGAGAGCCTGGCAGGCCAGGGTAGGGGGTTTTCATTCCACTCTAAGGGAGATGGACAGTCGTGTTTATGCCTAGAATTCTCTTACGACTGAAGGCAAAGCTTGTTTTGTGCCCTAGAATTGAAGTGAGGGGCCTGAAAAACATTGACGTTGGTGACAAGAAACTCAGCTTTCAACTAATAGGTAAGTACTCATTTTTACTAAATGAGCAGACTGGCTGCAAGCAAGCTTCCCAGTCGACAGCAAGCTGCCCTTGTCATCGGTTAGGCTGGGAGCCATCTCTGGTGTCAAAGTCTCACACAGAGTTTTCCCTTCGTAGCCGGGAGGTGACTCCCCAGGACGTGCCAGGCTGCTCCTGGCTTACCCCTCACGCCTCAGCAGAGCGACCAGCTGTGTTTTCAGACCCTGATGTATACACCTTAGTTCGTCTTTCTCAGCGTGATGCTCCATTAGCAGAAGCCCCTTAGTGAACTCAGGAAACAGCAGCGTTGTAATGGGAGACCACACACAGCATTCAGTGTGATACCACCACCGCCTTACTCACCCCTGCTTCAACCGCTCAGTGACTTCCCATTGCCTTTAAGACAAAGACCCGAATCTGAGCACAAGCCTGATTTTTCCATCTGCGTCTCCTTGTTCTGTGTGCTCTGGCCACAGTGACCTTCTTTCAGTTTTCCTCACGCCCCGTGCTTCCTCCTTCCTTAGAGCCTGTGCACACACTGGTCCTTCTGCTTAGAGCGCCTTCCTCTCCCCTCTGTGCCTGACTCTTCTTTATGAATTCCTTTAGATCTGAGCTCAAGGGTCAGCTCTTGAGAGAGATCCCCATAACCCACGCTCACGGCATCCTGTGGCTTTCCTCTTTGAAACACACATCACAGTTTCATTTAACATTTCTTATGTGATTGATTAATGCCCATCACTTTCACCAGACTTTAAGCTGCATCCAGGCAAAGACTGTATCTGATTGGTTCTTGTGATGGACCCAATGCCCAGCACAGTACCTGGCACATATTAGCAGTAGCAAGGTAGAAATAATTATTAAATGAATGAATGAGGCCGTGCAGGCTGGCGATAAGACAACAAAATATGTTGTCTTGAGGATCAGGGAGAGCAAGGCACTTGGCTGAGCTGGTAAAGGAACAGCCTGGAATCCTAAAGACTATCTCTAATGGGAACTCAGAAACCAAGTCTCACGCTGGGCTATGCGGACTGCGAAGCCTGGCTTCACTGCTGGTACCCTTCAGCAAGGCAGGCCTCTCGTCTATGAACAGAGATAATAACACTAGCTACTTCGTAGAATGGTGGGGACGATTTTATGAGACAGGATCCATAAAGCATTTAGTGCAGGGCCTGGCATGCAGTCAGCACTCCGTAATTAGCTATTACTACTGTTGTTGTTACCCTATAATTATTATAAAACAATAGATAATAGAGCCTTCCGCTCCGGCAGAAATAGGGGTTCGGGGTGGGCAGCCCCCTCTTCTGGGTCCTCACTTGGAGTCTGTTGTCCCAAGGAAACTTGAGGACGGTGTACCTTGTCCACAACCTGGAGCACTTTCCGATTTATTTTGTCTCCTTCAGCCATGGATGGAGCACCCCATGTTCCAGGCACTGGATGAGGTGAGAGCTTTTAAAGAAAAATACATGCCCAGTGGCTTATACCATAGTTCTGAGGTCAGCAGACTTTTTCTGTAAAGATTCAGAGAGCAGATATTTTCAGCCATGTGGGCTCTATGGTCTCTGTCACTATTCAATTCTGCTTGTATATGAAAGCAGCTGTAGACAAAATATAAAAGGGCATGGCTGGGTTCCAATAAAACTTTATTTACAAAAACAAGCGCAGGCTGCAGTTTGCCAGCCCTGCTGGTTTAAATTTGAGAGATGAATAAAAAGTGTTAGGGGCATATATTTACCAGTGAGTGTTCTATAGAACAGGAAGAAAACACATGTTGAAAGAATCTAGTATTACCCTCTTCCTTCCCTTTAAATGAGAATGATTTCCATCGTCACAGTTCAATAGGCTTTTAAACTTTTCAAGACTTATTCAATTCAACTAAGTTTATTTCCAGTCAACACAAAAGTCCCAAGTGTCGACTCCATGCCAGACTCCAGGAATCCACAGAGAAATGCTATACATTCCATATCATTGAGGAACTCACCCGTAATGCCTCATTTGTTCCTAACATAGGCAAAGGATGAAATGAAGGCACAGAGAGGTTCGGCAACTCTTCTGAGGTCACAAAGCCAAACAGTGACCCTGGCCCACTTTGCTTTTGAGTGTCCAAACATTTTCTTTCCACAAGAAGGTAAAGAGAAAAGGAAAGGTATTTATATTTAGGGGGAGCTCACATTTCAGCAGCTGTTGCTGGAACAACAATTATAAGCTAGAACTTACTTACAGAAAGTCATTAACAAGTTTGGCTTTAAGTGTAAGAGCACACACAGCCTTCAGAGAAGAACGCCGTTTGATATTTACCAATTGTCACATTCTCACCCTAAGGTTTGGCAGTTATCACCAATCTGCCTGGTGACGGATGATTTCCTGCACTTTAAGACATGGAAGGCAATTACGGCTAAAAATAAAAAGAAGTGCCAATAATTTCATTGATAGAGCCCCCAAAATGTGGTCCAGTGATCACAGCAACCTATAAAACCAGAGTGAGCTATACAGTAGTTCGCACAAGTGTAGAGGGATCTGATGGGTGCAGGATGGTGCTGGAAAAGACAAGGCTGTGAACCTCAGGGACCTCTTCTGTCCAGGTAACCGTTGGCTGGTTGATGAGCCCCTCTGTGCCTTGGTTTCTTCATCTGTAATATGTGGATGCCTCTAAGGATCATCGTGAGAAGGAAACAAGAGAACCCACTACCAAGTCCTTGAGGAACTAGGTAGGGTATAATTAAACAAGAGGCATCAATGAGGTGGCACACACTGAGTGCCACACGGAGAAAAGGCAGTCATCAAATATTCCTTCTTTTTCTTTCCATGATGCAAAGATTGGACATACTTTCCTTCTTACTGGTTGCTAGACTTGAAATTCATTATCACAAAACAGACGAGACGCCAAGAATCTTCTGGACAGTTCTTTCCTCTGAGGTGACATGTTTCCCACATCTTTATCTAGAACTACTGACTTGGAATGTTCCCTAATGCTTTTTTTTCCTGAAACATTCTGAAATAGCCACTTCTAGAAGCCAAACTTTCCTCCTACGATCTTTTTTTCAAAGCATCTGTAGCCCTTCCACTTCTCATGAAAGAAGCATCTGAAAGGCAGAGCAGGATGCTCCCCCTGAATTGTGGTCCAGATCCTCCCGGAAGTGACCTCCAGGCAGTGGCTGCTACCTGCCAGGAGTTACAGGTGAGGTCGACAGGTACTTTCTGCACCTGGGCTGATTCTAGGTGATGCTCGGCCTCACTGACGTCCTGCCACCCAGCCTTCACTGCTCACGTCCTCCTTTTCTCTGCAGTCACCTCCTCCCATACTCCCATTACCTCAAATCATCCCAGAGAAGGGCAGGGATAATGACTGTTCATCGGCTCTGGAGTCAAACGCCCTGGGTTCAAGACCTGGGTCATGTAGTCTCTTTGAGCCTTGATTTCTTCACATGCAAAACTGTGATTACAGCAGAACCACTCAAAGTGTTCTTGGGGTGATTAAAACAGCCAAAATATGTCAATAAGCTAAAGTGCCTAAATGAGATAAAGCAGGCTTTAGACGCAGTGCCTGGCACGAAGCAAGCCCTCATTCAATGGGAGTTGCGATTATTGCTATTAGAACTGTCCGGCTGCTGGGGCTCAGATAAGGGAAATGAGATGCCTGGACGATGAAGTGACTCGTTCAATCCATAGATAACAGCAGAGCCAGGCATGAATGCTTCTAGACCATATTTCTCGAGAACAGGGTCCGTATATTATTCATTTTTGTATCTTACTTTATCTTATTGTCATCTGACTGCCAAAAAGATCCTGCCAGCCTTTTCTTTCCGTAGTTCATATTATAATAACTGTAGATGTACTGAACACATTGTTTTAAACTATCTATGCACCGCCTCTCTTAGGCTCATGATCATCCCTGTGGAAGAGCTTGTCCTTTGGGTAAAACCACGGTTCTGGTGTGTTCAGGTCATTTTTGTTAAGTGTTTATTGAATAAGTAGTTCCTGAGGCCACATAAGGAAGGTTCACTTTGTTCTAATTATTGTAGAGATGTAACGTTATTCAGTTCCTTTGATTAAGTCAAGAATTATTTTCCTTTGTTTTTCTATCCACAAAAACTACTACCCACAAAAAAGCTTTGGTCAAGGTGGTTTTATAAGTACGTTCTGTGAGACTTCTAAAGGGCAGATAGGCCAATGTCTCTTACAATCATAAATGCAAGAAGCCTAAATAAATATTAGCTAATGGAAAACAACATGGTAAAAATCATTTTTATTTTTTATTTTATATATTTTTAATATTTTATTTAATATTTTTATTTTATTATGATCAAGTAGGGTTCATATCAGGAAACAAGAGTAAGTCAACATAGTAAAAAATCTTCCAATGTAATTTAGTTGAATGAAGTAGGAAAAAGACCCACAAACACCCCCATAGGGACTAGCTATACTGAAGTCACACCTGTACCAAGTTAACACCCGTTTTAGTAGGATTATTTCTCATTTCAGTCGAAGAACATGACTTTAACAGTTGGCTCTTCTGATTTAACTGTGATGGGTAGCTGTTACAACTCTTAGACACAGTAGAAATTGTTAATAAGTTAGTTCTGTTTTATTGTCCAGGTTAAAATGAGTGCAGTTGTGAGCGGTACTTAAAAAAAAATACGCCAATACTTCAACCCCATCCCAGAAGGTTTTTGCCTGAGGTCTGATCTCTGGGAACGAACAAGGAAGGCAGCCTCCAAATGCCCACGTGATGATCTGGTCCAAAGCCTGTCCGCAGGAGGCTGCGGAATGCTCTCAAAGCCTCTTTCTCCATTGCTTGAGGCTGGCATCCACACTGCAACGCGGAGCCCAGAGCACAATGTGAAAGACATTTCAGGGGACCACGATGTACGGTTTCCGTCCCCTTATAGTTATTTGTAAATGTTATGGCCTCACCGGTTTAGATATAACTAAACTGAAGAGGTTTGTGATTTGTCAAACATCCAGGGGCAACAAGCATCAATAGGTGCCCTGCAGTAGACGCACACCCGGGATTTGACTGAGAAAGCCTTTCTCAGCTACACTGTACAGTCGGGCCTGGAATCAGCCAAGCTCAACTCACAGAGAAACAGAATAGAAACCAAATTCTCCTTTCTAATAAGAGGCAGCTGTGTGGCACTGGATTGCCTGAGGGCCTTAGACCCTCACTTTCTGCTACCCAGACTCCAAGCTCTGTTCCTTACTTGCTTAGTGACCTCAGGGAATCACCTTACTATTTTCTGCCTCAGTTTCCCGATCTGTAACAGGAGGCTAACCACTCGTGCCTTCTAGGCTTTTGGGAAGGATTTGGAAAGATAATGGACATACATCCAGTTGTATTTTCAGTATATAGCCTGATACCTGGTATATTCTAAGTACTTAAACACTTGAATGAACAAAGGCATGTATGAAAATCCTTTATAAACTGTAATGCAATATATGTATAAGGAAATACATATATTTTTCGGAAAACTGGAGTACTCAATACTCAATCTTTTTGGAACTCCAATAAATACTTCCTACAGGTATGCCAGCAGGAGCAGCTGGGGGTGGGGGTGGAAGGTTTCTTGGATGACCTCTTTAGAAGAAAAAGAAAACAACTCATCTAAAAAAGAGTGAGGCTCCTCTGGGGGCAATAAATGGAGATCACATTAGGCAAATTACAGAAGCAGAACCTGTCACTCCAGGTTCTCAGACCACAGCAAAGGGACCACCGGCTCGAGAGTAACAGCCCTCCAGTTTCTCAGATTCCAACTCTAGAAGCAGGTAATGCTACCAAGAATTTTATGACATATCACTCAGTCACATCTGCTTTCTGCAGAGGCTGAAAACACCCATCACGGAGGGAAGAAAGATTCAATGCCCACAACCACTTGCTAAGGCCCCCGCGTTCAGCTGGTGTTAATCCAGAAGAGTCCCTTTCCATGAGCACTCTAACTGACACATTAATGGAAATAGAAACACAACATCTATCAGATAAGAGGGGAGGGTTTTCTGTCCTCTTGTAAATCAAGCTGCAGAGCAATTTGGATAAAACGTTCATAAAACTAGGCTTGATTTTCTACACATTAATTGTAGAAGGTGTGATACTTAATAACTAGAAATGCAGACTTTCAAAGCCATTAAATAGACATAAACACCATCCATGATGGATTGACGCTGGGGATGAGGAGTAGGAAGAGCCCGGAGCTGGGACTCAGGAGAACTGGGTTTTAAAGGGCAGTTCTTCCTTTTAGACCTTGGGTCTTTATCTGGAAACATGGAGATCTCAAGGACAGGGTTTTGTGATTTTTCCAAAAAGTGAAAGCACATTGGTGGGAGGTATGGGCTATTGCCTCCTGAATTTCTATCAAATTCAATTAAATTACATTGAATTGAAGTCATATATTTAAATGAAACTTTCAGTAGACAGCATGTGTAAGCCTGGGGTTGCAAGTGGAATGCCAGGCAGATTGTAAAGATGAGAGAAAGGGGCTAGGAAGGGACCGAGCTCAAAGATTTGTGGCCAGGTCAGGAACGGTCTCTGGGCCTGTTGGCTGCCAGTTTGTGATCTCTGGTTGCTTCATTTGATAATGTTTAGGCCAAACCAAATCAAATCCATTCAAAACACAATACCCTAAATCTGAGAATTGACTCCTAAGCCTTCATTCATTTATTCTTTCCATAAACACTTATTTGTGTCTCCTATGCACCAAGCCCTGTGCTGGGAATGACGTGATGAAAAGAGGAAAGATATTAAAGGCAGAAGGAAGCACATGTGCAAAGGCCCTGTGGCATCATGTAGGGATGTGTAAGAAGAAAAGGCTGAAGCCCAGAAGGCAAAGGGGATGAAGGTAGGATCACGTAGGAGAAAAAAGTCAGGACCAGACCATATCCAGTCTTGGAGACCCTGGTAAGAATTTTATCTTTATCCTAAGCACAATGGAACATCATCAAAGGTTTTAAGATGAAGGAGAGGGTGTGGGTGGAGGGGTAAGGGATGGTGACAACATCAGATTTACTTTTGGCACAGACCGGTCAACCAAAAACTGTAGAGAGACGTGACTCTTTCCTACAGAACACTTTCTCAGTATGCTGGCTGACTCTTCCAGGAATCACACTGCCAACCACCTGCCAACTTTCCCCAAATCTTGCCCTTCCAGAACCTGCCCAGGCTCTCAGTGAGCCAGCATTCCAAACCCTGGACTCAGACCACCCAAATTCAGTAACATGCCTCACGCCATGGTGCCTGATGAGTTAAAGGTAATTTGAATATCTGCCTAAATCTGTTAACCATAAAAGGCACTGCAAATTATTTGGTAATTTTATTTCTTTTAAAAAAAGAAAATAAGAAAACAACATATCGATCCAGATTACAGGGAATGGGAGACCCTCAAATAGTCTTCTGAAAAATCAGGAAAAATATTCAGGAAGATTATAAAAGATGAGTAATGAGTGAAAAACAACTTTTGGCAAACACAGAAAAGTATTTGCTTATTCTAAGATATAAGAAACAGATCATTGGAAAATAAATGGCAAAAAATACAAAGAAAGCCCCAATACCTATTTGGAAAAGTACAAAAGTGATAAATCAAGAACATTTGAACAATCCAGGGATGGCCACATTGGTTCTGGCCTATTACTGCAGTTTAAAATGAAGCCAAATGCCAGAGGATAATATGACCTGTTTTCGGGGTTCGTACATGCTACATGGGAGAGAGGGAGCCACAAAGACATACCACGTTGAAGAAGAAGGAAGGGATTATGAATGCTGAATGGGTTTACTGGCCAAGTCAATATGGTCTTAGAATCCAGCCCTCCCTCTGCTCACCAGGCAGTGTTTTATAATCAGCGAGCTGTGGACAGTTGGTCTGGACAAGTCTTCATGGGGTGTGACGGTCCTATGCACTTCAGGGCCTTTAGAACCTTTGTACTCCTCCCACTAATTGCTTGTAGTATTCCCCATCATGGTGACAATCCCAAATGCCTCCCATACATTTTCAAACAACCCCTCCAGGACAAACAACTGGAGTGTATGGGGGGTGGAGTATGGATTGGTGGTTCTGCCCAGACTGAAGGGCATGGCTGGACAGCCGGGTTCCTTATCTGTAAACTGGAGGTAATGATGAGGCTCTCACATTACACATCTGTGCTATATATCTTCATGAAGGCTGCAATATCTTGGGGATCAAGAGAAAATGACCATGAGATGCAAAACCCTTGCTGCTGCTCCCCTGTGTGGTCTGATTGTCATTCAGTGAGGATTCTTTGCACTAGCCCTTTAGAGGGTATTGTTTTATAGATGGACCCTTTGATCCTGTTACTGAGGAGTGGGTCTGGGCTGACAGTGGGGAAAAGGAGACAGAAGAAGAGAAAGCTGAACTGCCCTCACTGTATGACAGGGAAGCCCAGATGGTGCCCTTGTCCCAGGCTCCCAAAATATACTCTGGGAGGGAAACAGAGACAGCGTTTTGCTGACAGCATTTGGGAACAGGCATGTGGGCAGTCTATAATAAGACTTCAACATCCATTCCAAGCGAATCTGTGTGCATGTGAGAGAACCATGGCTTTCCTTGGAAACCACTGGGCCTAAATCTCTGGGGCAGACCTCATTTTCATTCTTTCCCTCCTCTCCACTGTAAGGCAGGCTTAGCTCAATATCATGGCCCCAGGCTGTTTCCAATAGAACTGAGCCAAAGGAGAAGGTCTGAGTCTCTTGTATAGCCAGGGTCCGGGGCATTCCCAAGGGTGAGTGGGAACAGTGCGTTCACATCTACAGCAAGGTAGCACCCACTCTGTGCTAGGAACTGGGCCAGGGGTGATGATTCAAGATGGAGACCCAGTCTTGGCCTCAAGCAGTTCCCAGTCCAGGGAGGGAGAAAACCAGCTCATACACGGAGAGCTTTGTAATTTACAATGCATCTTCATGGCCATCTCCTCATTGGACCCACACAATAGCCCTGCTGTGAATTAGGCCTAGAAGAGTGGAAACTGACTTTCAGACAGGAGAAACTGAGGACCCAAAGTCGCTCAGCTGGTAAGCAGTCAATCTTAGAAATCCAGGTCTCTGATTTTCCAGCCTATTTCTCATCTCTAAACTTTTGTTCAAGCTGCTTCTTTCAACTGGTGTGTTTTCCCTACTTTTATCCACCAACTTTATCTTGCCTGACCTTCAATTAATAAAAAATTCAAAGGAGTTACCACATCCTGAGAGTTTTCCACAGGCCAGTGGGGTCCTCAATGCCCTATGGACTCATCTCACTCAATTATTGTAACCGGCAGATGTACTGGCAGAAACTGTCGTCCCCACTTAACAGATGTGGAAACTGAGGTCAGAGAGGTGGAATGACTTGCTGGAAGTCACCCAGCTAGTAAAAGGTGGAGCCTTGCGTCAAACCTGGTCTGTGGGTCACAGGAGCAGCCACTGCTCCCCGAGGATTAGCGAGATTGCCCGCCTGCTCAGGGCCTCCCTCAGCATTCTGGCCCACATTCCTTTCTCTTCCCTGGACCTCTGGGACACCAGCTCGTGTGTGAACCTGGGCAAGTCACCTTCCCTTCTTGGGACCTGGCTGAGGGCTTGAACGACCTCCAAGCCGCCTTCCAGCTCTGCCTTTCTGTGGCTCTATGTGTACTGTCCATCCTACCCCCAAGTCACATTTATCTCTTATACTCACGGTGAGCAACACCAGCACCACTAGTGAACACTATCGGGCCTGCAGTGTGAGCCTGGACTGTGCTAGCCAGTTCACGTGCATTGTCTCATGATCCTCACCAAAACCTCAAGCATGAGAACCTTATCACTACCTCCAATTTACAGCTAAGGAAACTGAGGCATAGAGCTGTTAAGTAATGTGTCCGAGTCACACAGCTACTCACGGATAGAACAAGGGCTGGTGCCTGAAGCCAAAGACAACGTGCTAACTACCAAGCTGTACGGCCCCCACGTTGGATGTGAAGGCTTTGGGACTCAGGATGGTCAATCAGACTTCGGGGCTGGCTAAAGAAGTGAATCCCTGTGGAGTGAAAGCCTCTTGCACTGCAGGATTTTACTGCGTGTCAGCTGTGGAGAAAGAGGCACAGGGGTACGTTCTCCATAATGCTCCTTCCTCATCCCCCAGCCCCCACTCCAACTGCTGGGGATCCTGCCCTCTAAGGCTGGAAGGGAGCTGGCTCGGTGCGTTGGTTGGTCGTGAGTCTCCGGTTCTCTCTTTCCCTGGTAGGAGCTACTCCGGACACACTGCTAATCCCTCCTCTGTAAGTCCCGGCCAGCGGCCAGCCTCTTAATTTTCCCAACTGCTAACGCTGTCTCCTTCTTCCCACCCCCAGGCCTGCCTGCCCTTGGTTGGCCCTCAGGGCCCTCCACAGCCTAATCCCAATAATTCCAGCCCTCTCTTGCCCACTTCTCTACAATAAACAACTACCCTTTCAGGGGCTCCTTGCTGGTCCCTGCACATGCCCCAGAGTTTCAGAGTCTGACCTCTGTCCATGTTGTTTGTCCCCACCTGGAATGGCAATTTTTTTTAGCTGTCGTTTCTGCCAGTTGGAAGCCCCTCCTAATCACCATTTCCTCCGTGCTGGCTTTCTGGATTTCCCCATCTAAATTTGTTCTCTTCCTCCTTTTGAATTCTCGTAGCACTAAAATGTAGATCTTAGTCTGCTTTAAATGATAACTTTTGTGACTTGTAGCCTCTGAGTAGTGGAAAGAGGTAGAAATCTGACGCTCATCCTGGCACTAACTCTGGCCTTAGGGTCAGCAAGTTAACGTCTCTCTCAACTTGAGTTTCTCATTTCTCCAGCTGTCCAACTTATTAGCAAAGGATTATATAAATTAATGCATGTAAAATACTCAGCATGCACCAGACATGCACTAAGCACTCAAGAATCTTAATTTACCCTTCTATCCTACTTTCTTTATCACCTTTTACCCCCGAGACACATACTTACATATATACGCCACCACCACCACCACTGACATGGCTCAATGCCTAGTGTACATGGGATCACAGCAAGTGAGAGCTGTAAGGTTCATTAAGAGTCCATTGCATTGTCATTGTTGTGCATATGAGTAACTAACACCTGGGCTAGGGGGTCCGTCGCTCTCACTTGCCTTAAGTTAGTACAGCGATATAGCTAACATTTATTGGGTTCCTACTAAATTCCAGGCATTGTATGTGGTGTTTTACAAGCATTATCTTATTTGATCCTCCCAGTGAATTCCCCTTTGAGGTCAGGGAATAACCTCTTCATCATCCACATTTTGTAAAGGGGTTGGGGAGCCAAGGCTTAAAGAAGTTAAGGAGCTTGCCCAACGTCTCACTTTGCTAGTAAGTTGAAGCACTAGAATTTGAACCCCAGAGCTTAATTCCAGAGCCTGGCTCTTATCCAGAAGCCAATGTGAACATGGACGCCAGCTATCCTGCATTCTGTCCAGAGTCCTGGCCAGAGCCTTAGGAAGGGCTGCGGGAATTCAGAAAAGCTCACTTCCCGATTCCCACACCAGGGCTATTTGCCCAGCTCTGCCCAGTGCAGCTGAGCCGAACAGAAGTGAATTCCATCAGGCTAGACCGCTTGCCCTCCCATCTCCTCCCTCAATAGCTAAAATCAGCTCCCCCAAGGAAGCTGGCTGCTTCCCAGTGGGGAGGTCCAGCGAGCTCTGCAGGAGAGGAGGCCTGGAAGGGGAACTCCAGCAACGCAGGTTGTTCCAGGCATGCCCTTAGGCCTGCCCGGGAGACACTCTTCACTTTCTCTCGGGCTGACACAAAACACACGGCTCTCTTGCTCGTCATTCTGAGTTAACAGGCTTGTGGGGTTAGGGCCTGTTGAACGGGATGGGTACCAGAAAGGGCCATTCTTCGCTGTCCAGGTTCTCAGATGGAGAGCTGGGTAGAGCAGGGATGGAGCAAGCGCAGCCTCTGCTGCTCATTCTTGTTCTTCGGCATTTGGAAAGCGGGACACCTGCAGCCCCAGATGGCAGAGACGCAGGGCTACCCTGAGGCGGTTCCCTACAGCCGCCCCAACGGGCTGCGGTGAATCACTGAGTCATGGCGACGGAGACTTGTGAGCGTGCACAGGGAATTTTATACGCCAAACTTCAGCCTATCCCAAGCCACGCTGGTGATCCCGCCGCCCGAACCTCCCTCCAGATCTGCTCCTCCTGCATCCCCTCTAAGGACACCATCACCCGCCCAGCACTGCTTCTATAAACCTAGGTGCCTAGGAAGACTCTTGTGTCTTCCTTATGCCGGGGATCCCGTTAGTCACTAAGTCCTACGGATTTCGGTAATATTTCTAACAGTCCTTGCTACGGTCCCCATCCTCTTTATTCCCAGTGCCACTAACTCAGTTCAGGGCCTCTCCTCGTCTTACCTGGAGTATTTCATAACGTCCTAACTGGCCTTGCTGCTTCCAATCTTATGTCCTTCCAATCCAGCCTCTGCACGGTGGTCATGATGATGACACTATGTCTAAATGTCTCACTCCCCTGCTTAGGGAATCCTTCTGTGGCACCTTACTCTCCTTAGGGAAATGTCCAGGCTCTTTTCCATGGCCTGACAGGCTCTCTATGGCCTCCAGCTTCACCTTTCACTTTCCTGCCAAACCACACCTGCCAGTCCTGCCAAGCCACTGCAGCTTCCTGGACAGACCTGACTGTTTGCACACCTGTACCTTTGCATATGCCTTTTCCATCACCTGAAATGTCCTTCTCCCCTGTGTCCATCTGGCAAACTCTTACTCATCCTTCAAAACCCTGCTCAGTTTTCACCCTCCAAGTGGAAATGCTCATGTGTGCCTCTGTGCCACCATCATATCTACAACATACTTCTATTAAGGCCTTTACCCCACATTACAATTACTGTCCACAGGAGCATCTCCCAAGCAGAACGACAGCTGCTTGAAAGCAGGACTATGGCTTGTAGAAGTCATTGCCCTAGGATCTAGCACAGCCCCTGTCACATCATAGGCACTAAATACACTTTGTCAATATGGATGTTCCCCAAATTGATCAAGGCCATTCCTCTCACAAAGGACAACGACCACAGGGAAGAAAAACCCTCCTCTTACTTAGGAAAAAATTTACTTGACATGTCTTAAAACTGTAAAACCCTTGAACAAGCACTTTATTCTTCTTTTGCAGTTACTTTTTCTTTTCTGTTGTGTGGCTGTAGGTCTGAATAAGTTGCCTGAGTTTATTCATTTTCCAAACTCTGATCGTTAACTTGCGGGGGAGGGCTGGGGTGGGGAGGTGCAATGAAACAACAACCAATATATTGTAGCTTTTTTCTTTCCCAGAGACATATATAGAGCAGCCTCTGAAGAAGTATTAATATTGGGAAAGATGCTATTATCTGCATTTTATTAATTAATCCATACATCTACTTGTCATTCTTCCTTTTCTATGGCCTTCCTCACAGCAGTGGTACACACTTCTGCTGTTGGTAAATTGGCACAATAAATCTGGGGGCCCACCTCTATTTCCAGAAGTTCACTTAACACTTTATCACACGGTTGTGGTCTCGGGATTGAAGTCAGTTAAAAAGATTAATACCATTTAATACCACCCAGAAGGAAGACGCCAGAAATCTGTTTAAAGTCTCGTTATTCATGTCTTCATTTCCTTTGTGCGTGTATTGTGATAAGCATAACCATCCTTTTTAGGCTGCTGCTATTAACTACTTAAAATGATTAAGGTAACTAGTTATTTCCTGTAAGGAAATTGCTCTGCTGTCATTAACATGGAATTAACACGGCTTCTGTTTCATCTTTACCACACAGCCTTTTGCCCCCCAGTTGCCTTAAATAAACAGAGAACCATGTCAAGGAGGCTGCGTGCTCCTTCATAAAAGATTAGCTCCGAAGAGGCAAGAAGGTAAGAAAGCAGAGCTTGCAGACGACACTGGAATGGAGACAGCTACCGGGAGGGCAGACTGAGCTTCCTTCTGTGTTGTAGGCACAGTCTCCCTGACCTGCCATGGGGTTTGCGGGAGTATAATTGACATAACTAGCATAATTATCATTATTCCCCTGTGGTCTGAGCAATGTGAATGGGATCCACGACTCTTTAAATCTCCCAATACTCCGGACGAGTGGTTCTAAAATTTTTCTCACTCAGACAGAAGCATGACATTCATGTGAGAGACACTCCTATGAGAATACTCTGCTCTTGAGAAGGACTCACAAATATCTTATAGGGATGTAAAGCACTGAGATCATCTACAGCTGCCCTAAGTATTCATGGTACATCAGTAATGGTTGGTTATTGGGGGTTTCAGCATAAACAGATTGGCCAGCGCTACTTAAAGTGGAGTGTGTGAACATGCATGTACCAGTTTTTGTTTCAGCACCATTTTCAACTCTTTTGGAGATATACCTGGGAGTGGATGGCTGGGTCATATGGTAATCATATGTTTAACCTTTTGAGGAGCCGCCAAACTGTTTTCCTACATTTTAAAGTTGAGCACTTACCTGTGCCAGGCATTGAGTTAAAGAGTTCACAATTAAATTAAATTAAATTTTAAATTGAATTAAAGAGTTTACTGTGCAAGTGCAGTAAACACCTAGAGACAGGCGGAGATCAGAGGGCTGAAGCAGACCAAGGTCTTTAGGGATTAGTCATAGTTGTTTTTCTCGCATGCTCACTCTTCTCTCTGTCCCCCACCTTAATCGCCTGTGGTGAGTGGCAGCATCCAGCGTCAGCCTCACCCAGGAGCTTGTCAGAGATGCACAGCCTAGGGCCCCACCTAGACCTTCAGTTCAGCCTTTCTGGGGGTGAGGCCCAGGAATCTGTCTTTAAGAAGCAGTCCAGGTGATTCTGATGATTTGTCAAGTCTGAGATGCTCGGAGAGAGACCGAGGTGCAGCCTTACAGCCACGCACTTCCCTCTCACATCAGAAAACCTATGGGCAGCAAAGGGAGTGAGAGAGATGCTGCATTAGGGGCGGCTCTGAGTCTGCTCTAATTTACAGAAAACAAATCACAGGCAACACTCCTCACTTTGAGCAAACTGTGAGCACCCCACTCCACTTACAATAACAATACCTGACCGTTCCGGGCAGTTCTGCACGCAGAGTTACCTCGGCCCCATGTCATGTCAGTTGCTCTCAAGTGCTCCCTGCAGAAATAATCTAGCTTCTTAGGAATTCCCGAGACTGTGTTCTAACTCAGCGCCCACGTCAACCTGCAGGTATGACGATCGCTCTGCAGCAGGGTCCACGGCAGTGGCTTAGTTCTCTACGGCTTCCTGACGGCCAAAGGCAGACTTGACATGTGAGATGTGGTGCCTGTGTTAAGCCTTTCAAGTTTCTGCTCGTCAAGAAGTAGCAATGTAGTAGTATGCTGACCATGCATTTTGTTGTTAGACAGACCAGAGTTCAAATCCTGGTTTTGGCACTTGAACCAGAACACGTTTAATTCCCCGAGTCCTCAGGACCCCACCTGCAAAATGAGTTAATAATATCCACTACATGGAATAATATTTGTCCAATAAATAGCGGTTATTGTTATTAATCCTTGCAGATGATGTGTGTGGGAGCTCTTCCCCCTCCCTCTCGTCTCCTTTTAATAATAAAAAAAAGAAATACATGGAAAGAGGTAGTTGGTTAAGGTTGGGGAGAGAGCGAGAAGTGAGCAAGACTGAGAGACAGAAAATTGTCATGGATCCCTAAAGACTTCTTGGACTGCTTCAGCCCTGTGGTCTCCTCTTGTCTCTAGATGTTTACCACCCAAGGCACTGTCTTATCAACTCTTTAACTCAGTGCCTGGTGAAGGGTAAATGCTCAATTAAAAATACAGGAAAACAGTTTGGCAGTTCCTCGAAAAGTGACACCTACAATTACCATAAAATCCAGCAATTCCACTCCTAGGTATATAGCCAAAAGAACTGAAAATATGTATTCCAACAAAAACTTGCACATGCATATTTATTGCCACACTATTCACAATAGATAAAAGTTGAAGACGACCCAAACGTTCATCAACAGATGAATGGATAAACAAATTGTGGTATACCCATACAATGGGATATCAGTCAGTCATAAAAAGGAATAAAATACAGATAAATGCTACAACAGGATGAACCTCAAAAATATGCTGAGGGAAAGAAGTCAGACACAAAGGGTCATATGCTGTATGATTCCATTTATATGAAATATCCAGAATAAGTCAATCCATAGACGGAAAGTAGACTGGTGGAAGCCAGAGGCTGGAGGATGGGAGAGTGGGAAGGAAGTATTTAATAGGCATGGGTTTTTTGGGGGGAGGGCTATGAAAGTGTTTTGGAACCAGATAAAGGTGGTGGTTGCAGAACATTGTCCATGTACGAAGACTCATGGAATTGTTCACTTTAAAATGGTTAATTCAATGTTACTAAAATTAAAAAATAAATTAAAAAATATGTATCTATGTTTCAGGAACAATAAAAGATGAAAGGTTGAGCCTGAATGATTGATTTAGGTATTCCTGAAAGCAAGCATTTAAAAAGATCTTTTATTTCTGTTGTTTCTTGCTATAACTAAAAATCCCTCGGCCCATGTGGGGAACTCAGGTAAAGGATAAGTGGCTCTCTGGCAAGAGTATGTGGTCATAAATTTGGCCTTGCTGGTCCAGGGATTTCAGGCCAAAATCAGGAACTATGAAAGTTGTTACCTTCTAAGACAGGTGAACCTCTGAGACAGGGCCATAGGAATGGTTTAACGCAGGCAAGAGAAAAACATGAAGGAAAAGGATGCAGGCCAGCCCTCCTGAGAGACAGATTCAGGGGCATAAAATTGGCAGTGCTTCTCCATTAAGCAGTTTGGGATGATCTGAAGGCTCCTCCAGGTTCCTGTCTCTCTCTTTATCTTAATTAGCAAAGCAAAGTCTTAGGTATAGAAAGGCCTCTCCTTCCCTAACGGATTAGCCAGAAAATAGGAAACGAAGCTTTGGGGAGAGATTAATAATAAAGGAGTGAAGGGAAAGATGGAAAAGGACGGCCTAAGAGGTATGTGCTGGTAGGTGAATTAAGCTTGCCCAATCCATGAATTCACGTATTACTTCATTCACTCTCAGAAACAACTGCCTTCCTTTTTTGTGGACTGTAAGGAGTCAAAGAGATATATGACACAGCCATTGTCCACCCTCAAAGAGTTTACTCTCTACTGAGGGAGGAGAAGAAGATGTGGATACAATTACTCGACAAACCAGAGCAGTGCATGTCAGACTGAACTGTGCACACGAATCACTTGGGATTCTTGTTAAAGTGCAGATTCTGACTCATTGTGTCTGGGGCAGGGCCTGAGATTCTGTATTTCTCAAAGTACCGAGGTGAAATCCATGCTGCTGGTCTGAGGACCCCCCTGGGCATAGCAAGGAGTGAGGATATGTTAACCACAGTCAGAGAGGATGATATAAAGTGGGTTCAGCAAACAGTGGCCTGTGGGCCACATAAGGCTTGCTGCCTGTTTTTCTATAGCCCACCGATTAAGGATGTTATATGTTTTTAAATGGCTGAAAAAAAAGGAAGGGTGGTATTTCATAACATCTGAAAGTTATATAACATTCAAATTTTAGTGTCCATAAATAATGTTTCTTCGAAACACAGACACACCCATCCCTTTTTATGTTGGCTCTGGCTGCTGTCTCACTACAAAGGCAGAGTCGAGTAGTTGCAATGGAAACCATAGGGTCCAGAAAGCCTAAAATATTTACTCTCTGGCCCTTTACAGGAAAACTTTGTCTACCCCTGGTATAAAATAACAAGGGATTCCAGGAGAGAGGGAGAGACCATTTCCCGCTGGATTCATCAGGGGAGATTTTAAGGAGGAAGGGCATCTGAGTGTCGCGACCAGCGGGTAGGATCTGAATGGCAGCCCTTGGGGAAGAAGGAAATCCAGCTGGTACAAAGTCTCAGAAGTGGGAGAAGCAAGGGGTGTGACTGCAGATCTCACTGTTAAAACCACGAACAAACCAGGCCACTGTCTGGACTGCCCATGTGGAAGCACCCTCTGAACAGGAAAGAGAAATGGCCTGACAGAAAGAAACCCTGTTCCCAACTCTAGGAAGATGGCACCAGCTGGGCAAGGGTATGGTAAGCTACGTGTGTGTCTGTGAGCACCAATGAAGCCCAGGCATACCATTAACCACATGTGAGCAAGGATCTGGGATCCAGCGGTTCTCAAAGTTGGGGGGTGGCATTGCCCCCCACGGAGTGTTTGGAAATGTGTCAGGGTGTTTTTGGTTGTTACAATAACTGGGGAACATCTACTGACATTCACTCTTCAGGGGCCAGGGATGCTGGAAGGATTTGCAGTGAGAGGCAGAGGACTGTGGTTCTGGGCATCGTCGAATGGTTTCCTTCTAAACGCCAACAGCGCCTCCATTAACAAAGTCAGGCTGTGTACTCTCCTTGGTGTGGAATAGCCATGGGCTGAGGAATAAAGAGACTGGGAGAAGGGGATGCAACCTGCTTGGATACTGATGAATGGTGCCCAGGTAAGAGGGTATATTGATGGTTAGTGCTTGGCAGTTAGACTGAAAGCCTTCTATTTTTTCTCCCAGATTCCAGGAGAGCCAGAATGCCAGGGGAATGTACAAATCCAAAGAGAACCTATGTTTTAAGGGATATTTATGATGCCTATGGAAGATAAGGTTTGGGCGGTGGGTAAAGGCCTTTTACTACCATTTACCTACAACCACTCTTTCAGCCTCAATCTGCAGAGTGGTTAGATCACTGGCTTTGGAATCACAGAAAGCTGGGTATGACTTCAGCTTTGTCTCCTCCTAGCTGCCGATCCTGGGCAAATTATTTATATTTTCTTAACCTTAGTTCCTGACCTGTAAAATGGGTATGGCGAAGGGTTTTTGTAAGGGTTGATTAAGACAATCTGTGGGGCAGGCTTAACACAATATTGGGGCCCATGTTGGTGCTCAGGAAACGTGTTTCCTTCTCTCTTTGCTTCAATGAGCACAAACGGATTTCTACTGCCAACGGTGCTGCTATTATAGGCTAGTTGGCAAAATTAGAGGGAGATCAATTTTAGCCAAGCATGGCAATGATTGGAGTAAGGTAGATTTCTCACCCTCAGCAGTATTGACATTTTGGGCTGGATGATTCTTTGTTGCGGGGGCTGTCCTATACATTGCAGGATGTTTAGTAGCATCCCTGGCATCCATACACTAGATGCCCGTAGCATCCCTCAGTCATGACAACCAAAACTGTTTCCAGACACTGCCAAATGTTCCCTGGGAGGCAAAATCGCCCTTGGTTGAGAACCACTGGTTTAAGGTAAGAGAAAAATAAGTGGTGGCTGTTTTGGATGAAGGGAGAAATGTGGGATTGCTTTGTTTTTTTGTCTAAGCAAAAATTCTGACCCATAAACCTCCAAACTCCATGGCCTATAAATACCCCAACGTACCATGTTTTCATTCAATGCCCGGCACTACACTAGGTCCTGTGGACAGATGGAAACAAGGCATGGCTCCTATGGTCCAGGCAGGGGGAAACCTGTTTTGCAGAGTCTCATCTGGGGAAGAAGGTTCTTGAAACTCTGGCCACCAAGCAGCCATTCATTTTCCAAGCAGGGCCCGCTATCGGGTCTCTGGAAAACACGTGGTTGGGCAGCGGGACTGGTAATATGGGAGGCTGGGTAGATTTATGCCAGTGTTTATTCTGAAAGCTGGGCCAAGGCACAGGCTGAACCCACTGGCAAAACGAAAGTTCCCCTTGCCGCTGTGGGGAGGCCGGATTTATCTCAGGGGATACGGTGTGGTGACAAGACTGATTATGGGATGTATTGTTTATATGAGTGTAATGTACTCGGAGCCTGAGGCAGAAGGTGAGTTTTATAAATCAGCAGATAAGCAAAATTAATGCACTGGGCTAGAGATTCCTGCTCCCTTGATAAAGGTGAAGAGGGATGGTGAAATACAGTTAGTCAAGGCAATTCAATAAACTTAGTGGATTCTCCCTTTAATGATCAGTCACCGCCACCACCCAAAGGCTTTCCCCCCATCGAAGGCCATATTCTCTAGGAGAAAGCTCTGGAACTCTGGCATTGGAAACAGGCACTTGTCTTCTTAACATCAATAATCAAAAGTAAAGAAATAGAAAGACAGAACACCGCCTGATGAAGGTGGGGAGAAAAGAGGAAACGCAATGTTTATAAAGGGCTACATTGTGCCAGGTGCTTGATACAGACAGCATCTCCTTTAATTCACACAAAAATCCCATGGAGCAATTATTTCCAAACGTCTGCTTCTAAGACCCACCAGGCATGCTTATCACAAACCCAGAGGTCTGAGTGCAACTCAAAGACCTTCTGAATCTGACTTTCTGGGGAAACAGGAAAATTTGTATTTTTAACCATCATCTCGGGTTTCTGATGATGAGGGGTTTCCGATGATCAGGCTAGTATGGAAAACACTGCAGCAAACTGTAATTTATCATCCGTAAGTTACAGATGCGGAAACTGGGCTCTGCCTGACCCCTAATTCTAAACCCTTTTCATGGCTTCCCGCTGCCTCCTTAGAAATGACAGGTCCAATTAAGACTCAGACGAGATAGGCCTAAAATTGGTCTCTGCTTTGCATATCGGCTCCTTAGAGCTTTCAGAGTCAGTGTGGTGGAGAGGACAAAACCTGTGATTGGCGTCCAAGGACTCGAGTTACAGCTCTGCACTTTATTAGCTCTGTGACCTTGGGCAAGTTTCTAAAGCTCTCCTGGTCACAGTTTTTTCATCTGTAAAATGGTGATAAAAAATAATACTTGCTCCAACTGCCTCCAGATTCATTGTGTGGAGCGAATGAGATAATGGATGTGAAAGAGTTTTGCAAATGATAAAGCCGTCTGCGAGGTCTTAATATTGTGGAGTCCTGATTAAGTCGATGCCCAATTACCTGCATAACCAGTTTCTATTTTGTGCAAAGCTTTTGTAAAGGTCTGAACTTTCCTCTCACCTTTGGATCACTTCCCTTTGTGTAGTCAATGTGAGAACAAGGAATTCACGCTTATTGACAGATTAAATAAAGCATGAACAGTGCTCCCCATCAAAGGCTGCTACTCAGTGGACGCCACCCTCCAAAGGCATCTGTACATGTGTTCTGAAACTCCTGACATGTGACAGCAAATGCTCCACTGGATTAATTTGGATAACTGAATATTAACCAGGCCACTGCTTTAGCAGGGATAATTGAGCATGGCCTGAGTCATGTGAGGCCACCCTCTAGTGGCTGAAGCTGTCAGTGCACCTTCGGCCCCTAAATAATTCGTCTCCCACTGTTGCAGGCAGAATAATGGGCCCCAAAGATGTCCACATTCTGACCCCTGGAATCTGTGAATATGTCACCTTACATGGAAAAAGGGACTCTGCAGACTGATTAAGTTAAGGATCTTGAGATGAGCACATTATCCTGGATTATTCGGGTGAGCTCAATTTAATCACAACGGTCCTTGTAAGTGAAAGGGGCAGGGAGGAGAAGAGAGGAGATGTGATGTCAGAGGCAGAGACTGGAGCGATCGGGTGTGAGAAGGACTCAACAGGCCATTGTTGGCTTTGAAGACGGTCTCTTCTCCTGGAGCTTCCAGAAGGAACATGGCCTTACCAGTACCTTAATTTTAGCCCAGTGAAACCCACTTTGGACATCTGACCTCCAGAAGGGTAGGATAATAAATCAGTGTTGTTTTAAGCCATGAAGTTCATGGATCAGCCACAGGAAACTAATGTCCCCAGCTTTCCGTGTTTATCAGTGGGGTGCTGCCAGTCTCTTAGTGAAGCTCGGTCCCGAGCACAGCAGGGCATCCAGAATCCTGATGCCCCTAAGCACTAGCCTCCCTTCCAAGTCACCGTGACCACCCAACACATGTCCACATGTTCCCAAAGGCCCCGTGGTGGGGGCTGGCATTGCCTGGGTTAAAAAGAACAGCTCCTATGGCCGGAGCATCTGGGGAGGAAAGGTGCACGTGGGAGCTTGCTTCAGCGAAGCCAAATTTAAAAAACACATTTAAAGCTCCACGGTGCTCATTAGCATTACTGGCTCACCACTCCACTGGAAACTTCTTCATGCCTTCGTGTCCCCTGCACATCAGTGCCCACCACCTGGCCCCGAGTAGGTGCTCTCTAAGTGTTTGTGAAGAAAATAAATGGGTTCTTTGATTAATTATTTCTCAGGCCTCCGAGAAGGATTTATGGTGCTTTAAAATATTAAAAAGTGTAAGCTGAAAATAATGAAGTCAAATCTCATTAGAAGGAGCAGGAAAAGAGACGTCTGGGCACCCGGGATGGGAGGTAGGAGGGATGCGGAGGGAGTTGGGGTCCCATTTCTGATCCCCACCTTTGGATTTGAACTCCTGACTGCAAAATGTAGACAGGCAACACCCACTGAAGCACCCCTTGAGGTCTCACGTGCAGGTCAAAAGTAAATTGTAGGAGGGTGTCAGGAGTGACAAGTTGTGTACCAGAAATGGCCGCACGGAGACTGGCACACTGGAAATGCAAATGTATGTTTGATCTCCAGAAACGTCCCATGCAATTAGCTGAGAGATGATGGGAAAATGCGCCCAGCTTGATGAGAGATAGCCAGAGGCATGCTGGTGTGAGCAGTTTAGTAAATTTTTGAGATTTCTGGAGGTTACGGATGCCAGGGAGGATGGCGTGAAGAGTCAGAGTTGGAGTCTGCAAATCATCAGAGATGCTCTCAATGTCAGTGTCGGGACAGGAGGGGAAGCCATGGATGAGGGGAGGGCCAGAGGGCGGGCGAGGGCGTCACTGTGACTGCCAGGCAAAGAAAACAAACAAACTCGCATCCAGTCCCTCGTGTCTCTTCTTGCCTCTGCAAAGGTGCCAGGTACAGCCCCTCCGTGTTATTGATGCTAATAACCCACCTAATGGCCCTGCAAGAAGGATTTCAAATCTGCAAATGACAGTTTTTGCAGGCACCACAAATCATTGTGCCTTGCAATCAAATGCAGAGGAGCCCAGATCACTGAAGGACTTGGGATAATGGGTGATAAAATGCAGTTTAATGGCAACAAATGTGGAATAATATGTCTTGGAACAAACAATCAGAAGGAGGAACAGCTGCTAAATGAATTGGTTTGCATTACACTGACTAGGGGCCAGAAATGGCCCTGAGCAGCAGCCAAAGAGTTGACAGAGGGAAAGGCTGGAGAGGCTAGTCTCCATTGGGTGAAAAGGACCCCAGAAAAGGCAGAGGGAGGAGAATGACCAGGTTAACACCTGCCTTACAGCCACCCAAAGCTCCAGAAAGAGAAATAAAAATGGCTGACATCTGTTCTGTGAGTTAGGCACTGGCTGCCGCTCTCAGGCTCCTTCATCAGCTCTTCTGCTCTACCTCCAAATGTTGGGATACCTCAGGGCTTGGGGGTGCCCTAGGGCTTCGACCTTGGCCTTCTCTTCTCCAGTCTCACTGTCTCTCCAGAGAATCTCAATCAGTCCCCTGGCTTTAAGTATCATTTACACCTTGATGACACCCAAAGTTAAATCTTCAATTGACTTCTTGAACTCTAGTGGGTCTCAAAGTTTCCTAAACATTAGAATCACTTGGGGGATATTTTTTTTTCTTTTTATTAAGATTATGATAGTTTACAACCTTGTGAAATTTCAGTTGTACACTATTGTTAGTCATGTTGTAGGTGCACCACTTCACCCTTTGTGTCCTCCCCTCACCCCCCCTTTCCCCTGGTAACCACCGATCAGGTCTCTTTGTCTATATGTTAACTTCCACCTATGAGTAGAGTCATACAGAGTTCGTCTTTCTCTATCTGGCTTATTTCACTTAACATAATACCCTCAAGGTCCATCCATGTTGTTTTGAATGGGACTATTTTATCCTTTTTTATGGTTGAGTAGTATTCCATTGTATATATACCACATCTTCTTTATCCAATCATCAGTTGATGGGCACTTAGGTTGCTTCCACGTCTTAGCTATTGTAAATAATGCTGCGATGAACATAGGGGTGCATGGGACTTTTGGAACTGCTGATTTCAAGTTCTTTGGATAGATAGCCAGTAGTGGGATGCCTGGGTCATAAGGTATTTCTATTTTTAATTTTTTGAGAAATCTCCATACTGTTTTTTCAACATAGTGAGAAAACTATAGTTTCCTATGGTTTTCTATAGTATAGCCACATAGTGGCGGCACCAGTTTGCATTACTTGGGGGATATTTTTTAAAATCCTAATATCCAGACCACACCCTAGACCAATTAGTCAGAATCCCTTGGGGGTAGGACCCAGGCATCAGTTTTAACTCTCCAAGTGATTCCAACCTGCAGTCAGGTTTGAGAACCACTGCTCTAGACTTCTACTCCCAGCTGCCTACCTAACCTCTCCACTTGGATGTATAACTGTTCTCTCAAACTTAATATGGCCAAACACAATTGATTATTATCCCCACTCCACACCTGGTCCTCTCGATACATACATACATACATACACACATACATACATACATACACCAATTGCTCAAGCCTCACATCTAAGCTTTATTCTAGTTTCTTCTCTTTCTCTCAGTACCTACATCTAATCCACCAGCAAATTCTTCAACACTAACTTGAAAACATCCAACATCATCCTACTATCAATTGTAACCTGGGCCACTGCAAGTCTGCTTACCTTTGGTTTCTCTCTAATCCATTCTCTCTCTGGTATCCAAACTGATCTTAACATTAAAACCAGGCCACGTCACATCCCTGCTTCAAACTTCTGATGGCTTCCATCCCATGTAGCATAAAATTCATACTAATTACCCTGATGTCTGAAGCCCTCCAGGACCTTCCGCATCCTATCTTTATGACTTCATTTTGTGTTTTTCTCCCCTTATCCACCAGGCCTACCCGCTCTGACCTCAAACACATCAAGCTCATTCCCATCTTTGGAATTTTGCACCAACTACTTCATCTGCCTAGAATGTACTTTTCTTGGTCTTCACATGGCTCACTCAGTCTTAACATTTAGATCACACCACAAATGTCACCTTTTTAGAGAGACCGTCTTAACCATCCAATATCAATTAATCACATCACTCATCTGCTATTTTGTTTATTTTCTTATCAGACCTCACTAGAATATAAATCCCTTGAATCAGGGACCTTGTTTATCCTGTTCACTGCTGAATTCCCACTGCCTAGTACAGTGCTTGGCACATACTGGGTGCTCAATAAATATATGTTGAATGAATTTACGAATTTTATCAATGAAGAAGTAAGGCTCAGAGAAACCGGCTTAAGATCTTACGGTTTGTAGTGGCCAAGATCTATGGCCTATACCAGTGGTTTTCAGACCCTTGTCCAGAACAAAGTTTTCATCAATTCATGGTGAAACGAGAACAAAGAGATCATTGTGGTTCTATCAAACTTAAATAACTGAGCTATATTTTGAGATCATTTCCCTCATTCTTTTTTGGTGTTAAAATGTCCTTGCCTTTATAAGATACTATTGATAACATATGACAAGTGATTTGGGGGTTTATTGTAACCTCTTGATAAAATAAAAACTGTGCTAATGCAATAAAGTTTATTTCTTAAAAAAATTATTATGATCGTAGTATTCAGCCTCCAAGAATACCCCAATGATCCCTGCCACCTGCTGTGCACGCTCCTAGGTAGTTCCCTCTCTCGTTGAATAGGGTTGAACTTTGAGTAAATGACAGCATGTGACTTCCAAGGCTGCATCATAAAGCATTGCGGCTTCCTGCTCATACTCTCTTGGACCACTTGCTCTGGGAAAACACAGCAGCGATGTTGTGAGGACACTCAAGCAGCTCTGTAGAGAAGTGTGTGTGGGGAGGAACTGAGGCCTCAGCCATCAGTCAGCATTGACTCATCGTTCACATGAATGAGCCACCTTGAAACCAGATCCTCCAGTGTAGGAGCAGCCAGGATACCAGCCCAGGGCTGTCCATCCAAAGGCCATTCTCTTTTCAAGACATCAGAACACTCTCATTGATCTTTGAATGAATGAACATGTGATGGACTATCATCTGCCATATACACAGAAAAGAAGAAAGGTGGATGATCCATGTGCACTTATTTCTACTTTGAGATAGATACAGTTTGAAGTAATAATGAGGTTATCTAGACAAAAGGAAATGATGTCACAGGAAGTAGAATTTTGGCTTGGTGCCGGACAACTCTCTGTTTTACGTGCCCTGCTGATTGCCAATGACCATTTCCATTATACAGTCTGACATCCTGTCCTGTCTGAGCTGTCCTCACCCGCCATAGGCCCCATGGTGCTGAGAATGTGCCCTTGCTTTCCTATTGGCCTGAGTCACTTCCAGATTTTGCTGAGAAAAAAATCCCAACCAACAGAAGTGCTTAAAAATGAAACATGGCTCTCAAAACTTGATCTAAAAGTGTGCGTCTGTGTCCATGTGTTCTGACTACAGGGAATAGTTCAGTAAACCACATCATCTTGATTTTAATCTATGCATATGGGTAGGTATCCAACAGGGGCCTCTTAAGAGGTGATAATTCAATGTAACAGAAAAAGCATCATGCTCAACAGGGACTCCCCATCACCAATGTGCTATATACATGTGGGAAAATCACTTAAACTCTTAGAACCTCTGTCTTCTCATTTGTAAAATGGGGATAGTAACATCTATTTCAGTTTCATTGTGAAGATTAAATGTATATAAAGTCCTACCTGTCTGGACCTCCCATTCCTCTTTGAGCTTGTATTCTATGATACCCTCCCAATGCACACTCCTCTCCAGCTGCACTGACTTGCTACCTATTCCTAAAATTCATCAGGGAAGTGCCCACCTCAGGGCCTTTGCACCAGCTCTCCCCTTTGCTCAAACATTTCCCCTTTGGATATCTAATGGCTCACCCCTTCAAGTCTTGGCTTGCATGTCCCCTCCTCCAGAAGGTCTGTCCTGATGACCCTAATTCATTCTGCACCCTTCTCCAGTCACTCTTGAGACCTCTTGCTTTGCTTCATCTTTCCATAGCAATTACCAGCTTGCTATATGCAAAATAATGCATTTATTTATTATTTATCATCTATCTCCCAATGCTAGAATATAAGCCACATGAGGGCCAGGATCCTTGTGTTTTACACACTGATGTGTCCCTGGCAACCAAAAGAGAGCCTAGCACATAGAAGGCACACCATAAATATCTACTGAATGAATGAATGAACAAAGACATGAATGAAATCACTCAGTGTGGTGCCTGGCCTCCAATAAAGTTAGCTATTACTATTGCTGTAACAGAGATACCCCCAGTCTTCTTCATCCCGGTTTCACTACTTGCCACCCCCGCGTGGCTGCAGGATCTCACCCTCTCTCCCTCGCCACTCCCATGTCTTTCCCAGTTATTTTTGAGACCCCACAGGGACCCACGTGGCATCTGCTTCTGTTCTCCAGCTCCAGGCTTGCAGGTGGCATCAGAGATCTGAGGTCACGTGGAGGCAGCCCCTGCTCTGCCGCAGGCCTCCGTGGGACGCTGCTTCCCTGCCTCCCTCCCTGCCCAGTGGGCACTGCTGCTGCTCTCCCACTGTCCTCCCAGCACAGCAGATGCTCCCACTGCCGCGCTACCATCGGCTCTGACTGCCGTCGCTGTGTTCGCCCCAGAATCCGAGAGAACGTTCCTCTCCCCTGCCCCCTGTTGCGATGGCTCACCTGGACCCTGAATCCAAATACCTTGTGCTTCAAGCCTCTCAAGGTCGCTGGACAAAACAGTCTCCTTCAGTCTTTACTTAGGACCAGCGCCTGATAAAGAGACACCAAGCTGCTCCCCATCATCTTGCCTTCCCTCTGGTCTTGGCTCCAAGCTTCCTTTGAACCAACCTCCTCCCTCTTCCTTCAACCAGAGATGCATGCAGCGCCCAGGCCTCCCAGTTCATGTGAATGCCTGTCTGCCAGTAGGTGTCCTCCGACCCTACACCCACTCTTTGCTTAGCTTCAGCCTAGATATCCCTCCAGATCATCAAAAACAAAACCAGCCATCATTAAAAATGACATTAGAAAGGAGTATTATCGAAGAACCTAATGCCTTAACTTATTGTGTGTTGGTATTCTGCTGTTCTCGTGAAGGTCCAGTTCTGCATGACGAGGCTACTTTCACATCCCAACAGATGGCCCATGGTAACAGGGCAAAGCGGATCTTGTTACAATGAAATCTATTACATGAAAAATTCTCCCTAGCAGATGTGTACACCACTTTCATCCCCACGTGGGGATCAAACTCTTCATAAAGACACTGTTTGTGTGGTATTTATAGGCTGATGGTTGCAGGGTGAAGAGAGGGGTGACTGTTATTAGTATTAATTACAATCACTTCCATTTATCCAGTGCTTTATCCTTTTTCAAAAATGCTTCCACAGCTGTTCCCTTATTTGATTCTCGCAACATCCCTGTGAGGTAGACATTATTGCTGAGGGCACCTGCTGCTCCTGCTACCTGCCTCGTTCTTTCCCCATCTCTGCTTGGCTCACTCCCTCACTGCCTTTGAGCTTTGCTCACATCTCACCTCAGTGATGCCCGCCCCGGTTTCTCCAGACCTCGCTTGCCTCACTCACCTCCTTCCTCCCTTGTCCTTCTCACCCAGGTCTATGTCTTACTTGTCTCTGTAGTACTTACCATCTTCTCACATACTATATACATTAATTTCCCCGGGTTGTGGTCATTTGTTATGACCACAAACTGGAGGCTTAAAACAATAGAAATTTATTCCCTCACAGTTCTGGAGCTAGGAATCTTCACATGGCTGTCTTCTGTCTGTGTCTGTGTCCAAATTCCCCTCTTCTTATAAGGACACCAGCCATTATATTAGGGCCCATCCTAATGAGCTCATCTTAACTTGATTGATTACATCAACAAAGACCTATTTCCAAATGAGGTCACACTCACAGGTACAGGGCATTAGAACTTGAACACGTCTTTTGGGAAGACACGATGCAACACACAACACTATATAATTTAATTTTTACTATGTTTCTTGATTATTACCTGTTTCCCTCTGCAAGATAAGCTTTGTGAAGACTGGGACCTTTGTTACACAGACTGGTTGGATCCCAAGATGCTCAACAATGTCAGCTTCCTTCCTTCAAGTTCTTCATCCTTTAAGTATTATTTATATTCCCAAATGAAAGTCTCATAATAGCTAACTGTCAATTATCCACCCATATTTGGGAACTGGCCAAGAAAGTAATTTCACAGTCATTTCTAATGTATTACCAGAAGAATCCTATTTTGACAAATTGGACATTCTATCAAAGTTTCTAGCTTAAATTCAAGTTCTGTTTACACAGAGGCTGCCACAGCCTAGAGAAGGCTATTTAGCTTGAGATCCAGTTCTTCCATGTGTTGTCTCTCCTCAGAACCTATTTTTTCTGCACATCTTACAGTTACATGCTCACCTCCAATCACCTGTCCTGCCCTAGGTCTAACCCTCAGCTTGGTACCTCACCCACATGTCACAAGTTCTTCCTCAGAACCTGTCAACGAGTCTAGAGAATCAGACTCCTATCTTCTGAGAACCAGAAGGCATCCTACAAATCATTCATTCATTCACTCCGTAATATACTTCTTGAGCACCTATAAAGTGCCAGGAATTATGAGTTCCCCTTTAAACGTCGCAGCACCCTGTAAGGTGGGCGTTATGGTCCTTGCATTCCACATGAGGGCACAGAGGCAGAGAGAAGTTGAGAGATTTGCTTTCATCCCTCAGCTGGTAGACGGTAGATCCAGATTCAAACCTGGATGCTCGAGTTCTAAGCCCTTTGAATGACGCTGCCCTGAACCCAGCTCCTCATCATTAAGTCTGAAGACGAGGAAAGCAGATCCTAGCCTGGCTCTTCTTTTGGGTCTTCTCATCCCCTTGGGGGCACACTGAACACCCTATAGAGGGCTGCTGACAGTTCTTCTCCCCAGGTTAACCAATAACTTTTTTTTTTTATTACTTTGGCATTCTCTATTTTACGGAGCAACTCCCTCCACGGACTCATTTCATTTTCATAAGGTCACTGTGATGCAGGTAGAGCCGGTGCTGTGTGCTGGTGGCTCCCACTTGTGCCTCCAGACTCCCTCTCCACCCTTCTCCACTCTGCATGGGGACTGTAACTGGTGCCCCCTGGCTATCCGAGGGTTCCTGCCCTGTGAAGTTGTCTCGGGCTGGCTGTGTCTCCATGGTCACTGCCCCCTCAGGGCTGCCAACCCTACAATAATCTCTCTCCTTCTAGCTTCTGGTAACTTCTTCCTCCCTTTGTCCCTTTGGACCTGGGGTAGAAACAAACAGGATGCTCTATCCCTGACTTTATTACCCCCAGTGGCTCCCTCACACTCAAACCCTTGTGAATGGTCCTTTTGTAACACACTTTCCTCAGATTATCCAGTTTTGAGGTTGTCATATGTATCCTGTCAGGAATACTGTATATAGGTTACTGTGCCCACTTAGTAGAGGAGGAGACAGAAGCTGAGGAAGGTTAAATGTCTTTCTCCAGGTCATACGTGGAGAAAGTGACTGACGAGGGGCTGGAATGAGGTCCCTAGTTTAGTGCTCTGAGGGTGAAGAGGAATGTCCAGTTGGCTTAAGATAAGCCTCTGATAAGACACCCTGTGTATACTAGGTGATCAATAAATGCTGGCTGATGACATGTTTTCTTCGTTCATTAGTTACCATGATCAAATTCTAAATGACTACAAGTAGGAAGTCAGCCCTTTGGGAATATCATTATCATGGAGAGAAAACGGGGTCCATCCCTGGTAAATCTGAGCCCGAATATCAGCCCTGTGGTGGGCAAGCCCCTTAGAGCCTATGGTCTCACTCTTCTTGTCTATAAACTTGAGACGAGTTTCGAATGAGTTTTTCTCCAGTATTGTGGTGAGGATTAAGTGAGAGGACATCTGTCAAGGCTGTCCCTGAGCCACATTCCGAGCACCTCCATGCTTCCTGTCACTCAAGATAATATTTCTTCAGTATGTCATTCAGAGTTCTCCCTTAATGGGGTGTGGGATGAACAGGAGTAGTGGGGTGCAAAAGAACGAGCTTCTGAGGAAACACTTAGGAAACTGGGCTTTCTGCCATTAAAAGAGACAAATCTTTATGGTGACCTAATTAAAGTTTTTAAAATACAATTTGGACAGTTAGCAAGCTAGGCTCCTTTCCAGAAGGGAAAAGGAGTCAGTGCAATGACTTCACTGAGCTCAGGCTGCTTGCCATCTCAAACAACTGGAGTGGGTTTATCAGCTTCTTTCAGGGACCCAGGCTGCCTGGGTACAGTCTTGGGTCATGGTCTTCTGACCTCTGTGGAGTCATACTGATGTTGGAGCCCAAGAGTGACTGCCATGACTAGAGGACATGCTTTTTGGGATGGAAGGTCATGAAGTAGGATTCTCATGAACGGAAAAATGATTTTGCTTTCAACTGTTGCTATGGAAGTTTATGGAGTCTAGAAAAAAGAGCATCCTTCCAAATCCATATGTCCACCCATTTGTCCTTCTATACTTCCATCCACCCACCCATCCATCCATCCATCTACCCACCCATCCATCCATCCATCCGCCTCTCTGTTTATCCATTCAACATATACTGAATACTTACTCCCATAAAACACTGGAGATACAATATTAAATGTGGCACAATTATTACTTGGGAAGGGCTCAGTCTTCATGCAAATACAGACAACTAAAACAATGGTTACAAGCACAAGGCTCTAAGTCAGAAGACCTAGGTTTGTGTGCTCACTCTGTAATTTAAGTGGCCATGTGGTCTTGGGCAAGACACTTCTCTCTAGGCCAATTTTCTCATCCATAAAATAATGCAGCTGGACTAGAGGCATGCTCTCTAAGACCTCTTCCAGGTTAGACATGCTAAAAGTCTACGACCAGGCAAATTCAGTGTAAAATAGGCTTATCACATGAGTGTAGATAGCACAATAATCCAGTAAGCACTCTCCTCCATCCACCCTGCCCCTCCAATCTCTCTCTTATAATGTAGGCAGAGCGGTCCTTTCTAAAGCAAACCTATCTTGTTTCTCTTTGCATTTGTCCCTCTGAGGGTGGATTCCTATTCCTCTTACACTAAAGAACAACATTCTTAAGGAGGTCTTTGTGGCAAGGTGCTCTCTAAACCCCGTCAAATGATTAAGGGTGTCTCAAATCCCCAAGGGAGGACTCTCTGAACCAGAAGGGATGTAACATCACTGTGATTCTGAAAGCTGTGACACATCACCAGCTATGAAGTCACTGCTGAGCTGTAGACTTAGGGTTTGGGTGACAGGTAGAGAAGGATGCCAATGGAAGGCTAGAGAGTCAGAATTTCACAACGGGTCTCTACCACTGGCCAAGGTTGGGGGTGTTCTCAGTCTAGAAATCTGGTTCTGTAGTTTAAAAAGCTTTAGACAAAGAAAGACCATTCGTAGTTTCTCTTGAGCTCGGTTAAAAAGCATTTTGCACGTGATCTTGGTAGCACAGTGGTTGAGAATACGAGTCTGGAAGCCAGACTTGCCTGCTTGGAGTCACAGTTCTAGCACCAGGCCAGTAGCTTTGTTCTAAGGCCCAATTTCCTCATCTATGAGGACGATGGTACGTATATCACTGGATTGTTGGAAAAGGAAACAGAGTTACATAGGCTCAGTACTTAACACAGGGCCTGGCAGGTATTCACTGCTCCGTGAATGGAAGCTGTTATCAATGAGATCAATTACGCCCTTTGTTGTGATTTTCTGCTCACTGATGGGTCCATCTGGTCTACATCTGATTCCATAGTGGATCCATTTGCCAGAAGTGGGCTCCATGGGAACTGTTCCCCTTCACAGCCCCAAACCTTGACTCCTCTGCTTCTCTCCGCAGCACACCAAGTCCATCAGCTACCAGAGCTGGCCCTCTTCCCAAAGCGTATCCAGAATCCAACTGCTTCTCTACCCTTCCACTACCACTCTGGTCTAGGCTGTCAGCGTCTCTCACCCAGATGACTGCAGCGGCCTTCCCACTGGCCTCCCTGCCTCTGCCTCTATTTCCCACAGTCTTCCTGATACAGCAGACAGAAGAGGCCTGTGAAAATCCAAACTGGATCGTGCCATTTCTCTGCTTGAGAATCTCTGATGGTCCCCATCACACTCAAATGAAACCAAATCCAGATCCTGCCCTCCAAAATCTTCATGATTGGCCCAGCCAACCTATCTGATCCTACCCACTCTCTCCTAACACCTAAGTTCCAGCTACAGTGGCCTCCTTGCCACACATGGGGCACGTTCCTGCCTGAGGGCCAGAAGCCTTTCCACCAGGCAACTTGCAAACCGGCCTCCTCCTCTCCTTTAGGTCTTTGTTTACATGTCACATCCCTAGTAAGGCCTTCCCTGACCGCCTTATTTAATATTGCAATCCCCACCCCCATACCTGGCACTTTTTCCTATAACCCATCTCCTACGTCATTTTTCCCACAGCACTCATCGCCATTTGAGGTACTATATTTTTTACATATTTGTCCACTGTCTGTCTTCTCCACTAAGTTCCATTACAAAGGAGCTTTTGTCCTTTTTTCTGGTTCTCTGTTGCAGGCTCAGTGCCTAGATCCTCATAGAAGCAACATGCTAGGTGCTTAATAAATATTTACTGTATGAATGAATGACTGGTCAGTCCAGTTCTTGGGGTATGGATGCCTTCTGTGTATACTCAGAAAGTGTCCTGGATTATATGGTGGTGTGAGTCAGGCTCCCTGAGCCTCTTCTTTAAAGAGCGACTCCACTACCATCAAGTTACTGAATTCTCTGGGCTGCAGAGTCAATCCTGGACCATAGATGTCCTTAATACACAGCTCAAGCTGCGGCAACAGTGACACATTTCCACAAGAGTGGAGAATGAGTCAGACTATGAGATGGTATACATATTTAGCTACTTACCTCCTGAAGGCGAATTAGTTCTCTCAAGTTACCAGAAATATCTCTCAGTTCTGTGAAGCAGGAACACACTTACTGATGGGCATAAATAGCCAAGACAGGTAAGAAGCTGATGTTTATCATCTGGTCACCAGGCATTACGCTTACTGGGCAGGGAAGGAAAGTAGATGTATATATATTTATATGTATACATACATTTGTTTCTCATGTTCTTATCCTTAAGCAGAAAAATGGAATCCCTTCTGGAAGACTGGTTGGCCAAATTTAGGGCTATCCCCTCTTTCTGTTTTGGAGAATAGTGGTTTAGCTTTTATAGAAAAACTAAAGGGAATTCCAAGAAAGAAAGAGGTAAATGGTGGTGGTGGTGCCCAGAACAACTCGTGTTGGGACAGCTGTTGGTCAAAGGACAAACACTGGGAGATTCATTACAAAGGCACTTGCTGGGGTGAGATGCTTACGGAAACATTTAGAGCAAGACATCAACCCAGGAAAGATCTGGGAGTGGAGATGAACAGAAGATGGTACTAAAAGTAGTGGAGGATCCCCAAAGACATGATCACTCCTTGCTGCTTTGGTGATCAGTTATTCCAGTCAGATTCCACTGAAGACCAGCACATTATCTAAACGCTCCTCTGGAAGCCTAGCTGGGATGGAGGGAGACGGAACAGAGAGGGAGAGAGAGGAGCTCTTATGCCTCTCTATGGCTTGGCAGTGGGGTGGGGAGGGCACAGGTGCAGGATGGTAAAGGATTCACTTGCTGGTCTGATGGCCACATGGGGGACACATGGAAGCAGAGGATATTAAAAACCTAGAGTTTCATAGAAATTCCAACATTGATATGCAACTTATGATGTTGTGGTTATATAAATTTGTTGTCGTTCATCAAAGTTTTCTGCATCTTCAGGTTAAGAGAAGCTCAAAGCAGAAAATTATGGCTGCCTGTAGAATAAGAATATTTTCCCCAGATGTACTAAATGGGGCCTCTTATTAAGTGAAGAATGCTATCAAAAATAGTAGCTTGGACTCTAAGGACAGAAGCTCATTCGTTCACTCACTCATTTACTCATTTATTCATTTGTCCATAAACTTATTCATTCACTTATTTACTTACCCAGCAAATACATTTTGAGTACCTAATATGTATCAGGCATATGTCCTGTGATACAGAAGTCAACAAGATGAACAAGATCTCTGCTCTTTTAGAGCTTGAGTTATAGTAGAGACAACAGCAATAAACAGAACACAGAAAAGATAACATTAGATAGTGGTGAGTATTATATAGAGATAATAAAATCAGTGAGTGATGCAGAGTTTTGGGCATTGGAGTTCAGGCTACTTTAGACAAGATGATCAGGGAGGGGCCGGCCCTGTGGCGCAGCGGTTAAGTTTGCATGTTCCACTTCTCGGCGGCCCGGGGTTCGCTGGATCGGATCCCGGGTGTGGACATGGCACTGCTTGGCATGCTGTGGTAGGCGTCCCACATATAAAAAAGTAGAGAAAGATGGGCACAGATGTTAGCTCGGGGCCAGGCTTCCTCAACAAAAAGAGGAGGACTGGCAGTAGTTAGCTCAGGGCTAAGCTTCCTCAAAAAAAAAAAAAAAAAAAAAAAAGATGATCAGGGAATGCTTCTCTGGGAAGGGATGTTGGAGCTGAGACCTAAACAAGGGGGAGGACCCAGTAACATAAGGATCTAAGGTGATAGTTCACAGCGAGCTTTAAAAAAATACTGATGGTGGACCCCATCTCCAGAGGCTTTCATTTAATCAACCTAGAGATGAGGTCTAAGTTTATTTTAATGTGTAGTCAGGGTTGGAAACCATATATCTAGACTAGAAGAAAAACTTAGTAGGTAGAATAGCACAGGCAAACATCCTGAGGTAGAGAACAGCTTGGAGTGGTCCCAGAGCAGAAAGATGGTGGGTGTGGCTGGAAGGGGGTGACTGAAGCAGATGGAGGTAACAGATAGACTTGGAGAAGGAGGCAGGGATTATATTGGCCAAGGTAAGCTGGTGAGCTTACTGTGGATCTAGAACTGGACCCCTGAGGTACATAGGAAAAAAGAGTTCCCGGCCACATGCAGGGGAAGGTATTGTCTTAAAGGCAGACAGGGAGGCAGGGTGGATGGTAGGGAGGAAACGCCACACATTGCACTTCTTCAGTGTCATCAAACAGCAAACTAATCTTAACTGCAGAATTTCTCTGGTGATCAGCTGCCTGTTTTCCTGGGGTGATCAATCTATGAAAAGTTTCCAAATTGTGTTAAAACTGCCAGTTTCTCGGCAAACAGCACAGAGCGTACTTTCCAGGGAGAGAAGTTCAATAATTAAAATGAGTCAGCACGGAAGAACTGGAGGGCGGTTTGATCTAGTTTAGCAGCCGACATTTTCTTAGGAGGAAAATGCAATATCCATAATACATTATTTTGTGCTGAACAGGAGTCAACTAGAACAGAAGTGTCTCAGGAGACACCAAGGGCAGCTTGCCAGAACATCTTTTGGAAGGCAACAGAAAATGTGGTCTTCCAAAGCTGGAGTTGGGAAGTGGTCTGGGGGCCGCGTGTCAGGTGCCTGCAGGTCAGGGGTGCTCCCCAGAGCTGTTCCAACGTGCCTCTCCCCTCTCGCTCCCTCTGCTGGAACTCTGGAGGCCAGGTAAACACAACCCCTAGGCTGTCCAAACGCTGGAGTTCAGAAGCCCAGCTTCCATCCTCACCCTCTGCTGAAAGCCCGTCTCAGTGTCGGGCAGCTCTCTTCCTAAGGGTTAGGTTTGCATCTGCCTGGGGTGTTACTACAGGAGGTGGGCGGTTGGGGTGATTTGTTTTTCTGAGAAAAAAAGAGCTGTTCCAAGAGAACATCACTTTCTCTGGATGGCAAGCGTTCCTGCAAAGCATCCTCCCACTGAGATGCCATGAAGAGTGAAATCTGCCAGAACTGAAAGTGGCTTGGCTTGAAGTCGAGGTCCCAGTGAGAGGTTACAAGAATCCCTTCCCTGTGCCCACTGCATAGACGCCCTTCCTGGGGCTGCTCTCCAACTTCAAAGGAAACAGAGAAACTGCCTCTGGTCTGTCCTCCCTAAGTTTCACGCAATTATGTGCCGAACTAAATTTGTGTTAGATGATGCCAAAGACGAAACACCATTTTGCTTTATTTTTTGCTTCACTGACAATAGTCCAAGAGAGGAAGCCTTCAATTAGAGTAGCAGAAAATACTGATTAGAATCAATCAACACCTCTGGAAGTTTAAACACTTAAGTTAATTAAATGGTTTGGTAAACTTGAAGCTAAACTTGCAAACAGAAATCGCAATGTATAAAAGGATGCTTAGATTTTTACAAAACAGATAATTAGCCAACAAGCTCAACATCAACCTCACCAAAGGCTCTGTGGAAATGATCAGGCAGCCCATTAATTTTCAGGCAGCTCACACTTACATTAGTACCATTACTCAAAAGAAAAATTCGTGACTCCTATCAGAGCACATGCTGTTCTCATAAAGAATTGATTTAGAGGGGCCGGCTGGTGGCGTAGCGGTTAAGTTCATGGGCTCCGCTTTGGTGGCCTGGGGCTCGCTGCTTTGGATCCAGGGCATGGACCTACACACCAGTCCTCAAGCCATGCTGTTGCAGCATCCCACATACAAAATAGAGGAAGATTGGCACAGACGTTAGCTCAGGGCTGATCTTCCTCACCAAAAACAAACAAACAAAAAAGAGGAATTGGTTTAGAGATATTACTGGGAAGTTGGCAATGACCATGTGGTTTTTAAATAGTCTTGAATATGATAAGAGACCACTGTTTCCTCACCCTCAAAACACATAAATTCATGCAAATACAAGCAGATCTTGCTGATTTTGTTTAATTTTAGGAGAAGGCCCAATCTGAATGAGTGAAAAAATGGTATACAGATTCTTTTCAAAGACCTATATTTTGTAACTCTTCTGCTAGAAAATACAGTCAAACTAGATGTCTTTGGCTGGGTTCCCGTAGACAAAGCCTGAGATGGGGAGTCTAGTTCAAGCGATTTATTGAGGATGTATTACCCAGACGAGGGGAGGGAGGGACACAAGATAGAGCAGAAGCCAATATCTAAGCAAGGATGTTGACTTAGCTGGAGATTGCTTGTCTGAGCCTTAGGGAAGCTCCGGAGTAGGAATTACACAACTAAATTAGTCCTACCTGAGGCAAGGAAGTCAACTCGTTATGTACCCTGCCCTGTATACATCAGTCACTGGCTGTGGACTTCTGCTGGGGGTGGGGTGGGCGTGTTAAGGCATGGTCTCCCGGACAATATAAGGAAGCAATTCCCCAGGGAAAGGGGCAGCTGTCAGGTGTGATCAGACAAAGTCATGGCCACTGGGGGATGAGCGCAGTGGCTACCAGATGGGATCTGAGCAGAGGGTCTGCTTTAATGGACCAAGAAACTTGTGTCTCATGGAGATCATTGGGTGATCTTAGGTAAGGGCATCTTTGATGAACAAGCTACTATAAAATATGAGCTATTCTGGGCTCCAGACACTGTCTTGTTCACCTCTGAACGTATTAATGAGTCAGTCAACCAGTGCGTATTAAATGAATGCCCAAGAGATTGCTTATAGTGTCAACTGGAGACAGAGCAGCTTTCATTCCCTTTTCCAAACATTGCACAAACACCTGTTGGAGATAAAACAGTAATATGCTACTTGTGGTTCACTCTCATCAGGAGACATGGGTTGGAGCCCAAGTGAAGCTTCTCACTGGGTATGTGGCTTTGGACCTCAGTTGTCCAATCTTTAAAATAGGGATAATACAACTTCACAGGCCTCTCGTGAGGATTAACAGAACTGGCACAGTGAAATGCTTAGTAATTTGGCTTTTTCTTATAAAATGCTTTCCTTTGGCAGACAGCCTGGAGTCCAGGAATATAGACACTTAAAGCTAAAGGATCAGAAACTTCTAATAATAAAAATTTATTCTGCAAAGATAAAGCAATACTGGAACCACGCTGTAAGTCAATGGGCATCATGGGCTGATGTTGACCTACAGAACACACTTTTAGGAATGAAGCTACTACATAAAGTGAGGCAGACCTAGAACAAGTGACTCATTGTTCTATCTCCCAACAGAATTTGCACCTCAGGTTCTGAACTCCCCTTAACTAGAGAAATTGTGAGTTGTAAACAAGACATGAGTTTCCCACGTGTTGGCCATTTGCGACATCTCTATGCACAACACTTACTACTCCTTTTCAGACTATGTGGTGTGACTTCTTTTTGGGGGTTGCCAAAAACAAACACTCCCTACTACCTGCCAAGAAAGCGAAGGAAAGTGAGTCAGCTTGTCAGGTTAAGACATAGTACTGCAGGCACTCTGTGCCCTGGTGTTCCAGCTGTCTGGTGACCTATCTTGGCCTCCACAGACTCTCCTTTCCTGCTCCTGCTGGGCAGCTGTTCATGGGTCCAGGACATAAAGTCATCACAGAGACTTAGGCAAACAATAAATCAGAGGTCGAATTTTAATAATTTGGAAACAGGAAGACTTCACTTGTCCAGTTGGGTGACTTCTTGAGAAAGTATTTTCCACTTTTAGAGTTCCTGAAGAATTGCGAGCTGCTGCTCAAAATGACCTTCTTTCACACTCATTGAGTGGTCTGAATGTCGCTCTTCTCATCATTGACTAAGGGACTGGACTAATTCATGGCTGGACTTCAGGCATGGTCAGAAGGAGGAAAGAGCCTATGATTGACGATTTCTTGACTTGGTCATGACCACAGTGAGGAAACAGCTGCCTAACCAGAGGGTGTAAGAGGACACTGAGAATCCTGTATTGATATTGACTCACCTCATCAAAATGTCCATCAATGATGAAGTCATCATAGATGGGAACAAGGAGGAGCACCTGAGGACACTGGTCATGGTAAGTCATATGAGAAGAGTAGGGTCTGAGAACATACAAATTTCAATTCTGTATCTTTTGTTGAGGATGGCTCTGTAGCTATCACTTAAGCCTAGGACCAAAGGCTAGCTTCCCTGACCACTAGGCTACTTAGACTAGAGCAAAGAACAGAGTGTGGGTAGTGAGTATTTGTAGTTGTCTTGCTCAACATCTATTTATTCCCCCTTCTCTTGGTAACAGCACCCTCAAAAAGTGACATTTATTCTGGAAAAAAAAAAAGGAATATGCCAGATGTCCATCCCTTGGCTCCCTTCCCCGCCACCTGTCCTCCCCCTAGTCCTCCGACATTGAACCCTAGCTGGAGTAAGTGACAGGACTGCCCCTCAGGTGATGTCAGCACCACGGTTAAGTAATGCCTCACCACTTACTAAATGTACCAACTAGGGAACTTCATTTTGCCACTTTTAGCTGCAGTTGCCTCCATATTATCTTGTAGGAGAGTTATTTAAGCATATGCTTATCTCCCCCACTGAACTGTAGGCATCAGTCAATGTTGAATTTAATATAAAATCCTTTCCTTATACATCCTTCAACCTTAAGGCCTGCTGCTGAAGAACTGGTTTTACATTTGACAGAAATCCCAAGGGTCCTCAGGTTCATGGGGGGCCCAGCATTGGCTCATCAAGTTTATGGTCTTCAAGCTTTGACTATGCAGGCAAAGGGATCTTAAGTAGGATGTGAACATGGGCGACATGAATTACAGTGTTACTTGAGTACTTTATGAAATAGCTTGCTGCCGTCTTTGGAAACCTATGTCAGTGAGGAAGTCTTCTGCGCCTCCTTTTACACTACAGTGTTGTAGACTGGAAGCAGTGGACATTTCCCAAAATGGTCACAGCTTTTCTTCTGATCTCACTCCAGTCCCTTACTCCCTTCAGAGAGCTCATCTGAGCACCCTTCACATCAGCACATGTGCAAAACTACATTATGGAAAAGAGGGATTTGATGAATCGTAAAATCTTACATGGCACTGGAAAAAGTCCAGAATAAATGGGCTTTCAATAAAATAAATGCCACCAAAACCCCCACATAAATGATGCATGACATCGCCTGCAAATTGAGGCATGAAGGCATGAAATTTTAAACTCCCAGATAGCTCCCCCTCTGTTTCTTTTCAAGTTGTCCTCACAAAACATGTGCAATAGTCACATCACCCACCAGGGAACTTAGGTGACACCTGAACTCAGCCTATTGCTGAAAAGTAGACTGGGAAGTTGAGTCACTGGGATTTGAAGGCCATGTCCATGTTGCAGGTACCCCTGTAGCCCCAGCACCTAATATAGGATTGGGGCACAGTAGGTCTCAGTAAGTGTTTCTTGCATGTTTCTAAATGGGGAGGAGAGCCGTCTCTGTCTAGGAGAGGTTAAGACTCATCAGCAGATATCTTCCTTCATGGTGTAGGCTGTTAAGTATGTGCAGAGGAAGATGAACCTGGGTTTTCCAGCCTTTTAAGGAGGCAATAAGGTGGGCTTTGAGACCAGATAGGCTGGAGTTTGGTTCTCAGCTCTGGAATATAACAAGCATGTGATCTCTGAGCCCTGGTTTTCCACCATTGAGAGGATTATAATAATAATAATAGGAATAATGATAGTAATCAATTACACATTCACAGTATTATTTCAAAGACTGTGCTAAATTGTATAATACACTCAGCGTGACCAGAATACAACAGATACCATGTGAATGCTTGTTTTACTCACGCCCTCCCCAACCCTTCAATGATCTGGCCTGATTCCACTAGTCCAACTTTTTGCTCCAACACCAAGGTCCATTCCAACTTTGTGGGTGTGTGACATTTGACCCCTAAAAAGCATCTTTTCGACAGGACAGATGTGGGTGTCTATTTTGTATGCTTGGAAAGTTTCATTGAAGAAATGAGGAAGCGGGATGCATATTCACAGTCACAGTTCATATAAGTAATTCTACTAAACTTTAGGTGGTGGGATGGCTTCAGGGCTTCCCATCTCCCTACCCCCTTACCAAAATTAACAGTGTGCCACGATCTTTCACCCATTTTCTTATTTGAACTCACAACAGCCCTGGAAGGGAAGTTTGGACTAGACATATAATCACAATTTTCCAAGTGAGAAAATGGAATCTTAGAAAAATAGACTTGTAACAAAAGAATTAAAGCTTATTAAACCTGGAGGGCATCTTGGAGATCATGTGGTACAGTCTCTTCATTTTATGATTGGAAAACGAAGCCTGGATCAGAAAGTGACTTGCCCAAGGCCACATGGTCATTGGTGGAGCCAGGATTGAAATCTCTTTCTTTATTTGTGATTCTTAATTTGGTGTTTTCTCCCTCCGTACATCCCTTAGGTCTCAAATGCAGATTGTCTTTATAACAAAGGGCTTATCCCCTCTCCACCCCTTAATACCACCATCTATGAAATACTATAGGCTCCTCATGAAGTTAGTTCCCCTCCTGTTGAGACAAAGAGTGGCTAGTTGATTGAAAAAATATAATTAGACCAACAATACTAACTCAGCTATATCAATGAACCTTTCAAGATGGTGCGCAGTTCCCACTTAGAGGACTGAGTCAAATGGGAAGCTTGCCCACTGAACAACTTGGGAGAAGGAGAATGCCAAGATGACCAAAGTTGGGCATGTATTTATTCAAGCTATCCCAGAGCACGTCTTTAGTGGGAGAACCTGAATTGTGACAGAGAGGATCAGGGTTGTAGCTGAAAAATGAATGTCAAATGTCAAGTCCAGAGGGTGAGACTAGGGATGAAATTGGAGGATGAGCCATGAAGTTGAAGCTAAGAGGTTCGAGAACAGGATGGATTCAGTATGAGGAACAGTGGTTCAGAACCAAGGACTTGAATGGCCACTAAAGTCTCTTGGTGCCTGGGATGTGGCCTGGGGACCAGCATGTTGCCTAGAGGTACCAGGTAGGACTGGACACATGGTCTCCTGAGCGATCTTGTGGGTCATCTATGAGAAAGACATACATTTTAGGGAAGTAACTAGTCATAATTTCAAAGAATTACATATATATGTATTTTTTAGGTCTCTAAGGAAGTTTTTTGAAACTCAGTTCATCTTTCCTTTGATGTGAGAACAGCAGAATCAGACTGAAACCTTTTTTTTTTAACTTACTTGCCATTCATATGGGGTACTTGCTGACCCTTTTATCTTTGCTGAAATCAGAATCCTTTCCATCTGAGGAGTGTGCTGGTGCAATGCTATTGGGCTTCGATGTGAGGCTGTTTTCCCCTCTGTCTCCTTCCCCCATCTGTCCTCACATTTCCGAGTACAGATGAAAAGCCTGGCACTCATGAGTTGGGCCCCACAGCCAGCCAGCCAGCTAGTGTTTACTGGGCGCCCGCGGGGTGCATGACATCGCCCTGGGCACCCGTGTGAGACTCCGACGGCCCCAACATCCTCTGCTCTGAATCCTGGCTCCCAACAGTGCTGCAGGGCTGCATGGGCCTGGGGCACAGCAACAGCAGACAGACAGGCCTGGCGAATAGTAATCAGAAGGATGAGCTGGCCTGGGACTTTGGAATTTTGAGGGGGAAGGAGAGGAACAAGGTTTTGGCGGCTAGAATTTAGGAGTGTGAGAGATTTTGTAAACAGCCACCTTAAATAAAAGAAAGAGCTTCCAATAAGTGCAGTTTATATGGTCCTGGCAGAGTGGCAGGCACACCCACTCGCATGCATTCTGTAATTGACACAATATGAAAGGGTAGGGTCATAATACAGGACATCCCCCGGTTGGGAGATGTGTTGAGATTATGGAGGCCTGCCCACTTATCTTCCACTTAAGGAAGCTGTTTTCCACATCCGTGCTTAGGAAGGTCTAGTCGGCGTAAGTACTTTTAAGCAACGTGAACACTGGGAATGAGTTTTTCTCTGTAAACACTGGCCGTTACCAATAAAAGTACAGGATGGGCTAACATCCCCATTTTTTGGATGAGGGAAGAGGCCCACTTGCCTCTGAATAAGATGCTGTTTCCCACCTCTGTCTTTGCTTAATGAAATTTCACTCATCCTGAACTTGGGAAATCAAAAACGTTTGATTTGTTGGGGTGGAGGAGTCAGGCCATATTTTTCCTTTCTTTTACTTTGTTTTCTCAGAATATTATGATGATGTCCGTGTAATGCAGGAAAACAATTACCTGCTCTCTCAAGGAATGAAGGTTTGCCACTGAAAAAACAATGTAAGAAAGAATATTTCCTTTCCTGATTTGAGAATAAACGAAAACCATGCCTATCCCTGACGGCCCAGGGAAAATTCCATCTCCTGCATGAAATTCCTCTCTTAAACATCTCGTGCCTCCCCGGGGCCCATTGGTGTGAGCCTACAGGTCTCTCAGTAAATACTAGTTGGAAATGAAGGGCATAGCGATAGCTAGTCATAATGATAATGGTTCCCACTGTTGAGTGTCTACCAGGAGTCAGCACTGGTGGGAGCAGCTTTATAACCATCATCTCTAGTCCTCATGACAAACCAGCAGGGAAGGAGTTATAATCCACTTGACAAACGGTCAGGCCGAGACTCAAAGAGATGAAGTCATTGTCTAAGGTCACAGAGGAAGTAAGTGGCAGGATTGGAACTTGATTCCAGGTTTCCTGGGCTCCAAATGTCTTGCTCTGTGTGGAGATCTTGGTGGCTTCTGCATGGGACAGGACACATGTTAGTGTGGCTGGCTGGTGAGCACGCCAGAGCCTCTCTGAAGACAGCTTTTGAATAAACCACAAGAGAAAAGACCAGTAAATTAGCCTAGTTTCTTGGGTTTCCCACTACTCTAACTTGAACTTTAATACAATGCACATCTCCCCCCTTTCTAGTTTCACTAAATGTCAAGATTTCATTAGCATGAGCCATCCTTTTCAGGGAGGGAAGTGTGCACTGCTGCCCAGCATATCAACAGGGCAAGGGAGGCTTTCCTAGAAGCCCTCTCCATGGTAGCTGGGTGTCTCCACACATTTGTGGCAAGTGGGAGTGGCCACATGGGAGGTACCCCATGGCCTCTTGCTGGCTGATGGGTGAAGGATGATTTTTGGTTTCTCTTTCCTTCTCTGGCATTGCTCCTTGAGAGGGATCTTTGTTTTGTTGTGATTCCTGTCTTTTCTCTCTATTCATCCTGAGTGCCCGTCCCTCAGGTTTGAGTAGAAGGCAGACGCTGATAGTCAGCTGCATCTGGTTCAGAGCTAGTTCTTACAGTCTTCATTCATGTGTCTGTTCATTCATTCATTCACTCACTCATTCATTCATTCATTATTTATACAGTGTCTACCCTCTGCTGGGCATTGTGTCCTCTGCTGGAGATAGAGAGATAAGAGACAGGGACCTTGAACAATCATGGAGATGGAAAGATCATCCAGGTGCAAAAGAAGGTGACGTGCAGTAAGGACACATTTACACATTCTGTAGGAGCTGCGAGGAGCCATTAACCCTTTCTGAGAGCGGAAGAGGGGATGCTGTTGAGGCAGGGGGCACAGAGAAGTCTCAGAGTTGAGGTGGACATCGGAACTGAAACCTGAAGGAGAAGTGGGATTTGATAGGCAGACGAGCAGGGCAGGAGGGCCGAGTGTCCCGAGCAGAGGAGCTGCCTATGTGAAGGCCTGGCAATGGAAAGGAACATGTTGTTCTCAGAGAAGTGACTGGAAAGCTACTCTTTCATCCTCTGTTTACACAAATATCATTCATGCATCCTTTAAGGTCCAGCACGAGTTCCACTTTATGTAAGAGGCTGACCTAGACTATCCTAGGAAACACCCTGGTGTCCTTTAATATAATGCTATAGAATTATTTGTCTACACTTAATCATTTAGCACCTGTGTTGTTACTTAACTTTCCAAGGTATGTCTGTCTGGTTTTTTTTTTTCTGACTATACTGGTAACTCTTGAAAAGTATAGAGAATATCCTATATATATTCTGTTCCCCTACTATGATAAGCAGAGCACAGAGTACTTAGAAATAGTTAATATGCACCTTGAATGAGCCAGAAAAGGACTTAGAGACTTTTCTAGACATTTGGCCTCATTTGAGAGATGAGAGGCTCAGAAAGATGAACTGAATTGCCCACGTTTATGAAAACATTTGGTGGGATCAGAACTCAGGTCTTCTGATTCTCAGGTAGTGGTCTGTCTGTTGCATCAGCTGCTCCCTTATTTGTTGAACAGATGAGTGGGTGGATGGATGGATGGATGAACGGACAGATATCATGGTGTGTGTTGTGCATCAGTTGAAGCCTTGTCTCAATGCTGCCCACTCTTCAGCCATTTGCTAAGCCCCTTCACCCTTCTCCCTGGTGCCCCCATACTACCTTAGGGGAGGAGAGCTCACATTTCCAGAAGCTGAGACTCCTTATCAATGGACTGTCTTCTACCAGAGCCTCGTAAGGACACCTTTGACAGAGCAGCTGGCACTTAGGGGTCTCCCTCTTGTCTTTGGCAATTGTTTTCAGAGTAATAATCAGCTGCGGAATAGGAGAGGTAGCCCACATTCTTATGAACCCAGATTAATAAGATGTTACCAAGACGATAGATAATTTTCTTTAACTTTTAAATGAAGTTTCTTTTCTCTCAGAGCCTTAGAGCTGCAAAATCTTTATGAACAGAGTTGGCTGCAGGTCAGTGATGCCCAGTAATGGTTTGATCACATACAGTGGCTTCTAGTGGTCCCTGGCTAAGCTGTCACTTTTTACAGATATGCCCCAGGAAGTGGGCAGTCTTTCTTCCATTTTAAAAATAAAAATGGGACAATGATGATATTCTTTTATATTTTTAAAGAGCTCCTTGCAAAGTACTTCGCCCTGGGCAAAGCACTTTAATTGCTTCATTTATTTTTTCAGCTATCATTACGGAGATGACCGCGTGCCCATCCTATTTATTTATCAAATGTTTATTGAGCTCCTATTACCAGCCTAGACAGTTAGGGGCACAGCAGTGAAAAAGAAGATGGACAATGTCCCTGATATTGCAGAGCTTGCTTTTTTCCAAACTTTTTTAAATGAAATGCTTTTATATTCACAGCAGAGTTGTAAAGATAGAGAACAGAGAGTTTGTGTATGCCTTTCATCCATCTTCCCTCAGTGTTACATAATCATGTGAGACTTTTAGCAAAACTAAGAAATTAACACTGGCACTACACTATTAACTGAAGTAAAGACCATGTTCAGATTCTACCAGTTTTTGCTTCCAGGACCGATCTAGGATCCCACGATTCGTTTAGTTGTGGTCTCTGCTCAGACTCATCTAGACTGTGATAATTCTTCAGTCTTCCCTTGCTTTTCATCATCTTAACACTTTTGAAGGATGCTTATCAGATATTTGGTAGACTGTCCCTCACTTTGGGTTTGTCTGCTGTTCTCTCACGGTTATACTGGGATTATAGATTTGGGGATGCAGATCACAAAGCTATTATTTCCCCTGCCCACACTCGAGAACAAATGGTGGAGCTTGCTTTTTAATGAAAGGAGATAAAAAATATACAAATAATCGGATAAATAAGGGAAATTATCAGTGAGAGATGAATACAGAGCTGAGAATTAAGAGGGTGATGTGACTGTGAGTGACTGGGTATTGAGGGACAATTTCAGCTGAGATCTGAATAACAAGGAGTCAGGCATGAAAAGGCCAGGGGAAAGAATGTTCTAGGGGGAGGGAACAGCTTCATGCAGGATCAAGCTTGTTGTCATCAGACCATGTCACTAGGCTCCAGTGACTCCCTTCCCACACAGAGGGAAAGCCAGAGGCCTCACCTTGGCCCACAAAACCAGCAGGATCTGCCCTCCCTGCCTCCACCACTCTGACCTCATGCCCCTTCTGCCCCACCCCACTGACCGCCTCACAGTTCCTCAAACACACCAGGCACAGTCCATACTAAGGCCTTGGCACTGGCTGCTCCCTCTGGGGAAATTCTCTTCTCCCACCTACCCTCATGGCCAACCCCCTGACCTTTAAGATTTTGCTCAAATGTCATCTTGTCAGTGATGCCTGCCTTGATCTTATTAAAAATAGCAGCATGCCCTCACTGCTGGTACCTCTGAGGTACTTAATCGGTTCTCTTTTTCTGTATCACCTTTAGCTTGCAACACACACACATCCAGACCCAGTGAGTCTGTAGGTACCCCCATCACTGGGAACATCAGCACTGACTCAGAGCGAAGTCCTTGTATATAATCACGTCTTACGCACTTCTTTAGCCAACGGGGCCCGCGTGACAAGCCAGTAGGCAACTGTGACTCTTGAATTTCCACTTCTTTAATGCTGTTTTTTCTGACCCTTATCACAGCAAAGTTTACAAGCAATCAACTCCCTCTGTCCTTGCTTTAGACACTGCCTATAGTTCAGGCGATCGTGAATTCTGTTGCTCTCTCTTCATTACTGGTGGCTGAAGAGGCACCTGCATCACGTTCCCCACCAGCCTATGCAGGAAAAAGCTATTTTGAGGAGAAGCTGACATTTTGAGAGGAAATTTCCAGTATTTCTAAAAGAAATATAATGCAGGACTTCTAAAACTTCCCTGAAAGTCATCCTTTTGGTTCACTTCTTGCCCACCCAGCAAATAGCCAGCCACTGCAGCCCTCTCTGGAGGCATTTCAGGTGGGACAGACAAAGCTGACCTGTTAGTAGCCACACAGTGAGGGTAGAGAGGATGCCTGGGAAGACCAGGAAGGCAGACTCAGAACTTCAGCTGGCTTGTGCTGTACTGTATCATATCATTTCTGCTAAATCTCATAAATCTCTTTTTTCTCTAATCATGGGGATACTGAGGTGACATTTCTTATCAGAAAACACAAAAGGCAAGTGAACTCATATGGTCAGATAAAGGGAAAATAGTCTTAAACAGATATCTATCTTAAATGACCAATGGACCAGGACAGAAGGTGAATCAGTGCGGCATAAGTTGGTACCACTATTATTCCCACTTTACAGATGAAGAAACTGAGCCAGACGCTGGTAAATAACTTGCTCAAGGCTAGTACTGGCAGTAGAGCCAAGAGTCAGGTCTGCGCAATCTGGCTGTGCTCACAATCCCACGCCAGTGCGTGAGTGCAGTGAATAAAGGGCTTTCCTCCGGATTCTCACTGCAGACAGTGCCGTCTCCTAGAATAGAATTTGGCAAGAAAGACTGGAAAAGTCTCCTTACCTGAACAGAACTGTGAGGACATGGATTGTGTAGTATTCATATTTGAATTTAGAGACTGGCAAAATAATTCACATAGTAGGAACTCAAATATGTGTCTATGAGGAATAAATATAAGTCATGACACAGAGTTTTGGGATTATTCATTATTTTGCATTACTCATTCTTCTGTTTCCTTTATGAGGAAGCTGCTAGACACACTGGTTGGACCGTGTCAAGCATTCTGATGTAGGAATATATTCTCCTGAGCCAGATTCTCTTTCTGAACTTATTGGCCATTATTTCCTGGTAGAAACGTTTTGTAAATCCGGCCAGAAAATCAACAGGGACTTCAGCAAGGTAAGAGGGATTAATGTGTATTTGTAGTGAAGTGAATCTTACTATACCTAAGAAGTAGTTGGTTTTGCAAAGTTAACCCTGATCCCGGCTCTTAACTCAAGCAAACATTCTTTTCCCTTTTGAAAAAAAAATCGAATATATGCCAGTATGAAAAAAAAAATGCATCTTCAATATTAAAGGTCCACTGTAACTGAACTTTTCTTTTAATTAAAACAAGCACCGGAATTAAATAATATAACCTGCCATGTTGATTAAGCTCAGCCGCTGCCCCAGAAAGCCGTGTGCTTCTAACCTGTTGGCATTTTTCTAAATGTGAATAATGAGAAAACTATCCCAATGGGGATATCCTGGACTTTGAAATTCAAAAGGCTTTTGGAGTGTCCTACATCCGGGACTCTTAAAAAGTTAAGTCAACACTAGGGGCAGAATAAGTCCTCCAGTTGTTGCAGTCCTCAGAAGGGACAGACACTAGATACAGTTGTCACAGATTAATCACCAGGGCCCAGATAAGATGGTCCTGACTGAGGTGGGCAACAGGAAGCCAGGAGGATTGGCCATACAGGATGGCTCACACCAACAGGCTTATTATTGAGAAAGTGAAAATGGCGCCTAGTCAATGAGTAACTGTGAACAATATAAATAATTGTTTTCTTTTTGTTCTGAGGTTTGGAAACTGACAGTGAGACAAGAGATGACATGTGTAAAGGCCCATCGATTAAGGTAGAAATGTTCCTTTTTTTCAGGGGTGGAGTCTGTATTTTAACTATTCTGTCCCATGTTAGACCAAATCCATCCCCACGTCCGCATTTTCTTATCCACGACATGTCATCAGCCAAGTGGAGAAGAAAACAGACGGAGAGGGAAGGGGCTGGAAGCACACATTCTTGACAGCCACTCTGTGCCAGACACACTGCTAAGGTTCTTCACCTCATACTCCCGTTCTAGCCAAACAACAACTCTCTGAGGTTGATATTATTATTACTATTTTTCTCATTTGGGAAGAGCCTACATAACTTGTTTAAGGGCACACAGTAAGTGGCAGAGCTGGGATCTGAATGTGTGTTTGATTGATGCTAACCCCTAGGCAATTTATTTAAGCCCATCCTGTGGCTTATGCATTCTTCCTTATGTAGAAAGGAAGGAGGGAGCGCGATGACAGCAGCCAGGAAGATGGGTGACATGGTTGTGACGTGCCACGGATGTCCCTGTGATGAGTAAGATTGTTGTGACCCTCAATCACCAGATGCTAAATTCTGTGAGAGCACGTTATGGACTGACTATAGTCCTTCTTTCTGTTAATAAGTGATATTCCTATTTGTCTTGGATGGTTTTATCTTATTTCCACCACATTCATATTTCTCTTTCAAGAGCCTGCTCATGTCAGAAAGCTTTCTCCAACTCCCAGATGTGGGTCAAACGTGTCAACAGCACTCTAGTTTGTGGATTTTCTTGCGCTGAACAGAAAGGAGCTGTTGATCTCCCCCACCACAGGAGACATTTTTTGAGGTGTCTACATAGCTTACAATGCCAGCCTTCTCCATATAACTGCTCTCCCCACCACAGGGACAGGTCTCCAAGACCTGTTTATCTACATGAACTTGTCCCACATGCATAGCTGATTGGGTCACAGAGGACATCAGATCCGGTTTGGAAAATCAAATCTCTTCTTTGGAAAATTTGGAATTGGGATGAAAAGCCAGGCAGCCAGTCAGTCCAGGCTGGTCTTGACCCAAAGGAACACAACTTGGGAGCTTAAGGGGGGCCATTTATGCCCTCCACATGCACAGAGAATCAGCAAAAGGACAGCTTACAGAGAGAATGGGAACAAGGCAGCCATGCAGAGATGAGAAATGGAGTAGGAGTGGTTCCTGGGGTCATGACCTTGTTTCAGTTCCCGTTTCCAGTCTCTTCACGGCCCAGTCACCTCTGAGTCCTAGGACATATCCCAGAGGCCTTCCAGTAAATTCTCCTTGTAGCTTAACCTAGCTTGAGTGAGTTTCTGTTATTTGCACCCCAAAGCACCGTAGCTAAGATGCTCTCAGGAACTTGAGCTCCACGAGGACAGTGGCCAGATTCGTTCCTCAGTGTAGCCCTTGCCTAGCATGGTTCTTGGCTCAGCTCCATGAATTTTTGTCGAATAGCACTGACTGAATACAGCTTTTCTATCTAAGAGATAAACATAACACTACCGGATCCTCCCCCAAATTGCCATATCGTCTAGGAAATTAAATGAATTGAAACCAAGGGTTGGTTGATTCCATTGAAAGACCGGTCTTGCTTCGTTGTCATTCTATCTCATTTCCAGTTTGAGAAAGCAGGTGTGGTGCAAAGCTGAAAAGCACTCAGCCAAGAGAGACCAGCAGGAGAAAGTGACAAGCGAGACAGGGTATGAAAGGGGCTTGTTTTGTTCTGTGTGCTTTGGAATCCATTTGTTCCTTAATTAAGGGGAAAAAAATCACCCTCCAGCTAGTAAAGACACCCCTAAGAAATTAAAATAACGTAAATCAAGCTAAATGAATACTCCAGAAGCAGCACTGGAGCTTGATGGAAGAGAGTATGGATGCCCCCGAGATTTTAAAAGCAAAGCCTGCAACGGCTTTCTGGAGCAGAAACACTCTCCCTTTTGTCTGATGGCACTTAGATGCCAACACCAAGAGGGATTTATAGAGGAGTTTAAGGGGACAGCGTCTTCTTGCTGTTCTGGCTCTCAAAAGACAAGAATTGAAACAAAGCCTAAATGGATGATGATGATAATTCCCGGAGTTTCTTCCCAGGGGCACTTAGTGTAGAGAAATCACTTAAATTGTAATTAAAATACACAAAGCAAAATGGTTCAAGGGGAACGCATAGTTTCTAGTAAAATATCTTACTAACCACAGGAACATTTTACCTGGGAAGTAGCTGAATGACTGAAGTGTGACAGAACACGTGTGTGGGTGTGTGCTGGTCGTACGGTGGTGACAGCAGGGACATGGTTAGGAAGTTCAATATTTTAAGCATCATAACAAGTAAAGGTGAAATCCCCAAGTGGGCAGAAAATCTAAGCTTTAATTTTTGGTGTCACATCAAATGATCCAAATGTTCCTTAATTTCTCAAGCTTTTACCTTAAAGGAGGTATGATGGTGGCTACTTAGAAAGTATACACAATCTTGGGGGGAACCTCTCCAAGACAACATAAAGATTTTACTACAGATCAATGTTTCTGACTCTCCAGACAGCACAGTGAGCCCTCAATCAATGTTTATAGTGATGATAAAATTATGTAGGGAGATTGGACTTCCATGGGCCTCTTGGTGCTGGAAGGGCCCTGGTTGAGCTACTCTGATCCATTGATTTTTTGGACGTAGGAAAGGAGGTCTGGAGGGGTTAAGTGGCTTGCCTAGACATAGGGTGACCATTTGACTCCTTGTGCAAACTGCAGCAATTTTGAGCGTTAAAGGAGGTACCATTACAATGACACCAGGACCAACTGGTGTCAACCTGGACTGTCCCAGGCAGACCAGGGAATGCAATCATCCTATCTAGACAGCTCCAGGCTTGGCCTCAGACTTACAGGCAATGAGAAAATGCTCTACTTGGTGGTGTCCTTTGCAAGAAGGAGTTGCTATCTGGAGACAGGGAAGGGGGTTCCTAGGTGGCCAGATGGGGAGTGCACATCACACGTGCTTCAGCTGATGAGTGTCCCCCACAATTCTAAGCTGGTGTTAGCAGGGACTTGACAGGCCCATGCAGGGCCTCTGTGAGCATTAGAAAAAGGTGTAAGTCTGAGGAGGACAAACATCTTGGCCAGCAGATGGTGCCTTTTGCAAAAAAAAAGGAGACTCTTCCTCCAGGAAGTCCTATTCCAGGAAGTATTGGCACTGATGAGAAAGTGGCAATCAGGAAAGGGCTCTGGACCCATCTTCTTGGAATAAGCATGTTTGCAACCAACTCACAATGGCTGATGGAATTTTTAAGAATTTCATCTCTGGTATGGACACTACTCTGGATTCCTGTTAGATGAGGATGGAGGATAGAATGCTGACCCTGGAAGACGGAGCTCGAAGAAGCACGCCGTTGCTGATATCAGCTACCATTTTTGGAGCACTCACTGTGTGCCAGGCACTGTTCTGAGCACTTCACATATATTGATCCTCTTAATCCTCCAAACCACCCTATAGGGTGGAACCCTTCTGCACCCTGGTTGTAATGATGGTTATGCAAATCCATGCATGTGTTATACCTTCAGAGAATTGATGCCCAAAGAAAGAAAGTTAATCTTACTGCATGATAATTTAAAAGATAAAGTTAAAAAAATAAAGACTATACTGCTTGAGCCCATTGATTGAAATTTGAGAAAAAGTAAAAATAGTGATAGCAGATCAGTGGTTGTCAGGGGTCAGGGCTGGGGGGGATTGACTGCTGAGGGACATGAGGGCAATTTTTAGGATGATGGGAATATTCTAGATCATGGTGGTAGTGGTGGTTCCATGAGTATCTATTTGTGAAAACTGCACACTGAATTGTACAGTTAAAATTGCTGAATTTTATTGACTGTAAACTATACCCAAAAAAGCTGGGGGGAAACAACCCTATTGCATGGGCATCACTGTTAGTCTCATCTTATTCATGAGGAAACTGAGACACAAGGAGGTTGAGCAGCTTGCCCAAGGTCACAGCTAACATGTGATAGAACCAGATTCAAATATAGGAATGAATAATTCCAGCCATCTTAACCTCTCTAATTAATGCTGCTCATGCAAGTAGGTCACAGATCCTCACCTGGGGCGGGAGACACATCAGCCCTAGAGAGGCTGGTGCAACAGACAGGAAATGCACAACCCCCACAGAGGACCCTACAGAAACGACAGCTGTTCTGGGGTGGCCATTTGGGTCCACCCCAATGAGTCTTTCCTGAAGCAGACACAACTATTTGCTTTGAAAGAACTGGTGCAGAGGCACTGAGGCCCAGTGCAGGTATCTGGTGGTCCCTGGGCCTTCCCCCTTTTCCTGGCTGGAAGTGTGATTTAAAACCTCCCCAGCTAAGCTCATTTTGCCACATAGCTCCTGCAGGATTCATTTTCAAAGCTCAATCCAGAAATTTCTAGCTGAGCAAATAGATCCAAAGCAAGAAAATGTATTCACCCAAGTTACCTCTGAGACAGAGGAATATGGTTTCTCATGCTTTGCAGAGGGAAACAGATGTGTGTATATACAAACAAATTTGCAGATATATAACACTTTGCTTATTATATTTCAAAGACGTGAAAGAGAAAACAACCATGCATCTATATGTAACTTCCCAGTTGCTGTCCATCTGAGACTGGAAGGTGAGTGATCTACGGTCCTCAGCAGGTACATGAAATGATGCTGTGTCATATTTCACCTCGCAATTGTGCCACTTGGAGAAATAGGCTCCTGACTCACTTTACAGCTGGAAAAGGGACAGGCTATTCTTAAGGCTTATGCACAACTGGGAGGGGCTCAAAGATCATCTCAGGTAACACACAAGGCACTTGTGATTAGAGGGAGCAGACTTACCCATGACCAAGCAACTACTCAGAGGCAGAGCCACACAGGTGAGGTGACTTGTCTAAGGTTACTCAGCACAAAGCTGGAGTCAGAGACCTGGGTTCAAATCCTGACTCTTCCTTGTACCAACCTTCTGATCAAAGGCAGGTTCTCTAACCTCTTCAAGTTTGTTTTTTCCTAAGTAATATGCTGCTAATTAGTGCTAGCTCATAGGTGTATTGTGAGGATTGGTGGGATAACGTACTGAGCCCAATGCCTGGGTCATAGTACTTGCTCAATAAATGAAAGTTGATGGTAGTAATCGCATTAGTACATTGTGGTTATCTTTCTAAGTCTCATCTGCAAGGCTTTCGGACAAGATGAGTTCTAAGGCTTAGGCTGGCTAATAACTGACTTGTACAGCACTTTAAAAAGCCCCATCACAGGAGTATTTTCTTTGCACAGCACAATCACCCTATAACGTACATAAGATTGGCATTATTAGCCCCATATCGCAGTTTAAAACGTTAAGGAAGGCCAAGAATCTCGCCCAATTCTGCCCTCACCGAGATCAATCACACAGCTAGTAAGGGACAGAATAGGGTCTTGAAATCAGATCTTCTAAGTCAAGATATTGCCCTCTGCCCGATGGACTGAGTGTCTGACTCCTAGGCCAACATCCTTTCCCCATGGTGTGCTTGTCTCCGCTTCCCTGCAGCCCTCTTCCAGGCCAAGGCAATACGGCTCTTGGAGACGGCCTCTAACAAGCCGATCCAATGAATAATCATGAGAGCAATCCTTGTGTTGCCCTTTTACCGCTGAGATGGGGACAGATTTATAGAGGCTGACTCTGGCTGGTATTTGGGAACGGATAATTACCTTCACTTACTATATTCTAGGCTGCTTCGGCTAAATATTTACTGCCCAGAATTCTGCCCTTTCCAACCAATTCTGAACACGAGCATGCCACAGGCAACTAAGTGGTGTAATTCATTCGGGGCGACCATAAATCTAAGGCTTCCACCAGAAATGATGCAAAAAATTAATGGGACATGAAATCAAGTAAATGGAATTGAGTACAGTAATTAGTTCATATTTTAATCCTCAGGTCTGTTTATTATCCGTCAACTGGTGAGCAATTAAGTCGGCACCATTGAGATGATTAGCTTTGTTTCAGCAAAAGTTTATCGATATGTCAGAGCAAATGATTCTGGGGCTTTAAACGGCTTCATTTTGAATTGTAGAGGAGCACATCAATGGAGCGGCTAGACATCTAATGATTTAATTTTGCAATATTATTATCTAGATTACTTATATTTAATATTATGGAGCTGTTCTGGATGGTTAGTGGGGAGAGTGGGCGGGAGGGGGTATTCAAACCGTAGAAAAGCATTGTTTATATCCTTAGGTTCTTAATGCCTTTTCATACTGAGACCAAATGAGGGATCTTTAAGGCATTTCACTTTCTATTTCAGTCTTCCAATCTTTAATTTCCGCATTTCTTGCAATCAGGCATTATAATGGTTCTCACACTGGGGGTATTTTTGTTGGGGGTGATTTGGTTGACTTCCAGATCCATTTCCTCATGGATGCTCCTTAGGGCTCATGTTTGTAAACTAATCTACCAGTGTCTTTGCCTTTTTGAGGCTGACCTTATAAATGCACTTATGATGGGGTTCTGCTCACTAAAGCCAGAAATCTGAATATCAGGCTACCCTTGCTCTACTAGGTAACTAAACCAGAGCACCTAAACAGGCCTTTTGAATCTAGGATTTGATATAATTTAAAATTGTATTTGAAAAATTTAAAATCCCAAACTAAGAGTCAGGAAACTTGGGTTCTGGTGCTAATTCTGCCATTGGATCTCGGTGACTTTGGGTAGGTCTCTCGCGCTCTCTGGCACCCGATTTTTCCTTTGTCAAGTAAGCAGGTTAGAAGAGATGACCTCAGTGGGGCTTCCGACACTGACACTTCAGATGGAGGCTTCGAGCAGACTTGCTCTTTCCAATGGCAGGTCTGTATCTTGAAGCGGGAGGTTGATCTTTGGGGGAAACTACAAATTTTAATATAGTGTTGACAGTGGTCAGACTGGTCATGAATGGGTCGTTCTTACTTTGCACCTTGTTTTTCAATTGATTTTATTCCTGTGGCTTTGGAAATGGATTTAAAAAAGAAGAGCTATGGGGCTAGCCCAGTGGTGAAGTGGTTAAGTTCGTGCGTTCCACTTCCGTGGCCCGGGGTTTGTGGGTTTGGATCCCAGGTATGGACCTACATGCTGCTTGTCAAGCCATGCTGTGGTGGCATCCCACATACAAAATAGAGGAAGACTGGCATGGATGTTAGCTCAGGGACATCTTCCTCAAGCAAAAAGAGGAAGATTGGCCACAGATGTTAGCTCAGGGCCAATCTTCCTCACCAAAAGGAAAAAAGTAGAGCTAGTTCACACAAGTGTTAGAAGCAGTACTCATCCTCTAATTGCAGTGTTGCTGGTTCCTAAATAAAGGAAGATTCCACTCAACCCTCGTAAAGCCATGACCAGTGATGGTCTCCATGGTGACAGTTAGGTTCTAGGCTGAACCCTGATCAAGCCCCAGTTGCCCGTCTTTACTGTTGTCTTTGTGATATAACACCCCTTTGCCTGCTTTAGATGGAAGACTCGGGGATACCAGAGTCAAGTGGAGGAGGATGGTGGTCATCACAGTGCCATCCTGGTGGGACCAGGTCAGAGTTACAGTGCAGGTTGGGGTGGAGTTAATGGGATAATGAGTTGACCTCAACAGGTTGTCTTCAAGTGCAATGTCTTCTCTCTTAGGTGGCCCCACAGCGTCCATCTAAAACTAGCAATCCAGGAAGCTGCAGACTTGACTGGGCTGTCCGTTCTCAGAAGTAATTGTAAAGAAGTTCAAAGGGAAAATTCCCTATCCTTAGAGTCATCCTCTGCTGGTATCGTCATAATCTGTCCTACCACCATCTGGGCTTCTGACCTTGGTTTGCTTTGCTTCTTGAAGGCCAGTTTGCTCACTCTGGGTGGTACTGGCTCCCGAAATCCACAACTATGGCTTCTAGCATCAGCCAAGACAAGTCCCCTGGTCTGCTCCTGGGAGTAATTCCAGGGCTGAAATGAGGAATTTAAATGAATTTTACTAGTACTTCAGCTATCAATTGTTCCATTACTCCTCCCAGGTACCCTGAAGAATTCACTTACCTAGTGTTTGTGAATAATTTAACATAAAACGCCTAGAACGTCTGTTCATATTGACATTAACTTTATTAGGTTTGCCATTACAGCAATAGAATTTAATGCATGATATATTGGGCATAATTAAGGCACTCTGAAAGCTACAGTCTTTTAAATTATCTTCATTTACTCATTGAATCTCTTCGTTCAACAGCATCTACCAAGTGCTGGTCATGGGTATGGGGAGATATTAAAAAGTACAACCAATTCTGTGACTGCAGTTAACAGTTCATTTGGGAAGACAGGGTCCTCTACTAGATTGTAGGTTCCTTAAAGGCAGGCCCCATGGTCTATAGGTCTTTGAATTTCCCCCTGGGCTAGGGCCCGGAGTAGGTGAACACTCATTAGTATGGGGTTTATGGATAAAACTTGGCCTATATTAAGCCGTGTTATGAATCAGAAGGCCTGAGCTACGTCCAAACTCAATCATTTATCATCCGGATGGTCTTGGGCCTTAAGTCCCCACGTGAGAAGGAGATAATTTAAGGACAACTTCATTGAGCTAGTGTTTAGTGATTAAATGGGAGAATTTATATCATCGTGCTTTGGAATTCATTCAGAGTAGAAGCCAAAGTCCATACGAAGTCCATGCGAAGAGGACAAGATCTGCAGCAGCCCCCGGCCCCACCCCTAGCTCTCTGTCTCCCCTACCCTGCACATGCGCTCATGCTGCTCCGGCTCTTCCTAGGATGCTCACAGCTCTCCCCCACTTCAAAGCCATGGTACCGGCTGCTGTCTCTGCCTGGAATGTCCTTCCCCTAGACATCCCATGGCAACTTCACAAATGTCATCATCTCAGTAACACCTACACTGGCCACCCTATTTACACTTGTAACTCTCTATCTCCACTCCTCATCCTCTGGTCCCCCTTACTCTGTTCTATTTCTTTTTCCATAGCATTTGTCATATGCTAACTTACCATGTACGCTTACTCATTTCTTATGTTTATTATTTATTATCTGTCTACCCCCACTGGACTATAAGCAACTTACAGGCAGGGATGTTTCATCTATTTTATTCACTATAGCACGTGGTAGGCACTCAGTCAATATTTGTTAACTGAATGAATGAATGAATGAAAGTAATTCACAAAGCACATAAACAGTAGTCAAGTGTTAGCTGTGACATTCTGTAGCCATCTACGGGCGTGACTAAGTTCTGGACAGCACTGCACAGTAATTGACTCAAGTCTGTGCCTTGTCCCTCCAGTGGATCTAAGATTCCTCCAAGGTGACAACTGTTCAATCCTTTTGTGTTCTTTGACACATTTAGAATAGGACTAGGTTAGTGCCTCATGATTACATTCTGAATTTCTCAAAGCACACTTCTTTCTTAGAGAAAGCCTAGAATATGTCTCAGTGGTTACTGCAAACTAAACCACTCTTCCCTTTTTCCAGTTTCTAATGAAATTTGATGCTTTGGACAGCCTTTATTGAAACACTTGATCTTCAATTTAAATGAGGCCGTGTATTTCCTGTACAGTCAATGAAGGCAACACATGCAAAATTCCAGCAAAAAAAGCCTATAAGGCTTGAATTGCTAGGACTTCAATAGTTTATTGCATTATTGATTCAGTGGTTGAATGACGCATTCCACAAACATCAATTAAGCACCTACTGTATGTCGGGCACTGTGTTAGGTGTATGGTGTACGAAGATGAATAGTAAAAAATGTCTGTCCTTAAGGGCTTTCCCAAGATCGTTTACTCCTTCCTTCGGCAAACATTTACTGACTCTGCCCTCATGTGTCAGACAAGGTACGAGATGCTGAGAATACAGCGATGATCAAGATAAAACCCCTATCAACAAAGAACTACGGTTCCAACAGAAGGGAGAGGAAACCATTACAAAATCTACAGTGATGGGCAATTCAATAGTTTGGGGTCAGCAACATTTTTCTGTAAAAGGCGAGGTAGTAAATATTTTGGCCTCTGGAGGCCAAATATGGTCTCTGTTGCATATTCTTCTTCTTTTTAAAAAAACACAATCCTTTAAAAATGTAAATCATTCTTAGCTCCTAGGCTGAATTTGGCCCAAAGGCTACCGTTTGCAGACTCTTGTCATAGACGAACATACAGGATTCTCTGGAAGTCAAGAGGAGGCAGCATGTTACTGGCTGGGAGGAGGGAAGGGGGGTTGGAAAGCCATATGGGAGGAGGGGCTGTGCTGGATACAGAGGAGGGGAAGGGGCAGAGGGGACAGCTTCACCATGGCACTCGAGTAGCGCTTCCTTATGTATTACCCATGCATCCTTTATTCTTAAACATCTAAATTCTCATACCCCTCACATCTCCAGTTGTGCCAACGGAGCATCTCTACCAGGAGGTCCCAGCCTCCCAGCAAAGCGCTAATTAGATTGCAGGAGCGCTTCCCCTCAGAGCCATTCAATGCCTGCTGGGGCTCTGGTCCTCAGTCCTGTGCTCCTCAGCACTTTTTATACCCTGGCACACTGCAGGACAATTTGGTGTTAGTTGCTTATGCCAATGAATCTGTGTTGCTTTAGTGAAACCAGTCTCTCAAGGATGCAAATAACTGATTCCTTTAAGAGGACAAGGTCTGCATTTTCTGTTGTTTAGTCTCAGTTGTTGGCTCTGAGATAATTGTTTTCTCGTTTCTGATTCAGAGCCACTAAGAAATATATATATTTTACATAGGACTTTTATTTCCCTCTTTTAAGTAAACAAATCTTATCTACATTACCATAGTGACAGCTATGGACTTCTTCCTCCCTCAGATGTATTTGAGCAGAATCGGGGATTCGAGAGGCTGAGAGTTGCAAGGAGGATGTGTTTCTACCCCACCTTCAGGGGCAGCAACTGTGTCAGGCCACACAGCTGTTCCTCCATCCTCTCCTTCATGCAATCCAGAGAGAGCCATTTCATAATCCTCTTCTGGAACAATCCTCAATATAATCCGCATTACTTTGTATTAAAAATACAAACATCTCTCTCAACAGACTGTAAGCTTCTCTGGGCAAGAGCTGGGCTGTGGAGCCCAGCTCACAGCACAAGCACAATAGTCATGTGAAGAGTGAGTAAAATACAAAGGAGGATGTGGCCACAGGTACCCCGTGACGTGGCTGGTGCAATTCTCAGGGTACCGCCTCATCTCTTTGAAAAGAAGAACTTAAGGAAGGTTTTCAAAATGAATATTTCCAATTTCCTCCAAATAAGAAAGATCCTTCTTTGTCTAGCCTCATTCCTGCACCTTAATCCACAGGCATGATTCTTTTCAAATATTATCTTTCGCCTGGTTAATGTATTCGTTTCTTTTCATAAATACCCTACTTTATACCGGACGTTAATCTAACCACTTTAGACATGATTAGCAAGCTACTTTCTTATTAAAAACAGTTAATTTTCCCTTCTTAAAAAAATCGAGACATTTGAATCTCTGAATATGCTCATTTATCACCAACCCCCAACAAGGCATCCAGGAGTTTTTCGTGTAGGACATGAATAATTTTTATAAAAACGCAGTTGCTGACTGTGTCGTACATCCACGCAGCTTTATAAAACAAAGCAAGTGATTACCATCAATTATAATAACCTCACTAGACAAGGCTGCAATTAATCTACAGCTCTTCAGAAAATGACTGTTGCGCTGTGCCAAGGAAAATGCCTGGCATTAATTGACTTATCACTATCAGCAATGATAGATGGGGCAGATGGCAATGTGATTATTCATTGTCAACAAAGTAAACACATGCTTTGTTGCTAGAGGGCCTACTTGAGTCCTCACAGAGGGTAGCCAAAAATAGAGACCAAAGGTGGCTTTGAAGTCAGCACAAAATAAAAATAAAACATTAACTTACAGGACGGGATATATTTACTTGAACTGGGGCTAACCCTCAGTGGAATCCAATCCGAGGACATGTTCTTTAAGGAAGTCATCGATTGTGTAGAGTTTCAGCATTAGAAGGTGCATTAAAACTAACAGCCCATCCGCTCATTAGGATGTGAGTGTCTTTTATGAAGTTCTCAAATTCCATTCCATGCTAAATAATTCCAGTGACGGGAATTCCCTATTTTCAGAGGCAAACTCATTCCATTGATGAATGGCTCTCATTGTTAGAATGTATATTTAGCTGAACTCTCTCTTTCTAGAACTTCCCCCCATTGACCTAGGTCTTTTCTCTGATACCACAGAGAAGATGCTAAAATTTTCTTGCTCACTAAAGCCCTTTAAACATATCAAAGGCCAAATGCCTATCCAACTGCTTTCCACATGACATTGTTTTGGTGCTTCCAATCTTCTGGTTTCTTGCATCTAAACCCACACCTGTTTACGGATCACTCATACTGAGACCCTTCACACTGAGGTGCTCAGAAAGAAAAGTGATACAGCTGATGTGGTCTACCCGGGACAAGGTATGACCATGCTTATGCTGAGCCTAATGCTCAAGGTTGCCTTGGGCAACGGATGTGTGTGTGGCAGTTCTGCTTGGGAAGCTGTTCTCCAAACCCCATCTGTCTAGACAGCAGCCCAGCTCTGTCATTTCTGGGGGCAGTTGCCTCTGGGTTTCTCTTTTTTATTTTTGCTCAGTATGGTTTTATGGATTAAGTCCTCATGCTGAGAAACCTGGGATAATTCACAGCCTGAGTTGAAATTGGCATAGTGGTCACTAACCAAAATCTCTTGGGGGGATTTTTATAGACGTGCATAACTGGACCCCATTCCTGGAGACTCTGAGTCAGTTGCTTTGGGGAAGGACTCATATATAAATATTTTGATAATATTCCCCAGTTAATTCTGATTTGAAACTCTGTTTAAATGCTTTCTTCATTGAGAACACGTAAGGATGTACTACTGAGTGAGTGCTTCACAAACCTAACCATAAGACTCTCCTGAGCTTTAGCAATGCAGATTCCTGGGAGTGCCTGATACCTGTGATCTGGGTTAGGTCTAGAAAAACTAACACATTGAGAGATCAAATTGCTATAGATTCCCCTTAAGGATCTCGGAAGCACTCAATTACTGCAAAATTGTAGTTCATATACAGGTTACAAAGCACCCTTATTACCTATTGAAGAAACAAGCAACTGTATGGAATTCTACAATGGAAAGATTTTAGCCAAGTAATCATTTACATTTTTTGACTCATTCATTTCATAAATTGATTCCTAAGTGCATTTTTACTCTGAGGTCATATTGTGAGAGGCTCTGGACTATAACAGTTCAGCAGGGGAGAAAAACAAAGAAATAACAGCAAACAAATAAATGAGAAAAGAAGTCCACAAATGAAATAACTACAAATCTTAAAATAACATATATTTAAAAAAGAAGAGTTTATCTAATTCTGAATATTCTCTAGTTTGGCCTGGCCATCCGCAGTCACTCTCAATTCATGAGCTTTGGCCCTGCTCTCATCATAAGCTCTGCTATACTCTAGCTCAGGGTCTGCATCGCCTGGGAGTTTCCCATTACAGTGCCTTTGGCAGACATTCCTAATCAATTCTAGCAATTTTTTCCTACAGATCCAGAAAGGAAACTCATATGCCTGCTCAACCAAGTCCTCTATGAAGCCATTACTAACAGATCACAGATGAAATCTATGGGTAGCTTCCCCAACACACAGTGCCCTACACGCCTGGAGCCTTGGGTGCCCCTCATTTCCTGCTTTATCTTTGTTGTCTATCACCTACTGAGTACCTCCAGCGCTCCCTGCATCTGGAATCCCACTTAATTTCCAAAATAACCTTGAGAAGTGTCTAAACTTAGAAGCCTTAGAAGGCTCAAGTAATCATTCTAAGATCACACAATTAGCATGTATCAAAGCAGGGGGTACAAACTCAGGCTTTTTGACTCTCAAGCTGATGTTCTTAAAATCGTTCTGCCCAGTTCAAAAGGCACCTCCTCTGTGAAGCTTTCCCTGACCCCTTCAAATAAAATTTGTCACTTCTTTGAGTTCGCCAGGGCCTTTGTACATCTCCACTGCAGCATGACACTATACTTTAACGATTTGAATATAGCACTCTTTGAGCAACTCTGGCAGGAGCTCTGTCTTTTTTTTTTTTTTTCTTTTTTTAATCCCTGTGTCCCTGGTAAGTAGTAGAGTGCTCAGGCAGGTTCTCAGTGGATGCATTTTGAACAATCATTAAAATCTGGCCACTGGACTCATTAAGGTTGTGGATCTCTTTCTCAGTGCATGGCCTTACTATATTAAAAACAATGCCAGGTTTAAACATGATGCTGATTTAAAAACACTTAAAAAGACCAAGTCGATAATGGATACATACTTCTGCTATTTCAAAACATTCTTGACATCAGTTATTGAGGACTCTTAAGTAGAAACCTAGTGACAGGATATTTAGCATAGAAGGACCAATGATCCCTAGTTGGTAACTGTCTTCAAGTGTAACTGAGGTCAAACAGGTCAAATTAACTACACGCTGCTTGTCAAGTGTCATAGCACAGATGACATCTGTTTAGACTATACCTCTCATCCTATAATTGAAACTGGTTTGGCTCACTGCTGTGGCCTGAGTTCTGTCTGGGTTGATGGTGGCACATAGTGACACTCACTGTTAATGGTGGCACATGATGACGTCTCCATTCTGCAGAAACTCAGGCAGACTTTTCAGTTGCCTGACACAACTATTTTACAGTAAATTATTGTTTGTGCAAATAAGACATATTCTATCAGAAGGGAAATTATAGACTCTGTGCTATCAAATGTGACATATGGGAGGCTGAGTGCCCACAGAGGGGTAAGAGAAGATGTACATGAAAGGTGCATTTGGGTTTTGAATAATGCTCTGGAGATATCTTAGGGCATGAGTCACAAGAGAGCTGTACCAATGTTGCAGAAGGAAATATATATCCAGTTTCACTGTGGCCTTTTCTGGAAAATGCTGGAAGCTTGTTATAGACTTTCATGTCAACTTGAAAAAGATAGATGGAGAAAGGAGGCACAAACCTACTTGTTTCATAGATTCAAGAGAAATCTTTCTCTTCTCCTACCTTGGGTATAACGAAGCACCAAATCTTATTAATTGGCACTTAACCTTAGTACTTCAACAGCCCCACGTACCTCCCCAGAGAAGGCTTGTCCGTTGAGGAGGTGCTCCGACCCCTGGCTGTCCTCACTCCCAAAGTGTAGCCGGATCTCCTCCAGCCGGTGGCTGTATGTCATCGGCCCTCCTGATATGTTGACCAAGTGCTCCTTGTCCAGGCGCAGGGACACGTGTCTTCCAGTGTTGTACATGGTCCCACTGACCTGCAAGGCAATGGCAGCAGGTGAAGCAAGGCTCTCCTCCTTCCACTTCTCACCAAACCCAGCATGGTGCTTAGACCAATGCCTTTTGCTTCCTCCTGCTGGGAAGACATTAGGCTAAATCTACCTGTGGAGCAGGGAGTGGCAGTCTCCCCAGACAGCCCTCCTGCCCCTACTTGGCTTCCATGGTACCTTCTGTGAGGCAAAAACCATATTATCATTTAGGAAATTGAGGTAGGAATTCAAAGGAGACTTTATCAATTGTGGCTAATATTTTGGATATTGCACCTTATAAAAAATTAACTTGTCCCTCTCGCCATAAATATTTGGAATGTAGAGATATTGCAAAAGTTAAAAATCTGAGGAGTGAGAAAATGGAGAAAGCAGTTAGTAGGGGTGAGATGCTATGAAGGCCAAATGAGGGACAAGGAAGCCAAAATGGGTCAACAGGAGTAAACTCTAGTGGGAGACCAAAGGCTCAAGTCTTAAGCGTCCGGTCCGGTGTGCCTTGGTTAGGTCCCTCTCTCGCCCCTGCAACCAGACACTGCAGAGAGTAGAGAGCGGTGACCCTTCCTCACTGCCCGTGGTCCCAGTGCTAAGCTAGAGATTCATACACGCTTCCTGTTTCACAGATTCCCAGACTCCCTCCTCACTCCTGATCCCATCTTGCTTCAGCCCCTGCAAGCTGCTAACCTTACTGCTTCCTTCCTCTTTGAACTTGATGTTCAGCTTCATCTTCCTGCCTCTGGCCTTAGCACTTCTCAACACTTGACTCTAGAACACTGATTCCGGGCTGAGACTCTATTGCCTTAGTCTCCTGGGTTGACCCAGCTCTAGGAGCAGATCAAAAGCTTTGAATGGGTCTGGATGGAATGCCTCTGGGCTATTACATGTGGATCTTCTTGGATTTTCCTCCTGCTTACTCTGACTCCTCTTGGCCCAGCCTTCTGCTCTATGGGCTTCATGTAACTTCCTTACGGGCTTCATGTAACTTCCGATATCTTTATTAGATGCGGTTTTCACGTACAGCTCTATAGCACTAGCCTTACCTGCCCCTCCACCTTTCTGACACTAGTCTCATGAATGATCAGTTAGTTTAGTTCTGTAGATTGCTCTGTGTGGCAGAGACAGTAATGTTCACCAAATACTCTGTTGACTCATTATTCCACTGTCTTGCCATAAGTTAGAGCCCATGTGACTGGTGTCGGCCATGGGCTGTGTGGGGACATGTCAAGTGTCACTTCCAGGCTGAAACAGTGAAAAGCTTTTGCACAATTCTCCAGTCTCTCTCTTCCCCTGCTATATCAACCAATGGTGCAATGTGGAAGTATGTAAATACGGTGCAGCTACAAGTTGGAGCCTGTGTCAGCCTGGGTCTCTGGCAGATTGTGTGCAGATTGCAAAAATGGCCAGAATTCTTTCCCTCCCTGTAACTGCACTCCTTACAATATGCCTTTGTAGCTGTGCCCATTAAGATAGAGGTCTCTTTCTCCGCCCCTTGAATCTAAGCTGGTATGTTACTTGCTTTGGCCAATAGCATGTAGTGGATGCAACATATGAGTTCTGAGAGTAAGTCTCTAAAGAGACTTTGCACACTTCCTCACCCCTTCTTAGAGCCTTGAGACCACCATGCAAACAAGCCTGGCTAGCCTGCTGGAGGATGACACCATAGTGAGGAGAGTTATTCTGGGAGAACCCATCCTAGACTGGCCATTCCACGGCCCATCCACCAGTTGACTGGTCCAGCCAAGATCAGCTTAGCCTGGCTCAGACCAGAACTGCCCACAGACTAATAGACTTGGGAGCTAAATAATTGGTGTTTTAAGTCCCTAAGTTTTGGGGTAGTTTGTTATGTAGCAAAAGCTAACTGATATACACTAAGTCAATCATCCCTTTCTCCTGTGAATCTGGAATCATCAACAAAAACTCTGGACACTCTTTGCTGAGCACCTGAACTGGAAAGTCACATGGGCCCAGACAGTCAACGTGTTGAGCAGCTGGAAAGTCAGACCAGAGAGAGAGAAGAGAGAAGCAGATGTGCCAACAGCGACAGAGGAAACCATGCAGAGCTAGAAGAAGAATTGGAGAGAATAAGTACTTGACCCTCAGAAACCCTTCGCGCCTTCTTGTTCCAGTTCCTTCATGAGGCCTGAGCTGTGCTTTCTCAGATACTTAATATCTTAGCAATAAATGTATTTTTTTTTCTTAAGTTATCTATTCCTTACAACCAAATGATCCCTGTCAAGGGGTCTACTCCTGTTCTTTAGCCTCAAATAAATGTCTATTTAGTCACTAGGAGATAATGAGAACTTGTCTTCTTTTCATGTCCCAATTCATGACTTTCTTTGCAGTAAAATGGTTTGAGACAGGTTTGTGTTGAGATTGCTTCTATTTTTAAGTAAAATTTATTTTTCTAATTATTAAGATAATATACAGGCATTACATATGGTTAGGAAGATATAGAAATAGCTGAAGGAAATAAAAATCAGCCTCAATTCCACAATTAACCAGTAATAACCACAAATATTTTGTATGTATACTCTTCACACTTTTAACTACATATACCCATATTTTAATGAGATCATTTTATGTATATGTATGTGTATAAATAGATAATAAATGATTTTTCACATACATGTGTATATATATGACTTTATATATATAAAATAATATATTAAATATATATTAATATTATATATTAATACATTTGTTATATATTACTAATAATGTTAAATATTATTTATATTATATAAATATACAATATAATCATATTATATATTAATATATAGTAATATAATTTATTTAATAACATATATATTATGTATATAAATATTTATATAATAAGCATATTATAAATATTATTTCACTAATATTAATATTTCCAGGTCATTAACTGTTTTGCAGTATCACTTGGAAATGGTTGCATAACGTTCCACTGTAAAAATGGATATCTTATTGTTGAATCTTTACATCCCCTCCACTTTTTCACTATTGTAAAAAAATACCGCAATGAGCATCCTTATAGACACGTATTTTTGCCAATCCAGGGATATTTCATTAGGCAAATTCTGGGTCCAATGGTGGACACGTTATTACAGCGCTTACTATCTATTGCCAAATCCATCTGCTGTGGAGAGTAGATCTCGCAGGGCAGGCTGGACCTCTAATTCTCTTCAAATGACATTAAGAATAGAATCATGAGATGAAACCAGTCACAACCATGGGCACCTCTGGGGTCAAGGAAGCAGAAGAGGAGCTGCTCTGAATTCTTACAGGATATACGCTCTGTCCCACGGGGCAAGTATCTTGAGCTTCCCTGCCCTTCTAGAAACCCTTTCCTCTGTGTCTGTCTAATGTTCCTAAGAAAACCATTGCCCACTGAAGCATGGCAGGGACCATGTCATACGCTTGTCTGCATTTTCCCAGTACTTTGAAAACACACTGGCACATAGCAGGTGGAAGAACCAAGGAGCCTTGAATCAAAAGCTTCCCATAAAGTAGAGATAAGAAAATTTCCCCCATGAAAATGAAGGAGAAAAAACCTGTAAGGCATATAGAAAACAAATATCGAAGTGACTGAAGTAAATCTCTCCTTACCAGTAACTACTTTAACTGTAAACGGACACCACTTATATGAAGCTCCCAGAGTAGTCAAAATCAGAGACACAAAGTAGAACGGAGGCTGCCAGGCGCTGGGGGAGAGAGGACTGGGGCTATTGTTTAATGGGCACAGAGACGCGGTTTTACAAGACGAAAAGAGTTCTGGAGATGGCGGTGACGGTGGCACAACAACACGAATGTACTTAATGCCACTGAAATGTACATGTTAAAACAGTTAAGATGGTAAATTTTCTATGTGTATTTTACCACAATAAAAAAATTGGGAAACATTGCCTCCCAAGAGGCTGTTTTGAGAATTAAATAAATAATACATATAATTTTCATTCTCTTCCTTCTCTTCCTTTTGACTTACTGCCTGGGGGCCAGCTGATGCAGAAGGACCCTTGCTGATCTTCCCCACTTCTCAGAGCCTGGTGGAATACAGTGTTGCTTGGTAAACATCACAATGAAGAACTTTAACTGACTTCGGCGCTGTGATGATCCACTTGCTTCCCACTTTGGATTTTAAAGCTCCAGGGGTGGGAAGCATCCAAGATCATTTTGAAGGCCATGAAGCAAACACAAAACCAGAAAAATCAGGAGTAGACCATTGATTGTGCCTTCTCATTCCTCCACTCTACCAGCAGACCCCTTCTGCTTACATGGCTCTATCTTCATTCATTCCCTTTGTCAGTCACTCAGAAGATGTTCAGTGCACGTGAATGTGTGCAGGGAGCTGGGGATTATATGGTGAGCAAAACCAGGCACGTCCCCGCGCTCATGGAGTTCACACTCTCCACTGTGTAGAGACCAGAGCCGGGGAAGGAAGCTATGGGGAATCCATCTGAAAGTCTGCCATTTGCCTATGTGTTCTTACAATTAAAAGCAATACCCCTTATCCCCACCCTTTCCCTAGACACCAAAATAACATTAATTTGTACTAATCAAAAAAAGCTGTGTAGCCCGGGTATGGTTTGTTGCACTTTAATTTAAAAATAAAGGCTTGACAACATTATGTATGATATCTAACCGTACATCTGCACTGTAGTAATTAACATTGCAGCAGTGTCATTTTATCTGTAACTCTAATTACTGTGTTTCCAATGAACTACTTTGGTGCACAGCATGGCAGAAGAAGTTGTATTATGCAGACCAGGAGACAGGGCTGAGCAGAGAAGTTGGACCTGCAGGGGAGAGTCGACTGCCTCTAGCTGCCTCACAGTTCTGCTTTTGTTTTATTTTAATCCACTGCAAAATGAGGTGAGAGATGTACGTGATGCCCATCTTACAAATGAGGGAAGTAAGTACGGTCGGTAAATGCTCAGTGACTTTTCCAGGATCACAAACCTGGCAGCGGCGGCAAACCCAGGTCTTCTGATTCCAGGACTAATGATCTCGATGTGAGCCAATGCGAGCATCTCAGCTCATTTCAGATGGAAACTAAGTCAGGGATTTTCGCTTCTTCTCCAGTGTGTAGACAAGGGGCTTACGCAGGGGCCAAGGCAGCGGATTCTTCGTCAGGAAAGCAGAGGGCTGGAATGGATGCTGGGCTGCTCAAGTTCATCCCAGGAGGGGGCCTGGAGAAACCCGAAGGTCAGGGAAGTCCCGGCGTATCCTCACCTGCAGACGTTTACACTGGTTTGAGACTGGGTGGAGCCATATGTGTTGAGAGACACAGGTATCAGATGCTCCACAGATATGCCTGTCAAGATTGTATGTCAATCAATACCATCTTGATAACTTGAAACCATCCAGAAGCAATGTGTTCTTTTGCAAAGCAAAAAATTTACTCCCATTTATTCATTTTGTAAAACCGGGTGTCCTTATATAGCAAACACACTGCTTTGCAGCAGCTCATGACTAGCCAGGAACTCTAATAAATGGACTCGTCTCCTCTTTCATTCTGGTGACACTGCTGTATTGGAGGAAAATAAATTCAGTCAGTGTAACTTTTTTAAAATGGTAGGTGTTTTTTTTTTTTTTTTTTTGCAGGGGAAGATTCACCCTAAGCTAACATCTGTTGCCAATCTTCTTTTTTCTTCCTCCTCCACCACTCAAAAGCCCCAGTACATAGTTGTGTATAGTTGTAAGTTCTTCTGGTTCTTCTATGCGATCTGCCACCACAGCATGGCTACTGACAGACGAGTGGTGTGGTGCCACGGCCTGGAACTGAACCTGGGCCACCAGAGTGGAGCATGCTGAACTTTAATAGCCAGGCCATCAGGGCTGGCTCAGTGTGTTTTTGAGGTAAGGAGAGTTTTTATGCTTTGAAAATCAAGAATGATCCCGTTCATAATAGTTGCCATCTTGGTTTGAACCTTTAGTTGGTAAATTCTGAACCTGAATTTAACTAATCCTCACAATTTCTCCCTCACCAAACTCACCACCAAACACAGCGTGGTACTTAGACCCAAGCCACTTGTTTCCACTTGGATGGGGAGACATCGGGCTACCCTGCATGGAGCACAGGCTGGAGGCCTCCCACAGGGCATGTCTGTCCTCGGCCTCGTGGTGGTTTCCGGCCTTGAGGCAAACAGCCCATCAGTGGGGAGCCAGGGCTTGACCCCACGTATCTCTGGCTCTGAAGTCTGCACTTTCAACCACTTTTAATCACTTCTTAGATTGCCTAGCCGATTACTTAAAAATTCAATATTATAAGGTTTCCTTCAAATACGGGTTGATAGTGTAGGAATCCCACAGTGGTTTAGAGTTCAGCGTCCAGGGTTACTTATGATATTAGGGTTCTCCAGAGAAACAGAATTAATAAGATGTGTGTATACACATAGAAGGAGATTTATTTTAAGGAACTGGCTCATGTGATTATGGAGGCTGGCAAGGCCAGAATCTGTAAGGTGGGCCGGCAGGCTGGAGATCCAGGAAAGAGCCGAGGTCCTAGTTCAAGGCCTAAGGCCGACGGCCGCAGAGCTCCTTGTTGCTCTGGGCAGGCCAGTCCCTTTGTTCTATTCAGGCTTTCAGCTGATCGGATGAGGCCTGTCCATCTTATGGAGGCCAATCTGCTTTCTTCAAAGCCCACGAATTTAAATGTTTATCTCATCCAAAAACACTCTCGCAGAAACATCCAGAATAATGTTTGACCAAAGACGCAGGCACTGCGGGCCGGCCAAGTTAACACACAAAATTAACCATCCTCCTTATCTTCAAATCCCATTTGCTTTCTTCACGACATCTTGCTCAAACAGCTCTTCACCAGTTGTGCTGACAGCACACGTACCAGGTTAATATATTTAATATCTGTATATTATATATTTTCTACATCACATAATTTAAAAAGTCAGCTGTACTAAATCTGTTCTCTAAACCTCAGTCATATGGTAGGACAGCCAGTTTGCAGTAATGTACGTCTGGATTATATAACAATTTTAAAGAAACAATTTAACTTCTTCTGTCAAAAGCTACGTGCACAACAAGGTAGATTTATTCTTGAGTCTGTGTGGGACCTCAGAGACGATTTGATGGAAGTCCCTCATGTTGTCTAACTTCCTATTAGCAGATTGGGAAAAAAAAAAAGAGGAGGTGTATCTTTTTTAAAAGACCCAATTCACAAAATAAACGTACTGATGGTCTTTTGGTTTAATGCGGATAGTACTTGTAGGGTTGAGGTTTATGGCAGACAGCTAAGCTTGAGTAAACCTTCCCTTCAGAAATTCTGATTCAGTAAGTAGTTACTTGCTTGGTATGATGCAAAGCTTACGTGAGGTTTCCATTATATTCTCTCTCGAGGCAGTCTGACCCAAATCTCCACTAATATACTCAGAAATAATTCCCCACAGCTTAAATGGAAATGTAACACCACAGACGGAGTAGTGGAGAGGAAATAGAATTCTAATTGTGTAAAAGGAGGAGATGGCCATCTGACCTGCATGCGAGCTACAGGGTTGGGTAGGAAAGGGAGGGCGGAGCGCACCCTCAGATTTTGAGGACTTAGCATGTGTCAGATGCTATGCCACTGTTAAGATCAGGAAACTAGGTACAGAGATGCTAAGGACTCTACTCAAGGGTATCAGGCAAGCAAGCGAGGGGACTAGAACTCAAAAGAAATCTTTATGACCCAAAGCTCACAGTCTTCCCACCGTCTCAGAGAACAATTTCAAAGCCACCGGAGAGAGGCTGCACTCCACTTCACAGTGACCCTGTCAACTGCAGAAATTTAATAATGGTCCTTTGTTTATTTTTCTATATGGAATTGGCAGAGGCCCTGTTCACTCATAAATAGCACTGCTGGCATTCTCGCTATAGGATACGGTCTTATTTAGCGATTGTCTTTTACTGTAATTTGAGTGAACACCCCGGGCTGATGGGGGACCGTGACATCCACAGCAGCAGCAGTGATTACGGTATATTCTAGGCCTTGCACTTAGTGTCTTCATTTAATCCTTGCACCACCCATGTGAGGAAGGCATTATTATCCACATTATACAGAGCGGGAGGTGGAGACTCAAAGGGCTAAATGACTCTACCTAAAGCTCCACAGTTAGAATCAGCAGAGCCAGAATTCCAGCCCAGGCCTGTCTGATTCCAAACTCTACAGCTCTTCAAAGAGGAGAAGTCAGAAGTTGGCAGGAAGAGTGTTGGGGATATCACGTGGCGTGGCTTAAAAGTAGCTTCTGGGACCAGGGATAAAACATGGTATCCCCATGGATATGCTAGATTGAGTTGGACTGGGCCTGGCTTGAATACCCTTGGTGGTTTCTAGATCCTGGGCAGCAGGGGAAATGCCAGTCCCCACTTGCTGGGAGTTCAGAGATGGTCATACCTGCCTATCTTAGCAACTGGGTGGCCAAGCCCTTAATGTTGGCTCAGTGCCAAGAGGGGTTAGTGAAGATGCTCCAACAGCCACGTCACATAAATTAGGTGTCCTTTCTCTGCAACTGATGTTTCCTATTATATGTCTCTGACCGCTCTGCTGATGTGTGTAATAGGTCTTCCAATGTAATTAGTGAGCCTAAGAGATTTAACACCACCACTTAGTCTGGTTTCCTGTCGAGTAGCTCAAGATGCCAAAGGGCTGATTTTTAAAGGCTGAATCCAAGAAGCCAGTGGGCTGTTTGCTCACATGGACACTTCGGAGGCATCACAGAAAAAAAAAAAACAACAAACAACCAGAGTGAAATGATTGGCTTCATTGCAGCGTAGCATATACATGGATTGGCAAATTGAGGGCGTTGGGGATTCTAGAGCTACAAGAACCTCAGAGATAATCAAGACCAACCTTTTACTCAATAAACCAGGGAACTGAGACACAAAGAGGTTGAAAGACCTGTCCAGGATTGGACAACAAGTCAGTGGCTGACCCAAGACTAGAAATCAACCAACTGACTGTTCCTTCCTCTGTGCAGCATATCTCCTCCTCCTCTTATTCTTTTGTTTTTCCTTTAAAGTATTTTATGCTGAGGGTACACAAGCATAGTGACTCAGTTAGAAATCCTGCGGTACTAAGGGTGAATATACACAAATACCATAACCCACGGAAAAGCAGAAAAAAGTTCAGCCTGAATCTGGACATACCATTTACACGACATCATTCATCTGGATTCGAGCTCTTCTCAGAGCCCGACCGGATGTTTTAAGCTATGTAGATTTCAGAGTAATGATTGGAAATGGAGGGGATTAGATTTGAGAAGAGATATAGAGGTAAAGGATATGGAGCGTTAGGAGAAGCGTTGAGGCTTTGAAAGAAAGCAGAAGATAAATATTTGGAGCTTGTGGGTGGGGTTGTTAGGAAGGAAGTGGCTGAGATGTGGGTAAGGAAGAAAATGGAAACCGACCAGAGTGATCTGCATGGAGTTACCATACATGGAGTTGTGTAGGAGGACTGAAGAAGTACTTCCAAGTCTCACCCACCACTCTTAACCCTGCAGGGAGGATGGAAGCAAGGCTCAGGTTACTCCAGTCTTTCTCTTCCCATCCATCTGAGTCAGTCTGCTTATCCTACGTGAAGAAACTAGGATTTTGGAGTGAATGTTGAAAAACCAGATGAAATGGTCACTTGTGCTACTTATTATTATATTAATCCTATTATTATTAAGATAAAAATTGAACTTGTGTATGGTAATATTGATTCTTCAAATAACAGTTAATTTCTTTGCGACCTCTACAAGGATGCTGGGCATCGCCGTTGCAGCAAAGCATCTCTTGAACATGATTGGTGCTGGTGGTAATGACAAGAGGAGTGGAGAGCATGTGTGAAAGATGCTGTCTGGTCCACAAAGGTGTGGGCTCTGGAAAGAGAATGCTCTTTATCTTCCTCAAAGGGGCCAAGGGCAGGTGGCCAGCATTGGGCTGAGCACGTTCTGCCACACAGAGCTGTTGGCACTGAAGCCCTTCACCCACACCTCAGCCTTGCCCAGTCTCTGACCAGGGAGGGGACCCCAAAGAATGGCGTCTGGAATCAGTATTTCCATTACAGTCTTGGCATATGGGTTTTCCAGGTGTGAGTCCCACGCACTCGTCTATTGAGCTACCACTGCCAACCAATCATTTTATTAATTTAATATTATTTTAATAATTTGATATGATGAGTAAAATTTAAATTTGTCTTGTGTGTTTCCTTAGATGCTTTATGAACATTGAAAATCCCTACCCCAAATCTGCAAGGTAGGTGTACTCTTCTCATTTTCCGGATGAGATAATTGACAAATGGAGGGTTATGAGACTTGCCCAGTGTCACATAGTTAGTGGGTTAAGGAGCCAGAGTTTGATCGCAGACTGATTTCAAGTTGGTCTCTTTCTGCATCACTGTGCTTCTCCTAGCACTCAATAAGTAGACCTCATCTGTATCACATCACCATGGTTCATGGATTCAGGATTAGTTCTCCAATTCCCATAGTTGGGCTAAAACTCTGCTTTAAATCTTAGCCCACAAGGACTTTGAGAGCCTGCAGAGTTCTTGCCAAGCCTCTCATTGTCGGTTGCCTGCAGCCACTCCTTTTGACTCTGTAGTGAGAGGCCAGTTGGACAGACCAACCAGATCCAAGATGGTATCAGCTGATTGCCCAGCAGTACTGCCCCCACGGGAACATCTCCTCTGCTCCTTTCTTCCGCTGGGAGCCCACCCAGGTACTGCACTAGATCAAATCAAGCTTGGGTTGAGTACACTCCTGTAAATTTAAATATATGTTTTTTTTTTTTTAAGATAATATAGACACGTTTGTTTGTATTTATGCTTCCTGCGGTATCCCCAGCACCTGAAAAATGCCTTGTTTCTATTGGTTGCAAAGAAACGGACAAGATGATGCTTTGAGCATCTCCGGGGTGCTCGGCCCCAGCTCCACCCCCAGACTGACTCAGTAGGTCTGAGGTAGGACTTGGGAACTGCCGTATTTCTCTTCTAGGCATCCCTCGGTGTTCATTTTAACCAATGCTGACAGATTTAATGCTGGAGTAATCTTCTTTATCCTTTCTCCATCCTCCATGCCTTAAGGAGTTGCTGTGATAATTATAAAGACAAAAGCATTAAAGCTCTCTTAAATATATATCACAGGCTACACACTGACTCATCTTCAGGCCACCATTTTCGCCTAAACTGTGAAAATTCAAGGTTAAGCCACCTTAATTAACATACTAAAACTTACCTTAGAAAAGTTATTTCTAGCTTAATGTCATTTAATTCAATCTCTGATTCCCAAGGCTTTAGGCAAATAACTCCCTATCTCCAGTTATTTCATCTCCAAAGAGGAAAATGCCTTTTAAGGGGAGTCTGGTGGGACACAATGGCGCCTGGTGCTGGCCCTTTGTGGGGCGTCGCTGGTCCCACTGGTCATGTTAGAATCCTTGATGCCAGTTTTTCAAAGAGATTAGAAATGGCAAATGTTTGGGGGATAATTAGATAAGTCCCTTTGCTCGTTCTTCACATCATTGTACACAAGTTAATTATTTAACGTTTATCTCCCACAGTGTCCTTGCCCCCATGGACTCTTGTCCACTGTGAAGCTGTCACCCTCTGGGACATACTCAAGTACCCACAGTGGTCAGCAGGATAATGACAATAAGCGAGACAGGCCGGGGTGAGACAACAGGGGGTGGTAGCCATGGTGGGGCTCCTGGGGAGCACCATTCCTTGGACATCTCTGGAAGGATGTACAGGACACTGAGGTGATGCTTGCCTCAGGAGGACAAACCAAACGGAATCAGGAAAAGGAGGGGCAGTGATATAAGACACTTTTCATCTTGTGCCCTTTCGCATTGTTCGAATTTTAAAAGTAAACAAAGAGATCTTTACAATGAAATCAGAGACTCTGTAGACAATCACATCTGATGCTAAATCTGGGCCGTGGGGTGATGGTTATGATGTGGGCCCAGGAGCTAGTCTAGAGCAGCTGCCCATGAAGCAGAAAGCAAGCTACAGCTGCAATTTTAAATTTTCTAGCAGCTACGTTAAAAAACAATAAAACGGTGAAATTAACATTAAGAATATATTTCATTTAACCCAATATATCCCAAATATTATTTCAACATGTAATATATACAGAAATTATTAATGAGATATTTCCCATTCTTTCTTCATACTAAGTCTTTGAAATTCAGTATATATTTTACACTCAAAGGACATCCCAGTTTGGTCTCGCCACATTTGAAGTACTCAATAGCCACGTATGGTTAGTGGCTACCATATTGGACAGTGCAGCCTGGTCAGTCTTCCTTTCCAGTCTGTTCTCTCACATGTAAGCAGAGCCAGATCAAGGAGTGTGCCAAGTGAGCAGCTGCAGAGGGTACCAGACTCTGAGGAGCACTAAACAGCCCAGGAATAAATTAGGAATATAGTGCCAGTAACTTCTGTTACCCACCCAAGTAGACAGCTCCCAGTCTGTTGAGGTTTTTTTCTCTTTTCTCTTCTCTTCTCTTTTCTCTTCTCTTCTCTTCTCATCTTTCTTTGTGAGTCATATTGCAAAATTTATGGGGCAGCCATGCATGGGCGCAGACAAATGACAGTGACCTTGAAACCCAGTAAGGCATGGCCTAGTGCTATTTACCAGGAATGTATAATATGTCCCATTATCTAAATTATGAACCTCTTAATATTCCTCCTAAGAAGCTGGTTGACTCTGAAAATCATAAAATAAACTGAGAAGATAGATGAAATAAAAATGGGAAACCTTTCTTTCACAGGTGTATTTGTTGGAGGAGCATAGACATATTCCCCAGTGCTTCCATCCCACTGCTTCTTCCTCCTCCCAAGATTAGACAGCCTCTGTTTCCATCTTGAAGGCCATTTATTCTATATTCATCAAAGCTCTTCATCTTGTTAGCCAATGACTGTGCATTTGAGATTTCGCATTGTTGCCCAGTTTTCATGTGCTCTGCCTTTCTCAGGGGCTCTGCAGGTGTCATGAACATTTCTTGTGCCCTGGAAGGAAGGCTTAGGGTCTTGAGCCAATAAATAAATATCATCCATAAGCAAAATCCAAACAGGACTGCACCTCTGATGCCCTTATTTTATTGGAATCATCACTGTTGCCACTTCCTACTGCAGCCCTTAACAAGAGAGGGGAGACCATGAAAGAAGACACTGATTTCTAGAAACAGCATGTGTCCTTTCTAGAAGCAAGAAACCAGGGGAATTACATTTTCTGACCAGAGGTCACATCTAGATATACTTCTACTACTACATCAGCAGTACTACCATCTATTGAGCTCCATGTGTTTGCCACTGTGCATGCATTAGCAACTTGATCCCTGCCACCGCCCCGGGAAACAGATATTTTTATTATCACCATTTTGATGAAGAAAGTGAGGCTCAGCGAGGGTAAATAGGTCACAGAGCTATAAGTGTCAGAAAGAATATATGAGACAGAGCCTGTGTGGACTGCCACTGAGCAGGTAGATTGGCTCTGAGGTGGGAGACATGACTTCCATTCAGGAGAGTCAGCGACGTTTCCCAGAGGAGCTGGCATTCGAAATGGGCCATGGAGATGGGCGGGACATGGACATCTGGAGATACCTAGAATAGTGAACAGCATCAGTGAAGACCTAGGGACGGGAAAATACAAGGCATGTAAAGGGAATGGCAGGAGTGGCCAGCCAGTGATCCCAGATAGCCAAGGGTGGGGGTTGTACAGGGTATCTGACAGTAGGTACTAGACACCTGCCAGGTGACTGACTCCTTGCTAGTGGTTTAAATAGGTCACCTTGTTGACTTTTCAGCAAAACCTGTGAGGTACAACGTATTACCATCTCTGTTAAAAATAAGGAAAATGGGGCTCTGAGTGGTTAAGTAACCTGCCCAGGTCACAAAGTCAGCAAGCAAAGGCGGGAAGATTTGAGTGTGTGTCCGTCCCACTCTTTCCACTGCAATGTGAAATCACAACAGAAAAGGACACATTTCCTCAGAAATAATTTCCTGCTATAATGCTGTCTTATTCCAACGACTCTCCCACTTGGCCACATTTCAATATCAGAGGGAGCCCCCGCTCTCACGCCTCCTCTGTAATGCCTAGCATCACCACCACCACCATCACCACCCTGTCTCCCTTCTCCTTCTTCCCAAGTCTTTGACTAGTAGGAATAAAATCTAAAAATCAACAACCAAGAAAAACCTAGTGAAATGATTAAGTAGCTGACAGCACCAACTAGAATCTCACCTTAGGGATGAGAAGATAAATACTGCAATAACCAAAACCTCAGAAATATGTGGCTCAGTTTCATGCAACTGATACTCCATTTCATGGCTCCAAAGCAACGGTTATATCAGCCAATTTGCATCCTCAATATAGTAAAATGCCTATTGAGGGAAAGTGGTGGAACGTGTGCGCTGCAGGGATGGGACAAAAGTGCTAAGTGGCTCCAAAGTTATTTGTACAATTGATCCAGCTGATATCAGGAGAGTGTATTTGCCAGGTGAATTAGAGCAAATTAAATGCAATGCTGTGCTCCTTAAGAAGACAATCTTAAACTCAGAGGGCCAGAAAGAAGTCATTCAATCCTTTTTCACTTCTCCTCCCTGCCCCACTTCCATCATTGTGGTCCGTTGAAAACCTGCCCAGATTTTTATTCAATGAGGTGATCTCATGGTGCCTTTTGGTTATGTAACTCTCCTACCTCTTTTATGGTCAAAGAACTTAAAATAGTCAGCAAAACTGTTTTCACTAGTTTCTTCCAGTTGTTTCTACACACACACACTCCACAGAGGAACTCTCCTCTTTGTCTCTGACATATAGTCATTCAACAACTATAAAAAATTCCACCTCCTAAAAACCTCTATAATCTTTCCCCTTCTGTCTCCACAGCCACCACCTCATCTTATTCTGTCCCTTGATTTTACAGTGTCCTCCCCACTCCATCCTTCAGCCACAGTCTCATTTAAGCCCCTATATTACTGTATTTCCTCAAATCTCAGATGCCACAGATTGTAAAATGCCCCATAATTTTACGTCCCTCCATGAAAAGAGAAAATACTACAAATACAATGATGACACACCATCGTTTCAGGATGCAGGAGACATCCCAAAGAGATGTTAAAACATGAGAAGAAAATGTGTATCTTAAAAACTGACGATACACAGTATCTCAACTAAACTCATAATTGCCTTCTAACTGCTCATTCCCGTCATCTTGTAGTGGCACAGCTGACCCTTCGCAACCAGGTTCTGACCGATGTCTCCTTTTCCTCTGCTTGGCAACCTCCTTCTCATCCTTCCAGACCACCTCCTCAAAGTCCTGAGACCCCTCGGGTGTGGTGATGACGATTTCCTGTTCCCGCAGCATTGTGAACTTCCGCATGTGTAATAACACATACACACTGCTTTGTAATTGTGTGCCTATGTGTCTTCCTTCTGAGGACCATGAGGAATCTGAGGACAGGTGGCGCCTCTCGTTCACCTCAGTATCCCCAGTCCCTGGCATTTAGCAGATCCTCAGGAGATATTGCTGAATGCACTTGAAGACTGCATGATGCTTCTAGTAGCTTCTGGGCACAGCCACTAGAGGGCAGTGTGGAACTATTCCATTGCCCAGAACTGCTGTTGCCAGGAATCTAGGTTGCAGAGGTTGAAGGAAGCCGGCCTCCTGTGGGCAAACTGGCTGAGCGCCTAGGAGGCTATATTGCTCTAAGGGCTCCATACCATTCTGCAGAATCTACTTTGACGATGATCCTGCATCTCCGGATCCCCTGCCAGACCCCTCCCACTAGGTGCTTTCAGGTGACTGCCTCAGCATACTTCTTTAATAAGAGCCAAACGCTCTTCCCAGCTTTCCATCCTGGGTGGGAGGGGGAGGCCATGGAGAGAGAAAGAACCATCTCCCTAACATCCCCATTCTCATTTCTAATAAAGACAGGCTTGCCGAGAAGGGCCTGCAGTATAATTGCTTCACTTTGAAGAACAACAGGTAGCAGCATCAATATTTGATTTTTAAAAGGTTGTGCGAACAGTTTTAAATATTAAAGATAAAGGCAAAGACTTGGATCGCCTTTTCATCTCAGCAGTTGAAGCATTTTAAACGAAAAACGGTGCTAATGAGCAGAATAAGACTGTTTGCCCATCAAATGGTATCGGGTTGCAATAAAGCAAAATCATTTCGAGGTGGGGAGGGAAAGGGTGGGAAGCAATATCTGCACCAGGGAAGCCTTCTGTTCATTATCTCTGTAATGAGAGAAAAGTAACACAACCCTACCCGAGTAACTTTCTTCCATCTCATTGAGGGCTGTTGAGCTCCCTCAATGAGTGGTCTGGGACAGGCTCTGAGGGAACCTCATAAATTAACTATCCAACTTCCTGGCTAATGAGCCCAATATGTCAATTTCCAGTGATCAAAATGATGCAATTCAATAAAGCACAGTTCATTTTGTAAGGAAATATACTTTTAATAGGGAGAAATGTAGGGTCATGGTCCTCCCGAGATAATTATGGGCCAGAAGAATTAGAGGCGTGGAGCTGTACTTACTCCCTGGAGATATCCCATGGGGTTTGTGTGGCAGATATTGTCTTTCAGGGACAATAAATTCCTTCATTATATTTCCATTACTGCACTAATGCAGTGATCTCTGATTTACATGTAACTAAGAAGGCTGGTTATTCCTGAAACCTGGCATTTAATGCTAATGAGTGCTTGCAAGTCAGGCAGCTCCCTCTGTGTGTGTGTGTGTGTGTGTATGTCTGTCTTTGACTCAGGCAATCCAGCAGGAAAGTCAGGAACCTGGGAGAGCATTAGGGTAGGTCTGGAGGGCTGAGATGACCCAGGCCAGATAGACAAATGGATATTTGGAGAGAGTCTGAGAGTTCTGAAATCACACCTGCAAAGAGAAGCTGAGTTCTCTACTAGGTAAGCAGTACCAGGTGTGAAATCCAGACTGACAAGGCAGGGGGTCCTTTAGGCAAGGCAAACAGATCTCACTTGAAAAAATGGGGTCAAGATGGTGGTGCAGGCAGAGTCTGAACTCACCTCCTCACACAGACACAACAAATTTACAACTACTCTGGGGACAATTACCTCTGAGAGAGAACTGAAATCTGGACAAAAAGAACTCCTGCAACAAGGGACAGTGCTGACTGAGGTGGAAGAGGCAGAAATTCCTTTCTGGAGAGAAAAAAAAGGCACCTTTGCAAGCTGCGGCACTTCATGGCTGACCGGAGGCAATCTTAAGGTACACAGCCTTCCCTGGAGGAGTGAGGGACCTGAGCGGGGGAGTGTTACCTCTATAAGCATCCTTCGGGCTCAGCACAACCAAGATGAGTGTCATAATATCTGGCTTTGCTGGCTAGTAACTACCATGGGGAATACCCCCAGACATAAGGGGGAAAAAGCCTGCTCTTAAAGGGACAAAGCACAAATTCACCCATTTTGGAAAGCAACCTAAAATCACCAGAAAGAAAGGTGAACAGTCCTTTGGTGAAAAGAGACTCACCTGATAGGCTCTGAGTGCATTTCGGTGAGAGGTGAGACATCTCCAGGGACTGAGATGTTGGCAGTAGCCATTATTGTGACCTAGTACAGGTGTGCTGACACAGATGCTGGCAGATGCCATTGGAGTTCTTACTCTGGCCTGTTAGCCCAGTGTTAAACCACTAGAGCACTGATTTAATCCTGCTCAGCCAGGCCAGGCAGCTTACCCTAGGGACTGGCCCCACCCAACAGCAAGCCCTCAAGCAACTTGTGGGCTTGCATAGGCTGGGTGCCTGGATCCTCTGCAGCTGGGTGAGTGGGTCCACCTCTGCAGGGCAGGGCATGCATGAGAAGTGGGTGGAGTGTGTGGGGTGTTGGTGAGGTGTATGGGGCCTTTCCAGTGGGCCAACTGGGTCCCCTTGAGGGGACCCTTGATGCATGCATGGAACAGGACTGTTTTGATAGTGTGTGTGGCCCTGTGGGAGGTGGGGCTTGTCAGCTGCAGAAGACTTGTGCTTCTCAAACAGCCACATAGTGGATTGGTCCCACCTTTCAAAGCGTGAAATAATTGGGTGCTCCTGTGCCTGGGGCCAGCTCCACTCAGCTTCAATACTGAGAAAGCTGACAACAGCCTTGCAGGCTGGAGACCTACAGCAATTGTAAGCCCCTGAGCCCAGCAACCAGCCATGCTGGAGGCCTAGTCATTTATCAGAAAAACTGCAAAAGGAATGTGCTATTAGTCGTTGCAGCCAACTGTGCTAGGGCTCCCCATGCCTGATAAAGTGACTGAAGAGTCCATAGCAGCCAAACACAGCTGAGCATTACAACCAGCTGGCCAGGGAGACAGTCTAGACTTCCTGTGAACTTGCAGAAAGGGCAACCCTACCACAACAGAGGGACATATATAAGGGGTTACTCCTGGAACATTTGGAACTGGTGATGAGAGGGAAGCACACAGCTGGGCCTTATAAGGCATCTCTTACATAGGGCCACCTCTCCAAGATCCAGAGACATAGCTGACCCACCTAATACACAGATATTGAGCACAGAGAAAGAGGAAAATGAGAAGGCAAAAGAATATGTTCCAAGTAAGGGAATGGGACAAAACCCCTCAAAAGAACTGAATGAAACAGAAATAAACAATCTACCTGACAAAGAGTTCAAACAAAAAGTCATAAGCATGCTCACTGATCCTGGGAGAAGAATGGATGAACTTAGTGAGAACATCAAAAGAGAACTGGACAATATAAAAAAAAAATCAATCAGAAAAAAAGAATATTGGAAATGAAAAATTCACTAGAGGCTCTCAATAGCAGAGTAGATGATACGAAAGGATGGACCAGTAAACTGGACAAAAGACTAGAGGAAATCACCCAAGCTGAACGGATAAAAGGAGAAAGAATTAAAGAGAACAAGAACAGTCTAAGGGACCTCTGGGACAACATCAAGCACACTAACATCCATATTATACATGTCCCAGAAGAAGAAGCGAGAGACAAAGGGGTAGAGAATCTATTTGAAGAAATAATAGCTGGAAACTTTCCTAACCTAAGGAAGGAAACAGACACCCAGCTATAGGAAGCACAGAGGGCACCTAACAAGATAAACCCAAAGAGGCCCACACCAAGACACATTATAATTAAAATGTCAAGAACTAAAGTAAGAGAATCCTAAAAGCTGCAAGAGAAAGGCAACAAGTTAGAAAGGACACCCCATAAGGCTATCGGCTGACGTCTCAGCAGAAAGCTTACAGGCTAGAAGGGAGTGGCACGATATATTTCAAGTGCTGAAAGGAAAAATCCTAGAGCCAAGAATACTCTACCTGGCAAGGTTATCATGCAGAATGGAAGGAGAGATCAAGAGTTTCCCAGACAAGCAAAAATTAAAGGAGTTTATCACCAAGAAACTAGTCTTACAAGAAATACTAAAAGGACTTGTTTAAGTAGGAAAGAGAAGACCGCAAATAGCAATAAGAAAATTATCAGAAAAAAATAGCAATAAAATCACAGGTAAAGGCAAAAAGACAGTAAAGGTAGCAGATAAACCACCTATTAAGATAATATGAAGGTCAAAAGACAAAAGTACTAAAATTATCTATTTTAAGGATAAGAGGGTAACGGATACACACACACACACAGATTAGATATTATTTCAAAAAATAAAATGTGGGAGGAGAGGAGTAAAAGAGTAGAGCTTTTAGCAAGAGGTCAAACTAAAGAGACCATCAAATTAATATAGATTGCTATATATGTAGGTTATTCTACATGAACCTCATGGTAATCACAAATCAGAAACCTATAATTAATACACAAAAAATTAAGAGAAAGGAATCCAAACAGAAAAGAAAGCCATCAAACCACAAGGGAAGAGATCAAGAGACAAATACTGAAGAGAGAACTACTAAAACATACAGAAGAAAAGTGACAAAACGGCAATAAATACATATTTATCAATAGCTACTTTAAATGTCAATGGACGAAATGCTCCAATCGAAAGGCATAGGGTGGTGATCAGATAAAAAAACAAGACCCATATATATGCTGCATACAAGAGACATATTTCAGACCTAAATACACTCACAAACTGAAAGTGAAGGGATGGAAAAAATACTCCATACAAATGGCAATGAAAAGAAAGCTGGGGTAGCAACACTTATATCATACAAAATAGACTTTAAAACAAAATCTGTAACAAGAGACAAAGAAGGGCACTACATAATGATGAAGTGTTATCCTACAAGAGGATATAACACTTGTAAATATCTATGCACCCAATATAGGAGCACCTAAATATATAAAGCAACTATTAACAGACATAAAAAGAGAAATAGACAGTAACACAGTAATAGTAGGGGACTCATTCCACTTACATCAATGGATAGATAATCCAGAGACGATCAATAAGGAAATGTTGGCCTTAAATGATACATTAGACCAGATAGATATATACAGAACATTCCATCCAGAAATCACAGAATACACATTCTTTTCAAATGCACATGGAACATTCTCCAGGATTGATCACATATTAGGCCACAAAACAAGTATCAATAAATTAAGAAGATTGAAATAATACCAAGCATGTTTTCAGATTACAATGGTATGAAACTAGAAATCAACTACAGAAAGAAAATCAGAAATGCCACAAATATGTGGAGATTAAACAAAATGCTACTGAATAACGATTGGGTCAATGAAGAAATCAAAGGAGAAATAAAAAAAATACCTGGAGACGAACATGAAAATACAACACGTCAAAATTCATGGGATACAGCAAAAGCGGTTTTAAGAGGGAGGTTTATAGCAATACAGGCCTACCTCAACAAACAAGAAAAATCTCAAATAAACAATCTAACAGTGCACCTGAAGGAACTGGAAAAAGAAGAACAAACAAAGCCCAAAATCAGTAGAAGGAAGGAAATAATAAAAATCAAAGAAGAAAGAAATGAAAGGGAGACTAAAAAAAACAATAGGAAAAATCAATGAAACCAAGAGCTGATTTTTTGAAAAGATATACAAAATTGACAAACTGTTAGCTAGACTCACTAAGAAAAAAAGAGAGAAGGCTCAAATAAATAGAATCAGAAATGAAAGAGGAGGAATTACAATGGACACCTCAGACATACAAAAAATTATAAGAGAATACTATGGAAAGCTCTACACCAACAATTAGGATAATCTAGAAGAAATGGATAAATTCTTAGAATCATACAACCTTCTGAAACTGAATCAAGAAGAAATAGAGAATTTGAATAGACCAATCACCAGTAAGGAGATCAAAACAGTGACTAAAAACCTCCCCAAAAAGAAAAGTCCAGGACCAGACAGCTTCCCTGGGGAATTCTACCAAGATTCAAAGGAGACTTAATACCTATCCTTCTTAAACTCTTCCAAGAAAATGAAGAGGAGGGGAAGCTTCCTAACTCATTCTACAAAGCCAACATTACCCTGATACCAAACCAGACAAGGACAACATGAAAAAGGAAAACTACAAGCTAATACTGCTGATGAACATAGATGCAAAATTCCTCAACAAAATACTAGCAAATCAAATACAACGATACATTAAAAAGATCATATACCATGATCAAGTGGGATTTATTCCAGGGATGTGGGTATGGTTCAATATCCACAAATAAATCAACGTGATACACCAGGTTCACAAAATGAAGAATAAAAATCACACGATCATCTCAACAGATGCAGAGAAAGCATTTGACAAGATACAGCATCAACTTATGATAAAAACTCTGGATAAAATGGGTATAGAAGGAAATTACCTTAACAAAATAAAGGCCACATATGACAAACCCACAGCTAATATCATTCTCAATGGAGAAAAATTGAAAGCTATCCCTCTAAGAATAGGAACCAGACAAGGATGCCCACTCTCACTACTCTTATTTAACACAGTACTGGAAGTCCTAGCCAGAGCAATCAGGAAAGAAAAAGAAATAAAAGGGATCCAAATTGGAAAAGAAGAAGTGAAACTGTCATTATTTGAAGATGACACAATTTTATATATAGAAAACCCTAAAGAATCCACCAAAAAGTTTTAGAAATAATAAATGAATATGGTAAAGTTGCAGGATTCAAAATCAACATACAAAAATCAGTTGCATTTCTATACACTAACAACAAAGTAGCAGAAAGAGAAATTAAGAATACAATACCATTTACAATTGCAACAAAAAGAATAAAATACCTAGGAATAAACTTAATCAAAGAGGTGAAACATCTGTATACTGAAAACTATGAAACATTGTTGAAAGAAATTGAAGAAGACACAAAGAAATGGAAAGATATTCCATGCTCCTGGATTGGAAGAATTAACATAGTTAAAATTTCCATACTTCCTAAAGCAATCTACAGATTTAATGCAATCTCTATCAAAGTTCCAACAACATTTTTCACAGGAATAGGACAAAGAATCCTAAAATTTATATGGAAGAACAAAAGACCCCAAATAGCCAAAGGAACCCTGAGGAAAAAGAACAAAGCTGGAGGTATCACACACCCTGATTTCAAAATATACTACAAAGCCATAGTAACCAAAATAGCACGGTACTGGCCCAAAAACAGACACATAGATAAATGAAATAGAATCAAGAGCCCAGAAATAAACCCACACATCTAGGATGAACTAATTTTTGACAAGGGAGCCAAGAACATACAACGGAGAAAGGTAAGTCTCTTCAATAAGTGGTATTGGGAAAACTGGACAACCACATGCAAAAGAATGAAAGTAGACCATTAACCTTCACCATACACAAAAATCAACTCAAAATGGACTAAAGACTTGAATGTAAGACCTGAAACCATGAAACTTCTAGGAGAAAACATAGACAGTATGCTCTTTGACACTGGTCTTAGCAGCATATTTTCCATCACCATGTCTGACTGGGCAAGGGAAACAATAGAAAAAATAAACCAGAGGGGAAGGGGGGAAGGAGCAGGGCGAAAGGGGGGATTAGGCACATGTGTGTGGTGATGGATGGTAATTAGCCTTTGGGTGGTGAACACGATGAAATCTACACAGGAATCATAATACAATGATGTACACCTGAAATTTATGTAATGTTATAAGCTAATGTTGCTGCAATAAAAGAAAAGAGGTTAACGTGATATATATGAATAGCAAGCATTTCACTCACCAAAATTTCTACATTGTACCATCATCATGTACAATAAGAACATTTTTAAATCATATAGTGCTTTGTGGGTTACAAGGAACTTAAAATTTTTATTTTCATCTAAAACAATAGCTCACATCTATTGAACCCTTTACTGTGGTCTTGTCATTCTAAACGCTTCATTTATGATCCTACTTGATCCTCAGACAACTATGAGTTACAGCTATTATCAACCCGATCTTATGAATTAGGAAACTGAACTCATAGATGTAGACCAACTCGAAGAATATCAAATATATAAGGAGTGTAATAGAAGATATTTGAGTCCAGGCCTGCTCTCTTATCTCTTACACCAAAAGTGTCTCTACTGCACCTGTGTTAATAAATCAAATGTTATACTAAATGAAATGAAAGTTCCTTAATGAAAACTTCAAGCTAAAAAACATTAGGGAGCAATTAGAAAAAAAACTATAAAGGAGACTAAGACTACAGGAGCAGAGTGGCAAGAAGAAAACCAAGGAAGACAAAACTGTTGAAAGCAAAATAATACTGTGTCCGAAGATAATAATAATCATAAATCAAGAAGAATGAAATAAATAATCCAGTAAAGATGATGTTGATAGATCAAATAATATAAGTATTGAAATAAATTGAATTCATGAATTATGCTTGCTGCCTAAAACAGAAATTGATACATAAAAAGATTCAAAATAAATAAATGAATGAATGACAAATAGATCATTAGTGTCTTCAACAAAAGCAGTTTCAATAAAAAGGAGAAAAGAACACAAATAACAATGTTCTGAATAATGATTGGAAAGTGAGAAAGTATATAATCTGTGTCCATTTTTCGCTCAAGTGCATTGACTTTGAAGAGAAACTTATAAAAGGGGTGATGGAAGAGGGATGATAGAGATGCATGGGTATATTTATGTCTTGAAGGTAATGCATTTTAAATGGAAGTGGCTGCATATATATGAGGAAGGGAATTAATGAAATAAAACTTGAAATAGTGTGGGGCTAGGGGGAAATGGATCCAGAGTCTATTCAAAAGCAGCCTCTGACAGGATGTGTCTTTTCCAGTAGGACAAGAAGCAAGGAATTAATGTAAGCGAAATTGACATATTTAAGACCTGCTAGGAAGGAAGACTTCAGTGAGTAGCTTGGAAAATAGATGACTTCAGAAATTTTTTTTTCTTTTGGTGAGGAAGATTGGCCCTGAGCTAACATCTGTTGCCAATCCTCCTCTTTTTGCTTGAGGAAGATTGTCCCTGAGCTAATATCTGTGCCAACCTTCCTCTATTTTGTATGTGGGATGCTGCCACAGCATGGCTTGATGAGTGGTGTGTAGGTCTGCACCTGGGATCCAAACCCGCACACTCTGGGCCACTGAAGGGGAGTGTGCAAATGTAAATACCACACCACCATGCCACCAGGCCGGCACCCAGAAATTTGTTTTAGTTAAATCAAATTTAACTTTATTTACTTTATATTACTATCGATATTTCTGTTTGCCGTTTTTTGTACATCATATGTTAAATCATTTATCACTTATATTTCCTGTTGTATTTGTTCTGAAGGCTTGTTTCCAAGAAGTCACAACTTTAAATGAATAAATTTTAGAATGTAAAAAAAGAAAAAAGGGGTGCTGGGCGCCAAAAGGGTGCAGGACCCAGGCTTGGAAGCAATAAAGGGTGCTGGGAACTCATGCCCATTCAGGGCTGCCCATGCAGCATAGGAAGAACCAGGCACTTCATGGTGATAGGGCCAAGGGCAGCCCAGCCCAATGGGTGTCTCTTTAAAGAGGCTCCACCTTGAGACAGGTTCTTTAAGAGCAAGCGGCCCATGGTCAGGCTCATGGGAATTGCTTGATTCTGTAATCTGCACCCAAGGGTGAAAAGATACTTGTTTGGTTTTAAAGACATAAGTGGATGGAATGAATTTCACAAGTCTTCTGCAGGAGCAGATAATCTTCTAACATGCTACCCAACCATGCCGGGAAGCTCTGCTGTTGAGGAAAAAACCATGTAGGAAAGACGAGTTCCACCAGCATTCTTCAACTTGACTCCAGGGGAGTGGACAAGGATGCAGCAGGAGCCGAGGATAGCTCCTGGAGTCAGGTTCATGTTCTGACTCCTCTCCTCTTAGCTGGATGGTGTTGGGCAGGTTGCCCAGCTTCTCTGAGCTGTAGTTTCTCCGACTGACATTTAATTTGCTTGACTATCTATTTGAAGGGAGATGGGAAGATAAATGAATACGTCAGTTTGCTTATTTTTTATTTATTTCTCCAACACCAGAGATAAGAAAAATAAGTTACAAACAAAATCAGGATTCTTTCCCTTGAAGCCATTGTTATCTATAATGGGACTTACCTAGGAAAGTAAGGTTGCTGTTAATTCAAGGAACTTGGAAATAAATTTGTGAAAAAAGAATTTTTCCATGAGTCAGAGGGCTCAAAATGATAATACATTAATTAGAAGGTGTTGACTTAAGGTGAGAAATGGATTGTGCCAAATTCAACCTTATGCAAACTCTTGCCGGAAGTCCCTGAAGGGCAATGACTGGAGATGCTGCTCAGCTTGCCCTGACCTTGAGATGAGGCTCCTGGTTGTCCAGGAGTTGTGGGAAGGGACTTGGCAAAGATTTTTCTGCTATTTAAAAAAAAATTCTTCTTTGACCTTTGACTTTTACCTTGTCTTGGCCTTTGACTAAATTCAACTAATGTGTATGGAATATTTATTACCTGCAAGTTCGACTTATACGTTCTGTCACTTAATCATCATAATAATTGAATAAAGAGAGTTTAATTATGCCCATTGTTAGAGATGAGAAAACTAAGGTTCAGGTAGGGTAAGAACTTAATGATAGGGACAGCTAATAAGAGGAGAAGGGAGCCCCATATTCACGCCTTTGGATGGATTCCATGTCTCACATTTTTTTTCATATTCCACATCTCATCCTCGGTGACCCCTGGGTTTGATCCTCCTACATTTTTAAAATAAACAATATTTTGGAATAATTTTAGCTTTATAGAAAGTTGCAAAGACAGTACAGAGAGTTCCTGTACACCCTTCACCCAGTTTTCCCACTTGCGAACATCTCACTTAAGCATTGTACATTTGTCACAACTAAGAAATTAACATTGGAACATCACTATTAACTAAACTACAGACTTGATTTAAATTTCATCAGTTTTTCCACTTGCGTCCTTTTTCTGTTCCAGGATCCAATCCAGGACATGACATTGCATTTAGTGATTCTCAGTTTTAACCTGATATTTGTTGCAACTTCATTTGGGAAAAGGTTGGAGTAGGGATAACGTTTAAAGGCTAACCTTTTCGTAGAGTGTACCAACTTGTAAAAATATGCTAGTTTTTTGTTTGTTTTTGATTCTGTTTTTGGCAGAAGCAGTTCTCAAAACTCATTGCAAATGACACTTTCATTTCGGCTCGAAATCTTGGCTTGCTTGCACCATGGCTGTGAAGGTTTGGGATTGAGATCCAGCTTTCAAAAGCAACTCTCCATCATTGTCTTCTTTCAAGGATGGGAAATTTCAAATCAACTTTAAACTTTAGCATTCACTGCACTAAACATTCCTGAAGTTTCCACGATTGCTAATAAATAAGACTTTCCATCATCTTTAAGGCGTCAAATCTTATGATAAATTGAATTTCATAAAATATTGCTTTATTGATCTTAGTGCTCATCTTTCAATAAGGCAAGCGAGCCAGAATTGCTGGCTGGGGCTTTTCTGCAAGGAGGATGTCGTGTGCTTACATGGGTGGGGACATTTACGAGGTCAGGGTCCCCGACTCTCAATTTCAGCTCCTGGCACTACGTCAAATCCAAACTGATGATAGTGACCTTCTCTCCATTGCTGTTGCCTTAGCTTCATAGTAAAATTTCATTAATGCTTCTAAAAGAACGTGGGAGGAGCCCTTTGAATCTACACTGTAGTTAGTACCTGGCACATAGTGGGTGCACAATCTGTGTTTTGCTCCCCTTCTTCCTGGAACAAAAGAAAATCAAATTTGTCTCAGGACTCAATTTTGAGAGTTCATCATGATTACGGAAAGAAAAGAGCTAATGATGAAAACTGATGATATGGCAAGACTGAGAAGGAAAAAGTCAAAACACAGAGTCTTCCCCCATGCCAGCTTCCCCAGGGCTGCTCTTAAAATAGTCTGCAGTTATGTGCGGGTTCTTTTAAGATTTAAAAAAAAAAAAATAGCATGTTCATCCTTTTATAATGACAACATGCCTTGAATGCCATCTGTTCTTGCCATTTGTTAACGCAACTCAATGAGAAAATAGTATTTGAATGACTAATATTTAGCTTGCTCATAGTCTTTTTAAATGGGTGGACAGCTTCCCTTGAGATAGCATCCCAGGATCCATGGGAAGCTAGTGGGATGGGAGAGCTAGAAGCAGGGCTTTGCTACCATTAAGCAAATTGGGTCATTCATCCAACATTTCTTAAGCAACTGCAATGAGCCAGTCAATGTGCTAGGATGAGAAATAGAAAGATGAAAGAGAGAGTCTCCTTAGGCTGGTGGGGACTGAGCAGTAAATCCATAATTACATATAAAATGTTAAGTGCCATGACAGAGGTTTGCAAAGGGTGCTACTGGAATATCTAAAGGGGGCCTGTGATCTAGTCTGTGTCTGTGTGTCTGGGAGGGGCATGGTGGTGGAAAAGGATGGCCAGGAGAGTTTCCCTGAAGGAGATAAAACCTGATCTGGATCTGGCAGAATTGGTAGACATCAGCTACAAGTAAAAGAGGAGAGTGTGTAGCTCAAATGAATCCTATGAGAACAGCATGATGCATCAAGGATACACATTTCATCTTCCATCTGTTTTAACTGGACCAGAGAGCAAGAGCATGCAACAGAGCTAATAAATTGAACGCCATTTCCTGTGCATCCTGACACAGTTAATCAACAAGGATTGATTGCCCAGCCCCAGACCAGGTGAAAGAGAGTAAAAGAAAGAGAAGACAACGTGGTCCACCTTGGGAGGGCAGCCACAATTTCTTCTCAGGCCACAATCAGATAGCAATGTGAGGTGGTGTGTTGAATACGGGGGTCCTTTTGTGCTTAAGGAGCAGATATAGCCTATGTTAGTCTGATGCCATGAAGTTGCTTACACAGGGTTATTTATTTTTGTTTTTTTTTAGGCCATTTACTGGAGAACCTGGTGCAGGAGGGCTAGACAGAGGATCCAGGAGGCTTCCTTCCAAAGCTAAGAGTCTGTATCTCCACTGCTCTCTTAAAGGACTGAGGTTAAACCCTTTTTAAATAGCCCTTGCAGTGATTTTGTGTTTCTCCTAGAGGTATTTGGGAGTACGTGTCTGTTTTTAATGAATAGGAATGCATAGTAGCTGCACATTGTAAAACTGCTTTTTTCCCTAGAAATAAAAAGTGTTTAAGGCATGCCTTCCATGTTCTCTAAATCATAGTTATCTGTGGTGTGCAGCAAGTTACCAAGTGTGGCTGTAACATCCCTCGTTCTTTCCCTATACCATGGAGGAGCAAAGAATCAGAAAACAACTAAAGCAAATAGGACACAAAGCCCCCCAGAGCTTGGAGGGTCGCAAAGTCATACAAACATTAATACTAATGTTTGCTAAACTGTACTGAATGCTTCCTATGTGCCAGATCCTGCACTGAGCATGATCTCTCACTGAATCATCCCAGCAATCCTGTGAGCTGGTATCAATGTTATATTTCCCTTATAGATATGAAAGTAGAGGCTCAGAGAGGATAACTGACCTGTCCAAGATCACACAGCTAGAGGGTAATGAAACTGTACCAACCCAGCCTTGTCCACTGCAAAGCCTTCTCTCTATTGTATCACCTCCCGGGAAGTTAGTCAAGGGAGCGTCCCCATGTCATACTTGGCAATGCTTACTCCATGTAATGGCTATGGTGGATCGGGGGGCCCTTTGACTTTCCATGAAACTCAATAGTCACACCCTGAGAATTCTGTGAAGTCCATCTTTCCCCCTTTAGTCATGGGCAGCTCCCACCATGTCCCAGCCTTATCATTTATTCTTCCTACATTTGAGAAAGTGCATGTCAGCCAGCCCTGGCTCTTTCCTGGTTCATTCAGCAAGCACTAAGTAAGCATTTACTGTGTGCCAATGTTTTCCTAGGTTCTGGGGTGGTGGTGTGGGGCAAGGATGGGAGGAAACCAGGGAGGCGAGACTTGACCAATCCTGAGCTGGCTAACATCACTATGGCTCCTTAACATTTACAGAGCATGTTCACATGCCCCTGGTCCTATGGTTCCCAGACAGGAAGCCCTGACATGGGAGCAAGTAGCCCATCTCATGGAGTTTAAGTGACTATTCCATAGCTGACCTCTTGCAGAATTGAGTTTGACACCATCCATGTGATGTCACGTGGAGTGTTCTGCATTGCTGCTTCAGTTCTGTCACTCCTCTTTCTCATTCTCATACCCTATTTAACCTCTCTGTGCCTCACTTTCCTCATCCTTGAAATGGGGAGAACAATAGTAGCTACTGATTTGTCTTGAAGATTAAATAAGGTATTACATGTAAAAATACTTAGAAGAGTGCCTGCATACACAAAAATTACTTAACAAACATTAGGCACTGCTAATAGTTATTAATATTGCTAAGACTACTACTACTATGATGCCCACACAACAAATAAAAAACAATTCTAAAGAAATATGCAAATACACGCAAATGAGCATAAGCGCTTGCTTATAAAATGTAAGTGTTAAGCGATATGGGACGAAAAAGTGACATAAAATAAAATTTTCTAGACTTGGTTGTTTTTGATACACAGCTCCAACAGCTCATGTTTAAGTAATTAAGGCCACAAGGAGACCTAAAATATGGACTAAATCCTTGAGAAATTCACAAATGGGAAAGACACAGAGGCAGACACCCACACAGGTGAGCAGGATAAAGTGAGGCAAGGGCTACAACTGGCATGGAGCAGGGAGGAGGAGGAGAGAGAAGAGAAGTAATTTCCTTTTATTGGGCCCTCTAACACAGTCTAATAATTTAATTCTAATAACTGTCGTGGGAGACAAGTGGTCTTATCTCCATTTTACAAATGGGGAAATTGAGACTCAAAGAAGTTAAGGAACTTGTCAAGGTCACAGAATGGAACGAAATTGTTTTTTGGTGAGGAAGATTGGCCCCGAGTTAACATCTGTTGCCAATCTTCCCCTTTTTGCTTAAGGAAGATTGTCACTAAGCTAACATCTGTGCCAATCTTCTGTTTTGTATGTGGCATGCCACCACAGCATGGCTTGATGAGCAATGTGTAGGTCTGAGCCCAGGATCTGAACGTGGGAATCCCAGGCTACCGAAGCAGAGTGTGTGAACTTAACCATTATGCCACTGGGCTGCCCCTGGAACAGAATTTTAACACAGATATTTTACTCTGAAGCCCATGCTTTATCTCCCTCACCAACAGTAACATTCTAATCTGGGGAGCATTGTGGGTGAGCAGCTTGTGACTTCTCCTCTCCCTGAACTCTTAAGTATCTCTAATTTATACACATACTTGCACACCCAACATTTACACACAGCATGCACTGCATTATTTGCACACCAGAGCGATCTCTGCAATCAGGCTGTAAGTACCTTGAACGCAGGGTTGGTGCTGACGTCGCACAGTGCTTAACACATGGCCTTGTACATAGTAAGTGTCTACTGAAGGACGTGGGGAGGGGAAAGATTCTGTGATGTGCAAGACTGGGGAAGAGGCAAGGACTTTCATAAGCAATGGCTGCTTTTGGACCAAAGGAAAGCCAGAGCCCCTGAGAATGTTCTTGGTGTGTAGAACTCTCTGGAAGCCAGGTCTGAGCTACAAGCTCCCACTTCCGGGCACAGGTATTTGGTCAACTCTGGATCCTTTACTGAAGTTGGACTGCTTGCGTTCTTTTCTTGCTAATTTTGGGCTAGGACTAGGAGATTCAGTCTGGGCTGGTCTCTTAGATAAAGAGGATGTAAACTCAGGAACTGTGACCGGTCATCTTGTGCCTGAGAAGCAGAGAGAAGGATGAAGTAGACATTCAGAGAGAAGACATCCTCACAGCCTGGTGGAGAAGTCACTAGATCCCCGCAGGGTGGTGCACCATGGAAGGAGCCCATTGGGTCTGTGGAGCCAGACTGGTTGGGTCCTAATCTTGGTTCTGTCCCTTACAAGCAGTGTGGCTGTAGGAATACTGTTTAACTTCCCTGTGCCTCAGTTGATCACAGTATCTTCCTCAGGATCCCATGTCACCTGCTTCAGCACAGTGTTGGACACATCCTACACCCTCTTGGAACTGTAGCTATCATTTTAAGGCTGTAGCTCCATTTTATTCTGCTTGTTTTTTATCTGTATGTTTCTGGCATCTTGGGCGCTTTTTCTTCCTTTTTTCAGAACTCTTGCAGGCCCAATTGCTACTCGTAACACAAAGCAAATCAAGTTGCCAGTAAAGAGACTGTCTCTTCAGCAGCTTCTGCCTGAGCATATTTATCAGCCACTAGCCAGAAACACACACCTGTCTTTCCATAAGCAACACCCCAGGCCCCAGCGCATTTCAAAGCACAGACGGTTCTCCTACGGAGAAGGGGCTCTGCTTGTTTGTTCTCTCTGACTCTCGGGGCTTCTTATTAATTTGGCACATGGCTGGGGATATTAATGTCCTCTCATTGTCAAGAACACCCTCCAAAGTCATGAATAATCATGTTGTCATGCCTGTGTGACTTAAAATACAAAAGGTGCAATTTATGCAAGTTTTAAAGTTACTTTTTCAAAAGAGTTCACCAGTGAAGCTGTCAGACTGTCAGAATAGAAGCACCAGACTAGATCCTTAGCTGTTAGTTATGAATTTTCAAAGGACTTTAGCACATTTTTAATTGGAGTTTTTTTCCCCCCTAGCGTGCAAATCAATCTGTTTGGCTATTATATTCTGTTGAGTGGAGTGGCAACAGAATGCTGGGCTGGTGGGAGGGGTGGGTGGAAGGCTAGCTTCATTCAAGGCCACTTTCTAGGCTCAAGGCCATGGGCCAGAGCCCAGGTTTGTCAGACAATAAATAACTTTTATTTATTTTTTTAGAGAAAGCAGGATGCTAGCCAGCCTAGGTGTGCGTGAAATATCTTAATAATAGCTTATATTTTCACTGCATTTCTCAGAGCACTCACACACACCTTAATTCACTTGACCCTCCCAACAATGGTGTTTCTGCTCATCCTCCTACAGATGTGTGGGCAGATTCCCAGGTCTTGGAGAGACCTTTGTTCCCCATGCCTCCTGACTCATGAGGAAGGACTCTTCCTAGACAAACACTTCTGGTCCCTCTGTCCTCATCTCACTCCTCCCCAAGGAAGAGGAGCCTCACTTCTCTGATTGGTGAGTTTGAGAGAAAGAAGTAGGCCTGCGAAGCTCGGTGCCTTGCTCTCTGCTCAGAATGGCCTGCCCACAGAGGTGGTACTCTGGTTGGTTCTCTTGGTCTTCCTGGGACCTCCACGGTAGACTTGTCTCCTCTGAAGTCAGGCCTACGACTTAGGAGGATAAGTTCAATTTGTGGTGATGGGCGGGTGATGTTCTCAAATTTACTTCACAGCACACCTTAGCCACATCCTCCAACATAGTTTTCATCATCAATAAAGTTGACATTTTAGTCTCCAACTATCTGATTCCTAGGTGTAGCTCTTACTTAATTTAAACCATGTAGGATGCAAAGAGGGGTAGGGCATGCTATTTATTAGTCCCCTCAAACACAAATAAGAAGAATCAAATCCAAGATTAAACAGCACATAGTGAGGCTGTTCTTTTATTTATTTCACACATACTTATTGGGTATCTACTAAGTGTCAGGCCATAGGTTTTACAATGAAGAGACCTTATCAAGCATATATTTTAATGGTGGAGAAAGGCATTCACCAACTAAGTACACAATTACATGGTAATAAGGACTAAGCAAAGAAGTACAGGATGCTAAAGAAGGTATAATGAGGGGACTGACATAGTTTTGTCTGGAAATTGAAGGTTGTCTTCTTTGAGCAAGGGACATAAATTGAACTCCTAGGATGAGCAGGAGGAGGCTGGCCAAAGTATTGATGTGGAGAAAGGTGAAGGATGATCCAGCACATGGTCCCTGGGATCCTTAAAAGAGGTCAGATGTGGCCGAAACAGAAAAATGGAAGGGAACTGGGGCACATGGCCAGATGGAGCTGGTGAGGTAGGACAATCGTACAGGATCTCGTGGGTCAGATTTAGGATAGTCTAGCTTTTCTCTAAGATCAGTGGGAAGGCATTGAAAGTTTTTTAAACAAGAACAGCTATGTTGAGATTTGGGTTTCACAAAGATCCCTATAGCTGTTGTGTAAAGAATGGATTAGAGTAGAATGAGAACAGAAGCCAGGGACCCAGTTATTAGATATTAGATATAGGAATATTAGAAATAGAGACTTATCTTTGGTTTAGGTATTTATAGTTTGAGTTGTCCCCAAAGCAAACCCTGAGATTCTAGTATGCTAATTTGTTTGGGAGGTGATTTCAGGAAACAATAATGTGGGAAGAAGATATGAGACAGGGAAGGGAAGGAGGTCAATAATGGTGAGTAATCAAGAAACCGAGGGTAACTGGAACTTGACCCTGCCAGAAGGCATGCCTTAGAGCAGCACTGTCCTGTAGAAATAGAATGCGGGCCACATATGTATTAAAATTTTATACTCATCACATTAAGAAAAAGCAAAAGAAAACAGGTAAAATTAGTGTTAAGAATACATATTGTTTAGCCTAATATATCTCAAGGATTATCATTTAACATGTAGTTAAAATAAAAATTATTAATAAGCTATTTTACATGCATTTTTGAATACTAAATCTACAAAATCCAGAACGCATTTTACACTTACAGGACATCTCAGTTGGAACACTAAATTATCTTTGGAAATACTTGATCTGTGTTTAGATTTCATAAAACTTATAGCTGAAAAGTAGATTCATACACCTAAGTTGTACTGAACATACTTGAAACTTTCCCAATAACTGAATTGAGTGTCAGTTTTTAACTGAGTCTCCCGAGGACCCATCAACTCTGAGTGTCCTGGCCCATGGGACAAGCCCAGTACCAGGCACACAGACAGCTCTCCCCAGACTCAACTGATGGATCAGAGGAGGACCAGTGACACAGCCTGCTAGTCCTTCAGACCCGGCATTCTCTGGAAGTCAAGCTTGGCTGGCTTCTAGGCTGGTAGGCTGGTTCTGGGACATGAATCTTTGCATGGGTACCCTGCAGACAGCCTTCAAAGAACAGGGCCACTGTAGGTGGTCCAGATGATGAAGTCTTATAGGATTTCACACTTTGTTAGGAGGCCTTGTTCCATCAGTTCAGATGAGACTGCAGAAAATACACCTTGACCACATGGTAATAGCCCTGATAGCTGTAACATCACATCGAACACCTTTATATGGAGGAAATAATCCAGTGCTCAATCATGTGTTCAACCTGAAGTTGTAAAGTGCTGACATTTTCCCAAGCCTTGTGCTAGGAGGCGGACCAGAGGCGAGCTGTCTCTGCTCCCACTCAGGAGGGAGAGTCAATAAACAGAAAATCTAGAGTGTGCGAGAACGTAGGACAGAGGGGATCACAGAAATGAAGTGTCTAGCTCAGGCTGTGCAGGGAGAAGATGGGGACATTTTCCTGGAGAAAACAACCTCTGAACTGAAATCGTTGAGGGAACAAGAGCACTGAAGTGCCACATTCTCAGGTCAAAGAGTTGAGAGGGGTCCCTGGGAGTCACAGAACCATTTCCTGCCTCCTGGAAGGCTCTGCCAGACATCAGTTAATTATACTAGTCACCTTCTGATCCACAGCAAGATCAAGAGAGAATTTATGGTGGAAAGTGCAGGACCTGGAGCTGAGGGGAAAAGGAAAACCTTTCTGAAATGGTCAGGGCCAGAAGAGGCATTCACGTGGGGCAGTGGTGTAGGTATGTGGGGGCTGGTGGGTTAGAAGCACTGTTTTCCCTTTTCCAAAAATGGGGGAAAGCTAAGTAGCACTAGTGGCTAGAGTGAGAGCCCTGCTGAGGGGCTTGGCATCTGGGGGCTCCCCGCCTTGACTAGCAACCTCATTCCGCCCTCCACCTGCCCTCCCCAGATAAGATTCTAGCCTGCCGATGAACACACAATGCTTTTATTTTTAACTGTAATCATTTTCCCCCTACAATGATTCATTGCAAATTCTGTGTCCATCAGATGCATTAATATTGATTAAGAAACAGGTGCTCTCTGATTCAATTAGCAAAACTGCAATTATTCACAGAGGGTTATGCTGGAAAATTGGGGAAAATATGCAGGTGTGCAAATGAGCACTAGCTGGAGGCGCTGCAGCAGGGCTCGAAAAATGCCTCCCCTCCAGCGAGAGCTTCCCTCGCATTACCCTTTGTGTGGGTGACAGATGGAGCTGCCATTTCAACCAAATAGTGATGATGAACCTCTGTGGCTTAGGAGCCAGTAGAACTTCATCCTTGGCATCAGACTCCCAAGTCAGGATTCCCAAACTTGCCTGTTGAATGACTACTCGTGAATATAGATCCCTCGATGTCACTCCTGGTGCTTCAAGTTCAAGGAGCTCAGGTGAGAGGCTCAGAAATCTGTAGCTTAAAAAGTAACTCATATGACTCTTGTTATGAGACCAGTTTGGGGAATGTGCCCCAAGAGAAGGCTGGAGCTGACTGGAGCTGTGAAATGCCCTCAGTGGGGATGCATGATGCTGGGACATGGAAGGGACATTTACTATCCCTTCTGGTTTGGCTTTGACATATGCAGTATCCTAAATGCTGAATCTCTCTGGATGCTGAGTGAATAATGGTTAATCCAATAACCACGAAAATGAGAAGAGGGCATCATGATTTGCCAGTTAATGCTCTTTTTTTTAAATAAATAAGAGAGAGAAAATAAATAGCTTTGGGTGTGTAATCATGGACACTCAATCTGGACTTCTGGAACATTCTTGGGGTTCTTGCAAATAACACCTCCCTTGACAACAAGAGAGGGGAGTTTGTGACTTAGATCCCTCCCTGGCTAACTATATTTATAACTGTTGACCCTCAGTCACAGACGTCAGGGTCTCAGAATTTTTAGGGCAGGAAGAACATTCAAGATAATTGAGTCTGACCTCTTTACAGTGCAGATGAAGGCAGGCTGGCTCAGAGAGGTGAAGGGACTTATCCAAGGCCACTCAGATGGTGAGATAAGAGATCCAAAGATGGAAGGAGAGACACCACGGTTCCTGAACCTTGGCTTCTGGCTCCCAGTGCCTCCTTCTGGCACACCGCACTGCCTCTGAGATCCTCTCCTTACACAGCCACAATATGCTAGGGAGCAGGAAAGGCAGGAAGAACTCCAATTTGTTGCAATAAATATTAAGTGAGAACCCAATATGTTCAAGGAATTGGGTCACATGATGAGCTACGAAGATGCATAAAATAAGATTCCTGTCCTTTAGGTCACACAACATGTAAATGGACAACCGCAATATAAGGTGACAAATACAAAGTATAAGCATACATAAGACACTGGTAACTCAAGAGAGGAAGCAACTAACTCCTTGAGAAATTAGGGAAGTCTTTTCAGAGGGTTTTGAAAAGTCCAAAGTCAAAGCTCATCAGGTCCTGATGGAAGAAATGGCATGCCTGGGAGAAAGACCAGCATGTGCAAGAGTCTGGAGGTGGCAAAACTCTAAGGCAGGTGTCAACAAACATTTTCTGTGGAGAGCAAGGAAGTAAAGATTTTAGGCTTTGTGGGTTATACATTTTCTGTTGCAACTGCTCGACTCTGTTATAGTGTGAAAGTAGCCACAGGCCATATGGGAACCAACAGGCACGGCTGTTCTCACGAAATTAGGCAGCGAGCCAGATTTGGCCAGTGGGCTGTAATTTGTTGACCTCTGCTCTAGAGGCTATGTATCATAAGTAGTTCAAAATGGTTGGAGCATGGAGCTAGGGGAGGAATAACTGGGAGGGAAATACGGCAAAAGATCAATCTGGTCAGCTTGGTAAAGAGCAGATCAAAGGAGAACTTACATGGTGAAGACATGCTTGATGAGTTACTTGTGTTCTCTGAGCCTCAACTTCCTCATCTGTGAAACAGGAATAAAAGTACCCACCATCCCAACCGAAGAAGGACTGCTGGGGGTATTATCTTAGATAAATCGAGCGCGATTCCTGGCATTGGGTAGATGCTACAAAATCTGAGTTGCTATTGCTCTACAAGCAGGACACATTTAGAGATGGGGATGTGGAGTGGTCACAGATTCAGAGTAGGCACAGTGAGCAAGGGGTCTTGTTTCCTCCAGCAGGTTAATACGGAGAGATGCCGTTTGGCCGTTAAGTCCAGAGGGGAAGTCTTCAATGGGCTATCTCCTTGGAGGCTGTAGGTCGAATGGCCCCTTATTATCTGACCTTATTTACATTAATCCTAATGGAAAGCTTTTTGTTCATTTCCTCCACTGCATGTGAGCTCCTTGAAAGTGGATCATTAATCTTTGCAACCACAGTACCCAGCTCACAGTAGAGCTCAATTAACGTCTGACAAAGATGCCTTTGTGTCTGTCATTCTCTCTGCATGTGGTGCCTTCTTTCTCTTCTCCCTTTCAAGTCCCGCTTTTATCCCTCTGACATGTAGACCTTTGCTTTTGTAACAGTCATGATATGTAACATATTTTGAAAACTTACTATGTGCCAGGCATTATCCTTAACAATTTATGTACATCATTTCACTTCCTATATAATACGAGATAGATATCATATCACAATATAGTTATATAACAATGAGGTAGGTATTAGCATCACTCCTATTTCACAGACGAGGAAACTGGGTGCAGCTCAGAATACTTGCTCCAGATTTTACAGCTTGTAAATGGCAGGACCAGGATTTGAACCAGGCTCGTCTGATTCCAAAACCAGAGACCGTGCTGTGGGGTGACATGTGGTATTTGTGCACTGTCTTGTGAGGTTCCAAATCCTTCAGTGTCAGTGAGTCTCCTTCTCCAACCAGACTGTTCTTCTGAATATTTTTTTCCTCGCAATACCCAATCTAATGTAGAAAAGCTGATGTTTATTAAATACTTGGAGACTTAACTTGAAGAGATCTTTGTCCCATGGTCACCTGGATTGTTCCAAAGAATGTACTACTAACTCGTTCTGGCCTTTAGGAATTACTGCTCCTTTGACATATGGCAAGAATGAAAATATTTTTCTCTCTTTATATGCTAAGCAGCATTGTAACAGCTGCCTGAAAATATAGGCCTGCCATCTATCACGCAAGCACCTGGATGTTGTAATCACAGATGACAAGCCAGCTCAGAAGTTCATTCTCTCTCTAGAGCAGGCCTGATACAGGCATCTTCTTGAAGAAAACATTTTCTCAGTTCAATTGAAATCAAGGCTCCCTGGACTGGAATCTTCCTTTTAACAACGGGGGGTGGTGTCAGGCATTGGTCCTTTCTTTTCTTCTTTTAAAATTATTTTTTGAGTTCATATTGACTTTTAACATTGTGTAAATTTCAGGTGTACATTATTATATATCAGTTTCTGTATAGACTGTATCACTTTCACCACCAACGTCTAGTGTTTATCTGTCACCGTACATATGTGCCCCTTTACCCCTTTTGCCCTTCCTCCTGCCCCTTCTCTGGTAACCACCAATCTGTTCTCTATGTCTGTGTGTTTGTTTATCTCCCACATATGATTGAAATCATATGGTGTTTGTCTTTCTCTGTTTGGCTTATTTCACTTAGCATAATACCCTCAAGGTCCTTTCTTTTCTGATAAGAAAAGGCCACACTTACTCTCTTCATCTCTCCCTTCACTATGGAAACAGGACATACAACAGATATATGTCAGTTTCCTGATCACCTGGAATGCAAACCCCCTCACTAAAAGGGAATCTCTCTCTCCTCCTGTGTGTATGGTCTTGGCAGGAAAGCAATTCTCAGTGCCTGCCTGCTACTCTGGAAGTCTGGGGCTCAGATCCTTGCAACGTTCCCTGGTACAGCTAGAAGGCAGGACATTGCATTTCATGACAGCAAATGGCAGCCTGGTGGAGGTCAGCTCGTCCTAGCGATGGTGGAGCAGTGACAGCAGCAGTGATGTCTCAGAGTCTTTGACGGCCTCCTGATCAGAGCTGGAGTTCCTGTGCTTGGCATCCCTTGTTCCAAGTCTGGTCCTCTAGCCTCCCACTGATTTCCTTCCAACAAATCTCCTTTTTGTTTAAGATAACCAGAATTGTTTCTAGTACTTGTAACCAAGAATCCTGGGTGACACAATTTGGAACATACAATTTTATCAACCATCTCTCAACCAATTGTTGTCTATTATATTAACCTCTTTTCCTCAGAGGTGATTCAGTGGAAAGCCCTCATTTCCTTCCTTCCTTCCTTCCTGTATTTCAGGGGTGCTGAGAAGCCGGAAGGTGCCCTCAAAGCAGGAACTTAATTGGAAATGAATACTTACTGGAGTGGCCCAGAGGGAAGTAAGAAAGCTTGTGTTTTCTCAGTTCACTGCTCTGTCCCGGAAAGGTGGAGCAGTGCCTCGAACACACTGTGTACTCAGTCAATATTTGTGGCTTAATGAATGAATGAATTGCCTATTAACAGCTAGATAACCACTTAAGTATTTTCACATTTAGTCTTCCTTTTCTTTAAACTGTATGATTCCCTTTATATGAAGGTTAAGGACAGGCAACACTAATTTAGGGCAGTGGTTCTCAACCAGGGGTGAATCCCCACCTCACCCTCCACTGGGGAACATTTGGCAATGTCTGGAGACATTTTTGATTGTCACAACTTGGGTGGGAAGTGGGCTACTGGCATCTAGTGAGCAGAGGCCAGGAATGCTGCTAAACATACTACAGTGCCCATGGCAGCCCCATGACAAAGAATTATCTGGTCATAGTGCCAAGGTGGGGAACCCCTAGTCTACAATGACAGAAGTCAGAAAAGTGGTCACCTTTTGGGGAGTGCTGACTGGAAGGGGCACATGGGAACTTTCTCGGGTGATGGAAACACCCTCTGTCTGTGCTGTCCCCTCTAGCAGCCACTGTTTACACAACAAATACACAGCCAAGCTATTATTACCTACATTATATAGATAAAGGAATGGAAACTCAGCAAGGTTAAGTCACTTTCCCAAGGTCTCACAGATGATGAATAGTGGAGCTGAGATTCACAGCCAGGATTGCCAAATTCCAATTCAGGGTGTTCTACTCCCCATCCTGAGGCAGGTAAGGAGAAGACTAGAGAAAGGAGAGAAGGACTGAAAAGAAAGAAGAGAGAAGAAAAGAGAAGTCGATGAAGTGAAGAAAAGGCCCGGTTGGTTTCCAGATGGGTCCCCTTTTTGGGATAACGAGGATTTCCTAAGGCGTCTATTCCACTGGCCCACAGGGAGAGGGCAGCGTGTGCTGGCGCTGATGTTGTGCAGGGAGGCTGGCCCCTGCTCAGAGGGAGCCCGCAGCACAGCGGCCCTCTGAGCTTGTCAGAGCCAGGCTGGAAAGCTGGCCCGGTTCCCTGTCTTCAGACAGGATCCTTGCGAGGCTGCTGACTGGAGAACAGAGGAAAGTTCTATAGGACAAGCCTGCCTGGGAGGCTCGGTGCAGGAGCAACAGCGCTAGGAGAGGCCAGCTTCCCCAGGCTGGCGGCACTAAGTAAACACAACCTGGAATCACTTCTCTTCGCCTGCCCTGGCCGTGCCCACTGGGTTAAGTATCATTTCCCCATTTTTTAGGCAGGGAAGCCAACCGGACAGCTTCGGTTGCCCAGGGCCAGATAGATGCCAAGTGCAGACTCTGGGATAACTTCTCAGAGGAGTGGGCTGGACCCCCGGGAGCTGGCAACCCCAGACTGTGTGAATGCTGTGGCGGGGGACTGTTACCTTCTCAGCCAGGAAGGAAGACTCCAATCCAGCCACCACCCAGAGCCTGGTGCCCGAGGCAGAAGGACTCCGCAGGGCTGTGGTTCTCCTTAGCAGCTGGAAGGTACTAAGAGAACGCAGGACGCAGTTATATCTGGTTCTGGAAATTAGGGAGGTTTTCATGTAAAATGTGTTCGTTTAAAAGGGCTCTCATCAAAATCTACTATGGAGCATCTCCAGAGAACCCCATTTCTCCTCCTCCAGGAAGCTCCACCCCGACCCCTCTAGCGGGGCTTAGAAATGAATAGACTCAGGTTCAGTGCTGGCTCTGCTGCTAGTTATCCGTGTGATTCTGGGCAAGTTACTCTACCTCCCTGAGCCTCAGTTTCCTCCTCTGAAAAACTGGGATAAAAAATCTACCTCACGTAATATAGCATCCTAGATAGAATATACAGCGGCAGAATAGCTAAATAAATCTAGTTTCCTCCCCTTCTTTTCCTCTTTCCTCTGCAATTCAATGGCACTTATAGGATTTGTCATAAAATTCAGTTCTCAATTACACAGTTTTCTAATAAAGGACATTTATCTTATGGCAATGCTATATTTATCTTTAATTCACTTTATGCTCCCAGATAACGGCTGAAAGGAAAAGTCCAGTACATTCGCCATTAGCTTTTTCAATGCATCATAGACAGACCTGGCACGGAACGTCCTCTCTGATTCTGCCCTTGTGTGGAACACACCAGTACACGCTGCATGATTTACAGCTCCCTGAGCTCATCGCCCTCTGCCTCTGTGTGTGCACATGGTACAGCCTGGAAACCAGCTGCTCTGCCCACTCTCGCCCCCATTCCACCTGGCTGACCTTTTCCCACATTTCACTGAGGAATCCTTGCCTGACCTCCAGCCTGTGATGGTTCCCGATGCCTGTTTCACATGCTGGGCACTCATACACAGGTAGTCGTTACACCTGCAAACACAGTCTCATTTGTCATTTTCCATTTTAAATACCTAGGCTAACAGGTCCACCTCACCTTCTACCTGTGAATCCCAGCAAATGTCTCTGGTTCTTAGCCTTAGGAGATATTGAGGAGATGGGTCACCAAAGGATGAAGATCTTTGATGCTCCTAGACCCGAACTCTTCTTGGCATGAGAGATGTTTCTCACCTCCCTATCACCCTCTGGGCTCTTTGGTGGGTCTACAGCTTGCACCAGCAGCAGCCAGCCCCATCCTTGCCCTGCTTGGTGAAGCCCAGCCTGTGGCTCACTTCTTAGCTGCCTCCTTTCCTGCTGGCCATAGGAGGAGCCATTGCACATCACAGGCTTAGACAGACCAATGAGTGGGGAACCAGGGCTCATTCCAGGTAGTGGCCAGGGACCCAGGATCAATGTGCTGCTCCACTGGAGCCCAGACCTCCGACTTCCCTTGCTTGGCTGGGCCCCTGATGACTGTACCACAGCGACAAGAAGAGAGGGGAGCTCAGCAAGAACGTGACAGTCTAATGTGCCTGCAGCTGGGGCCGGACTCCTGCCTGCAGCAGGATGATGCTCCTCTTGTAACAACTGTCCTCTGAGTTGCAAGTAATAAACCTCTGGCTTAAGTGACTGCTAACTGGGATTGCATCTTTTGCATTTGGTAAACTCATAATGATTTGCCTTCCTTCTCTGCCTCCTTCCTACCTCAGGTGAACATTCTTTCCTCTCTGTTACTCCTCTGCCTTGAACACAATTCTCTTCCTGAAACTCACCAAAAATAGATTGCAATTCATTTGCTTGCAAGTGCGTTTTCTCTTAGGCTGAGAGGACCTTGAGGGCAGGGACTCTGTCTATTTATCTGTCTTCTGGGAACACAGTGGTCTTAACAAATATTTTTGCTATAAATATGTGTTCAGATAAACTTGATCTCAAATTCATCCCGTTACCCTGAAAAAGTTAGATGAGTAAGTGGATCAATTTTAAAGGTTCTACCACCTTTGCTTTGCATCTTGGTCATATTAACGTCTGTTAACAATGCACTAAATGCCACTTGAAATAATCACCAACATCTGTTTTCCAACACATCACCACTTCCATATACATTATCTCCACTTTGGGAGCAGGAAAGTTATCCAAGAGGCTACTTGCATAGAAGTAGCATAGCATATTGGTCAAGAGGATATGTTTTGAGGTGAAACAGACTGAGGTTTAAGTCCAGGCCTTCCCAGCTAAGTAACATGTGTCTTTGGGCAAGTTACTTGACTTCTTACAGCCTCAGTTTCTACATCTGGAAAATAGGAACCAAGATATACACCTATACTCTGGGAAGAGTAAGTGAGACTATGTAAGCACTCAGAACATCGTTTGCTCTCTGTGCTCCGTAATGGTAACAGTATAGTTGTCACATACCTAGTAAATAGTAGAGGTAGACTAAACCTTAGGCACTCCATTCACGATTTGTCTACTCTACTAGTCTAATGTTGCTAATAGAATAGCCTACCATTTTGAATTTCTATTCAAAATCAATTCGTGTGATCAAATGACAACATGACAATGAATTTTCACATTTCTATCTTCATTTACAAAGGTGCAATTAACATCCCAACTGTATATTCATTGAATTTAAACACACAGTGTCTGGCATGCAGTAGATGTTCAACTAACGTTTGTTAAATGAAATGCCCTATGGATTTTTAGCTCCTCATCTTGCATGGGCTAGACTTTCTCACTAAGTACACCAGGAGGATATTGACATGGATATTGGGATTGCCTGATCTAATCCCATTCTGTGTGGCTCACATTAGGAGAACTGTCTGTGATCAAGAACCTAAAGAAATTCACCCATGATCCATAAGGAGATGGAGGCCTCTCTCTGGGAATCATCAGCACTGTGGTGCCACCGAGTCAGGTGACCAGACACAAATGACTTCTTCATGGTGCTATGCGGAATCAGCTTTTCTGGGCTAACTACCTAAGTGATTATTCTCTCTTTTTCACTTATTTGGTCCTGCTAGCCTTTGAAGACAATTTAAAGTATTTCCATTTGAACCTCTATTTTAGAACCTATTTAGCTCTATTTTGTATTGAAATTACTTACGTGTATTTCTCTTTTCTACCAGCTGGAAAGTTCTCGAAAATAAACACATTTATCTCTGCACAGAGAAACATCATGCACGATGTGTAGGAGAGAGAAACTGAAAGATAAATAAATGGAAAGGTACTCCTATTTCAGGTATCATGCCAGGCGCTGTATAGACATCATGGATAACTCTCCTCTGGGAGACTGGTATTACTTCCCCAATTTTACCAAAGGGAAAACAGGCACAGGGAGGTTAAGCAACTTATTCCAAGTGATGAAGACAGCAAACAGTGGAGCTAGAAAAGAACCCAATTCTGTTTGGTTTCAAAGCCTATTCTTCCACTTTCCCAGCTCCCCCTAATGCTTTGCACATAACAGAGGCTCGGTAATTGTTGAAGCGTGACCTGAAAAACCCAGTAACAGACAGAGGGTATGTGATCATAACTAAACATAATCAAATCCCTTTAACAACTTGAACATACTTGAGCAGTAGATGATGGGTGACAGCATATGTTTGTCAGAATAAGTACCTTACGAGAAGTCAGTTCATTTAAATAGGAAGCAAAGACTGAATTAATGAATGAAGCTTAGTGTAGAAGCTCAGCGTCAGTTGCTGGATGTGTGCAAAGCCATCATCATAGCACGCTGTTAATTATGGTCAAATCAAAAGCAAATTGACTGGTAGCTACAAATTATGTTTTCATGCATAGAAAAGAAGAAAAAAAATAGAAAAATAAGCACCAGCATCAACAGATCCAATGGTGAGGCTGGTCTGTATCATGCAGAAAGGAGCCATAAACCATGTGTAAATGACCTTTATGGATGATCAATGTCTCACTCAAATGCCACTATTACAACTATAATAATATCTTATGTTCATGTAGCTCGTTGTAGTTTAAACATAATCTCAAATCCTTCATCAATTTTAATCCTCAAAGCAACACCATGTAGTATGAATCACCCCTGTTTCACAGATGAGGAAGCAGAGGTTCAGGGGTTCAAGCACCTTGCCCACGTTGGCCCGTAGTTAAAGCAAAAGCCAAGAAGAGAATGCAGACCTTCAAGCAACTGCCTTTCTTCCAAGAGTTTTGTTGTTCCTAGTGAGGTCCATGGAGAGAAACTGATTACCCCGATTACTTAATTCCTATCTCATGCTATTCCATCTTCCTTCCTCTCTCTATGGCTCATGCACTGAGGACACAGCCTGACTTACATCTGAGTCCACTTGAATTGAAGGCACAGGAAATGATGCTTCATGGTTTAAAATAAACTTAGGGTGGAGAGGAGGGCAGACAGAATTCTGGACCGTGAACTTCTTAAGAATCTGGAATTCCTGACAACTTCCTTTGGATCAGTGGCATTTTGGGGGGAAAAATTCAAAGAAACAACACCCAAGATGCCTGTTCTGGAAACCATGTGGTTGTGGTTTCAGGTGATGGGAATGGGTCTAAGGTGATTTCCCTGCCCACCCTGGTTAGCCACATTTCACACACATAATAAAGTCCAGAAGTCCCTGTGGTTGAAGAAGGAGGAAAGACTACAGATTGCAAAAACCCTGAATAATGGGCCACAATTGGAACCATCATTCTTGATGATCTTTAATTTGGTGCAAATATTATAATATTCTCTGGGAGGTTAGGGACCCCACAGAAACCAGGTTTTGCCCTGTATTGAAAGTATTGGCAAAGAGAGAAGGATAAAACAAATGGTTTTTGACTAGAGGTTGGGCGTAGAGAAATTTGCTGTAGCTTGGTAATAAACTTGTCTCTTGTACAATGGATGGTGGAAACACGGAACAGCTGCTGATTGGTGAATGAGTACACAGACCCACATGGTATCTGCGGAGGAAAGACAATTTCTTTTCCCCTTGCATCTTTTAGACAGATGTTTGGTGTTCGTTGTGCTTTCTTTCCTTACCGTCTCATTTCTGACCTTTCTTTGTCAAATCTTCACTCAGTGTAGGATTATCATTTATCTACCTGCTGTGCCTCCATCTGCCTTCGGATGCCTGAGCATGCTCAGATTCTGGACATCCAATACAATCTGATGGGGATTTGCTTTCCAGAGTCCTTTTCTCTTTGTACACAATACATCAAACAGTAAACGGTGACCATGGGACCCACCTCTGCAAAGTCAACAGATGCCAGGTAGTTGTCCGGAAGAAAGTTGAATTGAACTAGGCAGTACAGATATTTGCAAATTAAAACAACTGCTTTTCTGCCAGGGTTTTTGTTGGGTCTCGCAAGGCCCAAGGAGAGAAGTTAATTACACCAGTCACCTTGAATTTCTTGGGTATCACAAGAGGGAAAGGTATATTTTCAGTTTGTTTCTGGTTCCATTGTTAACAAAAATGAGCCTGGGCACCCACATGTATAGACCCGGCATACGAACTGGAAGGAAAGCTGCTAGATGGGCCCCTTCTCCATTTCACCAGTAGAAACTGAGGTCAGAGAGGTTACATGCTTGGCTCAAGGTCACACAGCTAATTGGTGGCAGAGGTGGAATTGGAGACCGAGGTCATTTTACCCCTGGGTCTGCAGGTGTCATCCAAGTATATTGTAATAATTTTAATTTCTACGTATTGGGCTCTAAGATATACTCTCCTATCCAGGTGGGGTTCTTTTTTCTATCTTAAATTCAATTGTATGATATTTAAAAATTGATACCAAGCAAATAAAACCAAATAAGTATTATGTATTATATGTATACTAAATATAATATGCAATGTCATAAATTTCCTCACTCTTTCAACAAATATTTACTTAGGGACTTTGAAACACTGGAGTAGAGATAGAGTTTCGATATAAGAAATTTATAATAGAATGGAAAAGTAGAGAAAGAGAAAAGTAGAGTGAAACCCAGGATATGTATCCATTACAGCAAAATCAAGGATATCTCCATGAATAAAAGGCAAAATACTTGAGACTTTTTAAAAACATCTAAAAGTCCTCACTTTAAATAGGGTCTACAAAGGGAGACTTGGTTAACTAGAAGGGGATTATATGGGACTTCCAGTTAATCAGAACTGGATTGCTGGTTCTGATTTGGGAGAAAGAGACAAATCACAAAGAATATAGAGCATAGCAGGCAGGACGGCATCTGCAATGGGCCTGGATTCAGATCCAGATTTTCCAGAAGCCTTAACTTTTCTACCACTCAGTTTCATCTCCTGTAAATGGCCAATGAGAGGCTTCATTGTATGGGTGGATGAGGTCATATGTGCAGAATACCCAGCCCAGAGTCTGGCACACAGCCTCTGCTCAGTAAATGTTCATGTTCTTCCTTCTTTCTAAAAATTCACTTCCAGAGCACATTCCTGGATTTGATCCGTATTCAGAGCTGTCTCTGGCACCACCTTCCTCAGAAGATGGAGCAGGGAGGACCAACATTCAGAACGATGTGATGAGAGCACGGGGAGCCGCAGCCATCCAACTACAATTCCATTCTCACCAATGTGTTCCACTTACCAAAGGGGTATCATGGAATGACACATTTTGGAAAGACTTTTAGCCATCAAAAAGGAAATAAAAACAACTTTTAGCCATTGAAAAGTCAACTGGAAGGTTCAACTGAGCAGAACATGGCTGCTCTAAGAATTGTGGATGATTGAGGTTCTGTTTTACACTCACCTAACAAAGGTGCCTTTGGATGCAGGTCTGTGTTTCTTGGCATCAGCTTCCTCCAGGAGGTAACGGACTCGAATGCCCTTACTAAAAATAGCATCGGCTGGCTCTGACTGGTGCTGACAGAGCTCAGGGCTGACCCCGGGGAGGCACAAAGTGTCCTCTGCAAGGCCCTTGCCCACACTCGTGGTGGTCACAGGGCAGTCCCGCACTGGGCAGCTGTAGGAAGGAACAAGAGAGCATATATGCTGATGCCTCTGAAAGTGTCAAGTCTCCCCTGCTTTCCAGAAATGGATTTGGAGGCTAGGTGGGAGTGGGGAGGGTCCAAAGCACAAGAAAATCGTGGCATAAAAAAGTCCTGAAAAGAAACCAATCTGAAGAGGCTACATACTGTGATTCCAACTATCTGACATTCTGGAAAAGGCAAAACTATGGAGCCAGTAAAAAGATCAGTGGTTGCCAGAGGTAGAAGGGGTTGGGATGTAGGCAGAGCAGAGGATTTTTAGGGCAGTGAAAATATTCTGTATCATGTTATAAAGGTGGGCACATGTCATTACACATCTGTCCAAACCCAGAGAATGTACAACACCGAGAGCGAACCCTACTATGAACTATGGACTTTGGGTGACAATGTTGTGTCAATGTAGGTTCATCAGTTGTAACAAATGTATCCCTCTGGTGGTGGGTGTTGATAATGGGGGAGGTTGTGTGTGGTGGGGGGTAAGGAGGTATATGGGAGATCTCTGTACTTTCCTCTCAATTTTGCTGTGAATCTAAAACTGCTTCAAAAAAATAATGTACCTTTTTCTTTTAAAAGTCTTAGAAAGCAGAGCTATTTATCTAGCTATTTTATTTTATAGAATGAGAAATTGCAGACTGGAGAAAGAGAGAGGTTTCTAGTGAATGGAAGCAGTGGGACCACAACCCAGGGATGCTAATTTTTCATCCAAAGTCTTCCTGCCCTCTCTCTGATGACCTGGCTCTTGACTTTCTTTCCTAGGGCCATCCATGGACCACTAATGTGGAGTCGGATGTGACATGTGGAAGACATTTATAGACTTCTTGTTCCAGTTCTGTTCTTTTTCAGAGGAGGACACTGAGGCCCAGAAAGGGAATGTGCCTTGCCCAGGATCTCATGGAAGTTAGTAACAGAGTCTGACTAGTGCTCACCTCCCCTATCACAGGCTCAATGCCATTTCTATTTCAGTATGCAGCCAGACCTCGAAGGGGACCAATGTGCTCCTGTCACTCCCAGGAATTTCAAGTTCAAGTGCCATGTCTGCACTGTCCTGAAGACATTCTAGGGCATCATGCAGAGAAACATATGGAGTGAAGGAGATAAGGTCAACAAAATAGACGAGAAGATCTACCATCCGCTGGTCTAAATCTTTTTAGGTAATTCAAGCAAAACTCATGAATCCTGGACCACTCTATAGCTTGAGGTGAAAGCTAAATTCACAACAGTCATACATCTTTTTTGTTTTGGGCTTTTTCTCTACCTGTAGTAGTGTTTCCTGGAACACTTCAAATCGGGGAAGCTGTCTCCTAATTACAATGTAGCACCTGTCATTCCATCCCCTTCCTCTTCAACTCCCTGAAGTTTTTTCCATTGCCAAGGCCTCCAGCATCTGTGCCAGGAGCACTGCTGCTTTCCCTGAAGCCACCAAGGCCTGAGAAGGTCACTGCAAAGCCAGATCCCACAGCTGTCAGAGACACTGGGACTTTTTTCTATAAAACATAGAATGAATATCTTTAAAGAAGAGGATGGTGACCTTGGTAACAATTAAAGACATCTCTCCCCACACCCCCCAAAGCATCCCAGGTACACTAAGGTTCTTACCCACAGACCATCTGCTAGCTGTGTCTGCCAGAACAGCTGCCTGTCAGGTGGAAGATGGACCCAGAGAGCCTCTGCACAGCCCTGGAGTGCTTCTCCAGCATCAGCAATGCAGGCAAGGCCTGTCACAGACAGCCCCAGCTGTTGGTGGCTGACACAGCCAACTTGGGCATGAAATAGCTACTGAGGGCAATCAGGCAGCATGAAAACGGACGTGCAATTGTACACACTGTGCAAAGCGCTGCTGTTTCTGTGGACTTCCCAGGCTAGAGCTGCAAATTCCACTCTGTCCTAATTCATAACACACACACACACACACACACACACACACACACATGACCACCGACTCATGGAGTGGTGGTGCTAAAAGTGGCCTGAAGGTCATTTAATCCAGTGGTTCTTACATTTGGCCATGTCTACAGACCACACTAACCACCTGGGGAGCTTTCAGAAATCAGAGATCCCTGGGTCCCATCCCCTCAACTCAGAATATCTAGAGATAAAGCCAAAAAAAAAAAAGGAAAAAGAAATTTATATTGGAACAAGCTTTCCAAATGATTTGGATGTAGTCTGCCCAGCATGCATCCACAGACTATCATTTGGGAGTCATTGATCATAGTTCAAATACCCTCCCTCCACTGCTATAATTTCTATTGAAGAGGACACCATGGCCCTGTGAGAGGACGTGACTTGCCTTGAACCCACGGCAAAGCCCTGACAGAGATGTTCTAGAAGTAAATCCTCTGACTTCTTATGTTTTGCGCCTTCCCACAATGTGCACTGTACTGTCCCTTATTAATGACCAACCTTCCTTCCCATTTTCCTCATGTTCACAATACAACACGCACACTTGGCTATGCAAGCTCATTTATTGATCAAAAAAAATACTTAATCTAACCCTGCCTCCCTCTGGAAGCTCAAATTCCCTCTACAACATGAGTCTTTTAGGTCTGGGACTTCAAGGCTATAGAGAGACTTGGGGCTTTAGAGACCAGACTCTGAAAATGTAGAAATACTATTGTATACACGCGTCTGTGCTTGTTTTGTGGAAGACGGTTCCTAGCTTTCATGAGATGCTCAAAGGCATCTGTCTATATCTCTAAAATAGCTAAAACCTCTGGTTTATAATATCCCTGATAAGAGGTTGTTTGCCTACTATTTTAAAGGAGATGGCTTAGAACTTACAAAAAAAAAAAGAAAGAAAGAAAGAAAAGAAAAGAGAAAAAAAAAGTCTACTTTAGAGACCCAGCTTAACATACCGTTTTTTGGCCCATCTAGCTGTGCTAAGCACAGTGAAAGTGTTTGATAAAGTGTCAACACAGAAGACATGATCATAAAAGCTACGGCAGCTTGAGAAAATTTTTTAAGTTGGCTTAAAGCTGCATTGTCACTAATGTGAAGCAAAAATATGGCCAAACCAAAATGCCTCAAGGAAAAGGGAAAGGAAGCCAGAAAAGGCTTAAGACTTAGAAGGATAATAAACCAATTTATCGGGGTAGAACTTGGGAGAAATATGGAGCAGTAACTTTTAATTAAAGTTATGCTAGTACACTAATTTGGGCAACCAAGATTCATAATTAAAACTTTATGCCAACTCTCCGCATCACCAAACATTTTTAATGGCTCCAGGAAGAACATGATGTGGGTACAGGATACATTGCAGTGAACATCAAGGGAGCCAGTCAAATGCACAAAGTGAGGAAATTGGGGGGGAAAGCTAGGAAACCGTTACTCAAGCTCGCAAAGCCTCCTTCTTTTACAAAATGGGCAGGGATAGCTACCTGGTCAAAGGAGTGTCCCAATTCTTTCAGAGCACAGACTGAACTATATTATCACTCTTCGGTACATTTCTGCCCTCCCTAATTCAATATGGTCCAGGGACTGTGTCTTTCATATTTCTATCCTCAGTACTTAAGACACTGTCTTGTATCAGTTATCTAGTCCCATAATAATGCAACAAAACAAACAATCACAAACCCTCAGTGGCAGACAACAAGAAACATTCATTTAGGTCATGAGTCCTTGGGGTCCAGGTGATCTGGGATGGATTTGCTTGCATGTCTATGCTTAGCTGCAAGTCATCTGGACAGATCTGCCAAACTTGCCGGGTTCGCTCAAATGTCTGGGAGTTGCCTGGCTATTGGCTGATCTAGGATAGTCTTGGTGGGGATGATGTGGCAACTCAGCCCTGTACCACACATCACATCCTCCAGTAGGCTAGCTTGGGTGTGATCTCCCAACATCTCATGGGACAAAAAAAGACATGTGGCTAAGTTCCAAGTCTGAATGAGAGGGTACTACCAAATTACTTGGCAAAGGGTATGGCTACAGGGAGGTGTGAAGAATTGGGGCCACCGATGCAATCAGTCTCCCATGTGCCTAGACTATGGTAAAGGCTCAATAAAGGTTCGTTGCAAAAAATGAATTGAATGTTCACCAAAGAAGATATACAAATGGCCAATAAGCACAATGAAAAGATGCTTAACATCACTGGCCATCAGGGAAATGCACAACCATGAGATGTCACTTCACACTTATCAGGATGGCTAGCGCCAAAAAGTCAAAAAAATTACAAGCGTTGGCAAAGATGTGCAGAAATGGAACCCTTACTTGTAGGAATGAAGTTGGTGCAGCCACTTTGGAAAACAGGCTGGCAGTTCCTCAAAAAGTTAAACATAGAGTTATCATTTGACATAGCAATTACACTCCTAGGTATACACCCAAGAGAGATAAGAACATATGTCCACACAAAAGCTTGTATACAAACGTTCACAGCATTATTATTCATAAGAGCCAAAGGGTGGAAACCATCCAAATGTCTATCAGTTGATGAATGGATAAATAAAATGTAGTATATTCGTCCAACGGACTAACTCATCCAGAGAAAGGAATGAAGGACTGATACACGCTACAACTTGGATGACCCTTGAGAACATTATGCTAAATGAAAGAAGCCAGACACAAAGGGCCACATATGCTATGATTCCATTTATATGAAATGCCCAGAATAGGTAAATCTATGGGGCTAGAAAGTAGATTAGTGGTTGCCTAGGACTGGTTGGGTTGGGGTAATATGGAGGTGACTTCTAATGGGTATAGGGTTTCTTTATGAGATGATAAAAATGTTCCAAATTGATTGTGGTGATAGTTGCACAACTCTGTGAATATATAAAAAATTGAATTGTAACTTCAAATGGATGAATTGCATGGTAGCTCAATAAAGCTTATACAAAAAAAATAATCAAATGAGGTAACTCTTATAAACATACCTGGCAGAGTACTTGGCCATGTTAACCATACTTCATGAAATCAATGATGCTACAGGTTGTAAGATGCACTCTTATTTTATGTACACCAAGAAATAAAAAACACTGCCAAATAAACTGTGACAGATCATCAATTATAAGATGTATTCTAATTTCAGAGATGTTAAAATGTGGAAAAATATGTGTCTCAGAACCAACGAAATATGGCACATGTTGAAGAAATGTTAGTAGCATCTGAAATTAAATCTATTCAACAGGAAGACAGATCCTTCTGTCTTCAGATTCAATTTTTAGGCTCACACATCTTTCCTACATTAATGGGTTTTTTGGTATCCACTCTTAACTCCCAGTCTCCATCAAATTCAGCAGGTGTGTCCAGGTGAAGTGCCTACCCTCCCTGGTCCAATATGCCCTGCCATTGCCCCTGAAATTGTGTCCTACTCCTAGGAGTCCCTGGTCTGCTTGAAAATTTCTTGTCTCTTTGTAGGGAGGGAGGTCTGGGCATGGAAGGAGCCTGCCTTTCCTGGAGGTCATTTTTGCCTCCGAAGCCCTTCAGGCATCTTTTCTCTCCCCTGTGATGGGATGTGACTGGGACAAACAAGGAGAGCGTTTTGTTGTGGTAAGAGACATCTGGCCTCCAGTGGCAGCTTCCACAGAGGAGAGAGCGAAAAACCACATACATGTTCACTTTTGTTTGGGTGATGAGCAGTCAGAGCTGTTGACTGATGGACAATGGAATGAATAAAAGCACTACCCATCCATCTTTTGATTGTCAGTAAATCTGCAGTCTCCTTTGGGAACGGGGGAGAATTATTTTCTCCTTCTTGCAATTTACCAATCTCATCTAGGACAGATAGGAGAATAGCTTCATCGTAGGCAGGCTGTTATGTACTTTCTTAACAGCATGAATGTGCTTTCTAATTTTCACACTAGAGGAAAAAAACCACGCTCTTCAGTTCTATCTTCCATATCTACGAATCTCGAGTGAACTATAGAATGTTGTTGTGGGGAAAGGCAATTAAGAAAAAATAGTGATCAGAAGCAATCTTTCTCAGAAACAAAATCTATAAAGAGAACCGTGAGAAGCATTGTGGGTGGCATGTCTACTTTATGACAGTTCTCCTGGGGCTGGCATTTTGTTCTGAATGATTCCAGGTTTATAGGATAACTTCACGAAAATTACAGTGAGATAAAAGAAGACATTCTGGTGCAAGACGACCCATGTTTCATGAAAGGATCTAACCCAGTGACACCAGGAAGTCGTTGATCATGGTGTTTGAGCTGTGTAATGCTCATAGTGGTGCTTGTACTTGAAACACAGGAGATTGTCCCTCTGAAGCCCTAATTTCAGCCCTACTGGAGACACTGCTCAGAGAACAACCCCAAGAGACCACATTGAAGCTTCATGAGGGGAAGGATTGCAGGGTGTAGTCCACAGGGTCTGGGTGTCTGACAGTTGGGTACCATGAACTCAGACATGGCAAATAGCTTCATCATTCATCCAGATTCCAAATGCTGGGAAGTGGCTGCTTGGCATGCCATGTTGAGGAAGATTCAGAGCTGCTTTAGAACGTCCAGTGGAAAAAGAGCGCTATTATCAATTACGCCTAGCTACGCTTTTAGCAGGGGCTGGGGTCAGGCTGGGTCTATCTGTTATAATGCTTCTCATTAGTTTTTCCCAGGGAGGTAGAAATCCTAGAAAGAAAAGATTTGGAATCAAGCACACCTGGTTTCACTCCTGGTTCTGCTTTTTGTCACATGACAGTGGGGCAATTTACTTAATCTCCCTGAGGCTCCATTTTCTCATTTGCAAATGGGGGTAATAATGAGAATTGTGATCTCTTGTATATTGTTCACTTGGTGCCATGCACTGTTCAAAAGGGCTTTGACTATCTTAGCTCATGTGGTCCTCTTGAGTGTGGAGCACAATCAAGCCCTGGCATTGCAGAAGTAAGATGCTTTCCACGTGGGAAAACTCTTCCTCCGCAGGCCAGTGTCTTTGGACCCAGCCTAGACATTCTGCAGGCTCCGCTTGGAGGGGAAGACTTGTGCCTGAAATCTGAAAAAACAGAAGCACTTCCTACATTTGAGCCAAAGGGTATCTGACGATTAAGTTTAAAGTGAGGGGGTTGCTGAGTCCTGAGAGGCGGATGGCTAGTGGCATCCATAGTGTTAATCTGCCAGATAATCTGCAGATGACACTAGAAGATGTGGTGAGGAAGGACCTGGCCACCTCTGTTTCATGCCCATTAGGACATAACACCCAACAGGCTATGCATAGCTCTGCAACCTGTGCCTGCTTTCAAGTAACGAAGTTATATTTGCTTCCCGGTTCTGCTGAATATGCCCATATTTAAGTGCACTATCGCTTCACCAAGAACCATGAAACAATCATCTTATTGACATTAAGTGCACAGTAGCAGACAGCAAGACTCATACCCTAACATCCCAGGATCCTGCCAATTAAGCCCAAAGACCCTTCTGGCTAAGGGATTAACGTGCTGCTCCTGGTTAAATGGAGCATTAGCCTGTCACGGTACCAGCCAGTTTTTCCCTTACTTTCCCTGGCATTACCTGAAACCCTACCAGAAAATGGATAGTGCTCACATCTCCGATTGGTAGGCAAGTAAGAAAGTCCAGCTAAAGGGCTGTTCAGGAGGGCGGATTTGAGGTTTGGGCTCTGAGAAGCTGATGAGCATGGGAACTCTGCCCAGTGTGTCCTGAAGCAGAAGCAGCCCGGCCCTCCATCCTCCTGGGACTGGTCTCCCCTCCCTCAGCCTCCACTGTTCCAAAATGGCAGCCGGAACTTTCCCTATTGCTTCTGCCTCCCTCGCTTTCCTAAATTCTAGGCCTCGGCTAGAGACTTCATTTCCTCTTAACTGCCTCTTCTCCCCAAATCCCGATTTCTGTCTCTCTCTCCCAGCTTCACGATCGAATCTAACAATGAAAAATTTCTGGAGATTTTCAAACTACGGAGAATTTTTGGTTTATTTTTATGTTTTTTTCTTTCCTTTATTTACTTTTTGGTGGTGTTGGGGGAAAGCATGTGTGGAGGAACGAGCAAAGAAACACCACATTTGAGAGAAAGCAGAAATCTGCACAATGCTTATTTTTAAGTGCCAGTTTTAGTCAATTTAGGAGCATAAGGCTACTTTACAACTCGGTTTACTAATTAAGTGGTGACTGGTATATTAAATTTTAAAGTATAATTTAGTCAGACAATAATTACCAGCAAACTAATTAAATTCACTTTTCAATGTTTTTAACTTTCGCCACAAATGGAGCTGCAAGTTACCAGGCTGCAAGGAATCTAGCATCTTTCCTTTGATCAGCGAACAAAAAGCAGGCAAAACAATGATCATAGAAGAGATTTTCTTCCCACATTGTATTTTATATGACTCATATAGTAGTTAAGCGTAGAGGCCTAGGAGCTAGGCTGTCTGGGTCAAAGCTTGACTTGAACCCTGACTGGCTGTGTGATCTTGACGAAGTTACTAAAACCCTCTGCGTCTCAGTTTCTTCACATTAATCTCATAGAGTTGTCACGAGGAATAAACGAATTAGTTCTTATAAAAGTTGTAAAATGTTGTCTGGCACACACTAGATACTAAGTGTTTTCCATGATGATCTTTAAACAATCCTTATGCTTTCTGAACTTATCTCCTCCAATGTCAGGGCTACTCAAAAATACACATTTCTAGAAACGGATCTGGAGAAAAGAAGAGAACAAGAATCTACACTCATTGACGGCAGCATCTGCCACATAGGATTAGCCAATCCTTCTTAATTTGTGACTGACCTATCATTGTCCCTATTTCTGCATCCAATGTTTCTCTCTCGTCCCCTTCCTAAATTCTGACAACTGAAATTTTGTAAGTGACTAGGGTTGCTGTTCATTTCTTGATTTGGGTCAGGTCAGGACCTTCTTGGGAACAGTTACAGAGGTCATGAGAAGATAGAAGCATTAAAACCGAAACTGCTTGAGGTCCTTCGGCAATAGCCCGGTTTCTTTCACATGCTTCAAAATAGGGAGGAAGGTGGAGGTGGCAGGAGGTGGAGAAGATGAAGTTAGTCAAAGGGCGTGGCCACCTTGCTCTGGGGGGAGTCCTCAGCGGAGTCACAGACCGCATTTCTGGCTGCATTCTTAGTCATGCACAGGGAGGTAGCTCTCTAGCATTCATTGTATGTACGCTGCTGCTTGGTAATCCACAACCACAATCTAATTAATAGATAAAGTGTTAGCACAATCTAATTAAGAGACAAAGACTCTCTGGCCCCCAGAAGAGTTCAAGTCCTTTCTGACTGGCAGTCTTGACCCTTGCCAACCTGTTTACCTTCATAAATACCATGGCATGTTCACACTTGAATGGATTTGGCATAAAATTTACCCATCTTCAAAGAGGGTATGCTTTTACTCCCTATAAAAAATTGGTTGGATAGCACATATCCACAAAACTTGGATATATAAAACATAAAAACTTAGTTTCTTAAGCTACAGGTCAGGGTTTCTCGTGCTAATATTTTTCTTGAGGAGCAAATAGGCTTTATTTAGGCAAAGTTCATCATCTACTGACAGCTGTCATGCTTGTTATCATTTCTGAAACACTTTTCAAGAATAATACAAAATCTTTGCAGCTTTCATTGACCTCTTCTTGACCTTTAACTTGACCTGGTATGGCTCTAAGTTACAGTTCTTAGTTACTGACAGAGAACAAATCTGCATCGTAATCCTGTTAGGAGACCTAAGGTCAGTGTGCATCCTCTTTTGAGAAATCAGATAATTATGTTTAGTAACAAAGGGCCATACTAGGAAACCTCTTCTTACCTTACACATTTACGATCTTAAATAGCTTTGCAGTCATCTGCATGCAAACTCCTCAGGCATAGAAATTAGAAGGACTGTCTTCTATGATGTCACAAACTAGGAGTGACTGAAATTGACCAATGCTTTTGCTATATAACTCTTTGCAACATAATTGCTTGACTATCAACTATACTAAAAGTTAAAAATGACTATTGGTGACAGCCATCTTCTAAAACAGAACTGGATTGTTTTCATTAACTTTATTCAATAGGATCAGCTTGTTCTTAGCTCGGCTTCTTGCATTCCCGCTCCTGAATTTTCAGCCCAAGTGGTCTGTAGTAACAGGAACTAGCCCAAAAACCTTTTTTAAGGCAGGGAATTAAGATAAGAAGTACCAAATGGGAATTACATATGTAGGAAAGAAAGCCAACTACTCTCTTGGGGCAAATTCTCTCCCATCTTGCTTTCTCTAAGCTGTTTCCCGAAGATCTCCCCAGTCCTGGACTCTCATTTCTGTCTACTGGGTCCTCTCCTTTGAAACCTGCCTCCGCAGCCTGTTCATGGTCAACTTTTGACCTCAGGTTGGATGCTGTGGTTTCTCCTTTTTGATGGAAGCCTCTGCTTCTCTCTGCACTCCCAGTCTTCACCCAGACTTGACCTAAGTTCCTGTCTTCACTCTTCCAACTTGGATGCAGCACCAGAGAGAAAAAATAAATTTGCTTTCCCAGGAGAAAATTACCTACAACAATGCAAAATGAAGTTATACACATCTAACTGAAAATGAGGGCGGGATAGCCTGAAAATTTTCTAGCCCATTTTTACCAATTAAATATGTATGTGACGTCATTTATATTTTATATTTTATTATTTCGTGAGCTGTCTGTAATCCACCTTAGTGAATGCAAAAACATCTATAAGGGCTTGCAAAGGTTTACAGGTGAGAGCACTTTTGTTAGCCTTCTTTTTGGTATAAGGTCATTTTTTGTTTTTTTATCCCAGCTCTATTGAGATATAATTGACATATAACATTACGTAAATTTAAGGTGTAAAATGTAGTGAAAAAAAAAAAAATATATATATATAAATGATGACCACAATAAGCTTAGTTAATATATCCATCACCTCACGTAGTTACAATTTTGTGTGTGTGTGGCGGGAACTTTTAAAACCTACTCTCTTAACAACTTGTAAATACACAGCACAGTGTTGTTAACTATAGTCACCATGCTGCACATTACATCCCCAGAAGTTTTTCATCTCATAACTGGAAGTTTGTTACCTTTGACCACCTTCACCCATTTCTCCCACCCCGACCCTCTGCCCCTGGCAACCACCAATCTGTTCTCTATTTCTATGAGTTTAGTTTTTTGGATTCCACATGTAAGTGAGATCATATGTATTTCTCTTTCTCTATCTGACTTATTTCACTCAGCATAATGCCTTCAAGGTTCATGCAGTCTGTTATAAATGGCAGCATTTCCATCTTTTTTATGGCTGAATAATATTCCATTGCATACATATTCCACATTTCCTTTATCCATTCATCTGTCGATGGACACTTAGGTCGTTTCCCTGTCTTGGCTGTTGTAGATAATGCTGCAATGATCATGGGAGGGCAGATATCTCTTTGAGATAGTGACATAAGGTCTTAAAATCCTCAACTGCAAATTTTCCTACTTTGAGGGTGTAGAGTTGGAAGGGGAGGGACAGTATTTTCTCCGAACTCTCCATTTCTGGGCTCCTTTACTGAACACCTCTATTTCCTGTGTCTGAGGTCTTCCCACACTGCTTTACAGGGTTATGAGACCATCTCACTGTCCCTGTGGTCTCAGGGGTCCCTCTCAGCACTGACTGAATGATTCTCAGACACACAGTTCTGGTCACATGTCTGCCATTCTGTGCAGCTCTTTGGCAAACACGCCATGCTAACACGCCGTGTTCTTTCGTGTTTCTGTGCCTTAGCGAGGGCTTTCCCTCTATCCTCCACTTTTCTATTCATTTACTTAATAAACATATATTAGGCAGCTACTATGTGCTGGATACTGGAGAGTCAAAGGCGATCCGGTGACAGTCTCTCCCTTAAGGCAGCTTTTATTATGTTTCATCAGGACAATAACTTAAGTAAACAATTGAGTAAATAAGGCAATTACAGGGCTATGAAGGCAATAAACAGAGTGATAAGAGAGAGAAGTGGTTCTCAGTCATGGTTGTACATCAGAATTTCCTGGGGAGCTTTAAAAATTTATGGGTGCTTAGGCCCCATCCCCAGATTAATTAAATCAGAATTTCTGGGAGTGGGTTCCAAGTACCAGTATTTTGTAAAAGCTCCCCAGGTAATTTTTAAGGACAGTTTTATGGAAACATAATTCAAATACCATAAACGCACCCATTGCAAGGGTGTGGCTTGATGATTTTTAGTAAACTAGAATTGGGCAACCATTCCCACAGTTCAGTTTAGAACATTTCCATCTCGTAACAAGATCACACCTGCCCATCTGTAGTAGCTTCCTATGCCCACCCCAGCCCTAGGCGGCCCCTGAGCTGCTTTCTATAGATCTGCCTTTTCTAGATGTCTCATCGCCAGGTAGTTTTAATGCGCAGCCTGGATTGAGAAACACTAAGATCGAGTAAATGTGGGGAGGGAGAGGCTAAACTAAAGTTGAAGGATGAGAATAAACCAGGCCTGCGAGGGATGAGAAGAGGAGCCTTCCTGGCAGAGGGGACAGCAAAGGCAAAGGCTCAGAGGAGGGAGAGAGCATGGCATGCTGCAGAAGTGGAGAGGAGGCCACTGTGCACAGTGAGCGAGAGTGACAGCAGAAGAAGATGCAGGATCCAGAACAGCAGGCTTTGTGGCATGGCTAGGAGCTTGGGTTTTCCTTTGAGAGCAATGGGAGATCACTGAGAGTTTTATGCAAAAGTGTGACATGATTCTCTTTTAAAAGAGTTTCATGGGGCCAGCCTGGTGGTGTAGTGGTTAAGTTTGTGCACTCTGCTTCGGCAGCCCAGGGTTTGCAGGTTCGGAGCCCGGGCACAGACCTATGCACTGTTCATCAAGCCAGGCTGTGGCAGCGTCCCACATACAAAATAGAGGAAGACTGGCACAGATGTTAGCTCAGGGCCAATCTTCCTCACACACACAAAAAAGATTCCTAGCTGCTTTGTAGAGACTAGATCAGAGAGGGTCAAAAGAGACAAGCAGAAGAAATTAGAAATAGACAAGGCGCTATTTCCCTGTGGCCAACTCCTACTCATCCTTTAAGGCTTGATTAAAGCTTCTTTGGGTAGCTTTCTCAGTGTCCCTGCTTTTGCTCCCATAAAGCTCTGTTCACACTTCCATTAAAAACCAATTATAAAAGATTGTTAATCTATTTACTTGTCTGTCTTCCCTATAGGCTAAGGATGCCTTTGGTGGTTTGCATAGGGGAGAGAAATCTCACCAAATAAGTAAACTAATGGAAAATAAAACAAATAAAAATGAGAAACAAAGACGTGTTATTTATCCTTCTATTCCTACCACCTGGCTCTATGCCTGGCACAGTCACAGGTGTTCAGGAAATAAATGTTTGTTGAAGTGAATGAGGCATCTCTTCAAGGCCTGAGACCATGCCTCATGTTCTGAATCCCTTTGGCAAGCAGCATGATTTAGGGCGCAGGAGAGGCAAGGTGTAATTTCATGTTGTGTAAACGAATCTGTCTTGAGATTTGATTCCATCGGTGCATGGAATACAACATGTGATGATAATGAAAGCTAACATTTGTGCAACAGTGTATAGCTTTCAAAGTGTTTTCATTCATTCAAGAAATAGCTGCTGAGCACCTCCCACATACCAGGCACTGTGTTGGGTGTTGGTGGGTGGTACGGGGTTTGACAGAGAGTAAGTCTTCTGGCACTGGGCTGTGGTCTTGTTGAGGACCAGAGTACGATACAGCGGGCTTGGAGGGGTGGTGAGCCAAACTGCATCATCCCCATTTTACAGATGAGAAAACCAAGGCAGACTGATGTACTTGGTTAAGATATCAGCCAAGACCCAAAGCTGTGTCTTCTGCCTCCAAGTCCCTTTGCTGGATAGTGGCTCTTGGGAAGAAATGTCACATCAGGGACACTTGGGAAAGCAATGATTGTCTCTGGGATATAGACCATGTTGGACTCTTTTGAAACATGGAATTTATAGCTGGAAGGAATGTTGGGGAGCATTTGGTTCAACTGCTTTATTTTACAGGTAGAAATTTTAACCGAGGCCCAGAGAAATGAAATGACTTTCCTTCAGGTTACACAGGTATTTAGTCAGAAAGCCATGAACTTTCAGTGTGAAAAGTCCTCATTTATTTTATTGTTGAGAGAATTTAGAACCAGAAACATGGAACAATTTGCATAAAATTATACTGCTAGGAAATGGCAAAGCTCCAAAAACAACTCAGGTCCCCTGGCTCTTGGTTCACGGTTCTCACTATAATTTGTAAAACACCCAAAAGCTTATATCTGTTGTTCACCAAAAAACAGATTAAAAATGTCTGTAGTACCTTTAATCATAGTAGCCAAAAAGTAGAAATAACAAAAACATCTATCAATGGTAGAATGAGTATAGGCACACAACGGAATACTATACATCGATGAAAAAGAATGAGTTACTGCTTCACAAACAACATGGGTAAATCTTAACAGATATAATGATGAGCAAAAGATGTTAGACCAAAAAAGAGTTCGTACCATGTGATTTTCATTCATATGAAGTTCAGGAATAGGTGAACCAGCGATAGAGGTCGTAATAGTAGTTATACCAGGGGCTGCTGACTGAGAGGGGACACGAGGGAGCCTTCCAGGGCTCTGGAAAAGTTCTGTGTCTTGATCTGGGTGGAGGCAACACAGGTATAAACATGTACAAAAATTCCCCAAATTGTCCTCTTAAGATCTGTGCATGTTTCTCAATACAAGTTACATCTCAATAGATTTGACGAATGAAAAAAAAAAGTTTCCAATTGTCATCTCCTGTTCCTCTCACTCTGAGGAACTCTGAGAGGTTAAGACCAGGCTTAGGAGAATTAGGCTCAGGGAATTTGCTGACCAACCCCGCAGCCCTTGGAACGGGCTGCCCAGTTGCTGCTCCACTTGAAAAGCTGTTGGTTTCAAGTCTTCAGTCAATAGAGAGAAGGTTTTAAGTTTCTTACAGAGTTTATAAATGTGTTAATTACAGTCATCAGGATTTTGTATTGCAATAAACGCTTATCTAACAGGCTCAGAGTAGGCAATTTACTCAACTTGCTTCTTATTTCCCAGTTAACTTCTTGAAATCTTCTTTCTCTGACTTTTCAACCTATACCAATGCAGCCACTGAGGTCTGGATCTCAGCAATTTTTTAAAAAGTAGTATGTATTGTTTGCTTCACCAGTGAAAAGTTCTGGAAGCAAGTTCAGATTTACAGCTGCATCTCTGTTTCTTGAACCTTTTGTTTTGTTTTGTCTTGTTTTTGAGGAAGAATCTTTATCCACACAAACGCCGAAGGCAGCATTATTTATAACAGAAACTAACAGAAGCAAATAAATGTCCAGTGATAAGGAATGCCTATGGGAACTATGGTGCATCTCTGCTAGGTGGAATATAATGCAGCCAGTAAAATGAGACAATACCTTGGAAAGTGCTGATGGTATGTTAAGGGGAAAAAGCAAATAAAATCGTACACACAATGTGTCACAACTCAGCAAAAGTACACGTTTAAAAAACACACATACTCAAATGTCAAGAGCGATTATGTTTAGATACGAGAACTAGGGTATTCTGTTATTCTTTCTAGTCTTCTATATTTTCCAAATTTTCTTTAATGAGTATGTACTTTATAATTTTAAAAATCACATCTTTGAAGACAAAACAAATTAATTTTCAATATCTTTGAGGCGTACTTTCTAAATGTCCTCCATTTTTCAGAGCTATTGAGTGCTTCACATTACCAATAATATTGTATTTTTAAACCAGTAAATTGAGATTTATTAAGCCCTAACCTTGTGTCCGAGGTTTCTCACAGCACTATGTGGGACAAAATGAAAATATAACAGTGCAAATAAAAGAGACAAAAGCAACAGGAGAGAAACAGAAGTTAACATAAGAATGAAAACTAAGAGTTAATTTTGACCTATTTCCTACGAGACACTTGAAATCAGTTATCTCAAAAACATTCATTGATAAAGGTGGATATGATCATTCTCATCCACGTACTCCACAAACATTTATAAACACCTACTGTGTGCCAGGCAGTGTGTTCGAAGCTGGGGTTACAAAGACAAATAAGATACAGTCCTTATGGTATGTAAATTACACGTAAAGAAAAAAGTACAGCCCTTTATCTCAAGGGAGCTTGCCCCCTGAACAAACGTGAAAAACATTTAGAAAAGTTAAATGACTCGTCCATTGTCCCACAGAAAGACAGCGCTGGAGCCGGGGTTGAAGGTGCTCCTCTGAGACATCCTGGTTTTGAAGACCATCACGTGATACAGGTTATGGATGCTGTGGGACTGACGAACTCTTCAGTAGCTGGTAACGCTTTCACGGACAAGGGACCATCTTTCTGGGCCTCACAGTGGGTAAGCTTTGGAATGCTGATATGACAGGGAAGATATTCCAGCAGCTCAAACAGGCAAGGAGGAGAGAATCATCCCATGGTATTATAGTCTTGTAAAGGACACGGGCCCCTAATCAGATGGTGAAGCTAGAATATGGGACAGACTATGTTGTAACTCAGATTTTAGCCTCAGATTCTCACCTCTGCAGAAATGTCCAACCTGAACTAGGTATCCAGTCCTTTTCCACAGCACCCGATCTTAAATCTATACAGAACATTTATCAGTATTGGTGATGTGTCTTGTTTTGTAGCTTTTTTTTCCTTTTTAAATTACTGCTTATTTCCTTCCATTAGAATGTAAAATCCAAGAGAACAGGGACCATGCCTGTCTTACTCCTAGCTGAATTCTTAGAACCTGGAACAGAATCTGGAAAAGAAAACACTCCCTAAATATTTGTGGAATAAATTAATTGGTTTTATGGGCGCACCAAGGAGGGTTCCTAGCCTGGACAGGAATGGGGAGTGGATGTCAGGGGAAGGTTTCCTGCAGGAGGTGACAGTTGAGATGGGCCTTAGGATGAGTAGGTTCTCTCCAAATCTGGGGTAGGAGAGGGAGGGCTGAGAGAAGCGGGGAAAGACATTGTGAAGCAGGGGAACAGCACAGGCAAGACATGGTGAAGAAGAATGGTGCGAGAGGAGCTGGAAAGTGCGATGCAAGGGCGTGCCTACAGATGAGGCTCAAATCAGGCAGGGACCAGACTCCGGCAGGAGTTGGAATCCATTTATTTGGAGGATGAAGGAGATCGACTGAAGGGTTTTAAGTGGGATGTGACATGACCAGTTCTGTGTGTTTTAGAAATTTTGGCAGTATGGAAGGACACATTTGGGGGAGGGGGAAGATCCCTGACCCCCAGGGGCTGGTCTGGAACTATCGGCCAGGTCTTGGTGTTCTCCTGATGAATGTCAACACCGTCACAGAACACAGCACACAAGGCCACTCGGTGATGGGTCAAGTCAAAAACAAGGCCACTCCACAATCACGTCTGAACACAGACCCAAAGCATGAACGTCATCCAAACTACAAAAATGACCAAAGCTCCCCTCTCTTGGCTAATGTGAGTGGCTGCTGCTTCTTTATCAATTACAGTTCTAACTTGCTTCATTCTTTCAGCTTCATAGATAAGATTTTCTAAGATATCCAACCTTAGAATTACCCCCGTTTCCTGACAACAAGCCATTCAGAGCCAAGCCCTGCTTTCTTGAAATCTCCAGAGAACCTGACACAAATCTGGATTCAATAACAAGTCCTTCCTAGCACCTCTTATCGAGATGCCGCATGATGCCCTCCCTCACTGGAAGGAGCAAGAAACTAAACTTGTTCAACTGCAGACGTGTTCCTGGTGGCCTCTGGCTACAAGGCAGCGACACTGCTAAAGGCTGCAACAATCAATGACGTGTCAGAGTCGCACCAGCTCGCGAGAGCCTATTGTTAAATTTTTAGGCATTTTGCAAGCCAGTTGTTGAACACATCATTATGAATAATCAAATTATACCAACTTCCAATTAAATAAATTTAATTATATTGAGACAACAGTAATGCATCCTCAAAACTCATTACTTCCTAATTCCTTTATTACATTTTGCTATTATCTCTGCTCTGGGGATTATTGGCATCTATTTTTTCTGCGTGGTGGAAACAGTACAACGTCATGTGCTACTGTGGCGTCTCTTCCAGACTCCGTGTTTACTGATGTCATGTCGTTACTGATGTCATGTCGTTAGCTGATTGGCCATAGTGAGAGTATTTACACCACGGAAATTGGTAAGCACCACACATCAAGGCTCCTCGCCTTCCTGCAGCTTGTTGGTAAACCAGCACACCACCGCTATGCTAATCCACAAATGTCAAGCCCTTGCACTGAGGCACTAACGCGGAGCAGGACATCAGTGGTGGCCTCAAGAACTGGTTAGGTGATAAGAGAGCTGAAAGAGGAGGGAGTTAATTGTCTGAATTCTTCCCCCATCCTCTGGATGAAAAGTATGAAGCCTTGATTTCCTTTGCCTAAGGAGGCTTGGCTTTAGGTACCCAGATATCCTTTCCCGATTCTCTTTACACTGTCCTGGGTCCTGCCTGCTCCCAGGCTGATTTCCGGCCTTTGGCTTGAGTACCAGCACAGGCAGGAAGTAGCTCCAGGGAGTTGTGCTGGCCTTGGAGCACTGCTGAGAGCCATCGGGATGAGGGGGCCCTGCTCAGGCATCTTCCAAGTGGCTCACTATTCTGAACCAAGAGAACAAGCAAATGTGTGTCTTAAATTTACTTCAGGGGTGGTTTAGAAATAAAGATGCATAACGTTTATTTACTTTGTAAAATTTTCAATCGGCATTAAATTTCACTTGGACTAAATCAGATAATAGAAAAGCACAGGGCCGACAGAAAAGATCAAAAAGAGAGTCACATGTAACAGATGAAAAATTACACCACGGGGAGAGTGACAAGAGCACCGTGCTCTGAAGGAAGAAGCTTCCTCCAATGATGGTACCTGGCACCTAAGTAGTCCAGGTAATTAATGCTTGTAGAATACTTCAAAAGCACAAACCACTGCACCGATACTGAGACATAACCGTTCCAGTCAATCAGGACGTGGAGCTCCACTGCACATGCTCGCGATGGAGACCCTTAAACGGGACATGTTAGCGCCGCAATTGGCGCAAATCCGTGGACTTGCATCAGGCAGTGGCTGGGGCGGTGAGGACCAGGGGTATGGGAGGGGCTAGGCTGACGCTTACAGGGACGTGGGAGGCCCTCAGTACAAGGCCCACCTCCTGCATGGGGCCTTTCTAGATCACCAGGCTCTCCTCAGAACCCAGCAACTCTCCATCCCCGGGTCACCCTGGGTCAGTGTGGTTTTGTGCGATCATTTGCACGTTTCACCTGAAGGTCTGGGACCAGGCAAGCCCCTTGCTTCTGCTGCATCCTCGGCACAGGACCTGCCCCCAGCTGCAGCCCTGGGGACTCGCCATAAAGCTGCGTGTGACTGCACGGTGAGAGGGAAAGCTTTCTCCTCTGAATGGCGTCCGTCCTCACACGACAGTCCTGCGACACCAACCCCAATACCTGGTGGAATAGGCCAGTTCCTGCAACCACTCTGGGAGGCAGAGAATACACAGAACTCCCACTTAGGAGAGTGGAGAGCAGAGGCTCAAAAAGGCCAAGCAGCCTGCCGCAGAGCTCGAGCCTCGTTCAACTCTGTCTAGCACCCTTTCCTCATTGTTCCCAAACTCCTGGGTGGCCCCTGCCACTGTCTGATTTCCTGCTGCCTTGTTTCGCCTACAGTCAAAATAATACCCATCCAACAGCAAAAACAACTGACATTGAAGAGTGTTGTCCTGGGCTCGGAGGGCCCCGCGCTGGTCATCTTGATTAATCTGCGCTGTGACTCCATTCCTAGCTACACGACCTTGGGCAAGACCTTCACCTCTCGGGGGCCGCTGTTACTTCAATTATCACATTCATCAACTCCACATCTAAGTGAGGTAGGGAAGATTTTATTAGTAGTAAATTATTAATCAGGATGCATTAATAATGACCGCTTAAACTTTTATAACTCTTCGGAGTTTACAAAGCACTTTCTCAAGTGTTTTCTCGTTTCTTCTTCCAACAGGTCTGGAAGGTCACTGAGGCAGACAGTATGGCCCCAGTGGGAGGGTAAAGAAACTGAGGCCTAGAGAGACTCCTGCAGCATTTTATAAAAGTGCATTTTGGCAGCATATTAGTCCCTGGAGATACTCTACGAAAAAGACATGAGTGGGAAATGCTGCATCCCATGTTCCCTGCTTAGAAAGTGCATGGAACATGAAAGGCTCTGATCAGTCCTGCAGTAAGGAAATGGCGTACTTTTGTTTAAACAACGTTTGCTAAAACTTAGATAACCATAAACAATAACCCCTTCTCTGAGCACTTATTAGTATTTTGTGAAACTAGGTTTCTGTGGAGCTCGTGGAATTGCCCTTTAGTAGTATTTGGACTAAACTATATATATATATATTTATTTATTTATTTTTGGTGAGGAAGATTGGCCCTGAGCTAACATCTGTTGCCAGTCTTCCTCTTCCTTTTTTCCTCTCCAAAGCCCCAGTACACAGTTGTATATCCTAGTTGTAAGTCATTCTAGTTCTTCTATGTGGGACGCCACCACAGCATGGCTTGATGAGTGGTGTGTAGGTCTGCGCCCAGGATCCAAACCAGCCAACCCTGGGTGGCCGAAGCTGAGCATGTGAACTTAACCATTACGCCACGGGGCCAGCCCCCTGGACTAAGCTGTTTAATCCAGGTTGTGGGGCTGGGAGAGCTGATCTTTCTTTGCGTCAGTCTGCAGTTGATATGGTCACTAGCAGAAACATATTATAGCCCTCTGTTCCTAATACATTTAACTACCTGTACGGGTCAGTTTCCTGTCTGCTTGGCCTAACAGGGCTAGACCACCACTCCAGACCCTGTGGACTTTGACTTGTTGCCAAGAAAATGCTGAGTTGCCTGTACCCAGCTAACTTCCCATCACTGCCTGGTTGGTCTGAAATTCTCCTATGTCCGGGAGTACATTTCTCCTTCAACATCCAGCCCAACGTAGGGGAGTGGGAGAGTGGATGTATTGAGGCTTCTATGCCCCAGTCGTTCAAGTCTAAAAGGATCACGTGTTGTAAACATAGCTTCTGGGGTCTTGTTGGTTCTTCTTTCTGAGTTGCTCGGAACATTCCAGAGATGGTACTCCAGATACCAAACACCAAGGATTAGGTAAGGGGACGGAAACGGCGGTTCCCAGCCAGGAGCAATCCACCCGCAGCTCCTCCTGCCAGGGGACAGTGGGCAGTGTCTGGGTCACCCCTAGGGGGTGCTACTGACAGCCAGTGGGTAAAGACCAGGGATGCTGCTCAATACCCTATGATGCACTGGACGGTCCCCACAACAAAGAATTATCCCGCCCAAAGTGTCAATAGTGCTGAGGTGGAGAAACAGAGGACTATAGGAAGTGAGATGGTTTGGGTGTGTGCCAAATTCCTGAGGCCACGCAGAGCAGCAGAGGAGCACGGATTGCTGGCCTGAAGGCCAAGGTTCAAAGCCTGGCTCCACGCGTGTAGGAGGGACATCCGGGGCTCACTGCTGCGCCGTTCTCCTCTCCTCCCTGATCCAGAGAGCAAGTCCACACAGCAAGCAAGGGGGAGAAGGTGGTCACAGGATTTGCCCAAGCTGGTGTCATTAGTAAGTGGCTGAGCTGGAGTTTAACTCAGCTTGGTTCCATGCCCAGCACAGTGTATACTGCCCAACACTGCTTTCTGCCATGTTTTTCACTGCCCCTAGCATTGTCATCAAAGAACCTTCATGCAGAGTATGTGGTTATTGAGTATAACTGTGACAAGGCCTCTGCCATAATCCAGTCCTGAATGGTCTTTCAAATGAGTCAAGGTCAACTCTTGTTTATTGTCTGCTGTTGAATTGCTGTGTGATCCTAAGTAAGTCACTTAACCTCTCTGAGCCTCAATTCTTTCAACTGTCAAAACAGAATTATAACCTTTATTCTACCTCACTGGGTAATTTAGCACTCATTCAAAGATGAAAGGAAATAAATTTGTTGGGTAGATTTTTCTTTTTTTAGTCTCGGCAGTGAAAAAAAAGTATTTTTCTTTGAAAGACTCACAAAACGACAGCTGCCAAAATTAGCATCTGGCTCGCTTCCTTTTATTTAAATACATCTTATTTGACTCCATTCCTTTGGCACATTGTAGAACGATCTAATGCCAGGGCTAGAAGGGAGTTGACGAGATCTTTCTAAAACAACCTTTCTTTTAGCAGTTGAGGAAACAGGGGCCCCAGGAGGCCAGGTGGTTTGCTGTGGATCAACCAGGAATGTGAGCTGAGGCTAGAACTCCGGATTCCTAGGGATGTGTGTTCTCCACGTTTCTTTACGGCCTCCTGAAGGAGGCGCCTGCTCCAAGCGTCCAATTTCGTGATGATGGTTATTCAAACAGAAGTTACAATGGGTGTGCCCCTTTCCTTTGGGGGTAGGTGTGCAATGATAAACCCACCATCTTCGATTTAAAGAAGCTTGGGCTTGAATGGTTCCTCTGCCACTGACAAACGATGAGACCTTGGGCTCATTCCCTAAGCCCTCCGGCAGGGTCTGTTTCCTTGCCTGTCAAACAGGGAGAATAATAGTACCTATTTCATAGGCTGTGGAGAGTGCAATAACATGATGTAGATAAAGCATGTATAATAAAGTCCCTGGCCTACAGCGAGACTCAGTAAAGGCTAACTGCATTACAGCTATCGTTCCAGCAGCTGAGGGTAAGGATCCTGCATCCACGCGTGCGATCCACGCACGGGGCAGGAAAGAGGCTGTGGTGTGTCATTCCGGGGTCCATACAAAGGGTGCCAAGAAACAGGGCATTAGTAGCCATGGCTATCTGCCCAGTTTTATGCTGGAGAAAGCCTGCATTCTAGAAAATCACTGTGAGTTTAGGTCTCTCACTCGATATCACTAAACAGGCATTTAAATACATATTTATTTCATGTTCTGATGTCAGCCAGTGTGAGTATGGAGGAAATCACCCAGAAACAACTTAAACCTCCCGAGTTAGACCTTCTGCGGGAGTTTCTCTCCAGCCAAGAACTCAGCGTTGGATTTGATCTGCACACGGGGCCTCATGGCGGCAGCCACCATCCTGGCCACAGAGCGGGTCTTCAGCATGGGCTGGCTCCGGGGACCCAGGGCCACCTCAGTGCCTTATTACCTGTGAAATGTCTTTAAGCATTAAGCTTTGGTGAGGTCGATGCCCACGAACCAGGCCTCTCAGCCACTGACGGAGGTCACGGGCTCGCTGGTTCACACACAACCAAGCTCTCAGCGGAGCCCTGCGGGGGGCGGGGGGGGGGGTGCTGGGAAGTGGCAGCTGTTTGGGGCTAATTAGCCTCATTATGAAATGCTGATGAGCTAATGGAACTAAAATGTAGTCACCTTCTGAAGTCACTTAGGAGATCTTCGACCTAAAAATAAAGTAACTTTCTGGCCGTTTCGGAAGGACTTCCTCCAGGAGGAAGTATACAGGTGTGGTCTTCCTCCCCAGCTGAGCTGGGGCCTGGAGCCTGGAGCCTGGTGTTCTTTTGTACTTTCTTTTGTTTTAGATTGAGAGGTCTGTCTGGGGAGCTCCCTCCCCTCTCTTCTTTTTGCCTCTGGATCCAACCCCCAGAGCTCTGCTCAAACCCTACTCCCTATCATGTGTGCCTTATTCATGCTCTTTCTCTCTTTCTGTCCTTGTCTGATTTACTCTGTGCTGAGTTCTCATATGCATTTTCTCATTTAACCATTGTAAGGACCTTATAAAGTGGTTATTGCCATCATTCCTATTTTATAGATGAAGCTCAGAGAGGTTAAGTGACTTTTCCTAAGTCCCACAGCTAATAAGTGGCAGAGCCAGAATGTGAACCCAAAATAACTGACTCCAGAACCTAAAACCCTCACCTAATACTGCCTTCAACTGTGAGCACTTAGAATGTTCTCACGCTGCATCCACATCATTTCCCACTCGAATGTGTCCTTGTTTGTGTATGAATAATGGGCCTCCCGACTGGCACACAGTAGGCATTCAGTAAAAATTTGTTGCATGACTTCATGCGTTGTAAACTTCTGGAGGGTAATGACTTTGTTTTATGCATCTGGGGTCCCTGCCTCCCCAACTTGAGTTCCTGCACAATGTTGAGCTCAGAGTCTGAAGCTATTACATTCTTCCTGAACATCAGATAGTCCTATGTATTGGGCAATTTCTTTCTCATATCCAGATGAAATCTCTGACACAGCAATTTAAACATTTCCTTTAGTCTGAACCATAGTTGAAAACTTCCACCTACGCCTGCTTAGGTGCTTAACACCGAGCCACCTTAGTGGGAGAAATAAGCCTGGAGTTTAGAGTCAGAAGACCTAAGTTTGAGTCTCATTCTGTCACCTGTTAGCTGTGACCTTTGGCACCTGGCTCAACATTCTTGAGCCTCAATTTTCTCATCTGTAAAACGGGCATCGTAGCACCTGCTCACCCAGACCACCTCACAGAGCCTGTGGGAGGGTCAAGTTAGATAACATACACTGCATCAACTTGTACATCAGTTATTATTTTTACTGACCATAAGCTGATGGCAGAAGTGTTTCTTTTGTAGAATAAATTGTGTCGTGGTTCATTTTGGATAGCAGAGTCAGCAGAAATCTTGAAGATGTCTTTCCCAGGTCAAGCTACTAAGTAGAGGGGCTGTGATTGATATCCTTTTTAAAATTCTTCCCTCCTTCAAATATTTCTTGTGCACTTAAGGCATGCCAGGCACTAGATGCTAAACGCGGGATATTCAGAGGCTAGATGCTGGATATGCAAAGCCATATGAGACCGAGCTGCTGCTCCTCATGGAGCCCAGAGTCTAGAACGACATACAAACAGGTGGATCCCAACCACCATGCAGTAGGCCAAGTGCCATGGAACAGGTGGAAAGAGGGGAGCCAGTGTGTAGCGAATGTCTACAACCCTTGGAATCGCCCTTGACTTCATCTCTCTCACATCCCACGGCCCAGCTCCCAGTAAATCACGCCAACTCTACCCTCAACATCCATCGCGAATCTGACCACTTCTCATTGCCCCCGCCCCCTCCAGCCAGAACTTGTAAAAAAGGAAAGTCAGAACACGTCCCTCCTCTGCTCAGAACCCGTCAGTGCCTTCTTATCTCACTCAGAGGAAAATCTGACGTCCCAATAACAGCCTACAAGGCCCTGTACCGTCTGGCCCTGGCAACCCCCTGCTCTCTGCTACCTCTCTTCCCAGCTCAGCCCACACGCTGGCCTCCTTGCTTTGCCCTGACTGCTCCAAGCACATGCCTACTTTAGAGTTTTTACAAATCCTTGGACACCAGTCCTGGTCTAGAATAGCCATTTTGCAGATATGCATGTGGCTTGCTCCCTCTCTTTCTTCACCTCCTCTACTCACATCTCATAACTGCTTAAAACTCCATTCCTGACCACCCTATCTAAAATAGCACCCACGCTCTCCCCTTATCAGTACCGTCTTGCTTTATTTTCCTTCAAAGGACTTAAGGCCACTGCACACAGATCTAATTGTTTAGGTGTTTATTGCCCTCCACCCCGGAGAATGGAAGCTCCGTGATGGTTTGTTTGGTTCACTGATGTTTTCCTAGTATATAGAATGGTGCCTGGCACATAGTAGGTACTCAATAAATATAAATAGATAGAATGTGAAGGGTGGTGCGCCAGAAACACAGAGAAGGGGCATCTCACAGGACTTGGTGGGGCAGAGGGAGGGCTCATGAGTCCTTTTTGGAGAAGGTGCAGTCTGCTTTGAGTTTTGAAGAACTGAAAGGTAACAGCTAGATAGAAAAGGGGAGAAGAGTGTACTCGATGGAGGGCCCAAATATCATGTGCAAAGACCCAAAGGAATGAAGACCATGATGCATTTGGGGAACTTGAAGTGGTTCTAGATGGGATGAAGTCCAGAATCCTTCTACAATGGTCTAAGAGGAGATTCAGCCTTACTCCCACCGCCTCCCCCCTCCATCATCTTGTGCTCCCTATTGATTCACAAGAGGTTTTATTCACTGAGAGATTTAAAATCTTTTTCTAAGCCCTGCTCTTTCTAACCTGGGGAGCACTTTATTTTCTCTACTTTTGTTTTCTTTTTTGCTTTGTTTTGTTTTCCTTGGTTTTTAACAGGCATAAAAAGTCCAGATGAAGGAAAGGAAACTTTCATTTCTTTCTTTACATGCTGCTTTGCCGGAACCCAAACACCATGAAATGAGTTGGTGAAATGCCAGACAGTCACATCCAGAGCATTGGCAAAGGGCCACATGGGCTGGGTCGGATCAGCCAACCCATGGGAAGCCGTGGCTGGATGTGGTCCCGAGCGTGGGGTGGCCCTCCTAGCTCCAGCCAAAGGCAATGGCTTCGCTGATGTTTTCTGCCCACGGATGCTGTGCTGGAAAGGAATCACATCCACTTGGGTATGCCAATTACCTAGGGGCTGTTTCTGGGTTGTGCTCATCCTTTTTACTCTTCAGCATATCTGGTTTTTCTCCTCTGTTCCCTTTGTAAGGAAAAAGCTGAAGCTCAAGTGTGCTCACTATGAAAGGAGAATAGAGTGAAACTTTTTTCAGATAATTGCATTTTCTGGACCTCAGGGCCAGAGACCTCCATGTTCTCAGAGCTGAGCCAAGTGATAAAGACAGCTGTTAACACTTTCAGGCTCTCTCTGTGCACTTAGTGGTAGAATTGTCCAGAATCCTGTAGTTTCAGCTTCCAAGGTGGCTGCAGAGCCATGTCCATTGTCCAACTTGCCTTCCAAACTGACCTTTCCCTGCTTGAGCGAGCTCCACACCCATCCTTTACTGAGGCACTAAGGCGAGGTGGGCACTGTGCTGTCCTTTGGGGATAACTATTACCTCCTTTCTTCTCCTCAATAACCCTTCTCTGAACCAGTCCCACCTCTTTCGTCCCCTCTCTGCCACCCGTCGTCACTCTTGGTCACCCACCCTGCTTTATTTTTCTTCTAAGCCTTGACCATAACTATGCTACCTGATATTACGTATTTACTTTTATGGGGCATGACTCTCCCAAACTAAAGTGAAAAGGTCATACAAGCAGAGACTTTGTTTTGTTTTGATAACTACTATATCCCCTGGGCCTCAAGCACATAACAGGTGCTCAATAAATATGTATTGACAGATGAATGAACAAACCCATGGGTGAGGTTTTTGTTATCCTTTTGCTGAGGAAGAAACCAAGCATTTAAAGGGGAAGTAAACTGCCCAAGATAACATACTCAGGGTTTGATCCCGGGCCAGCTGACTTTAAAGACACCTCTTTTCATGCATCTCTTCATGCCCCCTACACTCTGTAGGGGCTGCGATTAGGGTGAAGCCACTGAGGCACCCATCTCTGTGCAAAATTTAAGCAGGTAGCAAAAATCAAAATAAATAATAGTCTAATGCACTTTTTTTGAAAAATCAAAAATTTTAATGCCAAAAAACCCATGATGATCAAAACGTCAAAATTATAAATAAAGGATCAGTATCCCTGAGTTTTCCTTTTGCCTCAGGCTCCATGGCTCAGCCAGCACCGATCCATCTTTATTTAAAATGTTGATATTGCCCTGACCCCTGCCCTGTGCCTCGTCATAGTTATGTGTTAAATCTCTTATTCTTTAGGCACTTCTTCCCTCCAGGCCTTTGTTCAAATGCTCCTGGATCTTGGGATATTGGCCTCTTGCATCATTTGCACTTGTGAGTGCTTTACAGATCTCTCTAAGCCACGGTGGATTGGTCACGTGCCACTGTGTGACATCTCTCATGCCCTGCTGCTCTGCTGTTTTGACGCCACAAATTCCGCCTCCCTCACCGTGCTACCCGATGGCCGTTGTGGAGGTGGTGCTGGCATCGCTTGCCAACTACTAGTTCCGTGTATCAGAACCGCGGTCTGGACTGCTGTGTTGTTCAATTATTGGACCGTTTCGTTGCATTTCCTTTATTGTTTTGTGAACTTCAGTGGAAAACAGAAAAATGGAACCACTGAGTCTAGTGAGAGGAAGCGCAAGTCTTATCATCTAATTGAATTGAAACGAAAAAGGAAATCATTAGGCACGCCAAAAGCAACGCTTCCTGGGCTTCAGTCAGAGGCTTTTGCACTTCCCTGTAGACTGTGTTTCTACACGTGGAAGAAAAGAGCCGGATTAGAGAGTGCGTAAAAAAATGCTAAAGATACATTATCAGAGACTGTGTCAAAAGGTGAGGTTTAATCAGATTTTGATGCTTTTTTTTTTTTTAGTTTTTCTGGGAACATCTTTATAATGTGATTATAATTGTTAATCTAGAATGTACTCTGTGCCAGGCACTTTATGTGTATTAACTCATGTAATCCTCTAAACAACTCTAGAAGGTGAGTGCAAATATTATCTATTTTATCTGTTTTCCCTGTTACAGATGAGGAAACTGAGGCACAGAGAGGCTAAGCAACTTGCCCAACACCACACAGCTAGTGAGTATCAGAGCCAGGATTTGAACCCAGGTAGTACGACTCCAGAATCTCAGCTTTCAGGACACCAAACCTCTTATGTAACGTGTACATCTATTAGACTTCATGTTATAGGGGAGGAAGAATTTTTCCTCTCCCCTTCTAGGTTCTTCTTGCTGGTCTAAGAATTAAATTGACAGGAGAAAGAATAAAAGGAGGAAATCAAACAGTTTAATAACATGAGTATATGGGAGAGACCCAGGAAATCTGAGTAACTTGCCAAATTGGTTGAAGGCACCACCTTAAATATCACCTTTAGCTAAAGACAAAGGAGGATGTTGGGGGTAGTGGTTTGGGACTTCAAATGGGAGGAAGACAATTCACATGGAGATGGAAAAGCAAATGTTTGGTAAACAAATGTTTGCCATGCCATGCAGAGACAATGGGACCTGGAGAGGACTTTGATCAAATGGGCCTTGCTAGGTTCCTCCCTGACTATCACATGTAGTTCTTATTATGCTGTAGTTATCTCTGTGTATTAGCTCCTTCCTAGAACAGGCAATCTACCTTAAATTCTTTTAGGCAGTTAGAAGGAAGGTCAAAATTTCTTCCTGAGTCTTTTGTTCTTAAAAATAATCAGCCAGGGCCGGCCCAGTGGTGCAGTGGTTAAGTTCACACGTTCCCCTCTGGTGGCCTGGGGTTTGCCGGTTCGGATCCCGGGTGCGGACATGGCACTGCTTGGCAAGCCATGCTGTGGCAGGCATCCTACATATAAAGCAGAGGAAGATGGGCATGGATTTGAGCTCAGGGCCAGTCTTCTTCAGCAAAAAGAGGAGGAATGGCAGCAGATGTTAGCTCAGGGTTAATCTTCCAAAAAAAAAAACATCAGCCAGAGACCCATTTTGGGGTGGCAAATTCTGTTCCCCTACAGTGTATTTTACTTTTGCACATATTTATTTTTGTCCTTAATTCCATGAGCATTACACCCAGAAGCAGTGCCCTGCCCATGACCCTCTCCCCTTTGGCTGGTCCCAATCCTAGCCCTTTTCAAGGCTCAGATAAAAAGCTACTTCTTCCCCGTTGCCTTCTCTGACAAGCTGGAAGCACTCCATCCTGCCTAGAATGCTCCATAGCACTTCATGTCTCCATCTCTCAAAGCACTTTATTGTCCTTTAACTCAACATACATGTGATCTCTCTTAATTGATTGTGTGGATTTCATCTTTGCATCGTGCAAAACAGCATAGTAACAAGTACTTGCTGAAGAGGGAACAGAGGCATGGGATCTGCCCAGCAGAAGTGGTCTCACAGCGTCTGGGAGGCCACAGGGTTCTGTGGATTTTCCCATGACCTTTCTATACAGCAGATGGCAAGTGTAAAGGGCTGTAAATATGGAAGAAGTGAAGGGTACTACCTACTGAAGAGTGTGGCAGTAAGTGACTAATGAGAACATCCTTTCATAGAGATGACCCTTCCAGGACACCATCAGCAAAGTGTGTCATTCACATGGTAGAATCAGCACCAGGTTGGTTCCAGGAAATTCCACCTTCACGTCCCAACTAGACCTTTGAAGTTCGGATGTGGGGAAGGCAGCTTCATGTGTAAAATATGATAATTACTCCCTCTCTGTGTACCTCACGGGGTTGTTGTGACAGCAAATGAAAGAAGACATGAAAGGGCTTCACGAGCTCCACAGCAATGGAGAGTCAGGGCGGTGATCATATTTTCCCTGGGTGGATTTAATCGTGCTCAATCCATATTCTCACATCCTTCAAAGCCCTGCTTGTGCTGGCTACTCTGCTTCACCCTGAGGTCCCGCCTCCATCCTTTTCTACCTGTCTCTGCTCTGGGAGGCTGACCCTCATGGTTGCCACCAGCTCTCTTGCTCTCTGACTTCTGCTTGCACTTGGTCAATGAGGGGTATTTGTTCCATTGTCCACCCACCCACTCAGGGTCACGTTGGGCTGGCTGTGTCCCTCAACAGAGGTCACCGCTCCCCTTAAGGCAGCCCTCTCTCCCGGCCTTGTCCTTCATTCATCCCTTGAAGGACAGTGACAGCCAGTGCTGGGCACTGCACTCTCCCTGTGGTTTCTCTAGACCCTGCACACACCTACATACACAGTCCCTCTACCAAACCCTCCTCAAGTTAACTTGATTTGTCTTATCGTCTCCTGCTGGGACCTTCACTGATTCACTTGCTTCATGAGGCCTTCCTAGCAGACTTCAATCCAGAAGACAGCTAATCTGCTTTTCTCTGAACTCAAAGCTCTCGTTGTTTAAACCCATTTTTGTCAAAGTGAGTACCATGAATATTCGCTCTAATGGATACTAGTAAGTGATTTCAAAAAAACGTTTTCATGGGCTAGCCTGGTGGTGCAGCAGTTAAGTTTGCATGCTCCACTTCGGTGGCCCGGGGTTTGCTGGTTCAGCTCCCACGCACGGACCTATGCACCGCTTGTCAAGCCATGCTGTGGCAGGCATCCCACATATAAAGTAGAGGAAGATGGGCATGGATGTTACCTCAGGGCCAATCTTCCTCAGCAAAGAGAGGAGGATTAGTGGCAGATGTTAGATCAGGGCTAATCTTCTTCAAAAAAAGGAAGAAAGTTTTCATGTTCTGATAACTTATAGAGATACAAGTTAAACAAACTACATCACCAACACCCCCTTTTTCATCTGCAAGACTTTTCAGAGCATTTAATTTGCTATTATGCATATTATGTACCACTAAGAGAGAAAACACACACATGCCCATATATACACACACAAGCTATGTAATTATAAGAAGCCATCTACTGTAAAATGTATTACTATTTCAGAGATATTAAAATGTTAAAAAGATATTGGTCTTAGAACTGACAGAATATGATAGTATGCATATCTTCCAAATTTTCTTATTTGAGGAAATCTGTCCGGGTAGAAAAATCTCATTGGAATAGAGCTCTAAGGGACATATTTTGGCAAACCCCAGTCCATGCTTTTATCAGCTAACAACATATATAGCACTTGTGCATTTCTTTTATTATTGAATTATTGTTTAACTATGACTTGGTTATTAATCTCCTAATGGCAAGGAAATCGCTATTAACCCCATCTTGAGAGCAAACATCCTAGGGCTCAGCAGATCTTGGCAGCTGCGTGGGTTCTGTGGCAGAGGCTGGCTAGCTGTTTACCAAGCCGGGTTCTATTTCCTCCTGCGCACACAACTAAGGGCATTTCGCACTCTTCCTTACAGGCAGGTGTGGCCATGTGAGTTCTGCTGTGGTTAGAAATAACGTGTGTGGCTTTCAAGCTCGGTGCCTAAAACTTTAGTCTTCATGCTCTCTTCTCCCATATCCTGGTGGGATGTCAACACCTGGAGCCAACTTGGAGGCCATGTGCTGAAGATGGCAGAGACATCATCAGCCTACATCTCTGAACACGTGAGCTCCCCTCCACCTATCCTCCCATTATTGCTCTTTGGACGTTGAGCAGGAAATACACATCTGCTGTACAAAGTCACTGAGATCGTCGGTTTCATTTGCTTCCTACTGTGGCTGGTGTTGCATAAACTAACACAAACGCCTTGTGACTAGGGAGTGGCTGGGGTTCAGAGAGTGGCCTGTGGCTGGAATTGCATGTAGCTTTGGGCTCTTGAAACTCAGAACATCCCTCACGTCCAACCTTCTCCTCTCTGAAGTCTTCCCCATGTCCCAGCTAGCCCATTCTTCCTGCTCCTTTGGGCGTAACTTTACTAGAACACTTGTAAAGCTGCATTTCATCTCTTGGTGTCGTGTTTATCCCCTCATTTCACAAGTTCCACGGGGTCAGGGTCCTGAATGTATCAATGTCCCTGCTCTTAATACCCCACAGAGGGCTTGGCATTGGGTGCATACTCAAAAAATATTTTACCGAGTGAGTGAATTGCTAGAACTTTGGATAGTCAAATAAAGCATTTTGGAACCTTCCCCATATATGCAGAGTTGCTTCAAGTAAACCCCACGATCAAACAAATATATAATAAAGTGAACCCAAGAGTCTCCAAGAGGAATCAGAGTTTTGAGAAAAACAAACATTGCAAGCAAAAGTATCTTTCATCCACACACTTTCCAAAAAGACTGTTTCATAGCTATAAATATATTTTTTTCATGAAATAAAAATAAATCTTCCAAAGATTGATTGTTGGTCATGGTTTAAAGCTGGGACTCTGGAAACCATCCAGCTCTAGGGCACTGAGTTGCTTAATCCTCTTTGCCTTCTTTTTCTCATTTGTAATATGCAAATAATAATAATGCATAGTTGTTATAAAGAGTTAATGTATGTAAAGTGCTTAAAATAGTGCATGGCACACAGTAAGTACTCACTAAATGTTAGCTATTTTTATCATTTCATAGGCAAGGGGCTTTATCTCCTAATTTCATAAAGATATCTGGTTCTCAGCTGGGCCAGGAAACTGTGTCCCTTAAGTCAGGTCCAGCACGCAGCCTGTGTTGTGTGGGCCCTGCAAGCTACAAATGGTTGTCGTATTTCTAAGGTATAAAACAAAAACAAAGAAAAACCAAACAGAACAGGCGACAGGCCATATGTGTCTGGCAAAGCCTAAGATATTTCCCCTCTGGCCATTTCCAGAAAACGTGTGCCGGTCCCTGCTTTAGAGTAACAGTTATTCACTGGTGGAAATGACAGTGTTACCTCTTCTTGAGAGGCAGAACAGCAGAGTATGGAGTAGGAGGAACACTGGATTCAAACTCCCAACCCTTTCAGGTCTATTAGCTTGGACAAATTATGTAGCTTTTCTGAGCCATGGTTTCCTCATTGTAATATGCAAAATTTAATATTTTATCCCTATAAATGAGAGTGGATTGGTGGTCAGGCCTACTCCAAGGGCTATTTTAAGAATTAAACATGAGAATGTGTGTCTAGACCCCACTTCAGTGCCTCGCTGAGACCAGGAGTTCAGCAGCTACTGTTTTCTGTCCCGTCATGTCAGCACTGTACTATTGGGCTAGGAATCCAATGATTCTTTTTAAGGAGCAAAATGGAGGATTCAGAGCACAGTACAAGCCCTGGGCAAATATCAGCTGGCAGGGGCCTGTAGGAGACTGTGGAAGCCCCACCTTAGAGGGCCCTGATGTTATAGGACCCAGGAGGCCAACAGAGTCCTACTCTCATGGCCCGACAAGCCCCCTTTCAAGAATTGCTCTCCAGCTTGTCTTGGTTGTTCCTGATTCTCTTGACATACAGAGCCCTGCTGCAGCCTCTAAGTGACTTTCCGGCAATGAAGGTGTTAGGCAGGAGAGAGTCGTGTTATTCAAAGACTGCCCCCAACGGATATGTTGTGAATCCTCGGAACAGCCCATTGCAGCCTCCCTGAAGTTGCCTCCTTTAATTTCTAAAGCGTTTGAAATCTTTACCAAGTTCATACCTTTGGTGACTGTAAACATTCAGTATGTGCATGGATTGCTGAAGCCTCAATTTCTGCTCCCAAGAAACTCAAGCACTGCCTGCCTGGAGCCGCCTGTCAGGGGCCGGGCTGCGGAGGGCAGCGAGGTGCTGACGCGGTGCTCACTGGGGTCGAAGGATTCCTCCCGCGACATCTTGCAAAGACAGCTCCACACAAATAAAAGCGGCAGCAAGGAGCTACGTTTAAACGCTTCATGCTAATACTTAGGAAAGCGAGTCACAAGGGAGAAATACGTAATAGCACACCAGTGCCATCCCAGAAGAACTACAGAGGGATAAGGGAGGAGAAGGGAGCTAGCATTTGTTAAGGCGCCTACTATGTGCCAGGCATGGTGCTAAATGCTTCATTAGCAGGTTAGCACTTCAATTCTGGGCGGCGGCCCAGTGAGGCAGTTGCAGTCATTACCCCAACTTTACAAACCAGGAAACTCTGGTTTAGAGAAGCAAGTGGCTTGTTCAAGGCCTTGCTCAGACAGAACCAGAGTTCTAGGCTAGGTTGATTTCCAAGCCTTTGTTCATTTCTAGACCAGACATGGTTGAGAATCCATTATGAACTTCAGGAATGACCCCGACCCAAAGGGAGGAAGGGTCAAGGTGACATAAAGAAGTCTAGAGAGTATACATGGGCGACTGAGGGTGAGGAGGGCGCTGGAGTCCTTTAATCGAATGTGTGAGATTCAGGCACAGTAGAACAGTGACGCCTTTGTCTTTCTTTTCTCTCTCTTTAAGATGCACCTGATTTAGAAAGCATTCCATGCTTTCTAAGAAACCATTTGAGATCCACCCAGTCTTACCATCCTATACTTCTATCCTTTGTAGCGCCTGTTAGCCTCATTCATGAAAAGTTTATGACCAGCTGATGCCAATAAGCAGCAGCTCTAGAAAACTTCAGGAATCCACCTCATTAAATGGCTTTTGTGCAGTCCTGAGCTTGGAGTGTTGGGCCCAGGTTTTCCAGGGATGGAAAGCTGATACCTTGCTTCAGCAAGGAGGCCGGCAAGCGACCTCTCTGCTTACTCCACATCAGATAGAGAGGAACAAGCCAAGAAACAGAATACTTGACTGACACTGGCTTAAGAAATGATGGCATGTGATTGTCTCGCTCTAGTGGCTATTTGTCACTTGTGGCTGCCCCATACTCTCCCTATATTTTGGTTACATCTCATATTCCGAGTCCACCTTTTTCAACAATAGAGACCAGAAAACTCATATTCCCAGACTCCCTTGCAACTAGAGTACAGGTCTGGCTTCTAGCAACTGGCTGTACCCATGGAAGACTGGGATTCAAGACAGGCCCTGTGAGCAGGTGGCCAGGTATGGGGCACTCAATACGCTGGTTATCACCGTGGGGGAGGTTTTTACTTCCTCAGAGCTTCTAGCATCCAGGCATGAGCAGCATTGGAGCTGAGGGTAACGGCTGAGACAGTGACATTTTCACCAAAATAGTTCCCCTGTCACGTTTGGACATTGTTGTTATCTCTGTATCTTCAAAGCCTGCCTCCCTGGTCCTCCTGGAGAGTCTATGAGTCACCTAACATCCTTTCAAAATGATTTTTTTAACCAATCCACAGTGGGTGCTGTCATTTGCAACTCAGAACCCTGACCAGTGCTGTCCACTGACAAGGAGCAGGTGATTCCAGGGCCAGTGCGTTGGCTCAAAGTGTCATTAAGGATTCGCCTCCATCCTCCCAAGTTTCGTGTGTTTACTTTTTATCTTAAGGTTGTTTGTCTCATGGTCATTGTCAGTGACCAAGATGACTGTCAATGGCTCCAAACATCACATCTTCACACTGTTGTTCCAAGGAGAAAAAAAATGAATGGGCAGAAAAGGGGCTTGCTTGCTTTCTTTTTAAAAAATTTTTATTAAAGAGGAAATATTTTCTAGAAGCTCCTCCAGGTCCCCCTTATTTTTCACTGACCAGAACTGGGTCATAAAGCCACCACTAGTTGCAAAGGGAGTATCTGACAAGGAGGAATGTGATAGCCATTGAGAGCTTGGACCAACCATGATTTATTATCAGGGGCCGGAAAATCCAGATTCCATTATCAAGAAAGAAGGGAGGGGACTGGCTGCTGGGTAGGCAACTGATGTCTACCACCATTACATTGTAAGCTTAGCTGCTCTTGACCAGGCTTGGCAATGGGAACCTGCTCCTAGCAGTGGAAGCTTTTCTAGCAGATTCTGATTTTCATTTCCCCCAGGCCAACTTCCAGGTGCTTCAGAACCTTCCGATGGGCCCATTGTCAGAGAGATCTGGTTTGAATCCTGGCACTGTCATATGCCCCAGTGTGGTCTGGACAGAGACCTTCTCACTTCTTTTTCTTCATCTGTAAAATGGGAACAGCAAAGTGCTGCCTTATGGGTTGTTGTGAAGACTGAAGCTGTAGGAACACACAATTCCTGGCACTTGTTAGACAATAACATTTTTGGAAGGATGGGGAGGACTACATGGGGAGGAGACAACTATTTGGAAGGATGGAATGTTCTGACACCTAATCCTTCTAGAGACGGTGACTTGACAATACACGCATATAATCAGGTGATTTTAGAATACAGACACCCTGATGATATCATTGGTATGATACCAATGACAAGGTAAGGTGTTTACCAAATGTGTGTTTACAAGCGTACTGTAAGAAAATGTTATGAGTATCATCTCATTTAATCTTCATACAAACCCTTTTTACAGTTGAAGAATTAGAGGCTAAAGGATGTTCATGATGGATCTGAGGGTGCATTTGGTAAGTGGCAGGGACAGACTTACTCATCCAGGTCTACCTGGACTCTTTGCAGTCTACCTCAGCACCTGGAAGCTGACCAGGAAGGTCAGTAGCAGGTTTCTTGATAACCATTGAGGGTTAATCTGGAGAAAACTCAGGAGCACAATGCTGGCTGTCTTGAAATATCAACAGGACTGGCTTGTGACAGAGTGACTTCACTCATATTTTTAGGCTCCAGAGATTGAAGACATGGATCATATTAGTGGAGGGAAATTTTGAACTACAGAAGGAATGCAGTATGAGCTAAGCAACAGTGGAATGAGTGGCTTTGGTGAGAAGTGAGCTTCCTGTCACTAGAGGTAATCAAGTAGTACTGGTCTTCTGTAGAGATGATTCGTGCTTTGGATGGAGGCAGGGAAGTAAGGCTGGGTGATTACGAGGCCCTTTTCAGTTCTGATCCAAGATTTTGTGAGAGAGGGGGTAGAGCAACACCAGCCTCGTGGAAGGTTCTGGAGTGGGTGGAATCTACCCTTCCAGCAAGAGTTGCTGAACTTAGGCAATCTGCAATCAAACACAGGTGTGATTTCTCTGCCCTTCTCTTAGTGCCTTTGCTGGGTGATTCCTGTAAAGTGTTTTGGGTATCCAGGTTTCTCCCTTGGGCATTAGCAGGAGTGGCCTGTTCCAAAACGAAAGCAGCCAGACCATTCTCACTGGTGAATCTCAGTACTGCCACCATCTTAGAGGCCAAGAGAAACCAGCGCACCTGTGCTCCTCCTGTCAACATTCTCTCCTTCCAATATGATGCAGATGAAGAACTCGTTTTTCCGCTTTGATGTGTTTTTAAGCATTTACCCTCAGGATTATTTCTCTTTCTTTCTATCTCTCTTTTGTTCTCTCAACTTCTAGCCGGCTGATTAAAATTCCAGTTAGACTGAAATACTCTTTCAAATTGGGCCATTCAGAATTAAGGGAAAAGGACTGAACTTTCTACAGGCCCAGTACTTTGATTAATCTTTAATTAATACTTCACTTTAATTTTCAATGCTACCTTTAAAACACAGAGCTGTGTTCAAGCCTCAAACTCATTATCTTATCATTTTGAAAGGCAGGCCTGTCTGCCAGAGAATAAAAAAAGGATGCTGTGTAATAGTCTCTTCCTGGAAGTCAGCTTCGGAAAATCCTCTTTGATAGACGGTAGTCCTGAAATATATATATTTTAGAAGACAACTGTTTTGTGAAAGATCTAACAAGAATCAGCTGGGAGAAAGTTATTGTAACACAGGGTAAAATAATATGGTGCCAAGTTGACATCAATTTATCTTTGTTATTTATCCTAATGATTTTATGTTTTTATTGGTATGCTACATGGCTGCAAATGTACTTTATAATTTAACTTCCACGGCCGAGTACAGAGAAGCCACTGGGGGCACCATAATGATGAAAGAACAGCCACGGTGAGACCACGGAAAAGGATGTGAAGATGATTTATGTAACTTTCTTTTCCTATTTGCAGTTCATTAAGTCGCTGCCTTCTCACAGTGACCAAGAGAAAATTAAAACACTTCAGAGAAGAGCTTGGGGTTCAGCATCATTAGAGGAAGAGAAATGGGCGCCTTGATGAACTTGACTGCAGAAATCTATAGAGCACAACTTAATCAGCCTCTACATTGATCTTGGATGCTCAGAGGCAGGTTTAAGACTGAACAAATCTTTTTAATGCATATTCTTTCCCTTTGAAAAGCGGCATATGATGCATGAGAATGATTTAAAGATGATCCCAGACTTGAATTTCATAAAGTGAAATTGCACATAGCACTTTCCAAGTTTTCATGGAAAAACAGGAAGAGGATGGATACTTTTCATGATGCCGCCTCCTTTCTTGGATTCTCTGTCCCTGCTCCTGAGAAGCATCGTCCGGACAATGGCAATTACTTAGAAGAAAGAGAAACTGCCTGCTGTCCTGATGATTACAATACCGTTGGGCCACGGATGTTTCACTTCCTTTTTAACTGTAGGTTCAGAGAAACCAGCACAATCTATGCATCTGGGCTGGCAAGAGCTGTGAGAAGGATCCTTTTCTCCAGTAGTACATCTCTCCCATCCTTGTGGGGAGGGATAGCTGCCATGTGAGGCAGGGAGCAGGGGTACTAAGAATTTGGTGTCAGACAAGCTTGGCCTTGAGTCCTTGCTTCTCCACTTACTACAAGTCCTTGAGCAAGTTACCTAAATTAATTGAGCTCCAGATTCCTCAACTGCTAAAATGGGCTGATGAAACTTATCTTATATGGTTATCCAGGGGATTAAAGGTAGTCGTTGATGGGGACCAGAGGTAATGGCAACCATCCCAGTGTCATGCAAAAGCAGACTTTATCAGAGAAATTTACAAGCAGAAGGTCAGCAAGATTTGTCCCCTATTCTCTCCTCTGCCACAGAGAGGTGTCCAGGAGCCAAGTTGGCAGGACACAGTGTGAGGCTGTGCTCTGGGAGCAGGACCCACCGCCCTGCTACTCCAGCCTTTCATAGTGAGTTCTCAAGAGTGGAAAAACCAATCTGGTCTTGTGGTCCACCTGCTCAAGACAGTTGTAGATAAACATTTAGTAGCCGCACACCAGCTTTTTAGTGGGGTGTTATTCCTGGAATGGTATCAGCCCCAACTTGTGGGATGTCTAAGCCCCTCCAACTGGAAGAATAATAGTCAGTCACCAAGAGTGACATGTCCTGGAGTCATGGGGAACTTGAGGAGAAGGTGGCAAGGTTTCAATCTGAGTTGAGGCTGTGCCTTGGACTATATGGTTGAGCAGAAAGACCACTTTTCCTTGACCCATCTATTTTGCGAATCAAGATTTACTTTGGGGCCCCTCAGAAGTGGAACTGCGGTCTACTGACAGTAGGGCTGTACTTCTTAAACATTCTAGCTATCCATGGCTTGCTACGCCCCATCTGCTCTCAGGCTTTCCTCCTCTGCTACACCATAAGTCCAGCACAGACACTGAAAGCAAACTAGCATAAGGTGAGTTGTAATTAGGTTTCTAAGAAAGGTGTTTTTGTTGTTGTTATCTTTCAATTCAATAAAATAAACATTCATGTTGTACCTCCTAGGCGCCAAGGGATGTAGCAGTGGGAGGGGGTTAATACCAACAAGAATAACTCCAACAGTTATTGAGTTTTACTACCTGCAGGCAGTACTCTAAGTACATTACGTGTTTTATAAAAAAAAAAACAACTAACATATAACACCTGCCTTTGAGTTAGGCAGGGAGTCAGCCACTTACACAACTGAATGGGTGATGCTAGTACTAAGTGCCGTAGAGTGTAGTTGACAAATGCTATTGGAGCCCAGAGAAGGGTTATGAGAACGTAAGAGAACACAACATTTGAGCTAGAAGATTGCGTAAGATTTAGCCAGACAGAAGAGGGGTGGAAGGAAGAGCACGAACAAAGGCATGATGGTGTTGATGATGATGGTGAGCAAAACCCAAGGAGGGGGAGGGAAAAGAGAAGGAGGAGTAGAAAGGAAAAAAATTAGGTAAGATTTAAGAGATCTAGACTCCCAACCACCATCAACACATCTCTCCCATCAACACACCTCTCAGTGCAGGTTTTCAACACACATTTTTCACTCATCAACTTGAGGGACCGTGAGAAGCAAACATATATAGGACTAACACAGCCTTTGTTGACTTCACCAAAAAGCAAGGCACCCTTTCTGTAGGCTGAGGTTGGCTCTCCATCTCTCACCTGCCATCTTGCTGGCCTAGGTAAACACACTGTAAAGCAAACATGTCATTACTTCTCCTGGGATCTTTCTTCCTAAGATCCCATGACCCCTTTGGAAATCCAGAGAGATGCTCTAAGTAAAAGTACTTTGAAAAAGGTACCAGGAGCCAACACACAGGCAAAGTTGGGGCTCTAAAGAAGTCAGGCTGCTCCTCTGCAGTCAGAGCTCACAGGATGGAGACAGCCATGGTAAAGCAGTCTAGCCCCTCTGAGTATCCTGCCCACACCCATTCCCACTAGGTAGTAAACACTCAGAGTGGGGAAAATACATAGGTTCATTTCATCCATCCACTTGCAGCCTAACATCTGTGGAATGCCTGTGCCAAGTGCTGTGGACACTATGGTCAAGGATCTCCCAGTGTATGAGGAAAATGGACATGTAAAAAATAATTGTATATGCCATGTACCAAACATTGTGAAACTGTGGTGGCACAGAGAAGTGAGACAATTGATGGGGTGGGGTTTGACAGGGAGGCGTATGGCTGTAGGAAGTCCTCCCCGGAAGTGAACATACTTGAGTTTGAAAGAGAAGGAGGAGCTGCCTTATGTTCTAATTCTTACTGTATATACATAGTCTCTTTCATGGGAAGGTTTTACCCAGGGAGTAAAACACTCGGCAGAGAGTACAGGGGTAATGAAGGAGGCACCGGGGATGTGAGGCTGGGGAGAAAGACTAGGAAGTGAAATATCAGGTGAACATTTACGATGTCACAAGAAATGGTACATGTAAAGTGGTTTAAGGTCAGATGATACACAGACACACACACAAATAACTCGGGGAGAAAGTCAGTGAAAGGATTCAGGTTAGTGCTGCGTAAAGTCCAAGACTTCAGGAAAATTCTTTGAGGAAGAAGCATCGAAAACAGAAGAGAGTCAGCAGCCCTCTGTATAATTTTCCTTTGCAAGTTGAGTTTCCAGAAAATATGAGCCTCCCCTTTTAGGCTTATCATGGCATCTGATATGGAAGTAGGACACTCCTGTACCAATTACAGTGGGATGAGGAGGTGAGGACTCACAGCTCGGAGGGTCCACCCTCTGCCAGATGCTATATACGTATAACCCAGGTCTTCCCCACACTAGCCTGCGGGGAGCCCCCCTTAGTATCCCGCCCACCCCTATTCCCACTAGGTAGTAAACACTCAGAGTGTAGCTACATATATATATAATTTCATTTAATTCTTACAATACCCTATAATGTTGGGTATGAAAGCCTAGATCCATTTCCCCAATGGCTGGAAATTGTGACTTGGAGTTTTGAAATACTTTGCCTAACAAAGGTCATGCAGTTGATCCAAGTCAGACCTCGCTTATTCCAAAGTGTATGTTTTGTCCACTATATAATGCTACCCTGAAAACATGAGCCAACACCATTACTGAAACAGATAGTGCCTTTTATGTGTACATGATCAAATGTGAGAATGTAAGATATTTTATAGATTTCAAGTATATCTATATGAAGGATTATTATGATTTATTATCATTATTTCAGTGTTATTGAAAACTTTCCATTGTTTACAACTTCTAAATTTTATTTTTGAGTCTGGTCCATAGGAGGCTAGATTTTTGGAGCTCCTAACCAGCTAATTATCTAACAGAAATTCAATATAACACCTGCTCTTCAAGTTAATATTTCTTCTTTCCTGGTCAAGGACATATTTGGATGATGAAAGAATCTGTATATTCTCAGACTCTGAAATCCTTAAAGTGATATTTATCACCACTAATTTAAAAATCAGAGTGCAAGTGTCTTGAAGCATTTTATCATTTCAACGTATAATTAATTACCTTGGTTAAAACTCTTATGAAGGAGGTGGTGCAGGCATTATGATCCTCATCTTACATTCATCCATAAATTCCTTCCCTTTACAAATATTTATTAACAGATTCTAAAAATCTAAGCCAAAAGAAGCTAATGACAGACTGAAATCAGGGCTTCTGGCTCTGGTTCTGAATTTGGGCCATTTCTCACTAACCTGTCTTGCCTGCGTCTCAGTTCTAGTCCAGGTCTTTGGGTATATATTGTTGATGTCTTAGCTGATTTATTCTATTGTAGGAAAGATCCTGATGCAACTAGCACCTTCTAAATCAACTTCTATTTGCCTCCAAACCCCATGGAAATATGGCTCCTAGAACAGCTGTACCTTCAGAAATCCTGAGAAATGTATGCGGTGGCTTGTGTGCTAACTAAATTATAGGGGATGGGACTGCTTAATTGCTGTGAGGAGCTGAATGCAGTTATTACTCAGAGTGAAAGAGCCTTGTTTCTTATTTTCTTTGAAGACTGCCAATTATTTTCTGGAATGACTTGATATATTATCAAAACTTCCATAAAAATTCATTGAGACATTCCACAACAGAGCAAGTGCCCCCTTTCACATAGCAAATGTCTCTACCTGTACACCCTGTACTTCTCAGATAGTAGAAGGTTGGAAAACACACAACTCTTCTCAAGGGAGTCATGGACTAGCTCTCTGGCACCTTCTGTGACCCTGCTCCTGCCTTTCCCTTCTCCACTTCCCCCATCGAAGACTGGATCACTCCTTCTCATCTTTTACCATTGCCCCCTTTATAGACCTCTATGAATAATACAGTTATTTTGTTTTAATTTCTTCGGGTTTTTTTTTTCCTACTAAATTGTGTGCTTCCTAAACTCAGAGATCTTGTTTCATTAACATTTGTAGCATTGGTGCCTAACACAGTGCCTGGTACAAAGCAGGCATTCAAAAATGTTTGCTGGAGGAAGACACAAATGCATGAAATCAGAGATTTACAGTCCTTGGTTAATTACATGTCCATTGTTGAGTAAAAGAAGCAACAAGCAAGCAGGCTTTGAATATATCTATTGCTTTCCTATCATGCACAGAACGCTATGGTTAAACGGCTCGACCTTATAGAACAGGGAAGGAAACACATAAATGATATTAAAAAAATCATTGATTCTTTCATCAGATATTAGGTAAATTCCAACTTTTGTCCAGGCACTAGCTGATGACTAGGTATAAGAAGGAATGACAGGGACCCTGGAGGGGCTTACGGCTTGGTAGGAAGAGGCTGGGCTATAATTAGGTAATTAAAATAAAGTAAACCAAGGGCCTAAATGGGAAGGAAGACTGAAACAGAACTGGAAAATTTCAAAAAAGATACAAATACAGCTCTGGCAGAGGAATCCACATGAAAATCAATTCTAAGAAAGAGCAACACATACCCAATCAATGAGCAACAGGTCTCTAACATTTAGATGAAGTGTTACTCAGTATCGGCTGGTGTGGTAGATGTCTTACCTTTGCTGTATAACTTATTCCTTACACTAACCCTAGAAAGAAAGCCCTGGACTTCTTTCACAGATAAAGACTTGGGATCAAGGAGGTAAAGTAAGCAGAGTGGAGGGGTTAAGAACACCAGCTTTGGCATTTGGCAGAACTGGGTTTGAACCTTGGGTCCATCACTTAACCGTGTGACACTGGAAAAATCATGTCAAGCCTCAGGATTTTCACCTCTAATAGGGGAGGATGATAGAGCGCACCTCATTGGTGAGGCAGGTAAGGTACTTATTAGCTCAGTGGGCAACAGAGAATCCACTGAGTGCTGACTGTTTCTTTAGTCCAAGACCACCCAGCTAGCAAGGGCCAAGGCAGGGCTTCCCACCCAGCCTTTTTATTCCCAAGTTCATGCTCTTTCATGTTTATTGCCTCTCTGGGCAAACTGGGAGATTTGACACACATTCATTAGATGTCTGATATGGGCAAAAGGCAGAATGCAGCTCTTCTGATCGCATTATCAGGGCATTTCTGTCTCAACTTGAACTCTGAACACAATCTCAACTGCAGTATATACAGAGCTATACATTATGTCTCTTGTGGCTTGTGGCTATAATAACACAGAGCTGATAAATTATAAGATAGGGAAAGGGAGAAAGGACAGCTCTTCACCATGTTTTTGACTTTGGAGAGTAAATCTAAGCCTGAGGATGGGAAGGATGATTTTAGTTTTGAATATACTGGATGTGAGTCTCCAGTGGATCATGCAAGTAGGGAGGAAAGTACAAATGGGGAAGCTATCACAGGGTGTTGTCAACAGGAACTGAGTACACGAGGGAGAAGGCCGGGAGGTTTTGAGCATGGAGGCAAAACATCAGAATCACAGTCCAAAGATGTGTGCTTATTACCCCAGATGTCTTAAAGCAGGTCAGCATTGAAATCAAAGCAGCAGTAGAGGCAGACCCTGGGGAGAATAAACTCTGCTTATTCATCAAGAAACAGAAAGCAAAACAGAGCTGAGTCCATGTCCTGAGAGCCATGTGCTCGCTCAGAAGTAGAGGTGAATTAATATTCGAAAGGATTAAGGGACAGCGGCAGAGACAGGTGGTAATGGCCTCCATTTCCATCAGCCACACAGTCAGGCTCCTGCTTTCCTGGACAGGACCAGATTCTTGTACGACACAGAACCCCTTGTGCCTGCCTTCAAGAATGGCATGCTTTCTCGCTTCCTTCCCCTCCTTTTCCCACAGCAGCGACAGACTTCACCCTCCAACCCCAACGTTAAGTCTTCAGTCCATGAGTCATTTTTATTTGCCACCCCATGTGACTTTATCTGTGTGCATATACTAAAGTCAGATTTCATAGCCCCTTTCAGGTTTCATGGCCTCCAGACATATCCATGCTACTGTTATTACCTCTAAATCTAGCAGCATATTCTCCAATAAACCAATGTACACAAGAATGCATCTTCTTTCCTGGCAAACATTTAATTCACTGGTGCCCCTTGTACTATTTCTGGTGCGGATCTGGCTCTTCTGTAGGGGAACTTCCAATGCGAAGACAAACCTACAAAGAAGCCCCAGGAAACAGGAATAAATAGCAGGATGTATGCACAAGGGTTCATGAGAAATTGGATGAGGGAGGGGTCCATTCCACTCCCAAGAGTGGGCACCTTGGCTAGTCTTCAAAACCACCACGTAAACTCAGGCAGAAGCTCCCTGCAAGCAAAAGACACAGCATGGCTTGATTTATTATTTGGCTCCTGAGTCCAAATACATTGGCAGCAAGTAGCAGAAAGCCTGGACTCGACCAGCTTAAATTTAAGGAGATTTATGATCTCAAAGAGCAAGCTGTCCACAGGTAGGGAAGGCTCCAGGCAGGGGACATCATGGGTCTGACCCCACTTCACTGTGGCCCTGTCTTTGTGGATTTTGCTTTGTCAGCAGTTCCAGGCATCGCAACCAGGCATGCCAATGACTTGAGAAAGGGAAGGGACTGTCTCCTCCTTGTGCCTCTTTTTAGCACCAAGGGAACATTTCCCATAAATGCCCTAACAGTTTCTCATCTCACTGGCCTGGATAGGGTCACGTGCCTGCCTTTAAGCCCATCACTTAGAAGGGGTATGAGATGACCATGATGGTCGTAGACTATTTGGGATCTGCCCCCTGGGTGGTCATATTTTCTGAGCGAGCCCACTGGAACAAAGCAGCACTCTATCCATGAAGACAAATGGGAGAACAGATTTGAAGCGGGTAGCTCACAGAGTCTGCTCTGCAGCCACTCTCTGCATATAATGCTTTTTATTTTAAAAGAGAAAAAAAAATGAAAACAAAGAGTGCTATTAGAATAGGAGCAGGCTCAGGAAGACAGACTGATTCTGGGCAAGGGATTTAGGTTATGGACAGCGTGACACAATTATAAAGAAAATCTGGAGATTTAAAGGGCCAGCTGCCTGTGAGCAGCCACTGCAGAAATCTCAAAATATCTTGGTGTATCCATTAGACATGACTGTGATTGAGGAGTGCCACGTCAGACCACTCTGCGCTCACTCTTGGAATATATGCAGTGTGACAGCCGACAGGCACTACGCATAGTTTTAAAGGGTTGGTAGTTAGCAGATTTACTTGTTGGAAACATATTCCCGTAAAAGACAAGACATCATTGGCATGAAACTCTCACATATGCACTTACACAGAGAAATATATATATATAACTAATCACTTATTTTTCATGCATATTAAACCACTTTTGCTTTTAGTAAAAGTCACATCAATAAATCAATAAGTAATTAAAATTTAAGCTTTCAGTCTGAGAATAACAGTATATGGAACCATATAACCTGACTCCCTATCTTCAGCTGGCTTTTAGTTTTTACAAAAGAATCTATGAGAGACAAGCAAAAATTCGTTTCTCTTGCAGAAAAGTGAGCAGAGTGAGGGCTGCAAAGGGGTTACTTCCAGACGCTGAGCAAGGATGCTTATACATGGTTTTGTTAAGTTACTTGCAAATGATAAGTACTATGACTATCTCCATTGCTGAAAATCCACTGTGTATGCACTGAAGCTGGGACTGACAGAGATACTGAAGTGGGCAGCCACATTCACCCAGAGACAAGCTAAAGTGAAGGTATAAAATAGCCACAGAAGAAAAGAACCATGGAGACATGCAGCAGCTACGGCAGTCTGTTCTTTGAAGCCAGTGAGGAAACTCCAAGCATCTAGCACATTCCATGTGGGTACTTTGGGACTGAGTGGGTTGCTGTGGGAAGGAGCCATTCTCTTAAGGAGAGGTGGGCAGCCTATGATGGCTGGACCCCTAATATTGGCTCAGAAAACTTCTCTAATTGGCAACTCTCTAACCACATAGCCTTTGAATAAACCACTGCATTTCTAAGTCAAGAAAGACTCTCATTTATTTTGTCACTCTAATTGCCTTGAACACTAGTTTGAAACTGCATCTGGAAGGGACTGTTAAAGGACAAATTCCAGATCTCAGCTACAGGGAAGGTTAAATCAGAATCATCCAATGCTGGTTGACTTTTCTCCCACATGAGGGCTCTCTTGGAGCCAAGGCATCACACCTCCTGGTTATCTGAAATGAGGTGGGCCCACTGTGAGGGGATGGACTATAATTAGTTTTTGGGTGGTGAACATGATGTAATCTACACAGAATTCGAAATACATTATGATGTACATCCAAAAGCTACATAATGTTATAAGCCAATGTTACCGCAATTAAAAATAAATAAATAAAATCTGAAAAAAAAAAAAAGAAGTTCCTGAGGCAATTTGGTCTTAGTAATAGTCTCCAGTTGTATACACCGTCCTTTTCCTACAACAATATACCAAAGTAATTCTATCTAATGTTATTTGTTTTTTACAGTATTGCTTTAAACAAGGTGCAAATATCTTAATAATATCTTTCGTGGGATGGGGGTGGAGTTGTAGAAAGAAAGAAAAAAAGGTCAGGAGTCTTTCTTATCTGGGTTTTCACGATTATGGGCTCCACAGTTGTAAGGTTTCAGAGAGAAGTAAATTCACGACTGCATGAACATATTCATTACTGGATTGACCACTTAAAAAATCAGTTCCCATTCAAAATCAGTGCCTACTTAACAGTAGAGTCTCAGTCAATGTCATTACAAGTCTCTCATTGATGCCTGTAAAATACAGGCTTATGTAAATTGATTAAAAAGTAAATTTAACAATTTTCCCAAAAATGGAAGATTTCATGAAGTTAAAAAGAAAAGTGCTGTTGAAGAATGGCTGGAATCACACAGAGAATTACTGATGAATGATGATGTGGCAGACACATAACTAGGCATTATTTGAAGAGGAAGGAATCCACAAAGATAATGACAGCCCAGGCATTATAGGCGAGAATGCCAAGAATAGCAAAGGAATTAGAGAATAACGATAAACTCCTCGAATTTTGAAAAATAATCCTCTTTATGACTATACTGAGAAAGTCAAAGTGAAAGTGAGAGATATGCTGTGAAATCATGTGATTTTGTTGGAAAAATTAAACCAAAGGGGGAAATAAAACAAGATCATTCTTTGTTTTAAGAATTAGTGCAGTTATATTTATAACCTGAATTTCTTCAAATTTAAGTAAAATGCATTCATTTTCATAAATTTTCATTATAAATTCCAAATCAAAAGATTTTTTTATTCAGTTCTTTAGAAATTTTGATCTCCATTTTAAGAGAATTCATTGTAAATGGCCTTTTGGAATTATCCATTATTGTTAAATAAGATGGAACTTCGGTAAATGCTCTCTTTCACTGGGCCAGATTACCTCACATGACACTAGAAAAGCCCAACATATAAGATATCTGATATGGAAGCACAACGTTGTCCTTGTGGTAGTTTTAAAATACGTCCACAAATTGTTGGATCCTTCTCTCTTCAAAAGACAGAGTCTCATTTCTCTCTTCTAGAGTGTGGGCTGGTTAATGACTCACTTCTCAGAAATAGAATAAAACAGGTGGGTGTACTGGGTTGAATATGTCCCCACCAAAAGAAAACTCATGTCCACCTGGAACCTCAGAATGTGACCTTATTTGGATATAGGGTCTGTGTGGATGTCATTAGTTAAGATGAGGTCATAGGGGATTAAGGTGGGCCCTGATCCAAAGACTGGTGTCCTTATAGGAAAAGAGACACACAGCCGGAAGACAGCCATGTGAAGATGGAGGCAGAGACTGGAATGGTGCTTCTGTAAGCCAATGAATGCCAAGGGCTGCTGGTAGCTACCAGAAGGTAGGAAGAGACATGGTAGGATTCCTCCCCCAGAGTCTTCAGAGAGAGCAGAGCTCTGCTGACACCTTGATTTGGACTTCTCCCCTCCAGAAGGATGAGAGAATAAATTTCTATCATTTTAAGCCTCCCCGTTTGTGGTACTTTGTTATGGCAGCCCTGGGAGACTCAGATAGGAAAGACTTCGGAGACTGCATTATAAAAGGCACTACAGCTTCCTCTTTGTCCACTCTTTCCTGGATCTCTCACTCTAGGGGAAGTTGGTTGCAATGTCATGAAGAATCTCAAGCAACATACAGAGAGGCCCCATAGTGAGGAGCTGACGCCTCCTGCCAAAGGCCATGGAAGTGAACCATCTTGAAAGTGGACTTTCCAGCCCCAGTCAAGCCTTCACATGACTACAACCCCTGCTGACATCTTGACTGCACTCACCTGGGAAACCCTGAGCCACCAGCCCAACTAAACTGCTTCCAAATTTCTGACCCACGGAAACTCTGTGATAATATTCATTGTTTTAAGCCACTGAGCCTTGGCATAATTTTTTATGCAGAAACAAACAACTAATCCCTTTGTTCCCTCAGATCTAATTTCCCCACCTCCGAAGTTCCCACAGATCCAACTGCAGTCAAAACACATTTAGAATTGAATAGAGATTTCCTCTCCCAAGGTTATTATAATTTTCCATAACTTCATTTCCACTGCTTATGCACCTCCTACTTCTGATAGACTAAAAAGTGGGCTTGTTTCTTCCTTAGAAATCTCTCAGTCATAAAGCTCCATCATTCTGAGATGTAAAGATTCTAAATAAAGGGTGTTTGCCACTTTCATAAATGAGATTTATTAGTTTCATTATCTCAGATATTTCAAAAACGATCTGAAGCTTCTCATATCCCCTTGGAAAATTCCATTGGATGCAGATTCCAATACCAGCATTCTGTCCAGCAGGCTTCAGAGGATGTCCAAGGGGTGCATGTAGCATGTATGTGGAAAATAGCTGGTCTCTGGTCTCCCCCACTCCTTGGAAAGCTCAATGAAGACAGTTCTGCCGCTCTAGCAGCTACACTGTGAGGACACAAAGGAAGGAGAGGATCCCTGAGAAGGAGCAGAGAGAAAACAACTCTCTCTGTGTGGACACAGGTCCACAGAGTCAGGCTCTGGTCATTGCTGATTTAACAGATTTATCCAGTGCCTGCTGTGTACCACACACAAGATGTTAGGTCCTGGGCAGGCAAGAAAGAATAAGATAAGGGTCTGTCATTGTCCATCAGGTAGACGGACCCATGAAAAGATCATTACGTGCCATATGGTAAGGACAATAATGGAAACATGTACAAAGTTCAACAGGAACCAGGAGGAGATGAAGTGAGCTTGCCAATTTTTTTTTTTTTTTCTGAAATCTGTTTGCCTGCAGGTTTATTTGCCATTGGAACTTGTATGGGAACTGCCTTCAAGGGGACAACTGCACCCCTGCAATGTTGGAGGAAGGGGAGGAAGAACAGGGGAGGGGAAACAAGCCCACTTACACTGCAGGCTCCGTACTACAGCCTCCTGCCCCTGGGATGAACGAACGTGCTCTGATGATCATCTGCGTGTGGAAACCCTGTGCTGGGGCTGCCTACGGTCAGAAACGCCAGCTAATCTTGTATGCCAGGTGCTGTGCAATACTCTAAGTGCTTTACAAATATCAGCTCATTAAATCCTCATAACGACTGGAAGAGGGAGGTATTGTTATTATCCCCTTTTTACAAATAAAGAAACTGAGGCACAGTAAGAGGCAGAGCTGGATTCAAACCCAGGCAATCTGTTTCCAGACTATGCCCCGCCATGTTAATCTCTCAGGTGTCCTAAATGTCGGTAAAAAGGATGTTTACTCTGGACTACAGCTGATCTGGAATTTTGATAAAATATGGCACAAGGCAGAATTTCAGGCCTTTTAAGCAAATCGCACAGGTCTGACACTGGTGAGCTTGCTACCACAACATTAGGCTGATGTGTCTGTGCTTGTTTGCTGTTTTGTTGTTGGTTCCATCCAGTCGATTCTGACTCCTGGTGACCCTGTGGACAGCAGAGCGGAACCCTGCCTGGTCTTTTTGCGCCCTCCTCTCACCTTCCGGCGCTCTCCCAGACAATGCTCTGCTGCTATTCATAGGGTTTCATGGTCAATTTTTTCACAAGTGGGTAGCCAGGTCCTTCTTCCTAGTCTGTCTTAGTCTAGAAGCTCCGCCATGGGTGACCCTGCTGGTTGGTATTTGAAATACTGGTGACATAGCTTTCAGCGTCACAGCAATGTGCAGCTGCCACAGTATGACAACCGATAGACGGTGGCATGGTTCCCTGACTCAGAAACGAACCTAGGCCTTGGGGGTGAGAGAACCGAATCTTAACCACTAGACCACCAGGGCTGGCTTGTAGTTGGTAGATATGTTAAAAAAAATTAAATAAAGGGTAGGCAGACTCAGCTGTTTCATGTTTTGAGGCCATTCCCTAAAATGGTTAGGAAGTCAATGGCTGACTCTGATAAATGCATCAGTACACAGATTTTAAGTCTAAATAAATTTTAATATAATTTTGGAAGGCAATTAATCAGGTGTGCTCATAATTGCCTGGTGGGGTAGGCAGAGGAGTTGGGTGTGGACTAGTATGGACTGCTCAGTATTATATAACAAACTGAGACCGTTGTATGAGACTGTGGAAGCCAGCCGGGGAGTCTCTGCAGCTCATCCCAGATTTACTGCACATGGAAGCTGCTAAGGAGAGCGAGTCTGAGTCTCCAGGCAGCTGCACGGCATCAGCCCTTCCCTCCTTAATCCATAGCTCCAAATAATTTTATAAGTAGATAAAATTCTTAACCCATCCAAGAGTAATAAAATCGGACCACTAATGCTGCCATCTCGTCTCTCTCGGGGAAATCTTTCTGAGTGCAAGTGAAGCAGTCTCCTTCTCCAGAATCCTCTGCCTTCCTGTTAGTTTAAAATCTATCTCATTGCAAGAATTGCATCAGCCTTCAGCAAGCCGAGGGTGGTGAATGGACTCTGGGTATTCAGAGATGCACAGAACACCAAATCCTTTTATGTCTGTCATTGCTGTGTACTCTTGCGTCTCCCCAACCTTTTTTGAATGTCATGGTCACTTGGGATGTGATAATAATGTATTTTATCTCCTTCCAAGATGCACCATTTTTTTGCATTATAACATCTGTGAAGTTGGTATGAATTGTTAGCACCTTCCAAGTGCTGTCATCTTGGTGGCAGCAGGGACATGGTGCATAAAATCACAGTGCTTCTTATAAAGGCTGGAATCTTGGGGTTCAGTGGACTCTGGTGTCTGTGAAGCATGCTGGAGTACACGCATGAGGCTGCTTCTGGCTGGAGGCGGCCAGTCTGGGGGTGCCTGTGGCACCAGGTTCTGGTCAGCTCCCCTTGGGGGCTGAGAAACTCAACATCTCAGGCACACCTGTGATTCATCTGTGACACCCCAGGAGGGCATCTTGGCCTCAAGTCTCAGACATGCTGTCTGTAAACAGAGATCATAACAGCACCTTCCTGATGAGAGGCTTCTGTGGGCCCTCTGTGAGTTTACATAAAGAAAGCACCGTTCCTCTAACATGACATTAAAAGCTCTCTTAGTTACTGCTGCTGGTCTTACAGGGCCAGGGCTGGGGGAGGAGAGTGAGGCATTCGCCTTGGATGCAAAACTTGGCGTCAAAATCTCAGTGATCAAGATAAAAAATATTTCCATTCAATATTTAAAAAAAATCAAAATTAATTTAAAAAATCCAGGATGAAAAAAAATTCAAAATTTTACACAAAGACAAGATCTGGCTCTTCACCGGGATAACACCCTTCTTTCCCTTTCCCTAATCTCTGCCCTGTTGGATCCCATTTTGATTATTTAAAATATTGCATTAAAATATTATAAATCTTGATTACTAAGTTTTTTGGTGTGCCCTTAAATTTTGCACCTGGGGCTAGTGTCTCACTTCCTTTACCCCGAGGTGGACTCTGGTTACATTTCTGATGCTGGACTGATCATTGCTAATTGTGCCTAAGTTGGCCTGTTGTAAACTACCCTTTCACTCATGCAGCCATTCAGCAAGCCCCCGATCTATGCCAGGTGTTGCACTGGGGATGCACAGTGACGAGACACAGCACTGGCCTGTGGAGAACACGGATACACAAACAGAGACGTGTCATATATTCTTTAGGGGCATGGCAAATGTATCCATTCATGGGTTCATTCCAAAGTGTTCAGTGAGCGCCCCCTCTATGTGCCAGGCACACAATATGGACCAGCTACAACACGGGCCTCAGGAAGAGAAAAGTCACTTCTGTTGGCAGAAGTGGATCAGTATTTCCTTACAAAACACTCATTTACAGTGGCCTAGGGGGAGGTAGTGAGAAACCCATTTGGAATTCAAAAATTGCTGTGGCTGCTTCAAATGCAGTGCCAGCACAGTGCCCACCACATAAGACACACTCGAGAAATAAATGTTTGCTAATGAGGGTTCGAACTAGTGAATTCCTATAAGTAAGACGGAGATGATGAAGCCACACTCAGCCCACTGGAATCCCTCTCTTTCCCTTGGATGCTGGCGGGCCTGGTGCAATGGGATGAACCAGACTTTGCAGTTGACAGATTTGAACTTGAAACTCGGCTCCACCACTTAATTAGCTGTGTGACCTTGGTCAATTTACTTAATCTTTCTGAAACTATCTCCTCTAATAAGGTTAATGCCAGCAAACTTGCAGGTCTTTCAGGAGATTACGGATCTGCAAAGTGTTTTGTAAAGAGTCAGGCTCATAGAAGGTACTCGGAGATGTACATTTCTTTCCTTTCCACTTTGTTACAGAACTCAATGGAAGCGCAGGTCAGAAAGTCTGAGTCGACCCCAGGCAAAGAGAACCATTTGGGAAAAGGGCAATGAGATTTCACGGCTGCCGTCATGCCAAGGGCTCTGACCGCACAAAGAATGGGACCATTCTGTTTCTTTGCATCAATACCCCATAAGCAAGTGGGATATGGGATTTGAATAATTCAAGTTCATTTCCACAAGATGGTCACAAATGGATTGGCTTCTCCAGGAAAGATGCCAAACTGGGATCTTTAGCAACAGCCTCCTGAAGCAATGTGGGCCTGAAGAAATGCTTCAAGGACAGGAGAAACACACCTGCTCTGAGTAGGAAGTCCTGAGTGCTACAGCAGACATGCAAATTGGGGCTGTGTCATGAAAACAAAAGTTAAACCATAAAATGTCACTTCACATGCAATTTAAGAGAGATCTATGAGAAATAAACTTTAGAAAACTGCTTACATATATCAGCGTATTACAGGTGCCTGGCAAAACATTTCCATGAAAATATGCAGCATGGCATGTGTATACATCTATCCTGAGTTTTATGGTTCTGTATACAAAGTCATAATGTATATAAAGTAGAGGAATATGGAGAACCAGTTCATTGCTTTACTACTGGTCAAATGGACGTGGAATAATCTATCAAACTTATATAGCATCAAACAAATACAATCGCCATCTAACAAGGGTCCAAGCAGTAAAGGCCAGTCCGGTCCCACCCATTTTATAGGGTGGCAGTGGGGTGGGGAACAGACTAAGATTTCTTGACCCCCTGAAATGGGCCAAGTCTCTGCTGAACACATTACATCCATAACCTCACTTCAGCCTCTCCACAACTCTAAGAGGCAGGTGCTACTGTCCCTAATTCACAGATGGGAGAACTGACACCCAGAGAGGTTGAGTTACATAAGTAAGGACACAGAGGCAGCAGATACTGCACTAGCTGGAAGACTCATGAAAGCAAGGGTCTTCTACACGACTTTACTCTCAGTTCAGAGAACAGTGCCTGCCAATAAATATTTATTGAGCAAGTGAGTGAAGATGGCAATCCCAGGTTCAGTTGACTGTATGTCTAGCGTTCTTCTCGTGGGGTCTTTGCAGCGATGAGAGAAATGAAGCAGCTCATGTGCACAGAAGAGAGGATTCATGGGGTGCAATGAGAGCTGTGGCCTCTGAGAAGACAGGTTATGGAGATCGTTTGGGAAATTCCACAGTTTAAGGAGCAAGCTGCCTCTTCTCCTCAGTGCCTGCCCAGACCATATCTCTAGACTAGGCTGTCCTGAATGCCCCTTCCTTGTGCTCCTACAGTAGCTCATATGGAGCAAAGTGGAGGCAGCATGGGATCTAGACAGAGCACGATGCTGAGAGGCAGCAGACCCAGTTCCAACCCTCCGCATTGCCACTTACTAGACACATGACCGTGGAGATGTCATCAAACCTCAATCTTCTTGTCACTGGCAAGAGTGTATTAATACTCATGTTATTTTCTTCCAGGCTGGATATAGCTTCACAGGCTGTACACCGCACAACTCCACATCCTATAACCTACAATGTGAATGGTGCCCCTGGCGTCGTGCAACACAGCAGCCCTGCTCTAGGATGGAGCACACGGGAAAGAAGCCACAAATGGAGCCAGACAGACCTGAGCTCAAATAGCTCTGCCACTCTCCAGCTGTGCAATCTCGCCTCTATTTCTTCACTTGTAATGGGAATAGAAGGAATATGTGCCTCACAGTGTTGTTTTGAGGATGAAATGAATTAATACATGTAAACCACTTAGAAGGCATGTAGTAAATTCTCAAAAAATATTATATTATTATTATTTTATTATGTTATTTTATCATTTTTTATTCTGTATTAAACCAATCTATTTTAGAGTCAATTCTCCTGACTAGACCAGAAGCTTCCAGAAGGCAAGGCTGTGTCCACTTATCCATCTATCACCATTCTCCCACTGCTGGGCAAATACTGGACCCTCGATACATATTTGTTGAACCAATCTGAACCAGCTGTGGACAAATGATTCTGAGTCTCTTTGACCAGGTCTCACCATGAATTGTCTTCTTCCGTTTCACAGACTCTTGAGCCAAAGATCTCTTCATTTGTCTTAGTTAAAGGGCGTAGATTTCACTAAACTTTCCTTCCCCACCCTTACTCCCAACTCAAATCCTTTTCTTCTGAGAGAAATTCACACTTAACACAGGCTCCTATTTGTAAGGAATTTCTTATCTGCTGTTCTTTGGGTTATACAATCAAGTGGAAGAAATACATCGGCAACACGGTCTCCCCAGGACCCAGCATGACGCAGCCTTTAAAGCTCCCAGGGCCAGAGGTGGAATCAGGGTCACACAGCACCGTGCTTGTCTATGTTTGCAAGACAGTATGGGGGTGGGGGGCCCCTAAGCCATGACCACAGTCCAGCTCCATTCCAGAAGATTCTAGCTTCACTGAATTCAAGGGGAGGAGATCGGGTTTGTCCATGGTCTCCACACCAAAGAGGTGAGTGAAGGTGACTGATTGCCAGAGAAATTTCAGACCAAAAAACCACCACTGATTTTCTGAATTGTTTAGGAATTTGGGTAACAATTTTTAAGTAGTAAATATGTGCCAATTATGGTACTATCATAGTACTGGGCACGTGCTTATATATTGTTTAATTTAGTCATCATAGAAATTAAGGTAGGGATTATGAACCTCCAGATTACAGACTCAGAGAGGTTAAGTAACTTGCTCAAAGTCACACAGCTGAAGTTCAAATATAGGTCTGAATCTAAACACTGTGTACAGGGTTAAGATTTGGGTTCTGGAGTCAGAAGGATCTAGATTGAAATTCTAGGTCTGCCTCTTAAGAGTTGTGTTGTATTAGGGAACCTATTAAAACTCTCTAAGTCTCAGTTCCATCACAGGTAAAATGAGAATAATAGCTGTATTCATCTTACAGAGTTGTTGTGAAGGCTAAATGAGATAAGGCATCTGATTCAATTGGCACAATGTCGCCCACAAAGTAGTAGGTGCACCATCAAGTTTAGTTATTTATTACTACTTTTTTGTTTGTTTTTTGGTGAGGAAGATTGACCCTGAGCTAACATCTGTTGCCAATCTTTCCCTTTCTTTTTTTTCCTCCCCAAAGCCCCAGGTCATAGTTGTATATCCTAGTTGTGAGGCTTTCTAGTTCTTCTGTGTGGGTTGCTGCCACAGCATGGCCTGATGAGCAGTGCGTAGGTCTGTGCCCAGGATCTGAATTGACACATCTGGGCTGCCAAAGTGGAGCGTGAGAACTTAACCACTGGACCACAGGGCTGGCCCTACTACTTTTAAAATTTACTATTCCTACATCATCCTCTTAACATAATTCAGATGTTCCCCATTCCCCCCACTCTTAAGAGAACAATGGCTTTACAAGTTTTTTTTATTTTTTAGGAAGATTAGCCCTGAGCTAACTTCTGCTGCCAATCCTCCTCTTTTTGCTGACAAAGACTGGCCCCGAGCTAACATCTGTGCCCATCTTCCTCTACTTTATATGTGGGACACTGGCACAGCATGGCTTGCCAAGCAGTGCATAGGTCCGCACCTGGGATCCAAACTGGTGAACCCCAGGCTGCCAAAGCGGAATGTGCAAACTTAAGTGCTGCACCACTGGTGGGCCTGCTTTATGAATTTTTAATTTAGAAATCCTAACTGCCTCATCTGTTTTATTTAAATGAGCAAGCATCCTATTTAGAATAGGGGGCTTTATCTTACGTCCTTGGGAAAACTGGAAGGAGGTAAGTGGATACTCAACAGAGCTTGTGTCTACTTTACTGCAAGACATTAGCCTGAATACTAATATAGTAGTTGTTTAATAAAAAAGAGAATTTTTAAAAAGGTCCTGATGATATTTAACTGTATAATAAAACCCATAGAAACTGCTAGATAGAGAGTAGGGCAATGAAATACCGCCGAAACCTAATATTGCTGGAAGCTACCCAGAGCTGGGGCTCTTCAGGCTGTTCTGTGTGAGGCTGGAGACGGGCTGGTCAGCAGCGGGCATGGCCGGGAGCTTGGCTGCTGTCTCTGCTCTGGTCAGTGGCCCCAGTCCATGCACCAGAGCACCGTTACCTGGAGCGTCTGTCCCAGAAAGCCCCTTAAGCAGATGTGGCCTGCCCACACTGGAATGCCCCCAAACCCAACAGAGGTTCTTCCCCATGACTACTTACTTAGCCCAGGTCACCCCCTAACTCATTTACTCCAACCTGCACTTTTGTTTACACTCCGTGCCTGGGTTCTCCTAGGTTCTCCATGCCCCTTAGCCCTTGGCATCCACTTCCGGCTTCCCCGGCTTTCGGATCTGTAATACAAACGTGTTTTCTCGCTGAGTCTCTGGACCTACCCGCAGCACACTTCAGATATTTACCCTCTGGCCCTGCGCACTTGGCTGTGGAGGAGAGGCACCCTCTCCGCACCAGGATTCTGAGGGAGCGCTTAGCCAGTCTGCTCAGTGGGAGTTTTCTTTTCTTTCACCGTCCCTCCTAAGAAGGTCACTCTGGCCACCCCATGGTCCAGAATGAGAAACTGAGGCCCAGGTAAACAAGCTCACAGTGCAGCGCGGCAACAGCTTCACCCCTGCTGGGCAGCGAGAACCTCCAGGGACATCTAACTGGCTCTGGGCACTCAGGAGGCTGAGGGTTAGGACCGGGCAGCAGGCAGCAGTATGAACTGTGGCTGGAAAATGTTCCCCCGGGGGAGAGTGAAATGCATTTCTGTGCAGTTTTTAAATGGGCAGCAGGCAACAAACCTCTTGGGTTTACTAGTCCTGGGGTGTGTGGTTTCTGGGACTAGTCTCGTGGGAAGCTCCTATTTTGCTGGGGACTTTGGATGAAGGGAGTGGCTGGCTGAGAACTCACTGCCTAGTGACAGTGGCGTCTGAGGAAGGCAAGCTCCGCTCAGGCCGCCTTCCCAGGACTGTTGAGAGGGGTCATGGAAGGCAGAGTCATTGAGTCTTCAGTTCCCTTCCTGCTCTCTTAGAAGAGGGGACATGGTACAGGCATCCCAGAGGCTTCTGGGAACCTGGCTTATGACCTGATGGAAGGAGCTGAAGGCCATTTCTAAGCTGAAGATGATGCCCACAGGGGATTCAGCAAATCTGAGAATGACGAGATCACTCCACAGTTCCTGAACCCTCAGTGTGGGCAGAGTCAGCGTTCCCAGCACTGTATACAGCTCATCTCACTTAACCCTTACAACCGCCAGCCTACAGGAAGCTGCTGTTCTCATTTCTACTTTACAGATGAGGAAACTGAGGCACAGAAAATTCGAGTAGCTTGCCCAAGGTCCCTCGAGAGTCTGTGTTCTCACACTGCCCATCCTGCTATCCATTTGGCTCGGCGGGGGGAGACTGAGAGCAAATTGCGACAGGAGGAGAGGCCAAAAGAGCATCATCAACTCTGCAATAAAACCCCGCTGGGTGTGGCTATGGCTCTGCATCCTACTGCTTTGTGACGTTGCAAAAATTACTTTACCTTAGTTTCCTCATCTGTAAAATGGGATGGTGCCAGCTTGAAAAGTTGTTATGAGGAGGGGATAAAATCATTAGTGTCCACAGTGCCTAACACACAGTGGGCATTCTATATATGTTAGTTCTTATTAATATATGGGAGAGCACTTCATACAATTTGAACTATCATATACTCTTCAACTCCACAATGGCAAGATTGTAATATGCACCATCATTTAAGGAAAGAAAAGACAGTGACAAACTCTCACACACCATTGACTGTAAAACACATCTCAATTTCAACAATGCTAAAATGTCAAACACAGCTAACCACATCCATGTACAAACAACCTAAAAAGAATCTAAGACTTCGCCCCACTACCACCACAGCAAGGAAGGAAAGCGATGCAAAGACACAAAGACCAAGTGCTGGTTTTATGAGGAGCACAGGGCCCAGACCGGAAGGGAACAGAAGAGCCGCATGCAGATGTTCACCTGCTGGAAGGCAATGCACGAAGGCAATGAAGCCTGGCCAGTCTCTTCATCATTCATGGAGCCGCAGAGTTCAACAACGGTGAAATGTGGTGCCACCTCAAAGTAAAATGGGTAATGACAAACAGGCGTGATTAATTCCTTAGGAGGACCCTTGAAATGTCAAAATTTGGACTACGCAAGCAATCCACAAATGGGAAGAGGCCACAGGGTGTAGGAGAGGAAAGAGCGGGACTTAAAGCCTGAAGACTCTTGTTCTAGCCCAAATTTTCCTCCCTCATTATCCGCTGGACTTGGGCAGGTCAGTTCACCTTTGGATCGCAAATATTCTGGCTACCAATGAGGGGCTGAAAAAGGAATAAATGAGGTTGATCCTACTTCTCTGAACAAGCATGTCTAGGCCTAGGGCAAATATGCAATGGTTAAACTGAAGATGATTTTATGAAACTAAACTGTCCAACGCTTCAAGCCTTTCCAGCCTGTCCCCTGGACAATCCTGGCCCTTTGCTGCCTGAGCTTTTTACCTACAGAGGGACTAACATGCTGGAATAAAACATCTTCCTAAAGCAGATCCAATCTTAATGTATTTGAGGTTTTTCTTTCATCCCATGAAGTAGCAGTGGAAGAAGCTCTGCATTCCAAACTCTTGTTTTAGCTTGTTTCCCAGTGTTGATGCTGGTTCTTTAAGGGGTCACCCAGGCAAAAAACAGATGAGAGACATTTCAGTAAAACAGCAACAATGACAACTCCCCAAATCCCCGACTGCTTTCCATGAGGCCACAAAGAGTCTAGAAATGCTTAATATAGAAGGATTGATAGTTGTAAAGTAAGTGGCCGCCGAGGAGCATGAAAATAATGACAAGACACACAAATCACAAACAAACAACTAGAAAATTCAGAACAGTGAGAGGAGCAGCACAAACACTAAACTTCAGCTCAAATGAACATCCATTAATTTGGTCCACAATGAGGAGGAACATAAAGGTGAATACGCCACAGTTCCTGCACCCAGTGGGGTCTCCCATCCTTGTGAGGCAGAGAGAAAGCGTCCAGACTCCTTTACTACAAAGCTGCCCGTGCAGAGTGCTGGGGTAGAGGTCCACACAAAGCCTCCTCAGAGAAACGGGGAATCCTAACTTGAACTAGAAGCCTTGTGCAAAGATCTCTGGAGGAGGGTAGATGGACTGGAACAGCTTGATAAATTAGTTCAAGAGCTGGAGAAAGGAGGAAGTGGCATTCCAGGTGGCTGGGGCAGCAGGAGCAAAGCCCATGTTTCAGGACAATAGTCCAGAGTTGATGATGACTCGGTCTTGGATTTCACATGTGTATGTGTTTGTAAGAGGCAGAGAGAGAGAGAGGGAGGGAGAGAGCTCGATTTTATCCTACATACAGTGCAGCACAATCCATTTGTTTTGAGGAGGGAAGTGACATGACAATTAGTTAAATCAAAGATTAAATAAATTATCCTCCAAATCAATCAAAACCACCACTTTTCTTCGCAAAACCATCCACGCCATGATAATAATAAACAGCATGGACTGAGCGTCTACCATTGCCAGGCGTTGTACAACTGTGATCTCATTTACTCCTCACCACTGCCGTCTGACATATGTATTATTACATCCATTTGATAGATGAGGACACTGAGGCTCTGAGAGGGGACATCACCCACCTATCGTGGCAGAGTGAGCACTAAAGAAAAGGCTGTGAGATTCTAAAGGCTGCTTTTTCCCACCTGCAGGGCTCACCTTTCACTATGTGCTACTGATTTTATCAGACAAAAACGTGGCCCTCTAGTTTCACAGAAAGAGTCACGGACGAGAAGCGCCATCATCAGCATAGCCCTTCAGGTTCACTCTCAGGAATCCCAAGAGCCACACCCTAAGGTGCTGTACAGTAAACTGGTCCAGGATTACCATTAGGGACTCGCCTAATTTCCCCGCCATGATATGGCTAGACACACATGGCTTTGTTTTTCTTCTATTCTAGCAACAAACCACTGTTGGGTTTGGGGGAAGAGCAACATTCCCACGTTTCATTCTGTAGTCATTCTCTTACGAAAGGCTGAAAATAGAATAGTCTGTCTTCATGATCTGAATGATAAAAAAGGCAGTGAATGACACAGGCACGATACTCCATTTTCATAATTTTATGATTTCTGGTCTAGTCGGCAGGAGCAAGCATAATAACAATCCTTCCGATTCTGTGATAGTGTCTCCCCTTAGAAAATACTCATTTTTAGCACAGTCAGGGTCAAGACTGGATGAGAAACTCAGGATTTTCTCTTTAGCCCCCACCACTCAATCTTCTGAGGCTCGCCTTCTGGAATTCAGAGAAAAAAGGGCTCAGTAGCTTCACATGGTCTTTTTCTGAATATGCATAACTGTGACCTGCAACTCTAATTACAATATGTAAATCGTGAAACAGAGGAGGAAAGAAATGACTCATCAAAAATCTCTCTGGGCACCTCCATCAGTAATGCAAATCATGTAAGTTTCTGGATTCTAGGTGGGCACCTGGAATCTCAGCTTGTAGTTTTCTTTGGGGGAAAATTAAAAATAAAGAAAACCATACGTCCCACTTTAGTGAGCAGGAGCTAAGGAACATAGGTATTAAAAGCAGAAGTAAAATGAGCAGCTTAGAGCTTCATTTTATACTGAGAAGTCAAGGTGCGATTCACCCCGTGCTTTTTACCTTATTTTGCTCTGTGCATGCCTTTCCCACTGGGAGGATGGGGAAAACGTGCTCCTGCAGAGGCAAGGAGTCCCCACAGCCTACCCCTTCCAACAATTTTCAGGATTTTCCTGAACAGATTTCCAGCTACAAAACACTCAGCTGCTGTGTAATAGCTCTGGTTACAGCTGAAAATGTTAGTCATTTCATTATACACACTCCAAAAGGGGTATATAAAAGTTGTTTACAAGGGCAAAGCCGTAGTTCTGAAAGCTGGCTTTAAGTACTCATTTTTGCCATATTTTAATTCTTTGAACCTGCAACAACAGTTACATTTTTATAACTGCTAGTAGAGGAAGTTATTAAAATGCTCTGCTCCAGTCTGTCTTGGTCCCTGCCTCTGCTGGAATGCTGTAAATTGTTATGGCCAGCGCATTTGTGCAAACCCACTGAGAAAAACGTCATATTGAAATAATTTCTGTGGCTAGTAAAGGGAAGTTAAGGACAGACTTCAAAACTAGGCTATGTGATGTAGGGATTGAGATGACGGGCACTAGAGTCAGAGTAAGCTTGAATCCTAGAGCTATCTTTTAATCCCTGCGTGAACAAGTCACTTAGCCTCTCACAGTCCCAGTGTTGCCATCTGTAAAATGGAAGCAATAATGGTACCTGCCATATACGATGTGGTGTGAATTAAATGAGACATGTAAAGCACGTAGTAAGTGCCCAATAAGAGTTAGGTATTATGATTGTTGTTGAATTAATATTATTTTCTCTTCTGCATCATAGCAGAGTTCTGGAATCTGTGGCAGAATGAAATTTCATGACCATATCCCCTTGTTGTAATCACTTACTTTTTTAAAATGACTTTGAGATATCTTTGACATATAAAAACTGTACATATTTATATGTACAACTTGATGTCTTGATATATGTGTATATTGTGAAAAAATCACCACAATCAAGCTAAACAATTTATCCATCATCTCTACCATTATCATCTTGTGAATGTGCATATGTGTTGAGAAGATTTAAGATTTATTTTCTTAGCAAGTTTTAAGTATACAATACAGTATTGTTATCTGTCATCACCAAGCTGTATGTTAGATCCCCAGAACTCAATCATCTTGCATAAATGAAACTTGTACCCTTTGACCAAGATCTCCTCATTGCCCCCTCTTCTTTCCCTTCCCTGGCAACCGCCACTCTACTCTCTGCTTCTATCAGTCTGACCATTTTAGATTTCACATATAAGTGAGGTCACGCAGTATTTGTCCTTCTGTGTCTGCCTTATTTCACTTAGCATAACGTCCTTCAAGTTTAACCTTGTGGTCACAAATGGGAGGATTCCCTTCTTTTTTAAAGTTGAATAATATTTCTGTGTGTGTGTGTGTGTGTGTGACATTTTCTTTATCTGTTCGTTCGTTGACAGACATTTATGTTGTTTCCACATCTTGGCTATTGTGAATAATGCTACAGTGAACACAGAGTGCAGAAATCTCTTCAAGATCCAGATTTGCTTTCCTTTGGCCATATACCCAGGACCAGGATTGAGGGGTCATATGGTCGTTCTATTTTTAATATTTTGAGGAACCTTCACATTGTTTTCCATAATGTCTGTCATCACTTTCTTAAGAGAACTGAAAGTGAACAATGATGAACTCTACCTTTTTCTCCCTTCACCAAGGGGTTCCAGCCCGTGGCAAGATTTACACTCCTACCTGGCCTTGTTGGTGAATGAACGAAGGCAGGACCTGGCACACGATTGTCAGCATCCTGCACTAGAATGTTAGTACCTCCCCAGTTGCCATGTTCATTATCCTTTACCCTCATCCTGCAATTAACGTGGCCTAGAAGGGTGTCCGGATTATCCTCTTGGCTGGGTCTGGAAATAACCTTGGGAGACCCGCCCACCCAGGGAGGCACGTGATTCCTTGTGCCACATTCCACACAGGCCACTGCGAAGCTGTAAACATGGGAGTCAGGAGAGCTGGCTTCAGTCTTAGCTCTGCTCCCTATTGATGATGTGATCTTGAACAAGTTACATAAACTCTCTGAGCCTCAGTTTTCTCCCCTGAAAAATGGAAATAATATTATTATTTATTTCACATAGTTTTTGTGAAGGCTGAAGGACGTAACACAAAAGAGCATTGTGAACTGTAAAGAATGACATAAATGTTGTTTATTATGACTTTGGGTAAGCAGGGTCACCATTGATCAGTTCCTTATATTAAGAATTCTAAGGGTTTCTGTGGCTGAAGACTGCCATGATACACATAAAAATAAATGTTACATTTCTTACTCAAAGGTCAGAGCAGTGGGATTGGACAAGGATAGAGTATAAAGATGAGAGGCAAGGGATCGTTGTATAGGGCCATGTCGGGCTACGCGGCTGTGGAAAGGGAAGTATTCCAGCGACAGAGCAAGGTCCACGTACTTTTGATTTATTAGAAGTGAACTTCTTTATACTTTTCTTCCTTCCTTGCAGACGTATCCCATTTCATCTGTATGTTCTTTCCAAATCCCATTCCTGGAAACTCTTTCTCTTCTAGTCTCTTGAGATGCTTAGGATTTAGCACTTATCAGGCATGAATTTTTACATGGTAGACGCTTTTACGGGACCCAGCACTGACCCCGTAAAATGAGTCCTTCCTATTTAGAACCATCCAATTATGGAGAGGCTCAAGCAGAGCCAGATTTGCAATTCTCTTGGCCTCATCAGTTCTAGAGGCCTCATTTACAGCATTCTCTTGTTTCCTTTTCCTGAAACACCCAGAAAACTGAGTGGCTGGAAGTCTGACTGCAAGCAATGGTTAGGAAAGTGGGCCGAACATACAATATACATCTTGATGCCATGGAGGAGGTGGGCCTGCCATTTCATGCTTCAGATCTGCAAGGATAACTTTCTTAAGGAAAGAAACGACTGATGGGGGATGGTTGGCCGCTGTCCACACTCCCTGCTCTGAGAGACAGTCTGGTGAAAGGATGTTCTCCTCGATGTTAGCTGTCCCCAACACTTCCCAGTGACCCTAAATTTGGAGGACCAGTAGCAAGTAGGTTTCCTCTTCTTCCAAGACTTTTATGCATGCAACAGAAGCGTGTTATAGACGTTTAATGATATACATGCCAATGACAGCATAGCAACTATTGATTTCTCTCCTCCACTAAAATGTCATTGGGGGTATTCAGAATACAGGCCCCTGCAATGGCCACCCTGATGGGCTGAGATTTGGAAAAAAGGAAAAGGACTGAGAATGGGACTAAGAGATATTGCACTAAGAACTTGATTTAGTCCTCCTCCCCACTTTCCACTGTGTGTGAGCTGTATGGAATGACCTCCTATTAAGCCAAGTACAGACACTACACTCTGAAATTTTAACATAAAACACCTCCCGTGCCATGTATGAAGCTATTGTGCCTAAGCTTCAAATACAGCTTTCCATACTTTGCTTCGTGATGCTGGGGCTAGGACTCTGCAAACCACATTTCTGCTTTGCCAGCTGGAGCCATGTCAGGTTCTGCCAGTAGGGGGCGCTGGAGGAAACTGAGAGGCCAGGGAGAGAGGAGAAACTGGTATCCTTCAGGTGAGCTTTGTGTTAGGGGCCATGTTGCTGGCCTCGCTTGCTTTTCACTCCAGCAATAGCACTTCCTCCTTGTAGCAGCAATTTAATGCCATTTGTAGTTTCCCCAACATTGCAGAAGCAGCCCCATGGTGACCCCTCAAAGACACCAGCACCATCCGGGGCTCCTGGGGGATTTGGGTCCTCTCAGCCCAGAGATGCCAGCACTGGCCAAGCAGCACCCATTCCTCAGAGGTTTGAGTTCCAGCTATGTTGGCCAAGCTCCTAGGTTTTAATATTCCTTTTCTTTTCCCTGCCTTAGAAGTGGTGTCTGCCCCCTGCAATTGTTACCTCTGCAATAACTTTGTGTTAGCTCTTTGCCTTTTCAGATACATATTCAATACCTAGTTAACTATCTTTTATATTAAATTCTGTTACAATATTGCTGTGACTTCTTTCTCCTGATTAGACTCTGATAGATGCACTCCTTTTGCTACCTAACACGCCTGGCAGTGAGAACTAACAGCATTTCTTTTAATCAAAGACACAAGTGCATACTCTAGGGGTTGTCTGTTGAAAGGCCGTAAGATACAGCTGATATTTGAGAGAAAATCTAGGAACCATAGTAACTACTCATACCTGAAAATTCTCCATATTTGATTAAGCCAGATCACCTGAAAGCTACCTGCTGCGATCATGGGGTACACGCCCATCTCATAGAGCTACTGGGAACACTAAATGAGATAACCATAGAAAGCCTAGCAGATTATAAGTGCTCAAAAAAGACCAGGTAATCATGTGTGTGCATGTGCAAACGTGTGTGTGTGTGTGTAAATACTCTTTAAAGCAGGACAAGTGATTGGCTGTTTTCTGCAAAGTTGTTATAGAAAGGGACACCACTGAATTTGGAGATTTAGGAAAACAAAATTGGCAGCTGTATCTCTCTCCTGTTTTTGCCTTAGAAAATTAGCAGGAATAAAAAGGAGACGACTGACATTCCTTTTAGCCCAGAGAAGAGAGGGCTTGAAGAGAACAGAGGGGCCTGAAGTCTCACGATTGAAGTCTGTTTATCTTCAGGGCTCTAAAGTAAATGGGAAATAAGGCATGTTTTCCGTGACCTACGAGGTCAAACAAGGGCTAATAGGAGAAAAAGAGTAATTTTTGATCAAGATAAACAGGAATTCTATGCAAGTGAGAAATAGCCAAAGGCTTACTTCCTGGAGAAGCAGTGAGTTCCCCATCAGATGAGGTGATCAATCAGAAGTAGGTATCTGCTGGGCTAAAGTAGAGAGGCTTTGAGTAGCAACGGAAGTGACTGTTAAGGTTCCTTCCAAATGCAATACTATGTAATTCTCTGATTTTAGTCTAAGTTTTCTAAATTCATGGGTTAAAATCACAAAGGTGGAAAAATAATAAGGATGTGAGAGAGAGAAGAAAAGTTCAACAGACTCAAAGTATAATGTTATAAAGGCATTAGGAAAAGCTACATCTATGAAAAATTCGCCCCCCCCCACTTATATTTTAAGCCCTCTGAGTAGGAAAAGTGAGAAATAGGTCACAATATGTGTGTGCGTGTTGTTTTTTTTTTTCAAATGAGATCATTTGGGTCAACTTTCTATATACCAACTTTACATGCTGTTGTTTCAAAGGCGACTCTCGACGTAGCAAAGAGAGAACATAATAAAAAATTCATGGAAAAAAAGTTGCAATCAATGTGGAATAAGCCTTTGAAAATTAGCCAATTAATCTGGCTTTGCTTTGTTTCTCCATATCCGGGGACTTGATTTACATAAAAGAAGTCTAATGTGAACAATGAACGCATACACAGAAAATAAGAGTTGAATAAAAGATTACTTATGTGTATGACTAGACACTTCAAAGGCTCATTGTGAAAGATGAATCACTAAAGGCTACATCTGAAAAGAACTCCAGAACCATGACTTCCTTAAAACAAGCTGTAATGGACTCTGCAAGACTAGAAGGGGTCCAAAACAGAACTGCAAGACTTCTGGTATGGTCCGCCATATACAACAGCTCTCTCTCTTGCTGTTGACACTATTTCTTCTTTAATTCTCTCGCAGACAGAGCCAGGATCAATGAGAGGAAAACACACAAAGGTAAATTTCAACTCCTTCAAGAAATTTTCAGATGATCTGATCTGTAGGAAGGAGGCTCCGGCTACCTACAAAGGCAGTCAAGCTTAAGTTGGAGGACAACCTGAATCTAGAATCAGATGGGGAGGCCCCTTCTTGCACTGAGATTCACAGGGTTCTTTGGCAACTAGTTCAGTGAGCAAGAACGTGTTACAATAGATGTTTACAGCTCTATTCATTCAGATGAGAGATTTTAGACAGAACCATAACTCAACAGGACTCCAATTTTTTTGGCCTCAACCCTAGCACCTTCCCCCATCTCCAGGTGTGCCATTACACCCTAGAGAAGACAGGATGCCTTACGCTGATCATATTTTTCAGAGGCTAAGGTGCACTTTCCAAAGGAAATTCAGTGCACGCATCATGTACTGGAGTTCTGGGTTCAGAAACTATCTTGTCAGCTTGGGCTGCCAGAACAAAATACCACAGACTGGGTGGCTGAAGCAATAGAAATTAATTTTCTCACTGTCCTGGGGGTTTGGAAGTCTGAGATCAAGGAGCCAGCATGGTTAGGTTCTGAGGATAGCTTTCTTACTGTGCTCACATGGCCTTTCCTCAGTGCCCAGGCATGGAGAGAGAGAGAGAGACAGAGAGAAGTGAGAGAGAAGCAGGCTCTCTGGTGTCTCTTTTTATTAGGGCACTAACTCCATCATGAGGGCTCCTCCCTCATGTACTCATCTAAGTCTAATTACCTCCCAAAGGTCCCATCTCCAAATACCACCACATTTGGGTTAGGGCCTCAACATATGGATTTTGGGGGAACAGTTTTAGTCTATAACAGAAATCAAAGTGCAAAGCAAAGGTCTGCCAACTCACTAGTTGGGTGACTTTGGCCCAACTGTGTACCTAAATCTCAGATACTTCATTGGAAAACAGAAACTCCAACAATACCTTCCAATAAGGTTGTTGTGGGGATTAAATGAGTCAATGAACATAAAGCACTTTTCACATAAAAACAGTCCAAGAGATTTTAGTTGCTACTGCTGATGTTGTCATTATTAGTATTTTTATCGTTAATTCAGATGACAAGGATGATTGTGATAGTTGTTCCATGTGCTGCTCTCCATGTCCTTGCCTTGCTTTGCTAATTACCATTTGTGCTTGAAATCAGCTCAGATTTCACTTTGTCCCGAAGGCCAGCTCTGATTATGCCCAATGAGTTAGATGGTACCTACCTTGCTCTCCCATGACTAAGCCTACATTTGTGAGCAAACAGCATTGTGAATGCAATTTTTCTTTTCATCACTCTACCTAGGCCAGGAGCTACTTGAGGGACCAGCCAGAGTTAAGCCAAACTTCATAGTTGAGGGCACAGTCTTTCACAAGAATGCCCTCACTGCAGATACCAACCACAAGTTCAGGGTCCCTTGGGCCACACTCCCTTCTGACTAGCTTGCTATCAATTCATGGGTCCTAAGGACTCCCTCTGGCTTGATAATTTACTAGAACAACTCACAGAACTCAGGAAAGTGCAATACTTATGATGAGAATACAAATCGGAACCAACCAAGGAAGAGGTGCATAGAGTGAGGTCTGGGGGGGTTCCACACGAGAAGCTTCTCCACATGAGAAGCTTCCATCATCCTCAGGAATGCATTACCCTTGTGGAACATCAACGTGAGACAATATGTGGAGTATGGTCAACCAGGGAAGCTCACTTGAGCTTTGGTGTCCAGAGTTTTTACTGAGGCTTCAATAAATCATTGGCTACATGGTTGAAGTCGATCTGCAGCCCCTCTTCCCTCTTCAGGGCTGGGCTGATATCAGGTGGCTCAAAGCCCCAACCCATCTCATCACACGGTTGGTTTTTCTGGCATGGCCGGCTCCCATCCAGAGTCATCTCATTAGCATAAACTATTTGGGGGCTCACCAGGAGACACCTTGTTAGCAGAGACTATCAGGTGTGTGGTCCAAGGGGTCCACTAGGAATAACAAACACTCCTAACACTCAGGCAATTCCAAAGGTTTAGTGTTTACCTCCCAGAAAGATCAGCCAAATTCTTTATTACATAGGGACAGAGACTACGTGTCCTGAGTCTTTAGTAGAATTCCTGGTAGGTGGTCAGTAAATATTTGCTGAATAAATAACAGAATGGGTAATAAAGTCAAAACGAGGCCATTGTCTTAACCCCATGGAAAGAGAGAGTTGGCCACTTACCTTTATTTTTGTGCGTAGGTTCATTTCTGGCATTTGAAGCCCTTACATCCCTTAGTCTACTTCCTCCTCTCCTTTCTTCTGTTTTCACTGAGTTCTTCCCACCCTCCTCATTCCTTACTACTGTGAAATAGACTTGAAGTCCCTCCTTAAAGCTCTGCCTTTGCCTTTCACACCTTTTCAACGGGATTTTACAGTGCTGAGAGCCGAGGAAGTGAGACCGAAAACATTGCACAAGAAAATCAAATTCCTCTCTCGGTGGCAGAGGGGCCTTGATGCATGACAGCATTTCAATCCTGGTATTCATTCCCCTTCACATTATATTAATGTCACTTCAGTTGCCACTCCATTACTTGTTATTAGTCAAATCAATAAGCAACCTGCAGGCTGGGCGCTTACTGCCTGTCAAACCGAGGCACGCGGGCGGAGCTGTTAGCGCAAACTGATATTTCAGGTGTCAAGGGGCACGCTGGCTTCCGAGAGAGGTCTGAGGAGTGCAGTTTGGTTCAACAAACAATTATTGAGTGCCTAGTATGTGTCAGATGTAGTGCTGGGGGCTGGGGAAACCAGTACTAAGAAGGCACAGTTGCCTGCCTTGAGAAACCTAGTGTCTAGGGAACAGGGGAGATGGCAGATGCGCAGAATGTATTCTTCCTCCTAGGGTCTTTCTACCCAATAGAAATTCCTCAGCATCCCTATGTCACCTTCCGAGATGTGACAGGCATATTTAAGATCCCAATCTTTCCACTGCACCCTGGCATGCCTCATCTCACTTCCCCACTTTATTTTTCTCCGTGGCATTTATCACCATCTGACACCCTATATAATTTGCCTATTTGTTTATTTGCTTGCCTCTTCCCACTAGAATGTATGCTCCATGAAGGCAATGATTCTTGTCTATTTTTACTCATGGTTGTATCTTCAGTTCCTAAATCTGTGCCTGGAATGTCGAAGGTGTTCAATAACAATGTGCTGAATGAATGAATGAATGAGTCTACTAACTAGGGGCTTTTTGTCCAACCGTCTAAGACTCCTGTCTACTAATGAAAAAAATTTTAAAGATGTGTTTATGACAAGATCATCCCTCCAGAGTGGGCTGGAGATGTTCCGACTGCTGGGACACAGCGGGGTGTCCGGGCTGCAGAGAGGAGGCAAAGGGAACCCACAGGCGCTCAAAGCCAGACACTGTAGACGTGTCGTCTCATTTAATCCTCACGGTAACCCTGCGAGGCAAGATTCATCATCTTCATTTTATAAATGAGGAAATGGAGGGGAGGTGACACAGCTTGCCTGTGGTTGCACACCTCATCAGTGCCACGGCTGAGCTCTAAACCCAAGCCTATGAGACTCCATGGCCCATGTTCTTCCCATCGGGGACGTTCGGCCCTCTCTATACCAAGTCTCAGGGAACACAGAAAATGGGCAAGATGCCTTCACTCCACTGCAGGCGCTCACAGACTAAGCTGGACAAATCGGCACCTAATAAATCATACTGGTTTGTATGGTTGGGACCACACACACCCCTTTGCACCATTCATAGAAGGCTGGACAGTGTGGATATAAAATTGCTGTGTGGAGCCAGCCCTGGTGGCCTAGTGGTTAAGTTCGGTGTACTCCACTCCACTTTGGCTGCTTGGGTTTGGTTCCCAGGTGCAGACCTACATACACTGCTCTGTTAGCAGCCATGTTGTGCTGGTGGCCCACATACTGAAAAACAGAGGAAGATTGGTAGGGACGTTAGCTCAGGGCGAATCTTCTTCAGCAAAAAAGAAAAAAAGAAAAAAAAGCTGCGGTGAATGAGTTATTGGCTTCCCTCATCTCCATGTTCATTGGGCCCCTGGAGACTTACTGTCAAGCAAGATCAAAGAAGCAAAACTAGGGAAGAAAAAAATAGGCTATTACCAAATAAACAAAAGGCAATGTTTTAAAAATCTCTGTCAAGTCCTGCTAGTTCTTGAACTACTCCAGTGAGCGTACTGCAACTGTCCTTAATCCTAATCTGACTCCTTCTGGTTTAAGACACCCCCTCCCCAGATCTGAGCCAATAAACTCCCAGTGAGGGGCTAGGTTAGGAGCCACTCCCCAAGCAGGGAGAGGGCTCTGAAATTAGTATTCTGTCTCCACGACTTGCTTCAAGATGGACTGGAGCTCATGTAACAGCCTCTCCATGTAAACACCCTCCCTGCTCCCCTCCCTACCACCTTGTGGCTATTTCTCCTGGCAGCTAATTTTTCCTGCAGTTCTTTCCTGTGCCTCTTCATTTGGCTCATGTCAGTCTTTCCCCAAGACTGGACCATGCTTCCAGCAAATCCTTAGCCCTAGTCTCTCTGGACCTAAAGCAGAAGCAACTAAGTGATGCTAAGACCTCTATTTTCTAAGAATCCTTGCTCCTCTACCCCCTGAAAATCACTGCCAGCCTGCACTGGACTGACTCTCAGGATGCCCCCTGGACTTTAAGATTCCTGGCTTCTCCTTTAGAGGCGACAGGAGGGCACCCTTTTTGGCTCATTAATTTCTCAGCCACTATCATACCACCTCGAGGATGGCCAGGCAGACAGCCAATGCCAGGATGTCTTCTAACAGTCACGTGGCTTATGATATTTACTTTTTAAAGCTTGGTAGAAATTTAGCCTTATTTAATGGCTTTTAAACCCCATGACGAAACACAGAAAATATTTTTAATGCAAGTTAGACAACTATTAATAGAAAAATTAAAGGGAAAATTTGAAAATAATAGTAGGAAGCATAGCTTCTCAGAAAAAGCACCCCTTGACTGAGAAGTTAAAACTCAGAAATACCTCGATTGCACTCAGCTGATGAATCCCCAGTATGAGAAATGACTACATGGTTTATTTCTGTTTGGTTGGCAATAAGATTGACATATTTCCTTGGCTCTCCTGTGCTATTAGAAAAAGGGCCTCTAAAATTGAGACTACTGCCCATTTTGGTAAGAAATGAGGCCACATGTCAATAGAATATAGGTAACTAGACATTTATAACACTGGGCAGTGATGCAGAATTGATTAGCAAGTGTAATTGCAGTAAGATGCTTTCTGCTACTGGTAATGATGACTCGTGGCATATTGAGAGGAAAAAGCATGATTTGCAAGGCGATGAGATTCCCAATATTAAGACTGGGTCTAAAAGTGCCCAAATAGAGTTGGAAATAACCTAACTATTGAATGAAACTCTACAGTGTAATGGTTTAGAGCATAGGATTCAGGAGACAGATCTGACTTCAAAGATCAATTTTAACATGTATTCGTTTCTTGACATGCAGCAAATACTTTAAATCTAAAGCCTCAGTCTTCTCTATAATGAAATGGCAATGCTAATAGTGTCTACTTCTCTAGGTCAGGAATAAAAGAGGATTGTGAGGATTAAAAGAGACCATGCAGGGGCTGGCCCCGTGGCCAAGTGGTTAAGTTTGCGCGCTCCGCTGCAGGCGGCCCAGTGTTTCGTTGGTTCGAATCCTGGGCGGGGACATGGCACTGCTCATCAAACCACGCTGAGGTGGCGCCCACATGCCACAACTAGAAGGACCCACAATGAAGAATATACAACTATGTACCAGGGGGCTTTGGGGAGAAAAAGGAAAAAAATAAAATCTTAAAAAAAAAAAAAGAGATCATGCAAGTAAAGCAAAGTTTGTGTCTCTCACACAGCAAGTGCGCAAAAAAAAAGCTACCAATATTGTTTTATTAGTTCACCAGAAATTCTAGTTACTGGAAGGCCACCATTCAGTGATCTACTGAAGCTAAGTCAGGCGACCAACGAGATGCACTTTTGTAGCTGATGAGATTCAGACCTAGAGGCAAGTGGCAGGGTGCACTCCCCAAGGCGGAATCTGAGGTCTGCCTTGTGAATTCAAGTTGCAAGTAGCAGGGAAAATCTCCCCAGAAGGGGAAATGTAAAAGGGAAGTGCCAATGGTGCCTAATTATTTCCAACGAATTCTAAAAGCCTCTCAGCATGAATTTTGCATAAATGTAAATCTAAACAGCTTGATGATGATCCACAGTTTCTACATTATTCAGTCTTTTAAAAATAAATAAATCTGAGTTTTCCTTAAACAATTCTATCAAGATTCAAAGAAAACAGGTGTAAAATGCAAAAAAAAAAGAAAGTCATGGAAGGATACTCTACTTTGGCTTTCTGTTGTATCTGGGAAACCATTCATCTTATAGGCTTCTCTCCCTCTCTCTCTCTTTTAGTAAACATTAATCCGCACAGATGGTGAACCATGGTAATCTCTGCTACCAGCTGCACAGAGGAATTTTTAATGAAATGGGAATTTAAAGGTTTTTACACAAAGCACTAGAATCTCTTCTACTTTTTCTCATAATGCTCAAATTATTTCTACTGCCATGGGTTATAAATGCATGATTGTGGCACTGCTTCTGGAAGAAACTGGCCTAGTGCTCAGAAGATGCTTACTGCCTTCAGCATGCTCTTCCTGCCCCACCCAGTATGAGGGTGCCAAGTCCTCGGTGAAAGACACTCAGTGGCTAAAGATTAGAAGATTTAGCCCTGAACTGACCTAATTCCACACTATGAACCCTGCCCAATCTCTGTCTGGCTTTTGTTGATATGCCTCTTGATCTCTGGCCTCCCTTTTAATAAATTCCACAGAGTTGTGGCCTTGATTTAGCTGTTTCTCTAATCTCCACCTGAAAGATTTGTTTCCTCTTTTTTTCCCCTGGCCCAGCACCGCTCAGACTGACCACCTGGTATTTTAACATCTGTTTGACCTTAAGACCCTCCTTTACAAACAGCAGCATGAGCAACTCTGTTGGACACGGCTCAGTGTTTCTATAGTCACTCACCCTCCTCAGTTCTTGCCCAAGAAGGTTGATGCTAGACACTTATGATCATTCTCAAAGAAATCTCATAGGAAGGAATTCCAAGCTAGCTATGAAGCCTAAGTCTTTTTATAAAATGTTTTATAAAAAGTTATACACACACACACACATAAAACACTGAAAGTCAAGACAATGTCTAATCTAAGTCATATTAATCACTTTTAATAGGAACACATTACTTTAAAAAAGATTTGTGCATCTCTAATACACTCAAAATATAGTGACACAGGATGATGTTGACACTTATAATAGTTTTTAAACATAAAATATAAAGGGGGAAAAGTCAGAAAGAAACTCTAATAGAAAAGGAGAACTACTGTCTGCTAATTAAGGTTAGACACAAAAGAATAATACAATCTTAACATTAAGAAGTTCACCTCTTTTGAAGCTAAATTGTGAAAATTTCACTCTTGAACACTGAATTCTCACGTGTGTCTCATTAATGACCAAAACCCCAATCACAAACCATTTCAAATGCCCGGGGAGAATCTTGAAGGCAAAGGGAGGAGATCAGAGGGAACCCACCATCATGGAAAGACTTGCTGCTTCAAGATCAGGAAGCCTGGGATCTGGTCTTGGTCCTGCTATGAACTCACTTTATGATCCAGGCCTTTTTGAGCCTCAGTTTCCTGATGTGTGCCCTTGAGGTCTGATTAATATAAAAGATATCAGGAAACAATACAAAACTCACCTAGAACTAATCAGGAGACTCTTCCAGATCCTTGATATTATTTCATATGATGGTCACATGGAAGGCAGGTTTCAGAACCCTGGACAGAGCTATTTTGACTCAGGATGAGGGAAGGAGAAAAAGCAGCTCATCTGACAGAGTAGAAAAAATCAGGGGATGTTGGGTGCCAAACTCTTTAGAAAGCCTGGCCTCAGCTACCCCATATGGAATTTGTCACTGTATTCTTTTGGATCTCATAGCATAGGATGTGTATTATTATAGAGATGTCTATTAGAATCCATGTTAACATCACTGGCAAGATGAAAAGATTCTTTAAAGAAGGACTCCTTGACATTTAGTGCTCACTTGAGCCCTCCATCTAGAGATTCCCATATCTAGGAATGTGTATTTTAATGTGTATTTTTCACAGATCCACTAGTGATTCTGACATGCACTGACATTGGAGAGATTTAAAAGCAGAGCCCAGGTCTTACTAAATGCCTGGCACCTACTACACTGCCAAGAAAGCTTGCTGAAAGAACACACACGCTGAATGAATTAGTGTGTTTTAGATGCTGCAATCCAGCACAAACACTGACCTTTATAGGACAAGTGACTCTGGGAGACTGCCCTGCTGATCGAAGAATCACCAGTAGCTTTTCTTGGGCCACGGCTTTGCAGGGCATGCTATGCTATCTTGCCCATTATGAAAGAGCTGGAAGTCCACAAATCACCTAAGGGCAGGATCCCACTCGGAAGCGACTTGAACCAATGATTTGTGTAAGTTAATGTGCACCTCCTATGGCCATGCTGTCATCAAAACACTGGGTCAAACCAAATAAGTCCATCAAGGTGCCATAAAATATGCATGCAAAGAGAATGCATGTGATGTTCTTGAGAATAATAAAACAGTCCATAAAAGCGAGGAAATAAATCAGCTGTTCTTTCAGGCATGGAATACCAAACACCGCATACAGCCATATATATTGTATATGCTGTAAGCACACATATATTATATATGAGCACTTATTGACGCGTGCAGAGAAACACAAAATGATTAAGGTGTTTGCAGCACGAAAGCATTCGCTATCAAGGAGGCAGTGACATACTGACTGAGACAATGCTTTGGCCTCTGATCAATGGCTTTGCTAAGGACAATCTCTCTGAGGAACACATCTCATTGAGAACACATATATCCCTAGATAGGAAGAATCATAAATAGGAAATACATGGAGACTACATTTATGTCATGAAAGAAAGTTCTTAGGTAGGTAGTTCTGAGATGTTCTAAAGGGGTTCTCTGCCTTCCTCTAAAATCATGTTTTTCATCTCAGATCATGGGGAAGAAATGTACCTCCAACCTTCAGGTCAAGCAATGAATGAGTTGGGAGGTAGAGATTCCTTCCTTCCTTCCTTCCTTCTACCTCTTTCACCTTCTTTCTCCTTCCTTCCCTCCCTCTCTCCCTCCTTCATTTCTTCCCGTCTAATAGCTTCTCTCACTTTTTTTTGGAAAGTGAACTTCAACACCAGCTGCTCCTGGGCACGCTGTATTAGCAATGCCAGCATTACTTAGGGAGCATTTGTATGTGACTGGCCTTTTGCTATGTAAGCAGAGTTACAGATTTGAATGAGCCGCCACCCCTACCCTCAAAGAGTTCAACATCTATTGTCAGAAAGTCACGTAAGGGTAATTAATGAGAATGCCAGCAAGAATGAAGTGTGCACTTCAAAAGAGAACATAAGCAAAGGAAAGAATGACTAGTTCCAACTGCAGAGATTGTAAAGTGTCTCATGCAAGATGGCATTTGAACTTTAAGGAATAGGGTTTTCTAGCTAAGGAATAACACGCTGAAGACCTGGAGAACAGAAAGGCAGTGGTTACACTTGGTCTTCTCTGTGGAGCACCACTCAAATGCTGGCAGTCACATGAGTCTCCGGAATGGAGCTATCTTCTTCTAGCAGAAAGAATAGGAGCTATTCCACAGAGCGACTTGGAACCTTCATCACAGAGTTTTTTCAGCTTCATCACTCACCTACATGTGGGGAGGGCTCCCCTACAAATTGTCTTGAATCCCTAAAAGTTCAATTTTCTCTCCTTTCTAGTGCTTGTTGTTAACCCAAGGGACTAAGATCAGGGAAATTCAAGAATAGCACCCCAAATCACTGTTCCCACAGACATTATCAAGCCCATCCTGCCAGGCTCATGCCAAACTTACCGTGTTTTCTCCCTCTGAGAGGCCTCTTTGTGTCTCCCCGCTATCTGCCTTTTATTGGGATATCTCCAGTGTTTAACTATCTCAATATCTGTCAGAACTCTAAACGTAGAAAGGATTTAAGTTTCCTTGCAAGGGTATCCCGAGTCCTGAACAACAAGGAGTATTTGTGTTGCTATCTGGAGCTGACTCATTCTGGCTTGCAGGAGACAATTATTAAATTTTCAGGAATTTTGTGAGCTGGTTGATACCATATTGATATCTTGAAACTGACCACGGTGGGAGAACTTATACCATGGAAACTGGCGAAAGCTACAAATCAGGGCTCTTATTTTCAGAAAGCCAGTTGTTAAGATTTTTACTAGTACTGTACTGAATATTTGCCTTTTAAGAGTCCCCAAATATTCCACACCAGTGAGCTAAGAGCACACAAATGGCTTTCAGAGGATTATCATCTTACTCCATAGACCAATGGAATGTTGGTGTCCCAGGAAGTATTGACAGATGGACATTAACAATGGTGCTGGTCAAATACACTCACTGTCAGGACTGCAGTGTGCTGCAGGGGAAAGAGGAGAAGGGCTGGTGTCCAGTGTCTAAGAATGCTAGCTCCATTCCTCATTGACTGTGTGACTTAGGGCAAGTTATTTAAGTCTCTGTGCTTTGTTTTTCTCATCTGCAAAATGAGGATCCTAATACTAAAGTAACAGAGTTACAGTAAAGATTAAATAAGATGATATTTGAAGGTACTCAAAACAATGTATAGAACAGAATAAACACCCACTAAATGACTCTGGAGACAAACTAATATAGGATCATATGCTGGTATTACTACTTTCCAGCTTATACAACCTTGTTAAAGTTATCTAACTTCTCCGGATCATTGTTTCTTCACATAAAGAATAACATTAGCAACTTTACAGGGTGCAATGAATTAGATAGTCGGCACTCAGCATTCTTCTGGTCTTCTCAGTACTGTAGAGGCTGGAAAGGTCAAAACTACACTTCCCAGATTCCCTTGCCATTAGCATTCAGAAGTGAATCAGGTTCCACCATTAAGATGCGCTTGTGTGGGGTCTAGAATGCAGATGCAAAGTAGAGACCAATGTTTTGTTTCTTAGCTTTTGTTGTTGGCAAGCACAGTTGTGGAGACACTGGCTTTTCTGCAATGGAGTTCCAGGGTTCATGATTGGCTGTAGGGGCTTGAAGAGGCAACTGTGCTGGTTGGGGTGGGCCTCTGACCCCACCCCTCCTAACTGAGGCAGAAGGAACAGCTCCCCAGGTTCCACAATGTTCTGGGAGTCATTCCTGGACGCCCAGCCTACAGACCTCTTGCAGCCCTTCTAATGATGTTGCAAGTTGTGTTAAATAACTCTAAGTGATCAAAGAGCTGTTTGCTTTCTGCAACTGAACGCTGACCAAGAAACAGAGTTTGGGGAGGATTTCACAGGTACATGGGACATCTAGTCCTGTGCCTGGCATGTAACAGGTTCTTAATAAATGGAAGTTACCTTTTCTTTCCGTACTCATCAACCCTCCTTTCTCTATGGAAGAAAAGGACTCAGCTCACTATGGCTTGCAATCAGGATAATTTATTTTGTGACCTTTCTGTGCAGAGTGTGGGGGCAATGTGTACTCACTCCCTGGAAAGCCAGACCACTGCTCTAAGCTCATTTTTATACATGCAAATCCTCAAATGATGCCAAACGATGTTAAAAGACGGTTGCCTTTACAGACAGAGCTGTACGGTAGCTGCTAAGAAAGCAAGACCATTCCTTCTGGAAATGGAGAGAGGATAGCATTGCTTGGAAAAAGTTTTCCTTAGGATGCAGAAACAATTTTGCGTGCATTTATGACCATTTCTTGTGGAGGTAGTGTCCAACCTCCACTTGTATCTTATTAATTTCACTTTTAAACAAAATTGCCATCTAAGCATCTACCCCTAAAGTAATTATTTTTTAAAAAACTCCACAAAACTCAGTTCTCTCTTCTCTGCTTTTTTATTCAAGTTGTTTCCTAAGCAATAGTAATTGTTTCAGTGATTAAAATGTCAGGAGGTGGGCAAAGCTGAGTAGAATAACCTCTGACCACACACACCAAGAAAGCCACAGGAGAGGGAGCTGGAATCTTGACTACGACCTCATTACGAACATGGTGCATTTTATTAACCTTGTTCCAAACATAAAATGTGCTGAAAACACTGACACTCAGCTCTTCCTGGTTTTGTTTCTGGCACCTCAGGCAACTGCTCACTATTAAAGCTAAAAATTGCAAATATTACAAATCAAAGGCCTGCAGAAATGAAACGTGGATGTGAGTTGAAATAACACTGTAACATGAAACTTAATGTCTGCTTCTATCGCTCCTATAGAATGTCTGCTTTACCTAGGGATGATGCATCTTGGACCGGGTCTCTCCCGTTGGTAGCATGTCCCCACACTTCCCTTTGGGCACCCTGTGTGAGGTGGGGGGAGGGGCAGGCAGAGTCGGGAGGGTGGTTTTAATGTGTGTCTGGATTTGTGTTCACAGACAGACAGAGAACTATGGTATTACCACGAGGGTATGCAAGTTACCATGAGTAAACTTAACACTCTCATCAGTCAACACGATTGAACATCAAATACCTTTGATCCTAAAAGGTAAAAGTCATTTAGCTCAATGTCCTCCCCTGTGCAGACAGCTTTATGGAACAGGAAGAGCGCTGCCTCTGCCGTCATGCAGATCTGGGTTCTATTCCTTACTCTACCATGTCGAGCTCTGTGTCAGAGACAAGTCTCTCAGGTGCCATTCTTTGTGTTTTTTACTAATTTTTTCAACTTTAAAAATGATTTACATTAAAACTTACTTTTGGGGGAGAGTATAGTTCAGTGAGTTTTAGCACACGTGTAGACTCATGTAAACACCACCAAAATCAGGATACAGAGCAATTCCATCATCTCCAAATTTCACTCTCTGCCACTTTTTACCCTTGGAAACCACTGATCTTTTCTTCATCCCTATAGTCTCATCTATCCCAGAATGTCACAGAGATGAAATCATACAGTAAGTAACTTTCTGAGACTGGTTTCCTTTGCCTAGTGTGGTACATTTGAGATTCATCCATGTTGTTGCATGCATCTTTCTTTTTTACTGCTGAGTAGTATTCCACTGTACAGGTGTACCACAGTTTGTTTATCCATTTATCCATTGAAGGACATTAGGTTGTTTTCAGTTATTACGGACAATGCACATAGACACATTCATGTGCAGGTTTTTATGTGAACAAAAGTTTTCATTTCTCTAGAGTTGAATTTTTCAACCACCATACTATCAGCTATTAAGCAGGATAATTCTTTTATGTAGGAGGCTGTCCTGTGCATTGCAGGATCTACCCACTAAATACCAGTAGGGTCCTGACCCAGTGACAACCAAAAATGTCTTCTCACATTGTCAAATGTCCCTTGGGGGGCAAAATCATCTTGAGAATCAATGCTCTAGAGTAAAAGGGAGTAGTGGTCCACATGGAAAATATATGTTTAACTTTAAAAGAAACTGCTATTTTTTAAGGCGTCTATACCATCTTGCCTTCTTACCAGCAATACATTAGCATTCTAATTGTTCCACATCTTTGTCAGCACTTGGTATTAGTAGATTTCTTAATTTTTAGTGATACTAACACTTGGATGGTTTTTTCATTTTAAAATAAAGGATAACAATACAATACTATGGTGGATATTAGTGCAGCTCACCAATATTGCTAGTTCTGTGACTCTCCTCACTTGAGAAAATTTCATTTCCTGATCTCACTAAGTTGCTCTTCACTATGTGAATTGCCTTGGCCAAAGAGATGAAGTGAGGTGGGTCACTTCTGGATGGACACATATAAGAGCTGATGCACTCGTCTCTGTCTTCCCTTCTCCCAGCTTCGGCAACCGGTTACATTCCAGATGGTGGAGACTTCATCAGCAAACGGCCTTGAGGGAGCATGACATGGAAGAGTGAGTCGCCTGCCAAACCTCAAACGGACATGAAGTATGAGCAAGAAATAAACTTTTCTCATTTTAAGCCACTGATGTTTGAGACTGTTTGCTACCTCATCGTATCTAGTCTATTTGACTAAAACAAATTCCTATGTGATAGGCTCATTGAGAGCATTTATCTCAGAAATTTCTGAGATAAATGCTCGTAATGCATTTGGCATGGTTCTTGGCTCAACATAAGTGCTCAGTAAATGGTTGCTATTATTATAACTATTTACTCTTCCCTGACCATCCTACCCCATAGTGATTCCTTTGTTTACAAACTCCCAGCTTTCCTTCTGTGATGCTTTAACAGAACTACTTCAGCTCCTTCAAGGTACCCCGAGAACAGACTGACCTCAAAGAGACAGACTGCAGCAAGCACACATTTCATTGGCCACCTGCCCTTCAGGTGTGCAGGTACACCATTCAGAGATCAAGGACACAGCATCACTGTGATGCTGCAAACATATTCTTTTGAATGACAATTAACTATATCAAGTCATTTTAAAACCCGTCCCCTATAGGTCACTGTATGTGTTGAGGGTCTTACATTCGTCAGCTAACCTTTTCACATCTTCTGACTACTTGCCCATTTCCCAAGAATGCAAAGAGAGGTAAAGAAGTATAAAAACAACAACAAACAGGGGCTGGTCCCGTGGCCGAGTGGTTAAATTCGCGCGCTCCGCTGCAGGCGTCCCAGTGTTTCGTTGGTTCGAATCCTGGGCGCGGACATGGCACTGCTCATCAAGCCACGCTGAGGCAGCGTCCCACATGCCACAACTAGAAGAACCCACAACGAGAAATATACAGCTATGTACTAGGGGGCTTTGGGGAGTAAAAGGAAAACAACAACAACAACAACAACAATAAACAAACACATAGATACAGAGATTAGATTGGGGGTTACCAGAGGGAAAGGAGGGAGGGAGGAGGGCAAAAGAGATGTCAGGGCACATGTGTATGGTGATGGATAGTAATTAGTCTTGGGGTGGTGAACATGACATAGTCTACCCAGGAATAGAAATATAATAAAGTACACCTGAAATTTATACAATGTTATAAACAAATATTATCTCAATAATAAAAAAATGCAACCATTCTCAAAGTTGATGGCAAATCTGGATTATCTGCAAAAATGTGAAAGTTCTGATTCCAAGATCTAATCTCACTGAGATTCTAAAGCAATAGATCCCGGGTGAGGCCTGGGATTTAACATATTTTCTAAGAATTCCCTCCATAATTCTGATGAGTAGTTAAGTTTGGGAGCTGCTAGATTAGTTGCAGAGGGGCAGGAAGGGGGACCCTAGAATCCTTGCAAGACTCAGAAAACCTGAAATCCTCCCAGCTGTTTAGGAATGCCAAGAGTCCATCCTACCCGCTTGGAAGAATTAAGAGTTGCTATAGGATTTTTTTTCCTGTTATTGCCCAATATTGAAATTTATCCCTGGCTCTGCTTTAACTTAGCAGAGAGAACCTAGGGAGAGCACCCAGTTCTCTGGGTACCAGGGTCCATATCTGCAAAATATGTGAAACCCATGAAAGTCTTTGATCCATTATCTTCTATAATCCAAACCCTTATTTTGATTACTCAACGAGACTGCTGCATGAGTTGAGGACCCTCTGCTTTTTCCAGGATTTTAATGCATGATAGGGACCCAGTAAATATTTTTCAAATTTATAACTGTTCGTTCACTGACAAACAGGGGGTCCACTTGAGTGAAAGTCTCATCAGTTCCAGTTTTATTTCTTTTTTAAAATAATATTTTTCATCATTCCAAATATAATATATGCTCATTATATAACATATGAAAACCAAATACAAATAACAATAAAATTCCATAATCCCAACACGCAGAAATATCCACTGTTAATATTTTAGATTATTTTCTTCATTTGTTAAATAAAGTATAGAATATATAGCTCTGTACCTTTAAAAAAAATTTCCATTATAACATGAGAATTATCTCATGATTCAGTCTTATTCAAAATGGAACTTTAAGTACTTGCATGGTATTTTATTAGATAGTTACCATACTCATGTAACCATTTCTCTACTGTCAGACATGTTAGGTAGTTTCCAATTATTTTCCATTGAACATCATGCTATGATGAATATTCTTTGTCCATATATTTTTATGTGTAGCTCTGCTTATTTCTTTAGGATAAACCACTAGAATTGGAATTACTAGGGAGTCAAACATGATGAATAGTTGCACAAGCCTTCTAAATGGTCGTCCTATCTCCACTCTCTCCCTCCCATACTCATCCTCCCTACTACTGCCAAGAATATCTTTCTAATACAGATTTTACCCCCTTTCTCTCCCATCTGATGAAGCCTAGGGTGGGATCTCTGTTCAAGATGGTGGTACTGAGCACAATGCTTTACCTCCCCTTAACCCCCCAATATTATTAAAATGAGCAAAAATGTATCAAGAATTAAATCAATTAAAGCTCTGGGAAACAGGAATGAACAGAAACTTTGAGGAATTTCTGAATAATAAAGAACAAAATGGGTTTGGCACAAAGCGAAGACTACAGAACAGAGGACCCAAAGCCCATCAAAGAAAGACTCCCTGTAGAGAGGAGAGCCAACTGCTCCCAACAGAATCCCAGAGAAATTCCACGTGCCTATCAATAAGTACGAGGAGCAGGAATGGAACGCAAAGAAGCTCCCCAAATCCCTGTTAGAGACAGGAATTCTTTTAAAAAGGAGAGACAGTGAAACACTCCTAGAAATGAAATTCACCGACGGGTGGCACTCTGTGAGTGAAGGTGTATTAACTATGTCTTTTATATCCTGCATTCTGATGCTTTGACATCTGGGGTTTTGCTGATCCTGGAAGAACTGCCCCTCACAAGGTTAGCAATTCCTAGATAGTAAACAATTTGCCTGGGAGTGTGCTTTCCATACGCAAGCCACCCAATCCAGAGTCTACACCTCTACCACTTCCTTTACTGGGCCTCTCACAATCAGGTCTACTATTCATCTGCCCTAATTACACCATGGCCAGGTACCAGACAACTAGGGACAGCCCCTCTGCCCAGAGCCCGCTGAAATTACTCAAACTAGCTAATCCCTGCTTACCCTCCCTCCCTGGTCCCTTCTCAAGGAGACCACAATAAAGGCTCTGGCCCACAGTTCCCTTGTCCCCCTCTGCCTTGTGTCAGACCCTGGCGCTTCCCGGCGTGGCCCCCATGGTGTGGTGTGCCTCCTCCTCTTGGGAACTGTGAGTAACAAACTATCTTTGTAATGGCAATCGTCTCCTGATCAGGTTGGCCTTACTGTACCCTCAAGTTTTCTATTAATACACTACATTTTAGGACAGAAGCCTTCCTTAATGTGGTACTCCTGGTGTTCCCAAATTGACTGCCAACTCTCTTCCCACTCTCCTATAGGAAACCCCGCTTATTGGCATATCCAACAGGTTTTAGTAATAAAAACAACAAAGTAGAAAAGACCTATGTAGAAGCATGCTGAAAAAAAGTTAGGTGTGAAAACATATAGAATTTTGAACAGATGGCAACAATTAAACCCTGTGGCGTTGGTGCATAAATAGATGACAGAAACTGAAAGAATAAGTATATTAAAAACCCATGCGCACGTAGGAACTCAGCTGCATTTCAAAATTAGTGGTGATGGATGATTTATTCAAGAAATTGAGTACCTGGAAAATATTAGATCTCTTTATCAAAAATAGACTAAAAATAATTTTCAGATGGATTATAGACATAAATGTAAAAAAAAAATTCCAGTGATTAAATTAATAGGATAATGTTTCTATAAACTTATGCAAAAGGAGATCTTTCCAAGCAAGGACAAAACCTGGAAATGACAAAGAGAAAGATTTACAGATTTTATATCTTAAAAATGGAAGTTTCTGTACACTAACAAAAGTCACTGTAATCACAATTAAAAGACAAATGATAAACTAGCAAAAAAATATTTGCAACACCTAAAACAGAAAAATGGTTCATATTCATAATACATAACAAACTCATAAAAATCAATACGAAAAAGACAACCTAGCTAATAGAAAAAAAAGAGCAAAGGGTATGAATAGGCATTCACGTAAAAATACAAAAGGCAAATAAACATATGAAAAGGCGATGAGCCACACTAGCAATTGGGGAAATGCAAATTCAGTCAACAATGAGACAGCGTTGTTCACATATCAGATGGGCAAAAACTCTAAAGACTGATAATATCCAGGGTTGGCAAAGCTCAGGGGGAAAAAGGAGCATCTTGTACTGTTGTGAGAGACATACAGCTCTGGGGAGGACAATTTGGTAGAATCCATCAAAATTACAGGTTTGTGACTTCTTTGGCTCAGGAATTCCACTTACAGTAACAGATGCTACTAGAAGCCTTGCTCAAAGGGATAAAGGTACGTGTGCAAAATGTGAGATGCAACATTGTTTCTAATAGTAAAGAAGTGGAAGGTTCTAAAGGCTCATCAATGGGGGCAGGGCTGGATCCTGTTGACAATTTTCACAGTGGCTGAAAAGAAAGAACAGACTTACACGGCCTGACTTTAAAAATAGATACCTATCTTATACTGTTGGTTAAAAAGAAAAAAACAGAATGAAAGAAAGTTGCAAAATAATATAATATGTACTGCATTATCTGTGTTATATGTGCACATGTATATGTTTATATATACATATATAAAGACATGTTTCTATATAAAGGTATGTATTTATACATGTATATACATATATAAATATACATAAAGTAATTGATAAAAAGCTATTCCATAAATTCATAGTATTACCGCATCATATCCCTGGAATCTACCAGCTCAGAGACCCAACATGGTCACCCTCCTTCCCTCTCTAGGGAATCCACCAGGCAAGTTTTCCTTTGAAAACCTCAGAAGGCATTTCTATTCTCCTTTCCCAGAAGAGAGTAATAGCTTGGCCCTTCTTCTAGAAAAGACAAGGTGTGCTCTGGTGGGGACCATCTTAGTTAAGGTACTGGTGGGACACTTTGCTGATAGGATAGATTTTATGTGCATAGTACAGGTCTGGAGGGATTCACACCAAACTATTAATAGTGGGTGATCCCCTTGTGGGAAGGTGGTGATAGGGGAGTGGATGTTAAAGAAATATTGTCATATTTACTCCATAGAAATTTGAATGGACTAAACTTTGGTTTGATTCTATTTTGGGAGGATTAATGAACTTGCGTGTGTGTATATACACATGATTCTACTAGATCGCTCCCATCAGCTTATACACATGTTGTTATTCCTCTCAACTTAAAAAAGAAATCCCTTCTTGATCACTCTTCCCCCTTGAGTGATAACCCTATGTTTCTGCTGCTCTTTACAGCAAAAGTCAAGAACTGTATAGATCGTTTGTAAATCTCCTCCCATTTTCTCATGGACACCTGCTAATGTTTTCCCCCTTCCACTCATGAATACTGCTCTTGTCAAGGCTACCAATGGCCTCTATTTTGTTGATCCAAAGGTCAGTTTCAGGTTTCATTGCACTTGACACAGAAGCAGGACACTTACTCCTTCACTGGCAGCTCCATCTTAGTCTCATTGGCTGATTTTGCCTCAATTCCTTCCCATCTTAATGTTGGGTGCCCCAGGGCTCAGTCCTTGAGCTTTTTCCCTGGTGTGATTTCATCATTCACGGGTTTAAATACCATCTATGCTAAACACACATCAATATTTTACTTTCAGTTTGGCCTTCTCCTGAATTCCAGATTCATACACCTTACTACCTATTCAATATCCTCACTTGGATGTTTGATAAATATGTCAAACTCAGCATACCCAAAACTGAACTCATCATATTCTCTCTCAAATGTGATCTTCTTGCATTCTTCCACAAAACGATAAAATGGTAACTCCATCCTTTTTAATTGCTCAAGTAAAAATCTTGGCGTCATCCATGACCCCTCCCTTTGTCTCACATTCCATATTTAACCCACCAGCAAATCCTGTTGCGTCTACCTTCAGATTATATCCAGAATATACGCACTTCTCCCCAACTCTTCTGCTGCCCCCTCGGGTCAAGACACAATCACCCACCTCCTGGATCCTTGAACAGCCTTTTCACTGGCTGCCCTAATTTGCCTTGAGTCCCTTCAGTAATTCTCAACACAGGGATTCTGCTAAACCATAAGGCAGATTGTCACTTTCCTCACAACCCTCATCTTTCTCAGAGCAAAAGCAAAGTCCTTGCAATGGCCTATTTAGGCCTTACATGACCTGGCCTCTGGGATCTCTTTGACCTCATTGCCCTTTACATTCTCTGCCCCTTATTTCTGTCTCCTAGCTTTCTAGGCCTTGCCTCTGGACCTTTGCATTTGCTGTTCCCTTTCCTGTGCTTGGAACACTCTCCCCCCAGATATTCAATGGCTTACAAATTTAACCCATCCAAGTCTTTGACTTTATGTCCTATTCTCAGTGAGGCTTTCCATTACTGCAGTATTTACAATAGTATTCCTCCCACCCTCCTGCCATTTCCTAGTCCTTTTTCTGGCATTTTCTTCTTCATAGCAATTATTTCTATCTGCATTAGTTTCCTAAAGCTATGGTAACAAATTACCACATATTGAGTGGCTTAAAACAACAGAAATTTATTGTCTCACAGTTCTGGAAGCCGGAAGTCTGAAATCCAGGTGCTGGCAGGCGTAGTTCCTTCTGGGGGCTCCGAGTGAGAATGTTCCATGTCTCTCTCCTAGCTTGTGGTGGCTCCCGGCAATCCCTGGTGTTCCTGGGTTTGTAGACACATCACTCTAATCTTCTCCTTGGTCATCACATTGCCTTTTTCGTTGCATGTCTGTGTCCCTGTGTCTTCACATGAGCTTCTTATAAGGAGGTGGGGCATTGGATTTAAGGTTCATCCTAATCCAGTAGGACCTCACCTTAACTTGATTACTTCTGCACAGACTATTTCCAAATAAGTTTGCACTCACAGGTACCAGGGGTTAAGACTTCAACATGTTTTTTGGGGGGATATAATTCAACCATTAGCACCATGGTGTACAATGTATTTTACTTATTTTGTTGTCTTTCTCTTCATCTAAGAATTCACCAGAAAGCAGAACTGTTTTGTCTGATTTTTTCCCTCCACTACTATACTCTCAGGGACTACAATGGTGCCTGGGTGGAATGTACCCCTGAAAGACTTACTGAATCACTGAAATCTCCCTGCTAGCTCCCCGTGACGAAGAGGATAATGGTCCCCCCCACTGGATAGAACATTCACACTCTGTGGACAATCTGTCCCTCAAGTTTTCACTCTATTCTCGTCACCTCTCTCAGTGTCCCTCATTTCCACCAAAGTGAACTCCTGGCTCTTACTCAAACAAACACTTCTACTCCCCATCTTGTCTCTTTCTGCCGCTCCTAAAATATGCTCCTTCTCCCCTTCACAACATGCATTTCTCTGCTAAAATCTTATACATCCTCCTAAGGTCAGCTCAGTTCTCACCTCCTTGAAACCTGCCCTGAGTCCATATGCAATGAACAGCCTCTTTCTCTGGCCCCCTCCCCGTTGTTCTGATTTCCCCATTAGAAATCTTATTATCTTATCACGTGAATGTGGTGGTTTGTTATTATGACAACCATGACCTTCCCATTAAACTGGGAGCCCCTTGAGGGAGAGGCCATTGCCTTCCTTATATTTCCATCTTTCCTTCACTTTAACCTGCAGAATCTACCCAGTGCTTGGACTGTAAGAGCTACGTGCTAAATACCTGTTGACAGAATGAAGGAAGCAAGGCAGATTTGCCATCTTGGGCTTGGAAGTAACCACAGATGTAATTTTGGCCACTGGGCCCCAGAGCATCTGTACTAGAGAGACAGGCAATGAGTAGGTTGGGAAAGATGAGGTTTCTAAGGCTTTTTTTGAAGTTAATAAGTGCCTTTCAGGAAAGTCCTCAGTCTGGGCAGAGAGTGCAGAGATTAGCACGGGAACACTCAAAATACACTGTGCAGGAGGCCAAAAAAGGGACTTTGCCTCCCCAAGCTAACAGCCATCGCCAGTCCAGTAAGTGGAGTGGGCTGGGGGTGAGGGGTGAATCTTCCCCAGCCACCTGCATCGTCTCTAAAGACCCATCCCTTAGAGCCATTTCCAGAGGTATTTTGAGCACTGTAGGTGAATTTAGCAGTGTGGTCTTAGACACAGACGAGGCTGAGCGGCTATAAAATCTGCAGCTGCCAATGATGACAATTTCCTGGAGTAACAATCCCCTCCCCCAAAGTAACTCCCAAGGGCCATTGATCTGTCTCATTTTTAGGCAGTGTTCCACAAAGTCCTACAACCACTCTGTGAGAATCGCTTGAATGCTTTTCAAAAATCTAATTCCTAGGTCCCCTCTAAGATCCCCCTGAGCAGATCTTTGGGGTAGAGCCCTAGAATCTGCATTGTCAATGAGCCCCCCAGGAAAATATGACACATACTAACGTTTAAGGATTCCTATCTTAAAGGAACCCACCTCGAAATCCACCTATATGACCTACCTTGGCCAACCCTATTCTTGACAAAGCTGGAGAGAGAAAGGGGTGAAAAAAATAGCAAGCCTTTGCATCAAGTTGGGATTTCTCTAAATACTCCCCCACCTCCAAATAGAGCTATTCTTAGAGAATGGATGCCCAGAAAGAAGCCTGTGGTCTGAGGCAACCAGGCCCACAGGCCTGGGACACAGAATAAAAGAGACAGCAGTTCTTGAGAGCTTATTAGCAATTAAACCCAAAGACAGACAGGCATTCTGAGATGAGGAGACACTCTGGACAGTCATTCTGTGTATTTTTCAGCAGCCCATGGAACTAGACATAGATTTCAGATGCAGGGAGGGATAGTGCAAACAGCAAGGTCTTTGGAACAAGAAAGAACAAGGTTTTAATTCCTGCTTTACCAGTTATTTCTGGGTCAGTGAATTTGGGCAAGTTATTTAATTTATCTCAGCCTTAGTTTCCTCATCTGTACAATGGGAACATCAGTTGGCTGCCCTGTTGTGAAGATTAAATGAAATAAAGTATGTGAGACAACCCAGCATAACGCTTGACACTTGGGAGGTCGCTGAAATAAGTCTTCTTCTAGATTAATTTTCCTTGTCCCCAAGAAGAGATAATGAGAAGTTGGCATTGATTTAAAAAAAGAAGGAAGAAAGGAAAGGAGGTGGGGAGTGAAGGAGGAATAAAAGAAGGGAGTAGAGGGAGGGAGGGGGAGAGAAGAGGGGGAGAGAGAGAGAGAAGAAGGGAGAAAGTGAGAAAGAGAAAGGGAAAGAGAAAGAAAAAAATATACTGAAAGAAAAGAGAATTAGCTTGGTCAGTTTGGCAGATATAATAAGCTACCTGTACATAAAACGTTTCACTGCACATTTCAATTAAAACCTTTAAAGGGTACATCCTGCCACTGTAGACTGTTCCAAATAACTAGACAGTAGAATAAGCACTATTTTCTGAAGCTCAGAGTGAAATAATATGAAAGTAAACATTGGAAAGCTTTTAAAACATCCTAAATTATTTTTTTCTCCCTTCAAATGTCAAAATACCTGTCTCAATAGATATTTTTAAATTACATTCATTTTTCAGGATCCTTCCATTCCCAGTGTCTCACTTAGGAATGAAAGAAATAACTTAGCTGGAAACAGTACAATCCAGGGTGGGGTGGGAGGGGAGTTTAAATAAATTTCAATTTGACCATCTTCTAGATCTTAGTAGATATTAATTATGTTTTACCACTGAGTTTTGTGGAAACTGGAAAAAAAATAATCTTTTGAGGTTTTCTACTCCTCCCACTATCTAATGCTAAATAACAAATCATCTCAAAACTCAGTGGCTTAAAATAATGATTTATTATTGTCACTCATGGTTCTGTAGATGGAAGGGGCTCAGCTCTCCCATGGGGTCTTTCATGTGGTTGCAGTCTGGGACTACAGACATCTCAAGGCTCTCTGGGCTGGATGTTAAGATGGGTCACTCCTAAGACTGGCAGTTGGTTTTAGAAGTTGGCTGGCAGCTCAGCTGAAGCTGTCAAGCAGAACACCTACACAGGACCTCTCCAGGTGGCTTCGGCTTCTTGGTCATGGTGGCTGGCTTCTGAGAGGGAAAGTCCCAAGATTTAGTGTTTCAAGAGACCCAGGAGGAGGCTGCCAGGCTTCTTATGACCCAGCCTTGGAAGTCATGCAATGTTACTTCTACCACATTCTACTGGTTACACACAGTCAACCAAGAATCAAGTGCACCAGTACTTGAGTTCAAAAGCGTGACCCCTAGGAAGCATGGTTCATTGAGGGGCCATCTTTGGAGACTAGCTGCCACACCTACTTACCTTCTAATCAAACTTTTTTGCTCATAGGGACATTTCTACCTTTACAGCGTCATTAGTGGGGCCACTTACCATTTAACTACAAATTCCAAATGCAAGTTTCACCTGCACATACGGAAACAAGGTTACCATCAATGGTAACAAAATGCATAACCAAACGCTGCTGGCTAAAGCTTCTGTGAAAGTCCTTTTATTAGATGGGGGCCCACTGGAGACACCTATCCTTTGAGAGTTTCTGATCTCAATCCCTAGACAGAAAGGGAGCTGGAGTCTCCCAGCTGCTAAACAGTCCTGGGAGAGTAAGCTGGCACAGATGAAGCATCTACGGTGAGTATCTTGGGCAACTCACTTCCCCTGGTTTCTTCACCTAGAAAAAAGGAGGGAGAAAAACTAGATGATTTTTAGGGTCTCTTCCCTCCAGACAGTCCCTTAATGTGCCAGTGGCTTAGGATTTTGCCGGGAACTTCACAGAATAGAACACTGTAGTTATTTTATGATTGTTGTAATGCATTTTTCTAAATCATCCATCTCCTTCTTGTCTTTTGGTTCATTCATGAGAATAGAGCAGGGAGGCTGGGTACAATCCTAGTTCGGTCTCAGCGTGAAGCAGAGTAGAGTACAGACCACGGGGTCAGCAGATGCTGGGTCTGAGTCGTGGGCTTTGAAATTCACAAGGGTGAGACCTGTTCCCATTTGCTCAACCTCTCTGATCCTTGGCTTTCTCGTTTGTAAAAAATACTAAGCCCATAGTTTAGTTGGGAGGGATAAGTGAGTTGAACTTTATGATTCTACCCTAGGTCTTTCTACCACAATTTTTGTTGTTTGGGTTTTTGTCTTTTTAACCTCACTTGAATGGCTTAATGGTTATGGTGTACCTGTAGCTTTCAGTTACCATGAATCTGTTTGAGAGGTAGTCAGGGTATGAATAATACACATAAATAAAAAACGAGTGAACAGTATTTCAAAGCAAAGCAACCCAATTTGAAAATGTGGACTCAAACCACAGTTTTAAACCCATCAAAAATATTTATTGGGTCACTAGCATTTACAAGGCACAGTGCTAGGCTCTGTAGAAGACAAGATTCATATTTGGTCCCTGTATTCAAAGCTTCTTCCAGTCTACTTATCCAGAGATTGCTGAAGTGGGAGCTGGTTGACAGTTATGCCAGCATCAATCTGCCTGCCAGGGAGAGACCTGAAAGTTTGCTTCTGCTCAGTGCGTAGCAGATGGCTCGGAAAGAGTCCTGCAAACCGAGCATTGCAAGCAAGGCCATTTCTCCTCCTTTCCAGGTTTTCATAAGTAGGTCAAGAACAGTTCAGGAAAGACGCACTTCTGAATAAGAAAGCTGTTTCAACGGACAAAGATTCAAACAGCAGAAGGGACAAGTAAGAGTCACCAATGATTGTCTTTGGTAGTTAAAACAAAAGGAAAGAACTCAGAACCATAACATGTGCTACCACCCAGCTAATTACCACAGAGGTACTGAGGACCCACCTGGGCAAGATGACATGGGAATCGAGGTGGTGTGGGGGCAGGAGGCAGGGGGCTGGAAGAATAACACAAGACTTTTAGGAGCTCACCAAAGGGGAGATGAGACAGATACCTAAATAACTAAATAATTCAAGAGAGGAAGCACTAAGGATTATGAAGCTCAAAGTTCTAAGGAATGAGAAGTGACACCTGTCAGGTAACCTGAGGGGGACCTGTTGGAGGAAGAGGTCACACTTCAGCCTGTCTTTGAAGTGGAGGTGGCAAGAGTAAGCCATTTGGTTTAGATGAATCATAGAGTTGGCGAATGAAAGAAATGGGAAAAAAGTCTGCATGCAAACAAGGTCAAAGCTAGACCCCAGAGCATTTTCAAGACTGACCTTGTGGGTTTACATTTTACCTCGTAGGAAATTGTATCAGATAAGAATGTGTTTAGCTGCAGTTGACAGAGAAATACAGCAGACAGTGGTCTAAATGAGAAAGGAGTTTGTTTATCTCATGTAACAAGAAGTCAGGGGGGCAGGCAGTCCACGGTCAATATGGTAGCTCAATGACAACATGGCCGACCCAGGCTCTTTCCATTTGCTCCGCCTTGTCATTCTCCACAGGTGGCTTTTGTCCTCATGTTTGCTACCTCATGGTAAAATGGCTGCTCCACCTCTAGCCTCGTGTCTGTGTGACAGGCAGGAAGATGGGTTAAGGGTAAAGGGACGTGCCGGTCAGCCACTCCTAAGACTTTCACTCACATCTCACTGGAAATATGTCATGCCATTCCTAGCTACAGAGGAGGCTGAGAAATTTCGAGTATTTTACATCTCCTGCATCGGTGGTAAAGAAAGCTAAGGGAAAGCAGCCAGCTCACAGTGTCTACATAGATCTATTGATGGCTTTGGAGCAGAGGGATAACAGAATCAAAGCTGTGCTTCTTGACAACTAATTTGGCTGCAATATATAACTGGACTTGGAGAGAATGGTGGCAGAGAAAGATGAGGCACAGAGAGGTTAAGTGATGGATTCATAATCATGTATTAGTAAGTAGTGGAATTTGGATTTGAACCCTGGCTGGTGGCTACAAGCTCTTTCAACCCATCTCTTAAAGCTGACTCTAAGGATTTGATCCTTACAATTGGGAAGGGCCCTTAACAGAATTATCTCTTATGTACAGTCATGTGCACAAGCACCAAAGCTAGTAAGCTAATCATTCACTTATTCCTTCAATCCTGCTTTAGTCTACTGGTGTCTCACAAAGGATCCTGAGAGAGACTGTAATAACGTGGAAAGAATGGGAGTTCAGAGAAAGATGGAGATGGGTTAAAATCCCAGCTATTCTCTTTCCAGCAGTATGATTTTGGGTTAGTCACATAAATCCTTTGACCTTCAATATCCTTAAATATAAAATGAGCAGGGGAATAACAACGACAGAGATACGTAAAATAAGATAATGTAGGTATGGCAAACATACAGCCAACATGGGTTAGTTGGCCCAACCTGCATTCTCACATTTCTTCTCCAAGACCATTCCAGCCAGGGTGGTTGTGCATTGCCATTCTGGCCAATCAGATACAAGTGAAGCTGGTTATATTTTTAGGAATGCTTTTACTTTTCTGATACCGATTCCTTTCTTTTTCCTTTCTTCCTGATGGTGGGTAAGATAGCTGGAGCTAATGCAGCCGGCCTACCACAATGAGGAAAAAGCCATGAGAATACTACAGGCTTCATCATAGACAACAATGAACAATTGGACTAGCACTAGCAGCTGTCAAGCTCCCCAACCTTTTGTTATATGACAAAAATAAACTACTTGTTGAAGACATCATGGTTTCATTTTCTATTACTTTCAGTTAAAAGCTCTTAAAATTGATATAGTATATAAAAGACTTGGTGCATAGTTGACACTCAATAAATGATGCTAATTATTATTTTCGTCATCATCGATATTATTGCTATTGTTATTATAGGAAGTAGATCACATCCAGCTGCAAACTAACTTGCAGATGAAAACACTGTAATCAAAATACAGGAACAAATATGTGATATCCTCATAAATATGGAAACAAAGTCACTGCAAAAGTTCGAGATGATTCTTTTTGAGATGATCAAAAGATCATGTTGATTCTCCGGGGGTGGAAATTGTCTGTACAGATGTTGGGAAAATCCAGGCTATAAACCCCAAACCAGGATTATAGTAAAAGACTCTCTATCCAGGTGCAGAAACAGAGTGCACGTGGAGGGAGGGAAGCATTTCTCCGGGAGAATTCTGAGTGTTGGCTACAAAATTAATGCTCTGACTCTAGAAGACGGATTCTGTGGCTCTGACTTAAATTTAGTGTTCAGGGGGTTAGAAAGAAATCAAACTAGCAAAGAGAGACTGGTTTCTGGTTAAGAATTTAGAAATCAAGGAAGGCAGGTTCCATGGAAATGAATTCTCTGACCTTCAGAATTCTCTAGCCAACTACTCGAGATAAATTGTTAATCTATAACATATGTTAAATGATCAGATTTGCATGAACCTAAAGAAGAAAATTGAATCTGATGAACAATAGATACCAAGAAGAACGGAAAGACTGTTTAAGAAAAAAATGATATATTCCAGTGCATAGCATAGCCCTAGGCATAAAAATGTTTGTTAAAGAAGTGAATGATCAAATAAATAACATAGGGTTGTTCAGACAAAATCAGAGATTCTATATTCATGAGGTCAAGAGATCAAAATTCCTATCAATATATTTACCATCTATCTATATCATTTTTATTTATACATTTTCAAAAATATTTGTTAGAATTTACAGAAACACATACACAGTAGTACAATTAACAAGTGATAAAAGAATTCTGTAGTTCAAGATAGTTGACTATGTCTTCTGCCTCACATTCCATTAAATGACACAAGATATATACAAACGAGAACAAACTGTACAATCATTGGAAAAGTATAGGGAACTTGCCATTGACAGATCAGAATATTCAGGAATTTCTGAAAGGTGTAAGGTAGATGGTAACTTAGCATTGACTAAGAATCTTAACAAGCTAAATAACCCACAACACAAAATGGGGAAAAGAAGGGACCAAGAAAATATGAGTCTTCTCAGCCAAACTCTGAAGGGACCCCAAGATCAGGGAGCATGGAAAGGGTGAGGGGTAACTGAATAAAGAGCCCTGAAAGAGCTGGACCATTCAAAAGTTGATTCAGCATTTGCTCCCTGAGTAAAGCTGAAAGAATGGCTCCCTGAATGGGGTGAATGATCCATGGGAGGTTCCCAGAGTGAGCACTAAGGTCCAAAAAGATGCAGTGCTGTGCTCTGTAATAACTTCGGTTACCATGATGGGCCCCTAAGGGTAAATCTCCAGACCTCCTAAAAAAAAGACTTCCCAGTCACTGAAAGGAGCCAGCATTCCTGTCATCAGAATCCATACCCACCGTTGGAGAAACAATGATTTTTGCATGTGATGAACTTTGAGGATAAAGGAAGGGGTCACAAGCCAAGGAATGCGGGTGGCATCTAGAAACTGGAGGAGGTAAAGGAGTGGCTTCTCCCCCAGCAAACTCAAAGTACCAATTCTGTTCATTTAGATCCTGATGTGTAAGTATGAATAAGTAACATCATCACTAATAGTGAATGAAAATTCATAGTCTGAAAGTGAGTCATAGGATGAATACTGTGGGGGACTGCAATTGGCCACTCCAAAATATGTCTCTTTGGCATGAGGATTATTTTGGGCTGGTTACTTTTAAAAACTGCAGACACAGAGAAACTCTGAAAAGCAGAAGTTACCCTTTGTTAAGAGACATTTACATTTGTAAAGGAAACTTCCATCTGTAAAGGTGTCTCCCTCTCTGTACTAGGAAGAAGGGGGGATGACCTTATTATCTCTAGAAACTCTTATCAATGCAGAAAGCAAGGACTTAAATCTGCATAATAACCTTACTCTTGTTTACTGTGCTTTTCTGGTAATCTCCCACAACTGACTCCCCGCCTCCCCAACATCTTCCTTTGTCTTTAGCTGAGGACCATATTTAAGGTGAGAGTGTCCACCACTTTGGTGAGTTACTCAGTTTCTCTGGGTCTCTCCCATGTATACATGTTATAAAGCTTTGTTTAATTTTCTCCTGTTATTCTGTTTCATGCGAATTTAATTTGTTGTCCAGCCAGAAGGACCCAGAGTGGGTAGAGGAAATGTCTTCCTCCCCTACAATATACAGACAAATTCCCTAGGAAAAAGAATTAATACAGAAGACAGAAAAAACTTTAAAGCAAATAAAATTAGTATTTTCAGAGATAATTGTGTTTTCTCCCAGTCTAAAAGAAAAAAGATGAATCAGAATTCTTGAAAATTAAAAATATCATCGCGGAAATAAAGCGTATGCATATCTCTGAGATATGGAAAATACAAAGAACTCTTTCAGAAAAGAGTAAAAAGCCAGAGTAGACTTATGAAGAAAGCAAAGAGATCAGTATGGTAGGCAGAATTACAGCCCTTTCAAAGATGCCCATATCTAATCCCTAAAAATAGTGAATGTGTTACTTTACACAGGAAAAGGGACTTTGCAGATGTGATAGTTAAGGATCTTGAGATGGGGACAGTCTCCTGGATTATTCAGATGGGCTCAATGTAATCATGAGGGCCCTTATAATTCAAAGGATGAGGCAGGAATATCAAAGTGAGAGAGAGATGCTATGCTGCTAACTTTGAGGATAAAGGAAGGGGCCACAAGCCAAGGAATGCAGGTGGTCTTCAGAAGCTGGAGGAGGTAAAGGAGTGGCTTCTCCCCTAGAGACTCCAGAATGAATGCTGCCTTGCTGACACCTTGATTTTAGCCCAGTGAAGCCCATTTCAGACTTCAGACCTCCAGAAATGTCAAAATAATACATTTGGTTTGTTTTAAGCCACTAAGTTTGTGGTAATTTCTTACGGCAGCAACAGGAAACTAACACACATGGAGAACAGGTCCAGCAGACCCAATAGCTCTGTAGGGAGGGTTCAGAAGGAAAGAAAGATATTTGGATGGAGCGTAGGATGTAACGAAATAAATAATAAAAGGAATGTCTCTGAGCTGAAAAGCGACTTGAGTTTTCAGAAAGAAAAAAGCCAGCTGAGTTCCTTATGGCAAAACTGTAAAAGAATGAGATCCTTAAGGATAAAGAAAAATTCTACAAGCTTCTAGAGAGAAAAAACATATAAAGTTGGTATAAAGGAACTGTTATCATTCTAATCACTGAGTCCATTATTTATTTGTGCTAGGTATTTTATTTAATCTTCGTCACACAAGGACCCTGCCCCATACCCTTATCTCACAAATGTGCATGAGGAAGAAGAAACTCAGTGATGGTAAGCAGTGATACAGTTGGGAAAGTGGCGGAAATGGATTTAAAACTCAGGTTGCCTGTTTCTGAAACCCATGACCTTAATTGCTCGCATGAAACTTCTGATCTATAATACAGAAAGCAGAAAACAATGGGCCAATGATTACAAAGAGCTAAGGAAATATATTTTGAAGCCCAAGTCCTATCATTAAAGTACGGGGCAAGGGGAAATGACATTTTTAGATAGATAAGAACTCAGAAAGTTGACCAACCACATAACCTTTTCTGAAAACAAAACACCAAAAAAGATAAAGTTTCCAGTTGCATTTCAGTAAAATAAAGCTGAGAAACAGAAATACATAATGTACCAATAAAACGAGCAATGATACCAGTAAACCTTTCAGTTAATACTAAGTAATTGTCGAAAATATGGCAGTGAAATTTAATGGAATTGTTAAGTAGGTATTCATAAAACAGAAGAGGCACAAAGTAAAAAATTAACAATCTGGAACCAAAATTCAAGATAATTTTAATAGTACAGAGGAGATATTAAAGAAGAAATAAAGGGAAGATATAAAACACCTGGTGATACAATTTTTCTTTCGTTTAAGTGAGGTGGCTGTACGTACTGCTCTATTTTTATGGAGAAAGGAAAATAATTTCTGTTTGTGAAGAGCTTAAGGATAACACTAGCAGAACAAAAATATAAGGTGGAGCTTTTAAACTACCAAAAGGTAAAATATAAAGAAAAAATAGCCAAGAAAATATGACAGGGTATGAAAAATGTGAACTAAGAACAAACATATCAGACATAATGAATGACTATCCATTGAATTTTCTTAACTTAAAGGACTCTCAGAATGGAGTGGGGGAAACACACCAACAATATCACTATATTTGTTTAAGGAGAGATACTTAAAATAAAACCACATAAAGAAATTGAAAATAAAGAAACAGACAAAGATTTATAAAATCAATGCCACTACAATCTGGAAGTTATCGATAAAGCAGAATTCAAGACAAAAAATATATACAAAAAAAGTATAATTTATATTGATAAAAATGTATGTTTTAATAATATGTTGTAATAGCTGTGAATGTTAAGACCTGGGACAACACATCAAAAAAAATGATGAAAGGAGAATATTATTAAAAAAAATACTGGGAGATTTTTCAATTGAATTAAGTAGTCTCAAAGTAAGGATATAGAGGATTTGAATAACATAGTTAACAATCTAGAAAGAACAAGAGGGAGAGAGAGGGAGCATAGAAGGAAGAAGGGATAGAGAGATGGAAATAAGAGATGGAAGGAGGGAGAGAGAAGAAGGGATGAAGAAAGAAAGGAAAGAAGAAAGGGGGGAAAATTGAAGTGTGTTCCAGAAAAGAATCCAGCCTATGCATTCTTTTTATTTGCCTATGAAATACAAAAATTGTCACGTACTAGGCCATAAGAAACTCTCAACAAATACATAAAAGCCCAAGTCCTACAAGTTGCATTCTCTCACTACAGTGCAATAAAGTTGCATACTAAACCAAAGGTATAACAACAACAATAAAAAAGTAGAGGAAAATCAAAATCCTTGGACATGTTTTAAAGATTCATCTACATAACATTTTGTTTAAAGCGAAAGTCAAAACTGACCTTGCAGACTCCTTAGAAATGAGAACACTATATGAAACCTGAGACATAAAAGTCATAAAGAATCTCAGGTTTGGTAACAAAAAATTAAACCTTTTATGTAGAAAAAGTCACTGAATGTTTAAGAGAGAGAGGAGAAAAACACCTGCAGAATATTTAATAAAGGTTTAGTGCTCATAACATACAAAGAGAACCTATAAATTAAGGAGAAAAAATAGGCCAATAGCGAAATGGCAACTCCCCCAGGAAGAAATAGAAATGGCCAGGAAACATAGGAACAGATGTCCACACTGGTTCTGGGAGAAATGCATGTTGAAATAAGACATGGTTTTTGTCCATGAGATTGAAAAAATTTAACTGCTAATAACCAGTTTGGTTAGGATGTGGGGCAACAAGCACTCATACTTTTTGGCTGGTGTTTAAACTGGTTTAGATTTTCGGAGGGAAATTTAGCAGTACTTATCAAAATTTTATAACATACATCCTTTGAAACAGCAAGATTAACTCTAGGAATCTATCCTGCAAGGATACTCAATGTATGATTATTTGAAGAGGGAAAAACTGAAAATAACTTCAATTCTGACAGTAGAATGGCTAGATAAAATACAGCCCAGCTATACCACACAATACTAAAGTAACTCTTAAAAACAGTGCGGTAGACCCTTATGAACTGCCATGGAAGAATGTCCATATATTGCTGAGCTAAGAAAAGAAAAGCGTGTGCACACACACACACATGCATATGCATATATATGTACAGACATTATTTATATGTGACTATATCTGCAGAAAAGCCTCAAAGTATTCCCATTGCTGAACTGTCAACAATGACTTTCCCTAGAGAGTGAACTTAGGACTTAATTTTATACAACTGTTTTTTTTTTTTTCACCTTAACATAGAACATTACTTTCGAAATTCAAAAAGCTAACAAAAATAGAGAAATTAATCAAGGTGGAAGCAAGATAAGGATATAGTAGTAAGAGGACACCAGGGGTAGGTGAGTTCACATAAATTCAGGGCATTTGCTCTGGCTAGGTGGGTCATAAATCCATTACTGAGCATCCTGGTGGTCAAAGCAAGAGGGAAAACATAACCAGTATAATGATCACAGAAACCATCAGAACCAGGCAAAACAGTTGCCATACTCTTCAGAGGCACCATTTTCCCAGGCACTCTGGCCTAACAGAAATTTCTTCTGGGGCTTCATATAAAGCATTGATGTAAATGACGTTAATAACTCTACCCTCAATAAATACCATGATTAATTTATAAAACTGCTTCTGAAACTGACCACATAGTCACTCATTAGATTAATCCCAAGGAGGAGCAAAGCCCTTTTCTGAGAAAACATTAGTGAGCCTGAGTAAAGTTCTTTGGATAGGAACATCCACAGCAGCAGCATCAGTGAAAAAAAAATCAGTACCTACTTGTACAAAGCGAAGAACAAAGGGATTTATGGCCAGGGGGCATTTGAGATGAAGCAAGCCTGTGCTCCCACCAGCTCTCTCCTCAAGGATTGCAGCGCTTCTTAAGTCAAAGCCATGACTGGGGCTGGACACAGAGTATAATGACAACCTGAAGATGTGGAGAATGTTTCTAGCTTATTCCTACCTACATGTAAGCAAATATGGGTAATTCACTCATTTATGTTAGCAAGTGACAGATTTGTTTCCGAGCAGAAGAAACAAAATGCAATAATTTATTACTTAGAAAAAACATCAGGCCAATAAATTCCAACAAAGGGACTTCTGCTATTTTATGATGTCCTACCCTTAGAGAGGCTACCAAGCAGGGTAAGGGAAGGTATGATTCATGTCACAGTGATGTGAAATGTTTACCTTGCCTTGTTTTAGGGTGGGATGTAATTATTACCGTCAATATCACATTTGTTCCTCTGCCTTCCTAGCACAGGAATCAGATTTGCCACTTCGTGAAGCACAAAATTACCTTTTCAATACTAATTCAATAATAATGTTGAATAAACTGTGAGCAATTATCACCTGAATCAGAAAATAGTCTCCCCACCTCTGTCACCTTCTAGTCACTAAGAATAACCCTCTTTGCTCACACCATAGAAGAGGATGACATTGATGTGATGAGTATTTCCAAACCAAGATAAGTAAGAATATTCCAAAGACAACTGATCAGAATCGCAATCCCCCTTAGACACTTCCTGCATCCTTGGATCTATCAGAATGATAATAGTGTTGTCATCTTTATGATGTAAAAAATGCACTTATCAAGTCATCTAAAGGTAGTAGACCTTGTAAAAGAATGTAAAAGAGAGATCTCTTGGAGAGATCAGGTAATCAGATTACAGAATTATGCATAGAGAATAATAATGAAAATAGAAGTAAATAGTGATAAGAATTTGATAGCAATTATGGGAATACTAATAGTAAAAATAATAGCCACTCTTTAATGAGTGTTTATCATTTTCCAGGCATTTATTATTGAATCCTCACAGCCATCCATGAGGTACAGGTGACAAAACTGAGGCTTATGGAGGTTCAGAAATGTATACAAAGTCACGGAGCTATTGAGTGGCAGAGCTGACATTTAAACCAAGATCTGAGGATATAGTTAATTCTCTTTCCATTCTTCCAAACTAGCAGAAAAAGTCATAGAAAACAACAGGTTCACGACCACGTAGTTTTGTAATAGATGAAGAAGCAAGAGCTCAAAGGTTGGGAACGCAAGCCCTTGATTTCAATATTTACTTTAGCTGCCCTTGCTTGGAACCAATGACAAGTGAGGGCAAAAAGTACGGATATAAGACTCAATTTGAGGATATAGGTAACATTCAATTATTCAGTACGTTTTCTTTTTGTTGGTTCCTGTTTGCTAAGTAGTGTATTGGATAAAATTATGTGGTCCCTGCCCCAATGGGCATTACCGTATTGTGGGGAAGGCAGATGTCATTTAAATAATCCTATAAATGAAGGTAAAATTACAACTGTCATCATTGCTACAAAAGAATGGTAAAAGGTTCAATGGGAGATTATAACAGGGCCATGGTAAGAAATTTTATCTTTATCCTCAACACTATGGGAAACTTCTGAAAGGTTTTAAACAGTGCTAGTGTTGGAGGTGGGGGAATTCTTCTGATTTCAAAGCCTCTGGATAGAGAGAATGGAGAATGAACTGGAAGCTAAGGGAGGGGGCAATACCAATTAGAAGATTATTAAATTGTCTTGGAAAGAGACGGTCTGGATTAAGATGGTGTCCGGAGTCAATAGAGAAGTGGATGGAGTCTAGAAATAGATAGGAGGTAATATTGACAAATCGTTATTATGAAATCACACTTAGATTTTGTTCTTAGCAAACAGTGATTTTCTTTCTTCTAACTATGATGGGGACTGAGCACTTCATGTATATTATGGCTACAAATCCTCACACTCCTATGAGGGAAGTACTGTTATCATCCCATCATAGAAATCAACAAATGAAGCTTAGAAAGCTTAAGTAACTTACTCATGGCCATACAGCTAAAAAGTAGCAAAACTGGGATCTCACACGAACCCAGAGCCCATGTGCTTAACCACTGGACTACGACCTCTGTGAACACCCTTTCTGCTTTAGTCTGGCCCCCAAACCCCATCCTGTGGAGACACCAGTCCTGCCTGACCTAGGCAGGAACCATCTATAAGAACAACGAGGGCCGGCCTGGAGTCGGCTTCTATTAGTCTTGTTTAGGAATGATGATGCAGGAATAATGATGATACCAAGAAGGCAATGGTCGACTGAAAGGATAAATGCTCTAAGCTACAAATGTCAGCAGACACATTTATGAATATGAGCACCAAGAACTCAGTAAGTTCTCGCAGGCTTTCTGATATCCCAGCTATAACACCCATGCACATGACTTGTGAATTGAGTGCAGAAAGACTAGAGAGGAAAAAGAATTACTAGTATCAACGTTATATTTTTACTTTATTTTATGTTCCTTGCATTTTGAGAGGTTTTAAGTAATCATGACAAAATAATAGTTAAATAACTCCTTAGCATTCTGGAGAAATTTATTGAGGAAGGAACTAGCAGCGTAGAACTTATCTCTAACATCCAAAATTCAGTAACACTCTATGTGTTCACCATAAGAGAACATTAAGTAAACTACAGTAATATTAATAATGATGTTGATGATGTCATCACTGATGGCAGAAGCAGCTCACATTTATTGAGCCCTTATTATTTCATCTTCACAACAATCTTATGAAGGTGAGTTATACAGTTAGTATACGATGATGTTACCAAGAGTTTATAATAGTGGAGAAATGAAAGAAGTAAGATATAAGATCTTATCCTTTGCAAGAGAAAAACCACTTACTGAAAAAAACTGGAAAGATACATGATATAATATTAATAGCAGTCAATTCTCAGAGATGAGGCTATGTGTATTTTTTTCTTCCTCCTTTTTTCTTTAATTTTTGTTTGTCTTTTATAAGCCCTTGTTACTTTCACAATGGGAAAACCCAAGAAACGTTCTTTAAAATCAAAAAGCACTGTAGAATTTCTTTTCTGGAGATGACTAACTGGGCAACATTTGTTCTCAAAGGTCTTTGGGGCCCCAGGAAACCTAGGTTAGATTTTGTTCTTCATCAGATAAAAAAGGATTTCCGACTGCTCTTTCTTGGAGGCGCTACTTCAGAATTCACCAAGAGAGGAATATGGTTAGGAAGTTCTCAGAAATGGAAGGATCCCTCTGGTAAACCATAACACAAGGAAATAAATCACCTCAGGTATCTATGGTGAGTTATACTTTTCTCAGTAACTTTATTTTCATCTTTGTTCATGTATTCCTTACAAGAGCCCTGAGAGACGAGGACACCAGGTGTTATTAATGCCCATATTACAGAAAATGAGTGACAACAAGAATAGTGACCTGCCAATGCCACAGAAAGAGCCAGTAAAAATCCAAGAATGGAACCTGATCTCAACTCTTAATTCAGTGCTCTATTCGATGACAACAGCTATCTACGCAGAGTCCTGATTACTCTTGGCAGGAAAGACAAGCTTATCAGGCCATCGGCTATCTAAAATGTTGATGGATGGAGGCTCTGTGTAACGCCTGCTGTAAATTCAGTATAATACAACTCACAGCAGAAGCAAAGGAATGCCAGTGTATCACACCCTTTTATTCAGCCATTCATGCCACACTCACTTACTGCAGGACAAACACTATGAAAGTCCTGGGGATTCAACGATGATAGCCTTCAGGTAGCCTATAGTGGGGAAGCAGATAATTAACTCTAGGAGTATAACACAGTGGGAGGAGTAATGTGAAGGAGACATAATGAGCTGTCATAGGCTGTCAGAAGAGGGGAACGCGGCTCCTCATTCATTCAACAAATAGTCATTGACAGCCTTCTTGTTGCCATGCTTTGTGTTGGGTTCTGGGAATCCACAGTAAAGAACACATATATTTATCCTCAAGTATTATCATCTAATGGGGAAGATAGAATTAAGCAAATGATTATGCAGACCTATATTAAATCAGAAATGTGATACATCTGGCAAAGAATAGTTAATGCTGTAAAAAGCACATGATCTATACTTATGATTCAAGGGAGCGTTTCTTTGTAACCCTCCACCAGAAAGTGAAAAATTTTGTATTCTCTCCAAGGCTTGGATATTCACAGGATAGTTTCCAGGTGCTGATTGGAAGAAGCCTACTCAAGAATGCTTATACCTTTATCATAATAATTTGATAGACTCACTATTTCTTATTACACTGCTGCTTCATTCCCCACCCCCTCCACCCCCGCTGCATACAACGGACGCTTCTCCTTTTGTCCTCAGTTTATGCAAAGTTGGACGCTTCCTCTCTTCCGCACAAGCCAAGCACACACTCCTGGAGAGAAAACTGCCATCATATCCCCATTATTCGTAGTAAAGTATTAGCTCCTAACCTGAAACATCCTCTGCTGAGGGTAACAGATGGCATCGGGATGCCTATGTTAGAAGAAATGAAAACCTCGTTATACTCTTTCTAATTTCTTTTCCCCTCCTACATGAAGCATGCTGTAGCCACCTCACAGAATATGGTGATGCGTCAAAACATAATTAGCCACCACTTGTACCCCTTCTACATTATGTTGGAAAGCACATTTCCAAGAGCAAGAGAAAAGAGCTCAAAATATTCTGGCAGGAAGGAAATTCTTAGAACATAAGTGAGAGAGAATAATGCAATAAGCTATTTTATATTACCAAAGCCTTAATTCTTTCTTGGATAAGCAGAAGCAGGAGACAACTTCTCAGTTCCCAGGATGCAGGAGGATTGGCGTATCTTCTACACAAAAATGGGAAATCTATGGCCTGACACGTATATGTGTATTTAAAGGATCAGGGGTTAACACATTTGAAAGAAGTACAGTTCTGTGTGTCTGGAATGCATCATAGGGTGACCAACCATCCTGATTTGCTGGGAGTGAGAGGGTTTCTGGGATGCAGGAATTTTGGTGCTAAAATGAGAAAGTCCTAGGCAAACTGAGACCAGTTTGTCACCTTCAATGCACGTAAACTATGGTTATAAAAACACTTTAATACAAACTTAGAAGGTCATGTTGACCAGGTCACCGCTGTTTCCTCTGCTCTCTCCTTTGACCAATGTGGAGGAATGAGGCTGACGGTTCACAGGAACATCAGAGATCTTCCTTGTTCTTGAAGCAGCTCATCTGTCCAAACCCCCTACTCCTCTCCCACCATCTTTCTTCCCCTTTGGCTCTGCTCCTTGCATCTTCGCTGCCACCCTCACTGTTCTGGGGCTGAATATAGGGAATTGTCCTCTACAGCATGAGAAGGGTCCCTCCGGCCTATCTAGGCTCTGTCTCTCAAGTAGGCCTACAGCTTCTTTTATATTTTCTAGGTATTTTTAACCAGGGGACAGGAAAAAAAAAAAACACCGAGATAAACTTTCAAAGTGATACAAAGGCCTCAAAAATCTCACAGTAAAAATACACTTTTGGAATTCTCTAATATACACATGGAGCAAGTTCGATCTCAGTTTCCTCATTTCCTAATGTCATGCCTGAGACAGTCAATCCAGCCTCTAGCCCATCCCAACACCTCTTTGCCTCTACTGTTTGCAGGTTTGATGAAGACACTTCTCTTCTAGGCGCCTTCCACTTCTCGTGCCATGGAAGGCAGTGAATGAAATGCAAACCACATCAATTTTGGAGTTCTCCGCCTGTTCAGGCTGATTTTAGATCCTGGCTCTGCCACTTTTTAGTTGGATATGCTTGGATGAATTACTTAATCCCTCTAAACCTCAGTTTACTCATTATACTGTCACAGAGATTTAAAAAGTAATATTTACAATGTTCCCAACCTTCTAAGGAGGCTGCTTGGTTTGCTGTGATGTTCGGCAGGATAAATAATTATGAGACACACAAGAATCTCAACAATCAAAGAAAGATGCAAGTGAGTTCTCTATATTTTCTTCATTAAGGCAAGTAAATGGTTGAAGATTTGACCCAAGATTGGAAACCAAAAGGGCTATCCATCAGTGTTCCAGAAATTGCAGTTGACTCCCCTCTGTGGCATTGAGACAGCTGTAGAATTGGAAAATGGGGCTTAGATGTGGAGTTCAGGTAAACAGTTTGCACCAAACCTCAGGTGGGGACAATTCCTCCTGACCTCACTGACTTGTTGTGAGAACTAACTGAGAATAGATCTAAAAGCAAGGGGCACGGAGTAAGCTCTGTGACTGTTGGTCAAGTTGGGCAGACATCTTTTTCCCTGTTGGTAAAGTGAATCAAAGGGTCACGGGGCTAGTAAGCAGCATTTCTCTCACTCCCTCGCCTCCCTTCTTACTTGCTAGGAATCCATGGTCCATCCCGACAATCAGTCCACTCCCCACAACTCAATTCCTTTGCTCCTTGCTCCTTTCATCAAATGCACCTGCCACACCCTAAACCCGGTTGGAACTAGCTCTCTGCCTACCTTGCTCCTGCCCCCAACTATAGAATCAATTTGGATATTTTCATTTGTAACCATAACTCTCAAGTATGCCCTCAGTGCTCCCTAGCAATCCTACCATGCTGCTCTAGTCCGTTCACAACCTCACATTCAGGGACGCCTCTTTTACACCTTCTCCCCACCCTCCTCCGATTTCTCCTTCCCATTCTTCACTCTCAGCTGATGACCTTGATTATTTGACTGACAACATAAAGCAATCAGACACAGAGCTACTTCATCGTCCCATAACCAAACATACCTCCTCAGATCACTCCACACCCAGACCCTCCTCATCCCTCCAGTTATGGGGGTGAGCTTTCCCTTCCCCTACCTAAGACCAGCACCTACTTTTTGGCACTGGAGCCGTACTCCATCCTTGCCTAAAGAAGAACTTGACATCTACAGGCAACTTGTCTTTCCTTAGCATTAACAGTGAGTTGGATTATTCCCATCAGCATACAAATATGTCCTAATATCTCTGTCTGAAAAAAAAACACCAAAAGCAAACCTTATTTCGATCCCCATTCCTCTCTAGCTAGCTTGCTCCCATATATATTATGTGTATATACATGAACTGTTTGTTTATTGTCTGTTTCTGACCACATCCCCAGTCAAGGAGGTAGGACTTAAACCTCCAACTGCTGTGAGCACTGCAACAAGGAGTCCTCAGCTGCCACTTCTCTCCTAGAATTGCTTTTAGCTGGTAAGAGCCTTCTGCCCAAGGTCGTGTCCCCTTCCCAGATAGCTCTGTCAGTGATTGGCCTACGCAATGGCCTACAGGTGAAAGCTCTTTCACTCCCATGGGGAGACCACTCTGAAAGGCCATCCCAGCTTCAGAACTCCCCACGGAGTCACCGACAGCCTTTGCTGAGACTGTGTTGCAGCCCACCTTCTCCCTCTGCTTACTGTTTCTTCATCTTCTCCCCCATAAAAGTTCAGCTTGCGAGCCCTCTTCCATAAACTTCCTGCACACAAATATCTATCTCAGAGTCTGTTTTCCTGGGAAACACAACCTGCCATACCTCCACTAAAATGTAAGCTCCAGTAGTGCTGGGACCTTATCTTTCTGGTTTTTAGCTATATGCCTTGAGCCTAGAACAGTGCCTGGCACATGGTAGGTGTTCAATAAGTTATCAGTAAATGAATGGATAAAGCGGCAGAGCTGGTATCAGACTCAGTTCAGCAAGATTTCAAAGCCGCCAGTGCTTTCTGCCCCACAAACGCTACCATGAAGGCATTTCCAAATTATAACTTTGAGATCCAGATCAATTTGAAACTCTGCCCTTGCTTCGGCATGCACCTGGTACCAGACGAAATATGGAGTTTGCTAAGGCACAGAGATTAATTGAAAGAACTCATTCCCACAAATGCTGAACCTGGGAGAGCTCAGGCATGGCGGTGTAATTACTTTGGAAGCATCAACACCTCAGAAGGCCCCTAGAGAGTCCAGAATCAGGCTCAGCCCGAGAGGTTTCCATCTTAACTTTGAATTTCCTTGGGCTTCTGTCACTTGAAGTCAAACAACATCATTTTAACAAATTTCAAGTGTGTGAATAATTTCTCCTTTTCTTCTGCCCTGTTATGTAAACTGATATTAAAGACTGGAATATTTATCATGTTGACAGCTCCTGCCTGCTAGATTAGATTTTGTAAGGGAGCTGAGTTTTCCTCTGAGAGTGTTCAACTCCATATCTTCCTATTCTTGACTTCCACTCTAGACATTTTTGGTATGAGCTAGCTCTAGCCCCAAATAAAATGGGAGGCAGCCAACAGGAAGAGTTGAGTATACTGGCTGCCTTCATTCCTGACTATTGGGGAAATACAAATTCAGTTACTAAATAAAAAGCCAGTTCAGTTAAGGAATGATGCTGTATCTTCCTCCTGTTGCATCCACTAGACTAAAACTCAGCATCACAGCTCATATTCTCGTGAGGTATTTAGTACTCCACCTCACCAAATCACTAGGAAAGCTGTGTGCGTGACATCTGTCCAAATGCAGAGAGAATCAAACACTGATTTTGCTAATCTGATATGAATGCAAGGACATTAGTAAAATAGGCTAATCTCACTGAATGAAATGTCCTTGGCTTTCATAACTAATTTCTTGACTCGACTTCTTCTGGTTCTCTGCAAAAGTCAGAGATACAGCTGCCTTTACATAACTCAACGAACGCACGCACAAGCATACACAGTGTTTTGGAGCAGCCATGCTGTCTTTTTCACAGTCAGTATAAATGTGCATCTATTTCCTAGTCAAAGGTGAGAGAGAAGGTTAAAGGCGTACTGAGACAACTCTTTCCTGGCCTCAGTCAAGGATCAAAACTCATTTTCCCAGTGAAAGCAATACCGGGTGAGACTGGGTACCATCTCTGTTTCTGCCAAATTACAGTGATGGGAGCTCAGACTTCTCTGGAACTGGAGGTCAGGCTGGCAGACTTAGTCACTATTTATCTACAGATGGAGCATAGAGCTTCCTATCATGATTTCAGGAAATGGAAGCCACACGAGGCCGGTGAAATTCAGAGGTACATACTATCAGTTTGAAAGAGGGAAACATGTTGTCCTCTGCTCTTTCTCTTGAGTTATTTTGAGACAGGGGAAGACACTGCAGATACATGGAAAATATTAGAAATGAAAAGCAACCCCTTTTATAAAAGCAAAATTACAGTGTTGAGATGAGACTGAACCTGTCAATTTCCAATCATCCATTCAAAGGACACAGCTCATTTCAGGGACTCTTCTACAGATGTGCTTTTGATAGCTTTTTCTTTAACGGTCAACTGGAGGCCCAGCTTTTCATAATTTGGTTTCCCAGAAAAAGCATCCTCTTCTTTAGGGAGACTAGTCAGTACCTCTGAGATTTGCAGAATTCACTTTTTGCAATGTGCTTCTCATTGATGCTAACTACAGAAGGTAGAGTACTGAGAAAGACCCCGTTCCTCAACAGCCAGCTGGCCAACTCATAGCCCCCTCCTCTATTTTCACTGCATTGGGTCTTTTAAACTAGTGCAACTTCTTCTACTCTGTATGCAATTGGGAATATTTCCCGCTTCAATTTTCGAAATTGTAGACATGTAATAAAATGTTGCCCTGCACTGTTTTGCTTAATCCATCTGCTCCTGCTTATATCTGCTGTGCATTCTTTTCAAATCCTGGTGACCGAAGCTATTTAAAGCAGACCCTCTGGTCAGAAGCAGGGTGACAGGAATTAACAGCAGAAGGGGAAGCTCATGTCATTTTGTGGGCTCAGGCTGGAGGGTGGGAGGAGGAGAGGCTTAGGGCAGGGGACAGTGTCAGAGGGGAGCCTTAGAGACAATGCACTGAATCCCTTTTGATCCTGCCCTTAAGCTCTTTTAGAAAATTTAATCTCCAAAGATTTGGCTTAATTGTGGTTATAAACAAAACATCTTTCTACCAGTGGTAATTAAAAAAACTAGAAGGCAGAGAAACAGACCAGCTGATCTCCGTCTTCTTAGTTAGGTACCCCTAACAGTGCACAGCTTTATTTATTGTTTTGTTCTTCCTTCTATCTTACCTCATTTCACAAAAGACTTGCTTTGGCTTACAGAACAGAAAAAAAAAAAAAACCCACTGTACATAACACTATGTATAATAAAAAAAAAATCAAAGCAGGTTAAAGACCAGTTAGAATAGAATGGCAGAATCGAGAGAGTAATTCAGCAGGTTATAAAGTCTCACGAATTTTATTACAGGTGAATATTTGGCTCTGAAGGTCTTGACATTCCAAGGGAAATGTACAATACGGTTACACAGTTCTCATGGAGGGAAAAAAGCACAGCCACTGTGCAGAGAAAGCAAGGTTTTTCCTGGCACTTAGTGTTACAGAAATTTCTTTCCTAGGGCTTCCTTCAGGAAGACCCAATGACACAATGTCCTTTACAAAATGCCAGCAGCAAGTCAAAGGGTAAATACTTGCCCCAAACTGCTCATAAATTTGAGTTTTGTAAAGCAAAATGAATCTTAAAGGTGTTTGGGACAAATTTTGGTCTGTAAGTTATCACCTTTCAATTTATCACTTTTGTTAACTTTGGATCGTTTTACGTGAAATTTTCTTAAGTAAAGGCCAATCTCGGTAATGGATAGAATATGGTAGAAGCCACAGATGGCCACACAACTTGGCCAATGGAATATGGGTGGAAGTGACAATGGGCCACTTTTGCACCTAAGGCTCATGTGGCATTTTGTGCTTCTGCTTGCCCCTCTGACAGCATTTGATCTCAGCCAAAAGGACATGCTCTAGGTAGTTGCTGCCCCTTCACCCTGGGCCACAGAACACATTTGATCTTGACTTGAAGCCTGAAGGAGACCTGCTCCAGCAGACCTGAAGACCCACGAGCAAGAAATCTGTGCTTATGTTTTATACCACTGAGACTTGGTGGCTATTTGCTAAACAGCATTATTGTGACAATAGCTTACTAATACTCTGCCTTGACTACTTCACAAAGGTGCTGTGAAGATTAAGTGAGAGAATGATCAGGGATATAATTTGCATATCTAAATTTAATGAGTGAATTATAATTGCACACTTCTCTGATGTTTACTCCAATACATGGCTTATAGAGGTTCCAGCAGACCTGCCTGCTGCTTGCTGGCAAAAGAACTGATCGTGGGACAGTCAGAGACCCAGGAAAGTCCTGTAAAATATTGGAAGTAACAAATAGTAGAGGAGGTGGTCTGTTCTGCTTAGCATCACCAGACCCATTAGTTGACATATCATACGGACCCTTATGTATTGCAACCGGCACTGTGTATATTTGGCCCCTCATGCATGGATGGAGGGCTGAGTTGAGACTGCTGGCTGGAATGAAGTAAAAGAACAATCCGGAAGTAGCTCAAAAGACTGGGACAAAATACTAGTAAGTTACCAAAAGGAGTTTGGAAACTCAAGTGGAGGTCTGGCTGGTCTACTGTTAAGCACTAATCATTTGATATCAATATTACTTTGTTCGATCAGTAAAATTCTGAACTATCTACTTGTTCTTTTCTGGAGGTAGCCATAGGAGTTATAAAGATAACATCCACCTTTCTGGATATTCTTATTTAAGCTACTTTGGTCATCCTAACCCAAATTAAATACAACAAACATTTATGAAGCACCTACCAACAATTTCAGTGCATACTTATTGGGCACCTTCTATGAGCCAAATAATATATGGCCTCAGGCATAAGCAAGCAGACCACTAGACATAGTTAAATATATGCCAGATTATAAAATACATGAGGATTATCCTTCATGAAGACTAAGAAGTACAGACATTACTGATGGGGACCAGAAAATGCCACCCCAAAATATGCCACTTTGGCATAAGGATTATTTTAAGCTGAATGCATTTGAGTTCCTCAAGTCTCTTATCTGCCTAAAAGCAGAGCCTCCCCAAAGAACTCAGTTGTCATAAACCTCCTCCCCTGGACCAATTCTAATATTCTCTTCTGGGACAGCACCATACCCAGACATTGTCACAAACTATCACATCTCTCATCTATTCTCCTAAGGGCAAATTTATCTTTCCAAAAAGTCTTTTGCTTTTCCATAAATTCTCTTTCTCCCCCTCCCTTTCCCTTACTAAGTTAGTTATAGACTCCAAATTCTAACCATCCCTTTGAGTTACTCATCTCTGGGTTCTCCTGTGTGTTAACAGGTGTGATGCACATGTTAATAAACTTCTGTATATTTTTCTTTTGTTACACTGTCTTTTTTTAGTCTAATTTACAGAGCTCCAACCAGAGAACCAAAGAGGGAAGAAGGGAAAAGATACTTTTTTTCTTCCCTTACATCACGAAGCTTATAACCTACCCTATATTTTACCATGTTGTATGTAGCACTTTTTACCTCTTCTGTAGACTAAAATGTACAGTAATACTGATAGCATAAATAACACTGACTTCAAATTGCAAGCATATTACATGGGCTGTGGCCAATGTTGACATAATTTCCAGGGTCAGTTAATTCTCTGTTAAATTAAATTGTGGGAATACTATGTGCTATTGGAATGGGTGCATTCCAACACACTGTGATCCTCACCACAATTCTTTAATATTAGCTCCATTTTACAGATCAGGAAACAGGCTCTAGGAGATAAAGTTACTTGCTTAAAGACTGTCAGAGTCCAAGTACATCTCTTTCCTCCATGCATCCTGCTACCTTCATAGTTTATTTACTGTGCTCCATATGGTGCAGTCACTAAAAAGCAAATGGCAACTGGAAAAAAAAAACTTGCCATTTCTCTTCTTCATAGCTAGAGAAAGAGTTTACTAACATCAGTGTCAATGATCATAAAGCAAAAACATTCTAAGCCTTAAATTTTCTTTTCAAATACCAGTATTTCAGAGGTAGATTACCTGACTCCAATAATATGCCTCAAACCTCGCACTGTGTGTGCAATGAGAGGGAATATTTTCATCCATTATGAGAGGCTGTCAGAGGAAAATATTTTCCTGATATCGTACCCAAGAGAACAGCGTGTGAAGCAACATTATCATATTTTACTGAACTTTCATATATTCCATGCAGTATAATGTATATTTTATCTTTTGAAAAGCCTTGGTAACAAAAGGATAAGATATCCATCTAAAACTCCAAGTACATACTAATAATGCTGCATTCAGATTAATAGCATTAAAAAACATTCACAGGGCTTGGTCGCTCGCCAGCTTACCAGTCTGTGCTAGGAATGAATATCCCCCAGTTACTGGAGGAAAAGCTCAACTCTCTGGTTTTACCCACTCTTCATGGCAGGGGACAGGTGGAAGCTGAGGGGAAGAGCGAAGGGCATCCATTGACAAAGGCTTCCTCCCAATTGGCAAGATGGCAGGAGAGGAACTTCTTGTGTACACGAAGTTGAGTACTACAAGTTTTGCTTAATTTGCATATTCCTCTAGAAACACAGGGTATTGATTCTAGCATCTAAGGGTCCATTTACACAAAGGTTTCAGGGCGCTCTCAGGGAACAGCAAAGGGGACTTCGGAATGGACAGTGAGAATCTTGAGAAAAGCAGGGAGAGGAAATGTACTGATTTTTGGTAGTTGAGGGCTCGGAGGCCAGGCAGATTACTCTTGAGGGAGAAGAGTCTAAAGACACGTGCTTTGGGTGAAGAGTCCTTTTGTCAGTGACGGAGAACAGTGCTCCCGATTCCCGCCAGGCACAGTCACTGAAATGGCTTCCAGGCAAGTCCCCAGGATCTTGTTTTAAATTTTTTGTCAGAGGCTCCTACGAAATTGGGAGAGCCATGCTATCTTCTGAGAAACTCAAAAGCAGGCTGAAATCTCTTCAAGGAGGGACCATTCAGGCTTGGGCAAAGGCCTTTACTTGCTTTGGAGAAATAGCACTGCCAGGATGGGAGTAAGGGTGCCACCCGCACGCATCACTCTCCCAGGGAGCATGTGTCACCTATGACCATGTAGAAGGGAGGGGCCTGGGAGGCTATCTATGGTGAGCTCCCAGCGATGGTCTTCAGTGGGGATGCTGAGCCACAGACCATAGGAATTGTAAGCCTCTGATGTGATTGTCCTATGCTTGGTGTGACTTGAGAACGGAGGGTCACCTTTGAATTCCTTTCAGTCTTAACACAGGATGTGGAAAAGAACAAACCTAAAGTTTCTATCCATTATTATCCACAGAGAACTAAGGGCAGACTAACAAATGAATGGCAGGGATGTGTCAGCTTCGCCATGTTAAATTATGCACGTCAGATGAAATGACTTAAAGGATGACTGCCTGGGAGAAACAGGGACAGGCCATTGACACTGGCCAGACCCTTGAGGCTCATGACTTTAAGGGTTTTTCTTGATCTGCTGTGAGCCCTGCGGAACTTAGGAATATGCCTTTTGGGGTTTTGCAATTCACATTCTTTGGGGGAAACATCCCAGATACAGAAACACTGAGATGTATCCTTATCACAAAGTAAGAGAGAGAGAGCAGAAGAGAGAGAAAACAGAGGAGACAGAGAAAACAGTGCCACCGCTATACAGAGAGAAAGCACCCATATTTGTGTCCTGGAAATTAAAACTGTATGCCTTTCCCCTGACTCTATAGCTGCCAGATCTGCAGTGATGACAATAACTATCTTGGGCATTTTATGGGGCTTTTTTGATGAAGAATGTAGGAAAATTAACTACCCATTCAGAAACGACATTCAGTACGTGCTTTGCTACCTTGCCAGGGAAGAGAAGCGGCAGCCAGATAACAAAGCAGACCTATAACACCACCTCTAACAATAAAATATGTATGATGCTGGAGCCGAAACAAACAGGCTGCAGAGACGCAATTAAAAGGCTGAACGTGGCGAGAAGGCGGCATAGGACACCACCTTCCCTCCTTCTCTTAAATTACGGCAAAGAGAAAGAAATTGGCTGAAGGTCAGGGCTCTCCCAAGATTATGCTCTCTTTTTCCTAAAAGCTTAATACATACGGAAAATATTTCTTCCCTGTTTTCAGGTTCAGCGCAACAGTCTGGAAAAGAACACAGTGTAGGAGTCAGACAACCTCAGATTGAAACTCAGCTCTTTTTCTCGTCAACCCTGTAACTCTGGGTAAATTATTTAACAACTGTACATTTCAGTTTCCTGGTCTCTAAAAGTGACCATCTCAGGTTGTTTGGGGAATTAAATGAGATTAAATATGTATGTATAAATGGATGTAGTAGACACTGAACATATTTAGTGCTTTTCTCTTTTCCTATCTATTTGTAATTCCAGGATCTGGGACATTTTTTCACTCATCTATTTATCATTTCATTCAATAAACATTTATCGAGTGTTTTCTTTGTGCCCTACACTTTGCTGCTAACCAGAAGCTGTCAGCCAAAGCCATAAAAATTAGTGGGCCAAAGAAACCAAGGCTGTAGGTTGAAAAGGGCCGCCCTTGTTCAAGATCCTATGCCTCATATCTGTTAATGCTTTCAGCACACAATCCATGGGGGAAACGCCAGACCACATGGTTAACTGGCAAGGACAATGTGTTCATCCAAACAGATTCTGTTGCTCCTATTTGAATCTGCATCAAGGGACTCTGGCTGTTGTTAATTCATCTCTGATAGGTGATCAACGTATACACTTTCCTCTCACTGTATGGGGCCCAGTCTATGAAAAGGCAAATTAAAGGCTTTACCAAACGTGTAATTATGGGTGTTTGTGTAACATTTGACCTTCTTGTGTCTTCACAGTATATTTCTAATCGCAGAGGGCAGCAAGACGGAACATACAGAACAGTTTGACTGTGTTAGTGAAGTTACTTATTTATCTATTATCTGTGATCACATACTTTTCCCCATTACATTCTTCCAAGTGGGTAACTTACAGTTATTAACTTTCAGGAAGCCCCTGTATATCATAGCATCATACCATTAAGCCTTTTGGAAATTCATCACAAATCAGTATACAGATGACATTGATGTCTTATTGCTATTCATTCCTCCTGGGCCATTTCTAGCAGTCCATTTTTTATATCCCTGCAGTGCTGAAATATGGCTCACTCCAGTATCTGTCCTTTTTGTAATCGCAAAAGGAAAGCTTGGCAGTTGTCGTATATTACACTCTTGAGAAAAACGCCAGTAATACTTCGAATTGATTGAACAGCATGGACTCAAAACTGCCTGGCACAGGGCTATTTCCTCACTCCTATTCAGATTTTAATCTTACCTTTTGGATTCAGAACCTGTGAAATAATCATTAAAAGGCAACGTGTTGGATAAGGATCACTTATCTGGAAAAGGCTAAAAGCTCCTCCCTATTCTTCCCTTTGGACTTTCAGACATGTTTATAGCATGTGTTCACGGTGTTGCATGTTGTGCTGCTGCAAACACTGCACCATTGGCAAGAAGCTGGTGGGAGCACTGAGGTTGTGCAATTGCCCAGGACATCCCTGGTTCTGGAGTAACGGAGGCTTAAAGTGGAGAAGAAATTGAGGAAGTCGCTCTGTGACTGCCACGGCATTGGGCAAAAGCTGGAGCTATAGGGCAACCTTACCTTTGCAAAGATGTCATTAGGAGAAATATAGGCTTGTAGGAGGCAAGCAAGTAAAGAAGATATACTTAACGAAGAAATAAGATGAAGGTAAGGAAAGTCAGAGTCCCACGTAATCATTTCTATGCTTCATCCCTCCTCCCCAGTTAGTGGCAACAGAGCTTGGAGAGGGGAGAACGAGGGCACAGACAGCTCAGTTTGAATGATACTTCAGGAAGTCAAACCATGGTCACCAGAGTCATTTCCAATATGAATATTTCTAACAAATCTAAAACTTTCTTTTCAACACCAGCTATAAGAGATGCTGTTGGTGACCCACCAGGATCCCCTTTTCCAGGCCAGTGCACAGGTCCTCCAGCTTCTATGAGTGTTGGCCGCAGTCAGTTCACCCTGGGAACTGTCCTTGGCTTACAAGAACTATAGTGTGCTGGTAAATGTTTATCAACAGCCCTCCAGGAAAAAAAAGCCCTGATATGTAGCATTTGCAGATTTCAGTGGTGTAAACACTCCTACCACAGTGGATTTCAAGTTACTGACTTGATGTCATTGAACACAGAAGCGGGAAGAGATGCACAAGATGGGCTCTTGAAAGCCAGTGAGAGCCAGCTTCTCCAGTACACCACTGTAGGACAGCGGCCTTGCCTGGGAATGCCAGGTGATTACATCCCTCCCAGGACATCCTCAGGCTGCCTCTCTAGCCACTAGGGGATGAGTGGAGGGCTGTTAGCGCCGCGGTGCCATTCATGCTCAAGAGCTCCCTGCGGGATCAGGCTCTAGTTGGATTCCAGTTGCACTCCAATTGGGCCCAGATCTTTGCTGAACTTCTCCCCCGTCCCGGTTCCCCAATTCCTCTGCAGTTTTCACTTGAGAACACTTCCTCAGCAAATCATTTGCACAAGAGTCTCCCTCTCAGGCTCTACACCTGGACGTGGGGGGCATGTCACTCTGAAAGGGTGATGCAACACTTATTCTGAACTGATAATTTTGCCCAAATCTTACTCTATCAGAATTTCTCAAGCTCAGAATAAATAATTTGGGAGTCATCAAACACTGAGTTAAAGGTGGGAGAAAACATTTTCTGGCAGGTGAGATGCTGCTAGTGTGAGAAGTTGCTAATGACGCACAAAACTGTGTGGGTGTGTATGTTTTCACTTCTTGGTAAAAATGAGATGATGCCCCTTCATCATATGATATCATATGTTTTATGTATGGTCAGAGCATCTGTGTTTCAGGGCTAAGGGCCAGAAGTGATTAACATTAAATTAAGTATCACATCTGATGAAGATCTGGGTAAAAAGAGGAAAAGAATCTGTTCAGAACTTTAAGTGGGTAATGCTAACATTAACAAAATGAAACTGTCACATTAATGAATAGAAAGTAGGTTTACTGTACAATAAAAACAGATGTTAGGCTGAATTTACTAATGTTTTTAAAAAAATTTACTTATAATATTTATGTTTTACTTATATATTTAAATAAAAAGTATATTATATATTTAAATAATAATAAAAATTACTTATATATTTATCTTTTTAATAAAAATTGTATATAAGGTGTACATGATAGTTTTATGTATATCTATATATATATATACACACACATAGTAAAAAGATTACTACAGTCAAACTAATTAACATATCCATCTCTTCATGTAAGTTACCATTTTTTTTTTTGGTGAGAGCACCTGAAATCTACTCTCCTAGCAGTACAGTACTAACTATAGTCATCATGCTGTACTTTAGATCTCCAGATTTATTCATTCTACATAACTGCAACCTTGGGGCGGGGAGTTGGGAAAAATCGGAAGATGAACTGGCTAATCCTAACGTTGCATATGGTTTGCATCTTGGCCCTAGCATACTACAGAACAAAGAATTAGAACGCCTACATTCTAAAATGTTAAAAATATGAGATACTGGAAAAAGGAGGGTTGATTATTTTAGTTATTCTTAATCCTCATGCAACATTAATAAAGTTGTACCTATATGACATTAAATTTTCATAAGAAAATTAAAAGTCTGATAATTGCTCCGATTTCAATAGTTTCTGATGCATAGACTCCCCAAATCACATTTTTGATTCCAGTTTTTCTTTTAGTCTAGTTCTTTAATTTCAGAAAGACAGAACTTAAGAGAAAATTCGCATTTTCTTAAGCCCTTCAAACATAATCTACCTCATTTTTTTCCTGAAGTGATGGGGAAATTATTGTTTATTTTTATTTTCAGTTTAATGTTCAGACCAAAGATTCCTGGTTTCCAGGCAATGAGAGCTCTTTAACAGGATTCAACGTATCCAAAGTTCCTGTAGGTTTATCCGGACAAATGATCAGGCTTACAAGGCGTAGAGTGGCCAATTTCAGAGCCTTCTGGAGAAAATGCACAACTGATACCAAATTTTTAGTATCACCATCACTTGTCTTGAGTATGCGACTTTCTGTATCACCCAGGTGCTCCACCAGTTTTATCTTCTTGATTATGATGGAGACACTTGTTCTGAAATGCTTGGGAGATGAGGCTAGCTGGGAAGAAGTCTGTAAAAATTAGGTCACACTTTTTCCTTTTCTCCTCCTCTTCTTCCCCATATCCAGATGGTTGGCAAGAGAGCTGAGCTGCAAGCAGTGTACGCAAATAAGACATTTTGTTGTCTATTTCTGAAAGGACAGTTAATTTGTAAAATGCCTGTTAGTTTCTTCTGTGGAATCACGTAACCAGTAAATGAAAGTGTACCATGTGACAGAAACTTAACTCATGACATTCCTGGAGGAAAATCTTTCTTTTAGGAATTCATCTGCCTATAAATTCGGCAAGCGTCTAGAGTTAATTGCCCCCATATTCTCTTATAAAAAAACTTGCTCAGTTCTCAGATAACCTGAATTTTCTCTCATTTAAGTGTTGTCACCAAAATCATACAACTGTCAATCTTTTGCAAATGTAGGAAAGGGGAGAACCTATTCTACTCTGATGCAGAAGAGAGAGGGCACAGGTTCCTCGGGTAGATGTGCCTAGGACCAAGAGAAAGGAGCGACGAAGGGACAAGGAGAAAAATGGTCTAGGGAAAAGTGAAAGGGACAGAGGAGACTGGGATATAAGGACTGGAGAAGGGAGGAAAGGATGTGAGAGCAAGTCAGAGAGATGGACAAGAGGAGGGAAAATAAGGAAAAGGATAGAAAGAATAAAGGACTGAGAAGGAGGAGGGGAACGCAAAGTCTTTTCTAATACTCACCAGAGGAGTAAAGAACGAGAGAGAACTAGATACATTTATAAAATCCTAAAGCCAACAACTCAAGGTGTTTCCTTGAGACTCTTGTCTAATGACTGCATTGATTAACTGGGTGATGCTAAGAGGTACCCATGACAAACAACTGCCAACACAGGGAGCAGTAATCCTCAGCCCAGATCTAAGCTAGGCAACGGTGCACAAGAACCTGATACCAGCAACAGAACGCCTTTGCTCTGAATCTATTTCCCAACTTAGATACAGCATCTGAGTCTTTTACATTTTGCTTATCTTTCATCACTCTTCAATGCTATGCACTGAAACCTTCCACTGACTGCGAAAAGCTCTGCTCTGAGCATAAACACAATTACCTTGGCCTCATTTCCTTATCTTTAATCAAAGTCCTTTCTTGCAACATTCATTTGGCCCTGGATGCTCCATTCTAGCTACTCAGAGCAAAATATCCTAAAGAAGAAAGAGTACTGTATGCAAAACTTTGATAGAGGATAAGAAGAAGAGAATGTAACTTTCCTCCAAACCAAAGCTAGGGCTTTAAAGGGAGTTTTCCTTTAGGAGAGTTTACATCCTAGTTAAATCCTCCTTCCAGGGTCAGCCTCCAATATATTCCACATGTCCCATCTAACCACAGCTCATATAGAATCAAAGAATTTCCAGATGAGAAGGGGATTCCCAGATCAAGTCAAGACTCTTGTCTGATGCTTGAGCTTATTCTACAATCTGAAAAGATCTTCAGTGCCTGCCAGAACTCTTTTTGTGCTGGGGTTCTCCATAAAACACATGGAGGTCACTCCCTTTGCACACAGCTCGAATTCCTATTTTGAACCAAAGTCTGGTCCAAGCCACTTCCAAACCCCAGGGCTAGTTCTCTGTATCTGAGGCAGCATAGGACAGGTACAATCAGAAGGCACCTGCAATTCCACCTTAAAAGGTTTTCCTTTCAGACAGATTGAGAGAGAGAGAAAATTGAACACAGAACATTTGATTCTTCTCATCACCACTTTGCTCCTCTTCTTCTGTGCTTCGCTTTGTCAATATCTTTCCCATTAGTTACTCTAACCATCAGCACTGAGGAATCTGTCTGTAACATCCCAGACATCATCATCTCAGTGAAGGCTGTTGCAGGACAATCACCTCACTTCTGGATGTACTACCTTATGTATCTGTAATTAGGCTGAATTTGTCTTTTAGCATCTTCCTGTGTTATTTACTCATACCGAGCACATTATCCATTAACTTCCTGTACTGATTTCACATGTAGTGATTTTACAACAAAACCAGCTCAGCCTAAGTCTGTGCAGGTTTTTATAAATGTGTACCTGAGAGGAAAGCTTTACCTTTAGGCCTACTGAATTTCAACCTTTTGGATTGGGAATACTGGCAAGGTGGCTCTGAGTTCTTACTTCTTATTCTGTCATCCAAAGAATTGCAATCTCAGCATAGATGTCACTGATTTGCATGTGAATATTAGTCTCTTTGACAGAGAAACTCAAGTGGGAGGTAAGTTGTGTGTTCTTGCTAACAGCAACAACATCTCTGACGGCAGCTACTATGTTCTGAAGGTTTGTGTCGTCTCAAAACTCATATGTTGAAATCCTAAACCCCAAGTTGATGGTATGAGGATGTGGGGCCTTTGGAAGATGATTAGGTCATAAAGGCAGAGTCCTCATCATTGGGCCTAGTGCCCTTATAAAAGAGGCCCAGAGAGCTCCCTAGCCCCTTCTACCATGTGAGGACATAGCAAGAAGGTGCCAGCAATGAACAGGAAGAGGGCTCTCGCCAGAACACGAATGTGCCAGTGCCTTGATCTTGGACTTCCCAGCCTTCAAAACTGTGAGAAACAAATTTATGGTTCTTCATAAGCCACCCAGTCTGTGGCAGTTTGTTACAGCAGCCTGAATGGACTGAGACAGCAGCTAACAATTGTGGAGCATTTTCTTCTCTGCCGGTCTCTGGCCCAATAACTTGCATTATAACCTGCCTACCAAGTGCATTATTTCATATAATTCCCTCCAACACAACCCTGCGAGGTACCATAATGATCTCTCTTTTATGAATGAGGAAACTGAAGCTGAGAGAGGTTAGGCCTCTTGTATCTAGGTGGCTGGTGGCAAAGCTAAAATTCAAACCCATATCAGAACACCCGTGGACATCTATTCTCCCACAAATTATCAGAACACCCGTGGACATCTATTCTCCCACAAATTATCAGAACACCCGTGGACATCTATTCTCCCACAAATGGAGGTCTACCTTGTCTACTGTCCCTCTTTCCTTTAACCATAACTTTAAAAGACGTTCTCATCCTTCAAGATAACTTTTGCCCTGTAAGATAACATAGGAAGTCTCAACTCATTCTGGGCCTTAGTCTCTCTGAAACCATCTTGACAGGTTACTTCCTCTTTCGTCCTCCTCCTTGGCTATAAGCCCTTTCTCTCACATCTCTTATACACCATTTAAAAACATTATTTCTCGCAAAACTCCCTGTGCAGCCACTCACATATCTTTAGCTCCTACCAGTTCCTTTTTTGGTATCATCATTTGTAATTGTATTACCATAATTTCGGTTTTAAGAGCTTCCCAATCCTCTAGAGTTATCTTCCATGAGGCAATAAGATCATATCTATTTTAACTACGATATTTCAAAAATCTGCCTTTTGAAGGCATTTTGAAGTCTGACAATGCTTAGCATTTCTTTTTAACCTTGGCTACTACTATATTTTCTAAGTTAGCACATCCACTTTCTCCCAGAGTTTTACTGTCCATTCCATATCACCAAACTGCTTTTCCTTGTTGGTTAGAACTAAATCCAAATAAAGAGACCCTTTGTTACTTCCTTCTGAGAAAGGATATTATCAACACAGCAAGTCAAGAAATTTATCAAACCACAAAATACAGATGAGTAAGAATTGCACTCACTTCTTCATCAGCTCTTAAAGACCTACTTTATCCCACAAATACACATAAAATTATATGTAGCATCCCCATACCAGAGATTCAGTGTAAATATCCCTGGTATTTAAAGACAGCTAATGAGTTCCAAGTGGGTAAGAATACTTATCTATGAAAGCTTCATATCAGTTATCCAACTAAAATCAGCACCACAGCAACAGATTTAGATGGCAAAATGGATCTATCCTTACCTTTTCTTTCACCCTTCTACATGTGGAGCCAGAACATCTGACGTTTAAAGACCCTCCTGCAAACAATATTTCATTCTATCTACCTTTTTATGCTAGCCCATATTCTAGGACCTCCAAACAGCCTGGTTCAAGGAACCCAACTTCTTACCCCTGATAAAAATTAATGCCAAAATGATTGATTTATTAATCAATCATTTTACTGCTTCCTTAGTATCTATTCTATTATCTCAATAATTATTTAAATCAGTTACTGACATTTAACTTCTGTGTGTCTATATTTTCTCCCCCAATATATCATAAATTCCTTGAAGGAACATAAATGCTTCACTCATAAAATGTTTCAGAACATAGCAATGCAGACGTGTCATGAATTGCAATGATTAATTGTGGTCAACTAAATTTTGTCATCAAGTTCATGGGGAAATTTAAAAATAGAGCAGTGATAAGATTTTAAGCACCAAACCAATTCACATTCCTTATTTTCTTAAATTTATTTCAACCATATTTCAGGGAAAGTAGAATACTTGAAAATTAGTTTCTAGAGACAGGTTGTGTTCATAGCAAGGTGACTTTTCATCAAGGGACTTTCTCATATTTTTCCCACCTTGAGTCAAAGCAACTTTTGACTAATTCCACATAAACCCTTTCCTTGGTAATCAAGGATAGCTTTGGTTCAATTCAAATCAACCAGCCCCATCATAGATAACCTCAAGGGTATAAAATGAAAATATGAAAGCACATTATTTTGAGGAGCTCTTAATCCAAGAGGAGGGAGACAAGGCAAATAAGACTAATATACTATAAGCCAAGGTTCAGGGCCTAAGAGAAACACAAGCAAGGTACTTAAGAAGCCAAATGAAGAGAGATTTCACCATCAGTTAAAGAGATCAAGAGGAGTTTCACGGAGGAGGCAGCATTGGAGCCATAGACGCTGAATAATAAAAAGGTAGGGACTGAGGGTGCTAGGTAGGTACATGGAGTGAAGCCTATGCTGTGGCCAAAGCACAGATCACAAGGGAAAGGCGAGACATACCTAATTAAAAATAAAGTATTACAATCTCACTGAGAACAAAAGGTACTCATAAAGCGTAAGAGGGGTAAGACTCTGGAAAGGATATCTGGGGAAGTATTACAAGGGCTGTGAATGCCAGACTGAGGCATTTGTACCTAATTTCATAAGTGATGATGAGTTTTATTACCTCTTATTCATTTCACGGGAAATGTGGAAATGGGCTCGTGTTGGATACCTTCCGTTTGCACCTTCAGATCTGTCTTCACCTTTCTCTGCGGCCTGCAGGCTGGCTTACACAGACTGAGTCCACAGGCTCGCTGGTCTCTGAGTTTCTCCCAATGGAGCCTTGCAGAGGCGGGGAGGGAAGGCAGTGCAATTGGGGTCTTTATTCCCCAGCTCCATCCCTGTGGGTTGCTCTGGGCTGGCTACTTCCCTTGCTGAAGGTGTTCCTACATTCAGCAAATCAGAAGTCAGAAATCAATTTTGCTGGGTTAAAACCAAGGTTTCAGCAGGGCTGTGTTCCTTCTGGAGGTTCTATGGAAGAATCCATTTCCTTGCCCTTTTCATGTTCTGGAAACTGGCCGCATTCCTGGGCTGGCGGCCCCTCCTCACTATGACCTCTGCTTCTGTTGTCACATCTTCTCTCACTCTGACTCTTCTGCCTCTGTCTTTTCCTTATAAGGACCCTGTAATTACAAGGGGCCCACCTGGATAGTATAGAATAATCTTTCCATTTTAAGATCCTTAACTTGATCACATCTTCAAGATAGCTTTTGCCATGGACGATAACATATTCACAGGTTCTGGGGATCAGCATGTGGATAGTTTTAGGAAGGGACATTATTCTATCTACCATATATGCCAACCCTAAGTATTTTCTTTCGCCTAAAATGGAGAGATAAGTTAAACGATAAGTGTTTTTCAGATTATTAAATTAATGCAAGCTTGTTGGAGAAAATCTGGACATTTAGAAGAGTAGAAAGAAAACACTATTACCCTTAATCCCCGTCTTTTCTATGTATTTCACAGCCACTCTTTAAACAAAATTGAGATCATTAAGTGGATGATTTTAGATCCTACCTTTTACATTTAACATGTCACGAGCAATACCCATGTCCTTAACTGCTGAGATGTCCATTTTATTAAAAGAGCTAGAAGATGAGGAAGGATGCCAAAAGTAATTTTTGGTTAAAATGGCAGAATCAGCAAAAGATTTTAGACTCAGTTTTAATATGTTTTTTTCTTCTTTTGGATATTTTAGATCAGCAGAGAGGTTACCCATGTACCACATTTCCTCCATGAAAGCTCAACTCACCTCTTAATCCACACCCCTCCTTAATCCACATCTGTATCAGGAATGTTCCAGGCAAATATCTAGAGAAATTACCGTACCCCGAAATGATCAAGAGAGGCTATTCATATTTTGCTGTGGGGGAACATTCTCACTCTATATCTTTATTTTCAAATTACCAAGAAGCTAACTTACGTGACTAGCCATGAAAATACACAAACACATCATGTACACTCACCTTCGTGTGAGGAAAAAGACAAAGAAGGTCAAAATACATGTGAATCTGTACAAGTTCAATAGCTAACAAGGGTCTCTATCTTTAAAATAGCCAGTCAGGCTTGAATTGAGCTTAAAACACCAGTTATGTTATAATCCAATTTCCCAAAGATAGAGACTTTAAATGATCCGAGACCACAGAAGAAGAGCATCTCCACCCGCCCCCTTTAGATTCCTGAGTTGATCTAGTAGTTTTATCTAGAACAGATTAATTAGCTCCAAGATTTAAACAAAAAACTATCTAGCCTATTGGGAGTCAAGTTTAATCGGATCAAGAATGGGATATTGGTTCCCAGGTAGGATGCTTAGATCCATATGCAACCCAACCTTAAGCGAATGTTGTTTGCAAAGGACAATTATTTTGGATTTTGTCCTTAAGAGTCCTGTGTGTCAGATATGAACAAGTGGATAAAAAGTCTTCTCCTTCAAGACGAAAAACAAACATTGCTTAAAAACTACCATTGAAAAAAAGCAACTTAAAAGGTAAAAGACATCTCATTGTTCAAGTAAAATGAATATCCTCGATTCTATTCGAGACACAGTATGTTTTGATTCTCTTATTATTCTTTGTATTCTTGGGTTCAGGTTGAATTGCAGCCCCAGCTCATGCTAAGAAAACCCTTTAATTCATCATCTGAGCCCTATGCCAGGTCAAACACATTGAATCAAACTCAGTACTGCAAGTCAGGGGTTTGCGCATAAGGTACATTTAAACACGGCCAAGAATAATGCCCACAGATAAAAATGTGACATAAAATACACAATGACTGGGATGCATTTCACATGCTGGTACCCTGCTGATCTCAGACTTCAAAATGTGGCACCTTGCCCAAATTCTACAAAACCTCCCAGTCTTTCAGCATGGTTTTTAAACCTTTTGAGTTGGCTATCTATGTCTTCAAGGCAAAACAAAATTCAGAGCAGGAATATGCATCCTCACTTCCAAAATAAGTCTCCAGGGCATCAAACACCATCTTTAAAAAGCTTGCACGCACGATTCAGCTATTGTCCATCAAGTGTAGGCATCTCATTACCAGTTAGTTTATCCTACTACCATCTATATTTTATTTTTCACCTTTACAAATGCCACGGAAACCATCAGACAGTTCTCAGCTCTTCAAACAGCTGACAACACAAATCATGCCAGTTATAAATATTTACATCATCAAAAGTAAATGTTTCCAAAATTCCAAACTCCAATGCATTTGAAAATTGATTTGGATCAGGTACACTTTACCGAATTGGAAATATTAAAAAAAAATCACTTGTCAACAACAAAAAACACCAAAGCAAAACATAACATATGAGTGATTTTTAACACCTTGCTATCTCCTAGTCTGTTCTTTCCCACTAAGTTTTAGGGAGAAGCTGTCGTGAAATTAGTTTTTCTTCTTGTACATCAACATCTTCCTCTAAGATGGTCTAATGGAAAGTGAAAATTACATATCCATTATTTGTGTTAGCTTTTGTCCTTTCCCATCACACTCTCAATGTATCTTTTCCTAAAAAATGCTTCAAATGTTTGCCATAACTCTTAGAAAATTCCAGTTCCTTAACATGGCCTCAGGATCTGGCCTCTGCCTTCTTCTTCCATCCTTACCTCCCCACCACCTCCTCTTTGGTCTCTGTGCATCAGCTTTGCTGGCCATCTTTCAAGTAATTTCTGGAACTTAGCTACCACCTCTCATTCTGCTTTGGGCTTTACTGCTTTTCCCTTTGCCTAGAATACAATGATTCCCACCATCAATCTCCAAAATAGAAAGAATGACTGAATATTTAGTCAAACCTGCAAATTGCCCTTCTTAAATACTGGTTGGTAAACCTATCCATGCTCGTAACTTGACTTGGATGATTCACCTTTTCAGAGAGAGGTGTATGTAGAACCCACATCAAATTCCTTTTAGGGTTTGTAAAAAGAAAACTGCCAATGGAACAGTAATTAGGCTAGGTTAGTTTTCTATGGAATCAGAGTAATAAACTACATGAGCTATATAGGACCTTTCTAGAAAAATGCTTCCCATGTCATATTTACATCAGCACCCAAATACTACAGAGTGAAATAGTCTCAAGCACGTGCAAGGTCTTTTAAAACCTGCCTTGTGACCTGAGTGAAGGTCACTAACAACACTTTGATGAGTCATTAGACTTTTTTGTTTTTGTGACAGTTACGTGATAGGGAAAAATATATTCTAACATATCAGGAGGGAAAAAAATTACTTACAAACTTGTGGTAAACATGGCGAGCAGACTGCATAAGTGGAGGAGAGAGCAGAGCCCAAGAAACCCAACCCTGGAGAATCAGCCGCCAGCAGTAACAAAAGTTCTCCATAATTTTAAGACCAATTTCTTGCACACAAATGATTTTCCATTCCTCTTGAGTTCACAACAGCTAAATCACCTTCAAACACAATTTTCTGGGTGTGTGTTTTTTCCATCTTCAACATTCTACTCAACGGTAAAAGCTAGCCAAATAGAAATGAACGAGCACAAGAAATGCTGGATTCCAGGGATGAGAAGACCCCGCGAGCATTATGTCCTTGCACAAATTAAGGAGGAGTGCATCATGAGGGAGGAGAGGGAAGGAGGGACGTCGGTGTGAGAGTCACAAAGCACAGCTCAGCATCTCTGTGCAGGAGCTAGGAGTCTTAGCCAACAAGACACCCCTAGGAAGATTAATTATTGATTTTCTTATAAATCATCTAAGGTGATTTTTGTTTGTTTGTTTTTCCTTCCAGAATGATAAACGTCTGATTTTACTTTTGTTAAAAAATTTTTTCACTTTCTTGAGGTTCAAAGAAGGCCCAGCAAAGAGGTTTCTGAGAGGAAGGATTTCCCCAGCATGATAGGCGGGCGGGGACAACTGTGTTTTCTGACCTTCGTGGGGTACCAAAGGATAAAACCTCAGGCAACCTCCAGGGGGTACAAAATAATTAGTAGCAGGAGGGTTTGACTAGCTATGGAGAAACAGCACAATTTAGACAGAATTATATTTGTTGGCAGTAGGCCTGAGGTCCGTGACACTGCTCCTAGGTAGAAAGATAAATTCATCACAGAGAGCAAGGCCTGGAGAACTGGCTTTCAGAATCAGCATCTCCCCCATCCTCAACTTTACAATGGAAACAACATGGCTGCTTACCTTCCTTCCCCCAGTGTTGATGCGCAGGGGCGTCAGAAAGGGGTCGAAGATCATGTGACTGGTCTCTATGTTGACTGGTGACTGCCGTTTCCCCACAGAGCAAAGATTCCAAGCTGAGTTCACCAATCCCCAGAAAGAAGGAACTAGAAACAAAAAGAAATTGTAGAATCAGGCTGGGTAGGAGGTAAAAAGAGCTATGGCACAAAAGTAGTAAAATCAAAGAGAGCCACCCAAAGTTTTCCACCTATAGAGATTCTTGAGTGTTGCTATGGTGTTTTCCTGGCCTGAATCTTAGTCAATTTCTCTAAGTCCTACATTCATAATCTCTTAAGATCAGATTTTCTTGTTTCAGATAGATTCATCCTGCGATCTCTTTCATGAGTACAGTTAGCATTAACGCCTTCATGGGAGCCGTAACAGTCCAGCCATATCATCTTTGTAACATGTCTGAGATGCACCAAATATTTAGCAATTCCTGAGTTGATGCTCTGCTTTCCCATTTGGCAGGAATGATGTGAGAATCAACCTTGTCCTACATAGAAGAAGGTGGCATTCGACATACACCAGGCATTATTCTGTGGATTGTCCAAACCAAAGTAAGGGAGTAAATTATTTTTATGGCCCCCAATCAATGCCAGACTGGAGCTTGGCAACTTGACTTTGTCTCTGTTTAGTCCAGCAGTGTGTCATTAACCTAATGTACCAGGCAGCTGAAGAGTGTGTTCATTTGATAGGAAGGAAAAAATGACACTGAGTGCTGAACACAAATATCCAAAGGGAAATCGGCTACTCATTTTCAGTGTCACATTAAAATAAATTTCTACAGCAATTTCCAGTCCTACTTTCCTTTGTTTAAGAAAGTTAGCAGAGCAGCAGAGAGCCAATCTACTAATTTTATGAAGATCAGAGACTGTATTGTTAGCCTTTTCCTGCCCCTCTCAGAATTGCCATTGAGGCTCTGGATCCATGTGTCCTCCTTATGCCCCTGAGATTACATGGCCATCATTCACTCATCCATCCACAGCATCCATCACCAGCATAGCGAGTTCCTATCGTGGGTCCAGCCCTGAGTTAGGCTGAATTGCAAGGAAGAGAGATGAGCATTAGAACATGACCACTAGGGACAGGGGGTGAGGTTAAGTCAGTGTGTTACAAGACTCTAGATGGGGGCACCGAACCCTGCAGCAGCGGAAGTGGAACCAGGGAGTCATTCCTAGAGGAGATGAGCCTAACAAGCAAGTCACAACCCTCTCAAATGTACCTGTCCTCTCAGGGACTCAAATTTAATACAGCCTTTACTTTACAGCAGCTATTATTCCTGCCCATATCATGGATGGGAAAAACTGAGGCAAGGGAGGAGTTTGGCAAACACTTGGCAAAGATACTGTATAAGAGACCCATAATCCAGGAGAAGAATTGTGCTAGACTGTTTGTCTAGTCGCATCTAAACTCAAAATTCTATGACTCTTTTATTTGTTATAGGCAAGTGTTAGGCAAAAATGGGAGGAGAACTAAAAACAAGTTCCTTAGATGCCTTGAAGAATGCTTTAACACCGAAATAATACAGGCTTCGTTGTGAAATATGGAAATACCTAATTTGGTTTAACACATGCCAGTAAGCCTCTAGTGGCTCCATTCCCTTTAAAGAGTTTGCATTGGCTTTCCAGCCACAACTGATTTACAAAATGGCAGCAATGGCCAGAGTTACAGAGGGAAAAAGAGAAGGAGGAGGAGTGGAAGGAAAAACAAGTATATGTGCTTCCATGGCACTCTCATTTCCGATCCTTATCTAAGCTATGTTATCACCGAAAGTCACTTAACATCTTTAGAAGGTACCACACCCTAGCAAAATTATAACATTTAAAGGAAGCGCTCGCATTAAAAATGTGTTTTAAAAAATGTAAACTTCCGTCTTCTCTAAGTTGCTCTTTTTAAATCACTGACTTAATCGTATACTTATTCCTCAATCATTTCAAGTTTATTATGAAAAGAAAGCCTCCGAAAGAGCATGTTTCTACTCCTTTGTGAGTGACGCACATAAACATGGCAGATGTGAGGATGCCAGGGGTAGTCATGACACTGCCACAAATTAGCTGTGTGACCTTAGATAAGTCATTTGTCTCGTAGGCCTTGGTTGGTCTCTATGGCCCCAGTGGTAGGCTGAACAACGGCCCCCCTTTGACGATGTCCACATCCTAAACTCAGAACCCAGAATATGCTACCTTACGTGGTACAAGGTACTTTGCAGAAATGATGAAGTTAAGGATCTTGAGGGGAGTAGATTATCCTGGATTATCTAGGTGGGCCCAACGTAATCACGAGGGTCTTTTTTAAGGGAGAGGTGTAGGAGGGTCAGAGACAGAGAGAAAAGATTTAAGGAAGGAAAGAGGTCAAAGAGGATAGAAGATACTGGCTTTGAAAATGGAGGGAGGGACACAAGCCAAGGAATGCAGGTGGTGGCCCCTTGAAGCTGGAAGGAAGTAACAGATCCTCTCCCTAGAACCTCCAGAGGGAACACTGGCTGGCTGACACTAATTTTATTAACCCCACAAAACTCATTTTGGACTTCTCACCTCCAGAACTGTAAGATGATATATTTGTGTTGTTTTAAGTCACTAAGTTTTGATTATTTGTTATAGCCACAAAAGGAAACTAATACAGCCCTCTTTTATCTTTAAAACTCTGTGAGACAATAACCTCTTTGACAATCAGACCATCTCTGAGGTCTGGGGGGCCTTCTCTGGAAGCCAGCTGCATGATAAATGTAGTTACAGCTGGTGCATATTGCATTTCATCTACTCCCATGAAAATCATTGACAAAAATCATTCCAACCCTACAAATGGATTGTAAGGCTGCTATTATATGGCAGCATGGGTAGGCAGATGCTGCTGTGCCTTCCTAATAAACTTCACACTCCAAAAGTACTCCCACAAAAACACAAACAGCAAAAACTTTATGCGAACATCTGCCTTCGCTTTTCCTGGGCATGGCATTCTTTATGACAAACAGTTTTGGGGTTTTATATCCCCACTTCACTATCAAGGCCTATGTGTCTGCTTCTAACCACCTGCTCAGCCAATTGAGGAAAAATTGAGAAACACTCGTTCCTGCTGAGCTGTGTCCCTCATCAGCTCCACTCCTGAAGGGGTGTCTAAGTTTGTTCAACACTGAATTGCTGGTTCTAAATCAGCCATAAATTAATAGTCTTTCAGAAATGGAAGCCACCCTAGAGATCACCTGATCTAAACCTGTACATGAAATTAAGGCCAGGCAGAGGTAGAGGCAGGGAAGGACAAAGTAAGCACCAGTACCCAAGTCTCAGGATCCCTGGTGCTGCTAGACCTCCACTGCTCTAGACCCCCAGCAGGCTCCATACATGAGCAGATTATTGTAGCCAGGGAGGTTCAGAGTTAATGTTGTCATGGTCATTGTAAGACTTTTGCTTCCATTTCTCTTTTGGTAAGTCAAGAGTAACATGAGTTGAGTGCCTATTTTCCAGTGAAAATAAATTTCAAGTCAAAGGTTCAAATCAGACTGCTCTAAATGTGAACCATCCCAATCGAAGTCAGGATTTTTCAAAAACCGTATAATTATGGCTGGGTAGAGAAAAGGCTTCAACTCAGGCATGAGGGGATGTGTTTGGGTCTCATCGCTGGGCCCCGAGGAGATCTAATGGGGATGACTGCTCAGGAAGAGCTGCTCCAGGGGTTGTGTCCATGGACCAGCTGGATTGGGCAAGGCTCTAGTCCAGATGAAAGAAGTCACTGATCTTAGAAACTTAGAAAAGTGTTGGGACAATAATTAAGGTGTCACAGTTCGTTCAGAGACCTCAGGTGCCAAATGGACCAGGAATAGGTCTGCAAATGTGGTGTAATCTAGGTTCTAGGGAAATGCTTTAGGAGGAAGGCTGTGAAACCAGGAGGGCATGGAGTGGCCACACTTACTGGGGCATGGGAGTAAGACAGCACATTTTACCTGCAGTGCAAGGCTGGACACAAGAACCAAGGCTTCAAGATTTAGAGTAAGAAACTCTCTCTCTTGATTTGCGCAAAACTTCCATTCATTTCCAAGATTCTGATACTTACCTATCCTCCATATTATTGATCCTTCAGGTTTACAACCCTCCCACGTCCCCCCGGGAGCAGAGATGTTGTTGGAGAAGCTATGGTATTGGTTCTATTTCCAAATTTAGAGAATCATTGCTGAATTATTTTTCTTTTAGTTTCCATGGCTGTCCAACAAATCCAATTTTTAAACTTTCTGTCATTTTTTAAAGCATCAGTTATTATGGCTTATTAGCTAACACTGTGTTTTTTTCTGGCTTGACTGATACAACTTATTGTTGAGAAAAAAATGTAAATAAAGTAAAATTAAGTGAGAATCACTCTAATTAATTAATGGACAACTGGTCAGAAAATGTTTGAATGGCATCATCCCTGGCATCCTTTTCACACAATCTTCTAATTTACATATAAACTAGAACACACAACAGACCTGGATATTTTTGCAAATTAATTCTCACAGAACCTAAACAATGGAACTTAACTGCTGCATCACAGCTATGTGTTATCTTGCCAAAACATTTCCCCACGGCAAAGCTGTCATTGTTACCATAAACCATAAATCCCAAACGGTCTCTTGGCTCTGGGTCCAGTGAACTATGAAAGATGCTCAGTGACTGATTTCAGCCGCTTAAAACACGAGCCTTGGAAAATCCAAAGCAAAACCTATCAGTGCTTGTTCAAAACCAGTGAAACAAAAAAGCTCAAGTTTAGTTTATTAACACATCGTGGTAACCCCCAGACAAAACAAAAACGTTCTCACCAAAGCAAGAAATAGGTCAGGAGAGTAAGAAGTCAGAGGAATTAAGTCTGAAAGGGAGGGCTAAAATTTGCCTTCACGACATTTTCATCCTAGAGAAGATGCTCCAAAGTCAGTGTGCACTTTTAGGCATCTTCCCTATTCACTTGTCCTGAATTGTCATTTGTCTTCTCAGCAGAATTTGCAGAGACCCTGCTGTTGTGGGCAAGAGTTTCCACACTGGGAATTAATTTATATGGCTTATGTGAATTTGCTAAATCTTATCGGAACAAGACAAACTCAATTAAAAAGTGTTTACCAGACAGTCTTTGATGTGCCAGGCATTAGGCTTGACACTGAGAATTCAAGCAGCAAATATTTAATGAGGACCCACTATGCGCCAGTCACTGTCATCAGTTCTTGGAAGTCAGTAATGAATGAAACAGATATGGTTCCTGCTCTCATGGATCTTACAGTCTAGGGGGAATATGAGAGAGAATGTTTATCTCCAGGTTTCTACACGTATATCTATGCAATTAGAACTTTTGGTAAGCATGCTGTAGAGACAATTAAGATGGTAATGAATTACAGAATAAGCACGATGGGGAGATAATCTAGATAGAACAGTCAGGGATAATTTCTCTGGGAGTGACATCTAGTAGACCCTGGAAGGACTGAGAGGAGCTGGTCCTGAAGAACAGCAGGGGAGAGGGTGTCTAGGGCAGAGGAGAGGAGCAGGTATTGGCAGAGAAGAACCCGCTGTGTTCAAAGAACCGAGAGGAAGCCAGTTAACTTGAACCTGATGAAGCAGACGAGAAGAAAAGCGAGATGAGATGAGGTTGTCTAGGTGGCTGGGGGACAGATGTTTCAGGCCACAGAGAGGAGTTTGCATTTTACTTTAATGTATTAGAAAGCCACTGAGAGTTTTAGGCAAGGGAGTACCATGTCTGATTTATGAATTAAAAGCATGTATCTGCCTTGGCTGGAATACAGCCAAGAGTGAGCTTGATTATCCTTGGAGTAGTTTGAGTGGGAAAAGAATTGGTTCCCAAGCAACAGTTGGGTTTTTATGTGAGTTTAATCCTATTGCTTTGGGTTTGTTTAAATTCTATCTCAAAGGCAGAACTAATTGAATGTTTTAAAAACTATTCTCTTCAACATATGTGCCAATAAAATAGCATTTTCCAGGATCCAACCAGTACTTTACAAGTCACATTTGAAGCAAGGACTATTTTCAGGAAGAGACTCAGCTAAGGGAATCGTTTTTTTGTTTTGTTTTCAACCAATAAACTAAGTCCCCAACTTTTTGGCCGAAGGAAAGCAAATGAAAGTTGAGAAAATGAATACTGGCATAAAACATATCTTTGGTGAATTCAATCTTACAAATAAAGCCTTCCACTTCAATATAGCAATCTCTACTTTAGGCTTAGAAAGCACATGAATACATTTTAAATAAGAACTCATATCTTTCCTTTGCTCTTTTCCTCACCAACGCTGATTTACTGCCCCTCTTCCTATTCTCAATTGTAATAAATCTCTACTTTGAGTCATTATTAATGAGCATGTTTAAAATGCCCACTGCTGCAGGCTTTGGGCACCTTTCTGGTTTCAGATTTATTTCATAGGGGGAATTGGCTTTGAATAACTCCTTTGCTGCTGGATTCTTCGTCCATTGCTGGGACTCTGTTCCTATCACATGAAGTGCCTCTAACTAGGGCTTCCCGTTCTCTCACTTGGGGACCTCTCAGGGGTTGTAAATATCCAATTTAACACATAATCATTAATTTGTGCGTTCATCAAAAAATTAATGGAACCTCTCCAATGAACCAGATAAAAAGTGCCCCCACTCTTAAGGACATCCTGTATGGCGAGAAGATAAGCAAAATAACAAATAGTTACAATAAAACATGATAAATGCTATAATTAAGGTGTGTGCATATTAAAGCTTAAATGTAGACAGGGGAGTAAACTGACCCTGACCGTTTTTTAAAGTGTTAGGGTAAGTCTTCCCAATAGAGGAGATATTTGAGTTCAGTGTGAACGCACGAATACAGGCCGCAAGCCATAAAAATCTTATAACTAGTTCAAAGACTAAAGTTTTTCCTCACATGGAGAGATATGCTGCTCCTAGCAACCAAGATGAATTATCATTGGAATCTGAGTAATTATTATGCAGGGAGAATTTAAGTCACTGGATCTTCTGACTTATTATGCAGGAGAAAGATCATGAGCTACCATAACCTCACCATGGAACCCTGAGCAGATGGCAAACATGGGGATAACAGTCACTTCACAGATTTGTTGGGAAGATTAAGTGAGAACATGTTTATAAAAGGTCTGGCATAATGTCGTTTCTATAATAAAAATCCAATGAATACTGGAGAAGGAATCGAGTGCTGCAGGATGGAGAACGGGGTGGCCACCAAGACTGTGATTCCGCCACTGCAGCATTCCAGAGATGACAAGGGAGAAGGATCTAAGCAGGAGGAGGAGGAGAGGCAGCTTTCAGATGCCCACACAACCCAACCTGGCTTCAGAGCAGGGAGCAGTCTAGGTCACAGGATGGCGCTTCATTTCACACTTTTAATGAGCCGTGTGCAATTATTTCTTGGATCCATAACTCTCTGTGTCTGGATGAATGGAGGGAGTAAGCAGCGAGATGGGTCACTCATGATGGCTTTCATGCGAAAGAAAATCAGTTTAATTTAGCTTTCGGAAGTTGTTGGATATTTGTTTGTCCAGCAGCTTCATCTCCTGTTTGTGCCTGGTTCCAATGTAGTGACTGGGTTGCATACCCCAAAACACATCATCTGAGGGTGAAGAGAAAGGAAGGAAGGGAGAGTTTTCATTTGCTGATCATCCACCGTAACAAGCTCTGTGCTAGAAACTTAATATATCTTATCTTGCTTAATCTTCTTCACAATTCTCTGAGATAATGTTATCATTATTTTATAGACAAGAAAAATAAGACAAAAAGGTCATGTGACTTTCCAAGGTCACTTGGCCAGTAAATAAAGGAAGTAGAATTTTGAGACCAGTTCCTTTCTTTAAAGGAAACAACCAGACAGACCAACAAATGAAGTAATGCACGCGTGGAAACATGTGAAAGAATACATAAGTGTATAAAGCAAGAGGTGATCATCTCATGCTCCCTCCTTCCAGTGACAGCCCTGAGGTAATCAGTGTGAATAGTTACGAGGCATCAGTCAGCTCAAACAAACACATCGAAATACATATACAAACCTTTAGAGAGGTTCTATTCACAAAACTACTTTCTGTTTCAAGTAACCATATGCCATGAATGCCCTCCTGTCAGTCCTTCACAGAGCCACACATTCATGTACAACTACAGAGCTTCCATTGTGTGAATGCACCCTACTCTTCCCAACCAATCCCTAAATGAAAGACATTAAGGTTATTTCCATGGGATTTTACCACGAAAATCAATGCTGCACTAAATAGCCTTGAACATAGACTTTTTCATACTAGTGCTTTCATTTCAGTAGGAAAGATTCTTAAAGGTAGTATTGTTTAGTCAAGGTATGCACACACTTTCTTTTAATAGATGCTGCCAGGTTACTCTAAAAGACACTGGCAGTACCTAAGAATATTTATGCTCCTATCAGCTAGGTGTGATATGTCCATTTCCCCATAATCTTCATAGCACTGGATGTTATTTATTTATTTGTTTATTTATTTAAGGCAATCTAACAGGAAAAATGGGATTTTGCTGATTCAATTTGCATTTCCTAACTACTGCCAAGCTTGAACATCTTCTCATAATGCTCATTAGCTATGTGCATTTCTCTTCTGATCATATTCTTCATGTATTTTTCTCTAGGTTACTTTGCTTTTAGTATAAATTTTGGCTTTCATTTGAATTGTAGAAATATTAAGCATTTGTAATGTGCTATAAACATTTTCTCCTAATCTATTATTTAGCTTTTAACCTCATTTTTGGTATTTTGCTATATAGGGATTTTTACTTTTTATATGGTTGGATTTATTGATCTTTTTCCTATAAGGTTTCTGGATTTCCTCTGTTATTTAAGCTTGCATCTCCAACTACAGATTACATAAATATTTTCCTAAATGTTCAAAAAATATTTTTGTGGTTATACTTTTTACAATTTGATTTTTGTGTGTGTGTGTGTGTGAGGAATATTTGCCCCGAGCTAACATCCATTGCCAATCCTCCTCTTTTGTTTTTTTTGCTGGAGAAAGATTAGCCCTGAGCTGACATGTGCCAGTCTTTCTCTACTTTGTATGTGGGATGCCTCCACAGCATGGCTGATGAGTGGAGTAGGTCCATGCCCAGGATCTGAACCCACGAACCCCGGGCTGCTGCAAGTGGAGTGCATGGAACTTTAACAACTTGGCCACAGGGCTGGCCCCCTATAATTTGATTTTTTAAATCCAGCAGAGATTAATTCATATATGCTATGACACAGGAGTCTAAGATTTTTTCTCAGATAGAAAGTGAATATGCCGGCATTATTTATTACATAAACCATCTTTCTCCAACAAATTGAATGTTACTTTTACCACATATTAAGTTTCCATATACACATTAGACTTGCTTCCAGTCTTTCTAGATTGTGCCACCTCTTTGCATATTCTTGTGTCAGTGCCATATTGTTTCCAGTATAGTAACATTTATGGTAATTTATAAGATCAAGCTTCTGGATCAAAAAGCCTGCTCTGTTTTCCTGTTACCTCTGTGGGACCATGAATGCCTGAGCTCCAGGGAAACCTGCTAGGATTAGTGACTCTAGGAACTTAACACAGATATAGTATTCTTGGGGAGACCAGATCTTTAGGGGTTATCTGGCCTATCCTCACATCTTCAAGTAGTTATGTACTTGAATCACACATGAGAGAGAGGACAGTGCATGCCCCTTTCCTCAGAAAGCACTAAAAGTGTACACACTCAGAGAAGCTCCAAAGTTGAGTCCTTGGAAGACAGAACAACGTGATGGAACTAGCATGGTATTCAGGGCCAGCAGAACCAGGTCCAGGTTCTAATAACAGTCACACTTACTGAGTGCTTACCATGTATTGACCACCATCCTAGGTATTTTCTATTCACTAGCTCATTTAATCATCTAGCAGGAAGACCTTGTTATTATCCTGCTTCTTATAGGATGTTGTAGGAATCTGAGGCATAGAGATGTTAAATAATGTCCCAAGGTTTAAACAAACAAACAGAAAACAACTAGCAAGTGGTGAAGTCAGGATTCAAGACTCAGGCTGTCTGGCCCAGATCCTCGATTTTAACTCCTGTATTTTTCTTCCTTCCTGTCCTGGTGCACGCGCTTGACCCAAACATGTTTTCTCTTGAGCTTCAGTCTTATTTGTAAAACCGGGACATAAGAAGATACGCTTCGCTGGACACTTGTGTCCATCTAACTGACAGTGAAAATTAAAACAACAAAAATAGCAACAACCATCACAGCCAGTTCCATTTACTGACCGAGTCATGGATTATGCCACTGGTGGTAGACTGGAAAGAGGCCAGCTTTACACCAAATTATTCATAACTGTTGTCCTCAAAGATGGGTCTTATTTGTCCCATTTTATAGATGAGGAACGGAAGCTCAGAGAGTTGAGTAACTTACCAAGGATATTTAGCTAGTACATAGCTGAGCTGGGGATCTGAACCCAAGTCTAACTCCCATCTTCATTCTGCTCTCATCCATTCCTCACAGCCAGCACAGAACTGAGCTGAACTAAGCTGCCAACGTTATTTTCTCCGCAATATTATGCTTTCTCAGAATTCATTTGCCAGTGAATCAGGATGACTTCTTCTTGAGAAACCACAGGAAGGCATAAAACAGCCTAGTTTATGTAGGCATTAAGCCCCGTGTGTCTGTGTTTAAGATTTCGCCTAACAACGGTGTTAGGCATTATCCGATTGCATTTGGGTGGAAATTTTTCTTGCCCCATGTAACTACTGGTGCTTTAGATAAAAATCTGAAATTAGTTTATTGAAGCTGGTAATTGAAACCACAAAGAGAAGAATATCTCAATGCTTGTCAATAAACCAGCCCATTAATTATTTCCACCTACTCAACTTCGAAGAAAATGACCAGGTTGATGCCTCTGAATAACCACATGACCCACTTGAAGTTTACATAAAAGCTGCATCCTCTTGGCTTCAAGAAGCGCATATCCACAATGTTGAAACCAGCTGGGACATGAGAATCAAACGCCAGGTAAAAAGCATACAGCCACTGAAAGTAGGCGCTCTTCTTCAGCCTTCAGAAATTCTGAAAGTTCACCAACACAGTATCAGACAACGATTTCCTACAATTTAAACCTCTGGTGGAACAATTTTAAAATGCTGCAAAAGATCTGGATATCTTGGAATACGGTGTCCTGGATCTGCGTGAGTATGTAAACACCTTCCTCTCCCACTCTCCCCCTAACTCGCACTCTCTCTGTATGTGTGCACAAAATTATCCCCTTATACAAATGTCAAAAGTAGGCAAATGATGAAAGTGCTGTAACCCAGATGTGTGTGGACATCAGCTGAGCCTCGCCTCACAGCCCACCCCAGCGGCGGGTATTGCAGCCTTCTGCAACTTCTCAATGCGTTCACGTTTGTGTGATCCTACAGAAACCTCCAGCTGTTCCAGTCTGTCTTGAGTTTGACATGTATTGAGGGCATTTTCTTTATCATTTGCAAAAATAACAGGCCTCAGTTATCTTCATGGTACATTAGGAGAAATAATCTTCATGCCATCACTGAGCCTTGGGGCCCAAGCACAGCAGAATCAGTCACCAAACAGGGAACAAAAACACAAATGATCTGTTGGTCTCTTCCAGATTTTGCGCTAGGATGGATTGTCCAATAAATCTAAGGGGTATTTTCTGTTGAGATGCTAGACTTAGCTTCTATGATATAGCCATTTCACCAACACATGTAGCTTCTCCTCTTAACTTTCCTTTTTGACTTTTGCATTGATACGCTTTCTATTAGCGGGCAAGAAAACATGCAGGCATCTCGCTAATTATAGATCTCTATCATCCCCCAAATATTATCAATGATTAAAGCTGGGTGAGTTCTTTGCTTTGAAATGTTCCTGGTCCAACTGAAGTACCACTAGCCCAATGCAGGTTCCCACTGCCACGCACCTTAGTTTTTGCAACACTTCCTTAGATAAATTCCCCGCCTCCAGGGTCAGTTTCACATCACAAATGACATGAGAGCTGGGTGGAAAAGGAAGAACCAGGACTGGAAATTGCACTAGATCTGTGGTCCACAACAGAATTTAGCGCACAGCAAGGGTCACGATTAGGTGACTCTAGACTTGTGTCCCCCTGTAGCCCCAGGGCTCTGCTTTGATGCCACCATTATATCCCCAGTTTCCAGAGCTTAGCGCAGAGTAGGTGCTCAATAACTATTTATCAGATAAATGGATGCATGGATGAGAGAGAGCAAGACCAGGCTGTCTGCTTTGCATATTGATTTCTGCCTATGCTGGTCATATTACAGTCCTTCAATACAACCATGGATGAACAGATGCACATCATTCTGTTTCATTTCCATACCCTCAACAACACAGTGTGCTCCTTCCTATTTCTGCGCTTCTTCTCCCCCCAGCTTCACTGAGATATGATTGACAAATAAAAATTGTACATATTTACGTTGTACGACGTGATTTTTTTAAGGTGTACAATGTGATGATTTAATACACATATACATTGTAAAATGGTTACTACAACCAAGTTAATTAACCCATCCACATAGTTACCTTCTTTTTTTTTGTGGTAAGAATACTTAAGATCTACTTCCTTAGCAAATTTCAAGTATATAATACAGTATTATTAGCTATAATCACCATGTTATGCATTACATCCCCAAGATTTATTCAGCTTGTAACTCAAAGTGTGTACCCTTTGACTTACAAGTCCCCACTCTCCAGCCCCGGTAACCACTATTCTCCTCTCTAGTTCAATGAGTTCGAATCTTGAGATTGCACATTTTTATTCTTCTTTTCTCTCTTGAGCTACCCCTAGTCAAATCCTGCGCATCCTACAATTCCTAATCTAAATCCCAATCCCTCCATTAAGTCATGCTCTACTATTCAAGCCATCACTCTGGATTTCTAGAGGAGCTGGTTACATGCCAGACCATTTTGTACTTAACTATGCACAGCGATATTGTTCACCGTTTTGCAAATGCATTAGTACCATTTTCTAAGCAAAAGCAAGCACCTCAAGATCAGGAACTCGAACACGTACAGCACCTGACTACAGGGCCTAGGCCTATAAGAGATGATTCGTGAAGTGACTGACCAAGATTAAATCTCTCCAAGGGGCTTTTAAAGAAAAGCATTTGTATTTTAAAAGACACAGCAGTGAAATGGATTTAGTGCTATTTTGACCCTCCTCACCACCCAGTGCCCAAATATCTGTCCCGCCCTATGAAGCTCCTCGCAGTTCCACTCACATGCTTTGCCCGCAGTGGCTCCACTGCCTAGAATGCCCTTCCCCATTGCCCATGCAGAGAGCACATTCTCAACTTTCAAGATGCAAGTCAAGAGACCCTGGTAAGATTTTCTCATCTGCTCTTCCCTCTACTCTCCACTCTCTCTGACGGCATCACATGACCCATCCCTGTGCACCTTGAGCACTCCTCTATACTAATACTCACATCTTCTTGGAATTTTGCACATGCCTGTCTCCCTAACTACAATCGATATTTCTTGAAAACAGATTTCCGTCCCTAAATCACCATTGTTAAGCACAGTGCCTCGTATATAGCAAATTCATAGGCAATGTTGTTTAAATAAAAAAAGGCATAAAAAATACTCAAGACCTGATATATACTAGTAGAAGAAGAGGCAAAGGGGGAGGAGTGGGGAGGACTGTCATTTTACCGAGCATCTACTTTGTGACAGGCCCAGTATTAGGCATTTACTCAGGATGTCTATTTAACATCTGATCACTCTCCCCAGATGAAGTGGGAGATAAGGCCCGATCTCAGGGACATGGTTGTTTTAACCCAGGTTGTGAAGTGCGAATATCAGACCCAGTGGGGATTTGATGGCATTCTTATCAAGGCAAAAATCCAAAGTTGGGTTACCAAATGGAATAAAGAAAGAAGAATGATTCAAGATGCAAAAATCAAAGGAAGAAAGTTAGTGAGGAGATTTGCAGTGGGCAGGAGGAAGGGGAATAAAGGAATTTCATGAGTTAGACAATAAGGAGACAGAGCAATATTTTATTCATTTCTATGTCCATGAGCATGGTATGCTCTGAGCTTTTAAAAGCAGAGCCCTGAGGCAGACATTTGATCCACGTTTGTACTAATCATGAAAGGGAGACTGATGGCTGTATCAAATGATCAGATTGGAAAAAGAACTAAAATGGCACCACCACAGGAGACCCTGACATTGGTCACTATGGCTTTAGAACATACAAGAATGCCTACCTGTGCTGGCACTTATGTTTCCATTTTTAAAGGCATTTCTCATTTCCACACAGCCTTATACAAAGATTCAATGATAAACTAATGTGAAAGTGCTTTGTAAACTGTCACACATTCTTAGTTTCTTAATTCTTCATGTTTACACTGCAATATGCTTACAAATGACCAGCACTCTCTTAGTTAGTTGGATCTCTGCATTTCAGGACAATTTTGCTCTCCTGGTAGGACAACTCAAGTTCATGCACTAAATACAAGGAAAAGATCTTTGTTGTAATGCTTACTCAAACAGATAGCATGGATGTTGGCCTTTCCCTTTATCGTTGTTTCTTAAAGAAAAAGCGAGGTGCTTAACAAACCATACTCCAACTTGCAGCCTCCCCAGGAGATCCGTGGCAAAGCAGCAAAAGAAATTCATACTGATCCAAGTGAAGGTTTTTTTTTAGAGACTGATCCAAGACTCTCAAATCAATGGCTGGGAACATTAAAGTCTAACATCTTCTTTTTGAAATAGTGAGAATCTGAAGTTTCCTCATTATAGTTGGCGGCTCCTGGTCTTCGCTGAGAAGAACTCTAAGTGCCCCGAGGAAACACCAGTTCATGGTGACAAGAGATTAAAAAAGCATTCGAGTTTTAAAGGCCCAGCTGCCTAGGAGACTGCTCAGGAATTTAATCAGCAGTGATACATCCTTAAAAGTTTCCCCTGTAAGTGGCCTGAGCCTCAGCTCCCAGTTAATTCGTGATAAGGCTGCCCCCTCCGGCCTTTCTGCCTTGTCTATGCACTGGGAAATCAGAAAAATCGGCAAAGCCCTCACTCTGGAACACTTTAAGGTTTATAAAGTATGTTCTCGAAACATGTACTTCCACTCTTCTGTGATGTGGCAGTACACGGTTTCATCAACAATTTGGCATTTCAACAAAAAACCCTTGTGCAAAGTCTGGGTCACCAAACATGAGAATGTTTACCCTCTTCTCTCAGAAGCAGGCAACTCTTTTAACTTTCTCTTTGATCTTCTAGGAAGAAGCAAAACCCAAATCCAGAAGCAATCAGAAGTGATGGATTACTGATCACTATAAACAAACACCAATGGAGCCAGTGTGCAGTGATGAGGCACTAATTTCTGTGCAGAGCAAGAAGCTATGAGCATAGGGGCACTCAGGTAATGCTTGTTCACTGAGGAGATAAGAAGTACACTGTCCTGTTCAATGTTTGAAAAGAAAAGGAGGGGACAGCCCTGTGGCCTAGTGGTTAAGTTTGGCTTGCTCCACTTTGGTGGCCTGAGTTCAGTTCTTGGGCGTGGACCTATACCACTTGTCAGCAGCCATGCTGTGGCAGCAACCCACATACAAAACGGAGGAAGATTGGCACACATGTTAGCTCAGGGCAAATCTTCCTCATGCAAAAACAGGAAGATTGACAACTGATGTTAGCCCAGAGCAAATCTTCCTCAGGAAAAAAAAAAAAACGGGGGGTGGGGGGGAGAGACAGTTAAAGGGTTACAAGTCTTTGTAGGATGCTCTAAATGGAGAGTTGCCCTAATGCTGTGGTTGAAAAATTAACCTTTATTAAGTGCTAACTCCATTCTAGGCCCTGTTATAAGTGTTTATGTATGAATTAACTCATTTAATCCTCACAACAGTCCTAACATGTGAATACAACTATCATCCCCATTTAACAGGTGAGCAAACTGAAACAGAGGGAGATTAAGTTTCACAGATGGTAAGTAGTTCGGCTAGGATTCAAAGCCAGGTGGTCTGGTTCCAGAACCTGCACCCCTTAAACACATGTGATCTGTGATCTTCCTCACCTTGATTCTTGATCTTTAAGGATACATAACAATCAAATGGGGAGCTCATCAAAAGAGCTGATTAGGAACCCCATACCAGAGATTCTGATTAGATAAATCTATGTGGGATCCAGGGGTTTGCATTATTAACAAGCAGCCCAGCCGCTTCCAGTGCAGGTTGCTCATAGACCATACTAATGGGAAAAACCAGCTGATAAAATGAACACATATTGGGAGAGAATAGGTCTCCCAGAGTCACAAGGTCAGCAATGTGACCTGAACAATGACAGATCTAAGGAGAAAAACATATCAACTAAAGGGTGGGTAAGAAAGAATAAAACAGAAAAACAAACATCCACACTTTGCTTCCTGCCCTGCCACACGAGAGAGGCACAGAAAGGTGTTTCTTGGGAGGGTAGAAATATTTCATCAGGACTCACCGGAGCCCTCAAGTTCACCTGCCTTCTTTTGGTCTAATTCCGTGTCCACCAAGAACCCTCTGATACATGTTTCCAAACATTATAAATCTCAAGAAAGAAAAAAGTTGTTTTAGATGGTAGACAGGAATAGTTTCGCTACTGGGAGGCGGGATTTCCCAATTTCCCCCTTATAAACTGTCATGGCGGCTTAGTCATCGTGCTGTGCTATTTTAACGAGCCCCAGTTAATCAGCCCCCAGGGCCTGATCATCTGTGGCTATACCAAGACTATCCTGTTTCTGGGTTTGAGAAGGTGCACCTGACACAGGGCCATGCGGTTTGGACCAGCATGTGACCTCCCACAGGCACTGCCAGCCACCAGACCACACCCCTTAGGGGCCTGCCTCTGTAGTAGGACCCCCACCTCACCAGAAGAGTCCATAGTCTTCATTACTTTAGAAACCATAAACCGCATTTAAAAACCAAAATGCTTTGTGCATAAAGATCTTCACCAGAACATAATTTATAATAAGTAAGCACTGAAAACAATCTAAACATGCAACAATAACAGGGGGATGGGTTAGTAAATTAGGTACATCCACATAAAGAATATTTGTGCAGTCATTAACATAAATTTTAACTACATAGCAAATTTTTACATAGAATACTGTTTCAAATAGATAAAAGAATGTGTACTAGAGGGAGAAAAAATAACCAAAACGTGGATAGAAGTTGTCTCTGGATAGTGGAATTATAGGTGAATATTAATGTATATGCAAGTGTGTTCCTATGTTCCAAGCTTTCTGCAATAAGCAGGTGGTACTTTTACAATTAAAAAAAAAATTTAAAGACTGTCATTTGGGTCAAATTTTAACCCTCCAAAGAATTATATTCCGTCACACTGAGATTAATTTTCTAATCATGTCTGTTCTCAGAGTGAGAATGATAAAGAAAAATTGTCGCACTCTCTGCACCCACTTTCCAAATTTCTGGGCCACTGCGATGATCTGGGCACGTCCAGGAGTGAAATGCAGGTGATCAGCCTGGCTCTCTAAGAAAAGAGGCAAATGACGGTCAGACTTAGCAATGGCCGAGCAGGAGAGTGAGAAACCTCAAGATACGGAGCAAAACTTCTTCCTTTTCATCCCCACCCTTGGACATGAGAAGTTAACAGGGATTTAGTTAAGTGGCAGGGTTTTACCCCAATTGGCTAACAAATCTATTCTAGTCTCAAGAAAAACCAAAGAAGAGGAAATAAATAACAGGAGAGTTCAGCTGCTGATTGATGTTTAAAAGGGACTGGGTTTGATGGGTCAGGTGGTCTGAGGCCTGAGGCCCAGAGCATTAGCTTCCCTGGAGAGTAGGGGCTCCATCAAGGAAGGGGTCAGTGTCCCTGCTGGGACCCCCAGGCCTTCGTGTCTCTTTGAAGAAAAACTGAAACTGATGGCTGGTACATGTTGAATTTTATCCTCTCATACTGAATTCTGCTTAAGCAAAGGCAGACTCTCTCTGGGCTGGGGCAGAAGATTCAGCAGGGCTGAGGCTCTTTACCCTGTGGGTCCAGGGCCTTCTGGAAGGTGTGCGTTACGCCCAGCTAAGCTGAGTTTGCTCTGTCTTTTCCCACCCCAATGAGTTCTGCCATTTAACACAGGGATTAGCAATCTCATTTCCCAGGACTGTCATCAAAGGATCAGAGTCAAACCACTTAGGGGAGCTAGGCTTGTGCAAAATTTTGAGGTTGGCTAAATTGCTTTTCTACATCTTTTCACCTGCCTTTTAAGCCTCGTTCCTGCCGGGTTCCTTTACTAGGTGGTCTGCGTTTCCCTCCCTCACTCTTTCTGTTTACCTCTCCTGCACCCCACAACCGGTATTACATGTATCACAATCCTACACTCTGAACTACAACTTGGCACTTATGACCAGACGCATGCAAATGCACTCCTAGGAGGGGTGGCAGAATGCTCAAAACTTGTGCTAGATCAGAAATTCAAGCCAGAGGAGGACTGTATCCAAACTATCCCAAAAAAGGTGGCAGGCAAAGTAAAAAATTAAAAAACAAAAAAAAACCAGACAAAGTGGAAGGGACTAAGGAAAGAAAGAGCCTATGGTGAGAAGAGCTAACGTACCACCAACCTGGACCTCAAGACCAGCTGATAAAGGTCCCAGGGCTCAGGCCATCTGCCATTACAGCACAGGATAGGGCTCCAAGGACAGCAGAGGGAAAAACCCAGGATTTACAAAACATGAAGAATGAAGTCTCTTCCACGTTTCTCCCTTTTCGTTCCTTCTGTACATCTTTGAATCCTCCTGTCTAAACGAATCATCCACTAAGAGGGCTGACAACTTTCAGTTTCTCCCTGCTTCCCCTTCCCTACATTGATCTTCACTGTGGCCTCCCTTTGTCTAGCTTTCAAGACCCTCCACTGGCTGGCAGCAAGCCGTCTTTGGGGCTTACCAGAGTCCCATGCTCTTCTTCATGCACCTTGGCCTCCAGCTGAACAAGATCTCCACCACTCCCAGTGTATCCTAGGGCTTTCTTCTCTTCATCACGCTATGCTGTTTGCCTCATATGCCTACTCATTAAAATCCCACTCATTCTCCAAGGCTGAACTCAACCATCTTAGCCTTTGGGAATTTTCCTCACTGCCCCTTCCTGCCTCAGGAAGTGGTACTCTCTTCTTCCTCTGAAATTCCGTTGTATCCAATGTCATTCTTATGCCACCTCTTGTAATATCTCTTGAGATAATGGCAGAAACCACGTTTTTATGTCCTAATATTCCTTGTAGCTTATAGTGTGATAATGGAAAATCAAGTGTTTGATGAACAAAGGAGGATTCCCGACCACAAACTCTGAGTATCCCCACACCACACTGAGGAGTCTTTCTCGTCTTCTTGCTCACTCCCTCTTGCTCTCATTGCACACAAATACAGTCACGCATTTCTGTCAGTGAGAACAATTCAGATATCTTAATCGAAACATGAAAGATTGATAAGGAAAGGGAAAAACAGTTAAAAAAATAAGGATTAATGTTTCAATTCTCTCAAATAAGACAGATCTTTTTTCCTTGGCCTTTAGAAGGTAATTATTTATGAATTTCTGTAGGTAGAATCCACTTTGTTCCACAGAGACCTTCGGGCACTTTTTACAATGCAAAATCTTGATTTTAGGATGCATCTTCGTATGCCAAAAAAATAAATCAAAGATTTTGTCTAGACTTTCTAAGCCTCCTTTATCTGTGTGGTGATGAAAGACTGGAAGAAGCAGCCCAAATTTCTATCAGGTGGCGAACGGCAGGGCCTCATTAAACCTGACGGAGCTTCACCTGTCTGAGGTTTGTAAACAGAACATACGTTCTCGTCAGTGTAGACGTGACCTTGTGGGTCTCTTTGCAGACTATATTAGTGCTGTGCAAACACTCCCACTCAATTGTAAAGGAACATTATACTCAGGGAAATTATTCTCCCAGCAAACAGACAGATGTTTAACTTCACTTAATATGACACTATCCTCTGAATTCTTAAAGTGAGACAGGGGGCCTTTTTGGAGCTGGAGTAAAACTGTGCATGTCATAGCTGAACAACGCGGGACTTTGTAACATCAATTAAGTCATTATCTCTTTCTGATTAAAAACTTTCTGCTCCTTTCAAGCTGCTCCCAGCAATGCCACTTGGAGAGGCCACGGTGCACTCAACAGACCTTGGTAATCGCGAGATGAAGAAGGAGGTGGCTGTGATGACATTTATTGGCCTCTCCAAGAACTTTTAAACATTCTGCTTGCAAATCCCTATAGTATAACATGACAGGACTTATCTGCCACTGTCAGGGTCTGCTCCTGGAACACGAAACATGCCTTTTCCACAGACACTAGGAAGGTTTAAGAAACTCGAGGAGAAACGAAAGGGTGGGTGGCGTTAGACCAAACACACATAGCTAGATCCATGCCTGGGGGCCTTGGCACACAACGAACAGATCCATCTTCATTCAGCTCGTGAAGGGGCCCAGGAAACTGAGCTAGACCTGAGCTTGGACACGGTGGAATTTCTTATAGTGCTGGGACTTAGCAACAATCCCAGCAATGCTGACACTTAGCCTGGAATGACCACATGCGAAGTTCTCGCAGCTTCCAATCTGCTCTTCTGCACTCTGCCTGTGATGCTGCTGCTGGGCCTCAAGAAGCCACGTTTCTGCTTTATCAGCTCATTGCAGCAGACTCTGCCCATGGGGAAATCCAGAGGGACACTGGAAGGCTGGAGGGGAAGGAGCTGTTCCTTTCTGCTTCCGTCCTGTTCCAGTTGATGGGGCTTCACCCTGGCAGGAGCATTTGGCTCCACTTTGCAGGTTTTCCCTCCCATTCACCCAGCTTCACTGCACCCCTTTGAGATACCAACACCAACCAGCTGGCCGCACTCCCCACAGGTCTGGGTCCCAGATGACAGGGGCCTCCTCCGACCTCATGAGCCCTCATTAGCAGCCCTGCTCTGCGTGCCCAGTTCCGTGGCCTCCTCCGCCAAGCTTCTAAATTCCCATCCTAGTCTCTTCTCCTATTTCTCTCAGCCCGGAGGTGGTAGCTAATTTCTTTTATTATGACTCCAGGGTCCGTTTTTTTCCCCAACTCTCTGATGAAACAATTATTTTATATTAAATTATCTCTGTTGAAATAATTACGTGATTTCTATTTTCTTGACTGGGCCCTAAGTGATACAATTTGTTACTTGTAAGGGAGTTACACAGGCTTTTCCAATATTGTTCATGTTATGTTTACATTTTGGAAGATGTATTCATGTGCTAAAAATGTATGGATAATTTGCATTTTTAAAAAGAATGTGACAGATCAATATTACTGTCCTGAAAGATGTTCATGCTATATTGAGTGATAAAAGCAAAGGCTTTTATAAGTGGCAAGCATGTGTCTTATAATTTGAGAAAAATAAAGGAAATGGTTAAGTATAAAATAAGACGATAGTGTGATCTCTGAGAGAAAACTTTATTATCCCTGTTAGCATAACTCTTAAAATATCTTTAACATATGTAACCAGGACAGTCTGACTTTTTCTGCCCATATTTAGCTGGGATTGCAATAACTATAAAACAAGATGCATTTTTTTGATGCTTCTGCCACAATTTGAAACCCAAAACATTTATATAATATGCATAATTCAAAGGCATATATGCTACTGCATCTAAAATTTAACTTTTTAGCTAAATATAGCTAAAACCAACTCACATGAAAGTCCACAGCTGGGAAGAAGAATTAGCAAAAACTTTAATTATGGCCTCATTTACACTTCTATTTTCAAGCCCATTCATGAATTAATTTTAACTCTGCGCCTCTGCCTTCCATCATGCTGTAAGTACCTGTCAGAAAATGACAGTGTTTGAGTATCCGCACATATGTTTGAGATTTCTACACCTTGATTCCTTTGTCAAAATTTCCACTTACAGCTGTGTGAGTGAGGCTCTATGGCAGAGGCAAAACGGTTGGTCTCTGAATGTGGCCAAAATTCCATACCCGGAGAATGTTCATTTAATGTATAAGCCAAAATAAAACTCCTGATTAAGACAGCTGACCTTCAACACATGATAAGGCAGGAAGGGAGCATGACAGAAGGAAGAAAGTGCTGAACAAGAACTTCAGCGAACCTGAGCTCACGGTCACATTCCCTAGTGTGACCTTGGGCTAATCTTATTCTGTAAAATGGGCACTGGACTAGTGGGACTTTGTTGTCCCTATGCAGCTTTCCATTATAAAAAGATCTCTCACCTGCAACATCTTAAAGTAACTCAGGTGAAGGCAGCGATTGCCACAATTTTAGATGGCATAGCCATATCAGCAAAAAAAGTTCAATATGCAATGCCCATATATAAATATTTATTCATAAATTAGATATGGATGCTGTTGTATTAATTATTACTAGTACTGGGTATCTTCGAAGACAGTGAATATCAGCCAGCATCCTCTCTCCTTCACTTGCAGCCACACCAACCTCCTTGCTGACCCTTGACCTTGCCAAGCATGTTCCCAGCTCACGGTCTCTGCACCTGATGCCTCTCCTTCAGCTAGCCACTCTGTTCATACCCTCACTACTTCAGGTCTTTGCTCAAAAGCCACTTTCTCAGAAGGCCTTCCCTGACTGCCCTATGGAAGATTACAATCTTTCCCAGTGCTGCCGCTTGTAGAGTACTGGGACTGGGTGTTCTCCGTTTACCCTGGGGATACCTCCTCCCCCATCTCTACCCTTTTCTATACCCTAGGAGGCTGTCCTGCATGGATTACATGCACTGGGCTCCTTTGTGCTCTGGCTTTCAGTTGAGTTTGGCCAATGGGAGGCACAAGCAGAGGACGGGATGGTGAGAGGAGAGAGAAGCCTGGGCGTTTATTCCCTCCGCAACTATCAGTGTAGGCCCAGAGGCTGGAAATAACTGCTGTCGTCTCCCAGGGCCACCTCTCCTGTTGGGTGCCCTCCTACGTCCACAGCTGCTGCTCTCTCTTGATTTGGGTCACTGCTCCCTCCCCTGGAGGAGAGAGCTCCCCACTATTGGTAGCCCCTAGGGTGTTTCACCATTCCTTGTTGGTTTCTCTTAAACTCTACCTGGCCCTCTATAAATACTGTGCCAACTGTTTCTTTCCAGGACCCTGACTAACAACGTTTATATTGTGATATATGTTGATAATCTGATATTTATCTTACATATAATGTTATATATATTGATAATCTATTTCCTCTCATTGGAATGTAAAATTCCTGAGGGTACAGACTTTTCCATCCGTTTCTATTGTTGTTGTTTTTCACTGCTATATCCTCAGTTCCAAGCACATAGTAGGCACTCAAGTAGTTGCCAATTAAAGAGATGAATCTTTTCCTCCTGGATCCCTATAGATTGTCTTGCATATTCCAATTTGGAAATCATCAGCTTAAGGAATAAATATATCTATCATTTGCCTGATTTTACTAACTCTTGGACTAATTTAGCCTACTCCTCATCTAATATGGAGCTCTGATTATTTTTAAATCATAAGAAATGTAATTTAGTATCACATCCTCTTGGAAGATCATACTTGCCTCCCACAAGATTCCTCTAATAATGGCCCGAACAGATATTGAGCCAATCATGAGAAAGACTTTATTAGTTCACCTTTTGGTGCTGTCTTTAACAGTTTTGTCCTTCTCCCTTCTGATTTCTGCTTTAAGATCTTGTCTTCCTTTCTTCTAATAAGGAAGATAAAAAACCACCCAAGGAAATATAGACTTGGCTGGCCCTCTTCATCCCTATTCACGACAGGAGAAAATCACTCAATGTCTTGTCCCCCAGCTCAATTATTTAATTCATATACAACGCTCCATTATTTAATAACTTATAATTTCTAGGGCTCAGTTTCCCAGAACAGACTTAACAGTTGTCTCTAGTAAAAACATCCCTTAGAGCAGAATAGCTAATTAAACAGAAAGTGAATTTTTTTTTAATCAGAAACACATACAAATCCTTTTTGTCCTTCAACGTGAACATTTAGTTGATTGCTTCTCACTGAATTACCTTATGCCTATTAAACATGACCAGCACTTTACTTTTGGATAAACCAGATCATTTTTCACATGCCTGAGTGAATTCTCCCCGCATTAATCGATAAACACAGCTGGGTTCTAAGCATAGCTACTGTACTGAACAGAACCTGATCTTCAAGACAAGCCCACAGAACCTGCTGAGCTTGCTTTGGGAGGGATAACATTAGTGGCAAGAAACTGCTGAATCCTGCATCCAGGAGGAAAGATTCTGTAAACACAGTAACTTCCACGTGCAAGTGGCTCCATTTTTAAATGCCGTGCTCCTCTCTGGCTATATAAAGAGGCATGAGTAAGAGTTTTCTCATGTGGTTTTAAGTTTCTTGAGCTGCAAGTCAAAACATTGTGATGTTCAAACAGTCTTTGGGGAGAAGAAGAAATTAACTGCCAAAGTTATTAAAATGGAACTCTGCTTTCTATTACAACTAAAATGGATTAGCTTGCACAAAGAGTTATGTACAAAGTAAGATATAATTTTCTTTACTTGAACTGGAACAACATTTATATTTTCCCACTGTTGGCAGTGCTTTGACTCTCCAACATTATGTTAGTTTTCTAGGTCAGCTCTAACAAGTACCACAAACTGGGGGGCTTGAACAACAGAATTTATTGTCTCACAGTTCTGGAGGCTGGAAGCCCAAGATCAAGGTGTCAGCAGGGGTGGTTCCTTCAAAGGACTACGGAGGAGAATCTGTTCCTTGTCTCCCTCTTAGCTTCTGGTGGTTTTCTGATGTCTTTAGTGTTCGTTGGTTTCTCTGCATCATCTCTAGCTCTGCCTTCATCTTCACAGAACGTTCTCCTGGTGTGCATGTCCATGTCCAAATTTCCCCTTTTATAAGGACACCAGTCCTATTAGCCTAGAGGCCCGCTCTACTCCAGTATGACCTCATGCTAATTTAACTAAGTACACGTGCAATGACTCCATTTCCAAATAACATCACAATCTGAGGTTAGGACTTCAACATGAGATTTTTTTTTTTATGGGGGAATCACAATTCAACCCATAACAAATGGTAAAAATTTTTAAAAATTAGGTCTCAAGGAGATGCTAAGAGACCATTTTGTTCAACTCCTTTATTTTTTAGTGAGAAATAGAAAGATAAAGTGACTTGTCCAGGGTTTCCTGGCAGAGTTAGTAACACAGACCCAGAACACAGGATTTCTGGCTCTGGTTCTGGTGCTTTCCAAGCACACGACACTGCCTTTAGTTGTATTCTTCCTGAAGCTGAGACTCATTGGCATTTACAGAGGGGGGAGCAGCAATAATGACCTGTCTTATCTGGAAAACCTGCCCAAAGGCTGAAGTGCATGTCTACACCAGCCTGCTTCGTGAGGCTCATCCCCAATAGGTGAATCAAGAAAGAGAAAGCTAGCTGTGAGTATTGAAAAATAAACCTAATTGGAGCACTGCACACAGTACCTGGCATGTGTGCTACACTCCAAGAAAGTCTGAATCAATAACTTAAACAAATTTTAGTAGTGAAAAGAATTTCTCACATGCGTTTAGAGCTTCTTTCACATAAAGTGTTATCAAATTCATTATCTCATTTGTTCCCTGCTAACTCTTGAGAGATAAGCATTATCGCTATTTGACAGAAAGAGAAACTGAGGTTGGAAGATAAGCGCTCTTTTTAACTCAAGTGTGACAGGCAGCCTGACTTGATAAAGCTTTCACGTTCTTGCAAGTTTGGATTCAAATTCCAGTGTTCTCTTTACTGAATTCTTGTCTTTGTGAGCAAAACTAAATTAAAATTTTTTGAAGTACATAAACTTCTTAGCATTTACCTTCAATTTTTTTCAACTTTGTTCCCTCCAAGTGTAAATTTGGAAGAACTTCTCACAGGTCAACACTTTTTCTCTAATAGCTCCTCCAAGTGCTTGCATGCACTGCTTAGCACTCAGCAGATGGTCACAATATATGAGTAAATGATGAAAGTCCCTCTTCAGACCTTAAGGTGTCACAGAGTCACACAAACTTAGGATTTGAAATGGCTTAGAGGGTTTCTAAATAATGTTCTCTGTCTTAGAGATAAGGAAGCTAAGGTCTTAGGCCTTAGAGCAAGTTAAAAACCCGGTATCCTGACTCTCAGCCCAGAGTTCCGAGGATTGCAGGAGCTGGCACCATTTCAATAAGAGACTGATCAGCTGGAAGAAAGTCCTGATCAGACGGCTTTTATCCCACTTTCTCTGAAGAAAGGTCATTAAAGATGCACGGGAGAGACTGCAAAAGAGTACAATACTGTGCAACAGTGATATTCAAAATGATTAAATTGGTGGCCCCAGTGCCCTTTGCAGGCACAAAGCAGCTCCTTTGTAAGGGAATGAAAAGAGGTCACATGTCGCGGGAAGAGGCTTCTTTCTATAGAGACCCCATTACCGCTCCGGAGGAAAGAACATCAATTCCTTCCAGGGAGTCTGTGTAAAAGATAATGTATGCTTCTTTTCTGGCTGTCAAGATTCACAAAAGAGATAGGAAGTTTGAGGCTCTATTACTGATGACCTTCCCACAGAACATGCCGCATCTCGTTTTTAAAAATAGCCTCTCTCCTGGGTGGAATATTTGATGGTCTTCATAAAGAAACTGAAAGCTTTGGCAGAAGTCTTGAAAAAGACAAAGAGTGGAAAAGAGAGAGGCAAAGAAGCAGGTCTCATTGGTCCTGGATCTTTCTGGACCTCAAAGGGGTCATCTCTCTGACCTTAGGGTCTCATCACCTCTAAGTGGTTTTCTTGATGGCCTCAACACTTCTCGGCCATTCTCCATGCTGCTGAACAGGTGGGTTGTGTCATCACCCATGGAAACCTTGGTCATCTCCACAGTATAAAGTCCACCTTCCTAAGCACAGCATGCCAGGTCCTCCTCAGAAACCCAGTTTTGGCTCCATCTCATTTCCTCCTCCACTGCTCCAGGTAACTCATGTTTCAGCCACATCTGGCCACTTGTTACTCCTCAGACATGTCACTTGTTGCCACTGCCTGGGCATGCCCTTTGTTCTTTCCTTCATTAATCAAAATTCTCCCTGAGAATCAAGGCTCAGCTTGGACGCTCCCTTCTCTGAGAAATCTTTCGGACACAATGAATCACTCCCTGACCTGAGCTCTTTCTCTGGGGCTCGGTTCAGAGCCTCCTATTTTAGGCTCTGATTCTTTTGATTAGACCTAAAGACAGAGCCGTTGTAAACCAATTCCAGATCTAATACTTTTTTTAAAACTTTTTCTTTTGCACTAATTTTACAATTACAGAAAAGCTGCTGAGATGTACAGCGAGCTCCCACCTAATAACTTTTAGAATCATAAAGTATTTTAGAGAAACTTATAAAGGATGATATTACAAACACCTACATACTCACCTCCCATCTTTACCAAATCTCAACATTTTGCCGTTTGGCTGCAGATTTTTATTAAACACATAAAACATTACTGCTGTTTTTAAAGTCCTCCATGGACTTCTCCGGATCCCAATCTCTCTTCCTCCTCAAAATTTATCATGCTCTTTATTTGGCATTTATGACTAATTTGCATGTGTTTATACATTTACTACATATGCATGTTTCCCAGAAATTATATATGATTGTTTTGTATATTGTCAAACTTTATACATAGAGCACCATTCGCTATATATCACTCAGTTCTGCTTATTTTGCTTTTTCACTTAACACGTGTTTGTGATTCTGTAGATCTAGTTCATTCACTTAATCTTCCGTATAGTATTTTATTACACGAATACACAATCATTTATTCAATTCAATTGCTAGACATTTCAGTTTCTCGTTTGTTTTTTAAGGTGGACGAGGAGTAACATACTCAATGCACATTGCAGCACTGGTTTTAATAGCAAAACCAGGAAGTGGGTCTGAACTGATCCATTAACTCCTGAGCTTTCCCATTCTAGCGCACCATTCAAGCTCTTATGGAACAAAAACATTAGAGACATCAAAATAATATTTTTGGCCGCGATGAGATGTTTCTTATTCCTTTCAGTTCAGCAAAAAACCCTTTTCTTCTTTAAATAACTAAAAAAGCAGGGGGGAATCCATCAGCATTTTCTAGGGAAATACATATCTAACAGAGGCCCCTTTAGACTCTGCCAAGCTCTTTCAAACCTGAAGAATGGAGGCAGGAGATATGGTTTGTACTTATTGTACAGAATGGTAGAATTAAATCCAAAGGGTGAGTGGAGTCTTGTCTCTCTAAATTCTGGTTTCCTGTCTCAGCACTGGCCCAGATTGCCTTAATTGTCCCTTGAAATAATAAACTCTTAAAAAAACAAAGGCAGGCTACACAAGACATGATCGTTTTCCCCCAAACAGTTTTAAAATATGCCTGTAAATAATTCTACAGAAAAGAGAGGAGTAGACCCAATCAACTGTTTTGTGAGCTAATTAAAGCAGAACTTGGATTTTATTTCTTAATGATTTTATACAAATTGGAAGGAAGGTGAGAAATGCTATTTCCTGTTCGGGCAGGAAAATAGATGCCTTGTATCAACTCGGAGTTCCCCGGTCGCACTGGGACATTTACACTGGGAACTTTTTCTTTCTGGTTATTATGAGAGTACCTAATGCCATAGATAAGGTGGTAGGATTGGGGATATTGGGTGAATAAGATAGTGTCTGCTCTGAGGAAGCTACCAGCCACTCCCTGAATATGTGAAAACTATTTTTTTAAAGCTTCAGTGCGTGGTTGTGTATCCTAGTTGTTAGCTTTTAGTTCTTCACGTGAGCTGCTGCCACAGTATGACAACTGACAGATGGGTGGTGTGGTTCCACAACTACAAAATAAACTGAGGCCATGGTGGTGAGAGCACCAAATCTTAACCACCAGACCACCAGGGCTGGCTCATGCAAACACAATTTTAAAAGAAGAGACAGACAGAGAAAGAGAGAGAGAGAGAGCATGGTTCTCTGGGGGAAGGCAGGAGATTGGGAATGCTGAAAAACAGGATAGGAAGATGCGAGCAAAGATGGAGTAGTACCAACTACCACTGCCCCCAAGGAACACCTGCAAATAACACATCTGCTTGGATCCAAGTACCGGTTTCCATTGTTTGGTCATTTCCAACACTGCCCAAACCATGACATATGAGAAATAATACAAAGTAGTCCAAGAGAATAAAAGCAAACTGGAGTGCACTGCACACCAGCTATGTTGAACTATTTTCTCTTCTCCAAGAGGGCCATGAATTTTGGAGCCTCCAAGTCTTTGCTTATACTCCTACTTTGGATGGCATTCTCTGTGTCCTCCATGGCTCTCTGTCCTCATGTGTCTTTAAAGCTCATAGAAAGCATCACCTCTCTAGGAAATCCTCCTCACTCCCCTCTGGAGGGGGAATCATCCCTGTGTGTGCTCCCAGAGAAGGCTACCTCTGCCTCTGTAAAGTACAGCACTCAGCACGGTCTGACAAATAGCCTCGTAAACGGTGCCTGCCTCCGTATCCTCCACTCCTAGAAGATAGAGATTCATCTAATTCATCTTTTTGGTCCCCTTAGCACCTGGCATAGTGCCAACATGTAGTAAGTGTTCAATGTGAAGTTTAGTAAATGACTTGCATAGCTGAAAAGGAAACGTAGCATTGGGAATTAGAGTAATCAACAGATCCAGTAGTGTAATTGCCTTAAACTTCACGTGGATAGGATTCCTCTCAAAATAGCTGTGATTTTTTTTTCTTTTTTATAATTGGCATTAATTCCCTTAGCTCTACCTAGAAGTCCTAGGTTCAGTTCCTGGGGCAAGAAACCAAGTGGTGTATATTTGTGTGGGTGTATGACGGCATTCCTCATGGAGCTCTTTCACAGATTGTGTTCAAAGTAGGCCATTTCCTGCTAGATTTCTCGCCTTTCCTAGATGGCATATGGTGAAATGTTTACTTTTATTAAAGTAAATAGTCCAAAAGTATGCCCAGAAAAGAAAATTTAAAAGGCAAGGAGAAAAACACTACACATAGAGTTTAAAAGGGTATATTATTTCCCCGTCAACCTCATGGTTTATTATATTTCTTGAAACAATTGTGAATGGCTTCTCCTTCAGTAATGTTTGGGTTTGTTCTTTTTTCTATTTTCTCTATAAAATTTATAGGAAAAGAGAAACATACCTTAGCAAGGAAGGCTGAGAAGAATTATTTTAAAACTCAAACATATCAGGCCAATATATTCATAATATAAAAACAAAGCAAAGCAAACAAATAGATGGAGCAAAAATAAAACAAAATATGAAATAAATGAAAGTACCAATAGAAGGAAAAGTAACACGTAATTTTGTTTAGTTCCAGTTCCGGCTATGACACAGTAATAAGCATACACTACTCCACATCTCCCATTGAGCGCCACTAAAAACATAAAGACATCTATCTGAGGACTCAGAAAAGTAAATAATAGCAGATGTTTTGGGAAAGAAATCAAAATTGAAAGTACGACCAATATGGCAGTGAGTTAACCGATATTTTCTTTTTTTTCCTAATTTCTCAGCTTGGATTCCAGGGCATCCCAAACCCCAGAACTGCACATCACACAGGGAGAAACAGCTCCAAGAGAAACTTACTCCCTGTTTTCCTGACCACAGGACAGGGAAGGAAGAGTATGTGGGATGGAGATAGTAGAGAGAAAGCTCTTCCTATGTTTGTTTTTTATTGTTGTGCTTACCTGACTCAGTCCCAGACAAGCCCCAGTCACAAGGCTGCACACTAATAGATGCAGCAACTATGCATATACCTAAAAGACTGAGAGAAATTCTTTCTCTTTGAGCAGAGAAACTGGAAAACTGGGTCCCCGTGGTCCAAAGAGAATGTGTGGAGAGAGGAAATCGTCATTAATTTTCTTCCTCCCTTCTCTCTCGTTGCTTTGCCCTCAAGGTGAACCAAGTTATAGGAAGTGTGAAATGGCATAGGGAATCTAAAATCCTGACTTTTAAGTCAGAAGACCTAAGAAAGGGACTCCTGGGGACTGGAAAGAGGAGAGGAGTCAGGGAGAGGAAAGTGGGAGAGAAAAAGAGCCCCTAAATGTAGTATGAAGTCCTAGGCTCACCCCTGAGTTGCACATGCAGTGAATTACCTGAGGTAGCATAGCAAATGCTTCAAGAACTGAACTAAAGCATAAAACAAAGACTGGGTTGACCTCAAGGTGATGTCCATGTGGAGCAGACAGATTAGCACCACAAATGCTTTTAAAAGTAAACTGACATCGGAACCACAGCCTACAAAAGGCAGGTTGTGACTTGCGGCAAGAACCACACCAAGTTGATTATCTGCTAACACAAACAAAAAACAAAAGAAAACAAAAGGAAAACATTCTCTGGAGGATTTTAACAGGAGTAGAGTCACAAACATAATTCTCAAAATCTCTATGATACAATCCAAAATCACCAGACATAAAAAAGAACCAGGAAAATCTCAATAACTCTGCAGAGAAAAGACAATCAACTGACATCAACTCCTAAGATGACCCATATGTGGAAATTACTAGACAAAGCTTGAAAAGTAGGATTTTAACTATGCTCCATGAACAGAAAAAAGAATCTTTTGAAATGAACAGAAATGAAAAATACGATAACTGAAAAAATTTACTGTGTAAGCTCAATAGCAGAGTGGAAATGGCAGAAAAAAGAGTCATTGCACTTGAAAATAGATCAATAGAAATGATCCTTTCTGAACAAAACAAACAAAAAAATTTTAAAAAATATAAGCAGAGCCTCGGGGACCTGTGGGACAAGTCTTGCATTTGTGTCACTAGAATCTGAGAAGGAGAGAAAAAAAGAGATCGGCGCAGAAAAAATATAGCTGAAAACTTCTCAAATTTGTGAAAGCCATAAATGTACAGATTTAAGAGGCTGAGAGAACCCCAAAACAGAAAAAAAAAATCATGCAGAGACCATCATAATGCAACCACTGAAATCCAAAGATGAAGAAAAAATTTCGAAAGCACCAAGTAAAAACGCAACATTTTACATATAGGAGAACAATTTAAATGACAGCGTATTTCAATGGACATCCTGGAAGTCAGAGGACAGTATAATAATCTATTTAAAGTGCCAAAAGCAAAGAACTCTTAATTCAGAATTCTATATCCACCTAAAACATCCTTCAGGCAAAATGGTGAAATAAAGACATTCTTGGTGGAAAAAAACAAGCTAATAGAATTCCTACAGCAGATCTGCTCTAAAAGAAATGATAAAAAAAGTTCTTCGGGCAGAAGAGAAATGATACTAAAAGGAAACCTGGAACCTCGGGAATAAAAGAAGAGGAGAAGAGAAATGGTAACTACCTGGATAAATAAAAACAGCTGTTTTCTTCTTCCTCTTAAGTTTTTTGAAATATGTAGGACTGTTGAAGGTAAAAATTATAACACTGTCTGATGGGGCTTTCAACTTTTTATAGAATTAATACATTAAATAACTATAGCATAAAGGAGGGAGCATAAAGGAACCTACATGATTATAATGTTTCTATATTTTTCTTTAAGTGCTAAAATATGAACTGCCTGTAGATTGTGAAAAGATAGGTATGTATATTTTAATCATTTGAGCAACTAATAGAAAACTATAAAAAGAGACACAGTCAAAAAATTGATAAATTAAAATTGAACACTAAATACTATTCAAATAATCAAAAGGAGACAGAAAAGGGGAAATAGAAGAATGAAAAACAGAGCAAACAAATAGAAAAACAATAAAATAATAGACCAAAATCTATCTATATCAATAATTATATTAAAGTAAATGTTCTAGGCAAACTAAAGGAGATCATCAGATTTGAGAAAAAATTAAGACTACTACATGCTGTCTACAAGAAAGCCACTTTAAATATAATGATATAGATAGGTTAAAAGTAAAAAGAAGGAAAAAAGATATATCAGGCAAACACTAGTTAAAAGAAAACTAGAGTAGCTATACTAATAATCAGATAAGTAGACATCTGAACAAGTAAATTACCAGGGATAAAGAAGGACATAATATAATGATGAAAGGGTCAATTCACCAAGAAGATATAACAATCTTACATGTGTATGCACCAAACAACAGAGCTTTAAAAATGCACAAACCAAAACTGACAACACTGGAAGAAATAAACAAATTAAAAATCATACTTCGATTATAAACACTCCTCTTAGTAATTATTAGAACAAGTAAACACAAAATCAGCCAGGATACGGAAGTTCTGAATAAGACTCAGCCAACTTGACATACACCAAGATAGACAATATCTTGGGTCATAAAACAAAGTTTAACAACTTTTAAGTGATTGGAATAATACAAAGTATGTTCTCTGATCACAATGAAATTAAACTAGAAATCAATACCAGAAAGATGCTGAAAAAAACCAAAACATTTGAAAATTAAATAACATGCTTCTAAATAATCCATTGGTCAAAGAGGAAGTTTCGAGGAACATTAGAAAATATTTTGAACTCAATGAAAATGAACATACCACATGTGCTGGTCAGTTTTATGTAGTCAACTTAGCTAGGCTATTGTCTTTGTTATTTAAGGTGCTACTGTGAGGTAGATAGGATGAAGTTTCTAGTCATTTTGCTTTAAGCAATCAAGATAATTGGTTGAAAGTATAAAATAAAGATATTTTAGAACACTGTCCCTCTAAAATATTTTCCCAACTGCTGTGAGCTTATTGAATGAAAGAATTGATTTGAGCCATAAGAAACAGTCCAGTTCTTGTTTGAACTCAGCTATATATTTATTCTTCTACCCAGATGGCTATTTACTGCATACCCTCTGTGTGCCAGGTAGTATGTTAAGCAATAAAGACAACACCAAAAATTAAAGAAAATGAATGAACAAATCTTCAAGGAACTTTTGTGTGGATCTTAGGAAATGACTAGAGAATAAGCAGAAAAGCCCATTCCAGGCAGAGGGGAACAGTATAAACAAAGAAATAGAATAAGAGAAATTATGCTCTGAGAAACTCCCGTTTCTGCCCGTTAAAAGCTCTTTGCTTCCTTCTGCGGGTCTCCAACGGTGGGGACTGAAGACACCAACTGCAGTAAGGCAGCTGAAGCATATGGAATGACTGAGTGGGCTGCTGGTAGAGTAACAGAAGTTCACAGAATAGGTAGCCAACCCAAGGCGTGGGAAAGGGAGAGATGGAATACACATCTCAGGCCAAAGCAGATTTTGTACTCCAAACGGAATTTTTATAACATCTTTAATTAAAAAAATATTATGCAAGGCTGGGCGAAAACTTGTCCAATTCCAAGCTACCCAAGCTAAGTCTTGACTTCATTTAAATCCTATTACAGCACAATCTTCTCAAATATCCTTACACGATATTTAGAAAGTCTAATTCTTCAATTTAATTTTCTGAGAGTGTGGATTAAAAATGCATACGAGCAACAGAGGGAATTAGCCAAAGAAAAGCTTTTCCTTGCACGGAAAAAAAAGCCTTCCACAAAGTAAAAGGAATCTTATAGTTTTATTATTTTTATTATTTGTTTCCCTCTTACGTATGAGGAATAGAGAATGGGAAGTCTAAAACCTCAATTAAAAGCTACCACTAGGGCTTATTTTTTATTTTATGCTATATGGCTTTAGCAGAGGAAACGTGATTCTAGAATCACCCCACATAATTTTGGTAGAGAAAGCATAGATGTATTGCTACTCAAATGCTGAAACGACTATTTGGCTTATTCAGAATTATCTGAACTGTTAGCTCACATAGGCTAAGCATGATAGGTATCAATCCTTTCATGACCTAATTCATCGGCCTTTCCAAAGTTACTAATGCAAATTTGTCAAAGATGCTTTCAAATTTTATTCTAAAAGGATTCATTGTTTGGTTTATTCTGCTTCTCAAAAGTCACAGATAAGTTTCATTTGCTCACTGCTAAGTCCCTGTTTTTAAAAAAGTAATACTTGTATTGGAAGGTAAAACACCTACATTGCAGGAATGAAATAGAAGTAGAGAGGAGTCAAGCAGCAACCAGCAATAACAGGTGGATTTGAGTCTGGGAGGAGAAGACATAGAGAAAATGGACAAGAAGTGATGAAAATTTACTTGACTACATCATGGGCCTACAAGGGAAATATTGCTCTAAAAATTCCACATTTGAATAGGCACTGCATGGTAATTGGAGTTAATTTGTTAATGGGTCTTATCTAAATATGCATTTCAAAATACACTATAAAATAAGTTCTAGATCAGATTTTTGACTCAATTGGAAAATCATCATAAGTGATTTAGAAGCTAAGGACCCAGAGCCGTTCATTTGTTTCAAGCCAATAATTTTGGAGAGCCTCAGACCAATAATGAGGAGAGTCTAAAAATGAACCCAGAATAGAACATGCATATTTACAAGCAGCCATGAGCCTGCAGTTTCTTATCCATAAATGGCAACATCATGCTTGTTATCTGCATAGGCGTAGGAGCACAAAAAATATATCATACCTCTACCAAACAATTTTTTCCCTAAGAAGCACAAAATATTCAGTGAGATCTTGGGCCCTTGGGCATGACAAATCAAAAATGTATCTATGGGTGAGATATGGATCCTTTATTATAGAAGAAATCTTTAGAAAGTCTAGCCTTTTTTTGTTTCCAGAGAAAGCATAGTCAACATTATTAGGAATGATCAATCTGGATAGCAGCCACAACAGAAAACTAAGATTTGCTTATCAGAACTTGTGATATTTCAGATAACACTGAGTGAAAGTTACCCTTATCTAACTAACTTTCAGTATCAGTAAAAACAGAATTTTAATAAGATATTGGAACTGCTAAAAAAATATTTATTGGTGCTTTTTTAAGCTTTCCACTTCTACCACTTTAAAAAGAACTCATATTTTACATAACATCTTGTGTAAATAAAAAGTTATTGTTACTTGCTTATATATAGAATAAAGCCACTATATATCTATTTTATTATCCTAAGCCAGTATAACATATATTAAAAATAATGTTTTCCTTATAATTATAAAAAACACTTTACAAGTGAAGTTTTTTCATTAGTTAAAATTTTCTCTTAGTTTATATGAGTTATTTCCTTATTCTACCAAGTAACATTGATTTTCTATTAATATTTCAGACTATGCATTTGATGACAGTAGTGGGGTACTAAAAAAAAAGTCTAGGCACAATTTTTATCTCAAATGCCTTAGTCTTGGAGGAAGAGAAAGATGGGCACACACAATTATAAAACCCAATAGAATATGAAATATAGAAAATGTGATGTGAGAATTATATAAGGGAAGGATACTATTTGGGAAATCAGAGAAAAAGCAAGGTTTCAGAAAAGATGTGAGATTTCCTTTGGGCCCCCTCCTTGTTTTCTGGTCCTGGAAAGGTCCATCCTACAGACTATAAAATTTTTCGGAGACCCACTGAAAAACAACATTGTGACCATAGTTTGCCTTGTCCTCTTTATGCTCACTGATATTCATGAATCCTCAATGTTCATTTTTAGATTCTCTATCTATACCTCTGAATACTCAAGATTATAAATGGAATTCTGAATTAAATCATACACTTTGCTGAACATCTAAAATGTCTGAAAGACAACATAGTGCTATTGATATAGAGATTAATAAGCTAAGACTCCTGCCTGAGAGGTTACCATCCATTAAAGGAAACAGACACATGAGCAGATATAAATTTAACAAGCTGTAATAAGATAACAAGGTACTAGGGGAAGAAAAGGAGGATATCATTTGAAACTACCATGCATTCTTGAAAACTGTATCTTAGAGTAGGTGGCCCAAAAAGTGAAATATTATCTAGCTTGAGGTGTTACTCTTTTCACCTCTGAAGACAATGGAGAAAATGAAACGAGTAAATAAAGGTAAGAAGTGATGAAGAAAAAAACCCTCAAAAAACTAAACCAAAAAAACCTCACAAAAACAAAGCCACATTAAGCAGTGGTTAGAGAGTCAAAACATGATGACCAGCTTAGTCTCTTTTGTATGATGTCATCTACAGCATGTGATTGTTTAAATCAAGGGACCTTGCAAATGTTAAACAAAATGAGGACAAACTGCAAGCATAGCTATAAAGAATCACAGGGAGAGACTTTCATTCACCTCATTTCAGACTGATGTGGCTCTACACTGCCTGGTCAAATAGGTTAGAAAATGCTGCAAAATTGACCAATTGATGAGGTAGCATTCTACAAGGTCTAAACGGAATAAAGCATCAGGATTTTCAGTTCCCAATAGAACAGAGTAATGAGTATCAGACTAGTTTTTCTGCCATTAAACAACTATACAACTGGAAGCAACTACTTTCAGGCATTGACAAGACAGAGCACAAGACTGTAATCTTTGAGAAAGGACAAACACACAAAATGAGCTCCATATTAACTCTGAATTTCTGCTGGAAGGCACATGCCAAGACTTGACATATAGAAAGTGGGGCCCAAGCAGAGAACAGTATTTTCAACTGTGTGAAGGAGACAGACATTGGGCTACAGGGATGGTAAGAAGGCTGGAATCTTCAGGGCAAAGAGGAGAAGAGGATGGATTTCTGCAAATTCAGAACTCCAGAAATCTGCTTTGGCATCCCTAGGCATCTGCAGGGCTAGACTTCATGAGGTCTGGCAGAGAATAACTTCTGGGGAATTGTGAGCCTAACAGAGTTTCTGAAGGTTGCGTAATGTAGGGAAACTTTGGAGTTCTCGTAATTTAGAGTGGGAAGACTTCACTAAATGCCCCAAGCATTCAGTTAAAACTTCATAAAAAGTCACAAATAAAGAGTAGGGATACACCAGCTCTCAAGTATCCTTTAGATCCATCCTAAGAAACCTCCAAAAAGCCTTGATAGCATAAATCTGATTCTCCAATAAATTAAATACTTTCCAGAAAAAAGAATCAATGCTCTTTAAAGAAAGACAGTAACATTTAGACTCTAAACATGAGGCAACTCACAAGGTACAACATAACAATAAAAAAATTACTAGAATGTGAATCAGGGAAATATGATACATAACTAGGAACAAAACATCAATAGGAATCGACCAGGATATGACAATGATGTTGTAATTAGCAGACAAGAACTTTAAAGGTAGTTATTATAAATATGTTCAATTTTTTTAAAAAGATTGCATAAACAGTTGAAGACTCTCAGCAAGAAACAGAAACTACAAAAAAGAATTGAAAGAAAATTCTATAACTGAAAATGACAACACCTAAAATTAAAAACAAAAAAATGAATAGCCTTAATGGTTGATGGACAGTAAAAAATAATAAAAGATTAGTGAACTTAAAGATAGGATGAAAGAATCTATATAAACTAAAGCTCAAAAAGAAAAATAAGCTTGAAAAATAGAACAAAGCCTCATTGACCTGGGAGACAATATCAGGAGTCTAACATGTATAATTGAATTGCCACAAGGAGAAGAGAGAGAGAGAGATTGGGCAAAAATATGTTTGAAGAGTTAATGATTAAAAATTTCCAAGTCTAGCCCCAGAGGATCCACACACATCTAGGGTAGGAGCGAGAACACAACAGAGGAGCGACGGTGGAAACAGGTGACCAGATCCCTACTTAAACCCCCCGCAATTACTCCTAAACGCAGAGGGAAACTTTGGAGTTGCACACCTGAGCCCGCGGGGAGAGTCTCTCCCCGCCATTGGCGGGGAGACCCGGCCTGGTGCTCGGGGCGCCCGGAGGGTCCCAGAGAGAGACACGGTGGGCACGGAGGTCTCCCAGCTGCCGTTGCCCGCCCCGTGGGACTAGGGATTGCCGGAGATCTCGGAGAGGACCGGGGCGGGGGAACTTTCAAAGGCGGGTCCGGCGATCCGGTGGAGAAGCGCCGGAGCTCCGCCCGGGCAGCAGACAAAACTCTCTGTCTGCCGGTAGCAGAGGGGCCACGCTGAGCATTCAGAGCTCCCGGCAGAGGCCCGGACAGAAGCCCAGAGGGCGGGGCGACCCCCAGCTGCCGTTGCCCGCCCCGTGGGACTAGGGATTGCCGGAGATCTCGGAGAGGACCGGGGCTGGGGAACTTTCAAAGGCGGGTCCGGCGATCCGGTGGAGAAGCGCCGGAGCTCCGCCCGGGCAGCAGACAAAACTCTCTGTCTGCCGGTAGCAGAGGGGCCACGCTGAGCATTCAGAGCTCCCGGCAGAGGCCCGGAGAGAAGCCCAGAGGGCGGGGCGACCCCCAGCTGCCGTTGCCCACCAGGTGAGGCTAGGGATTGCCGGAGATCTCGGAGAGGACTGGGGCTGGAGAGAGTTCCAGAGACCCAGCTTAGTAGCCTAGGGGGAAACCCTACAGGCTCACAGAAGCCTTAGGGAAAGCCTCTGCACAGCACCAGTAGAAGGCACCCAGCCGCCAGCCACAAGGCTGGAAGACCCCAGGGCAAAAGCAGCATAGCTAGGTGTACTAACCACAGACTGTAGAAGATGCCAATAGCTCTCCTGCGACCCATAGAGGACAAGTGAGATTTGGTGGGTGCCGACAGCAACCGAGCGACAAATAAAAGTGATCCCACCCCTGGCCGCTGGAAAAGCCCATAACACCGGTGCAGACCCCAAGGAGAGAGCGCATCTAGGTGGGCAACAACAGTAGGCACCTGCAGTCTGAAGCCCCCCGTGACGGCCCCCACAGCAGAGGAGGGAATCCAAAGGGCCACTGTGGCTACGAAGAGGGGCCCAGGCCCAGTTAGCAACTACGGACAGGGTTCCTGGTTGGTGAAGTATAAACAGCTGCTCCCCCCACCGCAGCAGCTGAAACAAGTGAAAGGAGCAACTAAACTCTATCTCCATGCGGAGGCACAAATCAACATCATCAAGCAATATGAAAAAATACATCAAATCTCCAGAACAGAAAGAAAGTAACAAATACACAGAAAACAATCCCAAAGAAAATGAGATATATAACCTAAATGATGATGACTTCAAAACAGCCATCATTAAAATACTCACTGAGTTAAGAGAGAATTCTGACCGACAACTCAACGAGTTCAGGAGCTATGTCACAAAAGAGTTTGATACGATAAAGAAGAACCAAACAGAAATACTGGAAATGAAGAACACAATAGAGGAGATTAAGAAAAATCTAGATGCTCTGAACAGTAGGGCCGATAATATGGAGGAAAGAATTAGCAATTTGGAAGATGGCAATATAGAATTGTTGCAGGCAGAGGAGGAGAGAGAAGCAAGACTTAAAAGAAATGAAGAAACTCTCCGAGAATTATCAGACACAATTAGGAGATGCAACGTAAGGATTATAGGTATACCAGAGGGAGAAGAGAAGGAGAAAGGGGCAGAAAACCTATTCAAAGAAATAATGGCTGAGAACTTCCCAAATCTGGTGAGGGAGATGGATCTTCAGGTGACAGAAGCCAATAGATCTCCAAACTTTATCAATGCAAGAAGACCAACTCCACGGCATATAGTAGTGAAGCTAGCAAAAGTCAACGACAAGGAGAAAATATTAAGGACAGCCAGGCAAAAGAAACTAACCTACAAAGGAACCCCCATCAGGCTATCAGCAGATTTCTCAGCAGAAACTTTACAGGCTAGAAGAGAGTGGAATGATATATTCAATAATCTGAAGGACAAAAACCTACAGCCGAGAATTCTCTACCCAGCGAAAATATCCTTCAAATACGATGGAGAAATAAAAACTTTCCCAGATAAACAAAAATTAAGGGAGTTCATTGCCACAAAACCTCCTCTTCAGGAAATCCTCAGGAAAACCCTCATTCCTGAAAAATCCAAAAAAGGAAAGGGACTACAAAACCAAGAGCAGAGGAGATAAGTAGAAGGACAACAACAGAGAGTAGCAGCTCTACATCAGAACAGATTAAACCATGGGACGAGAAACAAAGGAAACTGAAGAAAACCGGAAAACAAGACGCAAAATGGTAGTGGTAGGCCACCACGTCTCAATAATCACTCTAAATGTAAACGGATTGAACTCCCCAATCAAAAGACACAGAGTGGCAGGATGGATCAAAGAACAAGATCCAACAATATGCTGCCTCCAGGAAACACACCTCAGCCCCAAAGACAAACACAGACTCAGAGTGAAGGGATGGAGAACAATACTCCAAGCTAATAATGAACAAAAGAAAGCAGGTGTCGCTATACTAATATCAGACAAGGTAGATTTCAAAGCAAAACAGATAAAGAAAGACAAAGAGGGACAATATATAATGATAAAAGGGACTCTCCACCAAGAAGACATAACACTTATAAATATATACGCACCCAACACAGGAGCACCAAAATTTGTAAAGCAACTCTTAATAGAACTAAAAGAAGACATCAACAACAATACAATAATAGTAGGGGACCTCAACACACCATTAACACCAATGGACAGAACATCCAGACAGAAAATCAACAAGGAAATATTAGAATTAAATGAAAAATTAGACCAGATGGACTTAATAGATATATATAGAACACTTCATCCAAAAACAGCAGGTTACACATTCTTCTCAAGTGCACATGGAACATTCTCAAGGATTGACCATATTTTGGGAACCAAAGCAAACATCAATAAATACAAGAGAGTTGAAATAATATCAAGCATCTTTTCTGATCATAACGCTATTAAACTAGAAATCAACTACAAGAAAAAAGCAGAGAAAGGTGCAAAAATGTGGAGACTAAACAACACGCTTCTCAACAAACAATGGATCATTGAAGAAATTAAAGAAGAAATCAAATATTATCTGGAGACAAATGAAAATGAGAACACGACATACCAAATCATTTGGGATGCAGCAAAAGCAGTCCTAAGAGGGAAATTCATCGCAATACAGGCTCACCTCACTAAACAAGAAAAAGCTCACGTAAGCAACCTCAAACGACACCTAACAGAACTAGAAAAAGAAGAACAAACAAGGCCCAGAGTCAGTAGAAGGAGGGAAATAATAAAAATAAGAGCAGAAATAAACGATATTGAAACAAAAAAGACAATAGAAAGGATCAATGAAACAAAGAGTTGGTTCTTCGAAAGAATTAACAAAATTGACAAACCCCTAGCCAGACTCACCAAGAAAAGAAGAGAGAAATCGCAAATTAATAAAATCAGGAATGACAGAGGAGAAATCACAACAGATACCAATGAAATACAAGAGATCATAAGAGAATACTATGAAAAACTATATGCCAACAAATTGAACAACCTGGAAGAAATGGACAAATTCCTAGACTCCTACAATCTCCCCAAACTGAATCAGGAAGAAATGGAGAATCTGAATAGACCAATCACAAGTAAGGAAATAGAAACGGTAATCAAAAACCTCCCCAAAAACAAGAGTCCAGGACCAGACGGCTTCTCTGGAGAATTCTACCAAACATTCAAAGAAGACTTAATACCTATTCTCCTCAAACTGTTCCAGAAAATCGAGAAAGATGGAGAACTCCCTAACACATTCTATGAAGCCAACATCACTCTGATCCCCAAACCTGACAAGGACAACACAAAGAAGGAGAACTACAGGCCGATATCACTGATGAACATAGATGCAAAAATCCTCAACAAAATTTTGGCAAACCGATTACAGCAATACATCAAAAAGATTATACACCATGATCAAGTGGGATTTATACCAGGGACACAGGGATGGTTCAACATCCGCAAGTCAATCAACGTGATACACTACATTAACAAAATGAAAACCAAAAACCACATGATCATCTCAATAGATGCAGAGAAAGCATTCGACAAGATCCAACACCCATTTATGATAAAAACCCTCAGTAAAATGGGTATAGAAGGAAAGTACCTTAACATAATAAAGGCCATATATGATAGACCCACAGCCAACATCATACTCAATGGACAAAAGCTGAAAGCCATCCCTCTGAGGACAGGAACAAGACAAGGGTGCCCACTTTCACCACTCCTATTCAACATAGTTCTGGAGGTGCTGGCCAGAGCAATTCGGCAGGAAAAAGAAATAAAAGGAATCCAAATAGGTAACGAAGAAGTAAAACTCTCGTTGTTTGCAGACGACATGATCTTATACATAGAAAACCCCAAAGAATCCACAGAAAAACTATTAGAAATAATCAACAACTACAGCAAAGTAGCAGGGTATAAAATTAACGTGCATAAATCAGTAGCATTTCTATACACTAACAATAAACTAACAGAAAAAGAACTCAAGAACTCTATCCCATTCACAATAGCAACGAAAAGAATGAAATACCTTGGGATAAACTTAACCAAGGAAGTGAAGGATCTATACAATGAAAACTACAAGACTCTCTTGAAAGAAATAGGCGATGACATAAAGAGATGGAAAGACATCCCTTGCACATGGATCGGAAGAATAAACATAGTTAAAATGTCCATACTACCTAAAGCAATATACAGATTCAATGCTATCCCAATCAGAATCCCAAGAACATTCTTCACAGAAATTGAACAAACAATCCTAAAATTCATATGGGGCAACAAAAGACCGCGAATTGCTAAAGCAATCCTGAGCAAGAAAAACAAAGCCGGCGGAATCACAATCCCCGATTTCAAAACATACTACAAAGCTACAGTGATCAAAACAGCATGGTACTGGTACAAAAACAGGTCCACAGATCAATGGAACAGAATTGAAAGCCCAGAGATAAAACCACACATCTATGGACAGCTAATCTTCGACAAAGGAGCAGAGGGCCTACAATGGAGAAAAGAAAGTCTCTTCAACAAATGGTGCTGGGAAAACTGGACAGCCACATGCAAAAGATTGAAAATTGACCATTCTTTTTCTCCACACACCAAAATAAACTCAAAATGGATCAAAGACCTAAAGATTAGGCCTGAGACAATAAGTCTTTTGGAAGAGAATATAGGCAGTACACTCTTTGACATCAGTTTCAAAAGAATCTTTTCGGACACTGTAACTCCTCAGTTGAGGGAAACAATAGAAAGAATAAACAAATGGGACTTCATCAGACTAAAGAGCTTCTTCAAGGCAAGGGAAAACAGGATTGAAACAAAAAAACAGCTCACTAATTGGGAAAAAATATTTACAAGCCACTTATCCGACAAAGGGTTAATCTCCATAATATACAAAGAACTCACACTGCTTAACAACAAAAAAACAAACAACCCGATCAAAAAATGGGCAGAGGACATGAACAGACATTTCTCAAAAGAAGATATGAATATGGCCAATAGACACATGAAAAGATGTTCATCATCGCTAATCACCAGGGAAATGCAAATCAAAACTACACTAAGATATCACCTTACCCCCGTTAGATTGGCAAAAACATCCAAAACCAAGAACGACAAATGTTGGAGAGGTTGTGGAGAAAGAGGAACCCTCATACACTGTTGGTGGGAATGCAAACTGGTACAGCCACTATGGAAAACAGTATGGAGATTTCTCAAAAAGTTAAAAATAGAAATACCCTATGACCCAGCCATCCCATTACTGGGTATCTATCCTAAGAACCTGATATCAGATATCTCAAGAGTCCGTTGCACCCCTATGTTCATTGCAGCATTATTTACAATAGCCAAGACGTGGAACCAGCCTACATGCCCAGAAACTAATGATTGGATAAAGAAGATGTGGTATATATACACAATGGAATACTACTCAGCCATAAAAAAAGACGAAATTGGCCCATTCACAACAATGTGGATGGACCTCGAGGGTATTATGTTAAGCGAAATAAGTCAGTCAGAGAAAGACGAACTCTATATGACTCCACTCATAGGTGGAAATTAGTATATTGAGAAGCAGATCTGATTGGTGGTTACCAGGGAAAAGGGGGGGTGGGGGGAGGGTACGGAGGGGGAAGTGGTGTACCCACAACATGACTAACAAAAATGTACAACTGAAATCTCACAAGGTTGTAATCTATCATAACATTAATAAAAAAATAAAAAAATAAAAAAAATAAATAAAAAAAAAAAATAAAAAAAAAAAAAAAAAAAAAAAACTACACTAAGATATCACCCTACACCTGTTAAAATGGCTATAATCACTAAGACTAAAAGTAACAAATGTTGAAGAGGTTGTGGAGAAAAAGGAACCCTCATACACTGTTGGTGGGAATGCAAACTGGTGCAGCCACTATGGAAAGCAGTATTGAGATTTCTCAAAAAATTAAAAATAGAAATACCATATGACCCAGCCATCCCACTACTGGGTATCTATCCAAAGAACTTGAAATCAGCAATTCCAAAAGTCCCATGCACGCCTATGTTCATTGCAGCATTATTTACAACAGCCAAGATGTGGAAGCAACCTAAGTGCCCATCAACTGATGATGGGATAAAGAAAATATGGTATATATATACAATAGAATACTACTCTGCCATAAAAAGGATAAAATCGTCCCATTCACAACAACATGGATGGACCTTGAGGGAATTATGTTAAGTGAAATAAGCCAGATAGAGAGAGACAATCTCTGTATGACTCCACTCACATGTGTAAGTTAAACATGTAGACAAAGAGAACAGATTAGTGACTACCAGGGGAAAGGGGGGGGTGGGCACAAAGGGTGAAGTCGTGCACCTACAACACGACTGACAAACAAGAATGTACAACTGAAATTTCACAAGGTTGTAAACTACTATAATCTCAATAAAAAGTTAGAAAAAAAAAAAAAAAAAAAAAAAAAAAATTTCCAAGTCTAATGAAAAATTTCAAATCACAAATGCAATGAGCTAAACAAACTCCAGCTAAATAAACACAAAGAAAATGAGATATAGACACATTATAGTCAAGGTACTGATAACTTATTTTACTATTTTACTGAAAATAAAAAGAAAATCTTAAAAGCAGTCAGAAAAGGCATGTTACATAAAAGGGAAAATGATATGAATTATTGTCGACTTCTTATGAGAAATACTACATACAAGCAAGAAGATGATGGGACATCTTTAAAGGGCTGAACAAAAAAAACCCCTGTTATCCTTGAGGTCTACATCCAACAAAACAGCTTTCAAATACGAGGGTAAAATAAAGGCATTTCCATAAAAACCAAGGCAGAGAAAATCTGAAACACAAGAAATGTTAAAGATTTTTATGTTAAAGAATAATGGAACACAGATCTAGTTGAAAGCATAAAGAGAACACGAAATGATAAAAAATGTAGGTAAATAATATTTCTTTTTGGTCTTTTGGAGAACTAATATTTTTGAAGGTAGACTGCAATAAGTTAAACAAGCATTTTACAATATCTAGATGAACAATTAAATAATAGCACAAAAGAAGCATAATAAAAAAGTCAATTTAGGAGATAAAACAGAATTCTGAAGACTATTCAGTTCCCCATAAAGAAGGCAGGAAAGGTGAAACTGAAGTAAAAGAGCCGACAGGACAAATAGAAAACAAATATGAAATAACAAATAGAAAATATAGACAAACAAAAATATAAACATGATGCATTTAATCTAAACTTACCAAAAAATTACATTAAGTGCAAACGGACTAAACTCCCCAGTTAAAAGGCAAAGACTTTCAGACTGGATAAAAAAGCAAGCATCAACTATTTGCTATTTATAAGAAAAGACTTTAAGCATAAAGATATACACAGTTCAAAAGCAAATGAATGGAGAAAAACATATCATGCAAACAAGAAAGCCAATGTACTTATATTAATATCTGACAAGTAAGACTTCAATAAGTAATGTATTATCAGGGATGATGAGAGACATTTTATAATGTTAAAAGTGACAATATATGAAGAAGACAATCTTAAACGCATATTCGTTTTATAAGACATCTCTCAAATGTATGAAGCAAAAATTGATTTCACTAGAGAAAATTAGACTAGTCCACAATCACAGCTAGAACCATTAACACCAGGCTCTCGGTAATTGTCAGAACAAAAGTCATTAAGATACAGAAGGTTTTAAAAACACTATAAATCAACTTAATTAACTTTCATAAAACATTACATGCAACAACAGCAGGATACATTTTCAAGATGGACTATACACCAATTTATAAAGTAAATATCAATACATCTCAAAAAATCAAAATCATACAGATTGTTTTATCTGGCCACAATGGTGTTAAACTAGAAATTAATAATAATTACATTTTGAGAAAATACACACATACTTAGATATTTAAACAACATGGTCTTCAAATACGTATGTTTCAAAGAAGAAATCCCAACTGAAACTTTAAAAATTTATTGAACTTAGTGAAAATAAAAACACACTATATCAAAATTTGTGAGATGAACCTAAAGCAGTTCTTTCTGGGAAATTTATAGTGTTATAAGCCTACATCAGAAAAGAAAAAGACATAAAAATCCATGATCTGGGTTTTACCTTAAGAACACAGAAGAGAGAACAAATTAAACTCAAAGCAAATAAAAGAGAATGATTAAAAAAAAAAACAGTGAAAAAAACAAACATTAAGGAAATCAACAAGTTCAAAATTTGGTTCCTTGAAAAGGTTAAGAAAATAGACAAGTAAGATAAATCAAGACAAAAAAGAAAAGAAAAATCACCATTATCAGAAATGAAAGCAGGAAAATTTCTACAGACATTATAAAAATAACAGAGGAAAGTTATATAAAACTTTTTGCTCATGAATTCTAAAAATTAGAAAAAATGGACAAATTCCATGAAAGACAACTTAGCAAAACTGATAAAATAAGAAACAGAAAGTGTGATCAATCCTGTATCCATTAAAGAAATTTAATTTTAATTCAAAATTTCCCACTGAGGCACAAATGGATTTACTAATAAATACTATGAAATATTTAAGAAATATATTATATCAATTTTACATCTACTTTTTCAGAAAAATAGAAGAGATGGGACCACTGTCCAATTCATTTTATGAAGCCAGCATATCTTTGATACCAAATCAAGACAAAGATATTATAAGAAAAAGTAATGCAGACCAACACCTCTCATTAACCTAGACACAAAAACCCTTAACAAAAGATTAGTAAACAAAACCCAGTAACATATTTTTTAAAAAGGTTACATAATGGGCTGGCCCAATGGCATAGTGGTTAAGTCTATGCGCTCTGCTTTGGGGGCCTAGGGTTTGCCAGTTCGGATCCCAGACATGGACCTGCACACTGCTCATCAAGCCATGCTGTGGCAGCATCCCACATACAAAATAGAGGAAGAGTGGCATAGATGTTAGCTCAGCAACAATCTTCCTCAAGAGAAAAGAGGAAGATTGGCATAGATGTTAGCTCAGCAATAACCTTCCTCATCAAAAGAAAGAAAAAAGGTTATATATAATGACTAAGCAATATTAGTCTAGGAATTCAAGGTTGGTTAAATATGCAAAATTGAATTTATGTAATTCACTACACTAACAGATTAAAAGAGGAAAAGAATATGATCATTTCAATTGTCACAAAACATTATTTTAATAAAATTCAATACTCAATCATGGAAAAATTCTCAGAAAACTAGGAATAGAAGGCTATATCTTCAACCAAATAAAATACACCTGCTAAAAACCTACAGCTAATATCGTACTTAATTATGATATATTAAACTCTTTCTCCCTAAGATCTAGGAAGAGGCACAGATGTTCACTGGCAGTGTCTCTATTTAACATTCTACTAGATATCCTAGACAGTGCAATAAAGATAAATAAATGGCATAAAGATTGTAAAGGAAAAAGTAAAGCCATCCATATTTGCATATGTCATGAATGTGTATATATAAAATCCTAAGAAATCTACAAAAGGCAAATCCCTGACAAACTAAAAAGTAAGTTAATCAAAACCATGGATACAAACCAATATAGAAAAAGTATTTGGGTTCCCACATACCAGCAATAAACATTTAGAAAAAAATTTTAAATGCCATTTGCAACATCATACAAAGCATAAAATATTTAGGGCTAAATTTAATGGAAGCTATACAAACGCTCTATGCTGACGCTTAAAACAGTGCTGAGAGAAATTGAAAAAGGCTTAAGTAAGCAGAAAGATATACCATGTTCTGGGACTGGAAGGCTCAATATTATTAAAATGTCTTTTCTCTCCAAATAGATCTAAAGATTCAATGCATTTCTATCCAAAGTCCCACCAGGCTTGTATTTTTAATAGAAACAAACATGTTGATTCTAAAATTTATATAGAAATGCAAAGAATCTGGAATAGCCAGAACAAAGGTAGAGTACTTAAAAACTTAGTATAAAGCTACAATAATAAAAATAATGAGGTTTTGACATAAACATAAACAAATAGACCAACAGAACAAAAGTGAGACTCAAGAAACAGATCTATACTTAGATGTTCAGTTTGTGTTTTTGCAGTTACCAAAGGAATACAATGGAGAAAAGAACCTCTTTTCAACAAATGGTGCTAATACAACAGGATATCCATAAGGAAAAAAATAAGTAAACCTCAACTTTTATTTCATATCATAAGCAAAAATTAATTTTAGATGAATCATAGACTATCTAAAATTACCAAAATTAGAGAAGAAAATGTAGAAGAATATCTTTTTGAACTCAAAGTAGACAAAGATTTCTTAGCACATAAGTATTAATCATTAAAGGAAAAAATGAATAAATTATATTTCATCAAAATGGAAAATTTTCTCCTCATCAAAAGGCCTTGTGAGAATGAATAGGCAAGTAACAGACTGGAAAAAATATCTGCAAAACAAATATCCTGACAAAGGGCTTTTTAGTTCTGACAAACTAAAAAATGAATTTATCAATATCATGAATAAAACCAATATAGAAAGAGCAACTGAGTTCCTATTTAATAGTATTTGAAACATTTGAAGAACTAAAAACAATAATGCCATTTACAATATCATCCAAAACATAAAATAATTAGGGTTAAATTCAATGAAGTATTTAGGAATTCAACCAGGAATTCAAGGTTGGTTAAATACACAAAATTCTATTAATGTAATTCAATTAATATATGCAGAATAGGTAAATAACTCAATAACACAAAAACAAACAATCTAATCTAAAAACATCAGCAAAAGACTTGAATAGTCATGTCACAAAAGATGATGTACAAATGGACAATAAGCACATTAAAGTGTTCAACATCATTAGTCATGAGGGAAATGAAAATTAAAAAAACACAGTGGATTATCACTACACATCCAATAGAACAGATAACATTAAAAACACTGGCAACATCAAATGCTGGTGAGGAGGTAGAGAACTTTAATACCCATAGATTGCTAGTGTAAGTATAAAATGGTGCAACCAATGGGGCTGGCTCAGTGGTGTAGTGGTTAAGTTCGCGTGCTCCCCTCTGTCAACCTGGGGTTTGCAGGTTTGGATCCTGGGTGTGGACCTGTACACTGCTCATCAAGCCATGCTGTGGCAGCATCCCACATACAAAATAGAGGAAGACTGACACAGGTGTTAGCTCAGGAACAATCTTCCCCAAGCAAAAAGAGGAAGATTGGCAACAGATGTTAGCTAAGGGCCAAGCTTTCTCACCAAAAAAAAAAAAAAAGAAGTTCTAGCAGTTTCCTAAAAGGTTAATCATATACCTACCACAAATTCTAGCCTCTTTACTCTTAGGTATCTACCCAAGAAAAATGAAAATGTATGTTCACAAAGAGCTTTGAACTCAAATGTTCATAGCAGCTTTATTCATCATAACACAAAACTGAAAACACCTCACATGACCATCAACAGGAGATTTGATAATCTATGACACAGTCATACAATGGAGTATTGCCCACATGTAAAAGGCAAAGACCTACTGATTCATGCAACAGCATAGAGGAATCGCGACAACATTACCTTGCACAAAAAAGTCAAGTAGAAAAAAGTATGTTCTAAATGACTCCATTGTAACAAGTTCTAGAAGAGGCAAAACTAATATACGAAGAAAGGAACCAGAACATTGGTTCTGTCTTGAGGAGGGTGATTGATTGGGAAGGGACACAAAGAAACTTTTTGGGTGATGAAAATGTTCTTCAACTTGATGAGGGTGTATTACATAGGTGTTTACACTTGTCGGAACTCACTGAACTTTACAGTTAAGCTGTATGCAATTTACTGTTGTTAGTGCTGTCAAGGTGATTCCAACTCCTATCCACCGAGTGCAGCAGAGCCAAACCCTCCTCGGTCTTTCTATACCATCCTCTCACCTTCCAGCACTGCATCAAACAATGCCCCACTGCTATTCATGGGGTTTTCATGGCCAATTTTTCCGGAAGCTGGTGGCCAGGTCCTTCTTCCTAGTCTGTCTAGTCTGGAAGCTCTGCTCAAACCTGTCCCACCATGGGTGACCCTGCTCATATTTGAAATACTGGTGGCACAGCTTTCAGCATCACAGCAACATGTAACTGCCACAGTATGGCAACTGATAGACGGGTGGCGTGGTTCCCTGACCGGGAAACGAACCCGGGGCCTGGAAGTGAGAGCACCAAATCTTAACCACTAGACCACCCAGGCTGGCTGCACATTTTACCGTACGTAAATCATATCTCAATTTTTTGAAAGTCTAAACATGTGATTAGTAAGGAAAGCTGATATTTGCCTCTGCCTGCCCTAGGACAGCATTTAGTTGCTTTTTTTTAATCTTTTTTTTCTGTTGCTGAGATGTACATCAAATGCTAATAAAAAGAGCAGATTTTGATAATACTGAAATTAGTCTGGCCACTGAATATATCTCTTAAGACAAAATAACTCATTTAAATGTTAAGAAGGGATAAGCTAAATTCAGAAAATCAACTGAATTTATCTATTGTCTCTTTCCCCTAACATATTCCACAGGTAAGCAGAACATAATGCATAAAGGTATTAAGAACTTCAGGCGTGCTTGGAAAATTACCATTCAGTTTTGCAAGCGATTAAACAAATACCAGATGCAGAGCTAGATTCCCAATCATGAATTTCAACTTATAATTTAGTGACAGGCTATAAAAATTCCTTTGAACATTTCCTGTCTTCCCTCCAACACTTAGAACTATGGTGGCTATGTAAACATCAAGGAAAAAATCTTGCATAAATATTGCAGGTACGGTGTCTTTCAGTGATGTTTTTTCCTGGTGTTTAACATTTACTAGCATGTCCACCGTGTACAAACCTCCCCTGGGGATCTAGCTGGGGTGGCCTTGGAGGAAGGCAAGCAGGAAACATTCTACTCACTGTTTGAACAACGTGTTCCATTTCTTGGGCGACTTAAATTGTGTGATCAAGTCTATCCATATATTCTGTCAAATGTTATGGAGTATTTTGCATCCCCAAATTAAAAGTGTCCGGGGAAAGAAATTTAATGCCCTGCTTCATTCCAACCTTCAAGGATAAAGCATTAAGAGTGAAAATATTAAAGGAAATACTCCAGTTTCATATCTTCAACCTTTGCTTGACTAATTTATAACTGCAAAGGCCATTCCACACTACGCATGGTACTCAAGATGCACTGGGCTCTTTCACATGTGTTCCTCTCTTTGGAGTGTCCTTTTCCTTTTTCTCTGCTGGTTAAAGTCCTACTCTTCACTCAAGGCTGTGCAAATACCACACCTTCTCCCCAGTAAACTACCTCACCAACTGTAGGTGTTTTAAATGTATTCGCTCACATCTCTGTCCTTTCTAGAAGATGGAGGAGCTCACTGAGGGAACGCTCTTTGTAATATTAACCTTGGCGTCCCCGTGGGCCAGCTCACAGTAGGTGCTAAATAACTGATGAAGGACCAAATGAATTATACAAAGCAGAGATTCTGGAACACCATCACACCTATAATTTCACAGGAGTCAACTTCATGAAGACACTTTCAGCTCAAGATCTTGAGTTGTTTGGATTTTTTTTTTTTTTAACCTGAGTCCTCTCCCAGAAATATGGCTTTTTATTTCCAGCCTAATCTGGTTTCACATCTTTGAGGCGGCTTTCAATTTTGCTATAGGAAATGATATATTTTTTCTATTTTCTTGATTCCAAACTCTTTTGTGTTTTATATCTGGTCACCCTTACTAGAGTATGTCATTTATCCACCATGAAACTAACTCTGTCCAGATTACTCATTGTTTAATGTTCCCTGTCAGCTTTCCGGGCATGAGGAAACCTGAGTACTTTTCAAGCTATATTCCTATCTAGGACATTCATAACAGAGAGTGCTTTCTGCCGTCGTGAATAACTTTTCTTTCTCTCCTAAAAACAAATTGGGGATTAATGTACACAATCTTTCTCACATCAGGGTTTCTGATTTGTTTGATTGATTTCTTCCACTAAACTGTGCAATATCAAAAGTACCATGGAAATCTCAATAAATTACCTGCACCCAGACTGCCTCTTCTCTGCGTCTTGAATGCAATAAGATGGCCTACTTAAATAACTCCAAATAGGATGGCAGGTCCTATTTGTTTTCACGGATCCAAACTACTCTAGTTTCTTGCCAGATGACTGTATACGTATTTCACCTTTTATTTGTTTGCTTTTTATGGATTTAAAATCTTATGCAAAAGCAAAACAAAATGAGACACTGCCTGTGGCAGTACATCAAGCATGAAAAGAACACTATAATTAGATAAAATTTCAGCAAACAAAGCTCCGGCAACGAGATGGTCTAGTTACTCAACAATGGGAACAGGAGTCAATGACTAGTTGTTAGTCACTCACACCTTCATGAGTGAAGAGATATATACTTTCAAAGTGATGCCAACAAATCGCTGCCTGGGTGTCTCATCCTTCTATCAGGTCAAAAGGACATTTTGTCGGACAATTTTCAGGGGCACATGTGCTGCCATGTTCCCCCAGATTATTGGGCGCGTCTGTCACATGGTCCCCTTACCTGTGATTATGGGAGTTTGTGAATAGAATATAGTGAAGGATGATTAAGAAAAGGAGAGTACCTGTAGGTGAAGCAAAATATCACTGATAGCAAAAAGAAACTGGACTGATGGGGAGGGTAAAGACAAAACCGTTTACATCAAAAGCAGAAACAGCCCATTATTTAAGCCTGGGGCTCAGAGACGGAGGGGAAGTTTGCCATATAACAGGTGGAAGAATTTCCTCAGCTGCTTTGGTAAGAGTGTCTTGACTTCTCTTCTCCTTGGTAAACATTCCCAGCCTGAAGTCTCCAGGTGAGACCTGACTGTGAACAGTATAACTATCACAGTTGTTGCCGTTCAACTAGTTTTCCCCAAATTATTCCTATTCCAGCACTTCTCGACCTTTATTGATTCTGGATCCATGAGACGGCTAACTTAATGATGGCACCCTTTCACCAAAAAATGCACATCTACCCATCTATAATTCTGTATACAATTTCAGGGAATAACACGATGAGGAAAAATACACAAAGCAAAATGCAAATAAAAAGAAAGTCAATGTCACCATATGAAAAGCAAAGCAAGCTGAATATAAGGCAAAAAGCATTAAACTCCTTGATTTCAAACTATACTACGAAGCTACAGTAATCAAACAGTATGGTATTGGCATAAAAAAGGACACACGGGTCAATGGAACAGAAATAAACTCGTACATATATGGACAATTAATTTATGACAAAGGAGGCAAGAACATACGATGGGGAAAGGACAGTCTCTTCAATAAATGGTGTTGGGAAAACTGGACAGCCACATGCAAAAGAATGAAAGTGGATCACTATCTTATACCATACACAAAATTAACTCAAAATGGATTAAAGACTTGAATTTAAGACCTGAAACCATAAAATTCCTGGAAGAAGACACAGACAGTAAGCTCCTTGACATTGCTCTTAGCGATTTTTTTTAAAAAAAACATAACTGCAAAGGCAAGGGGAAAAAGCAAAAATAAATAAGTGGGACTACATCAAACTAAAAAGCTTCTGCACAGCAAAGGAAACTGTCGACAAAATGAAAATGCAATGTACTGAATGGGAAAATGTATTTGCAAATCATATATTCAATATGGTTTAATATCCAAAATATATTAAGAATTCACAAACTCCACAACAACAAAGAAAACAAATAACACAATTAAAAAATCGGCAGAGGATCTGAATAGACATTTCTACAAAGAAGACACACAGATGTCCAAAAGGCACATGAAAAAATATTCAACATCACTAATTATCAGGGAAATGCAAATCAAAAACTACAATGAGATCACCTCACACCTGTTAGAATGGCTACTATCAAAAAGAAAAGAAATAACAAGTATTGGAGAGGATGTGGAGAAAAGGGAATGTTGGTACACTGTTGGTGGGAAAGTAAACTGGTACAGCCACTATGGAAAACAGTATGGAGATTCCTCAAAAAATTAAGAATATGATCCAGCTATTCCCACTTCTGGGTATTTATCCCAAGGACATGAAGACACTAACTTGAAAAGATACATGCACCCCTATGTTCATTGCAGCATTATTTACAACATCCAAGATATGGAAACAACCTAAGGGTCTACTGATGCATGAATGGGTAAAGAAGATGTAGTAGATAAATACAACGGAATACTACTCAGCCATAAAAAAGGACATCTGGCCATTTGCAACAACATGGATGAACTCTGAGGGTATTAAGCTAAGTGAAATAAGTTAGATGAAGAAAGACAAATACTGGACAATTTCACCTACATGTGAAATCTAAAAAAACCAAAACAAGACAAAAACAAACTCATACATGGAAAACAGATTGGTGTTATCAGAAGTGAAAAGGGTTGGAAGGAGGGCAAAATGGGTGAAAGGGATCAATTGTATGGTGACAGATGGTAACTAGTCTTACAGTGGTGATCACTATGTAGTGATCACAAATATCAAATTATAATGCTGTACATCTGAAATATATATAATGTCATATACCAATTTTACAATAATTTTTAAAAAGCATTCAACTGAAAAGATAAGATAATTTCCTGGGTAAAATCAAAATTGGAACCATGACTATTCAGAACTTTTATGTACTGAAATAATATTGCATTGAAATACATAAAGCAAAATGACAGAGAATACAGGGAAATTCTAGAGAGAAACTTAAGGAAAAAATATGGTAGAGGCGAATTTCATATTTCCTTCTCAGTTTTTGACCGATAAAAAGACAAGGCAAAGGAAGAGAATGGAGCATCTAAATAACAGTTTTAAAAGCTGACCTAATATGTGTATGTGTTTGTGAGTGTGTATAATCCTTTACTGTGCAAATACTTTCTATCTGAGCATTCATGGAACACTTGCAAAGATTTACCATATATTTTTAGGCCACAGACACCTTCAATAAATTTTTTTAAATGCAGAACTGGTTAAAATAAAAACAACAGCAACCTATTTAGAATTAAATCCCTCTATCGGTTCTTGTGTCAAAAAGGAAATTAAACTTATTAAAGAATATCTATAAAATGATTGAAATATTATATATTTGACCTATAAAATGTAGCTTAAGATCCATACAAAGTTTAGGAAATTAAATTAATAAATCATAACCTCAGAAGGTATAAAAAGAACAAAAGATAGACAGTATGAGGAAAGATTTACTGGAGAATCCGTTCAACCAATGTTCATTCCGGATCTTCTCTGCTCCACATAAAGGCAGAAAATAAGAAAAGAGAAGACAGGAAAATTGCAGATTTGTGGACTAAATCTGAGACTGTTCTATGGGGAAAAAAGTAACAGCAACGGTAAAATCACAAAAATCGATGAACTATTCACCAAGATAATTAAGAAAGGGAAGAACGGAAGCACCATCATGTAAAAATCAAAATTCGAAAGGAAAAGAAAAATTGAGAGAATTTGTCATCAGCAGATCTGCCTTGCAAGAAATGTTAAAGGAAGTTCTTTAGAAGGAAAATGACATAGGTCTGAGTTCTATAAGTGGAAGTTGTGAAACTTAATGAAATGACCATAAAGTAAGGAGGAGACATAAGCAAGGCAGTAGGAAGCTGGGATAATTGCAAATTCAACCAACCACTTCCTTTACACCCAGCAGATAACTTTCATAGCACATGCATCAGCTATGTGCTTTTCAGATCCTCTTGCCTTTTGTTCTAACCTAATCAATCTAATTACATTTATTCTTCTCAGTTAACATGCCTGCACCTGTGGAAAGGGCCCAATTCTTTCTTCTTTCCTTGGCACTTTCAACTCTCTGTTTCTCGCCTGACCACACTAAAGTAGCTGAAATGCTCTCAAGGGCATGGTGTTGTGGGTAGGGAAACACCTTGTGCCTTTTGCTAGATGCCCAAGCTGACTGCCATCATCCAGCTGCTTTTCCAAGGAGGGGCTGCCAAGTCAGAAAAATCACCTGCTTCCTAGATGGCCCAAGTACCTGCCTCAACGAAAGCAGACACCACAAAGAGGGAGAAGATGATAGGATACAAATATAACTCGTGTGAATATACTTTCCTCCACTTGAAAGCTGTGTGCCCTTGAGCAAATAACTCAAACTCTCTGAACCTTACTTTTCTTAACTGTGTAAACTTGGGCTAGGTACTCAACCACTATGACCCTCATGTTTTATCTGTAATAATAGGGCGTTTTTACTTACCTCCTAGGGTTTCTGATAACATTAACCAAGAATAAAAGATACGAAAAAAATATAGTGCAGAGCCTGGCACCTGATGAATAATATCACCATAATATGCTCCCACAATTTTCTCCTATTTAACCACAGGAGTTTTGAGGCTGTGATAGCATTACTATTTTAGACCTTCTGATGGCCAACCATAAACATTTTGATGTCCAAGATTCCCCTCCAAGATGCATTTACCCTTCAAGATGCGTCTCATGCTAAGTAACATTTGTATGCAACTCTTTACTTCATTTACTTATTAACAACTATATTGCGAATATCTCTAGGACAGGGTCTGGGTCATTTCATTTTCCTTCCTGGGCACGTAATACACTGCCAGGGATTGCTTAATAAAGCACTTTTCTTTTTCTCCCCAAAGCCCCAGCACACAGTTGTAGATCCTAGTTGTAAGCCATTCTAGTTCTTCTAAGCACGGCTTGATGAGCAGTGTGTAGGTCTGCGCCCAGGCTTCAAACTGGCGAACCGTGGGCCATTGAAGCAGAGCACACAAACTTAACCGCTACGCCACCGGGCCGGCCCTAATAAAGCCCTTTTGTTGATGACAGGTACCCCCACTGTCTTTGGAAAACTTGCCATGAACGTCATAATTTGGGCACTGCTTAAGCTCTACCTTCTCATCCACCCTTGAGATCCTCCAGCACAGACCTGACCTCTTTTCCTACAAATTGAGTGGTGTTACTATAAAGCATTTCAAACATACAGAGAAGTAAAACGTCTATGTCTCTAGCAGTCAGATTTCATGAATGTTGATCTTTTGTCCTATTCCTTCAATTCTGGTTTTTAAAGATCTATAAATGTTTTAGACACAGTTTGTAAACTTTTCAATCCTATTCTCTTCCTCCCTCCTCTGAGGCATCACCTATGCTGTCACAAGTTTCATTTTTGCTGCCTGTGAAAATGGAGTTACAATATCTCTCTTACAGGGTTATGAGGGTTAAGTAAAATAAAAGATGTAATGTGGCTGACAGCGAGTTAAATACTCAGTTGCTGGATATATCATCATCATCACCATCACTATTCTCATCATCATTATTATCCTTATTACTTTTCTCTGCATGTTGATCTGTCTCCTCCAGTAAAGTCTGGCTTTTTTGAGATCTGGAACTGTCTTTCTCCTCTATATACCTAGAGTCTAGCCAAGTTCCTCTTACATAGCCAGCACACAAAACTTGTAAATTAAATGAATGCTATGAAGGCTAGCATGACTGCCATTCATTCTCTAATTTCAGGCATAGTCTTAAAACACATTAGGCATACGCTATGCCTATGCTACCTCTAAAACAGGAACTGGACCATAATATGCAGGCTGTATTCATTCTTCTTGAAAAGTCCAGAGTAATGATAATCTCTAAGTTCTTTTGAGTGGCCCCGGTTACTTATTTGTTAGTATCACTTATTCTTGTCCAATACCTGACTCCAGAGGACAATGGGATAAAATTAAGGTTCCTAAAGTTCAGAAGCTAAACTACAAGACAACCAGGTATTGGACAGACATGCACCCAGTATTCTGGCACCCTCAATACCCTCTCAAGACAACAGCAGCCTTTTAGTTCGTTGTAACCCAACTTGCTGTCTCCTATTCAATTATTGAGATTTACAGACATAAAAAAGCAGAACTTGCCATTCATTCAAAATTATTTGCAATAAAATCCTATTCTGTTTACTCGACGCTAAATACCAATAGTCAAGGAAGCAGCAGGCAATCTTACTTGTTTCCCCCCATGCACTAATTAAACATTTTAGTGCAGAGATCAGCATAATTAAAGAATTAGGAAACAATGAGAAGTGCTCGGGATAATTTGTAATATCAGTGCACTGATGCATTGGGTCCAGATACCAGACTTTGATTGGCAGGACTTTATTAAGTTTTGGCAGCACTTAGGTAGGCTGGGAGCTCCTTTACGAGGCTCTTGCACATTAATCCAGGCTCCCGCTCTCGTTCATACTGATGAGTGAAGGCAGTTAATTGAATTATGTATGAAGCACTGCTGATTAAATAATATTTCACTCCCCACTATAGAATTAGCTCTGCTGCATTAACATCCACTGTTGTCTCTGACACTGAATGTCACAAGGACCTCTTCTCAAGCATATACTTTGATTCCTTTCCATCTGTTCAATTGATGCAGCATCTCAGTTACTACTGGAAACAGCTACCCTCTCCGCTCTGACATGAGGTCACTTTGGAGAGCCGATGCAATTATTTATTAGCATCTGTGTAACCAGGAGCGAAAATCTTCCCTGGTACCTCCAGTGTCCTAAGGATATTATTATTTAAATCCACCATGGAACGTGAAGGAAAATTCTAATAATTTACAGTTGTATTCTTCATAAGGTAATAAGAAGAGAAAATAACTCAGGGTCTTCCAAATCAGCCTTGAAAAACTGAAGTATTGTTTTGAGCACCAAATGTGGTTCTGCTTACATTTTCAGCAATTCCTCTTCTCATATAATCCCAATAATTGCTGTTGAGAAAGCAGAAGCTTCTCGCCATGGAAGATGCATTCAAGTGTCTTCCCTCTCTCCTGTCCTCCCTCCCCTCCTTTCTTCCAATCCATCTCTTCTTTTATTGTGAAATTACTAAGTGCCAGATGCCAGGATGGGTGCTGGTATACAGAGAGAAACAAACTATGGTTATTCTTTTAAGAGGAGCTCACATCTTAATCGTCAATAAAATATGTACGTAGATATTTAATATCATGTGATAAGTACATAACAGAGATATAAACAGGGCAGAAGAGGGAGTGACTGATCTAGGTGGAGAAGTTGAAAAGGCTTTGAAACCAGAAGCAGCAAATGGGGTGAGTTTTGAAAGGTGAGTTGGAATTTCCAGCTCCTGACTCCATCAGAAAGAAGAAAAGAGTACAGGGTGAATTAAAGGGCATGTAGTTCCATCATCCGTTGAGGTACTAGAGTAGGGATTAGACTATCAAAGGACTCAGGAATTTTGTTTCGCCCTATGATTTAGATAAGCTTGAACTGTTTCCTCAGTTCTCTGAGGATGATGGTGTATTACGAAGCCTTATGGTGTAACAGGAGGAACATACACCTGGCAGGAGGCAAAATTTGTTTGTGATCTTTGTCCAGTCACTTCCCTAGTCTGGCCTTCAATTTCTTCGGCTCTAATGTAAGGAGTTTCATCAGGATACATCCTACTTAAGGTTTGAAGAAATCCTGACTGACAGTGGGAATGACGTTGGTCTGTCTCCAGGAGAGAGGCTGGAAGGCTACCTTGGTGAATTTATTATAGATCAGGGTCTGGCTTCTCACTTTCCAAGGCTAGAAAGTTCCTCTTATCAGCACTACAGAGATCAGGACTCAAGTATCTGATTTACACAGACTAAATTTACAAGAGATTGAGGTATATAAATCAAGTTTTTGATTTATAATAAATGTTCTTGTCAGCCTACCTTGAAATTTTCTTCTTATAGAAAAACTATAGGGAAAGCTATATTTTAATCAAAGATTACTTAAGCATGGATTTGAAGCAAAGGGAACTGACTGATTTAAATGTTTTATGACCTGTCCGAATGCACCCATCTTCATGGTAGAGTTGTGTCTGTCAAGGGGAACTGTTCTTTGTTTAGTAGGCTGGGCCAGGAACCTCTTTCCAAGGACAGTATTGAAGAGTCAAAGGTGAAAGGTGCCACATTTCACCTCCCAGACTTTCTTTTCTTCTAGATGTTCATTACTCACCAATTCTTCTTTCCTATAGATCTCAGTAAATATGTATTGTATGCAACTACTGATCCCTCAATAAAGTCTCCACTACATTATGGGGCATTCCTTCTCCTTAAGATGACTGCCTATCTCTAATGGTCCCTAAGTTGACTGATAATTCAAGTTGGAGAGGACACTCTTATTTCTCATATAGCTAAGTTTTTAGAGATTCCTTATTATTACTTACCCACCTACATCTTCCAACTCTGGGATTCTAAGACATACGCTAAATTATCTTCCTATAGTTTGCAAAACATTGGACCTACAGAAGATGCTTGAATGAAATTGAATGTGATGGCAACCCAGAAATCAACAAATAGGCATAGTCATACAAAAAGAAAGAAAATACAGCTGATAAGATTTCAAGATCATGACTGATAGGCAAAGCTATCTTAGAGTAGTAAAAGCATGCAATGCATTTCATCTCTCAAATCACAAGTTCATAAAATACTTAATACAAACAAAGCAATCAAAAGAAGAAAATAAAGCCCAACACTCAGCATTTGGATTATTAGAAAAACCTCATTCTTTAATTAAAATTGTTAATTGCTTTTATGCTGTGCTTCGCTTATTTCAAATAAGTAAAAATATTCAGGAAATAAAATGCTGGAAACACAACTGCTGAATTTTCAACTAAGAATTCTGCTTATGTGCCCTAGAAATGCTTTAAAAAAAAAAAAAACTTATGCAAATAATGGTTTAACCAAATAATTGAAATTTGATCATTACGAGAAGACATTGTTCAACCGTTTAAAAAACTTTAAAATCCTCAGCAGGCCAAATTAACACTTTCATTAAAGTTATATTCAATTCTTACGTTCAGTGACATTCCCTAATTAAGGGACTGGATCTAACAAAAAGAGGATGTAAATGGAGAAAAGTGTAGCTGAAGTTAATTCCAAAATTTCTATAATAGCTGAGAAAGTTGTTGCTTTGTGCAAAGGTTCTCTGTCTATCCAGGGCTAAGGATGACCCAACTGACATGGCTGGATTTTCAGAACTCATTTCCTGTGTTATTCCTTCTTTCAAACCTCTCCCATGGCTGCCTTTTAGAAATGAAACCAAACTAGGTCAGCTATTGTGTCCCCTCACATATTACATTTCTTCTTCCCTTAGGAGCTGTCACTTTTCTTCTCCTTGAAATAAATTCACCTAAAGAGTCAAAGCCATTTCTCTCAATCAACTTCCCATCATTCTCTCTGGAGTCTTCAGAACTCACCATTATCCTGTCAAAAGTGTGCCATCCATGAATTCACTAAAACACAACTATTGAAAGCCTAACAATAATAGTAGTTACTATTTACTGAACTCCTCAAATATACCTTGCCTGCCATGCTGGGGTTTCAGTGATTAATAAGGAATTTTTGTCCTTGAGGAGCTCCCAGTCAACCAAGAGAGGCAAACACGTAAGCAGATGTTCATTGCAGAGGAGGATATGTGCTATAAGAGCACAGATGAGGCAGCAACTCATTCAAATGGGAATGAGGTGACTCTCCCACATCCCTTATTCATGGTGTCATCACCTACCTTGTCCCCAACACCAAAGTCACACCCATCTCCTCTTTCACCCTTTCACATCAAATGGTGATTTCTACTTCAGAAATGTCTCTGAGGTCTCTTCTCACTGCCAGTGAACTAGGCCCTCAACATCTCTTGCCTGGACAACTACAATAACCTCTCTGCCACTACTGTCTTCCCTCCAGAAATTCTTATTTAACTTTAAGCAGCACTGATTCAAAAATTGCCATTGGCTTCAACTTTTCCACCAGATCAAGTTCCGTCTCCTCAACGTGGCCCATGGAACTTTTCACAATCTGGCCCTCACCTACTTCTCCAGATTCATATCCTACATCATTCTCCAGGCTACACAAAATTTTTCTGGATTCTCTCAACATGCCACGTTCTTTCAACTATCTGTACCTTTGAGCACGCCCTTTCTTTGCCTGGCATATCTTTCTTCCTGACTCCATCTTTCTGGGAAAAAATCTCATCCAGTAGATCAAAAATTATGCCCACTTGGCCTTTTTAGCACCCACTTGCAAAGGTCTACCAGATGGCCACTCACCCAACAGCTGCAGGCGACTCCACATAAGGGCAAAAACTTGACTTTTAAATAACAGCTGAGGACCACACTTCAGCCAAGCACAAAACATTTACATGCAGTAAAAATGTCACTGAGAGAGCTGCTATAATGTGCTCAACTATTTTCTATGGATTTAAAGATGTTAATACATTTCTCAAAATCTAACTTTCTCACAGCCAACAGGTGCATCCTAGCATCTCAGAGCTTCTACATGACAAAAACTGAATTATACACTAAAATTCCTGACTTCCAATCCATCTGTAGGGTTGGTTCATGATTATTCTTCAAATTTTGGCTTATATTCAAACTCTTCAAGAACTCTTTCTATATGTCCTTTCCAGGTAGGTCCCTGCTATCGTCTTTCTCATAGAATCCAGTTCTTCTCCTTTATAGCACTTACCCCAATTTATCATTGGATATCTATTGTTTGTTTACTGTCTTTTTCTGAACAAGTTTGTAAAATCCATAACGATAGGGATCATCTTTGTTTTATCCATACCTACCCAGCACTAGCCTGGCACAGAATGAATCTCAATAAATATGTGTTGAATGACTACAATATCGTGTTGCATCATGCTAGATGACATAAAAGCAGAAAAAAACAGGTCTACCAAAGTTACAGTCTGGTTGCTTGGGAAACCAATTATTGATGAAGATCTACACGCATCAGGGTAGCTAAGTGATTTCCAAGAGTTTTGTCTGTATGAAGACCCCATGGAAGTCCCAAGAGAAAGAGGGGCAAAGTAGAACTTTGACATTTGTAATTGAGCTCAACAAAGTTCTCCCCAAACTCCCTGGGGGACAAAAAATTCATCCTCAGGTAGAAGAGAGTCAAGCTTCTTTCATGGCTTCTTCCATGAAATGTGCTGATTTTGGGCGAGGAAGAAATATTTTTAGATGTAAACGTGGGGATGATTAAATAGTATCTGACTCAACCTGGGAGAAACTTTTTCATATTTAAAATAGCATGCTTTAAGAAACTGAAAAAGCAGGGCAATACTTGAGGGATCCCCAAATAGAACTGACACCACTGAGGAAATAACTCATCTTGTTCCCCAGGAAAGAAACACTCAGAGTAACGGTCAACATAAGCTGTTGTAACAATGTCAGCCTCCAATGGCAACCCCAAGGTCACCTTCCCAGTGGGAACCACAGGGACAGAAGAATCTGGGGATTACGGCCACGAAATGGCAAATGGAAGAGCAGCATGTTAACTGTAATATCTGTCAAAGTAAAAGAATGGCCACCCTGGTCACCCAGCCTGATGAAGAAAGACAAAAGAGCTGCTGTGGGGCTCAGTTGTTCCTCTGGGTGGGGATCCAGGTCAAAGCTTATGTTCTTTATAGAGGCCATGGCTGCCTAAGGGTTTTGTTCATTTATGCTAGACTGCTCTACTCTGGGGAACAAGGATTCAAAAGACATACCGTGTAAGAAAATGAAGGAACAATAAAAGTGGTGAAATAATTTTGTGCTCAATTACACGTACAGACTGCAGGTGCTATAGATATTTAGAGGCAAGAGAAAGAGCATCCAGAAAAGGATGGGGTACCAATATGTGCTCTTCTGCAATCCTTCACGAAGTGAGTCAGCCAATGATAAATTTAACTTTACTTTCTTTTAATGCCTGTCCCTGGGAATTCCTTATCCCATAAAACACCATCCTCATAAAATTACAGCACCATCCCATCTTCCTCTGATGCATTTCTCTTCCTTCCCATTTCCCTTCTATCAATTAAAACACACTGCTCTCAACTCTGACAGTACCTCGTTTCACTGTGGGCTCCCCCGGGCCCACTTTCCGCCAGCACATCAATTTATTTACATTTATTTGTCCTAATATATATTTTTTTCAATTGGTTTCTATTATACAACGCACCATAGGGAAAGAGCCTGGGATTAAAATCACACTGTGTGGTTTAATGTCACTTCAGCGGCAAGACTCTGGTTTTAATCAACTTATTTTGGTCATAGAGTAATTCTCAGTAATCATCCAGTGGTGGCAGGTAGGTCATAAGCTGAGAGTAATCGAATGAGTCTCTCCTCCCCTTTCCTCTCTCTTCCATACGTAATAGCACATTTCTTCCACTCCACATAAACTGGAGCTAAAGCCAGGTTCTAAATTGGTCTGGTGAAATTGTCAGTGACTCTCCATTATCCCTACTACTAATGGGAATCAATGGAGTGGATAATCTAAAATAGTGGCTGGTTCCAAATCAATCATAGTTGTCTGGAGGAATACAATATATGTTTTTTTCCCCTCTCAAAAGATTTACCTTTCTTATTAATTAGGTTTTCTTGATCCCTAAGTAGACATCAACAACAACAAAAAAGAACACTTTTTAGAAGGCCAAACATTGTTGGGGCTACTTTATAAACATTATATGGCACAATTCCTTTATGAAGAAGGCATCATTACTTCCAATTCATATGTAAAAGGGGAAATTCAGAGGCAGCAGAGCATTGTGGGAAAATCTCTAGGCTCAGAGATAGGGAGAAGAGAGTTCAAGTTCTCGATCACCACAGAATTACTGAAAATGGAAGATATGTATCATACCAATTTAGCTATGCTGAAATTTTGTTTCCCAAAATTCCTTTTGCTATAGAGTTCTGTTAGCCCAGGTCACAAGAGACATTTTGTGAGGGATGTGGAAGATAAAGTGAAGCAGCAGCCACCTTCTTTTTATGCGGGCAAAGTCAGTGCAGTGTATGAGACACTGTTGTAGCTCAAACACATTGTCGCTTATCTGCTGGCTTGTGTTGTTAGCATGGGGCAATGAGTGGACCTGAAGAACCCTGAGTTCCTGCTGGGCACTGTATGTGTTTAGCTCCATCAAGAAGGACATCAGCTTTTCCTGCAGATAATTCCATCATCAAAGTTGAAGGCTTAGGGCTGGTGAGAGACTAATATGGGTTCATGCTGCTCTCATGAGCTCTAGCCCATCCATGTTGGCCTTGCTTCCCGCTCTTCACATCCATCTTTCCTTCTCGACTGCTTTAAACGTGGACTTCAGGCTCCAGCCCCAGACAGAGAAGCAGTAGCCTTACATAGACTGGTTACCCGGCCCCTACAACTGCATAAAGTCGAATCCCTGTAATAATCCCTTATTCTCTACACTCTGATGAGGTCTGCCTTTCTGATCAAACTCTGACCCATACAATGAGCAATCCTAGGAAATCACTTCCTCTCTTCAGATCACTGTTTCTTAATCATTAAACAGTTGCTTACGGCTCTGTGGTCAAAGTGAAGGGGGAACCAGCATTGTGCTAAGAGGTTTTTCTTTTTGTTCATAGATAAATCACAAAATAGGTAATTTGCATATGGATAATCATGCGCTAAATTAAAAGGTGATGTTGTGAAGACAAGAGTCATCACTAGGAATTAGGTCTTGGACTTCATGACGTGAACAGTATTTCCAGGGAGTCCTCAAGCCCTGAGCCACCTGTGTGAAGAAGTGTGTGATAACATGAAGGTCGAGAGCAAGATTTGTGGTTGCTGAATGTCCCTGTTTTGTGTAGGTTCAGCAAAAGCAATAAATCCACATGTGTCTAACAACTCACTTCTTTCAAGTGCTTTCACAGCCAGTGCCCACACTTGTCAAAATGCCTGCCTTAGAGGGTTGCTGTGAGAAACACACTGATAATACATGTGGAGACCTCAGGAGGAAGCTGGGCACATAATAGTAAATAAATGGTAATTATTATTTCTGAAATGTGTGTGTTTATTTGACTTTTGCTAGCTTTCTTTAGCGGTTCCTCGGGGTAATCTTGAAATGCTATTATCACCCACTTTACTTAAGAGGAAATAAGCACAAAGCACATAAATGACTTGATCGAGGTCATATGGCTACCAAGTGCTTACAAGGACCAATGGCAAGTGATAGAACAAGAACCAATAATCTGATCCTCTGAAATAAAGATAATAAAGCTCATACGTAAGGAGCAGATATTGCCTACACATTAGTTTATTTAATCCTCACCAAGAAACAAACAAAAAAAACCCTAAGGGCAATAATATGATTACTCTTTTACAGATCTGGAAACTGAGGTTTAAAGATTGAGAGGTTAAATTATCTGCTTTATGCTACATAGCAGGGAAATGGTATATGGGGACTAAAATCGGGACATGAAATGATCAAGGGGCTGAGTGCGGGATGGGAATGGTGTTCCCAGCTTCCTTCTTACTGGTGGATTCATATAGTACCTGTCTCATAATGTTGCTCTGAGGACTGAACAACCTACTATAAGTAAGATGCTGGGACCACACCTGACATGGACTGAGAACTTTTCTGTTCACTATCTCATTCACTAGGCCACGCCCCATCTAAGCAGAGCTGGTGCTTTTATTGGTTATACCACAGATTAGGAAACCACGTCCTGTGGCCCAAATCTAGCCTGAGGTCTGTTTCTGTATGACCCATATTATAAAAACTGCTTTTACTGTTTTCAAGGGTTGCAAAAAAAACAAAGAAAAATATTCAGTAAAGACTTATGTGGCTCACAAACTCTCAAATATTTAATATCTAGGGGCTGGCCCAGAAGCGCAGCAGTTAAGTATGCACATTCCACTTCAGCGGCCCACGGTTCGCGGGTTCGGATCTGGAGTGCGGACACGGCACCGCTTGGCATGCCATGCTGTGGTAGGCATCCCACATATAAAGTAGAGGAAGATGGGCACAGATGTTAGCTCAGGGTCAGTCTTCCTCAGCAAAAAGAGGAGGATTGGCAGCAGATGTTAGCTCAGGGCTAATCTTCCTCAAAAGAAGAAAAATTTACTATCTAGCCCTTTATAGAAAAAGTTTGCCAACTTATGGTCTATACTATGCTGCTTCTTGGACCTTGAGATGCAGAACTGAAAGAGCCGGAGAGCCTGCATTGTTTTACTCTAAAAAAGGGCAGAGCTCCTTCCTAAAGCATGAATGGATCTCAGAAGATAGAAGGAGTGGGTGAAAGAGGCAGAAGAAAGCTGTATTTGGTGTTTTTCAGTGAAGTGAATAAAAATGAATAAGAGACTAGAAGTTCTCTCTGCCATAGCACCCCCACTGCTGTCTCACCTTGCTGTAAGTGATTACAGGACAAATAACTGTAGAGGAGTGGGGGTTTTTAGGGGTTATTGCTATTTGCCATGCCATGCAAACCCCTTCTACCATTTTTTTAAAAGTCTAGTAAAGACTTATATTACTTTTTGAAGGTGGAATTGTGTTTTTGTTGTTGTTGTTTGTTTTTTTCTGGTGAGTAAGATTGGTGCTGAGCTAACACCCATTGCCAATCTTCCTCTTCTTGCCCAAGGAAGACTGTCACCAAGCTAACATCTGTTCCAATATCCCTCCATTTTTTGTATGTGGGATGCTGCCACAGCATGGCCCAATTCACAGCACACAGGTCCGTGCCTGGATCTGAACCTGAGAACCGTGGGCCACCGAAGTGGAGCACATGAACTTAACCACTAGGCCACTGAGCAGGCCTTGAAATTGTGGGTATTTTTAGGATGTTACACTGTATGGAAATAGCCCATGAGGTGGCCCAACTATATTAGGGTTACATGCATATCTTCTTAAAACTACCCTGCCTGCAGCAGATTTTGTTTCTAGTCTAAATGTGTTTCTATGATAAAAGTGTGTGTCTAAGAGACAGCAATTATCCCCATGCAAAACACACACAAAGAGAAGCCAAGTCATTGTGCTAGAAGACCCTGGGCTTCAATCAGTTTGATTGTCTGGGAGTAACAGCTACCCAGAGGCTCCAGGCTATTGACTTGCTTTCTAGATCAAAGAGAAGCAGAAGGGGCAAGAAGAACTCAAGATGGGTAACATATAGCCACTCTGGGATTTCACCTGGTTTTACCTGACACCTGAGGAAGAGAGAAAAGAAAGGCCAGGGAGATTGTCTTTGCATAGGGTGTGATAAATCACAGGGGCTGTGGAAGCTCAAAGCTTAATATGTGGAAAAGAGGCTACATATTAAAACAAGCACATGCTTCCAAGGCTATCATGAGATTTTAATAAAAAATATGAATCTCCTGGAATTATATCTAGGCTGGCCTACTGCAGAGGTGAGGTGTATGAGAGCAAAAAGTAGCGATGACATCACAGAGAGAGGGGAGGCGAGATGACATGTGAGGCAGGCCTGCAAGTTCACTCAGGCCCATAACAAAACCTGGGGTTCCTGGGAGTACATACAGGACGTGCTAGTGCAGGGAAGCGACCAGCTTAGGGTCGTGGAACAGAAAAAGCAGAGGAGGGAAGATGGACACACATGGACCCAAACATAGAGAACCCAGAATGTACAGAGATGCTGAGACTTCAAGATGCTCTAAATTTATTCCCAGACACATAAATAAATAATGAACATGCAATATATCTAAGTTCATTTATTAGTTACTTTCCATGCATAATTTTATTTGATCCTTAAGATCCATCTAAGGGAAAGAAACAAGTCCTCCATTTTAGAAACTGGGAAAAGAACAGTAAAGGAAACTAATATGCATTAAGAACCTTTGATGGGTCAGCCTGGTAGCCCAGCGGTTAAGTGCGCACATTCCACTTCGGTGGCTGGGGTTCACTGGTTCGGATCCCCGGTGCGGACATGGCACCACTTGGTAAGCCATCCTGTGGTGGGCGTTGCACACATAAAGTAGAGGAAGATGGGCACAGATGTTAGCTCAGGGCCAGTCTTTCTCAGCAAAAGCAGGAGGATTGGCAGCAGATGTTAGCTCAGGGCTAATCTTCCTCAAAATAAATAAATAAATAAATAGAAAAAGGAAAAAAAAACAAAGGGGGCCACCCCCATGGCGGAGTGGTTAAGTTTGCCTGCTCCACTCTGGCGGCCCAGTGTTTCGTCGGTTTGGATCCTGGGCATGGCCATGGCACCGCTCATCAAGCCATGCTGAGGCGGCATCCCACATGCCACAACTAAGAATATACAACTATGTACCGAGGGGCTTTGGGGAGAAAAAGGAAGAAAAAAAAAAAGAACCTTTGATATGTCACGCACTCTCTAGACACTTCCACATTCTCACATGCAAGCATCACAACGACTCTGCGTATCTTATTATCGTGTATTTAGTCATTCCTATTATTATTTTTATTCCCATTATTCCTATTATTGTTTCAACAGATGAGAAACCCGAGGCTGAGAAGATTAGGTAAGTTCTCACAAGCAGCAAGTTCTAAAGTTGGAACTTGAACTCCACGTCTGGCTACAACTCCAGCCTCTCGCCATTATATAACCCTTCCTTCCCCACATAAGAGAGAGGTAGAAGACATAGGATTATCCTACTTTCAAAAATAAGAAGAGGGAGTTGGGAAAGGAATGAAGTTTGCTGTCTTCAAGTCTCTTGTTCTTTCTGGATACCTAGAGGCTTCCACTTTGCTCTTCAGGTTGCATTCCGGACCATTCAACAGACTGATCTCCCTTCGGTCCCTGACTATACTCCATTTAACCTATGGACCATGGCACATGCCCTTCCTCCTGCAGGGATAGCCTTACCTGCTCTTTACATCTTTCAAGATACAGCTTGAGCATCATCTCCTCCTGGGTGTCTTTTCTCACCATCCATTTCAACCCTCCTGGCCCTCCTCCAGCGTCATGCCTCTCCTATGGATTCTCCCGGTACCTTGTCCTCTCCCTATGGAGCACACACCACACCATGCTGTGTAGCCAGTTTGGATATTTGTTTCTCTCACTTTACTCTAACCTCCTTGAAGCCAGGGGCTGCGTTTCATTCCTTCTGCTTCTCTAGCCTCTAGCACAGTGTCTGACCTACAAGTGGTCAGTTAGTATCTGTTAAAGGAATGAATGAGTGAACCTTTATTTTTCCTGTTTAATAACTTTTTGGCTACAGTTTTGGATAATAGTTGATGAAGGAAACATACACACGAATACTCATTATTCTTCCAATGATATTGAAGTAGGAGAAGCTTAAGACAGAAGAATTTGATACGGAACTGTGCAACTCCGGGAGAAAATAAAGCATCCAGAGTTTACTCATAAGGAAAATGAGTGCAGTTAGATGCAATGACTTTCTTTAAGGAAAGGCAGAGAAGGCGATCCCTCCAATTGCCCTGTTGAATTTCATCAGCTTTTAACTATATGTTCATACTCAGCCAATCAAATTAGCATCTATTCCGACTTCCATGTGTAAGGAAGCTTATTTCTAAGGGAATAACTTTCCTAAAAGTATTCAGAGTAGTTACTTATATGGAAAAAAAAACCCATAACACAACACATAAATAACTTAGCTGTCTCTTACCAGGACAGTCACCAAAAATAACGTGTACATCCCAAGGGGCTGTTTCCTAGTTACATTAATAAATCAAAACATCTACTTACGATGATTTATTTGTAGATCTTGATGCTGAAAACTCATTTATCATGTGCAATGCAATTTGCCCATCTCTATGGATCATAAAAATTCATTGAATTATGCTTCTTCTTATGGTTTAATTTAATATCTTGTTTTTCAGCACCACAATAAATCCCCATGATAAGTATATAATTTCCCTACGTTATCCTTCAGCCGTCCATCTCAAACAATGTATTTTATAAACGCCACACATGTATCTCAAGAGTTAATAAAACAAACTTCTCACACCATAATTTCTGAAACCAAAAGTTACCAAAAGAAGTATCTAACCTATTTAGGGATCAGAACAACAAAACTGCCCAGTTAACAAGAAAGCCAGCTGTACATTTATGGAATAAGTGCAGTACCTTGCTGATTCCACCAAAACTGTGATTTATAACCACCCCTGTGGAAAAGACACATGTATGGTTTTCTTGGAGGTTGAGAGTAGAGATTTTTAGCGCAGCCATTCTGTGCCTCAGAGATTAACAAGAGAGTGATGGCTACTAAAACGAGGTGACATGCAAGATCTGGAATAAAGTTATGAATTTTGCGTTAATTGACATGCCACCAGCTTATATTATTTGCACACCATTTCTACAAGGAGATCCAAGTGTTTCCATAATTAAGTATTTTCCCAATGTTTTAGAGAAAGTAAGGCATGGAGAGGTTCAGAAAATATCTCAGAAAACAAGAATGAGGTAGTGAGAAACAGCATTTATCATCGACCAGTCTAGTTCTTGTTTTACAAGATAACAGATAAACCACATCCTTTGATAATGAAAAACTTTCTATATTTTAGTATAAGATTATTAAAGTACAAATTTATTTTTAGCCTCTGATGCAATTTGCTAATTATTTTCAGACGTCTCAAAGCCAGGTCCAAAACAAGGCTCTTGTTTTTCTTATTCAAATCTTAAACTTGTCTACAAAACAAAACAAACAAAACCTTAAGACTCTCAAATACTTAAATGCTTTTGAACTTCACTGGTATATTAGCAAGTTATTCTGAACTATATAACTAGGAAACACTATAACCAGGACCTTCATAAATCCCCAAAGTTATGAACGTCTCTATAGTACATCATTTCCCCCATAAAACGAAGTAAAGCATAACAAAGTAATTTAGTTGACCCTTCAAAACCTTAATGATTCCATAAATACACTAATAAAATCATTCATAAAGCCATAAAGGAAATTCTGCTTCCAAAATAAACTCTGCATTTCATTATGCTTCCAAACTACTGTTGTAACATTAATTATGAACTTACTGGAATCTTAAAAGAAACTTTTTATCTCCATTGGTATCTACCTCCTGAGAGTTATTCTCTGAGCAATGGGTAAGAGATAACTTCCAGGGCTCATTGAAACGAAAAGGGGGGTAGACCACCAGGGCCACTCCCCAGACACACACCAACTGACTGGCTCTACTACCAGCCACATACTGTATGTTTCCAGCCCAGGCCTCTTTGTCATTATCCTCATCAAGCATTATGTTATTTGTTAATAGTAAACATGATAAGTTTTCCATGTGGCCTGGAACAGCTCTATTTTACTGGTTTGGAGAGCAGCTGTCAGTCATTTCATGGACGGCCAAGTCTTTGTCAGACTTTCATGGTACAGAGTAGCTATATTAGGGTGCTGGTGGGGATTTGGTCTCCAACGTCGACATAGTGATAAGTTTTCCAAAAAGGTCCTTTTATATCCTCACAAATTCTTGGTTTCAGAGAACTTTCTTTAAAGTATGTTGATCTCTTGGCTCTATTGACCCATACTAACCAGTCACATGAGAAATAACCAGGGGTTGGAAAATGGTGGTCCACAGAACCAAGTTAACTTTCAACATCTGGACAAGGAAGGAGAAGAGCAACAAAAGAAGAGATAGGAAAGATGAGGGGAAACCGAGTTAAGAGTTCAAGGAGAAAAAAGGGTGAAATAAGTGTTCTAGAGTATAAAGATTTTCATCCTGCTCAGAGCTTCCATAAGTCTTAGAGGTAATGGCAGACTGGAACTTTCATCATCTGATGTAGATTGTGAAGTAATGAGCTCCAGAGAGAAAAAGATGCAGAAGGTACACACTCCAAAACCCTTGATCAACAGCAAAATGATCAGAGCCTGGTCTTTGTCTCTGTAGAAGGAAGCAGCACCTCATATGATTTCCGCTTCCACCTAAGTCTGAAATTCCATGTTGACAGAGCTTGAATGCTACAGCGTTAAACCAGCAGCTCCCTACAGGAGAAAGGACGAAGTCATGATGTACAACTTACTCTAGTCTCTGTCCCTTAGTTCCCAACCAACTAAACCCAAAAAAGGGGATGGGGCACACCTGCGCCTAAAATTATGAAATATTACAATAAAATATTACAGAAAATACAAAGTAATATAAAAATGCCACATACCCTCCAATACCCAGATTTAACAAATGTTAACATGTGCCATTCTTTCAACAGATCTCTTTTTGCGAAAAAATGCAAATGCAGCAGAAGACCCATTTTCAACATTTTTAACCCACTTTTCCCCTCTCTCACTAGACACAATGTCCCAAAGCTGCTTTATGTCCTTTATGATCATTGTTTTTATGTTTTTACAACTTATATGTATATCCACACAACACATAGTGTTTATTGATGTTTTCTAAGGTTTTACATAAATGTAATCATGTCATATTCTGCAACTTGTTTTTTTCACTCAAGATTGGTTGAGATTTATCAGTGTTGATATGGGCATACCTAGTTCATTAATTTTAAGTGCAGTAAAGTATTCCTACATAAATATATCTTTTCTAAAAATATCATGGAGATTCTTGGACCCTCTTGGGATTTTGATTAAAATACTATTGAATTGATTAATCTGAGAATTAGCCTCTTTGTGATATTAACTCTTGTCATTCATGTACATTGTGATTCCTTCCCTTTCATCCAATCTTTTCGATCCTTCAATTATATGTTGTAAATTTTTGGGTTGTTTTGTTAAAGGTCTTTCACACATACTATATACATAGTTATAGGTTCCTTGTAGTCATTATTGTAAGTGGTACCTTTTTTTCCCTACTATATTTTCTATTTTTATATGGCTGATGTATAAAAATACCTTCAATTTTTTGCATATGCATCTTATATCCAATAAACCTGTTAAATACTCTTCTTTCAAATTTCAGAATTTCCATAATTTTCTTTCAAATTTCTATACAGATAATCATATCATATTCAAATGGTAAAAATTATTTTTTTCTTCTTTTCCAATCCATCTTGTCTTTTAATGGCTGGGACCTCCAGTATTAAATGTAAATGCTAGCAGTGGCACTAAACATCTTGTCTTTAACGGAAATACTTTTTACATTTCATTCATAAGTAAAGTGTTCAATATGGGTTTTTGGTGGCTACCCTTCAACAGATTAAGGAAGTTTTATTTGAACCTTAGTTCAAAGAGAATTTTATTATGGATAATGCTAAAATTTAAAAAATTTTTTTCTGCTTCTATTGAGATGACCATGTAATTTTTTTTTCTTTAATTGAGGTTGGGAATTACATTGAGGGATTTTTATGATGTTGCTCCATTGTCACTTTTCTGGTAAAAAATGACTTTTTAAAAAATAATACAATGTATTTTTAATATTCTGTTGGATTTAATTTGTTAATGTTTTATTTAAGATTTTGCACATGGGATCATATATCAAAATAGCTTATACTTTTTCTTTTCTGTTCTTATTTGATTTTGTTGTCAACTTTATATTGGCTTCATATAATGAATTGGGCAGCTTTCCTTATTCTTATTCTCTGATATAGTTTATTTTATATGTGCACTATCTCTTGCTCATAAATCCGTTTATATCTACATTTTCTATGAAAAATACTTCTAGAATGCTTCCTGGTCCTTTTTTTAAAGCATGTTTAATTATTTCTATTTTTCCAGAAAATTACCCATCTCCTAAAATTTTAAATAACTGATCAAAATAGTATCAAATTTTCTTTTCTCTCTCCACTGTTATCTATAGTTGGATTACTGTTTTATTACTCAAATTACTTATTTGTGCAGTCTCTCATTTCTCAATCAATCTTGCTTATTTACTCTGTAATATAATCAGGTTTGCTCATTTTTCAAAGGGCCACTTTGGGTTTTGTTAATCACCTCTTGTTTGTTTGTTTGTTTCCTATTTCATTACTGCTTCTTTCCAGAGGATTCCTTTGCAAACAAAGTTCTAAAGCCCTTGAGGAAAGCTATTGCAAAGGAATTCAATAAAATCAACAATTAAGATGTGAATACACTCCAGATGGAACGAAAATAATAGAGGAAACCAAAAATAAATTCAAAATGAGAATGTTCAGAATCTCTGACTAGATAAAAATATCATAATAACTATTTTTTATTGAAAAGATAAGGCTGTAGGCAAAAATTCCCAGGAAGTTGAGAGTGCAAAAAGCGTCTTATGCATAATTGTCTTTTGGAGGGAACAGGGTGAGAAATTAAATAATTTACACTTTGGTTAAGTAACTACGTTAAAAATTTAAAGAAGTACTCTGTCTAAGCCTTTCTAATTTCTCTTTTTATATTTTTTCTCTTACTGCCACATATTTGAAGCAGAAGGGGGGCTCAAAACATGAGCTTACAATGTCACTTGGCCAGAAATCAGTGGCAGACATTATCAGAAGCTTCAGCTCTTCCAGTATCTCTCTCTTACTTAAAGAAATTTTGAAGGACACTCTGAGTCTCAAGTGTCATGTAGATTTTACATACATAAAGCTCTTTGAACCTGCTAAGTTAAAACACAAATTAAATTTAAACACGAAAGTAGAGGCTCTCTTATCCGAGCTCATTTCTTACTCCTGCTTCTGCATAGCCTTCCCTCCTCCTAAACAGAATAGTTGATGCTTCTTTCTGCCTTTGCCCACATTCCATCTTTTCTTCAGTCCCCCACCCAAACACTAGAGGTGGGGGTCCTTATTATTTTCTATACTACAGGATAGCCATTTATGGACACAGATTCTCTCTTTTTAATAGGACTGTAAACCTCTCTTAGGCCAGGACCTAATTTGTGTTTTATACATAGCAAAGCAAATTATAAATATTTGCTGAGTAAGTAAATAGCTTAAGGCATAAGAGAAACATAAAACACTGAATTTTCCACTTGTTCAGTATTTAATTACTAGGCTCATACGGTCTTCAAGAAGGTTCCTGAACTAGGGTTTTGACTTGGAGAGAAGATGTCCTGGGGGTGTTAAGTGTTGTTTCCCCTCCCTTCAAAGCGGAATTGACTCCTTAATAGTGGCTTCGTAGCAGAGCTACACACAGTTCCCTGGCTTTTAGAGAATCTCTAAAGCAATGGTCAACTGTAATCTATAAGAGCAATTTTCTTCTGAATTTATAATTTTGAGATGTTTAATTTTAAAGGGATAAGAGAAGTTTACGATTCAAAGCTCACATTTTAAACCAAAATGTTAAAACAACTATATTATTTTTATATTTTGTTTAAGGTGCATTTACTAATATTTTTATTTCAGAAAAATGCATGTTGTCCTGTTTCAATTAGCTTTAGCAAAGCTGATATAATCAAATTGAAGTCCTAAATTCACTCTACCAGTAGATATTTAATTACAATTTAAGTTCTATGATCAGAGAATGAAGTCAAGTTTCAGTAAATTTACAGCAGAGAATGATAAGAAGCAGCATGCCCAGTGGAATGCTACAAATGCACAAGCAGTGGGGACGGGAAGACCAAGGTGGCTATCCTGAGTCAGTCAACTACCAACCTGGGAAGGTCATTTAGCCCTTCCAATTGGGAATTGTAATTCTGACCTTGCAGAATGTTTGTGAGGGTTACAGAAAAGCATGAATGGCTCCTAATACTGTATTAGGCACCTACCATTTATGGTATAATTTATGGTCATTTATAATGATCATTTATCATTACATTTATGATGATGATGATGATGATGATAATGTTTCATAAGTCAGCAATGTGTCCTGAGCTTAAAAGCCAGAGGATCAGCCTTGTAAGTTTAGACTTGAGTTTCCGCTTTGATCAGGTGGAAGTCGTTTGTCCTTAGGGTCATGAACATGACAGTATGCTCTGGTGCAAATACTTTGGGCAATTTTAAAAATGACATTCTCAATGGCATTTGACATTAATCTTTTATAGCTCATCATGATAAAGTGGAATAGTCCATCATGATAGGAAGATAATGCTAAATAACTTTATTCCGTTATATTAACCAATATATAAAACATGAGATGCTTTATTAAAGCAAATGAGAAAAAAATGTCTAATTTGCCAAAAGTACACTTGGATTTTTTTCTCTTCTTATTCTCCTCCTCTTCCTCCATATTTTTCTTCTTCACTATATATCAACGGTCTGTAATATGGAATAGCTGATTTCCCACTTATAATGGAAATATACGTGAAATACACATATAACACTGTAAGGACCACATACATTGCAAGTGACATGACCCAGGAAAAGCTACAGGGGATCAGAATATAGAGAAGGGATTATGGATTTGTGGGGAAGAGTGTCTTTAAGGAAACAGAGACCAGAAGTACATGCTGATGGAGAAATGACTTCAGCACATGGAAGAGCAAAGCAGAAACAAACAGAAATAAGCACTGTTTGAGCATTATTCCCAGGCCACTAGCCCCAAGGGCATGGCTGTGAACACAGCTGGGTTTCAATGTCATCCAAGGCCAAGGAGGCAGAACTGCCTGAGAGGGCAGATGGGAATGAAGGTGAGCCCACACGCAGGCTGAGCCAGGGGGCTGCATCAGGGAGCACGTGCCCAGGGTGAGGAGGAAGCCTGGCCAAGAGGACCTTCCACTTTTCAAACTCAATATGCCACGAGCTGAGTTAGTAACAGTAGCTTGTCATTCATTAAACACAATACTAGGCAATTTATTACAATTTCTCTTAAAATTCTTACAGTTCTGTGATGCTAATATCTCAATTTCACAGATGAGAAAACTGAGAAAGAGAGAGGTTTAAGTAATTTGTCCCAATTCTTTCAAAATCCAGAATTCTCAAAACAACTCTACACGTTCAGCATTATTAACCCTATTTACAGATAAGAAAACTAGAGTTTGAAGAGACTGAGTAACTTCACAATAGACAGAAGAGCGAAAATTTGAATATAGATCTGTGAACCCAAAGAGAAAATGCCACTCAGTAAATGTTGCATTGATTCCAAAGAGCTAATTCTAGCTTCCTTTTTTACAGATGCTGAGACCTGGACATTTGAGTGGTTTAAAAATGGGGTCAGTTTTCTCATTCCCTTTATTTTCTTTAATAAAGAAGCTAACCTTAGTTGTAAAATTGTAATTTTTTTCATGGAATTCAGTGTAGCCATTTGCTTTAATTTTGTAGCTTATAAACTTTTTTTTTTTTCTGAATTGCCTTTTATGTCAAAAAGGTTATCTGTCATTGCTTCGGCTGTTCCGAATACAAGAAGAGGGTTAGTTTTGTTTTGCTTAATTTAGGCAGTCCCACAAACAGCTTTCAGTAACTGAAAGCATTTGGGGGATTTTTTTTTTTTTTACAAGGAACAATGTAAACATACACTTTATATTTTTTTAACTTTCTTTTTTTAAATTGATATATACTATACATGCAGAAAAGTGCACAGACCTTAAGTGTATAGCCGGATGAATTTTCAAAAAATGAACAACTCTGTGTATTTAGGACCTAAAATCTATGTTCTATGCCAAGGAATACAAGACGACCAGCACCCCAGACGCCCCAAATGGAAACCAGGATACACAAGAAATATTTTGGAATTTCCATTATAATTTCTTTTTTTGATCCATGGATTATTTAGAAAGGTGTGGCTTAATTTTCTAACATTTGGGAAGTTTCTAGTTGCATTTCTGATGTTGATTTACAGCTTAATATCCCTGTGAAGAGAATACATATTCATTCTTTTATATCTTGCCTATTTGTGTTTTTCCTAGATGTTTGTTACATCCTTTGTTGAGAGACTGTTGTAAAAGTCTATGATTGTAGATTTCTCTATTCTTTTAGTTCTGTCAATTTTTACTTGATTAAGTTTGAGGCTATGTTTTTAGGTGAGTACAAATTTAGAACGCTGATATCCTCCTGATAAATTGACCCTTTTGTCATTATGGAGTGTCCTCTTTATTGCTCGTAATGTTTCTTGCCTTAAAGTCTACATTATATGATATTAAACTGGGAAATAGATTTTTTCCAGCTCTTCTCGGTTCAATGTTTCCTACCTGTCCTTATATTTTAAGTATTAGACTTGCTGGTTATATGATCTTCCTGTTCTTTTAGTGGTTGAGAGTATAATGGCAATATTCGAATTATTAAAGCCTAACATAAATTAGTATTTTTGCTATTTCCATGTAAGAGTCTTAGAACATTTCAATTACAATGATGTCCTTCTTGCATTTTATCTTATTATATTTCAGATATTTTAGTTCTGCATACATTAAACCCAAAACAATATTAGTATTTTATTTTCATTATTGCTTTAGAAAGTCAATATTAACTTAGATGTACATTTTTTCCTTCATTCATTCTTGAATTTTCTTGCTCTCATCTAGGATCATTTTTCTTCTGCCTGAAGCATCCTCTTGTATTTGCTTTACGGAAATTCTGCTGACTTTTGTTTGTCTAAAAATGTGTTTATTTTGCCTTCATGTTGAAAGAATATTTTCCCCTGGTACAGAATATCAGGATTTCTGTAATTTTCTTTAATCCTTTTAAAATGTCATTCCATTTACTTTTCCTTCCATAACTTCTGTTGAGATAGAGACGTCTGTCTTATTGCTTTTTCTTTAAAGTAATGTCTTTTTTTCCCACTGCCAGTATTCAAGATCTTCCCTTTGTCTTTGTTAATAGTTTACTATGCTACCCCATGGTGTATATTTCTTTCCTTTTATTCTGCTTGGAGTTTGTCAAGTTTTTGGATCTGTGGGTTAGAGTGCTTATCAGTTTTCGAAAATTCTCGACCATTATCTCATCAAACGTCACTTCTACCTCATTCTGCACTTGCTTTAGGTCTGGGACCTTGATCTTGTAAGTCTTGGAACCCTTGGTCACTTTATGCTTCTTTCTGAGATATTTTTAAAAACTTTATGCATGTTATCCAGTTCTCAGCAAAAGGATCAATCTAAGCTAGTCCTCAGCAGCCAGAGGGAGAACGTCCCCTTTTAAGGTGATGCTTCTTACACTGTGCTAATCCCAGGCACAGACTGAACAACAATCTGCTTCTTCTTACTGAGACATAGTCACATATGTGAAATGGGAGCCAAATTTAAGGTATTAAGAAAGTAACAATGTCAAACTTATTAAATAAAATTTAGACCTTCTGCTGTCTAGTCACCAGTTGCCCCAAGGCTCATTCACAAAGGACTAGGGCACTGTGACCCTCACTACAAATCCATGGGTACTGGAGGGCTGCCAAATTACAAGCTGGGATCAGGAGTGGCAACGCCATTGCCAGAAATCTTAAACCAAATAGAGGCAGAGGAAGTGAACCAGGTCAAAGGAGAAGCAGAGTGATGTATCATAAGATATCCAAAAGCACTCTGGGACTGTTACAAGATACTTCCTCACCCACAGATGATGCTCAGCCTCCTTCTAAGAGCAAATAACTTCCTGTCTCTAAGCTTCAGGTTCCCTAAAATGATGATAATCATGAATAATTATCTTACAGGCTTGTAGTGATTGGAAATAATAAATATGCAGAGTGCTTAGAATAGTGTCTCATTCATAGTAATTGCTTAATAAGTCAGAGCTATGAGAATAGTGATGGTGATAATGATGATGATTGTGCTGAAGATATTGATGATTGTGATGATGATCATGAAATGAAAATGATTATCATTATTATCAGAAAGAAGTCAGAGGATATCAGAGCACACAGTCCTACATGTTATAGCTGACTTTCTGTGGTTGTTTTTTTTTTTTTTAAATAAAAGGGGAAGTCTCGCATTTTCTGCTTTAAAAATATTTGTTCTACCTTAAAGTGGTCATGCTCCTGAGGCTCCATCTGACTGCATGGGCTAAGTTTTGTACTGAAGGATCAGGACCCCAAACAGACTCCACGGGACACATGACATGTCATAATCCTAGTCTTGCTTCATTGTTCTTCATAACTAATAGTAACAGGCAGGAAATAAAGCTAATTCACTCATTGTCATAGAGCTTGGAGAAGGACTCAATGCTAGTTTATATGGCTCAGAATTTCATGATGATTAACAAGCAAGGTCTCAAAGGAGAAACAGCACATACTTCAGAATGGACACATTCTTCATTGTGGCTCTTGCTGAAAAATATTGATAATAGAAAGCAATTTTCCTAAGGCTCATTCACATAGGACTAGATGGCTTTTGCTTTGAATACACTGCATTTTTAAAATGGGATAATTTAAAAAAAAATCTAACTGCCACTTAAACCAAATGGATGAGGCACCTAGACGGGAAAATCTGAAGTCAGGACACTGCCATTTCTATTCATGAACACCTTTCCTGTCTTCATTTATCTTAAAACATTTTTGATTGTAGAGAAGTGAAACATGCATAAAATAGCAGGCTTTTCACAATGCGATAGGCAACTTTGTTGAGACAAATGGATTTGATGATTGCTTTGCAAGCTGTGGGTAAAGAGGGGGATGATGATAACAGAGAAGGGGTGAAACACACACAGGGTTGGCTGAGGAAGCTGAACAAAAGGAGAAACCAAAACTGGACCAGAGTGTACCTATATGCTCTTTTTTGATGGTCATGTAGGTGAAAAAATAATATATAAAAATAAATATTTTAAATATTACATATATAAACAATAGTCTTTCTCTAATCTGGCTGAGGTGAAGATTTTGGCAGACGTGGGCTCCATTCATGAGTAAATTAGTCTCAGTGAAGACTGAGGAAACAGTCTTGGAAATCTAAAGGATCTTCTACCGGAGTGGAGCAGAGCGATGCAGTTAGGGGGCCACATGTAGGGAGATCCTGCTTCACGAGGTAGGGGGTGTGCAATAAATGTGCACTTAAGTAAAATTAAGTCACCTCTGAGCCTCCTCCAAATCACTGCTGTCTTTCCAGACTTGGGGACTCTTACCCTCTTCTCTCACACAACTCTCTGTCCTCTACTCAATGGCACCAACTGCTGTCCCTTTTCTCCTAGCTTACTCTTCCCAATGACCTCCAGTTTTCATAAATAAAGGCAAGTGACTGGAGAAAACCTCCTCAAAGAAAGGAAAGGCAACTAACTGGCTTTCTTCTAGGAATCCCTTCACCGTATCTCAGTTTTTCTTCTGTACAAGGAGGGGTCTGATAGTTCAAATTCCCTGAAGTCTATCCCCGCTAGGTGCTCTAGGAGTCTAGGATCCCACGTTTTCTCTGGCTCTTCCTGTTAAGTACAAAGACTGAAAATTATTCCAACCTTCTCAAACCAGCACACGTTTTCAGAGTCCTATCACTCTCAGTTCTAGGATGGGATACTGAGAAAGCTAAAACAAAAAATTTGGTGAAAGAAGACACTCACATGGAACTTAACTTAGAAAAAAAATCTAGGGGCTGGCCCCGTGGCCGAGTGGTTAAGTTCGCGCGCTCCGCTGCAGGTGGCCCAGTGTTTCGTTGGTTCGAATCCTGGGCAAGGACATGGCACTGCTCATCAAACCATGTTGAGGCGGCACCCACATGCCACAACTAGAAGGATCCACAACGAAGAATATACAACTATGTACCGGGGGGCTTTGGGGAGAAAAAGGAAAAAATAAAATCTTAAAAAAAACAAAAAAACTATGTGGGCAGGAAGGAACCCCTAAGGTTGCAAAGGAGAGACTGCCATGTCCTGCAACAAGAGCAAGACCCAGACCCCCACCCCTTCCTTTCCTTCACTCCTACTGAAACCCAATGCTAATCTTTCTTACAAAAGGATCTGTTCTTGGAATTGAGGCAGGTATTATTCTCTGCACTTTTCTGATGATAAAGCTGTGAGTCAGAGAAGTTGAGGAATTTGCCCAAGATCACACAGTGTCTCTCATGAGTTGCAGAAGAGGACAAGCAGGAGACAAGGGCAATCACTTGACAGGACCTCAGCTGTCTACAGCCATACCACCCTGAATGCACCAGATCTTGTCTGATCTCAGAAGCTAAGCAAGGTCAGGCCTGCTAGTCCTTGGATGGGAGACCTTCACTTTCCTTGGGCCCCTGTGCAAGGGCCTTTGGAATCAGATTCCCAACAAACACTGGTGGCCTAGAATGACTTTGGCCCACCTGAGTTCTCCCCCAGCCCTCTTGCTGATCGTCACTTTATGTTGGCTGACTTTTCAGAATTTCCCCTCTATAAATGCAATTATAATATCTGACCCAGGCCTCCCAGGGATGAGAAGATAAACGAGGTGATAAAGTGAGAACCTGCTGAGCTCTTCTTAATGACAGTGCAGTGATGCTAACACCCCATGGGGTATTATGGGATTAGTAACAAAACGCAGGGGCTGCAAAGTTATATTTGGCCAAAATCTTACACTCCCAATTCTTTAGGAAGGAAACAGAGATGTGGAATAGGTATTTCGTAATAATGAAACTGACAAGTGTGCTCTCAGTTTCAAACAAACCCATTACAGGCAAACCCAATAACAGAAAAAGTATACCAATAGGCAATTTTATTAATCTATATATACATTTCACAGAACTATTCTGGATTTTATTAAAAAGAAAACTTCTTCAATATGCTCAATATGCTTCACGCTTTGTAGCATTTCAGTGAAACTGGAATTGGAAAACGACTTACACAAACCCTTTCAAGGGCACACCTTTGGCATAAAGTAAGGTACAACTGAAGTTACCATTTGAGATTCCAGCAGTGGTTCTCTCCTGAGATAATATTCTACCGATCAATTCCATCACTTGTAAATGTCAGCAGTTGTTGCCCTGGGCTGGCTTTAGAACCCACAAAAGCAATAAGATGAATTCTCGGGTATTAGATGAGGACCACATTTCTGCTGTGAGTCACCGCACGGCCAAGGTGCAGTGCTAGTCAAGACAGGATTGTGGGCAGAATCTTGAATTAGATAGACTGTCCCCTTCTTTAACGTGCATCCACAAAATTCTGGCTCTTTTGGATGGCCACAAAACTTCTGCTTTGATGACATGAGTTTTAGAGCCATGAAGAGGCTAAGACTAACTTCTACATTTCAATTTTTACCTTTTCTCCTGCATAGCTTGTCACTAAAACTCTCTCCCAGCTGACGGCTTGGAGAACAGATTTTCCTGGTTTTACATCCCCCATCCCACTGCCACAACCCTATTCAATTATATTCTATTTTTTTTTTTCAAAGATTGGCACCTGGGCTAGCAACTGCTGCCAATTTTTTTTTTTTTTAATTTTTCTGCTTTATCTCCCCAACCCCTCCTTGTACGCAGCTGTATATCTTAGTTGCCCGTCCTTCTAGTTGTGGGATGTGGGATGCCGCTTCAACGTGGCCTGACGAGTAGTGCCATGTCCGCACCCAGGATCCGAACCCTGGGCTGCCGCAGCAGAGTGCGCGAACTTCACCACTGGGCCACGGAGCCGGCCCCACAATTATATTCTTTAGAACTACTGGATAATTCCTTTTGAGGGTGCTGTAATAGCTCAAACATGTCAGGGTCTAAGGTTTTTAACAGGTAAACATCGAACACCTTCAGTTTTAGGTTGTAAATTAATCAGATAACTCAACTGAGCCTTTTTGTGTTTACTCATTGCTGAGGTTGCTTTCAAGTCTTTCCTTCCCTCATGTCTCCTCTATAATATCCCAAGAAACAGAAGAGACTAGTTAGGCTTTCTGGGCCGCTGTCTTGCCTTATTTAGGTATGAGCATCATAGGAGATGAACAGTTACCATTTCAAGTTTAAGTTTTCTAGAGATGATTTTGAAACATCCTTTGGTCAACAAATCCAATCATAAACAGCTTTTGAGTGTTCTTTCCAATTCTAGAATCAGCAACACTAATTTAGATTATTATGTTGCCTTACATTGAGAATACTCCTATTGAGACTGAAGAAGTGGTCCAATAAGAGCACAGGATTGGGGAGTTAAAAGACCTACATCACACAGCCTCGGGCAAGCTGCTCAATCCCTCAATTTCTCATTTGTAAAATACCAAAGATTCCTATCCTATCGTGTAAATGATATTCCCATCCTTGTTGTGGGAGATTAATGAGATACAAAGTACTGGGCACATGTCTGGCCAACAGTGGGCACTTCATAGTTACCTTGAATCTGAATCTCTGACGGGAAGTAAGGACATTGAGAAGTCTGAGTCACTGAATCTTGATCACAAATATTTCTAAGAAGCTTACAACTCCTTGGCTAAAGGTACCATTTCATACCAAGCATAAAAAAGTCACGTGGCTGAACTAAAAAGTGAATTTATTCTATAATTTATTGTATCACAATATTACATTTGTATTTATCTCATACACTTTACATGTGCACTCTTAGAGAGAAAGACTTTTTTAAAAGTCAAGAATTTTTATGTCAAGCAAAGGCACCTGGTCATTTGCATAGCGTGCATAGTGCTTTGTTGCAGAGTACAGAGAGAAATTACTTGCTCTTCACACTCTAAATCTGAGTCCACCAAGGATGGAAAACAGGCTTTTGGTGGCAGAGGTTTCTGTCTAGCTGAGCAGTAAATCCTAGCTGGCCACAATGATTGCAGGGACTAGCTCTTGGTAATAATTTTGATGTCATTATCCTCTTCCGGAAATGCATGAATGATTCTGGCCTTTAAAAACAGATTTAAGAGAATGCATTTATCTTGACATTATCAGCCTTGTAAAGATCATGCAGTAGGGCCTGTTGACCTTTCTGTCTTAACGATGGGCTGCAAAACTGTTGGATAACATTAATGGAATGAAGTGAGGGTGTGTGCTCAGGGGCGGGCCCCATGGAGGGGAAGAGTTGAGAAAGGGATGTTTAGGATGACAAAGGAAACTTGCTTTAGTCCTATGGGTACTAAGGAGTCACATGGAAGCAAATGGGTACAAATTGGATTCCATTTCTGTCTGTATGCCATAAATACCATCCTTGGGTATACATCAAGGCATGAACCAAGAAAAATAAAATATTTGGTTCATAATGAGGTGGTTGACAATGACTCCAATTCTTGGGCATGTAAAGCACAAACATATTTACTTAACTGCACCCAATAATGTAAATTTCTACCCTTTTAAAAAATACATAATGTTCACCAATTCACTATATACTGGAAATGGCACTGGATTCTGTCACTAATCATATGAAGGATTGTGTGCAAATCACCTCCTTCCCTAGTACTGGGTTTCACAAAATTTTTTTTTCAATCAAGAGTTTCTAACATCTTAAGGACTGAAGACAAAAATAACGGCAAAGTTCTTCACACAGTTTCTTGGTTATCTCATAGATTTAAAAAATGCTACTATCTCTTTCCTCATCTCCCAACTACCCCCTTTGCACGAACTTGCTCAATCTACAAATCAAATGTTGGAACGAACCAATAAAGTTGATCAGAATTAGAAATTGAGACTGTCTGACTCCCTTGCAATCTTTGAGATATAATTGCCATGAACACATTTTCAGTGTGATACAGAGTTTTAACAGAGGGATAGGACTTTAAAATTGGAAGCCCTCTGAAAGATACAGGAGCTGCCATGGGCAGACCAAACATCTCTAATCTCATACACACAAATAAAAACGGATTAAGTTAAAAGCACTGACTGTTCTGCCTTCTAAACCCAACAGGGAGGTGATATCAATGCACAAAGTGAAATGCATGATTCTATGCTTGCCCACTACCACGACAGCCCAGTGAACGTTTTAAATCCCAGATATGCTTTAAAAATATAGCTGGGTATGTGATTTTCTATTAAACCTAATATAGTGCAATGAACCACAGTACCTAACAGGAGCAGGTGAACTAGTATTTCCATGGCAACCAAAGGCTAACAATATCACTTTATTATTATTTTTACTTTGTAAGGTACCTTCTTTGAAAAGCATTTCCCTTTCTGCATGGCTCGACTTGATAGCTCCCCGAATAATTCTAATCCGTAAGCCTTTGTATCTCTTTTTGCCTGCTGGAAACACAATGGCTTAATCTAATTATCTCAAGAAACTCAACTCTAAAGTCAAAATCGAAGTAAAAACATAAAGCAGCCTCCTTCTTTTACTTTAGTTATTGACTTCATGGTGCCTTCCTCTTGGCAGAGTGCTAATAAGGAAATGGAACATGCCTGATGCAGAGGAAGGGTTCTTTACAGTTCTTCCTGGCAAGAGGAAGGTGGGTTTGGGCCAAGTCAGGCTCCATTAAAAGAGCATAAAACAGGAGAGATTGAAAACCGTCCTTGTGGATGACAAAGGAGTGGTTGGCTGAAACATTTACTGAGCGACTACTGGAGGACGGGCACTTTGGATGGAGAGATCAGCGGTCTAGAAGATCTCAGATCTGCAAGGAGAAAAATAGGCCAACACGGGATGTCAATAAACTGCAATGAAGGCCATTATGGAGTTAACACCAAGGCCGCCATTGATTGATTGTCCAAATTGGTCACTTTTGAGAACAAAAGGAGCACTACTGATAATTATTCAAGGACAATGGACATAAACATTACCTTAGCTAGGACGTAAGGGCTGTGGAATGAGAAAGCGGCAAAATGCATTTGGAGGAAGGTGGACCACCAGGGGTGTCAGACAAATTTTTGATTTGGGTCAGGAAGGAAAAATAGATGTTGCTAAGTAGAGAAACAGGAAAGCATTCCAGGCAAAATGAGATGGCAAGCACAAAGATGAGAAGCAGTAAAGCTGCATCGTGTGGCTCATACCCATGAGAACCTAAAGACAATAACCACAAGATGTCACTTCCGCCCCACCATACTCAGAAAATGCAAAAGCCTGATCACACCCAGTGTCGAGAAGGATATGGATTAATACCCCATATATGGTGACAACCAATTTGGAGAGCACTATGGAAACATCTGGTAAAATTGAAGATGTGTATATCCTGTAATCCAGAAACAAAACTCCTGGTATAAATCTACATGTGTGCCCAAGAAGAAATGTAGAATGTTCATTGTACATTGTTTATAATAGTGGAAAATTACAAATAACTTAAATGCTCATCAATAGCAGAATAGAAAATAAATTGTAGTGAATCCATGTAACGGACTACCATTCTGCAGTTAAATGAACTAAAAGCCAATGCATCTATCAACAGACATAAATATCAGAAACATATCAAGTGAAAAAAAGAAAAAACCAAGTTGCAAAAGGATAGGTATTGCAGGATAGCATACCAATAACGACTAACAGCATGGAAATAGCACTGTAAATTGTTTAATGGATACATATCTACAAATATAGTAAAAGCGTATGGTAAAAAGTTTGCATGGGAATGATAAATACAAAATTTTGATAGTGGTTTGCTCTAGGTAGGAAAGAAAAGGAAGAGGATTATGAAGAGGTACACAGATGACTTTAACTGTAATTGCAGCTTTATTTCTTAGAAGGGAGAGAGATGAAATAAATATGGCAGCATTTTCAGATGTGGCAGAGCTGGGTGACAGGTACATGGGAGTTCCCCATATCTTCGTGATCAGTGGGGTCTGAAGTCAGACTGCCTGAGTCCAATCCAGCCCTGCCTCTCCCATTTCACCAGCGTGCGACCCCCAGAAAATGACTTTACCTCTCTAAGTCTCAGCTCCTCACCTGTAAAATATGGCTAATAACGGTGCCCGCATCATGGAGTTATATGAGGACTGAACGAATTAGTGTTGGAGGAGCTCTTAGAACACAAAGTAACAACTATACATTGTTAAGTAAAAACAAACAATTCGTGTAGTGCACAGTTCAAGTGGTAGAGAACAGGACAGCTGGGATGGGATGGGTGAGGACGGAAGATGGGGCTGGAGAGGCAGCCTAAGGGAGAAGCAAAGGGCCTTAGAAGCTGGTAGCAATTCCTTGAAGTCACCTCCTTGAATTAGGGTGAATATAGATGACAAAAGAAGACTCTGTACTCAAACATTCTTGGAAGGACTGAAATTCAATCTATTAGTTAACGTCATTTTGGGAAACAGTGTCTGGGACATAACGGTTGCTCAAAAAGAAATTATTTTTTCTTCTATCAACATAAAATATTCCAGGGGGTAAAACAGGGCCCTTCAGAGCCGTAATATTAGGAGTTATGACTAATACCACGCTTAAAGGACGGTTATGTCTTACGATACCTGGAGTGGGTGAAGAAGGCCTGAGCGAACCCACGGCATATCTATGTAATCAATATGTTTATAGAATGCAATTCTTCAAGTAGAGAGGGACCTGGAAGCTCGTCAAACTGACTGTGTTGGTTATTTGCCTGTCTCTCAGCTCCAAGACCCTTCCTTCCCCTTTTCTTTAATGCTGGGGCTGGAACTCTACACGTGGCATTTCTTCTCTTCCTTCTAGCTGGCTTCATGTTCTGTTCTGCCAATGAAAAGCACGAGTGCAAAACTGGAAGTTGGGAAGAAGAGAGAGGGACCCCCCTTCCAGCTTTAGCACCTGTCAGCTTTACCGCAGCAGCAGCAGCAGCAACAAGCAATTATGACTCCACTCGTCAGCTTTTCCCAGCAATCCCAGGACCAGCCTTGAAGGGCTGCCCTCACAAGAATACCACCATTGCAGTCCTCAGCTGCAGAGCTGCAGCCACCAGGCCATCCTAGTACCGGCCAGGCCACAGCCTCCTTGCTATTCCAAGTACTAACTGGGCCACACCCTTTTATTAGTCCAAGAAACCAGGAAGCTGTGCACCCCCCAAGTACCAGCCACAGGGCATCGCCTTCCTAGGGTAGGAGCAGCAACCTGTCATGCTGTCCCCTTAGAGTTTTAAGTTACAATTCCTCAGGGCCCACTTCCCAATTGTTCTCTGTGGTCTCTTCCTTTTTGCTCCCCAGTTCTAAGGGTGGGAGCTGCTCTCTGGTTGTATTCATGTCAAGTTGCCTTGGCTCTCTCTTTTTGCACCTTCATCTTTCAAACATCTGTGTCCCCCAGTTCCCCATATGAAATTCCTTTTGTTTGAGAGAGATGGCATGGTTTCTCTTTTCCGAACTGGACCCTGACTGATTCAGCAACCTTATCCCAGTGTCATTTTCTAGGATGAGCAAAGTGAGCTTTGGAGAGTAGAAATAACTTGCAACAAGGCAGAAATGGTCTAGAACCCAGGTCTCCTGCCTGGCAGTCCACCGTCAATCAGGGCTATCACACGGTATTCATAATCAACGAATCCTAGAACTGGAGGGGCCCCCGGTGATCCTATCATTTAGGGAAGGGATTGGCATAACTTTTCTGTACAAAATCAGGCCTTGGGTGAGATTTGGCCCAGGGGCCCTCAGGTCATAGCTTTCCAACCCCAGGCTAGCAGTTCTCAAATAATGCCATGCATCAGAATCACCTGGAGGGCTTGCTACAAACGTAGGTTTCTGGGTTCCACTCTCAGAGACTCTGATTCAGCAGGTGTGGGGTAGAGCCCGAGAATCTGCATTTCTGACAAGTTCCCAGGTGATGCCGATGCTACTGGTCCAGAACTACACTTGGGGAATCATCGCTATGATCCAACTTCTTTATTTTATACACGAGGAGAATAATGCCACAGATATAGCTTCAATTTCTTACTTGAGGTCACAGAGCCAGTAAGTGATGGAATTGGGGCTTCAACCAAAATCTTATATATTCTAAAAGGATGGATGAAGTTCCAACTATATGCTGGACACTGTGTTAGGTTCTGGGTATGAAAAGATGAGTGTGACATGGGCCAACAGTCTAGTGGAAGAAATGAGATAACAGATGACACAGTGTGTGTGACTCCTGGGGCACAGGAAGAAATGGGACCACAATGAAGAAGTATCTGGCTTTTTGAAGGAGGTGACACCTGAGGCATCCTGTCAACCAGTCAAAATAAGCAGTTGGGAGGAGGAAATTCCAGGCAGGGGGAGTAGCTTGTGCGAGGCATGTGAGAAGTAACACAGCATCATGGTTAACAGTAGAAATTCCGGCTCTGTCTCTTATTGCCCGTGAACCTGGGTAAATTATTTAACCTCCAAACCTCAGTGTCCTCTTCCAAAAACAGGGACAGTAAAAGAACTTACTGCATAGGGTTGACACGCGGACTGTGGAAGATAATGAACGTAAAGTGCTTTGGCATAGTTCCTGAAACACAATTAGCTCTTAATAAATATGAGCCATTGTTATTAGCATTATTAGCATAGTGCAGCAGTGTCAGCATGATACATTCACAGTCATAAACAGACCTGGAGTATGAGGTGCAGGTGAAGATACGGGGGCAGGCAAGGCCAGACAATGACGGACTGTCTGCAAGTGTCTTTTTACATAAAAGTAATGAGCATCCGGGGAAGAATTTAGGCAGAAGAGTGACATACAAGGTCCTCATTATAACTAGAGGAAAGAGAATTATAGTAGATGGGGGATAAGGTAATCCAAGAGGTAAGGGAAATTTTGAGGAAAAGACGATGAGGTCGATTTTGGAGATAGGTGGGATATCTAAATGGAACTGTTTAGAACTCAAAAGAAAGATCTCAGCTATGTAAATTTGGGATCTCTCAGTTGGCAGCTGAATCCACAGAAGTGAATTAAATGATTCAGTATATTATGTAGAGAGACGGTGGGCCACATCAATGCTTACACTGTCAGCACTGAGAAGTGAAAGACGCATGAGATATTATCCCAGTAATTAAGAGGGAAGAGTTTCAAGGAGATACAGTCAATAAGACAGAACACTCCAGTGATCAAGCAAGATAAGGAGCATGGAGTGACACCTGGATTTAGAACCAGGAGATGTAATTTTATTTTATTTTTTTAAGATTGGCACTTGAACTAACATGTTGCCAATCTTCTTTTTTCCCCCTTCTTCTTCTCCCCAAAGCCCCCCAGTTGTATGTTCTAGTTGTGGGTCCTTCTGGCTCTGCTACGTGGGACGCCACCTCAGCATGGCTTCATGAGTGGTGCTAGGTCCACGCCCAGGATCCAAACCAGCCAAAACCTGGGCCACCAAAGCAGAGTGCGTGAACTTAACCACTCGGCCATGGCGCTGGCCCTGGAGAACCAGGAGATGTAATTTTAAAATCTGCTTTATACTAGCTGGACTGCTTCACAGACACTTCATAAACAACTACAGATTTGCATATAAAAATAAAAAGGGGCTAGTCATCGGTCAAAGAGCCAAAACGTTTTTCAAAAACGAACAAAAAACTCTCCTCTTGAAACCTCAAGAATAATGATTTGAATACTTCACTCTCACTTTCTGCCCGAGGACCTGTGTGACATTCCAGGCCCTCTAAAATCCGGCCATACATGACACCAGACCAGCCTCACACCCCCTAGACATCCTTCCATGAAGATGCCGTAGCCATGTGGATAGTCTGCATTTATCCATGGCTTTTCAAGCCTCTGTGCCTTTGGTCATTCTTGTTCCCTCAGTCTAGAATTCCTCCATCTTTTCCCAACGTGACGAAAAACTCTATGTAAGAAAAATCTACTCATACTTTAAGCTCGATTTCTGTGCCATGCCAGACCCTCTCACTTTGCCCACCCACCATTATCCTCTGCCCCAACACTCTGTTTATTTCCTTGACAGCACGTTTTCACAAACTATACTTCATTTTTTATTTATCTCTTCAATCCTTGTCTCTTCTCTGGAATGTAAGAGCCAAAAGTTGAAAGTCCACACTGGTCTAGGTCTGTGTTCTATCCAGTTGTACTTATTGTATCCACATGCCTGGTATAGAAGGCACTCAATACCTAGTTATTTAATGGATGAAGGGAACAATCTGTCATGCTTAAAAAGCATCTTTAAATAATTTAGGACAAGTATAAGAAAACTCATAAAGAAGTAATGCATACGAGAGTTGAGTGAGATAAATAAAATTGAAGTTTGGGGAGAGCAAGTGGGAGTAGGGAAGGCGTATGAAGTGGAGAGAAGTAACCAGGTACCCACTAGACACATTCCTCATCAGTAATTTTATCCTTATGTGAACATTATCAAGTAGGTGTTATTATTCTCATTTCGTGAATGAAAGCACAGAAGCTTGGAAAACCTACTAATTTGCTGCCCAAATCACACGGCTAATAAGTGCCAGTGCTGAAATGAATCTGATTGTACAATAGCATGGTGTTGTACGGTACCATGTTGCTTTTATGAGTTAGAATGCACAAGCATAGACTGAATTAAAAATTAAACGAAATGTGAATAGAGACTCAGCGACCATTAATTGATCTAGAAAAGGGCAACTGTACTGCCGATGAGATGCAGGCAAACTTATGATTAAAAGGATGGATCATAACTAATCATTGTGTGGACAGAACTGTGCAGTGAAAACAACCCTGAACAAAGTTTAATAACCTAGACTTTGATCATGACTCAGCCACTTACAGCCGGGTTACCTTGTTCAAGTCACTCACTCCAGCCTTCGGGTCCTCATAACAGAAGGAAATCAGATCTGTCCTGCCTGACTACTCACTTCAGAGAGTTGTGATGAGGAGCAAACAAGACAAGATATTTTGCAAGCATTTTGAAAACTGGAACAAGCCGTATGTACCTAAGGGATAATTAATTCTAGACCCTCTGACTTTTTCCTTACCCTATGCTCTGAAACATTCACTTCATTAAATTTTTGCTTATTCTTTTCTTTTTGTCTTAATCATACTAATGTGATTAAAATTAAGTCCATGGTGTTTTTCTGAGCCCTGTTTAGAATCAATTTACAAGAGATGGTCTCCTTCAAGAAACATTCCAAATACACAGTAGAAATTTTGGCTGGGGGTAGGAAGGTCTGTTCTGCCACAAATCAGCTGTGTGACCATGTGGAAATAATTTTCCTTCTCTTATCTCATCTTCCTTACATGAAAAATTAGTTGAATTAAAGGATTTCTAAAATCAGTCCCAACTTTCACATTTTATGATTTGGACTCTTCTGAAATCAACTGGATGTGTGAAATATGGTTTAAACATCCTCCTTCTTTCCAACTTGGTTCTTAGGAATCTGGAGAAATCTTTATTGTCTTGCCCCTGAAATGATTCTGGGAAAGGATATACATATTAGACCACTTTCTCCATCTATGAGTATCTTCCTTACAGCATTAAAATCCAGGATGAGTAACTTTCTCCTCTAAATATTAGATTGACTCCACATTCTCACTGTTGACAGAGCTTTAAAAAAACCCTTCCATTCTTTATAGTACCTTTTGTCAGCTGGTAGCTGATAGGAAATTTCAGCGGAGACGTGATCATTTTAAACAGCAGGTACTTGCCTTAATTTAGGGAATGAAAGTTACATTGATCCTTTAAAAGTGATCTGAAACTAGCACGAATGTCTACCCAAAGCCCGTCTAGACAGATGGATGAACCAATGGGCTTCCTGCGATCACCTCTGCTACCCATGCATCAATGGGGTGAGAAATAAATGTGTTTTAAATTACCTGTGGCTTCAGATAGACCTAGAAATTAAATCTCTCCACATTCAAGCAAAAGTTAATACCACTTTAAGCTGCATTAATAGAAGTCTAGTTTCCTTGCCATGGGAAATAATTGACCCATTCACTCTATATTTAAATTCGAGTATATATTTCTGGCAATCACATGTTAAGTAAAAAAGTAACACATTAGTTTTTCATCCAAAGAATAATGACTAGCATGGTGAGAGGGTCTGAAAGCCATGCTCTTTATAAAATATCAGAGGATGTTAATCCAGATAAAAAAAACTTAAAAGGAAACCTCACAATGGTCGTCAATTATTTCACACATTATATTCTATGTTATTCAGGAGGACAGAGCAGATAAATAGGATGAAGATAAAGGAACAGATATCTGGCTGAATGGTACAGAGATGGTTCCCAATGATCAAGAACAGGTCACTGACCGGACACAGAACATATAAAACAGCAGGTGGACGGCCACCTATCAGACATGATATGGTTGGGAAATAACAAAGGTTCCTCACAGCATGAAGATTCCCTCCTGTTTTTTTCCAAGTTATTCTCAAGTGACCTCCAAAATCAATAGCTTAGGAAAACTACTACCTCTCCTAGAGAGAAAGGGTGGCTTTCCTTGCTCATTTATAACTATGGAACTTTAATTCCAAATCAATGTTACATACCTGGTCTATTTATGAGCACTCATTTTTGTTTGGCACTAATGATGTCTTTTATATTAGAGGTTCTTGGGCCCTCAACTCCTCTTTCATCATAGTAATTTGCTTCTTCTTTCACCTTTAAAGTCTTCTCTGCATTCTACAGATGTTGAATTTAGGTCTCAAAGTAGAGAACTAACGAAAAAACTTTCATTTCAGGCCATGATGGAATGGCAGGGTCCAGATTACCCTCCTGCCTTAAATGATAAGAAAACTGGAATAGATCTATAAAAAAATAGGTTTCAGACACTGGACAAGTGGTCCCTGAAAGAAGGAAAACAAACAAGATGATTTGTGTGAGTACTCTAGATCACTACCTGAAAAACGTTTCTAGGCCAAAGCACGGGAGAGGGGGAGCCAAACAGAACCTGGTAGTCTCGCTGAGTTGAGAAGACAGAATTCAGAGTCTGTAGAGGCTAAGGAAGCAAGAAATTGTGGAGCAGTTTACTGAGAGGAAGGAACTACCCCAAGAGGGAGCTCCAGAAATGTACTGAGGGGTCCCTTTGAGTCCTCGGCTAAGTATTAATCTTAGCAGCATGAGAGGAAACTATACAAAGCAGGAAAAAGACACTGGAAAGAAGTAGTCACAACAATTTCTGAAGCTCACACAGGGCTGGGAGTAGTTTGTATTCCCCATATCCTAAGTGGAAACATATGAGCGTATTATACACAGAGTACTGGGTAGAACTAAGAGAAGCATGTAGGCTTGGTGATGGAGCTAAATTAGCCCCAGAAGAAAGGTTTCTCTGGCAAGGCTTCAAAAGAATTAAAATATTTCAAGCAACGTAACTGCACGCTGGAACAAAATCCAACACCAGAAAAGGAATATAACAAAATCTAGCAACCAGAAGTATAAAATTTTGCAGTATCTGCCATCAATTCAAAATGAAAAGTGATACAAAGAAGCAGGAAAAGACAACCTGTACCCTGGAGAAAAAAATCAACCAACTGAAACAAGTGCAGAAATACACAAATATGGAATTTGCAGACAACAATATTATAACAGCTACTCTAATTATTTTCCACACGTTGAAGGGAGGACAGAAAAACATGAGCATGATGTGAAGTGGAAGCTTTAATAAATACACAAAGGGATCTCCCAGAGATGAGAAATAAAACATATGAAAGGAAAAATACACTTCATGAGATTAACAGCAGTTTAACTACTGCAGAAGAAAAGATGTGTGGACTTGAAGAAATAGTAGTAGAAACCATCAAACATTAAGCACAGAGAGAAAAAAAGAACTCAAAAAATTGAACAGAGCCTCAGAGACTTGTGAAATAATATCAAGCAGTCTAAAATACATGTGACTCGAATCCCTGAAGGAGTTGAGGTGGTTGACGGGGCAGTGGTGAAAAACTATGAAAAAATAATGGCCAAAACTTTTCAAATTTTATAGAGACCTACAAACCTAAGAAGCTCAATGAACCATGAGCAGTTGAACATAAAGGAAACCATGATAAGAAGCATCATAACTAACTTGACGACAATCAGTGATAGAGAAATCTTAAAAGTGGACAGAAGGAAAAAAGATGCATTATATACAGAGAAAGAAAGATAAGAATGACAGTGAGCTTATTTAAATATACACAAGCCAAAGTTAGTGGATCAATACCAAGGACTAAAAGGAAAATATAAACAAGCTTGCCAACCTAGAATTTGTTACCCAGTGGGAATATATTTTATAAGTAAAGATTAAATAAAGTATTTTTCAGGAAAACAAGAAAATATTCCTTGCCAGGAGATCTGCACTAAAGGAAATATTAAAGGAGCTCCTTCAGTCAGAGGGAGAATGACAGTGGATGGAAATTTGGATCTACACAAAAGAATAAAGAACATCGGAAAAGTTAAATAGGTGGATAAATGTGAGGGGCATTTTTTTCTCAGTTTTAGTCTCTTTAAAAATTAACTGTTTAAAGCAAAAATAATAATGTAGAATAGGGTCTATAACATATGTTGGAATAAAATGTATGACATCAATAGTACAAAGCCAGGAAAAGAGAAATGGGTATGTACTGTTGCTAGATTCTCAAATACTAATAAAAGTTTCAAAATAGGTGAAACAAAAACTGATAGAACTTAAAGAAGAAATCTACAATTATATCTGGAGATTTCAAGACTCTTCTTTCAATAATTGATACAACAATTAATGACAAAATCAGTTAATAAATGGAAAACCTGACAACACTTTCAACGAATGAGATCTAAATGATATTTATAAAGCACTCCACCAAACGATAGCAGAATACACCTTCTTTTCAAGCGCACTTGGAATATTTCCCAAGCAGGTCATATTCTGAGACATAAAACAAGTCTTAATAAATTTAAGAAGTTTGAAAATATACAAAGCAGTATTTCTTAACACAACAGAGATGAACTAGAAATCAATAACAAGAATATACCTGGAAAAAATCCCAAAATGTTTGGAAATTAAATAGCATACTTCTAGACAACCAACAGGTCAAAGAAAAAAGAATCACAGAGAAATCAGGAAATGGTTTGAATTGAATGAAAATTAAATCACAACATATTAAAATTTGTGGGATGCCATTAAGGCAGACACAGAGGGAAATTTGTAGCATTAAATGCTTTTATTAAAAAAGAATACAAGCAAAATTTCTAGCTTCCACCTTTAAAAAAAAAGCTAGAAAGAGGAGAGCAAATTGAACCCAAAGTAAAGAGAAGGAAGGAAATACTAGGTGTTGCAAAAGAAATCAATGAAATAGAAACTAGGAAAAAGAAAGAAAAATAAAATAAAAAGACGGACAATACCAAGTGTTAACAGGCTGTGGAGATGCTGGAACTCTCACACACTGAGAGCAGGAATGTAAAATGGTACGGCCATTTTAGAAAACAGTTTGGCAGCTTCTTGTAAAATAAAATACACTTACTAAATGACTCAGTAATCCCTCTCCTAGCGAGGTAAATAAACACATATGTTCACACACGGACTTGTACATGACTGTTCATAGCAGCTTTACTCCAAATAGTCAAAATCTAGAAACAACTCTAATGTTCATCGATAAGTGAATTTGGTATCTGTTTAGAACAAACCACTATTCAGCAATGTAAAGGAATGAACTACTCATATAGTGAACAAACGGATGACCCTTAAGAATCTCACGCTGTAGGAAAGAGACCAGGCACAAGAACTATGTACATGCAGCCTAAACTTCCATTGATGTGAACGTCAAATTATACTGATAGAAGGTGGGTCAGTGGTTGCCAGGGACCGGGGGGTTGGAAGAACTGATCAACTACAAAGGGGCACAAATTAACTTCTTAGGATGATAAAAATGTTATGTATCATGATCGTGATGTTAGTTATAGGACTGTGTGTATATTTGTCAAAACTTTATAAATTTAAAATTAGAGAATTTTACTATGAGTGATACCTCGATAAAACAGATTTAAAAAGACTGATATTTTCACAAGTACTAAATTTTATCTAAGATCTATAAAAACTCAACACCACCTTTCCTTCCCATAATTCTTCCTTTAGAAAAAAGCTGTGTTTTTAATAAAGTCTTAACATAAAAGTAATGTCTGCTAATTATTAAAAGATTAGAGGGGCCGGTCCGATGGCACAGAGGTTAAGTGCCCACGTTCCTCTTTGGCGGCACAGGGTTCGCCAGTTTGGATTCCGGGTGCGGACATGGCACCACCTGGCAAACCATGCTGTGGTAGGCGTCCCACATATAAAGTAGAGAGAGATGAGCATGGATGTTAGCTCAGGGCCAGTCTTCCTCAGCAAAAAGAGAAGGATTGGCAGCGGATGTTAGCTCAGGGCTAATCTTCCTCAAAAAAAAAAAAAAAATTAGAAAATGCAGAAATGTACAAAAAAGAAAACAACCCTAACTCCCAAAGATAAACATGTTTTTTTATTTTGTGGTTTTTCTTTCCAGGGTTTTTCTTAAATAGTTATAAGAGAATATAAAAAATTGAATCATACATATATTTGATTTAAATCTTGCTTTTATTACTAAAACTATAAAGTTCAAACTTAATATATGGTGTTTACTGTCCTGGTCAAAATCCCAAAAATATCTAGTTTGTTTAAGTATTGTAAAATAACTCCTTCTCCAACCACAAAATAAACTCCAGTCAGAAAATAAGCTTTATGGTGAAAAAATATTGTATTAGCAAAATGAAAGCCTGAAAAAGTTCCATTTGTTCTTATTTAGTTGAAAATAAATGTGTTTTCAGGACTTGGTTCCCATCTATAAACCGATTACCCCCCTCCCCAAAAAAACCCACCCTTTTTAAAAAATTTTATTTCTTTTCCTGAAACATCTGAAAAGCACTTTGCTGAGAGCCAAACCGGCAGAAAAAATGCCTTGTCCGGAGTTCATCCTGTCTGCAAAAGGCGTAACTGGGGAGTCAGTCACCTAGCATTCTCAGTTTTAGCGTATTTTTGGGAAATAGATGTAATAAATCACTCCATGATGTGAATGTATTTGGGAAGCAGAATCATCTCACTGGAAAGCAAGACAAAGGGGCAGAGCTCTACAGGTACTCATCAGATAGGAAAAAGCAGGTGAGAGGAAGAGCCTGTATCTGTTTATCGAGTACATAAATACTTTAAGCACTCACTGTTAGCCAGGCATAGTGCAGGCATTATGGGGTAGGGGGGCAGGGAAAGATACAGATGACTTGCCCTCTAGAACTTGACAATTGGTATGCACAAATTCTTATAATATTTAGAATCTGATGACTACTGTAAAGGGCACAAAGAAAATTTAAGAGTTCAGAAAGAATTTGATGAATTTCAGCTCAAAATCAAAAAATCATGAAAGGGAGGAACCCTAATGCTGTGTTGTGTGGGACAGGTAAGATTCCAGCAGGAAAGGACAGGAAGCTTTGGGGTATGGTAGAGTAGAAAGGGATTCTAAATGTGCCGAGAGGAAGACAGAGCTGGCGAGCTGAGAATGCCAAGGACATAAGCAAGGAATCGTTAATTAGTCCAGGTTGACAGCAGTAGCTATAGGCTGTGGAAGAGTGACTGATGAGCTTGGAAGTTGAGGTCAAATGACAGGTGGCTTTGGATACCAGGAGAGGATTGTAGACATTACTCTGTAAGAAGTGTGAGGTCACTGAAGGTTTCTATCTAGGACATAACGGGAAGTGGCTGGTTGGAATGGGGAGAAGTGATTGGAGCGGGGAGAAAACACAAACCATTTAGGAGTTTATCACAATATTCCTAAAGTCCGAAATTTGGATGGTATCAGAAGGAATATGATGAAATGACAGACGTAAGAATTATTTTGGAGTTAAAAGCAATGGGGTTTCAATAAATGGTGTTGGGAAAACGGGACAGTCACATGCAAAAGAATGAAAGTAGATCATTATCTTACTCCGTGAACAAAAATCAACTCAAAATGGATTAAAGACTTGAATGTAAGACCTGAAACCATGAAACTTCTAGAAGAAAACATAGGTAGTATGCTCTTTGACATCGGTCTTAGCAGCATATTTTCAAGTACCATGTCTGACCGGACAAGGGAAACAAAAGAAAAAATGAACAAATGGGACTACATCAAACTAAAAAGCTTCTGCACAGCAAAGGAAATCATCGACAAAACGAAAAGACAACCTAACAATTGGGAGAAGATATTTGCAAACCATGTATCAGATACGGGGTTAATATCCAAAAAATACAAAGAACTCATATGTCTCAACAATAAAAAAGCCAACAACCCAATTAAAAAATGGGCAAAAGATCTGAACAGAGATTTCTAAACAGAAGATATACGGATGGCCAACAGGCACATGAAAAGATGTTCAACATCATTAACTATCAGGGAAATGCAAATCAACACTACAATGAGCTATCACCTCACTCCAGTCAGAATGGCTATAATTAACAAGACAGGAAACAGCAAGTGTTGGAGAGGATGTGGAGAGAGGGGAACCCTCATACACTGCTGGTGGGAGTGCAAACTGGTGCAGCCAATATGGAAAGCAGTTTCCATATGCCTTTTCTCTCCACTCCATAGTTTCCACTATGCAGTTTCCTCAGAAAATTAAGAATAGATCTACCACATAATCCAGCTATTCCACTGCTGGGTATTTATCCAAAGAACTTGAAAACACAAATGCATAAAGTCACATGCACCCCTATATTCATTGCAGCATTATTCACAATAGCCAAGACTTGGAAGCAACTTGGGGGCCCACTAAGGGACAAATGGATAAAGAAGATGTGGTATATATACACAATGGAATACTACTCAGCCATAAGAAAAGGCAAATCCTGCCATTTGTGAAAACATGGATGGACCTTGAGGGTATTATGCTAAGTGAAATAAGTCAGAGGGAGAAAGTGAAATACCGTATGATCTCACTCATCAGTAGAAGATAAAAACAATGACAAACAAAACCCATGGCAACAGAGATTTGACTGATGGTTACCACAGGGGAAGGGGGGAGGGAGGAGGGTGAAAGGGGTGATTAGGCACATGTGTGTGGTGATGGATGGTAATTAGTCTTTGGGTGGTGAACACGATGTAATCTACACAGAATTCGAAATATATTACGATGTAAACCTGAAAGTTATATAATGTTATAATCCAATGTTACTTCAATAAATAAATCAATAAAAGAAAAAGAAAAAAAAAAAGCGACGGGTTTTGGCAATAGACTGATTTTAAGTGGCAAGAGTTCAAAAGAATCAAGGTCTGGAAGACCCACAAGAGAAGAAATACTTCCATTCCCACCTGGCCCATTCACTTAGGATTGGGTCTTACTGAACCCACATGAGACCACAGGATGCTGAGAGCACCACGGCAGAGTGTGTAAGAGTATGAATTCTAGAACCAGACTACCTGAGTTGGCATCCCGGCTCTGTTATTCACTAGCGATGTGACCTTGAGTAAGATACTAAACTTCCACATTCTCCATCTCTTTATCTGAAAAATGGGGCTAATAATCATAAATCCTTCATGGGGTGGTTGTGAGGAATACATGAGTTAACATTTGCAAAGTTCATTTTCAAATGAACATTTGGAATCATGCCTGGCACAAAGTAAGTGTGGTATAAAGTGTATGGTTGTTAAACATACAAATGTTCACATGGTCCTATACTAATGTGAGTTGTCATAGTGGGTAAAACTTCTTCCATCTCTGCCCACTTCTTAAAAAGTTCACTTTTCTCAGTTTTTAATCTTCTATTTGTGAGCTGTATTTTCTCTTTGGGGAATCTCACTCACTCAGTGGCTTTAAATCCCACTTGTATGCTGGCAAGAGGCAAGTATATATACCCCTTCAGACCTCTCTTGCCACTATGTTGCCTCCTCTTGAATGTTTCAAAGCATGTCAGAATTAACATGGCTAAAACCGAATAATGGACTCTCCTCACTCCAAACCTACATCTCTCACAGTTCCCCGATTCAGATAATGGCAGCACCGTTCACCAAGTTATTCAAACCTCAAACTTAAGGTTCATTCTTCATTACTCTCTTTTCCATTCAGTATATCAGTATGTCCTGTCCACTACCTCCAAAACATTTCCAGAATCAGTACACTTATCTCCATCTTCACTCTGCCTCTCTGGTTCTACCTACCACTGTTTCTCCCCTACACTTCTGTAATCACTTTCTAACTGGTTTTCTTAAGTCCACCCTTGCCCTTTTCTAGTCTATTCTCCCCACAATAGCTAAAGTGATCACTAGAAAAAGTGCATATCATGCATGCAATTCCTCTGGTTAATACTCTATAATTGCTTCCTATTGAACAAAATTTAAATCTCAGTTCCTTACGTGGCCTGCAAGGCCTCTTCTTCCCAGCTTCTCATCCTTTCTTTAATGTTGCTCAGAACGTCAACCCCTTCCCTGGATTTCTCTACCATCCTCCAATGTGCCAAGGTCTTTCCTACCTCAATGACTTCCACTGTTCGTGCCCCATCTTGTTGAAATCTTCTTATCTCCCTGGCCTACTGGCCAAATTCTACTTACTCTTCAGGGCTCACCTCAAATGACATTTCCCCAGTAATGCCTTCCCACTCTTACTTCCTTCAAGGACTGTACCATACTTTGTAAACATGTGTTTTAATCGTATGCCTGTTTGGTTGACATTTGCCTCCTCCACTAGATTGTAAGCTTTGAGAGGGCAAGACCATTATTTGTTCACCACTATACACCCAGCCCCTCTCCAGTGCTTAGGTCAAAACATACTTTTTGACCCAAAGAAAGAAAGAAAAGAAAGGGAGGAGGGAAGGAGGTAGGGAAGAAACAAGCAAGATAGGCAATCACTAACTCTGATGAATGGCCATTGACTTCTGGCTCTCTGAACTGACAAGCCATTAAAATAATGGGGGAGTTGGGGAGAAAGAACAAGTTTGATGGGAAAAAAGAATTTGTTCAGGATTTGGTTCATTATCATTCAGGGCACATCTGTTTACTGTCTCTTCCACCCATACTTCCCGGATATAATTATCTGTACAGCAACAATATTAGAAAAGGAATAAATATATAACAACTATAATAGATAGGAACAAGGACCATTTGCAGGGCCAGGAATTTTCAGAATATCTCAAGCAGATAGGATCAGATTTAACAAGAGAATAAATACATAACTAGGAGAGAGAATAAGCTCCTTACAGGGGTAATAGTCTTCCTTCCTAACTTTTCAGGGGCTCCCTAGAGAGCGGCCAAACCTGCAGTCAAAGGTATAGGGAACAGAAGTGGGCCAAGCACAGGGTAATGATTAGAGTTTCCCTGTGGAAGTGCTGAGCTGCTGTTCTTTCTCGTCCTTTGCATAGTTATGCTGAGACTGGATATGGCATTTGCTCCCATGCGGAAGCCATGAGAAGGCCCTTCTAATGAAGCAGAGATCAACTGTGTGTGTGTGTGTGTGTGTGTGTGTGTGTGTGTGGTGGGGGTGGGGATGAGGTCTTTCTTATTATGTGCCTGGGTCCAGAGAGAGAGGCTGGCCAAACCCAAGGTAACTTCAGAACCACACAGGTGACACAGACACGCGAAATAAGAGGAGCAACTCTACACAGAAATGAAACACAACCACACACGGCACTCCCTAAAGTCTTCTTTACTTTGGAGACTGAGATTCACCAGCTCATCTTTTTATCTTCTGTTCATTATACCTTGAAGAGAAGATGGCGCCTCAGGATTCTCCATTTTAAATCTTCTCATTCAAGGTAGAGACTTATCATAGAAACAGATGGGCACAGCTGCAGAGGAAACCATATCCGTCTCCAACACCAAAATACTGAGTCCTTTGTTTAAAACATGGACAGCCAAAGATAACTAGACATTTGAGGGAAATCAACAGCATGAAAGAGAGGAACCAAGATTAACAAAGAGAGAGATAACTGAGAGGACAAAAGAAAACTTTAAAAAATCCAATTAGTATCCCTGTAGGGATTTAGGAAGATAATGGGTCTATAAAACAAGAAAATATTCACAAAAAACGTAAATCAAAAATAGTTTTTAGAAATTAAAATATGATTGCCAAATTTAAAAAGTGAATAAAAGTTCTGTATAAAAGAATGGATATTGCTGAAGGCCAAAGCAGAAATATGGAAGATAAGTAAAGGAAATCACCTAGAACTTAATATAAAAAGACAGAGAGAGAAATTACGAGAGCAAGGAAAGAATATGAAAATTGTGGAGGGAAAGAAAATAAAGGCTTAGAAGATACATCCATATGTTTCAAAATTATCCAGAATTTGAGAGCAGAAGGCACAGATCGGAGAAGATAATCAAAGAAATGATAGAAGAAAATTCCCCTAAAATAAGATGTGACTTAAGTATTAGTTCATTTAGTCAATAAGAGTCAGTGAGCTCTGACTTTTGTCAGGCACTCTTCTTAGCATTCATAGATAAGAGAACAAAAGAGAAAAAAAAACTCTGTGCCTGGTTGGAACCTGAACTTTGGCATGCTGAGCACAAATAACGAAAAAAGACATACACATTTAGATACATCCCATGACATTTCTGAACTTCAAGGATAAAGAAAATGTCCTAAAAGCTAGTAGGAGCCTGGCCTGGTGGGAGACATTTATCTACAAAGCCATTACACTTTTCATCTTAGACACTGTTTGCAAGCTGACAGTAGAGTAATACCTAGAAAAATCTAAAAGAAGGTAATTTTGGAACCAGAATTCTATTACCGAACAAACTATCATTCAAGTGTAAGGGCAAAGGACAGACCTTCCATTGGACATCTGAGGACCCAGAACATTGATCACCCATACACGCTTTCTGTGAAAAAAAAAAAAACAAAAACCCCAAATATATGAAGTTTAGAAAACAATAAAGTGAATTCAAAAGTATAACACAGGGGGCCGGCCCCGTGGCCGAGTGGTTAAGTTCACGGGCTCTGCTTCAGCAGCCCAGGATTTCGCCAGTTCGGATCCTGGGCACGGACGTGGCACCGTTCATCCAACCATGCTGAGGCGGCACCCTACATGCCACGGCTAGAGGGATCCACAACTAAAAATATACAACCTTGTACCAGGGGGCTTTGGGGAGAAAAAGGAAAAACAAAAACCTTAAAAAAAAAAAAACGTATAACACAATATATGAGAGGGAGTAGAAATAACCCAGGAGATTTAACAAAAAAGCAAAAAATGCCCCCAAAAGCCAGTGTGTGATGGCTGAGCAACAAGCTTAGAAAGCAATCAGTCTCCATTAGAACAGAATGTTTGAGGGCTCCAAGAAGAATGTCTTCAAGAAAAAGTAGCTGCCATAACACAAAATTTGTTGTTAGTGCCCTCGAGTGGATTCTGACTCCCAGCGACCCCGTGGACAGCAGAGCGGAACCCTGCCCGGTCTTTTTGCTCCATCCTCTCACCTTGCTGAGCTTTATCAGACAATGCTCCGCTGCTATTCATAGGATTTTTGTGGTCAACTTTTTCGGAAGTGTGTGGCTAGGTCCTTCTTTCTAGTCTCGAAGCTCTACTGAAACCTGTCCACCGTGGCTGACCCTGCTAGTATTTGAAATACCAGTGGCACAGTTTTCAGCATCACAGCAACACGCAGCTGCCACAGTATGACAACCAACAGCCTGGTGTTGTGGTTCCATGACCGGGAAATAAACCTCGGACAGAGAAGTGAAGGCACCAAATCTTAACCAGTGTACCACCACAGCAGGCGTGAACACAAAATGCATAATTAAAAATCAGTAAGTATAAATATGTTGTAATATTAATATATTACAGTATGACATTATATAATGTATTATAATAATATATTACTTATATATTTTCATACTGATGAAATGAAGGCAAAATTTCTTCTGACTAATCACACAAAAAGGTAACATTTTCCCAGGAAAAACAAATGCAAGAAAGGTGTGGTCTACATAAAAAACACTCTAAAATGAGGCATGATTCTGGGCAACTGCTGCAGTGTTAGCAAGATTCTTCTGGGGAAAAAACAGTCAACTCTCCCAGAGTAAGGCAGATAGCCTGAAATAAAATATAATAGAGCTCATAATTGATATTACCTGCACAACTGATATTGTGAAACTCTGGTGCTCCAAAGATGGGGAAGAGGGGCTGTTGAAACGCTTGGAAAATGAGGACATAACTGGAAAGAGATTGGAATGAGTGCTAGAGGTTTTGGAGTTGTCCACACAAAGCAGGTGGCCACTGAGGCTCTGAGAAGAGCTAAGAAGACATAGGGTGAGGTTCTGGAACACCATCCATGAAGGTCACATGAGGAACAGTAGGCACAGAAGCCTGCCAAGGAGCCATCAGATTTAGAAACTGTTGATCTAGAAATGTGTACTCTTCCAGAAAGGAAGGGGAAATATCTGAAAGGAGAATCATTGGTGATCGGAGTCGACACCGAAGGACCCAATGGTTTGGCACTTGGCAGGAACTGGTGACCCAATTCTGTTCAGGGATGGGAGAAGACAGCTTGTGGGCGATTTGGAGTTGAAATGCAAAAATCATCACAGCTGCCATGGGGTCCAGTCATAAGGAGGCATGGAGTGGGCTGGGGGAGAAAGAAGGCCCCCCTTCCAGCTATTATCATCACACTGGGACCCTGCAATCCAGGTTGAGGAGGTGGGAGGGGAGTTGGCTCCCTCCTATTACCAGATCTTCAAAGTAAGAGCATCCCATGCTGGATACTTGCTGCATAAAAACTTTTGCTATATAGTTTGTCTTTTTGAGAACGTTAAAGAACGTTACATCCTCTAACAAAGTCCACAGGCACCTCCCTGTCATCCTTTTGCAGGTATAAGAAGTAGGATTCCCGGTTGGGGCTTATAGTCTTGCTGCTTTTGATTATCTTCCAGCAGACAAAAAGGTATCACCAGAGGGTGAAGCATCCTGCCGTGTGTTCTGTAAACACTCCCATTATCACACGACAACTCAGTGAGCAGTATTTACCCGCACAAGGTCCCTCCCAACCTCTCACCAAGCTCTTTTCAATAAAGCTGTATCTGTGGCTTGTGAAGGGAACCAAGGCATGTCTTTCAAATGGGAGGCTTTGTCAGGAGGGAGGAAAAGAGGATTTTCAGTTAGCTGAGCGGCCAGGAGAGAATGAGGCCAACGCCGTGGATGTTAACCCAGTTAGCTTCACTCAGAGAAACCCTGCGTTTCATGGCCAGGAGGCAGGCACGAGCTCTGCTTTTGGGTTGCCCACCCCATGGAAGGGTTTTCAGTGGATGCAAAGTTACTGAACCCAAGGCTCTATAGAGTGACATCCCTAAACTACGTGACCCCAGAGCAGACCATTTTGTATTACACCCTTCTCTGAACAACACAATTATTTTCAGTAATAATCACAATAATCAACAAGAATCATTTTTCTTTAGTTTTAAAATAATTTAAAGTTTTCAGCGGTAACGGCATTATTCAGATTCAATAAAACATTTCATGGCTGAGAGGAAAACTGCACTTACCAAACAAAAATATTACACCTTACCGTTCATATTCTGCTTCAGTGTTTTAAGTACAAATAAAAATTCCAAGTAGTCCCACAGAATGGCAGAATCGCAGTAACCTGAGTTCTGTTTCTTCGTGTTTACAGTCATAGCGCCATTGTTGTTTCTTTTGAGTCAACTGTTCAGATTCAGGAATATGTAGTAGTACAGGGATTGGAGACAGGGACCATCCTGCAGTGAACTCACCAATTCCGACCCCTTAGGAATGTCGTCTTGGAACAAACACATGTCGTTGAGTCCCTGTGCGTTAGAAGCTAACTGAGTAACTGAGAGTTCCCCCATTAACTTCCGCGTCGAATGCAGTGCTTATTAAAGGATAAGTAACAGAAAGGTGCTAATTTGAAGATTACACATATATTATTAAAACACAACAGCAACCACAGGAATTGTTTAGAGTTTGGACTAATAAAACATTTTTTAAGGAGGAGTATGTCATCACTGGCAAATTTAGATTTCCAGCATATGGGCATAATAAAAAGCAGAGCAAACTTTGGGTGGATTTCATTATTGTTATTAAATTCTCTACAGACAATGTGCCCTCTTGCTGCCTGCAGCCAGTGTGGACCACTGCCACTGAGTCTCCCTTAGGATAGCTCCGACTGGATAGGTCCTGAAGCTCCAGAAGTATTCCCCAAGTGGTCGATTGGCTAGAACCACTTGTGTTGACTGGACGAAAGATTAGCGTGTGTCACCAGGAAAGCCACGTACCTCTGAGAAGTCTTCGCACAAAAGCCCATTCAACAGAAGTACTCCATATTGGATGGCTGCAACCTGACCCAAACACACCCTCTTGGTAGTGAAGTATATATGCAGATTTTATGTATACTTGTGCTCAAAGTGTATCTTTGCGCACGATGCGCTATAGTTAGCATATCTTTAAAAGGCTTACAGTGCCTCCCTGGATTAGAAGGATGTATTAGGAACTCATGATGGTACACCTGAGCAGGTCTCTTCCTTGCAAACTTAAATAGCCTAAGGCAAAATCATGATAAAAAATTAGTAATACTTTTGAATACATTCAGAGTCTATAAGGCGCATCTAGATCTAATATATAATTTTAGTTTTACAAAAATATTTGAGACATAGGTTTTATTGCCCTTATTTTACAAATGAGTAAACAGAGGCTCTGAGAAGCTAAGGGATTTGCAGACATCATACAGTTGGTACACGATGGAGTGAGACACAAAGCATGATCTTCAGAGTCTGGTGCACTCTCCACCACACAGCTTTGGTGTACGGTAATAATAGCGACTGTCGTAAATGAGATGATGAATAGGAGTGCTCACTGCTTGCAAGACGTTTACAATCTGTTATTTAGTAGTAGGTCTGATTCCATTCCATTTAATCCACCAGCAATGCCCTTTTCTGTCTTGTCCACCTGGCAGATTCCTACATATCTTTTAAGGCCTAGCTCAAGAGAAGTCTCATCTGCAAAACCTTCTCTGAGGTAGAGTGGGCTACTTTCTCCTTTTTCTCACCACTCTAGTCTCCCAGCCCTTCCCAGGCTGAACTGTAACCCCTGATTTGCATGGCAGTCTCTAAACTTGTCTGTGAGCTCTTTAAGATCAGGAGCTTTACTTTATTCTTATTGGTACCCCCCATGTCTAGCAGGGTGTCTGGCACCGATCTGGCTCAGAGTAAATTTTGATCCCTACAAATCCAATTTCTGGGGAAAAAAATATAACTAAAGGTATTTATAATTAAGGGTGAGTCAGTGTATCATCACCCTCCTATACTGAGAAGAATATATCCATTAAATTCTATTCGCTTTCTCTTAGAGATGAGAGATCGGAAATCTAGAGACACACTTGCATCGCTGACTCCATTTCCGAACACAGATATTGAGAACATGATAAAATTATCCTGTGAATGAAATCAATATTCTATTTCTTAATGCTGCTAAATATATATCCCAAACCAATCTTATGTCACATTACCAAACTCTCGGAGAATATTGGAGCCAGAATAGGCCTTTGAAAACCATGCAGCTCAATACCCTTTACACCAGGAGGAAATCAAGACCCTGAGATACTCAGTGACTTGCCTAAGAGTTCATGGAAGAGCCAGGCCGATGAGCATTTTCCAATACTTCTTGCGGCTTCCATGACCCAAAGGAGGAAGAAGATTGGAATGACAAAAGCAAAATCCAGGAACAGAGTACTGGTGTGCTCTCTCACCTACACCCTGCTCAAGGAAATTCAATGGCTAAAACAAGAGCCTACACAGTAAGGATTGACTGCCCCCAATAGCAGAGGGTTATTCCCTTAACCAAACAATATGCCACAGGTCTCTATAAAATGCAAGCTTTATCTTTTAGAGAAATTAAAATAAAATTCTACTCTGAAACAAAAAGGTTTGCATACATTTTTGCAGAAAAGAAACTGAGGCCATAAAGTGAAATATCAGCAGGGGCTTGATTTTAGAACATCTGACCTCCAGAATTATAAGATAATAAATTTGTATTGTTTCAAGTCACACTGGTGTTAATTTGTTACAGCAGCCACACGAAACTCATTCAATGACTTTATATAGCACTCATGTGGCATGTATGGAAGGCTGCTGAAGGGCAGATAAGCTCAGGGGCTGTGGGATCATCTTCCCTTCAAAGGGAGACTGAACAGGCATTGGGACAATCATGCAGTGAATTCCTGAAGGGAGGAAGCCTGTGTCCTGAGCTACACTTGACACCAGGGTCAGCAGAGCTTGTGGAGTGAAGATGGAGTAGGAGGTGGGGAGGATGGGGGAAGCAAACACTGAGCCTGAGCCGGAGGCCAAAGGGCAACATCACCAAACAGGAGGACAGAGGCCTAAGTAGGGAGAAGATCAAAAGCCAGAGTCTGAGGCTAGAAGATAAAAGGGCCAGGGAGATAAGGGCAGGGGGAAAATGGTTGGAAGTGCAATTTAGGGTGGCATCTGGATGAGCCCGAGGGCTGCTGTCCACAAGCAGCCTCTACATATCTTGACCCGCCCTCCTCACTGCTTCTTTCCTATGTCCTCACAATGGAGAATGGCTCCACTCTCCATGTGGCCCATACCAGGAACCTGGGAGTCATGTATAAAACCCTACCCTCTCCCTCACCTCCGACATTTGCTAGAAATCTGAGAAATCTGTGGTGGGCTGGGCAAAGCTGGCTTTGGTTTTCTTCCGAGGATACTCTTCACGCAAAAGCAACAAAAGCAATATCCAATCCACAGAATATTATTTCCTACTTCTTAATTTGAAGATATTAGGCTAGAACAATGTCTAGTTCATTTTCAAATGCCATATTGTAATTGATTTGAATTGAGCAGATCAGCAGCTCTTTATGCTTTTCTACTCTGCAAGAATGAGGGGCACAGTTTACCAGATGGAGGAGTGTGGGGCTCTGTGATAGACCAAATTCTAAGATGGCACCAAAGATTCCCATCTTCTGGTGTACACACCCTGTATAATCTTCCCACCTTGAGAATGGATGGGATTTATGAGTACAATGGGATTTTACTCCTGTGATTAGATTCCATTATATGTCACAAATGAAGGGACTTTGCAGATGTGAATGAGGTCCTTGATCAGTTGACTTTGAGTTGATCAAAAGGGACATTATCCTGGGTAGGCCTAACTTTTAAAAGAGAGTCCAGGCCTTCCAAGAAGACAAGGGAGAGATTCAAAGCAAGACACTTTCCTGTTGGCCTTGAAGAAACAATCAGCGATGCTGTGAACTGCCTATGGAGAAGGGACAGCCAACAGGAACTGAGGGCCTCAGTCCTATAACCACAAAGATGTGAATTCTGCCAAGGACCCGCCTGAGCTCAGCCCCAGATGAGAACGCAGCTGGACTGACACATTTTGTAGCCTTGTGAGACCCTAAGCAGAGGATCCAGCGAAGCCATGCCTGACTCCTGACCTAAGGAAACTGGGAGACAGTAAATATGTTGATTTAAGCTGCTAAATGTGTAGTAATTTGTTACAAAGCAATAAAAAACTATTATAGGCACCATTTACTATATGAAGAAATGAGGGGCGTGAATGATCCCAGGCAGGCCATCCTAGATCAGCAAGCACCCCCACCGTCCAGTCTGCTTCCCTTCCTGGGAGGACTGCTGGGAGAAAAAGAGAGTTCACATTCCTTCCAGGTGTCTAATATGGGCCTTTCTTAAGCAAAGAAAATTGGCCATTTTGAACACCACAGGTAATTAAGCATCCGTGCTAAACCACAGGTGGCTGCCAATAGTTGTAATTACCTTCATCTTCTAACAATCTTGAGGTTTTAAAACTACTCAACAAGGAAGGAGTGGGAAATGGCATGTTGGGAGAGTTTATTGGCCTGGGCGAACCATTCCAGCTCAGTTTTAAAGAACGCTCCAGAGGATGGTGCAGTGAGCCGAAGCAGCCCCCTGATCCCCTCCTGATCAGAAATGAAGCTATAGATTCCTCTAGTAGTCATTCGGACAGCTGGAAACTCGGTTTCACGATCGCTTGGTGATTGCCAGATCCCTGAGGAAGAGTAAATTGCTTATAACTGTTTATTGTCCTCTCGTTACTGCTAGGATGTCTACGCAGATACTTTGAGTGTGGCCCAGACTGTGTGATCTGGCTCCTGACCAGCTCCAATCTCAAACCACCTTTTCTCTGTCACTCTACACTCTGGCCACAGTGAATTTTGTTCTGTGTCTTCGGCACGTCATGCCCACACATGCCTCTGAGCCTTTACCCAGGGCTTATTCCTGTGCCTGGAACACTCTCTGAGCCCACTCTTCATTGGTACTCTCCCTCGTCCCCTTCCAGTCTCAGCTTCCCACGGCTTTTACAGGAAGGTCTTCCCTGATTTCCAGACTTGCTGGACTTTTCAAAACCCTTTTGTGAAATAAGAAACATATATACAGTCTCTGTCTCAGTTCCCGACAGAGATCCTAAAACCCTTGTGATTTTCTAAATAATAAGAGCACTAGGAGCATCTTTGGCTCTATTGAAGCGACTCTGGGTGGGCTCCTGGATGGTTCCTAGATAGGGCTGGTCACTAGAAAGACCAAGCCATGATGAGATGCTTGCAATGTTCACCCCTCTCCAACTTCGCCAGAGAGGAAGAGGGGCTAGGAATAGAGTTAATCATTCATCATGCCTACGTGAGGAAGCCTCCATAAAAATCCCAATAGTGTAGGGTCTTAAGAGCTTCAGGTTGGTGAACACACCCCAATATTGGGAGGGTGATGCACCCCAACTGCACAGGTACAGCAGCTCCTGTGCCAGGAAGCCTCCCAGACCTCACTCTATGCATCTCTTCACCTGGCTGTTCACCTGCTTCCTTTATCACATCCTTTAATAAGCAGGTAAACCTAAGTAAGTGTTTTCCTGAGTTCTGTGAGCCGCTCTAGCAAATTAATGAAACCCAAGGATGGGGTCATGGGAACCTCCTATTTGTAGCCAAATCAGACAGAAGTTGTGGGTAACTGAGGATCACTACTTGCGATTGGCATCTGAGTGGAGGGGCAGTCTCATGGGACTGAGCCCTTACTCTGTGGAATCTGACACTATCTCCAGGTAGATAGTGTCATAATCGAGTTAAATTGTAGGACTCAACTGACGTCATGAAGAATTGCTTGATGTGGGAAAAAACCTCCACACAGTTGGTGACCAGAAGCATGAGAAGGGAAGCGTTCTGTGTGAGGAGTAAAGGGGACACAGGTGGAAAACTGAGGTGTTTCCAGTCCACCTTTATAGCATGTACTGCGGTGTGTAGTGATGTGTTTATTATTATTATTGACACCTGGCATCAAGGGCTAACAAGTCCTCTGTTCTGATCCAGGTTGATTTAGCAAACATTGAGCCCCCTGTATGCAAAGTTTGCCCTCTGTCCTGGACGGGGAAGGGGGGTTCGGAGATGAGGTTCCTGGTCCTAGATGGGGGACCCTCCCCAGAGTCCTCACTGCTCCTATCTCAGCTCACATCTCCCTGACCCGTCATCCCGAATTCTGCACCAGTTTCAGCCCGTCCCTTGGCACCCCAAGGCCTTTAGGGTAAAGTCCAAACTCCCGGCTGGTGTGACCTTCCGTGATCGGCCCCTGCTGCCTCCTCGGCTCTGACTCCCCTAAGCCCTGCTCACTCCAGCGAGCCTCACTTTCCAGCCTCCAGGCCTCTGCCCATCTTGCTCCCTTTTCTCAAACACCATTTCTTCCCCTTGCAGATCCATTCATACATGTTACCCTTAGGGACTCAGTTTGAGGCATTGCCTCCACTGGGAAGCCCTCTGTGCTCTCTTAGATGGGTAGCTCCAAACACCTTCCACAGCAATCCTGACAACACTGTAAGGTGACATTTACCCTGGTTTCTCCCACTATCCTCTGCTCCCTGAGCCCACAGTGGAACCTCCTTTGTGTCTTTACCTACTAGGGACCAAGTATGGCCACGCCGAAAGCAGGTGTTCAAAGAGAGCTTGCTGGATGAGAGAGCTGAAGAGCTCAAGGGTCGGAACCTAGGAGCGATCCGCTGGAGGTGGTGGAGTGGAAGAGAGGTTTTTCACCTGCTCTAGGGTTCCATGAAGTCGTAAAAATATAGACCCCAAGTGTCATGATTTAAAGCCTTAAAATGGAAGCAAGCCCCCAGATTCTGACGACCTAGTCTGAAAAGCTAGAAGGAAACTCGCCCTCTACTCACGGCCACGTGAAGCAGGTGCCAGGGGCAAAAGGCTGCTCATTACTTCTAGCGACTGCCTCTCCCGCTGGATTGTAAACACCGAGAAGAAGCCATGTCTTTCGAAATCCCAGCTCCTAGCATAGCGCCTCCTCTAAAGAGAAGGCCCAATTTCCCTGCTGTTTTGGATAAACGGAATGTGAACAGACAGTATTTGGCACACATTCTCCTGAAATGTGTTAAATGTGTGTGTGTATTTATGTTAAATTATAAATGTGTTATGTACATGTGTATGAGAGAGATATATACTTTAAATGCTACCAAACAAACCCCATGCTGAATCCTTCAATAACATGATAAACCCAATTTTGGGGGGTTTTCACAGTCTCTTAGTATAGGTGCCTGCCATCTCTTGCGTGGATGATTAAAAAAAAAAATCCTCAAGGATCCTTCTGCCTCTGATATTCTTATTGAAATCAGTACATCTCCATTACTGTAGCCACAACTGACTTTTTAAAACATGCAGTTGATTGCGTCTCTCCAGAGCTTAGAAATGTCTTATATTTCCTTTGTTTTTAAAGGGATCGTGTCTAAGCTCTTGAACATGGAACACGAAGAGTTTCATGGCCTGGCCCCTGATGACCTTGCTGGCCTCCTCTCTCCTCGTGCTCCGCTGTGTACCATCCTTTAGAAGCTCAGAAGTACCCAGCACTCCACAAACCATGGTGCGTTTTCACCCCTCTTTGCCAGTGCTGTTTACTCTGATATTCTCCTCCTCCTCCTCCTTTGAGTAATCCTGAACGTTGTCAAGAGGCAGTTCCAGCTTCTGTCCCTCTTGTACCGAAAAACCTGAATCTGGAAGAATGCTTTGGGCTGCAAGTGACAGAAAGCCTGACTCAAAGTGGCTCCAAAAATAAGAGGTTTGTTACCTCACTTAAGAAAACCAATGTCAAGGCAATTCCATGGTTAATTCAACACTGAAGTGGGCCACAAAAGACCTGGGTTCTTTCCAGCTTTTTGCTCTGCTGTCTCCAGTGTGGCTTTTGTCCCCAAGTTTGTTCAGCAGACCTCTCCTCACAAGCCATGGATAGAATTGTTTATAATAAGTCCATGTCTATACTAGTGCATCAGTCAGGGTTTTCCAGAGAAAAAGAACCAATAGAATGTGTGTGTGTGTGTGTGTGTGTGTGTGTAGGTGGAAGAGAAAGAGATTTATGTTAAGGAATTGGCTTATGTGATTGTGGAGACAGACAAATCTAAAATTTGCAGGGTAAGCCAGCAGGCTGGAGACCCAGGGAAGAGCTGATATTGCAGCTCGAGGCCAGAAACTTCTGGAATCACAATTCCCTCTTCCTTGGAGGACATCAGTCTTTTTCTTGTAAGGACTTCAACTGATTGGACAAAGCTCACCAGCATTATGGAGGGTAATCTGCTTTACTCAGTCTACTGACACAAATGTTAATCTCATCTAAAAGATATCTCCACAGAAACATCTAGAATAAGGTTTGACCCAATATCTCGGTACTGTGGACTAGCCAAGTTGACACATAAAATTAGCTATCCTGAAGTTGATGATGAAATCAATCACTGTCAAGAAAGAGACTGAAATCTCCATGATTGGTATAGACATTAGCGAAGAGTAACCTTCTGGGGCTGGGGAGGGGCTCTTGCCCTGAGCACATGGCTGTGTGTGGGGTGAATGCGCAAACAAAACTGGGATTCTGCCTGCATGGCAGACTGTGGTTATGGATAGGGTTAAATGAAGATGCAGATTTGAGGAGATAAACGACAAAATCTGTTAAACACCAGGCAGCAGACTCACAATACTTTGTGGATTCCTTTACATGTTCTATAAACCCTACTAAAGCCCTTGTGATACTGAGTCATGGATGTTGGCTTACTTTCCTCTTTAGATTATGGATTCACCCTGATTAAGAATCATGTATCAGTTACCTCTTTATCAACAGCCACATGCGTAGTGCTTGGCATGAGGTGGCTACTCCATAAGTGCCACTGAATTGACCAAAGTGGGATATTCTGGTGCTAAATAAACCTTGTGCTTGCCATTGCTATAGAAATCATATATTTCTATCTACCACAAGCTTTGTTGAAGTCACAGATTCACAATTATTATGCCAACTGACCGCTATTTCTAGGTACTCTTATAAAGAACTTATGGGACAATAAAACTTGTCCAAATAGTCTAATCATATGAAGTTCTCTTCTCTTTCATACATCCAGAACCCGAAAAAAAATCCCAGTGGCAAAGAGAAGAACACTCTTAACCTTATACTCAGTACTGATAATAGCAGATAAAGGGTCCATGGTTTGCCCTAAGCGCCATCTCAGATAAACTAAGTCATCTGGAGACTGTCAGATGTTAGAGCTTCAGGTCAAATTACTTAACTTAAAACTTGTCATAATTCTCATCTTTTTTAACAGGATGGGGCTTCCAAAAGTTTAGGAAGTGAAATCATCATATAATTTCTCCTTTACTAGTCTTCTTTACCAGGAAGCCAAAGAGCTTCAGGACTGTTAAATGCAGAGGATGATAAAGTCACCTCTCGGTTGGCCCCCGTGTAGAGACCTGTTGAGTTTACAAATTCAAGGAACATGTAATAAGCACCTTCCATGTTCTAGGCATCATGAGAGACCTGCCCTTGGATTATTACATTTTCCAGTTTATAACCTTTTCTCCAGCAGTTCTCAATGACATCTGACATGTACGGACTCACGCCGTGCACCAGGCATTACCCTAAACCCCTTACCTGCATTATGCAATTTAATCCTCACAAAACCTCCTGAGGCTGATTTAATCCTTATCTCCATTTTAACAGATGAAGAAGCCGGGGGGCTGAGAGAGGGTAGGCAACTTGCTGACAGCACACAGGAAGCCGTAGAACCCAGACTCAGCTCCAGGTCTGTCTGACTCGAGTCCACGCTCAGACCTCTACACCTTCCTGCTCCCCAGGTAGCAGGTTTTACACTTATTAACTCATTTAAAGCTGTATATGAGGGAAAGTCAAACTCTTTTAAATCAACACATAAAGGAAAGATAAAGCTTTTTTCCTGTACTTGTTTTAGAAGCAAGAGCCAACTCAAAACTTGAACACCTAAAGAAAAATGTGTCAACAGATGGGAAAACATCAAAAAAAGTGGGACAGAAAAACAAAATTTTGCAGTGCCTATTCAGTGCTTATCCACGAGAATTTCAGTCACTACAGAGGCCAGTATTAGTTTAACAAGACTCATTATAACCTGGAGGGAATGCCCTTTGTTGCTCTAATTCCATAATCACAAAGCACAAGAATAAAATTATAAATGTCATTTCTGGGATATCTTGAAAATGAGAAGCAGATTCCTCAGAAAAAAATCTATGCATTCTATCCATTGGAAAGAGATGTCCCCAACTGTAAGAATAAAATGCCATGTGTCTATATCACACCATATGAACATAGCTTGTGTCAATTAAGTTGTTATATGATCATTATTAGAAACCTGGTCATTTCTGAGTCAATTAATCAAGTCCAGTTTCTATGCCCACTGGGCCAAGGAAGAAATGTACCATAGTAAATTTATCAAGTTAATAATACCAATTTATGAGGCTATTGGGCAGTCAGCTGGCTTTTTCGTGGGTCACCCACTCTCCCTCACCATGCCTGCTTTCATTCTACTGGAAAGCTCCAAGAGCGTGTATTCTTGTCCCACAATACACCTGAGAAAAGTGAGGCCCAGAGGGGTTTAGCCACTTGCTTAGCTCTGCACAGCTGATGGAACAAACTCTACAGAAGGACAGGAAAGAAGACATAGCCACCAAGAATGGACCAGGTGACCCGGGGGCACTGCTCTTTCCACCCGCCACCAACTACAAAGACCCTGACTGACACTTTGGGCCCTCCGTTCTCAGTGACTAAGTGGGGCCCCTACGTTGGCTCCTCCTGAGAGCTTTACCTCTTTCTCTCTCACATCTAAACAGTAAAAGTACTCTGAAATATCTCACTTGCCTTCCCTGCCATCCTTCTCTTTAACCTTCTTGCTCTTTCTTTTGCCCCTCTCCCCACTAAAGTCTTGACGCAGCAGAAGGACGAGCACCATGATTAGAATAAGAGTAAGGGGAAGACAACGACCCTCCATCTTGCTTCTAAACTAAAGTCATGGTTTGTTTCAGTTCTCTCCCCCATGCTGACAGCATCTACTTTGCCTGCTATTTTTAGCTGGTGCTTGGCCTAATCTGCTAAGTCCTGACCATGAATGCTACTGATGTGACATCAGTGACAGCATGCATCCCAGCAAGCCTTGTTGCCACGGTCGGCCTCCCCAGATTTCCTGTTCCATTAATGTTAAAAAATGGCTCTTTGTCACTTAACCAAATTCCAGCAAACAGAGCTTCAACCCTCCATCCTCCATTGCCCATTCTGTGACAGAGGCACCTATAGACAGAAGTACCCTGGGACGTAGGCTCAGATGGAAAACGTAGTCTTGGTTATGTTGCCACTCCTTAATAAACTTTCTCTGGATGGATTATTCACCTAACACATAAGTCAGACTATGCTGCCTTTTACAAAACATTCCTTGACATGGAGCAAATGCAAAATTCCAGAAATAATACTATATTTCATTCAAGTTATTTTCTTAAAAATAAAATAACAAGAATAAGCGTATATTTACCTGGAACAAAGCTTCCCTGGACCACCTCCTTGTATGCCCACCAGCCTTCATGGATTTTTGGTGAATTCTGTTGAGCTAAAGGAAAAACAAGGAAGAGAGACTAAGACAATAGTCGAGCAGTATTGTGTCTTGGCCAAGTAAGAAGGGTGAATATACATAAAATAATCCTTTACCCACAAGTCATACTACAAAATGCAACAGTAATCCCTCCCCCTTCCTTATTTTCAAATAGATTATTAACCTGTAAATATACTCTCATAGAGTTTTATAAAAAGCACTCAAGATATTTCTATCGAAGAGAGACAGTAATTATGTATTTGAGCCCATTTAAATTCCTCTGTCATTTGTCTCTACCTCTGACTCATCTCTTTTTCTCACCTGCTGCTACACACACAGACACAGAAATACACACATGCACAGACACACACATATACCCTCCACTGGAACTGAGGAAAGGAGGCTGATCCTATCCACAAGCCAGGAGAGAACTCTACACATGCGTGGAAATCTTAGGAATGGAGAGGTGGGGAGTTTGCTGAATGGGCTAAGCTAGAAGAGTGATGGTGCAATCAGCCCGCTTTCCTTAGGTCCCAGGAAAATGAAAACAAGAATATAAATAATCGTGGTGAGAGATTTGACATCACAGGGAGAAAGGGTGGAAAGTCCAAGAAATCGGGACACAACAGAGGGGTCTGTGAGTTCCCACTGACAAGACATCAGGATAATCCTTGACATTTGCAACAGCTGATAGGTGAATTTGGGCAATTCCATTACATAGGGGTGTACACCCCAAAGTGCAAAGATCAAACTTGCGTTGATCCCTTTCCTAATTAAATTACAGTCACATTTCAGCTCTCAGTCACATTGGAGGAAAACAGGTAATTTCGACCATACTTGTAATTTGGCCAGTATATAGCAAATGTTAAACCTTTACTTTAATTTCCTTTCTTTAAGCCTTGTTCTTTTTTCCGTCTCCTTCTTCAGACTCATCATTCTGGATTAGAGAGAATGGTACAAGAAAACGGGTTTGAAAGCAAAGCTTTGTGTTGAGAGAGGAGTTGCTAAATTCCTTTAGTTTCCATATGAGCTTCTACTGCTTAACTCCAAGCATCTTCCCATAGTATAGAGAAGATACTTCTTCTGCCTACATGTTAAGACCCCCGAGGCTTGCAGCTCTGTGATGAAGGAGGGTTTATGACATAGGATGAAGAAAAGAGAAGCCCACGCCTTCTGGAGCTGACAGTGGGGTTAGTGAATTTTAGAAATGAATAGAAGAGGGACAAAGAATCTATTTAAGGCTCTGCAAAGGTATCCCTTTTCAAGTTGCCCAGCGCTAACCTAGGGCATGGTTACATCAAAGCACACTGGATTTCCCAGTACTCTGACTTCCCAGGGGGCATGGATAAAGGCCAGATGTTCCCACAGCCCTTGAGGAAGATCCTGAAGGCAGCTGAGTTGAAAGCCAGTGCATCTGTCCTGGGGCAGCAGGCAAGGGAGAAGTGACCTCAAAGTAGAGGATGGAGAGGTTCTGTCTAGCCACAGAACCAGGTGGAACAGTCAACATAGACTCCAGGTATTTGTAGCAACAGGCAAAGACAAGGAGATCTGAAGTCAGCCAGGAGACCTTTAGGCCTGACCAAGTCGAAAAACCAGATCAAGAGTTATATGGTTGCAAAGTTCACCAAGCAGGTGGACAAAAGACACTTGTCTAGAGTTCAGAATGACTCTGATTCTCCTTCTGGGCCTTGACATTGCAGGATCCACCTTCATCGTCCTTCCCAACTCATTGAAGGGTTGTCATAGGAGCAAGATGTGAATCCCACAGGCTTAGAGATCTGTGAGATGAGATGTCACCTCATGCACTCAGACCCAGTGGCTCTTTTTTGAAACAAATACTTTGTAATGTTCACCTTGATGATAATTAAATAAAATTCATAGACAGTACATCCTACTGAAAAAGAAGGAAACAATTCTGATATTTCACTAAACTTCCTACTAGCTCTGCTGGACATGCAGCATGTTCCAAGCCTGGAAAAGAGACACATTTCTGAAAGCCCAAAAGCAATGAACTAGGACATCACCTAACAGCTTTGCATCAGAGATAAGAATTAATGTTCTTTATCAAAGACAAGAACTTCTGAGTTCTATCAAAATTCACACGATTTTATCCAATCAGGATTTTTCCCTGACGTTGAACAATTTAAACCATAAATATAGCCTCTCTTTATTCTCAGAGCCACTTGTTGGGAAGGCCACACTCTTGCACACATTTCACTATTCCAAGTAAGGATCTACATAGCACTCAAAAATTTTTCTTTTACATTAAATTTTTTTTTACCAAGTTGTTTTACAAGAACTTTTGTTTATAGTATTTATACACATTCATTTAAAAAAAAATCAACATAGTGCCTTAGCTATAATATAAAGGAGAAACAAAGGAAACGTAATTTACAATAATATATATTTCAATACATAAATGCTTAAGCATGATGCACTAGAATTAGGCAAATTATCATCTGCTAGCCAAGGATGGCCCACAGACTGTTTTTGTACCACCCACGACCTAAGAATGGTTTTACATTTTTCCATAGTTGAAAAAAATCAAAGAATAATTTCTTGTGACATGCAAAAATGATATTAAACGCAAATTTCAGTGTTCATAAATAGTTTTAGTGGAACACAGCCATGCTCCCTTACATATTGTCTATGGCTGCTTTCTCACTACAGTGGCAGAGTTGGAGAGTTGCAAAAGAGACCATTTGGCCCACAAAGCCTAAAACATTTCCTATATGGCTCTTGACTGAAAAGGTTTGTTGACTGCTAATTTACACACATAATTTCAAAAAAACGATCAATATAATCAATGTGATGCTTTAACTGTAATGTAAAGGAGAAATGCAAAGAACATAATTCATAATAAAATATATATTTCAATTTGTAAATACTTGGGTATGATGCACTAGAAGATAGAATGAAGAAGTTGGATATTTGATGGCAACAGGTACAAATGATACAGTTGTGTCGCACTGGAGATTTCAGAATCCACAAGTGGTATTGCTCTAGCAGTGTGATGTTCCCCAGATAGGGAACAACTCTTGGCAAAGTTCGGAACAAAATCAAGTACACTTTCCCTTGATTTACACAGTATTTGCATTGCTGAAGAACAGGCTATACCAAAACTACGTAAGAGAGACTTTGCAAAATGGGGTTTGTAGGCTCAGATAAATTAAACAGTTTTTCATCCACTTGAATGTCTGCTGGGACATGGGGCAACTAGTCACTGTTTGGAACTAACAAATTGCAGAGAATAGTCTCTGCCCACCCTCAGTTGGCGCTAATCGCCACCTCTTTCATTAAAACAATCTCAACTTGCCCTCACTCATTTCCAAAACACTCCCCCAGGAACAGTGACACCCCTCTTAAAAATCACCAACCTAAAAGGACTATTTGTAGCACTATTTATGTGTGCTGAATGAAATAGGGTGAAATGTCATGTTGGACACTAATCAGAGGATAATGTTTTATCCGTTGGATAAAAGATACATCTTTCCCTATATATCTGATTTGTAGGGTCGAGTTCATTTGCTGCCCCACTACGTATTCAAATATTTTTTCTACTTTTTCCTGCTTTTTTCTACTTTTCCTTATATTTGACCATATCCTTAAGAAATTATCATTTCCACCAAAGAATAAAGCAGTGAGGAAAAATGAGAAAGCAAAGATGCTTGCTCTTAAGTTGGCAAAAAGGGAAAGCTAATTCTAATACAATCCTGAATGAAATGACAAAGTTTCCAGACTTTTAGATAAATTCATGTTCTTTCTCTCTCCTCTTTCTCTCATATGCTTGAGTGCGTACACACACACACACACACACACACACACCCCCCATAAGAAAGGCCTATCCAGTCTGACCAAGGCATCAATTTAAGAAATGTCATTTAAAAGGTAGAAGACAAAGAAGTCCCTGGATAATTAAGAGTGCTGCAATTGAGAAAAGTCTCACGAAAGCCTCGGTTCCACCTAGACAGTTGCAAAACACTTTGCTCTCTCTTCATCTCCTGTCACTGCTTCCTCAGCTATCCTATCCATTCAGAAACGGAGTTATGTAAGATTTTAGCAGCCGGCAAGACAAGGAGACCATCTGAATAAGGTCTGTTATAATGATAGAACTGTGGAGTTTCTGTTAGCTTTCTGTGACATGCATTGTGAAGGATCCAAATTCACCCTACAAATATCGATCAGCCTGAGCAGGGCCCACTTGATGTCTATCAATTACAAAATATGCTACCTGCAGGCTAGAGTTGAAGAAAATGAAGGCATTATTTGTAATATGTTTTTGAATGCCCTTGCATGCCCAGACTGGCCTCATATTGTTTCACAATTTGGAACGACAGGACAGCACAGTTAAAAGGCACCTCATTTAAAGTTCTTCAGTACAGTAGTACCCCTAATCCATAGAGGATAGTTCCAAGACCCCCAGTGGATGCCTGAAACCATGGATCATACCAAACCCTATATACTCTATGTTTTTTCCCATACATACATATTTGAGGTGCGACAGCAAAACTAGCACAAATTTCTTTTTCCTTCTTCAGAGTTTCACGGCTAGAAGATTCGTTCTTAGCAACCTCAGCACACGATTTTATTCTTAATTCGAGAACTTTCATCTTTTCACTTAAAGGAAGCACTTTACGACTTCTTTTTGGCATATCCAAATTGCCAGCATCACTACTCTTGTGTCTGAGCCATTATAAAGTAAAATAAGCATTACTTAAACAGAAGCACCACGATACGGAGACAGTTGATCTGATAACTGAGAGGGCTACTAAGTGACTAACAGACAGGTAGCTTTTACAGTGTGGATCCGCTGGACAAAAGGATGATTCGTGTCCTGGAGGGGACAGGGCCAGAGGGTGTGAGATTTCATCATGCTACTCAAAATGGCATGCAACTTAAAACTTATGAATTGTTTATTTATGAAATTTTCCATTTACTATTTTCAGACTGCGGTTGACCGTGGGTAAGTGAAACCATGGAAAGTGAAACTGTGGATAAGGGGGGACTGCTGTTCTACCAGCAGCTTTTTTGCGATAGAGCACTAAGAGAAGTACTGGATTTCCATTTATCGCCTCCCAGCCAGATCCTCAATAGTCATCTGTTGTTTACATCTGGTTTCCAGTGAGCGGAGAGCCAATGGAGAATTCCTCAGAGCAAACAAGTGAACAGAAAGCAGCCTTAGCTTCCAGTGTTCTCTGCTTCCCTTTGCCAGTGGATCAGGATTCTTTACTCAACATGCAATCAGCCCCCGGGGAAAATCCAGGTGTCTAATCAAAAAAATTGTGTTGACAATAAAAGCTGTCATTGATGCCAGATGAGGAGATATACATAGCAAGGGCCCCTCTCTTGATAATAAAGAAAACATATTTCAATTTTATTTTCTTTTTTTCATTGTGGAAGGTTAAGAACTTGTGAGTTTCAAAAGAAAAGTCAGAATCTCAGGATTTAGAAAGAGACACACATTGCTCCAATCTCTTCTTGGACATACAAGGAAACTGAGGCACAGAGAAGGGATGCCACTTAAAAATGTATGGTGTCTTAGAACAAGAGTCAGAAAACTTTTGCTGTAAATGGCCAGAGAGTAAATATTCTAGGTCTTGAAGACCATAAGGTCTTTGTCCCAGCTACTCAACTCTGCCACTGTAGCACAAACGCAGCCATAGGCGATATATAAATGAATGGGTGTGGCTGTGTGCCAACACAGTTGTATTTACAAACACAGACAGGGATGGATTCGGCCTGTGGCAGGGAGCACTCTGCTGATTCCTGTCTTAGAGCTGGAAAGGATTTTTGTCATCTAGTTCTGCTTCCTACTCAAATTTTTAGAAATGAGCTACTTTAAAGAAAAAATCAAAAAGATTTTGTAAACATATGAGTTTCCAATTACATGTAAATGGTGTCTGATCAATAAGCACCAGAGAAAGCAAGGGGAACACTAAATCTTTTCCAGACTTCCGGAAATTGGTTACCAAAGTCTACATAAAATTCAATATGGCCCCCTCCCCACCCCATTTCCATTGGGCTAAACCACCAAAGCTGGAGGTGCCTCATATAAACACTGCGCACAACCCCATGCTGAGTTTTTCAAACCAGCCATAAGGGACCTGACTGATTCCTGGAAGCCCTTTTATCCCTCCCACAAGTCTGTAAAGCATGTCGACTCTTGGGAATCTCACCTGTTTCCATAGATAAATAAATTATATTTCACATGCTAATTCTTTCATGTCATTTTGAGGTTAACTTTTACACTCTATTTATACATATATTTCGATCCCTATCATTAGCTGCAAGACAGAGTTAAGTAGCTTAAGTAACTTAGATTCAGAGAAAGCCCAATTGTGAAACACTTCCATGTGGAAATTATAGTGCTGTCTTGACCTGGTGGAAAACGAAAATCAAGAAGAACGACTGAGTGCACCCTGGTGTGGTGGGGAAGGGAATGGAGCAGAGGGGCCAGAGGAGCCTCAAAGGGATCCAGGAGGAGAAGGGAGATTGCTTAATAAAACTCTGTCAGTCAAAATGCACCCAACTGTAAGTGTGCACATTGCAAAAATGCGCTTCTAAGCCCTGGGTCAGTACAATTATACCCATGCCAGGTGGTTTATGACCAGCAAAGATGGAGCCAAATACAGAGGAGTGGTGGTTAGAGCACACGTGCTGCTGGGGTACTTGGTTTTAATGTGATAATAGGAGATCTGAACAGTTATTTCCCTGAGAAACTGCTTTTCTCTGCCTGAGGACGTAACTCAAGGAAGGAGGGACTGAGGCTATTAGATCAGGAGAACACTGGGTGTTGGCAGGTGAAGAAAGTCCTGTTTACATTGGATGCAGGATGCAAAGTGTCATATCCCCAGGACATCACTGATTTCCCTTTAATGGCCAATTGTGCCCTCGCCATGGGAAGCAGGAACTTTGAGAAGAGCATGGATCACCAGAGGAAACCTAAATGACCACCCCAGTGCACTGCATGGCACCCACTGGACCTGCCGGGGTAATACTCTTCCCCAAGTGCTTGAATTATGTCACCGGGTAGGTCTCTCCTTCCTCTGTGCCCCCTTGATATTATGTGTTATCCTACATCTTAGCATTTAGACAGTGCCCCACACTTCTCTGCTTCCATGTCGTTCTTTCACACTAAACCGTAACGTTCTTGAGGTCAGGGAATGTGTCTTCTTTTGAAATCCCATTATTTATGCAAAGCTTGGTACATAAGAGGTGCCCAGTGAAAGTTACATGGATGGATGAAAAATGCTGTAGTCATATATTATATAAACTTGCGGTCCAGCTCGAACAGTCTTTGGGAGATTTTAGTCTATTTCCAAAGACGACTTGGTGTGATGCCTGTATCTGTGGTCAGTGGGAATGTGGACAAAAGCATTTTCAAGGTGGTTGACAGGCCCACACTCACTTGACAGATGGAAGAACACCAGGAGCTGACACTCCGCCTGGGGAAATCAAAGCCACAGCAAACTCTTATTTGGCTCATGTGTTTCATTTAAAAGTATAGGGGGCGGGGCTGGCCCCGTGGCCGAGTGGTTAAGTTCACGCACTCCGCTGCAGGCGGCCCAGTGTTTCGTTGGTTCGAATCCTGGGCGCGGACATGGCACTGCTCATCAGACCACGCTGAGGCAGCGTCCCACATGCCACAACTAGAAGAACCCACAATGAAGAATACACAACTATGTACCGGGGGGCTTTGGGGAGAAAAAGGAAAAAAAAAAAAATCTTAAAAGTATATGGGGAATGGGAGGAGGGAAATGCCATAACTGAGAGTATTTACATCTCTGCATTCTTTACTTTTTCTAAAGTTGTGGGACAAGTTTGAAACTCATGTCTCTCCCTGCACCTTCTGTCACCCCCACTTACCATAAAAACCTGACAGAACACTCAGATCACCAAGGATTGCACTGGTTAACTGGGTGACAGAGTGACTGTTCCAAACACAGAAGATGGATATAAGCTAGAATCACCTCACACATTGGGCCAGACCCAAGCAAGGTGATATCAAAATTTTATTTGCATTGGAAGATAAAGAAAGAAAATAATTGGTGGTGAAGCAGTCGGTATTACTTTCACTTAAAAGGCGTAGAATGAGATCACGGCTAAGAAGTCCAAAGGCAGCTGGAGTTGAAAATCAACAGGAAGAAAGTCCCTAGCATGGCTAACAAGATTCCTACCCTAGTATTCCAGAATCTCTGCAGTTTGGATTTACCACTCATTCTGATCTCATTTCTCATAATCTTTACAAAATTTCTGTTCTACCTGCTGTCCCCAAGTATATCACACTGGTTACTCCCTCCACACTTTTGCTTTAGCCTTTTTTTCCCCCACAATTCTCTCTTTATCTACTTCTTCTTGACTAGTCTTACTCAATTCTCAAAGTCCTTTCCAGAAACTTCTCCTGATCATTCCAGTTCCATTGTAATTACTGACTTCCCTGAATTTCAGATCTTTAGAGTCTATTCCTCATTTGTCACTTTCACTAATTCAACAAACATTTATTGAGTTCCTACAACTGTCAGGCAGTGTTCTACACATTGACAATACAAAGGTCCTGTTTTCCAAGAACTCACGTTCCATTGGTGGAGGCAGAAAAAAAGCAAACAACTAAATTAAACCATAAGGAGAATATTACATAGAGAAAAGTCTTCTGCAGTATAATTAAAGAGGGTGAGATAATAGAGAGTGACTGGAACGACATATTAGATTGTGTGACAGTGATGGCCTCTGAGATTATGATACTTAAACTGAGATTCAAATGACAAAAAAAAAATCTGACCTTATGAAGATCAACAGAAATAGTATTTTCAGGTGGATTGACTGACCCTAAGAAGGCAGGAAGGAATTTGGTTCTTTTAAGAAACATAAAAGTGGCCATTATGGGTGAACTATAGTGTATGCATGGGGAGAGAGGTTCAAGTGGGTCAATGTTCAAGGCCTGACGATATAAGTAGTAATCCAGGAGAAAGATAATGGTGGCTTCAACTAGGAGAGTGTTGGTGAAAACAGAAGTGGATGGACCCTGTATGTTTTAGAGGAAGAGTGAATAGGACACGCTGATGGATTGGATGAGGGAAGTTAAAGACCATGGATCAAAGCTAACTACCATTTTTTTTTGGTCTGAGGCACTAGATGTTAACCATTATTGAGATGACAAGGGAGACTGGGGGAGGAGTAGCTTTAGAGCAGGAAGTGAAGTCAAGATTCCATCTGAGATGGCTAGTGAGCATTTATGGGGAGATGGCAAGCGGGCGGTTAGAAATAAAATGAGTTCTGAGGAGAGGTCAAGATGAGATCTCTGTTTTTGATCTTTTGACATATAAATGATATTTAAAATCACGAATTTAGAAGAGGTCACCAAGAAAGATGTGAAAATTTATAGAGAGAGACCAAAAGAGACATGGAATAGAGGGATGTTCAATATTTGATGTTGAATAGAGGAAAAAATCCAAAATGAGAATGAGAGGAGAAGCCACTCAGGTTGGAGAAAAAAAAGAAACAGGAGAGAAAATAGTAGTCTGATGTCATTCTTTTTTCTTTATTTACTTTCTCTCTCTCTCTTTCTCTGTGTGTGTGTGTATTTATATATATGTGTGTGTGTGTGTGTTATATATAGAATATATTATGTTCTGTATGTATTATAGATAGAACATATATATGGACATTAATAAACTTTTTATTTTAGAATAGTTTTAGATTAATAGAAAAATTACAAAGATGGTATGGAGAGTTCTTATGAGTCTCCTTTATTAGTGACATCCTCCATTAGTAGATTTGTCACAATTAATGAACCAGTATTGATATATTATTATTAATTAAAGTCCACACTTGATTCAGATTTCCTATGTTTGTTGTTTCTTCTTTTTGAGGAAGATTAGCCCTGAGCTAACTACTGCCAATCCTCCTCTTTTTGCTGAGGCTGAGCTAACATCCGTGCCCATCTTCCTCTACTTTATACGTGGGACGCCTACCACAGCATGGCTTTTGCCAAGCAGTTCCATGTCCGCACCCGGGATCCAAACAGGCGAACCCCAGGCCACCGAGAAGTGGAAAGTGCAAGCTTAACTGCTGCACCACCGGGCCAGCCCCTCAGATTTCCTATGTTTTTAACCTAATGTCCTTTTTCTGTTCCAGGACACCATCTAGGATCCCACATTACATTTAGTTGCCATGTCTCCTTAGTCTTCTCATGGTTGCAATAATTTCTTCACATCCTTTTAATTTGTATTTTCCTATAACCCTGTCTCCCTAACTATCTGAAGGGTAGACAATCTGCTTGTCTACTATAGTTCAATATTATATTATATTATATTATATTACATTACATTACATTATATCATATTATAATAGGTGCACTAGGCACAGTGTTTAATAAATCTAGGAGAGGAAGACATGTAAAGCTCCACATAGAAATGCCATTCTCAGGTTTTATAGGAAGGCCTACTCTTCATACTCCTCTATACTTTTTCCCTAAAATAAATTTAAGGATAAATAGTCCTTAGATTTTAAGAACCATGTACCTCAAATAATAATAGTAGAACATAAAAGAACAGGGATTAAAAAGACTATCTCTAATCTAAGTAATTGGAAGACCGGAGCTGTAATTTTGTTTTCTGCTTCATTCACCAAACATTACTTTCTGAGTTGTTTTCTCCATTCTTATTTTTTTTTCTCCCCAAAGCCCCAGGACATAGTTGTATATCTTAGTTGCATGTAAGTCCTTCTAGTTCTTCTATGTATGACGCTGCCACAGCAAGGCTTGGTGAGCGGTGCTAGGTCCACACCCAGGATCAGAGCCAGTGAATCCCAGGCCGCTGAAGTGGAGCATGTGAACTTAAGCACTAAGCCATCAGGCTGGCACCTCCATTCTTTTTTTTTTTTTTCTGAGGAAGATTAGCCCTGAGCTAACATCTGCTGCCAATCCTCCTCTTTTTTGCTGAGGAAGACTGGCCCTGAGCTAACATCTGTGCCCATCTTCCTCTACTTTATATGTGGGACTCCTGCCACAGCACAGCTTGACAAGCAGTGCACAGGTCTGCACCTGGGATCTGAACTGGTGAACCCAGGGCTGCCAAAACGGAACGTGCAAATTTACCTCCTGCATCACCAGGCTGGCCCCTCCATTCTTATTTTTAATGTGCACATAATAGTGCGTTTAAAAAACATGCCATAATTTCCCAATTACTCCCTTTCTATTGGTCATTTTGTTGTTTGAATACTGCAATTAACTGTTTCAAGAGCACAGCATCCCCTTCTCCTCCTCTTTTAGAATCTTCCTTTAGCACAGCATGCTAAAATCTGGGTCAAAGGACAAGGCAGAAGCGTATTTGTTAAGTTACTTTGTAAAAAATTTACAGCAACTTGCATTGCCATAGTAATGTGATTATTTCCATTATTATTATTATTATTATTATTATTATATTATTAATAATAAAGTGATTATTATTAAAGGAAAATATTGGGGTAATCTCAAGACAAATAAATAATGATAGAATAATGCTAATCCCTCTAAAAATATTTTTGACTTCTGACATATAGGCAACTAATCTAGAAGCTTGGTAACTCTAATGAATGATTCTCTTCTGGCACAAATTCAGGAGACGAACATTTCATCAAAGTCAGGATACATTTTGTATTTCAATTTTTTTAATATTATTTATCATTTTGGAACCAGGTATAGATGTATTTTCCATAAATATTATAAGTCAATTTGGTAGTAGAGTCTATTCACATTTTAAAACGGATGAAACTTCAAACCTCAGAAGATCAAGGCCATGCCCAGGATCAGCTGGCCTCCCGTAAATCACCATGATAAGGAGAATGTGTGTCATATTTAAGAATACTAAAAGGGTAGTAATATAATGAATCCATTTCTAAACTACAGTTGATAAACTATTGATAATTCCTAAAATCAATGAGTTAGTCAATTGTGGGATTAATCTCATTCCACACAAAACTTTCAATCACAACGAGTAGCTTTGAATGAGACTAAAATCTCCTCATCTCTCTCTTAAGCTTGAAGTGAGCAAGGCCAAGTCAGATGAAAAGAAACAAGCAGAATCATTAGTGTCTTTTGAGAGGCAGTGTGAAATAATGGAAAATATACAGCAACCTGGAGTTGAATCACAAATTTAGTACTAAATTTTGTGTGACTTTGGGCAAATTATTTCATCTTTTAAATGTTCAGTTAAAAAACAAAAACAGGACCACCCCTGGTGCCCTAGTGGGTAAGTTAGGCACACTGCACTTTGACAGCCCAGGTTAGGTTCCTGAGCCTGGACCTACACCACTCGTCTGTCAGTGGCCATGCTGTGGTGGCGGCTCACATACAAAAAGAGGAAGATTGACAGCAGATGTTAGCTCAGGGCGAATCTTCCTCAGCAAAACAAAAAACCATAAAACACCTCAGTGTCCTTATCTGAAAATTGGAAATAACTGCCTTGAAGGACTATCAAAAGGACTAAATATGCAAATGTATATAAGACAATACTTTGTGCTTAATAAGTGACATCCATTACTTTTATTATTTGATGTCACTGGTGGTGATTTTAGGGTGGTGCAGCCAGAGGCAGAAAGGGAATCTGGAAAAGACAAAAAGTAGAAAATTGGGGGCCGGCCCCGTGGCCGAGTGGTTAAGTTTGCGAGCTCTGCTTCGGCAGTCCAGGGTTCGGATCCTGGGTGTGGACATGGCACTGCTCATCAGGCCATGCTGAGGCGGCATCCCACATTCTACAACTAGAAGGACCCACAACTAAAATATACAACTACGTACTGGGGGGATTTGGAGAGGAAAACAAAAGAAAGATTGGCAACAGTTGTTAGCTCAGGTGCCAATCTTTAAAAAAACAGAATAAATAAATAAATACATAAGAAGTAGAAAATTGCTCAGAAAAAGAAACCAGAAACTATGGAACAATTTTACTTGAATCTGGTTGAAATTAAGGAAAAAAAAATCACATCCTAAAGAAGTGTCAATCCACAGTCCATGCTCTAGATTCTCAGCCTGATCATGGAAGCCCTGCCTGACTGAGGGAGAGTTCAGGAGCTTGAGGACACTCGTGACGTTTCCAAGTCAAAGCACCATCACCAAGCAACCTGTGGGAACAGAACATGAGACCTGAAGCAGCAAAGCAATTGATTCAGGGAACTCATGCAGGGAACCTGTGCTATTTGCTGGGATAAAGCCCAACGCCCAACGGGCTGCTGGGGAAGCATACAAAATGACCCATTGGAATCAATGAGCCATGACAGGACCTAAGGCCAGAGGCAAATCTTAGACCATGTGGTTTTATTAATTTATTTTTTTCAGCTCAACATCTTTTTGTCCTTCTTTCAGATTCTGATCCACTGAGTATTTGCTGATCACGCACTACATGACTGGTGCTGTCACATACCTTGTAAGTGGTGCAGCCAATGAATGATGAGCACATCTGGGATGTCCAGACAAGCCAAACTGGAGTTCCATTATTTAAACAAAGATGAAAGTAAAGTTTGGAACTTGAATTTTCTGGAGTGTTGTAGCTGGAAGACTTGACCATTCTACCCATCTCAGCTACTATTTCAATAAGGATGACTCAAAATTTATATTCCTCACCTGGACTTTTCATTCCAGTTCCATCTGACCTTTTCAGCTGTCCACTAGATAGGGTATCCCTATTTTCCAGGACCTCATGATCACAACCATTGTCTTTTGCCCCTGTGGCAAAGACAGTGCTAATAATCCCCTGACAGCCACTTTACTCTTCTTCCTTAACAAGAGAAGCCCTCGTTTTAGGAAGAACCATGACTTCTCAGAATAGACTACATTTCCCTACCTCCCTTGTAGCTAGGTGTGGACATGTGACTAAGTTCTGGCCAATGAGATGTCAGGGTGTAACACATCCAAAAAGTGTTAAAGGGAAATGTTATACCTCTTTTCACCCCTTTCAGCATGCTGGAAGGTGGACATGACCGCAAGAGCTGAAGTAGCCCTCTTGAACCATGAAGCCAAAGCCTCCTTTCCAGTAACAAGTCAGAAGGACCTGGGATCCCTATACTGACTCCATTTACAAGAGAGAAATAAACCTCCATCTTAATTGGTATTTTTCTATCACAGGTGAAACTAATTCCAACTGATACACACCCACCTCCAATATCCAAGGAATTAAGACATTAATTCTACTTCTTCTATAGCTCTAATCCATTTTTCTTATACATTTACACTGCCTAGACATAGGTCTTACACAGAGGCCCTCAATAATTACTTAAATGGGCGATTACAACTGCCTAATAACAAGACTCCTCATCTCCATGCTCCATGCTGCTGTCCCCACACCTGAACCATTATGAAGATTCTTCTTCCTTGGAGAAATACTCCTGTGTGAAAGATAAACAAACAAACAAACACATAGATAAGAAGAACAGACTGCTGGTTACCAGAGGGGAAGGGGGTAGGGGGAGGGTGAAAGGGGTAAAAGGACACATATGTATGGTGAACAGAAGGAAACTAGACTATTGGTGGTGAACAGTCTATATAGAAACTGGAATATAGCAATGTACACCTGAAATTTACACAATGCTATAAGCCAACATGACCCTAATAAAATAATTTTAAAAAAACAAAAAGAAAACTCTTCCTAAAGCAACGCTTTGCTCACATCTTTTACCGCCCCACTGTCCTTTCAAAATTCTTTAATGATTTTCAACTACTTACAAAACAATGTCCAAACTCACTGACCATCATTCAAGGATCACTACAATAACCCTTCAATGGCTCCCTGTTGGTTACACCATAACGGGCAAGCATCCTAAAGAGGCTTTCAATGCCCTGCGGGGTATGGTTAATTTACTTGCTTTTCAAAACTCACCGTAGTATCCTTTGGGGGTCTTTTCTCTGTGCTCTCATAGCATTTATTATATACCTCTGCCGCATCATATACACTATTTTCTTAAATTACCTCTTCACGGGTTTGTGCTCCTGCCAGAACAGGTGGCCAATAAATATGTTTGAACTGAAGTGAATTTAGACATTTGTTTTTCACTGACTGGTCCTACATCCTAGTCAGACTGAACTGTCTGTTCTTGTTTATGTGTATCATGTTCTCAAGCTATATCTTTTTCCTGGAACATAATTTTCTTCACTGCCTATCCAAAGTAAGTCAATTCTTCAAGTGTCAGCTCAAAGACCACCTTTGCCTTGAAATCTCCATGTTTCCTCCAGTTGGAAGAAAGCTTTATCATCTCTGAAGTTTCTTACCATTTTATGTATAATTTATTTAATTTCCATCCAATTCAATGATTTGATTCAATGCAATTCAAAAAAGTATTTAGAATGTATTCACTGTATTTCAAGACCTACCCTGGATTTCTATTTTGGAGAAGCTCACAGTTCAATGAGAAAGAGATGTCTTTACTACACCTGAGGCTATTGTTTATGCAATCTATTAGTTAAGATAATGCTAGTGATGATAATGCTAATTTACCTGCTGTAAAGGTTAAAAATCTCAACGGCATAGTACAAGCTTATTTCTCACGCATGTAAAATCCCAAAATCCCAAACTGGTTTTCCTAATTGATGCACAGCTCTCCAAATCACGGCCCAGGCTCCTTCTGTCTTGTGGCTCTGCTACCTGCAACATATGAATTCAAACCACCATACTGTGCAAGTCAGGCCAGAAGGGAAAACAGCCTGGTGACTCTCTTGTAAGTTGTTTTCAAATGATACTCATTACTTCTGCCCACATTTCATTGACTAGAACTTAGCCTCCTGAATATACCTAAATGTAAAGGGGGCCAGGGAAATGTTGTCTAGCTGTGCGCTGACAATGGTGGTTGACTGGACAGAACAAAGGTACGTCTTGTAGAATCCTCCACATTCCACAGTGATACTGAAGAAAATTTGAAAGCTTCCTGTTTCCCTGAGATGGACCAAGAAGCAAGGAAATATGTTTTGGAGAATACATACTAGGGTGACTAAAACTTCTGATTTGCTTCAGATATTCCTAGTTTACCACTGTCCCAATATAATTATAAATAGGACCCTCTTTTGCTCTCCAAGGTGTCCTAGTTTAGATGATAAATTACATGGTCATCTCTGCACACAGCAGTTTTGTCACACGTAGCTTTAGCCATTTTGAAGAATCTGCCTGTAAGGCATTTAGATTCATATCAGATCATCCACATATTGATGAATATTTCATCGTGTATGTGTATTGCCTAGCCTAAATCAAAAATGTGCACTTTCTTCCTCCCTCTTTCTCCTGCTATCCTCATCACCATCTGTCAGCTGATAAATCAATAAAACCAATTCATTTGACCCCAGAAAAGACCCAATTACTAGAATCCTGATGACCCAGATACATTTCCTTTTATTTAAATGTTAGATGAAAAGAGGCAAATTTCAGGGAATACGTTTACTGAAGGTACTAAAGGCTGGGTGGTGATGGGGTTGAGTGGGGGGAGGGTTCCCTCTTCTCTGAGTAACTTTTCTCCGTCAGTAAACATTCAATGTGACCCCCAGTGCTTTCTTCAACTCCTGGTGTATACGGTGAGCCTGGCTGCCAGGATGAGTTGTAGTATAAGATACTGAATATAATGAATTGTAATTATCTCATAAACAAATTATCTAATTACACCTAATTTTCTTCTAAATAGGCTGTTCATAAAAATGAAAATACAACATAAAATTATAGATGTGGAGGGGAGCTTTGAAATCCCGTCTTCTGCTCCCTCATTTATCAGATGGAGAAACTGAGACCCAGAGGAGAGAACGCCTTCCAAAGAGTTAGCAGGGAGCCAATACCGTGACTTAGGGCCTCTGGTGATCAAATTGTTGCTCTTCCAACTACATATAAAAGGATTTTTAAATGAGTCGTAAAAGGAAAGATTAGTTGCTAGTTCAACAGAATATCCAATTTCTGTTATTCAGGATTATCAGTTCAGTAGTCAGCAAAGTCCAAGGTTTTCTAATAGCACATGAACTAATTCCACCAAAGAAACCTGTAATGATGAGATTTTTTATCTTGTCAGCATGCGGAAAGGGATCCTGGAACAGAACGTGCACACTCTGCCTAGGAAAACTGAGTGGAGTTTGACAAGTTCGAGAGTTGTAAGTTCCAGAAAGCTTCTTCTGTTCTTTAATCATCCACCTCTAGAAGTCTGTGCCACGTCCCCTCAAGGTCTACTCGCTTGTAAATCAAAGACAGATCATTATGAATGAACAGAGAGGACCTACGAGAGCCTGCCTTCTCTGAGAGCCTCTGTGAAAGTTAATCTCTAAAGAAACAAAGGCAAATCTTTGAAATGGCTGTTTTTTTCCCTCAAACAATAGGTTTTCTCAAATTTCTGGGAATGTCAAGAACACCCTATCTCTGCTATAAATGTTATATGCAGGCATTTAATAACAAAACCAAGAAATGAAAAGAAAGGAAAATCCTTATAAACAAATGCCATTGAAACACATGGGCGAGGCAGATGCCATTCCTGAGAGCCACTGCACCTCGGCTTCCAGAAAAAATCACTGAGCACGAAAGTGGGAAAACACACTAAGGATTATACAGAGGTCAGTCAACAAAATGCTTTCATCGTGCTGGCCAGATTTCCCTGGACCATATTTTGTTTAGAAAGTAAGCAAATGCTCTTTCACCATTTGGTCAATGCTCTGCAATTCTACAAATCCACTTCATTTGGGACATCCAGGGTCACACAATTGTGAATTTCAAAAGGTAGGTGAAACCAGACACAGAAAGAATATGTGGACCGCTGAAGCAAATGCTGTGCTCTAACTTTCAAGGTCAAAACGATAGGATTGGAAGAGGGAAGAAGTTCGCGTGAAATATACCAACACTGATCTCCACTGAGCTCTTGAGTCACCAGTGTACTCATGCATGGCTGCTGGATAGAAGGATGCTGGCTTTGGGGAGTGTACGGTATGTGAAGGTGCCATCACAGGGGCCAGCGCAGGCTGGCATTAGGTTTTGGGCTTGAGTTAGATTCAAAGGTGTTCTTAGCAGCCAAGAGTCAGCCAAAAGAAGAAATAACAATAATAACAATAGCTAAGATTTAAATAGCTTTCATAAGTAGGCATTGTTTAAGCACTTTATGTATACTGACTCATTGAACTCACACAGACCCTCTTTAGTGTTACTTTCATTGTCCCCATTTTACAGGTGAGGAAACCAAAGGCTAGAGATGTGAAGCAATTTGTCTGCGGTCTCACTGGTAGTAAGTGGTGGAGCTAAGGCCTACACTCAGGAGTCCAGCCTCTGAGTCTGGGCTCTTAATCACTATCCCTATTTCCTCGCAAGAGCTGGAGGATAAATACAAGGTCTTTTATTAGAGAACTGTAATTTTAAAAGAAAGGGAAAAAAAGGTTCATCAAGAAAAAGGTCGTCAAATGCCAAGGAGTAAAACGGGCTTCGAGATGGCAATAAAGCTAAGAGGTGACTGAGATTGGAGAAATACTAAGGGGGCAGATGGGAAGCAAGAGGACCCCAGTGAACAGCTGGACCATGTTTAAAATTCCTCGTAGAAAGGCATAGGTTCAGATGGACACTAAGAGAGACCATATCACCCCTCCACCAAGGCTGTCCTCATCCTCCGGCCAGGAGTCAGTCCATCACAACTACTCAGAAAATTACAGAGACATTCTTGTGAATAAAGCTTTCCTGCATCTGTGGTTACACTCCACAGATACATTTTAGAAGTGGAATTATTTAGGTCAAAAAGGGAGAAATAACTTAAATCAATGGGCATTCCCATTCTAATCAGAAACAGGACAAGGATGATTAAAACAATAACATAAAAGAAAAGCCACCATGTATTCAGTGACTTTTAACCACAGACACCCTGCTGGGCACTTCAGATATACCATTTACCAATATACCACTCAACCAAAACAAATCTATAAAATAGAAAACATTGTGGAGATTAAGATCCAAAAACATTATATAACTTGTCCAAGGTCATAATCTATTAAGTGGCAGATGCAGGATTTAAATGAAGTCTATTTGATGCTAAAGCTTTACTCATGGGCTTTACTCTCTATACTGCCTGGAAGCTCTGAACAATCAATAGTGGGAGATCGGGAATAATGACCATAACTATTGAAAAGAAGTGAGAAAAAATCATTATTTGTACATGATATGATATCAAATGAAATGAATAACTTCCAAATCACCTAAGAAAAGAACCAAAAAAAGCAATGAAGAAAACAATCCAGTGGAGTCAAGAATGGAGAAAGAAGGAGAGAGAGAAAGAGAGAAAAATAGAGCAGAGAGAGAGGGAGAGAGGGAGGAGCAGAAAAAATCATATAGATAGGAAACAAAATAAAATGGGAAAATAAATTCAAATATATTACTCATCATTATAAATGTAAAGGGTTTAAACTCAACTATTATAAGATAAAGACTCTCATATTAGGTTTTCTAAAAATTAGATATTCTATATTCTAGCGATATGCCTAAAAAAAATGGCACTTGAGGCTGGCCCGGTGGCATAGTGGTTAAGTTTGTGCACTCTCCCTCGCTGGCCCTGGGTTCGCTGGTTTGCATCCCGGGCATAGACATATGCACTGCTTATCAAGCCATGCAGTAGGAGGCATCCCACATACAAAGTAGAGGAAGATGGGCACAGACATTAGCTCAGGGCCAATTATCCTCAGCAAAAAGAGGAGTATTGGAGGAGGATGTTAGCTCAGGGCTAAATCTTCCTCAAAAAAAAGACATAAAAAGATTGGAAGCAAATAATGGAAACAATTTAAATATTCATCAGTATAGGAATAGGTCAATTAATTGTCATATTCATCTGTAGAAATACTGTACAGTAGTTAAAACAAATGAATTATATCTAAAAGCATCAAACACATAAAATTATATTAAGTGAAAAAGCAATTTGGAAAATATACTGACAACTTCAAATGTATATAGCATGCAATTATATACATATAATATTTATAATATGCATATCTTAAAACTACAAAATAAAACTATAAATTTTATGCACACATCATATATAGTAAAGTTATCAAAGAAGTCAATACATAACTTCAAAAGAGTGATTATCTCGAGAGGAGGAGAGAGAGTGGGGAATGGAATTGGGAAGGGGTACGCAGATTACTATAAATTTTATTTATTCAAAAAGATCTGAAGCAAATATGGCAAAATGCTAATATCTGCTATTTCAGAGTGGTGGGTACATTAGCATTTGACACAGTCTTAGTACTTCTGTGGTATGCTTAAAAGAATTCATATTTTTAAAGTAGATAAAGAGAAACAGGTATGGTTGTACATAAACATGTTATTAGATAATATTAAACAACTATTTTTGAAAATCATCTGGGGAAAACAACCTTAGAAGAGATGAGGAAGATAGACAGTAAAATAGAGATGAGTAAGATCTTCCCTTGTTTCAGAAGTGGCAGACTGAATAGACGTCAATTCTTCCTAAATGGATCGAGTTTTAACTTGAAATGAAGTATCGGGGGCTGGCCCGGTGGCACAGCGGTTAAGTGCGCACATTCCACTTTGGCGGCCCAGGGTTTGTCAGTTCAGATCCTGAGAGGGGACATGGCACCACTTGGCACGCCATACTGTGGTAGGCATCCCACGTATAAAGTAGAGGAAGATGGGCATAGATGTTGGCTCAGGGCCAATCTTCCTCAGCAAAAAGAGGGTGAATGGCAGTAGTTAGATCAGGGCTAATCTTCCTCAAAAAAAAAAAAAATATATATATATATATATACATATACAGTTAGGGACTTACATGTTCAGATATCAAAACTTTATAAAGCTTATAACAACTGATATGATGAGTTATCGATAAGCAATTGGCAGACAGATAAATGAAATGGCATTAATGGTGCTGAAATATTCCCTAGCTTATTTGTTAATAAGATATAATAATGAAAATATCAAAATCTATGGCAAAGAAGTGGATTACTTAACAATTACTAGGAAAATTGGCTAAGTGTAACAAAAATTTGTTAGATATGTTTGTCACAATATAAGTTCTAGATGGATTAAAAAGTTAAATGTAAAATAAAAAATTAAAAAATAAGTAAATGAAATTAAAAAATTTTTTTTCTGGGTCAAAAACAAAGCAGCTTTGGGGCCAGCCCCACGGTGTAGTGGTTAAGTTCAACATGCTCCACTTTGGCAGCCCAGGTTCATAGGTTTGGATCCTGGGTATGGACCTACACCATTTGTCAAGCCATGCTGTGGCAGCAACCCACATATAAAGTATAGGAAGACTAGCACAGTTGTTAGCTCAGGGCTAATCTTCCTCAAGCCAAAAAAAGGGTGGGGGTGAAGATTGGCAACAGATGTTAGCTCAGGGCTAATCTTCCTCAGCAAAAAATTAAAAAATAAATAATAATAAAATAAAGCAGCTTCAAGTTAATGTAGGTCACTCTCTTCCCTTAAACCTAAAGGCTGTTTATGGGTTCTAGGTAGACCAGCAGCCTAACCCTCATAGACCATTCAGGGAAATGGAAACAAATGCTGGCCATGCCCTTATGGGAGATGAACCGGAACCTGCTTTAAAACTGGGGTGTAGGCTTGTGTAGATTATCTGATGGGCTGGGGAGATTACCATGAACCAATGAAGACAAAGACTGACTCACTCTTATTAACAAACTTACAAATAACCCAGTGTTGAATAATAGAACATTAACTAAATATATCACGGAACATTCATACAATGGAGTACTAAGTCATGTTTTTTGAAAATGGTTTAAAGGCACAGAAAAATCCTCACCAAAAAACACTGAAAAAAAGCAGGATACAAAAAAAATTTATGAAATACGACCCTAATTTTGAAAAAGGACAACGAAATTCGGAAGCAAAGACAAGCAAATGTTAAGCAAGGTTATTTCCAGGTCGTAAGATGATGAAGTGAAATTAATTTTCTAACTTTCATTTTTCTGCATTTCCCAACATTTTCTTGCAACATGTATTTATTTTTTATGATTAGGATAAAAAATGTTATTAAAAACTTAAAAGGCAAAATCCCCCACTGTGTGCTAAGCTGCCCAGAACCAGTGACCCAGATTTCAGTGAAGACCCTAACAGCTTGTCTTCTCAGAGGTAAAATAATGAGTTTCCCCAACATTAATTTTTAATTTGCAGACCTAGAGATGGGAGCAAGAAAACCCAAAGGACAATCATTCCTGAGCATAATTTCTCCCTCTCACACACTGGCCACTATGCTGCTGGCTAAACAATTTCCCCCCACTCTTAGCTATTCATTTTGACTCATGCATAAAAGATACATGTCAAATCAAAGAAACCTCCATAAGGACGATTATTAATGAAGGGAGCCGGGAGCGTTCCTTCAAGCCCTAGGCTCAGGAAATGTGATAACATTTTGGACTCAATTTCACTTTGCTGCTGTAAATAACAGCGGACCTCACTGTGGGGGGCCTCATTGCTTACGCCAACATTCAATTTACCAGGAAATCTTGAACACCGTTGGCAAACTCAAAGCTCTCCATGACGAGAGGTCTTCCTAAAAGAACACCAGCTGCACAATGAAATGTGCCCTGGAAGGACCTGCTCTCTGCACAGCTAATGAAGTTTCACGGGGCTTCCGAGGAAGCAGGGCAGAGAACAGGCGGGCGGGAAACGGGATGAACGTTACCTGTGAAAGCGAATGCGGTCTATGCTTCACACACTCTGGTGCTTCTAAAACACTGCACAAACCTCTATGTGCCCACCCATCTCTCTGTGGGAGGGATAAGTTAAAACAACCTGTCTCGTCAATGGGACAGAATTGAAAGCCCAGAAATAAAACCACACATCTATGGACAGCTAATCTTCGACAAAGGAGCTGAGGGCACACAATGGAGAAAAGAAAGTCTCTTCAACAAATGGTGCTGGGAAAACTGGACAGCCACATGTAAAAGAATGAAAATTGACCATTCTTTTTCACCATTCACAAAAATAAACTCAAAATGGATCTAAAGGTAAGACCTGAAACCGTAAGGCTTCTAGAAGAAAATATAGGCAGTACACTCTTTGACATCAGTATTAAAAGGATCTTTTCTGACACCATGCCTTCTCAGACAAGGGAAACAATAGAAAGAATAAACAAATGGGACTTCATCAGACTAAAGAGCTTCTTCAAGGCAAGGGAAAACAGGATTGAAACAAACAACCCACCAATTGGGAAAAAATATTTGCAAATCATACATCTGACAAAGGGTTAATCTCCATAATACACAAAGAACTCACACAACTCAACAACAAAAAATCAAACAACCTGAAAATGGGCAGGTGACATGAATAGACATTCCTCCAAAGAAGATGTACGGATGGCCAATAGACACATGAAAAGATGTTCATCATCACTGATCATTAGGGAAATGCAAATCAAAACTACACTAAGATATCACCTTACACCCGTTAGAATGGCAAAAATAACCAAAAGAAAAAGAAACAAATGTTGGAGAGATTGTGGAGAAAAAGGAACCCTCATACCCTGCTGGTGGGAATGCAAACTGGTGCAGCCAATATGGAAATTTCTCAAAAAATTAAAAATAGAAATACCATATGACCCAGCCATCCCACTACTGGGTATCTATCCAAAGAACTTGAAATCAGCAATTCAAAGAGACCCATGCACCCCTATGTTCATTGCAGCATTATTTACAATAGCCAAGACGTGGAAGGAACCTAAGTGCCCATCAACTGATGATTGGATAAAGAAGATATGGTATATATATACAATGGAATACTAACTCAGCCACAAAAAAGGATAAAATCATCCCATTCACAACAACATGGATGGACGTTGAGGGTATTATGTTAAGTGAAATAAGCCAGATAGAGAAAGACAAACTCTGTATGACTCCACACATAGGTGGAAGTTAAACTCACAGGTGGAAGACAAAGAGAACAGATTAGTGGCTAACAGGGGAAGGGGGGGCGGGTCGGGGGGGGCACAAAGGGTGAAGTGGTGCACCTACAACACAACTGATAAACAATAACGTACAACTGAAATTTCACAAGGGTGTAAACTATCATAATCTCAATAAAAAGTTTAAAAAAACCCACAAAAAAAACCTCTCTCTCCCTCTCCTCTCTCTCTCTGTATCCATCTCTGTCTTCTTCTGACTCTGTCTTTGATTCTTCGTCTCTCTGCACGTGTCTCTCTGCATTTCTCTTTCTGTGTCTCTGTCTCTGTCTGTCTCTGTGCATGCATCTAGGTCTCTTTCTGTATTTTCCTGTCTGTCTGTCTCTGTCTCTTTTTCTGTACAACATTCCTTGTCCTTGTTCGTGGAATTTAAACAAGAAAAGTTGGGGGCAACTAACATAGCACTTACTTTACCTGGCACTATGTTTGTTACTTTATATACACTATTTCCTTCAAGCCACTCAGCAACCCTAAGAGGAGGAAACTGAGGCTCAGAGATTTTGTCCAAAGTTACAGCTAAGTAGTGGAGATGGGGTTTGGATCCAGGACTGCCTGGCCCATCTACTCACAGAAGATGGAAGGTGGCTATTTTGTGGGGAGCCCCTGTGGCCACCCTCTGGAGGAGCAGCATCCTTGGTCCATGGATACACTTGGAGTAGGCGCCTTCTCTGTGATGGCAGGGCTTGTTCTTCCTCATCTAAGGCTGAGAAATCCATGGCCCAAGATGTGTGCTCATCTACCCAAGGATATAGAGAAAGACAGCAGAGCGCCTGGTTCTCCAACCCTCCCACTTCCACTCCCTTCTCGCCAGCTCCTTTTAAACTTCCTCCACACTGACTTTTGTTCCTAAAACAATCTAAACTTATCCTTCCAAAGGTCTTTTAATGTCTTAAGACTCAATGGGCATGACTGTCTTTACTGTTCTTCCTCTCTCTAAAGACTGAGCACCATGGAGCTCATCTTCCTAACCTGCTTTGTCCTTAGCTTCTGTAATATGACATTATATTCACCCACTTTCTATTTATCTTCTTTAAAAAAGAAAAGGTAAGCAGAAAAAAAAAAGCACAACTAGAAGGACCCACAACTAAAATATACAACTATGTACCGGGGGGGGGGGCGGGCGGTTTGGGGAGAAAAAGCAGGGAAAGAGAAAAAGAAGACTGGCAACAGTTGTTAGCTCAGGTGCCAATATTCAAGAAAAAAACGTTTTTAAAAATTTAAAAGAAAAGGTAAAATACAGATAGACATATATATGTAAATAATACAATTTAACATGTACGTATATACACATATGTGTATGTATATGTATGCATATGTATTCTTCAGATATGTATATATAATATAATATATATATATATAATTATATAATACACACATGCAAACATATCAGAGAATTAAATGAGAGCAGATAGTTGAGAAAATCAAGCATTATAGATCTGGGCACACAGTAGACGCTCAATAAATATCTGTTGCATTAATGAATAAACCAACTCACAGTACTATTTCCCAATCCTCATCTCAACAAATCTTCCACTCCAGGCAACTAGAAAAGTGCCTCCTGGACATGCCATGAGTTTTCTTGCTCACATCAGTAGACCCCATCGGAGATAATTTCCTGCCGTCTACAAATGCTGTTCACTTCCTAGTTCAAATCATCACACCCACTGAAAGCCTTCTTTGCTACCGCAGACGGGCACAACTGCTCCTCTCTGAATATTTATGTTAATTTCTGTCTATTTGACAATTTACCTTGTAGTCTTCAGTGAACAATCTTTAGTAAGTGTTTTTAATTATTACTTAACTTTTGTATTGTTATTTCACATTTCCCTTGTCGTCTCTTCAACTGAGTGAGTCTTAGTTTTTGTGTCTTTACTGTGCTCCTCTAATAGTACATACTCAAGAAATGTTTAAATTATGAATGTAATATTCCTAAGTACTGCTAACTTTGATAGGACAGAATGGAGGAGGGATGGTAGCTAAATTTGCTGAGTTTCTCCTGTGTACTAGATGCTTTACATGCATATCTTGTTTAGTTCTCACAACAAAATTATTAGGTAGGTTTTATCTCATTTACACATGAAGAAACTGAAACTCAGAATTACTTGAGCAGAGTTATGCAACTGTTAAGTAGGAAAGCTGGGATTTGAAACCAAGATTCAACTAGAAAGTTCATTTGTTTAAAATTATGCCACACGAAACAATAAAGCTTCTAGAAGAATACATATGAACAAATCTTCAGGACTTTGAGACAGGCCAATGTTTCTTTAAGAGGACACAAATAGCCCTAACCACTGGGGGAAAAACGATTGATAAATTGGACTTCATTAAAATGAAGAACTTCTGTTCATCTAAAGATATCATCAAAAGGGCAAAAAGGCAAGTCATGAATTGGGAGAAGATACTTCCAAGCAAAAGACTTGTATCCAGAAAACATCAAATACTCCTACACATCAATAGGGACAAGACAAACAACCCAATTTTTAAAAATGGGCAAAAGACTTGAATAGGCCCTTCACAAGAGGACATCCAAATAGCCAGAAAGCATATGAAAACTTGCTCAATGTGATTACTCATCAAGCAAATTAAAGCACAATGAAATACCACTAACACCCACCAGAACGGCTAAAATTAAAACAACTGACAATACCAAGTACTGGCAAGGAGGTGGAGCAACTGGAACGCTCATATGTTGCTGGTGGGAGTAGAAATTGGCTCAACCACTTTGGAAAACTGTTTGGCTATATCTCTTAAAGTTAAAACTACAAACTCCATCTACTCTACAACACAACAATTTCACTCCCAGGTATACATGCAAAAGAAATCAGTGTGCCCATCTACCAAATGACATGCAGAAGAACGTTTACAGCAGCTTTATTGGTCATAGCCAAAGACCATAAACAACCAACATGCCCACTGACAGTAGAGTGAGTAAATATATCGTCGTATATTCCTACAATGGCATACTACTCATCCATTAAAAAAGAATGAATGACTGCTATCTACAACAACTTGGGTGAATCTCACAAACTGGTAAATGAAAGAAATCAGACACAAAGAGCGCATTCTGTATAATACTATTTATATCAAGTTTAAGGACAGGCAAAACAAGTCAATGTTTATAAAACTTAAAACAGTTTTTGCCTCTATGGGGCAGCGGGAGTAGAGAGGTTGTTAACTGACCAGGAGGGAGCAGGAGTAGAGGGGACTCTACTGGGGTGCTGGAAATGTTCCATATTTTGATGTGGGTGGTGGTCACACGGGTGTATATATACTACATATATACAATTTATCATATATAATGTTACATATTAAAATATTGTTACATAATATAATATATTAATATACACCCATGTAATCATATAATGTAATGTAATATAATGTAACCATATTAAAAATTAATATACATTAATCAATCTTACATTTGTGCATTTTATATATCTCAATAAAAAAGCAGTAAACAAATAAAACAATATTCCGCCTCCCAATGAGGACGGTGACTGGAAATACAATTCTAACTACAGCAGTTTCCTTTATAAGAATTTATGTGTTCGTTCCCTTTTATAATTAAGGTCCAGGGAAAACATTTGTCTCTCCTGTCACACTGCCCAGCTTCCCTTTATCAGACAATAAAACCATATATCCTGGCATGTCTCACTTGGGCCAGGGAGCATACACTAATTCACTACTAAATAATCACTTTCCTGGCCCAGGGTTTGGTATATTTATTTCTATTCCCTCTTGCTTCTCCCAACTCCCCAAACTCTAACCTCATTTCCATTTGACAAATGTCTTTTATGGATGCCTTTTGCCACCTTAAAACCACATTGGATGCAAATAAGGGCACAATACAATGCACTCAATTAATAAGGTGCTAAGGACAGAGCTGAAAGGTGGTAGACACACGATAATATTCAGTCAGAAAACTTTGGTTCGAGTCTACATTTCCTTTTGTTACCTGCATGATCTTGAGCAAACCACTTAGTTTGTTGAACCCTGCCTCCTCGCCTCTAAAGCCAGCATGCCCTGACTCATCTCACAGGTGTTGTGACTGACTCATGGGATAACGCCTATGAAAAGTACAGGAAAGCAAGGCAGTAGGGTTCATCTGGCTGCCAATAGAGGGGTGCATGGGCTGAGGTCAGTCAAGAAGCAGATCTGAGTATCCGAACCACAGCTTGAGGACCTCATTGCTCTCCATCTGTCACATTTTCCTTGACCCACATTACCTTTTTGGAACTTGGTGTGTGTTCCCCCTAAAGAAAAAAACAGACCTCCTGCTGTCAGGAAGGAGGACTCAAGAAGAGGACTGTGAAAGTGCCTTAAAAGGCTTGGCTGGATATTGACCCTGGAACTCAGAAAGTCAGGTCTACCTTCTTTTCTCTACCCTTAGAGAAAAAGTTTCAGGCCACCCAGGCACGTCTGGTCATAGAAGAAAGAGATGGGAACAGCTCAGAGGACAAGGTGAACAGGCTTCCAACAGAACCTGATGCTTTATGCTCTGCCCCTTCAACTCCCATGACAATTGGTTCCTTTTAATTTTTAAAATTCACTATGTGTTGTAAAATAGCAAAAGCTCAGGCAATAATACAATAGACACCACTGTCTCCACCACCCTTTTGGAAGAGAAGTTGACAGTGTGCTAAAATTGCTAGGATCTCTTTAAAAAAAAAAGAAAATGAAATACTATGGGTAGAGCTAAGTTTCACTGCCCATCCTTCCTCCTTATGCCCCCCTTCCTTGATGTACCTCATGTCTGAAGTTGGTGTAAATCATTTGCTTACATCCTTTTGATTTTCTACCCATAATCCCCATATAGTTCAGGTGTCATTAAAGTTAAATAAAACATATCCAGCCATATCCACCCTTTCAAACTTGCTTTCCTCATTTATCATATTGCAGACTCAATTCAGTCATTTGAACTGCTGTATAGAATCACATAAATTATCATTGACTTGTCCTTTCCCCTACTAATAGTCGAATTCTACTCCCTTCTTTTGAGCCACTTCAAATTGTGCTGCAATGAATATCCTTGTGTAGATCTCATTGTTTATGCACAAGGATACCCCAATTTAAAAATCTAGAATGGACACCGAAAAGTAGAATCGCTGAATTGTAGAGTATGCCTATCTTGAAATAAATGAGATCTTTCTAAAGTGGTTATAACAATTTAAACCATCATATCCTTTGCCCACAGTTGGTGTAATCAGATGTTAAAATGTGTGCCGATATGATGGGTTTGAAATGGTATGCTACTGCAATTTTAATTTCCCCTGAATCCCAGTGAGGCTAAGCAAATTTTTCATCTATTTATGGCTATTTGAGATTCTTCATCTATCAACAGGCTTGTTTATGCAGTTTGTACATCAAACGGTTTATTCGATCATTTGAGTTATTCTGGTGCCAGGGAATTTGACTACTCCCATAGGAGCTCAATCCATTTTCTCATACCTCTAACTTCCACAAGTTTCTTCTCTAAGGTTAAACCCAAATCTGCATTGTTATTTCCATCCAGTATAATGGTTTTGCATTCTGGGATGACACAGAATAGTCTGACCTTCTTCCATAGGACTGCCTTACACATTCATTTGTTCACTCACTCATTCATTCATTCATTCACTTATTTCAGCAAACACTAATTAAGTACCCAACAAGGTCAGGAATAAGATATGGGTCATGCCATCAAAGAGAAATGATTTGGTAGGGGAGACAGCCATTGAATTAACAAATAACACAAAAACATGGTTGGCCCAATAATAGTGGTATGTACAAGAAATGAAGGTAGGACAGAATGAGCATGATTTCAACCGATATGTACTGTTTCAACCCACCATTTATTAAAATAGTAAGACATTTGTATAAAATTTATCTGTGATAATTAGCCATTGTCACAAGCCCCTTGTGTATCTTCCCTCCAGCCCAATCACCTAGCCACCCTGACCCCTTCCAGGGACAGCCCCCAACATCTCCACATTAAGTAAAGGGCTGGCACGGAGTGGGGGATGCCCTAGGACCCTGCTCCTGTGCTAGAGTTGGCCTCTGCTCTGATTGGCCAGTGCCCAGGCCTGCTGTAACATACTCGGATGGTCTTCCTTGGGAGGAGGCCACCTGTACTTGGGATCTGGTTTCAGGCATTCTCATCCTAGCTACTCTCTTTCAGGCTTGTCTTTATCCCTCATAAATTACAGCACCCAAAATAATACTTAGGGCATGAGGAAATGGTCTAAGGCCAGCACTTGTCCAACTTTAATGTGTGCAAGAAACATCCAAAGATCTTGCTAAAATACGGATGATTCAGAAGATCTGGGGTGGGGTCTGAGATTCTGAATTTTTGACACCTTGTCAGGTGACGCTGATGCTGCTGGTCTGAGGAGCACATTCTGAGTAGCAAGGGTCTCACCAGTCTGGAATATAGTGGGACTAACACTACCTAATTCTAACACAACACTGCTAACAACCCAGCCCAACGTCACATCAGCTTTTTAGCAAGCGTCTCGCTAAGGACACATATTTGACCTAAGTCTCCCAAGTCTTTTCAGGAAGGGCTGAGGTTACAGTCAGCTCTTCCCCATCTTTCATTTGTGTGAATATATTTCTGGATGAACATGTAACCTTGCATCCACACTAATTTGGAGGCTAGTGATGGTGCCTTCTGGTTGCTACTCAAGCATGTAAGTTTATAGAGAAGGTATAACCAGTGGGCTTCCAACGGCGCACCTGAGCTTCTGCTAACCTCTTTAAAGGCCCACTGCTAACTTAAAGTAATCCTCCTGTGAGCTGAGGTTCTAAGACACGCCATTATGTTTCATCCATTACTTGAACGAGGAGCTTTTGAGCACTCATCCCTGGTGGTCACTGTTTTACAGACAAAGCCCCTTCTCTCATGGAGCTTCCATTCTGCTTGGGCCCAATATACTTTAAAAAAGAAAATCTGAATAAATAAGAATGTCATATGCAAGAATAACAGCAAAAGCTGAGGGAGTAGCAAGTGGCATGGTGGCCACTATGGATTGGGTCATAAGAAAAGGCCTCTTAGAGATGATATCATTGAAGCTGATGTCTTCTAGATCTAGACTAGAAGCAAGAAAACATACATAGATGATAAGAAAAAAAACTGCACCCAGAGAAAATAGATGGTACTAGACCCTGAAGCAGGAAAGAGTTTAACATGTTCACAGATGAAAAAGGCTAGTAAGCTGCCTGGGGCATAATGAGTCGGGGTAGGGGGTAGTGCTCACTGACACTGGGGAGGCAGGAAGCGGCCAGATCCTCTTGGGCTATAGAAGTCAGCATAAGGAGTTTAGACTTTATCTAAGCGTGATGTGCAGCCATTAGAGATCCTTGAAAGCTGTGGATTTGTTTTAGAGGTAGAGTCCATAAGGCTTGGCTTCTTATTGAAGTACTGAGCATCTAGATGATGATGATGATGATGATGATGATTGCTTTAGCAATCAGTTGGGTTTTCAGGCCATTTACCTGGTTGAGGAAAGCTGTAGTGCAAAGGACGTTTGAGAAGGAAATGTAAGAGTTTCATTTAACCATGGTAAGTTTGAGATGGCTGCTAGACATCCACGTGGAAATGCCAAGTCAACTGTGGGAAACAGCATCCTGAAGAACTGGCTGGCTCCCAGCGCTGGAGCAAAGACTTAGCACATACAGTAAGTGGTTCACAGGGCAGACCCATAGATGATACCACACTTATAGACTGATTAGAGGAGGAAAGGCCAGCAAAGGAATTTGAGGAATTAAAAAAGAGGAAGAATAAAGACATGGAGTCCTGTGAGCTCAAAGAGGTGGTTCAAGGAGGCAGTGGCTGACTGTATCTGATGTTGCTGTAAGCTCATGGTAGATAAGAACTGAGCATCGTCCACCAAATCTGGCAATATGGAGATCACTGGTGACCTTGACAATAGCAGCCCTAGTGGACTGATGAGGAGGAAAGCCTATCAGGAGAGTTGAGAAGAGAATGCTAGTGGGGAAGTGGGAACATTAATTGTAGGCAAACAGCTCAAGATTTCATGTGAAGGAAGCAAAGAGAGTAGTAGCTAGAGGGAAACAAGAGTTTGTTTTTTTAAAAAAAAATAAGAGATCCAAGAGCATATTTGTATGATAATGGGAATGAAGGAATGGAGAGGGATAATGTGATGATTCAGGAGAGAAGGAGATCTAATTGCAGGAACAAAGACCTTGAGACGGTGAAAGAGAATGGGATCCAGACCAAAAGTGTTAGGATTGGATTTTGACAGGTGCAGTGATACTGTCTCCATAGAAACAAGAGGGAAAGAAAAGAGGCAGGGGATAGACACAGAAAGGTGGTTTTGGCACCAAATAGATGAAGGGTTCCTGTCTTCCTCCATTTTTTCTGTTTGAGATCAAAAGGCATAACCGATTCTCAAGTACAACAGACTCAAGAAAAACAGACCCGCCACCGTCTGATATGACCCCACCATAACTACAACTGAAAACTAACAAGCAACTCTGTGTGAAAGTGGGCAAGAGAGGGAAGCAGCTTCTAAACAGAGAAATTGGGGGAGGAAACGTGATATCCCCAACAGCACTTAAACCTCTCAAGCCCCACTTCTCCACTACCACTTCGGACACTTTAAATGTCTCCTTCCTGACAGCCTTCTCCCCATACCCTGCTTCTCATCTTGGTATGTGGAGAATCTCACTCATTCTTCAAGGTTCATCTCAAATATACGTTCTTTATCAAGCCTTTCCTGATATCCACCCAATGCCCCCATCATTGGTACCTGTCTTGCCCCGCTTTGATTTCTCAGGTTTATTATATCACTTAGTAAAGTCTTTCCTGTACTACAGCTTCGTACTCTTTGAAGGAAATAATGACGTCTTGATTGCCTACATGCCTCCTATGTATTTCTCTTGCTACTCTGAATCATGGTCCAGATATCGGCTGTTCCCTTATCCACACGGCCTTACTCTCTTTTCATTCTAAGTCAACACAGTTGCAAAACTCAGATCTTTAACAGATTCCCACAGGAAGTCTTGTCTCAATAAGCCTGAAAATGGTCTAAGCCAGTGCCACCATTCACAGTTAGCAGGATCTTTTGGGTGCACATCAATGTCCTCCAGTAATGCGACACAGGTGAAGGCTAGGTCTCCTCCCCCATAACCTGGCCACTACATGGGACGTTGCAATAGAAACGTCTCTGATTTCTACAACACATACAGACTGTTATTCACGAGCATGTACACAAAAGTTCATGCTTCTTTTGTGAGCTAGTGAAGCACCATCTTTCTGTTCTTTGAGGCACTCTCAAAAGGATCTGTGTATAAAAGAGTTACTTGAGCCAAACAGGACATTGTGTCAGCAGCAGAATCCAGCCAGTCTTCTAGCTGGAATCAAGCAACTAAATCCTCTGTTCCATGGCTGGACGCAGGACTTGACTGGAGCTCCAGGCTGAAGGCACCGCGAGAAAGGAGTATAACGCTTTGAGATTTGCTAGATCCTCATAGCTCATTCATTCAAGGGCAGTGGTGCCCGTATGATACTTGCAGCCAATCCACATGTCTTGAGCACCATTCATTTCACCAGTAAAAAGTGATTTCTAACCTCTCTTGTGCTAATCCACATAGTCCCCAGGTGTAGATGCAGACATGGAGAGTTGACTGCTTGTGGCGGCTGCCTTTGAACTGTTGATGCTAATCAGCATCTCTCAAATGCTACCCTCTGGAGTGTGTATTCTTTTCCAGGGCCCTTCAGATGTTAGCTTTTCCCTGGGTAGGGATAAAATTAAGCTAAACATATATAGCGCAGGGTTTAAATAGGAACGTTCTAAAGTAATTTATAGACACACAAGTTAATGAATTCCTCCCTCCTCCCTCCCTCTCTCTCTCCCTGTCTTCTGATCTTTTTTTCTTGGTAGTCTGTACTAAACAGTGGTGGAGTCATGGAGGATCATATTTTGGAAGCACACAGCACTTCTATAAAAATTAAAATCCACGGGGATTTTGCTGTTCTCCAAAATCCCTCTTAGCCACACGGCTACCTACGGCTCTTTTTTCCTGGAACCTATTCCCTCTCTTGTGGAATTTCAAATTACTTTCCTATGTACTCTGCCTCCCAACATGGCATTCTCTCAGTTCTTAATTCGCAAATCCAAACATCAAGATTCTCAGGGAAACAAAGGCTGTTCCAGGGAACAGAATCTGGCCTCATTCAAAGGTTATTCGTGGAACATCTTTAATTACTTAAACATTTCCCCACCCTCTTACTACACAATTTTTCCGAGCATTTCTCCCAAACAAATATAGTGCTTTCTTCGAGAAGAATGTTGGTAGATGAACTTTTCTCAACCACATTACAGATAGAAGAATGAGAAATCATTCTTAATTATTAAGCCTCAAGAAAAGTCCAAAATGCATCTTATCCCTGATACACACCCCCTTCCCCTCCCCTCTCTATGACGGCACTTACTCTTGACATGAATATAATATAAATATTCCAGGGCTTTCATCTATTAGATTTTTTCCCTGCTATCCACACGCCCTCTTCACTTCTTTTTTTTTCTTAATTTTAGCCTTATTGAGGCCCAAGTGACCAATAAAATTGTAAGATATTTAAAGTGTACATCACAGTGATTTGATATATGGATACATTGTGAAACGATCCCCCACCTAGTTAACTAACACATCCGTCACCTTATTTATTTATTGAATTAGGTGAGAACATTTAAGTCCTACTCTCAGCAAATTTCAATTATACAATACAGTGTCATCAACTACAGTCATCACGTTTTCCATTAGCTCCTCAGACCCTATTCATCTTACAGCTGAAAGTTTGTACCCTTTACCAACCTCTTCCTATTTCGCCCACCTTCCCCCACCCCTGGGAACCCCTCCTCTACTCTCTGTTTCTATGAATTTGACATTATTTTTAATTCCACATCTAAGTGATACCATCCAGAACTTGGCTTATTTCACTTAGCATAATGCCCTCGAGTTTCACTCAGGTTGTCACAAATGGCAGGATTTCCTTCTTTCTCACGGCTGCAGAACATCCCTTTGTAGATACCACATCTTCTTTATCCATTCATCTGTTGACAACACTTAGGTTGTTTCCATATCTTGGTTTTTGTGAATCACGCTGCAATGAACATGAGAGTGCAGATATCTCGTCGTCTGGTTTTCATTTCCTTGGGATGGACACCCAGAAGTGGGATTGCTGGATCCTCCTCTTCACTTCTTTTTGTTGTCCTTGACTTGAAGCTTTGAGAATTGCAGGGCCCAGCCTAAGGTCATCAGAAGAATTGGGAGAGACTTTGAAACTACTTCAGAATCTCCCCAGATCTTCTAAATCAGCCTCTGAGAGGTGACACCAAGAACCTGTGTCTTATAAAACCATCTCCCCAGGTAATTCTGGTGCCCAGGCCCGAGTAAGCTATTTAGCACAGGCGGAGAGCCTTATGAACATCTTTCTTTGGGTACCAGTATACTGTGGTCAGGCAGAGACTTTCGGCTTCTCAGTGACCATAAGCAGAGCTCTATCACTTGCTCCATTTGCAACTTCCTCCTAGTCACTCCTGTCTCAGGCTGGCACGATCCACGGCAACAGCCAGGTGTGTACTCATCTGCACATTCAGTTCTCAGGATTGGGTGTCACTCTGATCTCATCCTCGTCCCCTCTTAGGGAGCTCGTCAGCCATGCTCAAGACCGAGACTAGGTCAGCCCCTTCCTACTCAGAGGGACTCAGTTAACCAGACTGTGTCTGAGACTCCAACCCTTAAATGAGGGAAACTTGACCTTTGCTGGCTCCCGCGCTGGATAAGCAAGGGAATGATGCACCGTGACTGCTTGGGAAGCTCGGTGCTGCCTGCAAGGACAATGGCGATTTCAGCTTTGAAGCGTTCCCTCAGCCACAGACCTGGGCCTACCACTTACTGAGCAACTCACAGACACAGAGGAAGAATGCAGTTCAGCACATTTCTTCTCCCATGGCTGTCTCATTCGTCCCAGTTCCTTTGGTCCACGCTTCTCCTTAGCACATGAGGTGAGGTGGTCCCCTCACCACCTGGGTGGTTAGTCTGATGACATAACTGCACACTGGTGTGGATGCTGCGTCACACATTAAGTGTTTCCACACGTGCAGGGAGCCAGCCTGAAGTAGTGGAGCAGGCTCAGGCTTCAGAGCCAGACTGATCTGGGTTCAAACCCCAGCTCTGTCACTTAAAGCACTGTGGCCGCGGGCCAATGACCACACTTGACTGAGACTCCATTACTACCTATAATAATGGAGATACCAGTAAAATAATAACTGCCTCAGGAGTCTAATGGAATTAAGATATTAGGTACATGTGTTAGGCACTTAGAATATGCTAGTTCCTCTTCAGCTCCCCTTCCAAAGGAGGGCAGAGTCCACATCCCTCCTCCCCCTTCTTTGTATCTTTTTTCCTCAGACAAGGGCAGAAATAACAATAATGACTGGGAGAGCTTTGTCAAAATATCCACGCCCCCACCCCTAGAGCCAACTCTTTTTACAGTCTCTAACTTCACCTCCCCTCTCTTCCTCTCTCAGTGCCCTCTCTAAGGAGAGGGACTCAGGCACGGCAAGGGAGTGGTCTGGAAGGCACAATGTAAGGAGGTGCTCACTGACCCACGCAATCCTGAGAGCCGTGCCTCCATAACTGGGCTCCCTAGGCACCTCGCTGCAGTCCTCACCTGCTGGGGAGTTCATTCCCTCAACTCATCATGTGCTGCACTGGGGACAGCCATTTCCTTCCCGTGATTTAGATACAGCTTAGACTAATTATCAGCAGAGCTTAGGCAATTTTTCTCACTAGGGTGAACAAAACACGCAGGTTCCCGAGCCCCACCCCAGACCTTTGAAAGGAGTTCACCATCCTGGGTGCCCATTAGACTCATCAGAAGCCCAGACTCCACCTCCAGAGATTCTGGATCCACCGATCTGGGGTGGGGCCAAATGAGTATTTTAAAAAGCTTCAAGGTGATTCTTATAGGTAATTAGGGTCAAATCACTAGAATAGGATCCAGGAATCTGCTCCCGGGTGATTCTTACACACATTACAGCTGAACACTCCGCTGGCTTCCTTAAGCTCGCCAACTCTGGAGTCAGACTCAGGTTCAAACCCTTACTCTTGCTCTTGCTAGCACAGCACCTTGAGTAACGTACTCAACCACTTTCTCACCCACAGAATGACAGTAACAACAGTACCTACTGCAGAAGTGTTTATGGGATTAAATAAGAGGTCCATCAGTTAGCATAACATGTGGCATGCAGCAAGGCTCATTAAGTGGTAACTATTTTTATTATTATTATTAGCATTTTAAGCATTTATTGGGCCCTTACTATAAGCAACCATTGTATATTTATACATATACTACATGTATTATATAGTATTGTAAATATATTATAAAAATAGTTTATATATATATAAATGACATAGTCTCTGATTTCCATTTGCATGACTTTGGGCTAGTTACTTAACCCCCCTGTGCATAAAGAAATTATAAACAGCACCTACAGACTCAGTACCTCATGAGGATGCGATGAAATATTGCATGTAAAGCATTTAGCAGTGGCCTGGTACACAGTAAACGTTCAATAAATGTCAGCTGTTAAAACTACACATAATAGAACTTCAATAAAGGTGGATATTCCTTTAGTATTTTTTCTTTATTATTTTTAATAGACTTATTATCAAAGAAAATGGCCCAACTTGGCTCCTTAAATGAAGCAAAATGTCTTACTCGTATCTGTTTCTCCAGCTTTTAGCACAGTGGCTGGCAGACATCTGGGGTTCCACGCATGTTTCCCAAAGGTATGCATGAATGAAGGACCAGGGAATTTGCATTTGCCTTCACTCTCCACACTGATCTTGCCCATATCTCAAGATTGTGAAAACCTCACTGACCGTGGGGCCATTCATTCTCTTTCCAAACGCTGCCAAGATGCCCACAGCTCTAATCAAGACCAGACCTGATTTATGCTCCTGTGGAGTGAGGCGGGAAGGTGGGATCCTCCCCCCGCTGGTTTGTTTATCTCCGAGTCCTTGGGAATTGAAGAGGGAGGGCGAGGGAGGTATGGAGGATGAATTAAGAGCTACTCCCCATCACATCTGATATGAGGTCCTTTCACGCTGGCAGAGTAGGGCTTTTTGTTGTTGTTAATATGAAAATTCTACAGATGTTACAAAAGCACATGGCAAGACCCATGCTGGTGACTTCTCCTGATGGCCACTAGAGCCCTGACAATGATGGAGGAGCAAGCGGCCTGGATTTCAAGGGCTTAATGAAGGAACTGCTTGCTGCAGGCGGGGCTAGAACTCTGTAATACTCCTCGGTGAATGACTACAGTATATAAAGCAAAATGTGTTTCCCTCATTTAGAGGATATTGATTAAAGAGTTCATTTTAAAACATTTAGGCTAACTTGGTTCTTTGATTTATTCATATCCATACGTTAAGTGAAAGCCCAACAGCTCAAAAAGATTGTATTAACTTGATCGCCCTCTACTGGTCACAAATGGAGTACATACCTGTTCTTGACCAGGTCCTACAAAAACGACAGCTATTTTTAGAAAGCACTGGGCTTTTAAACTCCAAAATACATCTACAGGTCAATTATGAGCATAGTAGAGAGACTCATCTGTACTAAACCCCAGACTGTCTGCCTTATTTTTGAAAACGCTGCTTCCTGAAAGGAGAACATCTGATTTCATATATTTGGTGATTTATGAAGAAGCATGGCCAGGAGCCAGGAGACATGAGTTCATAGGGACCTGTCTCCTCATCTGTGAAAAGTGAAGGTCGGGGTGAGACAGACCCAAGGCTCCTTCTCAGTTTCTCCAACTGCTGTGGTATAGAGACCGCACCCAGGTTGGGAGCCCGGGGCCGGGAGGTCTAGTCCTGATTCAACGTAATCCTGCTGTCAAGTAAACAAAGAAGGGGATGGACTCTCCAGCGTTCCCTTGAATTCGGACATGTCATGACGTGAGTCATACTAAGCCTGAGCACACAGAAATGGCAGGGAGAAATTCTCAGAAGTATAATTCCAGTTAAAACCCTTTACTTTTTTTTTCTATGAAAATTCTCTAGAAAACACAAGGTTTATCCCTTACCTAGCTCCTCATACTTGTAACTAAAGCTACTGTCTCCACAGTCTGAATAAACTCTAACATTTTCATTGTCTAGAAAATAGGGGAGGAAAAAAATCCAACACCAGACTCTAGATGCAAGTTCCTACAATTAGAAAAAAATGAAGCGATGAAGAAGTCTGAGGAAGAACAGCTTCTCTGAGTACCTCACAGATACAGTTAGAAAGAAGCTGGACTACATCCCTCTATAAAGCAGACCCAATGTGATCAGCAACCTTTGGCCTCCCTCAGTTTGTGCTGGACTCTCCAGTCCCTGGTCACAGTTCAAAGGAGACATTAGTTCAGGCAAGGTGAGCGCAGCGTAATCCTCCATCCTTGAAACAAACGCTGAGAGCATTTTAAAAAGTCAGAGCAAGGCAGCACTGGAAGAAAGTCTTTTTACCACAAGGGAAACAGAAAATGCCATGTAAATCAGTGTAAAATTGATTGACCTAGCAATGATGTGGCTGAGTGAAAATGCACCAAGTTACAAGAATTACAAACAAAAATAATAACTTCCATACATTGAATTAGCCATTTATTCTACCAGACACTTTCAAGTGCATACTTTCATTTGCCTCTTAAAACGACACCGGGAAGAGGGTGACGGAAGCATTACTGGGCACATTTTGTAGATGAAACTGAAGAGATGATTTAGCTTGCCTACAAAAACCAAATCACACAGATATTAAGTACTATTTTCAGATATTTAAAATCAGGCTCTAATGGATTTTCTGAGAAAAACACGCAAGTCCTTCTAAGGAAGTTAGGGTTATATGTATGTATCAATGTATGTTTGTATCTTTTCCAAGGAGAAATAAGCCACTGATTACCAGGGGAAAACCAGAGCAACAGAGCTGGGAGAAGAAATCTCTGAGTTTGATTCTGCACTGACTTCTCCAAAACAAGAGGCTTATTCAATGTGAAGATCACCCAGAACGTTGACTGAGCATCTAAATGGCATCGTGTAAGACACATCACAAGAAGCCATGATCCCTTCCCAGTTCATTGCCTAGTTGAGGTGCAAGCTATGCAGACTAATGCAGATTAAATTCTGTTCTCTATGAGGCCTGTGGACAAAATGGCAGCTAGTAGTTTCTAGGAGCTGGAAAATAACGGAGTGGAAGCTTAACGCAGGTCACATCCAATCCTATGAGCAAGTCCTTTAAAAAATCTATCAACTCTACATCTAAATATGTCCCACTCCCTGTCATTGTCTCCATCTCTATTACCGCATTAGACTAGTGGTCTAAAAGGTGGGAAGAGGACTATTGAAGGTATGTTTCATTACTTTCAGGTCGCCAATTACAGAGAAGAGAGCAGTGAAGAGAGTCCTCTTCCTATCTGGCTATAAAAGAATTCCAGACCCTCTTCCTTTGTCTGTGGAATCAACAGGCAACACATCCCATGCCTCCTTTGGTATCATGCTCACAAAAGTTTCATCTGCTACCGGCCTACGTAGGAGCTCATACGATATGACTGTGTGTGCTCGTACCCCTCAGCCTCACCCACATTACTGTTCTGCAAGTACAAAGCTTAAAATACACCAGACAAGACACCGGCAGGAGTCCAGCTGGAAAAATTGAGAGATCATCACAGTCTCTATGTAAGCATGTGATAAAATCTCTACAAACAGTCATGCTTTTCAGCTGGATGTGAGCTCTCCCTCCTCCGAATCCCCATCACCTTTCTTGGATCTCCTCGATAATATTTTTGCATTTGCTTTCTCTATTAGACTGCAAGCTCCTGTGGGTGTGGAGCACGGATGATCACGCCCACAAACTCAGGCAGCTGGATAGAATGAGGTCTACAGAGTCTGACAGACCTACCCCAGAAAGCTGGCTCTACTCACTGGGGGACTTTGAGCCCTTCCTGAACCTCTCTGAGCCTCAATTCCAACAGGAAAAGTTACTGTAAAGATCAAATGAGATAATATAGGTAAATTGTTTAGCCAATGCCTTGCCCCTAGTAATTGATGCAATAAGGGATAGTGCTGTGTCTTCAGTTGGGCTCTCCAGAGGTAACATCTGAGATGGGGATGTGCGTGCCTGTGATTTAACTGAAGGACAGGTCTCAGGAAGAAGGGACTGACGGAAGCAAGACAGGGCAGGAGGAGGAGCTAAGCTGAAATCCAGCTTCACTCTGATCCCATGGGGAGCTCTGGAGCATAAATTGCATCAGAGTTGGTTCCACCTTGGAATGGATCCAGCCTTTGCACCCTCCCCGATCCAAGCCCTCCATGTCAGTCAGTCAATGGCTATAGGCTACCCCCTTGGGGGGAGAGGGAGAGGAAGACATGTCTCTTTCCCATGGCCAGGCAGCTCCCATTTGGCTGAGGACATTTCTCTGGAGAAGAGGGCAGCTGTGAACTGACGGCAGCCAATATTCACGGTAACTGTGTCAGGGGATCTGGGCAGGCCACAAACAGCACCCACTACACTATTATTATTATATTTGTATCATCCCATGGCTGGAGCTGAGCTTTTGATATGACAGGGACTCAATAAATAGTTATTACACCGAATTAAATTAAAGGATTCAAATGATGGAGAGTATGCAAAACCAGCAGGAGTAGCTCAAGTCTCTTTCACAGGTCCAAAAGCTTCGGTGGCAGCTCTCACAGCTCTCCCCTTCACTGGCCCTCATAATCACCAAGACTTCCCAAGGTCGTAGCATGTCCCTACATTCCTTGGCACACTGATTATGTCTGAAGCTGACTTAACTGTGAATTTCCTTGCTTCTCTTGTTTCAGAGACTTTTCTGGCATTAATTACACCTACACTTACATCCAAATATTTCATTGTGATGCAGATTATACTTGTACGTGCATGAATTATTCTTCAAAGGCAAAAGGAATTAATAATGTTTCACCACTCACTGTGACATGTTTCCAAGCATGTAAGTGACAGATGCACTTTTAAATGATGTACTTTTTCTTCCCCTTGACTTGCAAGAACCCAGATTTAAAGAGATAGAAGATGTAAAGGCATTGCCTTCTGGATCTACTGATGTCACACTTGGATTTCCATCTCCATCAGCAAGTGCATGAATAAGTAATGTGCTCAGGTCCCAGGACCTGCTTAGATTAGATTGTATCAGCAGCCTTACACTGTGAAATACCATTAAGACAAGTCCCCAGACACCCAAGGAAGGGAGGAAGGAGGAGGGCTGAGCTGGTCATCAATAGGAGCAAGGGGAAAGCATTTCGTAAATTGTGAGGTGTTTTACAAAGGTCAATTATTAGTATTATTATTAATCCTTCTACCATCAACCTTATGTTCAATGTTCTCCAAACCCCCTGACCCCACATCTCCTTCTGAATTAATCAGCCTTTTCAGAGATTTTGCTTCTTTTCTACCGACTGGGGACAAATAAAAAACAACCAGTTCGAGTGACCAGCTCTCTTCTTGCACTTTCACCTGCTACTCTTTCTATTGTCAGGGACCAACTGAATTCAGAAAACAAGTCCCAGCAGATGCTAGGAGAGCCTTAATAGTGAGCAGCCTCTTGGCATCACATGGCAAGGAAACAGGAATCCTGAACACCATCATCACCATCACGATGTCAAGGAAATGGATGCCCGACAACCAGTTGTTGAGTTTGGGAAGATTTCTGTATGGGAAACAAGCGGATCTGTTGCCCCAATTCACTGGAGTTCATTTTAGTTCTATCAGGACTACAAGGTATTTGAGGAAAGAAGAAAAAGGAGAAAACAATATTCACTCTTTGGTATGGGTAATCCACAAAATAATTAATCCCTTACATGTAAATTCACAGTAATGGGGAAGAAAAAGACTCTATTTTGGAAGGGCAAATGGTTGAGCTCTAGAGTAGGGACTGGCAAAACATGGGCCAAATCTGGCCATCCGTCTGTTTTTATAAATAAAGTTTTATTGGAACACAGCCTTGCCCATTCATTTACACATTCTCTATGACAGCAGAGGTGAGACAGAGACCATCTTGGCTCATAAGGCCAAAAATATTTACTATCTAGATCTTTACAGAAAATATAAAGGGGTCAGCCCTTTACATTTTCTGACCCCTGCGCTACAGTTAAATTCCTTGGGATTAAATACTGGCTGTCTCACTTATTAGTTGTGTTACCTTGAAAAACGTCTTCAATATCATTATCATGAGGAAATTAACACTACCTACCACATAGGGTTGATGTGAAAACTGAATGAGTTAAAACATTCAAAGCACCTAGAGCATCTAGAATATATTAATGAATCAATAACTGTTAGCCATTATTATTATAAACAGCAAGATCAAACCACCGCCTCCCCATAAATGTCATTGGCTCTTCTGCAGACAGGGCCACCTAGACACCTTGGGGCCCTTTCCCATGCATAAATACGGACTATCTTTCAGACATAACTTCCTGCGAATGTAGACAGATCATTTTCTGGGTATTCCATAGCAGTCATGCAGAGAGAAAACCATTTTTTCTTTTTCATCACTTTATTCCCAGAAGAGAACTTCAGTCAAAAGCTCATGCAGAGACTTCAAACCTCTTTCCTCTGTCTCCTACAAAAAACATTCAATGGCCAGCCTAACAACTCATGAAATAACGGGTTTGTTTTCCCAATGAAGAGTTTTTTATCACCTTTAAAATCAATTAGGGGCTCTGAAGATATTGTATGATCCAGGGTCTGTGCTTTAAAATACCAACCCTGAATTCCTAAGAGGGCTTATTAGTGCATACAGATTAGCTACTCAAGATGCACAGAGGGCCCAGACTCTGGAAAGTAGGAATGTAGGTAGGAGGTAAAATTAGTACAAGTTATGAATAACCCACCTCCTTGAAAAACATAGATGAGTAGATTATTCCTCTCTCTCTCTCCCTCCCTCTCTACTTCTCTCTCTCTCTCTGTCTCACTTTCTTTCCCCTTCTCTTTTTGGCGGTGTTCAATGATAAAAAGTCATTATTGTGAGTAAAAAACATTATATTGATACCCGTCCGTGCAAGGCACTGCCCTGGGGTCTGTGGAAAAAAACCCATGAAGTTTAATTCCTGTCCCAGAGAGTTAATAATCCACTTAGGAAAACAAGACAAGCCCATGAAAAGTTAAATAGCAATTAACAAGTTCAATGACTTTACAAGAGAACAATGGAAAAGATACTGCCATGTAATGAAGTTATTAGTTGCTAAACAGTTCCTTCAGAGTTAACGTTATAGAAATTTCATAGAAAAATAAGATCTGCATGATATGTGAATTTGTTAACCAAAACAGGAGAAAATGGCCCTCCTACTTCCTCCTACTGAAAGAAGATAAAATGCCAAAGTTAAATATGTATTTACATTTCAAGTGAGCAATTTAAGGTGTTTTAGTTTAAAATGAACATTAATTAACTAGCTTCCCAGGCTAACAATGTGTGTTAACCAGCCACTGAACATTGTTTTCTAACTTCAGTTGTACTGTTTTTGGAGGAAATGTGTCGGGTGGGCCAAGAAATTCAGATGGAAATCAGGACACGCACTACAGTGAAGCCTTGAGAAGAAGACAGCTTGCACAGCCAAAGCACGAGGATGGAATGGGGTCCTGAACAGCATCAAAGGACCCAAAAGCTGATGGAGTACAGCAGAACTCAGAGAACAGCCTCCCCAGAATCAGCATGAATGAGCAGGACTAGCTGAATTCTAGAATGTTCTAGAAAGACCAAGCTGAAACACCTGCAAGTGAGTCTCCTGAATGAAGCTTCTCTATCACATTTACTAATTCACTGTAGGCATCCATATTTCCCAGATGCCTGAGAAAGGGGTTTATTCCCAAATATGCCACCTAATTCAAGTTTAACCACACGTCCGGATTTCTGTTTCTTTTGGACCACTGAACCTTTAATTCTGATGACTCAATGATCTGCTTCTATAGACTCCACAGCACAGCGATGAAGAATGTGGCTCCAAAACCAAACTGAGTTCAAATCTCAGTTCTGCTGCTTTGATCTGGAGCAAGTTGCACATCCCAATGTGGGGAGGATGCTACTACTGAATTCACAGCATTGTCATTAGGGCCAAGCGAGTTAATACATGTGAGGCTTTTATTTTATTTATTTATTTTGCTGGGAAAGATTCGCCCTGAGCTAAGGTCTGCTGCCAATCTTTCTCTCTTTTTTTTTTCCCTCCCCAAAGCCCCAGGACATAGTTGTATATTCTATGGTAGGTGCTTCTAGTTTTTCTATGTGAGTCACCACCACAGCATGCTTACTGACAGATGAGAGGTGTGGTTTTGCGCCTGGGTGCCAAACCCAGGCCACCAAAGCAGAGCACACGTAACTTTAACCGCTAGGCCATCAGGGCTGTCTCTACATGTGAGGCTTTTAAACTCATCCCTGGTACACAGCACCTTGTAAGTATCAGCTGTCATAGCCATCCTCTATTACTTAACCTGCCAGCTCCAGAGGCAGCCCTGCTTCCCTCTCTGGGACCAACACTAGCCCTACAAAGGGAGCTATAACAAGTCAGAGTTTATCTATTTGGTAGTCCTGTTTCTGGCCATCTGTGTATCTTAACCCAACCCTGGTTCCACCAAGAGGACCTAATTTTAGTAACTTGATTTTAACTTTCTCCTTCTACCTCTCAGGTCCTGGTTTCAAAGTACCCCAGTGTTTCTTTGTTGGGTGCCCTTTGTGTTGACCCACATCAATCATTCTGAGAACCAGACCCAGTCTTTGCATCCCAGTCACCCTCCTGCCACTGGATCCCTCTGATGCTATGCTTTGCCCACTCCCAGGATCTTGTCTATGGCAGGACTGCTTGGACAAGGACTGTGTGTCTACCTGGATATCTTCCATTGTCCTGTTGAAACCTTCCCCCACCACCTCCTGTGACTCCAACAATCAGACTGGTTTCTACATCTTCGCATTGGTGGTTTGACATCTAATCCACTCAAGTTCTGTCAGACTTCGTCACGGCAGGTAGCCTCCAAAGGCTGGCCCACCCACAGTTCGGCAAACCTGTGGCAAAGGCAGTGACTTTCTTCCGAGCATTCTCAGAGCATTTGTCTTCTCTACATCACCTCATGGTCAGTTGGTTTGACAAAAATGAAAGGACAAGGATGATATTCAGAGTTCCTTCTCGATTCTGCTAATATTGGCAAATCTGTTCATCAGCATTAAAATTGGGAGAAGATACAAGTGATAGAGGATATTGCTTCAAAAAATCTGACTGCTGCTTAGCACACAAACTAAAGCCTAATCCACAGTGTGTACACAGAACAAAGCTTCTTCCATAAGTCACTCTACAAAGCTTAGGTATGTGGAGCCATGAACTCATTCCACAATTTTCACTAGAAAGAGACCTTCATGGAAAAGAAAGGAGAATTGCAGCCTCTCAGCAGACATCCAGCAATCACATAAAAGGGGAAAAATTGAGGGCATTCTTGGCTGTCTTACACATGCACATACACACACACACACACACACACACACACACACACAACACGTCAAAGCGAAATAAAATAAAATGCTGGGCATTAACTTCCAATCACTGTTAAGGCATCAGGTCTATCGCAACAACTTACAGCCCAGAACACACAGCATGAGTTGTATTACAAAAAGAAAGCCCGTCTCCCAAACGACATGGCTGCCCCTGCCACACACCTGTCCTGCCTTCCCATTCAAGGGCCTCCAGGAACCTGTAGGCAAGAAGCTGGTCACGAGGAGACTTGACCTACTGGCTTCTCCCCCACCTCTGGTGCACCTTCAGAATGTAACAATGATTATCCCAGCACTGGGGTCAGCAGGCCAAAATCTCTTCCATAAATATGCTTCTCACTGTCTTTTATTTCCTAGCAAACGGCCCTTTACGCACACCTCAATCGAACTACCCAAATAACTGTTAATACAGCTTGGAGAGGGGGGAAGAGCAAGAAAAAGTTTTTTTTAAAAATGACAGACAAATGAACCGCCAAGTCAAATCTACACAAAGAACCCACAGATGCTGGGAACTAGGGTGATGGGAGGGAGGGAGGGAAGTGAGGTAAAATTTAAGGTGTGCCCAAAAACTCAGCCACTGAGGTGAATACTATTTTAACGCAATTCTTTTTTCTTTTTTTTTTCTTTTTTTAAAATTGGCACCTGAGCCAACATCTACTGCCAGTCTTCTTTTTGTTGTCGTCTTCTTCTTCCCCCTCAAAGTCCCCCAGTACACAGTTGTATATTCTGGTTGTGAGTGCCTCTGGTTGTGATATGTGGGATGCCACCTCAGCATGGCCTGATGAGCAGTGCCACGTCCATGCCCGGGATCCAAACCAGTGAAACCCTGGACTGCCAAAGCAGAGCACGCAAACTCAACCACTTGGCCACGGGGCCAGCCCTTAATGCAACATTTTTAAAAATCCAAGTTAATGCAAAAAAAAAAAAAAATCCACTGTGAAGAAAATATCTGATTTTTAAATATGAGCGAAATTTGATGGTGCCTCAGTGGACCATCTTGAAGCCTAAGACCAAAGGAAAAATCAGTAATGCTGGTCCTGTTTTTACTAAAAACTTGAATATTTTGTTCATCATGGGTTTTTTTCCCACACTAATTTTGATTTCTTAAAAATACTTCATTAAAATATTACTTATCTTGATTTCTGAGTTTTTTAGCTCTCCGTTAAATCTGCACTCGAGGTAAGTGCACGTTTATCTCACCCTTGTGCGCACCCTTCTCCAAAACATGAGACTCTTGTCTCAGTAGGAAAAGCAAGAGTATTGGTTTCTGATAAAGCCTTCCAGCGTCCTGCCACGCACTTTATTAAAAAAACAAAACAGAGGCCCCAGAATTAGTACCATGAAATGAAGGCCAATTCTTACTTCAATATCAGTAAACAGATTAAACCTTCCCTTTGGGTTCAAACGCCATGGCTTTTATTCAAGAGAGACACTGTTATGGGAAGGCCTCAAATTTAACATCAACTTCTCCATTTCGGCTACATGACGGTCTTGTTTTGCAAACAAGGTCCTTTTTAATCAGTAATTCCCAGTCTTTGCACCATCAAAGAGTAATTATTTCTCTCTGCCTCTAACCAGGCCCCGGGTTTTGAAAAGTGCTTTTCTGCTAAACATATATTAATACATTTATTAATAAATTCTGTCTCTCATTTTAATAAGCCAAGATAACTATATTTGCCAATCTCATCTTCTGATCAGTGAGAGAGAACCTATGATGGTCAGGCTGAGTCGACACAATTGTGACCAAAGAGAGATACTTGACCTTCAAATTAACCCATGAAGCTTCATCAAGGGTGTTAAACTTTCCATCAGATATTTTAAAATTTTGAGAAGTTCTCAAAATAATTATGGTGAAATACTCATTAAAAGTGACATAAAAGAAATAGTAAGTATACTGTGTTTTCACCTAGGTTTATAGAAAGATAATAAATAGACAAAAAGAAAAATAGTTTGGCATACTAGTTATGCGATTATAGACAATTAAAAAAATACGCAGCGTTTGCATTTAAAAGTTGACAAAGAATTCAGATCTCATTACCACTTTCCTGGTCTTGTTGGGCCTGAGGACCCCAAGATGGAACACTGTTATGTTGAAAACAAACAAGCTATGGGGGCAGATTGAAAGAAAACTGATAGAACAACGAATTTCTCAGCAAACATTCATGAATAGAAGGCTCATGAATCTATCGTAAGCAGGCCAAGGGGCCAAAGGCCATTGACTGAACCTTGATATATTTCATTAAGAAAATGACACTTCCAGGTGCTTTTATAAGGTTACCTGCAAGAATGTACGCTTCCTGGATTCTAATATCCTGCAGAATGCCCTCCAGGGCAGACCCAATAAATATTTATTGAATAGATGATTGAGTGAGTGAGTTCCTTATTTCCTGCCATTGTATTAACATGTGAATGCACTTCAGGAGGCACCAGGATTGGAGAAGTGTGCCTTTAAGAGAGATGAGGCCCCCCATGGGAGCAGAGGCTTGGGCCCTCCGTTTAAAAAGGCATCTTGTCAAGCACAATCATTAGGAGACATGGAGCACGTCTATTCATTCGCACCCATTGGCCAACTAACCAGTGATCTGTCCCAAAGATTCTTCCTCCCGCATTTGCCCCACTTGGACTCTCCAGTCTCTTGGTGGGGCTGGTATCCAAGCCTGACCACACCCTCTTACTTTCTCATTTTGATGTGGGGCTCCTTCCTGGCTCTCCAACACTCTAGTACCTTCTCTAGTCCTACATTTATCCTCTTCTCCTTCACCCCACCCCCTACCACACACACACTTTAGTGCAGCCTGGATAATTTTTCACACACTTTTTTAGCTGGCCCTTGCAACAATCCTAGGAAATTGGCAAAGCAGGTTATCATTGGTCCTATTCTATGGATGGCAAAACTGAGGGTCAGAGAAGTTAAGTGTGTTGGCCCCAGATCTGGGATTCAGAACCAGGCCTCCTTTCTCCAAGGCAAGCACTCCACTACCACCTTCATTTGCATACAGGATTCTGTTCCATTACCAAGGACCTCAGCCTGGTATATAGCATATACTCCATTTAAGCCTGACATAGGAAGTGACATAACAAGCATATAAAAGTGTTCAGAAGATACTGGAGAACTCTATATCTTTCTGTGACTATGGAATAAAATAGTAATTCTTTTCTTTTTTTTTTTTTTTTTGGTGAGGAAGATTAGCTCTGAGCTAATATCTATGCCAATCTTTGTCCACTGTGTATATGGGATGCCTCCACAGCACAGCTGAGTGGAGTAGGTCCACATCCTGGATCCGAACCTGTGAACCCAGGCTGCCAAAGTGGAGCACAGAACTTTAACCACTCAGCCACAGGGCCAGCCCCTAAAATAGTAATTCTTTAGCATGATATACAACAGTCTCATAACTTGGCTTGTCTGACTTTCCAGCTTCTTTTCCTCCACTCCCAATTATGCACACAGTGCCCCAGCCATGGAGACCTTGCAGGATCCCACACCCACTATCTTCATGCCTCCAAGCCTTTGCATATACTGATTCCTCTGCAATGGCCCTCCCACTCCATTCACCTGGCAAACTCCTATTCATCCTTCTAGAGCCTGCTTAAGCAAGACTAATGAAACTTTCTGACTGAGGCTTGCTCTATTTTGTGCCCACAACACTATTACTTCAGTAGCTTCCCATAGCTCAGGATAAAGTACAGATCACTCTACTTGGCTTGTCAAGGCCCTTCATGATCTGGCTCTTATTTATATCTTCAGCCTTATCCTCTTCCTGCACTTGTCGGGCCCCTCACACTATTCTCATTCTATACTCAACCACCTTCAGTTGTCACACACACATCACTGGCTCTCTCTCCTCTAAGACTTCTTGTGTGCAGCTCCCTCTGCCTCCTCACTTGCTTTGCTGGGAACATTCCAACTCAGTCCTCCAGGAGGTCTCAGCTGAGATGTCACTTTCTCCAGGAAGCCCCCTGAGTCAGGGTTGGCGGCACTCTTCCTTGCCCTATCGAGGTACCTCCTCACTATGATAAGTACTTGGTGACTGACTCTCCCAATGTCACCTTTGGTTTTTCCTTCTTTGACACATTCCTTGTCTGTTCTAGAAGAAAGTCCATGATCAGATGCTCCTTAGGGGCGATCCTTCCCCATCTTTGAAATCACCACTTTGTAAGGTTTCGGGGTGACTGGTGTGGTGGAAAGAAGGCTGAACTAGGTGTTAGCTCAGGCTCAGGTCCTACTCACTCATTCATTCATTCATTCATTCAACAGCTATTTATGCAGTACTTCCAGTCTATGTGCTAAGTACTATTCTAGGCAATGAAGAGAACAGGCAAAGCTTCTGCCCTCATAAAGTTTTCATTCTAGTGAGAGAGTCAGATCAGAACAAAAAGATAAACATACATCGTAACGTATGCTCGTGATATGAGCTATGAGGAAAAACGTGGCTCTGATATTGCCTGTGTCATGCTAGACAAAATCTATTAAATCTCTCTGAAACTCAGTGTCATAGTTTGTAAAACAGCACTAATAATATCTGCTCTAAATAACAAGCAGGGTTTCTATGAGATTCAGGAATGTAGGGATACAAATGCATTTTTGAAAACATACCAAGAATATGTAATATTATTATTATTTTTATTTTGATGTAATGTGGTCTCTATTTACCCTCTCCAAGAGCCAATATATGAATAAAAAAAATCCATCAGTCATTTAGATATTTGAAAATGAACAAATGTCTGGCTGACGGCTTCAGTCTTCATCTGAATGTTTGGTTAACGGATCTAAACGGATGGAGAAGTCACGAGTTTACCACTGTGCACTTGAAAGCATCGACCTCCAGGATTATTATTTTTCCTTATACTAGTGAGATAATGGTAATTTTCCTGTCTAAATGTAAATTTAAAATGGGCATTTTCTCACCCGTCTGGGAAAACAAGCTAAACAGGACTGTCCATCTCACATAAATGTTATTTATACTTCTACGTAGCTCATTTTTATTTAGGACATATGTGCATGCCAGGAATGTGTGGGAGAACGTTAAATCATTCCCCATGAAACTCAGGAACCAAATTTAATTTTGTAACTGTTTGCAAAATTTTTTTTAAATGGCAGCATGCTTTTTTTTTATATACTAGCTTTAAAAGGATTAGTGTATGAAAATAAACTAAGCCATCCTTTTTCTATGTTGCATCTGCTAAAGAAGAACTTGATATCCACCATTTTGAAAGGTGCCCAAGAGTGAGGTGAAGATATGGCAAACGGGGGTGAACACTTCAGGCTTCTTTATTTTACTCAAGTACTTGTTTATTTGTTTGCAATTATATAATAAAATGTGAACACATCTGCACAGTAATTCAGACAGTACCTACAAGGCCTAAATTCCTCTTTAGCTCCTCACCTCCTCCATCACAACCTCACTCCACTCATGAGGTAACCACTGTTATCAATTTAGTGTATGTCCTTCTAGATTTTTTATTATTAATTTATTTATTTATTGAGGAAGATTAGCCCTGAGCTAACTACTGCCAGTCCTCCTCTTTTTGCTGAGGAAGACTGGCCCTGAGCTAACATCCATGCCCATCTTCCTCTGCTTTATATGTGGGATGCCTACCACAGCATGGCTTGCCAAGTGGTGCCATGTTCACACTTGGGATCCGAACCGGCGAACCCCAGGCCACCGAAGTGGAACATGCGCACTTAACCACTGTGCCACCGGGCCGGCCCCTAGACTTGTTAATATGCAATATCAAACGTATATATGTATTTTCATATAAATAGGACACTGCATATTGTCTGGCAAGTTTGTTTCTTAACATATGTTCTGGAGACCATGCCACACAGGGACATATAGCTCTACCATATATCTTTTCACTGTTGCACAGTAAAGTGGATCCACCGCAGTTTGTGTTAGTTTATCATAGTTCATCACAGTTTATTCTATTCCTTGTGGATAAATATTTGGGCTATTTCCAATATCATTATGTTCAAACCATGCCACACTGAATATCTTGCCTATGCTTCCTAATCTGTGTGTGTGTATACACCGAGAGTATAATTGTGGCTTCAGGGATATTCACATGTTTTCTTCATTTAACTTTTGGCAGACACTGCAGATTTGTTCTCTAATAATGGGCTACCAATTTACACTTTCACCAACGGGATCCACTCCAGTTAGGGGGCATCTCTGTGCTATCTAGGGAGCAAGTGGGCGGGGAAGGAGAAGCTGGTGCCCTCTGGCTCTCTAGGGGTTACATACATACATTCAGCAGGTAAATCCTAAGGGCGTAGAAGAAGCTTAGCCTGGCAATAATTCTCTCTCTTTTGTTACACTAAAGTTAATTCCTCCTTTATACTACTTTGACCTTTTATTCCATTTCAGCTGACCCTAGATCTCTGATATTGGATATCCTCTGGATTTATATTTCCCTTGGATATGACCCTAATTAAATAGTCCATTGGAATTAATAACAATCATCATTTATTATGGGACATACACTTTGCATGCACTCAGTTAATCCTCAAAATAGCTCTGTTAGATAGGCACTACTTTGATCTACTTGACAGATGAGGATATAGTCACAGAGGTTACATGTACCTACCTAGGGTCACAACATGTGTCAAGTGGTGGAGCAGAAACCTGAATCCAGGCTAGGGGATTCCAGTGCCAGCTCTGGAACTATGAGCCACCAGGCTCCCCTGCAAGCAACCACTCCCTCCTCTGCCCTCCTAAGGCTCTTCCTCTCTGCCTCTTATATCAGGCACAAAGTTATTTGTGCATAGGATTTATCTTATCTTTTAGACTCTCAGCTTCTCAAACAACAGCTACACGGCTGAGTTACCTCTGTCTCCACCATCGTTTCAAAAAACATAGTACCTCAAACACAGTAGAAACTTAATAAAAATATTTTAAAAGAAAGACATGCCATTCAATCTCATAAAATTTCTTCCCATACAATCCAAGATCACTGAGTGCTTCCCAAACTGAATCTGACAGTGGCCTTTCTGGATCACCTACTGTGGCATCTGTCCCGGCTGAGTCCCACATCAGAACCTTTAGATGTGCATCTCTTCTAATCCCAACTCTGCCATTAGGAACCATTTGCCTTCTGGCCCGTTCCTCTAGGGCTCCACTGGTGCAGGATCTGATGCTTCGAGTTCATTCATCTGACGCCTTAATTAGAATTTATTTGCCTTAATTTATCAGTTGAAGCCCTATGCAGCTTGCTGCTCTCCATCTCTATGCTCTGTTTTCTATCTCTTATTCCAAGTCCTCTTATTCTAGCATTTATCCCCAGTTTCTAATCTTTTGGGTCATGCCTTTATTTTGCCTTCCAACTGAGCTACTGAGTGGAGGGTTGATTTGACTGTCCGGCTTCCAAGCCAGCTCCATCCCTGGACACTCTCTCTTCAATCACCTTCTAATCTATGCTCTGCTACCCAAAGCAAAACCACACTCTGCCCCATGACGAATGCAGGCCCCCCTTTCAGCTTAGATTTGGATGGAAATTTGGCTAACAGGCAATAACAAACCCCGTTACAAGGACCATCAGTGCTCTATTAAAGGAAGCAGACTTCATGTCAAGAAGACCACACCACCATTTTCCCTCTGCCTTTTTTCAGCCTACTCATCCCAAAAGCCATGGTCAAGTCGCTCCTCCATGTTGCCTTTCCCAATCCCCACCCCTCAAATTATTGGGAATCTCATTAAGCTTCTCATATGCATCACACAAACTAATATTTAATTGTATATGTTCTCATTTTGTTTTATGTGATTTATAGTCTGCCTTATTAGACTAAAAGCTTCTTGAGACAGGAACCACATTGCCATATTCTCCTTAATCATCAGCATCACAGGAAATATTTACTTAACACTTACTGTGTGCAGAAATGCTTTACACAAATTAACTTATTTAATCTTCACAAGAGCCCTATGAGGTAGGTACAATCATTATCCCCGTTTTGCAGATGAGAATACTGAGGCACAGTGATAAGTAACTTGCTCGAGGTCACATGGACACTATGTGGTGAAGCAAGTATTCAAGTCTGGGCAGTCTGTTTCTAGAATCTGTGAGCTTAACTTCTGAGACCCCCTCTTCCATGCAATCCCTCTATAGCACTGAAAACAGCTGAGCACAGAAATATTACACAATAAATATTCACTGACTGCTTGGTATACAATTAACACTAGTGGTCTTTTCAGTATCCTTAAGTCCACTCTACAAGTATTTCAAGACTCAAGGGCACATGGTCCAATTACTTAATTGGCCATTGTCCAATTACGGAGAAAGGGATCAGACCGGAACCAGATTTGCCCACGAGAGCTATGGACGCATTGGAGAGGCAGACACAGAGGAATGCTATCAGAAAGCTGGTTTGGCTGGAGAAGTCCTGAGCATGACAACAAGAGGACTTGCTCCAGTCGAGGCAGACAATAAAGGGCATCCCAGTTAAGAATATGGGCTTTGGAGCAAGGCTGCCTGCACCGGAATCCCAGTGCCATGGAGCGCTTTCTCATGGAGCTACTGTGAAGCCATGTGAGCTAATTCTTCTCAAGTGCTTAGCACAGTAAGGGGCAGAGTAGGTACACTATGTGTGTTCACTGCTATATTCTTTATAATAATTAGGATAAAGAACAGCATCTGATATCTGGGTTCCTGACTTGTATATGGGGTGCAGCAAAGAGGAGTGAAGGCACAGTGGATATTCAGAATTCAGCATCTTTTCCTGGGGCTCTGGCAACCTGAGTCCAGTGGGTCCTAGTGAGCTTAGCCCATGGGTGGTAGAACCAAATTTAGGGAGGGCACTGGGCCCTAAACTCAGGGATTCCAAGGTCTCTGTGTAGTGCCTGCAGAAATGAAGCCACTAGGTACAGGGAGAGGGGCCTCTCATCAGGACCAAGCCACAAACCAGGACTTTAGTTCCAGATGCAGATGAAATCTTACAGCTCAGCTGAGGCAGAGCCAGATAGCAGCAAGGATGCCTTGGAACAGAGAGCAATGTATGGGGTGGGGCTTAAATCAGCCCTCCCTCAGCTCAGGAGTAGGCCAGAGAACAGGGCAGGCTGAGCACGCAGCTCAGGAGCATGTGACACTGAAAGTGAGGAAGAGGTGGGAGTCAGGCTGGACCTGACCCATGTTGCACAGGGCTACCTCACAGCCCTGTCCGGGCCTCCCCCTGTTGGTGAGCAAGCAATCTGGTGCTGTGCCCTTTGCAGAAGGCAGGCACTCGGCAGGTGACAGGCCGCAGGGAGCGGAAGCCAAGCTGTCAGTCGGCACAAACCATGGTGCAAACCTCTCTGGCGGCCTCCAGGGCCCCAGCAGTGGGGCGCACATCCTCTGGGCAGGGAGCTCGATTCACACAGCACGAGAGCCATAACATAGCAGGAGACCCGCACAAGGCTTTTAAATGTCTATTTTTTAAAGTGGTTAGCAAAGCAGGGGAGAAATTGTCAGAGACCCGCAATGAAGAGTTTAATCCAGAGAGTCAGCAGAGGGTGAAGGAAAGAAAAGGGAAGACAGTGGAAGAAAAGGGCTCAGGGTTTTGGAAGAGAAATGCAAAGGGTGGTAACAAGGGGAAAAACTAACTGTCACATCTCAGAAACGGTTCAGATCAACGTTTGTGGAAGACAGTTTTCCATTCTCCAAATTCCTGCTGCTTTTGTAGCATGTTATTTCCTTTGCTGGAAAAACCCAATCCCTCTACACATCTGACAGATTTCTTCTGGTTCTTAAGCCGAGCTCAACATTCACCTCCTCAGGCAAAGCCACACCTCTCCTGGTCTCCGTTTTCCCATGACGCAACGTCTGTAATAGTGTATGTCAAAGTATCACACAAGGAATTTATAAACTCCACGTACTATAGCCACCCCTGAGCTCCTTGAGGATGTGCATCTTCATATCCCCAAGACCCACAAGCCTTAGTACAGTTCCTGGCACTTGGTAAGTGCTCGATTCATGATCGCTGAAAAAATAAGTGAAAAAAAGAATGAATAAAGGAAGGAAGGAAAGGAGAGAGGATGGGAGGGAAGAGCATCTGTGGCTGAAGCACACGGTGTACAGAGGGGAGACAGGAAGTGAGTCTGCAAACGCATCTCAGCATGGCATGAGAGTCATGTGGGCCAAGCTAAGCGTTTGAGCTTTACCTCACTAGCAAGGGAACATAATCAAGGGTCATAAAGCAGAATGATGTTTCAAAAGGCTACCTGCGATGCCCTCTTCACCCTACATGTTATTAATCTCATTTATTTGCTCCCTACTTCAAACTACTGTACTTGCACTCAGAGATTTGGCATAGATGGCCTCATTCAAAACCAGCAGACCTCAACTTCTCCAAGCGTTCCTACAATGACCTCCTATCAGACTGTTTGTTATCTCAGTACTTTATTCTCAACTTACATCCCTCTAACCCTGCACTTGTTTATTTGTCCCTTGAGGTGACAGTTTCCCTAGGAGTTATGAGTATATTCTTTAGAGCCAGATAAACTTGGGTTGAAATCATAGGTTGGCCATTTGCTAGCTTTCTAACTCCAGCTAAATTACTCAATATCTCTGAGCCTGAGTATGTTCAGCTATACAGGGGTGATGAATGACACCCATCAACATGGTTTTTGTAAGAATTGAAGGCTATTTAAGCTTTAGACATACACTAAGCAATCAATGGCAGCTAGCAACGGTGGTGTTGTCAATATTAGTTAAAAATGGCAGTAACAGTAGGTTTGTTTGTTCTTTTGCCCTGGTATACTCTCTGGTAGAAGTCACTGTCTTCTCTTTCTTTTGTTATTATTTCCTTTTCTCCCCTCCCCCAACTCTACATCTCCCTCTCTCCTTCAGGGTGTCTTGCAATTCTCTGGGACTCAATGCAGAGTGCATGCTATACATGATGGTCCCCCTTCCATTCTGCCCCAGCTCCATGAATACCACTGCCATCCACCCAGCTCATGAGGCAGAAACCTGGGTCCCCTTCTGACTCCCCACTCTCCCTCAACCCCACCATGCACAAGTCATTAAGTTCCATTGATCCATGTCCTAAACAGCTCTTGATTCTCTCCGTTCCTCTCCATATCCACCACCACCTTCCTCAGATTACCTCCATCTCTAACTCAGACTGCCACCAGAGTTTCCCTTTCGCCCTTCTCCGGGTTACCTGTCTCCCTCATCCCACTTCACTTCCAGTCAGTTCTCTGCTTTGTAGCTGGAGAGGTCTTCTTAAAGCTCAGATATGATCATGCGAATCCTCCTCCCTCTCCCCAGCTTAAGACCTTCTCCTGGCTTCCCATTGCTCTTAGGATAAATACACAACTTGTTAACATGGTTGTTCTATAATCACAATTATTACCTGTGTCAGAGCCACACTGGTTTATATCAGAACCCCCTCTCTGCAGAGGTTATTGTCTTCTGAACCAACGAGCTCTCCAAAGAAATAAGCCTTGCACAATATTGCCTCAAAAACAAAGTTAAGCCCTGAACTCTCGACTGGGAAGGTCTCTTTTTTGGTTCAGGGTATTGCATGTAACTGATATAAAACACTGTGTGAAGACAAGTCTCAGAGAGAAGGGCCAAGCTGGTAAAGTACAAGAGAAAGTGATGGATGGAGGAGCTGGGTGCCTAAAAGCACTTCATTTCACTTTTCTAAATGTGCCCTGTCAAAGTGAAGGGAATAGACCCAGTAAGGCTTAAGTTAGTGGATGCACAATGAAGTAGAATATTTATCTTCACGCTCTTGTGCTGCAGACCATTCAGCATTAGAAAACACCACCAAGACTGTCTCCCAACAGGCCCGGGGCCCTCGGAGTGGGGAGGATTCTGATTTAATGAACAAGGCACACCATCTGTCAACAGGACTGCTGAACGGGAACTCAGCAAACAGCAGCTCCCAGAACTCAAAGAGAAGAACACTTGGGCGCCATTTGGGGAAGAGATTTTACGCACCCTAACGACTCAGCCTGGGAGTGAGCAGTGATAGCTGTGTGGCCTTGCTCACAGTCCAGCCCAGCCTCAACCCACCTGTGTGGGGGCTTGACGAGCCATTGCAGAGGGGAGGCATCCAGCTTAGGACAGGGTGCGAGAGAGCTGCATCCCTGACCATTACACTTTCTGGCAAGAGGCATCAAGAGGCATTCGTGTAAGCAACACCACTGACCAAAGCATTGAACTTGGCTCATAGCTATGGGTGGAGAGGAGGAGGAGAAAGGGGAAAGTACGACTCATGTATATTCCTTATGGAACATGATTTTAAAATTGAAATAATCTAGAATGTATTTTGTACCTAAATTAGTGAAAGCAACATAGGGGTTGCTCCTATCTCAGTTGTAAAATAATATGAACTTGAACCAAACAGACCAGAAATTATAGACCCAAATGAAGGTTTTCCCCTTTAAAATCAGTCACCTTGGAAAGCTACATAATTCTTTGTCTGCATTCTCATAGCTTATTTTACTTACTGAATTTTGAAGTTCACTTATGGGGATTTTTTTTCCTCTTACACCTAGGAATCCCTAGACCCTAGCCCAGTGCTTGGCACACAAGCAGGCAGGACAGCAAAACATGTGCACCCAAGACTCAGACGACGTGACGCTCAAATCCCAGCTCTGTTCCCTAGCAATGTGAACTTGGTCATATTTCCTAAGCCTTAGTTTCTTCATCTGTAAAATGGGGATAACAATTATCCTTAACTCATGAAGTCAATATAACTATATGAAAATAAAGCATATAAAGTACTTAGCATTATCTTTAACACGAAGGAAGCACTCAATAAGTGTTGACTACTGCTATAATAGACATTCAATCTAAAAGTACATATATTTAGTCCAGTTATAATGCCTTTGTATATACATTGTAGGGGCTCCTCTTCTGGAATCATCTGAATATCCTAACTTCCGTTCTTCCAAACTACTCAAATGTGGATTTTTGGTGGGATTTGATATATAGAGACAACTGAAAATCAGTTCAATCTAAACCCAGGGTCTAGGAACTTCTTGACTGTTAGCTCTATGTCTTATTCTCTTATTTTCCTTTGTAACCATAATATCTTTCACAGCGCTTGGCACTTAACTCCAGCAAATATTTATTTAATGAATAGAACATTTGTTGAATAAATCATGGAATGAATAAGGTAGTTGAAGAAGCTGAATAATAACAAGCAATTTACACAGCTTGTTCCCCAACCCAGCTTCAGGATGCTATTGGAATGCTCTCACAGGGCACAGAAAGGGAGCCCTATGAATTGGCTGGGGAAAACAACTGTTCTAGTTTTCCTTCAATGCTGCTGTGCTGGACATCTGTCATACTATCTGGTTTCCCGTCACATTTTGAATACTTTTCTGATGTGTATTAGTTTCCTATTGCCACTGTAACAAATTCCTACAAACTTAGTGTCTTTAAACAACACAAATTTACTACCTTAAAAGTTCTGGAGCTCAGAAGTCTCGAATGAGTCTTAGGGGGCTAAGATTTAGGTGTCAGCAGACCTGTGTTCCTTCTTGAGGCTCTAGGGGACAATCCTTGCCTTTTCCAGCTGCTAAGACCTTTGGCATTGCTGAGGTCATGGCTCCGTTCCTCCATCTTAAAGAGCATCACTCCAACCTCAGCTTCCATGGTCCCATCTCCTTTTTCTGACTGATCTTCTAGTCTCTCTTTTATAAAGACCCTGCGATTACATTGGACCAGCCTGGATAGTCCAGGTGAATCTCCCTACCTCAAGATCCCTAATTTAATCACCTCTGCAAAGTCCCTTTTACCATGCAAGGTAACATATTCACAGGTTCCCAAGATTAGGACATGGACATCTTGGGGGGCCATTATTCAACCAATCCACTAATGTTTGGAGTATTTCCTGCCTTTTGTAGTCAATCCCACCCAGGCAGAATCCTGAACTTTGCTTTTGTTAGGGCACAGGCATGTGACTGAAGTCAGTCAACCTCAGATGCCCGAGACTTCAGTTCTGAAGTGAAGACATGAGGAAGTGGGTCTGATGTGGAATTCCTTTTCTGGTGAGGCTGGTGGCTGAACTGTCCAGCTTTCTGGACACCACTAGCGTCTAGTGACTTGTCCACATCAGAGATGCAATTTGGCTGTTTCCACCCAGAAGTGGCAGGAATAAGGTTTTTTCTAGAAAAATCTCATAGCACATTCTTGTAAGCATAGCCTCCAATTCCAATTCTTTGGCCACTCATAGATTCAGTGAGCAGCTCAAATGCTTTAATGAGTTTCCTTTCTGCTTAGACTAGTCTCAAAAGAGTTCTGTCATTTATAACTAAGGACCTCAGCGGACAAAGCCTCCTGTCCTGGGTTGTAAGAAGAGCCTGCAGAGAAGCTGATGGAGCGTGACTAGGAAACTGGAACAACAAACAATATTTTGGGGCACCTTTCGGGTGTCGAGTGCTTAGGAAAGAAGCTCTGAAGAAATACAGTGCCATCATTCAAACTAGGGGTTGGTAAACTGCACCATCGTTTGTAACAGCAGGTGTGAGGAGGAGGATGGAAAGAGAACACCCTGGGTGGTTCTCCTCTGAGACCTTGATTTTCACTCTCTTCTCAATCCAAACAGACCAATGCATATATAATGCTGTTTGCAAAGGGATAGAAAGAGAGATTTTGATTATCGACACTGGTCAGCATGGACGCACCCCTCAGGGTTTTTTAAAGCACTTTACCACCATTAGTTGTTTTCTATTAAATTAAATCATCTTGGAATACCCATTAGTTTAGAAAGCAAAAGTACATCTGGTTTAAGACTGCTTTTCCCCCACAGCCACTCTCACCCCTGCGTTATCTACAGCTCGCTCACCCTGGGGTCTTAGTTCACCCCTTTGTAGCACGGAGTGATTGCGATTTTCCAAAATCATGTTTTTCAATTGCTCTCTCTTCCTATGCCTTCTGCTAGCAGTTACAAGTTCAAATCCTAACTCAGGCCATTAGCAGCTGCGTGACTTGGACCAGTTACTTAACCTCTCTGAGCTTCCTTCTTCTATAAAATATTGATATTATACCCCCAAGCAGGCTTGTAGAGAGGACTGAATAAGTGTGCAGGGGAGCGGCAGAGCTCAAACTCTGGATTCAGATACATCAGAGTTCAAACCTTAGGTTACATCTTACCAGCTTTGTACCCTTTAGCAAGTTAACCTGGGGGCCTCTCTCTCCTCGCAATAAAATGGGAGATGGATAAGAACTCTCTCAGAAGGTTAAACAATTAAATGAGATAATAGATGGAGAGCTCTTTGCACAGTGCTTGTTAGCCAACTGTTTATAACATTATAAACAGTTAAGTGGGTGTTTGGAGTGGGTGTCTGGAGTGAATTAAGGAATTATCAAACAAAAGAATAAAATCAACTTTATGTTTTCACACCCCCACCACCACCCTCCCTAATACAGTCTCTAGTGACCCAAAATGCTCAGGAAACAAACATTTAAAAGCTGCTACTATTGACAGAGATGAGATACCTGGCTGCCTGAGTTCAAGGACAGGAGAGAAACTGACACGAAGGGGTCAAAGGGAATTTGGGGGATGATGGAAATGTTCTATATTTCGATTGTGGCGATGCTTACATGATTGTATTCTTTTTCCAAGCTCACCAAACAGTAGATTTAAAATGAGCGCATTTTATATATATTACACTTCAATAAAATTGACTTTAATTATTATATTGCATGCACCCTAGAGCAGAGGTGGGCAAGTTTTTTCTGTGAAGGACCAGACAGTTAACATTTTAGGCTTTGCCAGCCATAGGCTCTATTACCAGTACTCAACTCTGCTCTGGTAATGCAAAGCCAGCCCTGGTCAACAACCAACACATAAATGAATGGGCATGGCTGTGTTTCAATAAAATTTTATTTATGGACCAAAGTTTGGTTTCATATAATTTTCAGGTCATGAAATAGTCTTCTTTTTTTGTGTGAGGAAGATTGGCCCTGAGCTAACATCTATGCCAATCGTCCAGTTTTTGTATGTGGGATGCTGCCACAGCATGGCTTGATGAGTGGTATGTAGGTCTGTGCCAGGGATCTGAACCCACACACCCCGGGCTGCCAAAGAGGAGTGCTCAAACGTAACCACTATGCCATGGGGCTGGAACCGAAATCATCTTCTTTTAATTATTTTTCTAACCATTTAAAAATGTAAAATCATTCTTAGCTCCAAGCCTTATAAAAACAGGCAGCAGGCTGGATTTGGTTCCTGGACCATTGTTTGCCAAGCCCTGGCCCGGAGTTCAAGAGAGCCTCTGTCAAGCAGCATTCTGAACTCTGCTTTAGGGGCTTCTCAGTGCAAACGCCGTGTCTAAGAGGCCCAGAATCCAGGGCCTGTGAGCCCTGCCGGGCCCTTGCCAGAACCCACTCTCTCTGTGGCCAGGCTGCTTCTTGACTTCAATTTCCCCATCTGTCCAGGGAAGACAACAATTGTCTCCCAGAGCAGCGCAAAGCTCATTCAGCTGATGACTTGGGAGAAAATGCTCCGCCCAAGTGCCGAAATTGATCACAGCTCGGGTTGCACCTCTGGCCTGTCTCAATCATCAGGGGGAAAGGTTTGATTTTTCAGGTTGTCATTCCTAAAATTGCTTGTTTTTCCAGGTGATGTTCTCATTTCTGAATGTGGTCTGACCTTCACATTCCCAAAAGTGGAGGGTTATTTTTTTCAAAGAGCTGGCAGCAAAACAATACTCTCAGAAAGCTTATGCCTTCCCTGCCAAGCTGCCATCCCCAGCACAACCATGCCCCAGGGGAGGGAGAGGGGCTTCTCCCGAGAACGTTTTCCTGGGCAGGGCCAGCAGAGCCGCGCCAAGCTCCTCCGACAGCAGAGGGAGCTTTGCAAATCCAAACCAGCACAAACTGAGATTTCGTTTTTTAGTTTCTGACAGTGGTAGGTGCTTAAGGAACCCCTTTGGGGTGGGAAAAACTGCCAAGATATCCACAGAAGCCAAGATAATTCTGGAGTCCTAAAGCCTCATGGTTTTTTAAAAAAAATTTTTTAATATTTCATCTAAAATTTCATCAATCTTTCCTGGAAGAAAATGGATTATTCAGGCATCCAGTTTATCATTCTACCTGGTGGAAGCATTCAAATCAATCGTTTGCATTAGGATTTGCAAACATTTTCTGTAAAGGGCCAGAGAGTAAAAGTTCCAGGCATTTCAGGCAATACCGTCTCTGTTGCAACTACCCAACTCAATTGCTGTGGTGTAAAAGCAGCCATAGACAATACATAAATGAATGAGCATGGCTGTGTTCCAAGGAAACTTTGTTTACAAAACTAGGCGGCAAGCCAGATTTGGCCCACAGGCTGCTGTTTGCTAAGACTTGTCCTGAGCTATAGCATCTCTAAGAGATACTAGGTGAGTTGGGAAGAGGAAATAAAACTTAAATCAACAGACACTACTTGGAATATCTGCAGATAATCTTGTAATTATCATTACAGATTGTGGAGTCAAACCCAACCAATCAGCATATTGTGCTAGGAGTGGGGTCAGGATGTACAAGGAGATTATATGAGTCTTGACCACAATGAGTTTTCCATCGGATGGAGGAAGAAAGTCAGGTTGGTGATGGGCAGCACTGGAGACAGCTAAGAGCCAAAGGGTGCAGTGAGGCAAGGGGCCTCTGCTAACCAGACTGATCACAATGGTATTCACAAAGGGAGCCCTCTGGCTGAACTTTAAGATGGGTGTGATTCAGGGGGTGAAAACCAGGTGAAGAAACACAATATGAACAAAGGCACAGGTAAACACGTGCCAAGCATGTTCAAAGAATAGTGAGTTGGCAAATTGGAGCAAAGTTGGAAAGGTGTTTATGGTATATCACAGAGGACTTTCAAATATCAGTTTTAAGAGTGCAAACTCTTTTCGTAGAATCGTGAAACTCTTTTCAGTGGGAGGTACTGAAGGTTTCTGAGCTTCTAGGACAATATTCCCTACAAAGCAGGCAACTCAAAGACTCCGCCTTTACAACGAGGATGTGGCTGGCTGTATCTTAGATGTTATGAATGTGATGTGACTAACGGGTCACATTCGTTAAGCCATTATTATCTGCCCAATAATAATATACTAAATGCTTTACTTTCACATGTCATTTAACACATAAAAAAATCACTGAGGTGGTTATTTTTATCCCCACTTTACAGATTAGAAAACTGAGATGCAGAAGTTAATTTACCCCAAGCCATCCAGCTTGGAAGAGGCAGAGAGAGGGTGAGTTTAAACCTAGGCCTGACTGTCTGTAAGCTTTTAATCACTCTCCTAAATGTCTTCTCAGTGCATTTAAACATATTTCTGTGTTTTAATAAATAAAACTTTTTTTAACTTCACTTCTAAATTGTCTCTTCCAGTATTTCTCCTACTCAAAAATCCCCAATACTATGATTACTTTTCTCATCTTTTTATCTTCCTACTAATTATTCTTTTCTGGAGCGAGATTCATAATTAAAAATTTAGAAATTTAAATTCTGTTTAAATTTCATCCAATTTGAGCTCACTAATTTAGCATAAAATTGTGGTTTTCATCAATGCCATATCTACCCATCTACATAGATAATTATTTTCTCATTGTTTTTGTCTATATCTTGGTGGGCCTTGCTTTAAGGCATACAAACCATATATGACTTTTGCTCAAACAGAATAGTGGAATACAATTTAAAATAAGTAAAAGTGACTATAAATAAAAACCTACAAGGGAATAAACTGTTAACAACAGTTGCATTCAGGTTATTGTGATTACAGGTGATCTTGTTTCCTTTTCCCTCTTTCTCTAAATTACTGAAAATTGGGTTATAATTTTTCATTGTAATTATGTGAAAACGTTCTGAAAAAAAATCCCAGGATGAAACAACACATTGGGATCTACTCTAATAAGCAACTAATTAAAGAATTTCCCAATGCAAGAAGTGACTATGTTCCATGAAGTTTCCATAATTCTTGGCTATATGTACTTAGAGCTGCTAAGTCTCATTAATTTACTGAGATCTAATATCAGGCAAGCTGGTATGGGTCTATCTTTGGCTTCTCTAAATTCAATCAATTTAAGAGAAACAGGAGTAGGGGTTTAGTGGATTAGTCACAACAGGCCATTAATCTCTGCATTCTCAGTTGTAATCCAGCCTCTATCAATGCGACTGGGGGAAAAAAAAAAATCCCACAAAAAACCCAAACGCTCAGAAAAGCTCCAAAGCCGGCTCCCTAGAGACCAACACACTCAGGTCACAGTTAGTTCATCTTTACTTAATATCAATACAACATTTGTCATCTGTCCTATTTCTTGTTGGTTTTTCTTTTATGCCTTTTGCTGAAATTCTCAGAGCAGATATACTTGAAAAGGAACCATGTCGCAATCCCAGGATAGCCGAGCATTTAATTATCATCTTAAAAATCATTCTCTCAAGTGAATAGAAAACATAAATCAAAACTATCTTTTCATGTTGCAAATTTGTTGAACAAACATGGCTAAGGTTACCATGTGTGTAAATTAGTGCTTGGGGAAGCTGGCAAGACTGAATAAGGAACAGAAAACAGAATAACCAAAGTGCAGTCAAAACGAGCAAATGACAGTTTCAGAACATGTAAACATTATATCTTTTTTAAATGGATTGGATCATACTACCTCATTTCTTTATTACTTTGGCCAATAAGCCAGCATTTATTAATGGATCAAGCAGGAAAAAGGATCGGCTCCTTCCTGAATCAGGCTTTTGTTTACGCCACCATGGTCAAGGCTGAATATTTACTGGATCACATGAGACCATGTACCCACGTCAGCGGCCTGGATAAGTCTAAACCCTAGCTGTAAAATGAAAATATGTGATATTAGATTTTTTTAAAAAAATTATTAAAGAAAAACGTGGGCCAGACCCAGTAAATTGCCTCTGAAGATCATTTTATGAAAAAGATAGGACTGTCTTCTTTCTTATTACCTTTAAAATATTCCCCAAACATCCCAGCTTCCCCTAGTGAATCAGATTCAACCAACCTCAACTGATTATGTGTTATGTGCAGACATTGTGCTAAACACTTCCACATGAATTGGCTCATTTAATCGCCATGTTTTACAGGATATTGCCAATTCCTTCCTAATTTTGCCCAACATGTCTTATGTTCTTTTAGCTGCAGCCATAACAATACAAAACCCACCATTTATCAAGTACATTCTATGTGCCAAGCACTATGCTGCATTTTTTAAATGTCAGTCTCCCTTAACTCCAAAGATAGATGTGATTACCTCTAGTTTATAAATGATACTAATGATTAGAGATGGTCACTAACTCCCCAAGCTCACACGACAAGTAACAGCAGAGTTGAGATGAAATTCTAAGACTCTAGCATACAGACCACCTAGACCCCAAGGTTTTCAGTAAATGCCTTTATGGAGCAGTCAAGGATGACTCCTAGGCTGTCCCACAGTCTTACTACAAGGTCATCATTCTACAAACATAGTTTGAACTATCCTCTCATCATGCCTTATCCTTACACTTGCCCATCTCAAAAGTTACTTGCCACTTTTCTGGTCACTCACAGTCTTAAAAGTTCTTCCTGTAATTCAGTCTTACTGACTCAACATTTCAAAAACTGACAACGTTTGGCATCAACAGCAAACTTGGATAATTTCCTATAAAAGTCTCTTAACACCATAAAATTCCCAAGCTGGCAAGCAACCTGAAAATTACCTAGTCCAATGTTCCTGTTTAAAAGGAGAAAGCTGGGGCCCAGAGCAGTAAATCGACTTCCCTAACACCACAGAGCTGGTAGTGGCAAAGCTAATCCTAACTTTGACATGTTCTAACCTCCATCCCAATCATCTTTTCTGCAAACCACCAACTAGCTCTTCCCTATAACATATAGAATTATGCTCCAGGAATAAGAAGTCTCAAAATTCTGGATCTAAGAAAGGTATCTGCTTGTTCTTCCATGGTTTCCTATCTCTGATCTAACTTATTAAGCAAAATAACATCTTGAATGCCATGGCTATTTGGTTTTTGTTTAACAGTTTCTGGCGTGGACCATGTTAAAAAGATCTTTAAAGGTTTAATTACTATTCTACAAACTCGTTTATTCCCTCAAGGAATTCAAGTATTTTTTTGGAGCCTCCTAAACAGGTTATACACTACTTATGGATGTAATATGGTAAAACTATAGAGGATTTTATACTATTTTACCCAGTATTCACAATACTGGGGTTATTTTAAAGAAATAACATAAATATCTATAGACATGAAAACATATGCCAAAAAATGACAAAAACTAGAAACAGCATAGATGTTCAAAAATAGGGAAAAAAGATAAATATAAATAATGCTATTTTAGATGAATAAACTATATGGAACTATTACAAAGAAAATCATGAATATTAAAGTGGCAGACACTAGATAATTGTTCCCCAAATCATTTTCCCTCTGCTCCTGGGCACAAGGCTAGCCTCCAATTCTCAAGATCTTTTGCAATAAGATGTGGCCATGAAACTGACCAGAAGGGATGTACACAGCTTTCCTGCTTGGCCCATAAGAACGTCTCCCATGATCCTCCTCCACAGAATATTTTTTCCATCTGTTGACCTTGATGCCCAGGAGAACACTGGAAGCCATAACTTGAAGAGAGCAGAGGCTCCATCAGCCTTGAGATTCCCAAGTCACTACAAGACGGGATTCCTTCCCTTTTATCACCTCTCCCTCACAAAGTCCCTACACACACACACACATTCATGCTCATCGACACCAACGGACAATTAACGTGAGTGGAAGTAGGCTTCTATTGTGTTACGTCACTGAGATTGTGGGGTTTATCTGTCAGAGTTCAAGATTTCCTGAACTGACACGACTAGGAAGCTACATGGGAAAATACTTAAGATATAAGGTAAAATTTTTTTAAAATACAGTAGTTCCCCCTTATCCGTGGGGGATATGTTCTAAGACCCCCAGTGGATGCTTGAAACCATGGATAGTCCTGAACTCCATACATTGTTTTTTCCTAAAACATGCATATCTACGATAAAGTTTAACTTATAAATTAGGCACAGTAAAAGATTAACAATAAGAAAATAGAACAATTACAACAATATACTACAGTAAAAGTTAGCATAAATCTTAGCAACCTCAACATATGATTTTTTTCTTTCCTTATTAAGAACTCTCACCTTTTCACTTAAAGAAAGCACTTTACAGATTGTCTTTGGCAGATCCAAATTACTACTCTTGCAGTTTGGGGCTATTAAGTAAAATAAGGGTTACTTGAACACAAGCACTGTGATACAGGGACAGCAGATCTGATAACCAAGACCACTACTAAGTGAGTATGGGCAGGTAGTGTATATAGCATAATTATGCTGGATAAAGAGATGGTTCACTTCTGGGGCAGGACTGAGCAGGTCGGCGATGGAAGATTTCAACATGCTACTCAGAACAGCGGACAATTTAAAACTTATGAAATGTTTACTTCTAGAATTTTCCATTTGATATCTTCAGACCTTGGTTGATCTTGGGTAACTAAAACCGCTGAAAGTAAAACCGCAGATAAGGGGTGACTACTGTACAAAGCTTTAAGGTTGCAAAAGTTGTCACTGCAAACTTTGGTAAACAAAAATTTAGTCTATGAGGAATCTGTTTTCCTAAATTTTCTTTGATCCTGTTGTTGTACCATACTTAGCATTAAAACTAACTCAATGACTTCCAGCTCATGTTTGTGACACTAAAACACTTGCATATACCGTCCCCAGCTTGCAAGGGGTGCTGGATCAAGGAGGAACATTTCACTGGAACACACGTTAGCCTAACTGGCAAATGCATAATCAAAACTCTCATTCATTCATTAATTTGTCCAACACGTTTTACCAGGCCAGACAACAGAAATTTATCACTTATAGATGCCTCACATTCTAACTATCAGTATAATCTCTGTATAACTACTGAGAGGTCAAGAGCAGAGGCCTTTTTCCTATCTCCTACCCTTATTTTTTTTCTATAATTAAATTAACAAGCAAAGAAACAAAAACCAACCATCCAGCTGACCAGTTGAAAGGGTCAACTAGGAGATTATAGACAGACTGCCCAGCCAAGCACAGCAAATCCACTTTGTTCTTTCAATTTCTAGGTTCCTGGCTCTCCCCCAGCTAAGAACTAGCGGGCAACACTACAATTGTATCACAAAAGGCCAGAGAGGAAAATAAAGTTTTCTGACACAGGACTGAAAACACCTTAGAAACCAGTCATTTCCTGAACTGCTCTTCATCAAGATTAGAAAGTGGGCAGGCTTTTCCCTAAAGCTCTCAAGTTCAGTGCTAACTAAGGGGCAAGGAGCTTTCTCAAGCGCTGGCTTCTCCCAAGCTGGAACCCAATAAGAAAATACCGTATCCTAAACAATCTCCTTTAACAGGAACAGAGATGACATGGAGAAAGGAACAACACATCCATTGATCCTTAACATCCTGTTCAAGTCTTACAGTGTGGTAGCTGAAAAACATTTTAAACAACTCTAAGCCCCCCAGCCAACACTGGTTTGTCAAATGCAGCTATGAGTTGAGTCTGAGAAGGAAACAGAAAGCTATCCAATACGCTGCAGCCTGGGAAAGTTCCTGTTCTCTCTGACTCTGTACACTCAAAGATCCCCATGCGGTAGAAGCAAGAGGGCAGCTACCAGAGCTGTCTTCTTCATCTCCCCCTCCCTCCTAGCTTCAGATCTTCTCTCCCATTCTCCTTGGAAAGCGGAAAAGCCATTCTAAATCACTTGTTATTCATTCACATATTAATTCAGTCATTCGTTACTGAACATGTACTAAAGGCCAGGCACTGGGTTGGGCACTGGGAGAAAACAACAACAACAGTATTTGTGTATTACCAAAGATACATTCTATAAGAGCAAAGATCATGGCTGCTTTGTTCCACATTTTATCTTCTTCCTGGTCTAGTGCCTCCCTCAAAGAAGGCATTCATCAGCTTTTGAAGAATGAATAAATCAACACATTAAACACTGGGGGTGGGGGTCAGAACCCTCCCATAGGTACATCACTTTATTAGTTCATTTCAAGAATCCTATGAGACATTTATTATTATTCCAACTTCATGGAGGAGGAACGGCCTATGCTCACTCAATAAGTGCTGCCATCAATATCCTTTTCCTAAGGATGAAAGGGAGCTGTGTGTATCATAGGCAGAGGGGGCAGCAGAAGGAGAATATGTTGACTCACATCCTTCAGCAAATGTGTTTATTCCAACTCTGGCATTGCTGCCAAATGCATTGTGAAGCCAGCAGGACTTGGCTCTGGAAAACTCACCTGAAAGTCATAGGCTTCATTTCCCACTGCCAGTCCCTTCAGCCGCTGGGCATGAAGTATTGGACAAAGTTAAAGATTAATTCTGCATTTACTGTGACAAAGGTCCCACTTCTCCCAAATCAGGAGGGAAAGGCATTTGTAGGCTGTCTCCTTCACAATCACTGATAATTTCTCTGCTGCCATCCTGATGGCACCTTAATGCAAATGTAATCAAACCCAAACACTGGCTACCCCATTACCAGTGCAATCTTGCTAATAAAGAGCAATTGTGGCTTTGTTATAAAGGCAATCCCAGACCATTTCTTACCATCCACAGCTCCCCACCCCAACCCCTGCAAGATGGAAATCCTTTAAAGTTTTGTTTAAGGTTACATGAGACAAAAATTGCAAAAAGTTATAGGAAAGATTCAACTGTCAAAGAGAATAAGGTGATAATTACCATATTGCAAAATCCAGGGTCAACCAATATGGTCCTGGCTTTCTTTCTAGGGTATAAATTCACGGAGACAAACTAAGTAAGCAGATAAATTCTGTAATCTATATCTGGGTTAGCTCAAAAGCTTCTGGGAAGCCACCTGGAATTAGAGACGACAATGGAAAATAACTAGTGAACTGGGCCAAATGGAGCTTAGCTGGACTACAGCCAAAAGCTTTAACCCTAACTGGTCTGTTCCTAACAAGGAGAATGATGTAAACTAGACCTACCCTCTCGGTCCTTAAAAGGATGCTGTCCCTGCACAGAGAGGTACCAGGATGGTTTTTACTAACTATTAATATACGCAAGGTGTTATTGTACTAGAACCATAGCTCCTACAGGTTCTTCTACCTCAGTCTTATCCATCACACTCCACTCTTTTGCTGTTGTCATGCTGACCTCTTGACAGTCCCCTGAATTTATCATGTCCCTTCTAATCTCTCTGTTTTTGTAAATGCTGGCTCCTATTGTCATCCCTCCCCCATCACACTCTTCCTGGTCAATCAACCAAAATCTTCCAAGGCAACTCTTCAGCATCTTTCAAGACTCAGCCCAAGCATCTTCTAGCTAACACTACCTACTCTCCTTCCTCTATAGCACTCCCCCCTCCACACTGAGTCAGATGGCCCTTCTCTGTTCTACTCAAATGCTGTATCTCTTTTCATTACAATACTTATCACGTTCTGCTGTAACTACTAATATTTCACTATCCGTCTCCTACTAGATTATGAATTCCTGGAGGGAGAGGTCAGTGTCTTACTCATTCCTATTGGATCCTCGATAACACACACAGTGCACCCTCAACAAATACTGAATGATTAGGTGGACAAAGGAAGCCATTTCATTTTATGTCGCTATACTCACTCTATATAGTAACTGGACCACCGAGAGGGTAAAATGGGTACACAATTTAGTAAACCATAAGTATACTCTCCCAAGTGAAAATGCAATCTATTGTAAATAAGAGTCGGACAGAGCGTAATAAGGCAAAATCGCTGTAAAACGCTTTGCAGTGCTTCAGGCATCTGCTTCATGTCAATAGTGCATCTATTGCTTAGCACGCAATTAATCTTCACAACACAAAAGCATGTATGGATGATCCATGTCTCTTAGCCTTCATCTAATGCTAAAGACATTATCATTATTATTATTATTATTATTATTCAAGCACAAAATTGGAGACATTCGCATTTGCTTCACACGGTTCATAAGAGATAGGATAATTGTCTTTTTTTCCCCTAAGTCTGTCACTCAGAATGTCCCGTAATGGACCACTTGATCTATTAGACCAGTATCTTTTTAATGGGTTTTGTGAGCAAGAAAAAAGGTTGACAAGATAAGGAGTTGGGTTTCTAAAATATTGCTTATTACAATGAAAATATAAATATATTTTATTAAATTGCACACCAACCTGATTATGTCATTTTCCTTCTCTCTCCTGTAGCTCCTTATAACTAAAAGACGTGGACTAAATTTCTTCTCTTAGCTTGCGAACCCCTTCACATTAGGCCCAAGTTATTTTTCTTGCCCTATTCCAGTCACTGACTCCAGCCCATCTACCCCACATGTCCATTGCATCTTACTTCCGATGCTTTATTTTTTCATCCCTTCTTGTCTATAAACACACTATTCTTGCCTCATGGTATGTCTTTTTTTTTCTCTGTTCTTTTGACATCTTGTGTATTCTTCAGGCTTAGTTCAAATGTTTTCTCCTCTTTAAACTCTTCCCCTTGCTCACTTGAATCCACCAAAAATAGAGTTAATTGCTCTTCCTTTATAGTCCCACAGCACTTTGTACACGTCTCTATCACATAATACATACCACCTTATAACTAAGGACCAGCAGTTGTTCATTTTTGTGATTCCTATGCCTGGCACAGAGCTGGCCAGCAATACTATTTTGTTGGACACAGAAGAAACAGCTGAATAACTAATTGGCATTTACAAGAACAGGTCCAAAGTGTCAACTAGTATTGTTATTGATGACAGTGATGAGGGTGATTTTGTGAGAGTAGCTCCAGTTCACTGAGTTACTACTACATGCCAGGCACTACGGCAACATCTTACGTACATTTTCTCCAATCCGCATTTTACACATTTTAGAGAGGCTCAGGGAACTTAAAGACCACACAGAGAGTGAATGCTGAAGGCAGGATTCACATGTAGACTTATCTTGGCTCCAAGGCCCCTGCTTACTCTCATACGATATGTATAATTTGGCCAATGGTTACTGTATTCCACACACCATGCTAGGCATTTGACAAATAGCATTTTGTTCCTTAACAAGCACCCTGTCGGATTAACCCTGGGAAGTAAGTATCCTCTCCATTTTACAGGTTAGAAAGCTGAAGTCTCCCCAAAACTCAACTGTCTACAATCCTAAATGGGCTACAAACTATGAAAAGCATAGCAGCACTTGGAGACAGGCAGCAAAAACTTAAAATCCAAAGAAATGTCAGAATTTCAAACAAATTTTAACCAAGTTCAGTCCACTGAATCCACGCAAAGAACCATAATAAGAAAAATAAAAATCACCGAGGAATTAAATATATTAGGACACTCTATATTCTCTCCATTCATTGCTCCCTAAGTGGAGTCACCCAAGCTTTCCAGTATCCCCCAAAGGGAACCTTTTATTCCAGTTGACAGAGTCCTTACTACATATCTCACTCCTTCCTATTCCTCTCCTTTTGACGATATGGTCCCCCTCCATCTCTTCTATCCCAACCTCCAACATTTATCTATTATCTTCCTTTTCCTTCATGTCTAGACGTCTCTCTGCTATAGCACTTATGTCCTCTGGCAAACAATTAGGCATTATTCTTATTGTTTCATTTTGTGCCTTACTTTCTTGTGCATTGGCTTTTATAACTATTTCTCAACAACTAGGCATCATATTATTTCATATCACTCTACAATATGTGTATGGATCTCAACGTTGATTTTATAACTATATCTTAAGCATGGATCATTCCATAATATAGTAAAGGCACAGATACTGTACATTTGCATAACATGAAGAACATTCAGGATCATTCTGTGATGTTTCTCTCAATAATTCTTTGAAATAGGCAAATGTAATTTCCATGTTACAGATGAGGACACTAAGACTCTAAGAGGCTAAGAGAATTGCCCAAAGTCAGATAGATAATTAAGGAAGAGCTGGATTGCAGGGTGGGTCCTCTACCTTCCATATTCTCTGCAATGGCTTGCTACCATACACATTTATGGTGCTTGGATCTTTTCCTGACCTAAACCCCAGGCCCAAATATGTAATGCTTAATTAAGGTGAAAAATTAAGGGATGTTAAGTATTGACTGCCTAGGATGGCAATCAAACCCCCTCTCACCACTCAAGAAAATGTTCCTCCACATTGACGTTTCTCTTTTCCCCAGGGATTTTCTCTTACTCAGGAAGACTCTCGTCTCACTGCCAGGAGAGTCTCATCTATGAAGATGGAATCTGTCAGTGTCGTGGCTACGTAGCATCAACATGGGAAACTGGATTTAAAGGAAGCATATGACCCAATAAGATCATCAGATAAGAATTCTTTGTTGGGGTGGGACTCTTTTTATTTAATGGAATGTTCTATTTCAAGCCAAACTGACAGCATATATAGTTGGCCACTTGGGAAGCACTTTAAAGTTGGGTCTATCCCGAGTTAGAATTTACAAGCAGAAAGAGAAAAATTCTGTTGCTCCCCTGAGTAATAAGCACTATATTCCCAGATGATTTATTAAACTTTCCAAAGCTCCCCTCAGTATTGGGCTCACAGGGATAAAGTGAGTTACACTCATGACTATGCACCAACGCCTAATGCTGCCAGTCTCATCTACCGGAGAAAGAAAATTAAGAGACATTTCAAAGCTGTTAAGCTAAGACCTCCTTGAAAGCAGGATTCATGGCCAATGTTATAAAATGCACTTGCTGAGGATTTTCTCTTTGCTTTTAAACAAGTTGAAGGGGTGGAAGGTAAAGGCTCTATTCTATCATGGCCTTACAAACTTAAAAAACGCCAGATTTGTAGGAAAAGAAAATAATTGTATTATTGCAAGCTTACTATGCCTCAGATACTGTGCTATGTGAAAATCACTGAACGTATCATCTCATTTAATCCATGTAAAAAACATGTGGGCCACGTTCTATTGTCCCCTTTCTGCATGTAAAGAAGCTGAAGTAAAACACTCCAATTTTCAGATTAGGAAAAGAATGCATGAAATATTCCTTGCTTGTAGGGACTGCTGATCATAAGGCCTTAGTGGCAAACTTGGGTAATGGTCTTATCTGTTTGAGTGACAGTCATGCACAACTCAAACGCTACCTTAATTCCAGCTCTAGACTGCAATCTCCCCAAACTTCCACTTCCAAACTCTCTACGACTTACATCCATTTAACACCATTTATTCTTCCAATTGGAGAAAGCAAAACAAAAAATGATGTATTCATCATTTAAAAAAAGAATGATTTCATCATTAAAGAGAAACATTTAAAGAAATCTTGAACCAAAACATAAATGACATGCTGAATTTTGACTCGGTTAGATGTCCAGGTTGACCCCTGGGGGCTTTGGTTGCCTTACATATAAAATTACCCTACAAATTCTGAGAATACAGGAGTTCAAATATGTGCGATATCATGCAATATATGTGGAAGCACCACATAATTCTAATTGTTATTGCTGCGATTATTATGAATAAACTGACAAAGAAGTAAAGTTATGTATAAGGAAGTAGGATGCATTCTGTAAATTAAATCAGACAGCTGTCTTTGGACCAGGCAATTCTCTCCTGGTGCTGCTAAGCATTCATTCTAGCTGATCTGAGCTGCTTTTGTAAGAAGGGAATGGTGCTCTTGCTAGCACAGGGAAAAATCATCCTAGCTCTCTCTCTCTCTCCCTCTCTCTTCCTCTCATCTCTTCACAGATCTTGGCTGCCTTATATTTTCAGTAAAACGAGATCTGAGTCTAACATGGAGCCCAGATCATGGCACTCCCTCTTCAGCCTAGCTGTGTTGTCCTTAAGTAGCCAAAATTGATTCCATCTCTCAAATGGAAGAAGGCACACATGCTACTCCCCCAGCAGCTAGCTAAGCCTGGCCGAGCAGACCCCCAGTGCCACTTGCCAGCAGCTTCATCACAACCAAACGATTAGTGCAGAGCCATTGACCATACCAATCCCAGGTCTCTGTATTGTAAGTAATATATGTACACAGGCCCAGGGAGAAAACTCCTTGGATATGCTTTTAATTTGGGGGGTAGGGTGGGGTGAGGGTAGACGCCTTTGGTTAACAAAACCCTAAGCTACAAAGCACCAGAGCATTCGTGAAACCAGATGCTACCAACTGAAATTCAGTCGATAACCTCCCATGAGCCAGATCTACTACCAAAATTTTCCTTCTGCAAAATGTTTACACTGCAGCCTTTTGCTGGCCTTTTCTAGTCTGGTATTCCCCAGTAATGAAGCCAGCTCTACCAATACATCAATCTCACGCCTGGTAACTCAGTGAGAACTGGTACCCATTTCCCGGGTAGGGCGAGTCATCCCAAGATACCAGAGAGGTGTTTTGTTTTTTTAAATTTCTTTTTTAAATTCAAGATTTAGTAGGTTCTATGATCACAGGGTTATGTTCCTTTTGGTAAAGCTCAGTCGAGAGGAAATTAAAACTGCAAATCATGGAAACATAAGGGAAAGACCTACTAAACTCTTCCTGCGACACAATTATTCAACCTGAGCACATCACATTCCTATACCTCTTAAGGCTGCCAGATGGGAAAAAAGTCCTCCTAAGTGTGGGAAATGTGAGTCATAATTATATTACTAATCAGAATTGTCACATCCATGGACATCAGTGAATGAGTGGTTCTGCTTATGAAGGGAGGAGGCTACCCTGGCCTTGGAGAAAGAATGACCTGTTAAGTTTCTGAATGTGTAAATATAGTACCTAATATTGCCTCTCTGCCTAAACATCTTCATAAAGTGCAAATTAATGCAGGTCCTAACTAGGCATTTGGAAGGCTAACCTAGTTGTCTGTGGTTAGCTACCAGCTAGCAATTTTGCTCCCACTTTTATCCTCTCATTACATAGCAATGACGATGATTTAGTAAACACAAGTGAAAGACCACGTACTCTACAGCATCCCTCCTGGGTTGGAAATAATCCCCTCCTAATGCTTCTATTTAGATAATTTAGTTGCTGATCCACCTAATCAGGTATGGCTGTGACAGGTATCCCACCAGTGTCTCTTTTGGAGGCTAAGGACAGCCCCATCTAAGGACAGTTCCCCTCTTTGAGGGCCTGACCAAATGCAGGGTAGGGGCTGAGGACAAGGTTTGCAATCTGATCCAGAACCTCAATGAATGTTAACCCTTTGCACATCTTAAAGGGACTCAGCTGGCTTGTCTGATCTGAAAATTATTTGTGATGCTGGAGAGAGGGAGGGAAAGGCTACTTTATAACTAGTGAAATATTGTGGAATGGAGAAAGAGAGTTTGGAATAGACACGTAGAAGAAAAAGATGTAAAATGTGGCCTTGTGAGATGCCACCCAGTGCATCCCTGGATATATAACTGATAGAAACCTTCATAAATCACCTGGGAATCTTTTCTCTTAGATGCAGGAGGAGGTAAAAGAGGTCCCCCCTAGAGCAGCTGGGGTGACCCAGGGCACTTTTTATGGTCTACCAGGTACGCAACGTATCTCTAAAGTGTTACAGAGGTACGTGTCTTAGTTGGGTGGCTGAGCCCCAAACAATAATTTCAAAGAAAAGATTCCCTATTCCTGCCCAAGGAAGTGAACACTGAGACTGAACAGTGGCATTTGGCACTGGGTCCAGGGTAAGGGCAGACAAGAATCAGATCTGGCTCAGAGGGTGGGGATTGGCTGGGCTGCAGGAAGATGCAGGAAACATGTCCCTCCACCCCAATGCTGCTGAAATGTGTCTGCTCACAGGGGGCAAGGTTCTGCCCTCCTCTTCTAGTGACTTCATGGGAAGTTGTCTGAGTCCTCAATTCTGCAGAGGGAATGCAGGCAGAAGGGAGCACTGCAAACGGGCCTTACCCTGGATGCTTAAATGACAGGTGTGACGGGAAGTGGGGCAGACACCGTCCATGAGAGGAGGCACTGAACTGAAGGGGGGAATACTGCTGATCCTGGGGCTTTTTCTCACGGCCCCCGTCCACACCCCCAATTCCCTGCACCAACAAAGACACTGCTTCAAAATCAGAATCCCTCCCAACACAAAGACACACGAACACAGGCAGGCACAAGCCATACCTCATTCACCTCAACGCCCGGCTTCCCATTAGTTCCTAAAACCACAGACTAGCACAAGTAGCCTGAAATCCGGGAGGCTGAGCCAGCACATCTTTGCCACAGGGATTTAGGAAAGACCATGATCTAAAGCAGTATTTATGCTATTGTGTTGTTTCAGGTGGGTTTCGCTTCTATTTGGGGTCAAGGGGGGTGTGCTGGCATGTTTCAGACCATGGCAACCAGGTCCTGATGGGTTTGGGGAAGGCATGGAGGACCTCTACATCTCTCTGGTTCCTCCTGGTACTCTCCAGTCCCGTATCCTCCCGCAGTCTCTGGAAAGTGCCTAGAAACCAGGGAGGGCTCTGCATCCATTTTGCCAGCCTGGAACCACCGAGTTTGGGAACTTTGGAAGCCAAGGGATGGGGGTGGAGGTTGCCAAGGCTCGGATTTCGGCGCCAGAGTTCTCAGCCAGGAAAGCAGTTGAAAATCAACACCCATCTGCCTCTTCTTTCTCATCTCCCACCCCTACTACCTTTCAGGACTCCATACTGATATTATCCCCACTACATACACGCACACGCACGCACGCACACACACACACGCGCGCGCGCGCACACCCTTGAACTTCAAAGGTTTTTAATTCTGAAGGCAGCAAACCTGCAGAGCTGAAAAGGTCTCTGCCAACACCCCCCCCCCCCCATCCTCGAGGCTACTTGAGTGTCTACACACAATAAACCCTACACATTCCCAGCACCACAACAGAACCCAAACCCGCCCCTGACTCCAGCGCGTCCCATACCTGATATGCAGACGATGAAATTGGCTTGAAGAAGAAAAAGCACCTCCCAGACTATTTCCATCCTCTGATTCTCATTCCAAGTGCATCACTCGACGGGAAAACAGGGGGGGCAGGGGGGAGCCCGACACGGCACACACACATACACACACGCACACACTTCCGAGCGAGCGCACACTCGCACTCCCACCCGACAGCCGGCCAGGGGCAGTCACCCCCAAGATCAATATCGCAGTTTGAATTGTTCCGGCAAATCTCCCCTTGGGCTCGACGGATGTGCGCCCCAGATGTGCTGACACATGTCCGATGCCTCGCTGCCCCGGAGGTCTGCCCGCTCGCCGGTCTCTGCTCCTCGCACGAGAGGCGGAAACAGCACTAGCAGCGGCGGCGGCAGCCACCTGAAGCCACCAGCGCTGGGCTCTTCCTGCAAAAACGAGACCCCGATCCGCCGGGCGCCCCAAGAAGACATAGACGATAGCCCCCCGCCGGGCCGCGCCGCGCAGTTCCGGGCCCCCGGCAGCTCGCAGCTCGCTGGCTATGCCCAGGCAGTCCGCGACAAGTTGCCCTCGAAGTCCGCCCCCCTCACCGGGGCATGGTCAAAGGGTGGCTGCTCCGCTCCGGGGCCGTTCTCCTCCAGCTTCCGGGGGGCGGGGGGAGGAGCAGACACAGCAGACAGAAACAGAGAAAGAGAGGCAGGGATTATTGCCCGAAATCGCCGGCCGCCAGCAGCCTCCGCCGACCCTCCCTGCTCCCCAAGTCCGCGCGCAGCCCGCCTCCTCCGAGCCCGGCTCAGGCGGAGCGTCCAGGGCGCCGAGCGGGAACGGTGCGGGGTCGAAGACCCAGGCGCATCGGGGGCCCGCGGGCTCCCCACGACGCGCGCGCGCTTTCGGCTCCTCTGCTATTTTCCTGGGCTCCCCAGAACCCCCAGTTGCCTCGCTTCCATCGCCTGCAACTAGCGCCGCCGCCGCCGCCGAGATTTTCCGCAATGCAACTGCAGGGGTCGTTATTTCCTCGCCTACGGATCCCGATGCTTCCCGATTCGGAGGGGAGGAGGAGGGCAGGTGGGGGCGGAAGGAGAAGGAGGAGGAGGGGAGGCTCGGCCAGGTGAGCGTCCTCGCCGCCGCCGGGAGCCCCAACGTCAGCCCCGCCGCCCCCGCGCCCAGGGGCGGAGGCAGGAGGCCAGGGTGGGGAGGTGAGGCCGAACGCGGCCATAAGGAGGAGGAGAGGGCTGGGCGTCGGAGCTTTGGGCCACCGCGGCGGCCGCCTCGGCCCCAGCCCCGGGCTCCGACTCCTCACTCCGCCCTGCCCCGGCTGCCTATGTCACCCTCCAGGATTTGGGGAGTTTCTCTTCTCCTTAAAAAGAACTTCGCGCCAGCCGCTTCGGCGCGGGAGACCTGGGCGGGACTCATCCAGGGAGTGCGATGCTGCGCTCTCCCACTGCTGCGGAATATTTGGGCTTTTTTTTTTTTTTTTTGCATAATTCATTCCCTGCCCTCTCCCTCTCGTCCATCTCCTTACCCCCCCTCCTCCTTCCCCCTTTCCGCTCCAGTGCCAGAACACGACTTACCCCAGAGTCCTCCTCTCTGCAGGTTTCTAGACCGGGTGCAACTCTTGCCTGCAAGTCCCTCACCTCCCTCCTCCTGAAAGGGGAAAAAACCGTCTTCCCAAGTCCAAGTGCGAGCAGTGGCCGCTGCCCCCTGCGCCTCTGCCCAGCTCCGGGAGGATCCAAGACTATCGGAAACCCCGGTTTTAGGGGAACGGCTTTCCCTTCTTTTCCTTCTTTTATTTTCTTTTTCTTTGGGAAAGCTCAAGTGCTTTGGAGGCTTTTGCTGGGCTCCAGAATACTCTCTGCCGGCGACACTCAGCAGCTTCCACTGAAGATTTCCCTACCAAGTCCGCGCGCGCGCGCGCACACACGCCCAGCGCGCGGCTTTCCAAGGCCCCAGGGGAAGGTGGGGGCGGCGTGAGCACCACCCACCGCCCAGACCGAGGCCGGAGCCCGCGGGTCCGCAGCAGGTCTTGTGGCGGGGCGGGCTGAGGCCGGGGAGGGACTTCTACCCGGTCAGCCGCTTGGAATGTAGATGCGGGGGAAATGCGAGGAAACCCTGCGTTCGGGACTGTTCGCCTGACAGGAGGGCTGGGAGCGAGAGAAGACAGGAAAAATCGCAGCCGATTTCTATGCGTCGATCGCTGCAGGAGCGTTTTGAGAAAGCCCCAGACCTACCTCTTTGGGAGCGCTGAAGAAGAGTTGGGCAGGATAGGGGAATCCCTGGAAAGATGTCGGATTTCTCGGCGCGCCTGTCCGGATTGCAAACTGTGACTTTGGGAGATTTTGCACAAGCGCGGATGGACACACACAACAAACACAAACACACATAACCCGCAGGGGACTTTTTTTTTTTTGCACTTTTTATTTTTTATGTTTAGAAGCCCTTTCAGTGTGAGTCTCGGTCTGATAGCCGCCTAAAAGGTGGATAAGTGGAGAGGAGAAGGAAAGAGAGTACCGTTCATCCGCACAATTTAGTGAGTCTCCCAGGCTGTGTAGCATCCGAAGTTGCGGGGTTGGAGCCAAAGGAGTGACACTGCAGCCTTCCCCGGATTCTTGAACCGACTCCAACTGCCCAGGAGGCAGGCGGGTCTTTTTGCAGACAGGCGGGGTGGGGGTGGGGAGGAGGTGGGAGGGAGCAGAGCTGAAGAGCGTGAGCTTCCTGCGCTGGGCAGACTTTGGAAGCCTCCGCTGCAGTCCTGCCGCCTCACGGGATTCGAAAAAAGAACCACCCGCAGACTTGCCTGCTCTTCCACAAGGAGGTGTGGCCGAGGGATCTGTTCTCTGAGACTTGGGCCAAGGACTCCAGGTGGTCAACACATTGAAAATCTAGGCCCAGATGAAGAAAGATCAGGATTCTTATAGAAAGAGCTTCGAGGCTCAGCAGGAAAGATAGTGAGACCTCAGAACAGTAAAAGAATGTGAGACAGTGAGAATTAGCCCGTTTGGGAAACATATGGGAGGGGGAGGAGGGGTTTGTTTCCGTGCCTTGAAAGTCGACCGCAAGAAAGCGATTTTTGAAGGAAGAGGAAAGAAAACTGGTTGCCAAAGACGAACAGATTCCACCGTGGCGAGCGTTTGGAACCATGAATGGTGACCTACCTTCTGCACTCGGCAGTGGAATCTGCTGCCAGCAGGAGAGCTGTCCGTGGAAGCAGAAGCGGGGTGCCTGGATTCTATAGCAGGATTCAATTATTCATGAATTATGCAAATATTAAGTGAGTGCCTTATATGTGTCAAGCAGTCTGGCGAGATACAGGAGTTTTGTAATTGAAAATCCATAATCCTTGCTTTCAAAAAGCTTACAAACCATATTTCCCTCTGCATTTTGCCTTAAGAGCCAATCCAGTGAAGTAATACTAAATTTTCCCCTTTTCAGCCTGTACACTGGCCTTCAGCCTTCTCACAGAATAATCTATTCTCTGTCACCAACTACTTACAATTAAAAAACAAAAACAAAAGAACCCCATCAACTCATATGACATATTTAAGTGAAAATAATAGCATTCATGTGTTGTTTGATTGTTTGCTGTATGCCAGGCATTGCCAAATCGCTTACATGGATTATCTGATTTAATCATAACATCCATATGAGAGAAATGTCATTATAACTTCCATTTTACAGATGATAAAACAGAGGTCCAGAGTAGTTATTGGCCCAAAGTCTCACAGCTAGTAAGTGGTGGTGTAGAGGTCACAGCCAGGCATTCCAAACTCAGAGGCCACGCTGTACCATGTCCTGCCCCCTCTGTACAATGAGAAGTATCATCTTGAGGAGGTCACTTTGTAATTAGGGAGAGCAGGAGTCCACATGTGACACAGCTAGATGTCAGTCAAAGGCAGGATGAAATGTAACGGTAGGTTATGCAGTTTGGAACTTAGCTACTGTTAGGAGAGAAAGAAAAGATCAGTGGGAATTAGGAGTCATCAAAGGCGTTTCTAGTGAAAGAAGCTGAGTGTCTGCTGAGTATCAAGTCTGTTCTTGGCACTTGGAATACAGCACTGAACACAACAGTCCCTCAGCATTTAGTTTCCATGTTAGCATTTTCTAGAAGAAAAAAACACAATATTTTCTTGAGTCATTTCTAGGCTTAACTTGTGTGTTTTCTAAGAAAATCTCCATCTTAATCCAGAAATAACTCAGTAAAAGCACGTATTAAGTAGGAACCTTCTGTTTTCATTCTTTATTGAAGTGTTTATTTTTTTAACCCACAAAAGAAATAAAAGAAATTTTAAAAACTCTATGAAGCTAGAAAATATTTATTCTTCACAATTTTTCTCGCATTTTAAAGAGCTTGTACCCAGGTGTTAATAATTATAAAGAGTCTCTCTCCACCATGCCTGCCTTCATCTTTTGTCTCTTTCCTGCTCTACATTTCTCCAGGACAATTCAGTGCAAGCACATAACACATATAATAGAAAGTCTCGGCTGAGCCCAAGCGTGACAGCCAACTCCAGTTGTCCCATAGAAGGCAGGGGATTATAGTTCCACTCCCCAGAAGAGGACAATATTGAAATCTTTGGGGTTCCTTCTCCACTTTCTTTTTCTCTCCACCCCATAAAAAAAGCGGTGACTCATCTGGTAACATTTTGAGAGCTTGACATCCATTAGGGCACATTCCCAAGAGCCTGGATGCCTGTATTACAAGACACAGCAGAGCTCCCTCTCTTCCCAACTCCTCTACTCTCTTGTCAGCCTGTATTCAGGCACGATGGGCTCACTATTTCAGTGTGTGTTTCTCTTCTCCATGCCTTATCTAGCTGGAGTAGAATAGTGGTTGCCTGAGGAGGAAGGCAGGGAAGCGGAAAGGGACAGGAAGGAGGGGTTACAAAGGACCACAAGGAAACTTTTTAGAGCAATGGATATATTTATTATCTTAATTGTGTTGATGGTTTATGGGTGTATACGTGTGTCAAAAGTTATCAAAGTGTGCCCTTTAAACATATACAGATTATTTTATGTCAATTATATCTCACGATTATCCATCCAAATGGATAATGAGCTTTTGCAAATATAAGACAGAGACTATAATCATAAGCAATCGTAAATAGATACTATATTTAATAAACTGTGGCTGGACTAGGTTTAGAGAAGCTCAATCTTAGTGTACTGTTGTTTTATGTGAAATGTCACTTACTACTAAATTACTCAGATTCCAAGAAATATGAAAAATTAAACGAGTTCTTAATTTGGAAGCTGTCGTGTAAAGAAGTGGCTCTGATGTTGTAGCTGTATCTTTAGCTGTTTTACAGGTATTGGAGTGTTATGTTATAATATGCTATCCTGTTCGGAACATAGGATAAATCCCCTAATATTAAGTGGGGCGATTTCCCTTGAAGGTAGTGGAAATTATCCAGTCATTCCTGGAGAGAGGCACATCTTGGGACAGAAATGAAGACTTGGTGATGGGAAAGCTGGATTCTGCCACTGAGATGTGGGCTGTGAGATGGGGAAGAAGTTTTATAGTAAGACAGGAACATAGCCCAAGGGGAACCAATAAGATTGGCATAGAATTCTGTTAACTGGAAGTAATCATATCTAGTAACCAATTAAAAGTTAATCTCTGAAAGCTTTTCCTTCTGCTGTCTCTTGAGATGACTATTGATAAACATTATAACATACTGAGGGAAAATTTCTGTGCCAACACTTGTGCTATCATGTTAAAGGGAACGGCAGCAGTTCCCAAAACAATGTGGCAATGGTAGCAGAAGCAGAGGCAAACTCTGGGTGGTCCCCCAAACTGCAGAGTGTGATGCACAGTGACACAAAGGGCAGACCACTGGCAGAACAGAGAGCTATGTGGAAGAAAGAGGTGGGTGATGGTGAAGACCCTGGTGATGCCATGGATTGTGAGCACAGATGAGTCATCCCCGCAGGAGCTTCTCAAGAATTAGTCGTAGGGGAAGAATCTCGAAAGAGGCACCAGCTTCTGCTGTCTAGCATGCAGGTTGAGGCCATCAAGGAGCGTGTTAGTTTCCTGTTGCTACTGTGATAAGTTATTATCAATTTAGTGGCTTAAAACGGCATAAGCTTTTTCCCTTTCATTTCTGGAGGTCAGAAGTTTGAAATGAGTCTTACAGAGCTAATATCAATGTGTCTGTAAGGCTGTGTTCTCTTTGGAGGCTCAAGGGGAGAATTGGCTCCTTGCCTTTCCAGCTTCTAGAGGTTGTCTACGAGCCTTTGCTCATGGCGCTCTTTCAGCAATGGCTTTACTCCACCCTCTGCTTCCACCATCCCATCTCCTTCTTTTACTCTCTAATCCCTTTTTTCCTTATAAGGATCCTTGTGACTACATTGGGCCCCACGGATGATCCAGGATAATCTCTCCGTCTCAAAATCTTTAATTTAACTGCACCTGCAGAATCCCTTTTGCCACGTAAGGTAACATATTCATAGGTTCCAGCGATGAGGGTGTGGACATCTTTTGAGGGGGCATTATTCTGCCTACGACAGCAGGTAGATATTTGGGTCACAGGAAAAATGCCAAGTGTAGATCAGTGGAGCTTCTCATGAAGTAATTGAAGAAAGAAAAGCTTGCCACTTTTCAATGCTATTCAGTAATATGCCTTATATTTTTCAACAGTGAGTTCATGTGGGTTATTTGAGGCGTGGGTACAAGATCTTGTTCTCTAAATGAGTCCATCAAGAGAAGATGTTAATGCATTTGAGCAGATGCAGTTCAGTTCTCTGGACATAGAATGTGAGGATGGTGAAATAGCATATAATGCAAGGAGAACAGGTTATTTTCTTCTCTTTGACATTAGACTGAATAATAAGTTGGTTACCACCAGTGTTCATTATATTTTTGAAATAGGATTTCTTCTCATCCCTACTAAAATTCATAATCAACATAAGGGAATTTTATTTTTTTAAAGGAGATAGTGGACATTTTATTTCTATAAAATGCTATACCTTATTTGCTATTTAAGTTTGTGCAGGATCATGGTGACTAGGAACTGGTACAAACTAACTTTATGGCATTTTGGTCAATGATTTGGGTATCATTTTGGAAGTTAATTAAACCCATGCTACACCTTTCTTCTTTTCATCACAGTTAATGTCTCTCTCAAATATGCAGCCTCCTGAACTCAAGGTCTTACGAATGGAAGACTTCTTTGCAATGAATATGTAGCAGGCTAAATGATTGCTGAAAAATTGAATAGGTTTATTTGTTGGTTTATTCAAATAACTCAAGTCTTCCTTGCATTTTTGTCATGGATTTGATGGTAGATGTTTCAAAGTGCATTTCAAGCACACATTAGTACAGTTTCAGACCTGATCTGGTCCCAACCCCCTTAATTTTCAGGTAAGAAGATGCAGGTTTAAGCTGAGGTTAAATGATGTGTCGAAGTTCAAATATAGGCAAAAGCTGAGGCAGAGTCAGAATTTGATGCCAGCCTTCCTAATTATTTACTTTTAAACCTTTCTTGGTTTGAAAACTGTTCCCCATACACAGAGGGCAAGAAGAGACTGAAGAAAGAAGCAAATCACTCCAGATTGGTAGGTAGCAGGTTTAAGAAGCGAGGTAACTTACTTATGTGGCTTGGCAAGATGAATTGATCTCCGTACCTACTTGCCAGAATCTTGAAACTTTGCATAGAGGCCTTAGTGGGGTTCAGCCATGTATACCATCAAGAAGGTCTCAACAGCCCCTTGCTCCCTCAGGACTGCATCCTTGAATCAGCTCCCACTGTGGGAATGGTAGGCAGAACATACATTCCAAAGACACAAGAGGGGGTGAGGGGCCTCTAATTACCCTGGTCCAGCTCAAGGGGTCTTGATGACCTCCTCCAACAACCTTCCATCCCCATCCTTCTTTCTGTTGTTACCCAGCAACACACGCAGCAGCTGAAACATGGAAAATAAATATATCATCCAAATCCATACAACTTAGTTGAAGATGCTTTTCCCAGATATTCTGCTTCCTGTCCAATACACTTTCAACTCCGCCGCACCATTTGTGTGTATCTGTGTGTGTGTGTGTGTGGTTTTGTGGTGTGTGTTTCTTTTACATTAAACACTTTCCAGTGACAATTTATACCGGCAAGAATGCTCTCCTCTCCTCCTTAAGCCAGCTGCAGTACCTTCAGGTAGCAGTTAGAGATCAATAGAGAGGATTTTAGTTTCATAATGGTTCCCAGGTTTAAAAAAGACTTTAATTAGGACAACAGTCTGCTCCTATCTCAGCTTGTATAATTTTGGAGTTAGCAACTAACGCATTAGGTTTTTAAATTATTTGCCAAGATTTTTTTCACATTGCCTCCCCAATGATTAGCATTAAAATTACAAGTATTAAGTTTCTCTTTTTACTTTGCCCTTGAAAAATACATTCTACTTCACTACTCAGCATTTTCTACATGCTGGATCATGGAGTCATATGTCTCATTTGTTTATTAAGGAAATCTACAAATAGTGAGGGTGGCAGACCTACCCTGAATATTTGCAGGCCGGGGTCAAGAGGGCATCTGATGGGGTCTTCCAGCCTCAAGCTGGTGGTCCTTCCTCCTTCTCTTCCTACCCCTGACACTGTCTCACAGTGCAGGGCCCTCACGTGCCATCTTTCATGCTTATATGACATGCCTCAAGCTCAAGTGCCCCAAGTCGATGTTTCATCCCCACACTTAAGAGTCATTTCTCGGAGCACCCTCAGTCCTAGGAATGCAGTTACGGCACTTGGGAAAACAGCCCTGCCCCATCGCTCCACCCAACAGTATTAACCCTCAAATGCTTGTGTGAAATGACATTCCTTTTATTCAAAGCATGGAAGACATTCAAGAGTGAGGAATGGTGCCACTGGAAGGCTCTAAAAGAATGCCATTTCCAAATCGACACAGGGAAGGGGACCCTGCTGTTGGGGTCTCCGCGGCTAGCTTACTTTCTTCTCCTGCAAATAGGATTTCAGATTTTGATCCAACTTCAACAACAGAATTTTTCTCCCAGATACCGCTGTGTGGATTTAATAAAGCAGGAGTTGAGTGACCCTGGTAGGAAACCCACAAAGTTCTGAATCTGTTCTCTGATTGCTGCTAGACAGAGGAGAAAACTCATTAAATCAAAAAGAACCCCCTGCCAAGCAGAACAGGAGAGGTATGAGGAGCGATTACCCTACAACAGAGTCACCCACAGTTGAGACCAAAGAGGGTTGTAAGACTAGGGCTCTCGTTACAAAAATATAAACACGGCATTGTCGGGTACTGTAAAATATCAAGGTTTCAGTAAATGTCACATAAACTTATAATGAAGTGATGGTTTCATCTCACTGGTTTAAATACTTTCTCTTAATGAATCTTTTAAGACCCTCCTGAGCTAATATTTCCTTCTGCTGAATTTCCTCTTGGGAGGCAGAAGGACATAAATATTACATGTGAAAATATATTTCATTTTAATCTCCCATAAGTTACTGTTTCTTTAGGAAAATGGATTTTAGATGGGTGTGAAGCAAATCCTAAATATATTTTAAATGATAAACTATTTTTTAAAAAAGCATTCTCTTTTCTTCAAGTCATTAACTTCTCTCATAATAAAATAGGAGCTCCTGGAGGCTGTTTCTTGCTATTCTTCCCATGAAATGGGGAACAGACTGGCACCCTGCCCTCTTCATTTCATGTTTTTTGTTAGAAAGAAAATGAACAAAGGCACTGTTTTTCTCTCGTGTATAAGTGAATTTCAGAAGGGGGTGGTGGTAATTTTGGAGGTGTTGCCATAATGATTTTGGGATTCTTGGATTCAGTTCAGTCAATAACTACCAGAGTTAGCTTGTTCAAGACTCCTCGTTAACCAATGAGAGAGAATAGGGCTCCTTGTAAAGCAGACTGTGAGCGCTACTCCCAAAGATTTCTCATTTACCTTCAGGAATTTCATAAAATTTTCAAAGAAAATTGATTTTACTATACTTGAATTAGAAGGACTCTTAAGGAGGTACAGGGTGATAATGTCACAAAATTAAAATGATGGGAAGGTTGGATAAGGCCCATCAGTGCAAGGAAGGCTGGTCTAAAATGGTTCGGAGACTGACTTTGATCCAAACTCTGATCGCTGAATTCTGTCGGGAGAGCCTCTTCTCATCGCCTGCTACGAGCTATCTACTTTTAACCAGCAGGGTGCAACCTTGAGTCAGCCTGGATATACCTTATCCCTGTGGAGAAGCAATGACGAAACTTAAAATGAAGGTAACTAGAGGTTAAGGAACTTAAGAACCTCAGCCTAACCATTCCCCACTGAGGGGAAAACATTTCTGGCTACCTAGTGGAAATCCAAACTAGAGGATGCAGACCCAATGAACCAAGCGGGGTCTTGTCAGAAACACAAAAACCAATGGTTATTTTTCTGAGAGAATTTAACGTAGAGAGTTGGCTAAACTGGCGTTGGAGGACTAAAAAGTCAACAGGAAATGCTGTTAACACAGAGAGAGTATCTGCAGGAAGCAGCCACCACCGTTATGGCTGGGGAGACAAAGCAAAGATGTTAGGGTTATCAGAGCCTAGAAGCCCGGAGGACGGGTTCCTGATGGCCTGGGACTCCTGCCTCTCAAGAGGTGCTTCCCATTGGTGCTGGTACCTGAGAAGCTCAGAGGAGGAGCTGTAACTCAGACCTCTGAGGAGGGTGTGTTGCTCAGCTGGTACTGATATCTCTGAGGTGGTGCAACGGAGGCTGGTTCTGAGACTGCTGGAAGAAACTAGAAAGTGGAGCAACTGCTTCTTGCTGAAGGAAGAGCAGTTGCTAGGGAGACCCTTGCAAAAACTGGATGCAAAACTGAATGGATCAAGTCCTTTCTCCCACTTCCTGCCTTCCAAGCTCCCTCTAGCAGCCCCTGTTGGCAAAAATCTCACAGAGAGCAAACTGATGAAAGAGAAATGTTTGATAAAGACCCAGCCACAGCAACACAGAGCAGAGTGTGGAAGGATCTAGAACTAACAGATGATAAGTTAATAACCAACACAGCCACTAGTTCCACCATTGTTGGACGGATGGAGGTAAAATGATCCTCTCATGCTGTAGAGCTTCATCAGTTTGTTCCAGTCCAGGGTTTTGAAAATGAAGTGTTGCTTCTCAGCTGCTTTTCATAGAGCTTGATGACATTGAAGTACTGCTTTTCTCTCTGATTCACCAGCAGTGCTGATAAGCAGATCTTACCCACAATTTCATATATATTTGACTTTCCAAAACCAGTTTTTGTGTTAATCTGTAGCTGCCCTATGAAACTGAGCTGCCTACCCTATGGTCTCTTTTCCTACCTTCGAATTTGGCAGCTCATAGCCCTGGCTTTTTCCACCATGGTCAAAGGCGGAACCCTCCTCATAATCATGATTGGGACCAGCTCCCAGATAGCCGGTGGTGCAAGGATGGTGCCTCACTTCCATGTCCCAACAACTTGCCAGATAAGAATGTAGATGCTGAAAGAAAGAGATGTTTTCTGATCTGGAGACTTGACTCTGAGGTCTTCCAAGTTAGAGAGGCAAAACAGCTGACCTACAGAATTAGGAACTTATTATAAGAACACGGACAGGGAATTTCCAATATGAACTATAGTAGTTGGATAAAGCTTTATGGCAGACATGTGTCACCCTAAATTCTAAGGTGTGCTAACCTTAGACACTATGGAGAACACAGTGGATAAAGAGGCACTAGACCTCGAATCAGAAAGCTGGTGTTTGAATCTGAAGTCTACCATTCACCAGCTGTGGGATTTCAAAAGTCACTTAAGCGCTTTAAGCCACAATTTCTTTTGCAAAAGCAGAATAAGGACATCTTTCGTATAGAATTATTTGGGGCAATTCCATGAAATAGAATACCTAAAAGCATTTAATACATTCTAGGTAGTTAATAATTATTAATTAATCTAAATCTATAGAGAACTGTAATATGTGACCAGGGAATACAGGGAAAATACAATATGTGGTTCATGAAACATGCCAAGTAGGAATTTTAAAGCATCTTATACCAGACACTTAACATATACCAGGTTAGGATCATCATGCATCCTGTCCTACATCCCTCCCCCTCATAGCCAATACAACGATCTTCAATTAGCCGGATGGGGTTGGGGGTTAGGAAGGTAAATAAAGGGGAGTAGACAATTATACAGCAGATATTTATATTTTAAGCAAATATATATTTGACATTACTAACTAAGCCTTTTTTTTCTTATTCTAATCAGGGAGGAAAAACATCAGGCAGATGAGATTTGAAGGAGAACAGAAACAGGAATCAGAAGATGTGGGTTGAAATCACTGTGACGCCCCTTAGAAGTTATGTGGGCAAGTTACTTAACTTCTCTAGCCTGAATTTTTGTTTTAGTGGTTGTTTTTACTTTGTTTTGTTTTTTGACTCTGTAATAGTTTTGTTTTTGACTCTGTAATAGATGGGTTAGTGTCTAGCCCACTGGGCTGTTTTGAGGAATAAATGAGATAATATATGCAAAGCGCCTGGTGCAGAGGAAGCCCTAAATGCGTGGGGGCCATTACTGTTAGCTCCCGAGCACTCAGTTTTTGTGGACACATCGGTGGGATACAGGTTTGAGTCCTGGCTTTGTCACTTACTAGCTGTATGATCTTGGATAAGTCACTTAGAATCTCCAGGTTTTAGTTTCTTCATCTTTAAAACTAAGAGATTAATACTGAGTCTCCCTACTTCACAGAGTTACTGGGTAGTGGATCTGGTGAAAAGATCAGTGCAAAACACCTTATACATGTGTGTATATTGTCTCTATACCTGTGTGTATATGTGTATATACATATGTGTGTGTTTGTATGCATATCTGCATATATGAATGTATCTATGTAGGCATGCATGTATGTATATATCTGTATACATGTACATACACATACATACATATACCTTGATTTAGAAGGTCTCCTAATATTACATAATCTATCTATATTAGTCCTGGGATTGAAATTTACTGGTTAAGGCCAGGAAAGGGCATCAAAATCCAGGCTGTGTTTCCCTCAGTGGTCACATTGAAGGAAGCCATGTAGCCTCTCATTTGTTACAGATAAACATTAATATCTCTATTCCATTCATTAATAATTAATTGCCCCAGGCTCTGATTCATGTATAATTGTACCTTATGAAAGCCCACAGCAGAGAAATATTGTGCAAAATGCAAAACACCAATTTTATCATGAGTAATAAAAATTCAATTAAGTTTAGAATAAATGTGTGAGTTAGTAACCCAGGCTTAACATAAAGTCATAGAATGTAAATAGATTTTGGAAAGCAAAACAACAAGGATGTGACAATTTATAAAGTGTGTAGGAAATCCATCTTTGCCTTTCACGTACTGGCAAGAAAAAGCCCACATTACGGGAGAGGAGAATAATTTTTGACATTGTTATTGTGCTTTGTAGCTGGAACAGTCCAACAGGGAGGCTGAATAGGAGGCCTCTTATACAGCATGGTTTCAGGGGAAATAAAAAGTAAACCTCCCAGAATTATTTCTTCCCTGTACCTTTGATGGGACCTTGAATTCCGCAGTGTTGGTGAATGTTTTCACTCTAGAAGAACTCGGGTGTAAAACATGACCGTGACCTGGCATCACAGAGTTTGGGACTCTATCCTTTATTTGCTGTGTAACTATGAATAATGCCATGTAACGTCTCTGACCTTCAATTTACACATCAGAAAAATGGAGGCACTAATAATATTATTGTTATGAAATATGTTCTGAAAGAGTTCAAATGAGCTATTTAATTAAAGCCCTTTGCATATATTATGGAGTTTAATGAATATTATATAAGAGGTGAGATTATAATGTAATTTCATGATTTTAGTATCTTTCATTGTGTGCGCTTTTTTATTCACACAAAGCAGAATTTGCATGTTCCAATAATTTTGTTCTTCATAGCAAGAACCTCAGAAAAGGATCTTTTCAACAATTCTATCATTTCTCAAAATGATAAGGGAATTCTTATTTGAAAGTGGATTTTAAAATAGTCATGCCAAAAGAAAATAGCTATCTTACAGTCACAACCATTTTTAAAAAAATAGAAATTATATCAACAAGTTTTATCACCCACTTTCTTCAGTGAACTTGAACTTGTTATTCGTGAATATTTTCTAAGGCATGAGTCACAAATTTTGAAAGCAATTTCTGAGAAAGATTCTCAGAAGTGTTTTGAATAGCGGCAACATGGGTGGGATCCCTGTATTAGAGTACCTCGGGAGAGAAAGAGACCAATTAGACCACCTCCTGCGGCTATCTGTTTAATGCTAAAGCCTTTTCTACAGCTGTACCCATCAAGGGTTGTCCCGGCTGTGCTTGCACACCTTACGTGATGGGGGACACACTGTTCCACACTGTAGCCCATTCTATCTTTAGTTATTTATGTCTGTTAGAAGTCCTTGATTATAATGGAGCTAGAATCTGTTTTCCTGTAACTTTTATTCCAAAATTTCCATTTATCCTGCCTCTATCCATACTCTATTTACTTCTCTTTCAAGTAGCAGATTTTCAGGTTTTCAATGAATTTTTCATCATGCTGTCCCAGAATCATTCTTTTTTTTTTTTTTTAAAGATAAATAGCCTGACTTCTTCAGTTTATTAAAGTTTACCCAGAAGTAAATGCATTACTTCAAGTGTGGTCTGACCAGAGCAGGTTGTGCATGTGTGTGTTTGTGTGTGTGTTGTGTAGGTGTGCCTGTATGTGTATATGTTCTCTTGCTCTTACCAGACAGTGAAAGAAGCAATGATGTTTACTTATTTATTCAATAAATATTAATTAATATCTTGCCAGGTGCTGCTCCTGATAGTAAGATGTCAAAGATGAACACAGAGGACACATTTCTTGTTCCCATGAGGCTTATATTCTGGCTGGAGAGTAATACGTGTATTAGTAGATAATTAAATACCAGACAGAAAAATGTCCAGGAGAAGATTAAAAAGCAGAGTAAGCCAACAGAGAATGGCAGAGTGGCTAGGAGTGGGTAACTCTTTGAGATCAAGTGATCAGAATAGGTCTTGCTAAGGATGTGACATTTAAATAGGGACCAAAGCAAGGTATGAACCAGTGGAATCTGAGGGAAGAGCATTTCTGGCAGATCTAATAGAAAGTACAAAGATCCAGAAGCAAAGGAGTTTGGCGTGTTTAAGGACCCATAAGAGACCTGTGTGGCTCTAGTCCATGAGCAAGAGGAAGGATAGCAAGAGAGAAGTCAAGGAGATAGGCACAAATCTGAGGCTGTCACACACTTTAGGCTGTGATTATGAATTTGGATTCTATTCCAAGAGGGATACAGAATCCATTTGAGTGTTTTGATTCAAGACTTCATCATTTTGAGGTCACTGATTTTGTCTCCAGTGTAGAGAATTGACCTGGATGATGATGGAGAGAGGAAGCAGGGAGACCACCTGAGAGAAGTGACAGTGCAGACCAGGCCGGAGAGGTTGAGGCCTGAATAGGGAAAGTGGTTGGATTTGGGATTTATTTCAAAGTTAGTGTCTAAAGGACTTGTTGGTTGTAGGGATGGAACGAAAAGAGGAGCTAAGGAATTTATTGTGGAATATACGCACAATGCTGTTTGTAAATAGGTATAAAATTAACAGGTCCAAGAAAAGTTTTATTGATGGGAAAAATAATATACTGACATATCCCATTGATGGCCTGGCACAACTGATGCAGCACTGAGCTAAGAACTCACAGCTTTTTGAGTCTTGTCACTTATAATTTGGCCTTGGGCAAGAAATTTCTCATCTCTGGGCACCTCAGTTTCCTTATATGTAAACATTAAAGAATAAACTAGATGTTCTCTAAAAGTCCATTTACTTCATTTGTACGATGTCTCTAAGGAATAAACACAACCTTTATTTCCTAATAGATATTTTGAACCCATTAGTGACATTGCTGCAGACTTTGCTTTACAGGAGCCTGTAAGGCAAGTATTTCCCAAGGGAAAAGTGTAGCGAATTCCATTAGGAATGTACCCAATGAATTGAGATGTCATTTAAACTTACCAAAAGTCCCATTTTGATGACCTGACCTAATAAAACAGAGTGAATAAACAGAAATTTGCCTCACTAATGCCTTGGGCAGAGGGACGAGGCTCAATCTAGTTATTACACACCACTATGTGTTTGACAATGTTTCTAGTTCCTTCAGCCAAAAGATTAATCTGAAAAGTCAGTAAATGTTTGTTCAGTGGGGAAAGAAATGCATGATGATTGAATTATATATTATAGCTTCATTGATTGACAGCAAAAGTACTGAGATATTTGGCCTGGTAAATTGAAACTCTGTTGCACAGAAATAAAAAAAGAGGAAATCTTGATTGTGTAATCAGAGCATGTTAACACACTGTTATCATTTCAAATATGTGTTTTCTCCCTTTTGAAAAAAAAAAATCTGAAAAAGAGTCTCGGTTTGTTTCTATAAGAGATCCTATAGACAAGGATCATGAAATACACATAGGAAAGCAGCAACAGCTAACGATGGAAGGAAGGTAGAAATGGAAAACATTTGGACAAAGTGCCAGGGCTAGCCCCGGGGCTGAGTGGTTAAGTTCATGCGCTCTGCTTCGGCGCCCCAGGGTTTCGCCAGTTCGGATCCTGGGTGCAAACATGGCACTGCTCATCAAGCCATGCTGAGGCGGCATCCAACATGCCACAACTAGAAGGACTCACAACTAAAAGATACAACTATGTACTAGGAGGCTTTGGGGAAAAAGAAGGACAAATAAAATCTTTATAAAAAAAAGAAACTGGACAAAGTGGGAGAAAAATCTAGAGCAGGAAAGAGGGCAAATTTGAACACTATGCCACCCTATTAACTTCCACTATTCTAAGTTAGTGAGAGAGAGGGAATAGAAAAAAATTCATCCATGAATCTTGTCAGACTCCTCTTTTTAACTCTTTAACTCTTCTTGCATAGAGAAAACGTTCATTTGGAAGCCTTCCTTTAAAAATCATCCAAATAAATAACAAGTGGATTTATTTTGGGGACGCCTTTTCATTATCCTTTTGGTCAGTGGTTCTTAAGCTGTAATCACCCAGGAACTTGCTGAAAATGCAGAGGCCAGGACTCCAGCCCCCAAAGCTTCAGAGTCCATATCTGACGTGGAGCCTCCAGCTTATCTTTTCACCATGCCTCCCAGGTGATTCTGATGCAGATGGTCCAGAGATCACATCTGAATACCCATCTTTTAAGAGGCAACAGAGTATGTAGTCATGCTCTTTCCCTTCATTATATCATAGCTGAGCTGAAAAGGATAATTTTTCTGGTTTAGGGGGATTTATCTTTGCTGAAATTCTATAGGCAGAGGGAAGTAGCCTTATCATCAAACTTGCTGACTGGATAAAATGCAAAGTTCAAGCCTATTCTGCTTAAGAGAAATGCACCAAGAAAATGAGGGCAGAGGTGAACATTTTTATTCCAACTCAGTAGATTTCAAAGTAAGAGACATTAAATGGAAAAAAGCTGGTTATTTTATACCACTAAAAGCACAGCCTCCAATAAAGAAACAACAATTCTGAACATTTGTGCACCAATTAATAAAATATCAAATACATAAAAAAATGTAACTTTTAAAAAGGAGAAAATTTTAAAAATTGTGAGAGCTTTTAATATAATTAAAAATTGTAGAATTGAAATCATCTGGTAGCTGATTTTATCCAGTTTCCTCTGTATTTAATTTCTATTAAAGGCAACATAACCTTTTAATGATTTTAGTAAACACATAAAAATTACTCTATGCTTAGTTAATTTAGTGGTGAAAAGCAGAGCATAGAATGTGATCAAAACAAAATTTTTTAAAAACCTGAAAATACTGTTTATTTGAAGCCAAAGCTAAAATAAAAAGCCAATGGGTGGCCAAGGTTTCAAGTTAATCAATAGCAAATAACAGTGATTTAAATGAGAGTGGATTTCAGCAGACCCTATGCTGGGTAGTTGTTACATTTCTAAATGAACTTCTAGTGGGTTCACTCTTTCCCTCCCTTCAAATGCAGTCGTGTGTGTGTGTTTATCTACCATAAATTCATGAAATGTGTGTGTGTGTTACACACACGTGGGGGAGAAACTAGTATAAACACAAAACAGTAATTAATAAAAATTCATTTCTATTTGCTTGCAGAATATATTAGTAAGTAGAAAAGCAATGTAGTCTTTGATAGCGTCCTTGTTTTCTGATATGGTGAGATGTTCTAGGCTGATCTAGTGTAATTCCTGTCTAAGATCTAGAATCAACAATTTCTCAAAGAGCCCTGGTATTTAAGCCCATAATCTGTGTGGTAGGGCTGCCTATCGCTCCTGGGTTGGCCATTGCTTCTAGGACTTTTCAGTGGACAGAATTGGGGGATGTAAATGTATGTATATATGTATTTGCATATATACATAGATGGATTTGTGTGTATATATATGTGCACATGTGTCTGTATACACATATACATCCATATTTATTTTTATATATGTATACTTAAAGATGACACACGTTGTAAACTCATACTTCCAATCAAAATTTAGGACTATTGTTTTAACTTAATCTCTTCAATCTTAGATCTACATATCACTCTCTCTGGTCAAAAATCTTCGTTCTCAATGTCAGCAACATAATTACTAATTTTTGAAATTCCAAAATTCCTGACAGTCTCAGAATGGCAATACCAACACTACCTCGAAGGCATGGTTACTGAGATTTTTAAAACGTAATCTTACTGTCCTTGGGATGTATCTTTTTAGAGATATTCAGTATAATAAATATGATTTAAATTGCCTGAAATAATTCTTCTATGTATGGCTACGCTACCAACTCAATACAAAGTTAAGTGTCTTTGTTTCATTAAAATTTTGATTTTTAGAAACTGCTTTTTAAATTTTATTTTTATTTTCTAATTATGTTAAATATTTGATCCCAAGAGCAAATGTATAAAACAACGTAATTTAGAGATTTCTAGCTTCAATCTCTGTCCCCTCCATCCTTTTGCTTCCTTCCTCCCATAGGTTACCATTTTAATTTTTAAAATTTATCAGTTTTTAAAATAAGCAAACCAAGCACACGTGTGTTTGCACACTCTCTTTTCATACACTCTTCTCCACTTTGTGTTTCTTTTTCACTTAATGATACATCATAGAGACCCCTCCATACTAGTAAATAGAGGAAATACTGTATTTCCTGTACCGAGTATTGTAATTTCATACCTGTAACACAAATCAGTCTCAAAATCGATAGATTATTTAAGTTAGGAGCTCTGACCAAACTCTGCCCCCAGTATCCTGTAATTAGTAAATGAAGCTGCATTTGACTGGCTCGAGGCTTATACTGAAATTCATATCCAGAAATCCATTTCTGTTGACTCTTTTATAGATAGACTTTTCTGCTCAGTACATTCACTTTATTTTCTTTTGAATAAACAAATGCGTATTGAAAGCTTTGTCCCAGTACTAGGTATACCAAGATGCATGAGATGCATGAATGTTAGCAAAGAAAACATACCTATCACCATTGACATGGTGTGGTAAGTGCTGGGCACATGGTACTTAAGTCCCTCTTCAATTCATCTCCCTTTACTGTTGCCTTTGATGGCATTGGCGATGGTGTGGGGTGTGGGAGGTAAGTTGGGAGACTTCAAGGGGTGTCCGGTTGGATCCTAAAACTGGCTTAAAGGTACAGGGAGAAACACACAGTAGATACTTAATAAATATTAATGTTTCTCTTCTCCCCAAATGATCTTCCTGTAGAGCTAAGCGTTATTTCATCCTCTGACTCACCGTTGTTGTAACAGTCCCACTCTCTGCATTAAGTATAATCTCAGACTGTCACCTCATTTCTATTAGTTTATCATTTTAAAGCTCTCCTTTAAACGCCTCCCCTCACCCCTCCTTCCCCTTTCCCTAATGCTTCTGTTTTATAGCTTTCCAGCCATCCCTGCTGTTTACTCTTTTATTCTGATGTAACCAATCCCATTAGTACAAACCCAATGCATTCCGAAAGGAGACTTAATGTGCCATAAAACTAACAGGGAGATTGCTCTCAAGGTGGGCAATAAGCTGACACAGCACACAGGTAATATTTATACGGCAGTGCTACTTCGAGAAATACCAGCCACTGCACTGCTTGCAAATCACAGGGTAATTATCCGCTGTAGGTCTTTAATCACTAGAGCAAAGCCCTTCGTAAGTAAACACAAATAGTGAATGCGAAGCTGGATGCTGAAGAAAAATGAGACCGGGGAGAGACAACCTCTGGGGGTGAGGTGACGAGGGGTGGAGGGGGTCCCTCCCTGTGGTCTGTAAGGAGGCAAGAAAGTAAAGTGGTCGTTATCAGGGTCTCTAGACTCAGATAGAGACAGGTTTAAATAATGTTGTGACCTTGGGCGGGTTACTTGACCTTGGTGTGCCTTAGGTTTCTCCCACAGAAGACGGCCATGATATTCCCACCTGTCAGATGGGTTATAGGGATGGAGCTATTCAATGTGCCTAGACGGCTGGAACCTGATAAACACAAAAATGTTTCTTCCTGGGACTGGCCAGGTGTTGCAGCGGTTAAGTGCGCACGTTCGGCTTCGGTGGCCCGGGGTTCGCTGGCCCGGATCCCGGGTATGGATGTGGCACTGCTTGACAAGCCATGCTGTGGTAGGCGTCCCACATAGAAAGTAGAGGAAGATGGGCACTGATGTTAGCTCAGGGCCAGTCTTCCTCAGCAAAAAGAGGAGGATTGGCGGTGGATGTTAGCTCAGAGCTAATCTTCCTCAAAAAAAAAAAGTTTCTTTTTCTTATCAATGGTATCATCATTTTCTTCATCTTCATTGACGACTGTCAAGTTTTTCTTATGGAATTTTCTTTATTTTGGGGAGACAGAAGAAACCACGAATTGTATTGCTCACCACATTTGCTCCTGTACCGTTTCTGGGGAGAAGGTCTAGGCACTAGAATCACCCCCGAAGAAGGGTATCCAGACAAGCACTTTCAGCTTGCCGGTGTCACCAACTTGCAAAAGGGGGTGAAGCTCTGTGTTTGGGGGGAAGCACAAATGGTGCCTTTTCAGAAGGTGTCCTTGAACTCCAGAGCTTACAACAGAAGCAAGAGTCCTGGCCTAAATATCGCTCATGGCTACTGTAGAGGACCGCCAGCACATTTTAGAACTCGCCTAACAACGACTCCCACCCCAAACGCCTCACTTTGTAGTATAGACTCATAAGCCTGAATTCTGGATAACTTGTTCCAACAGATCCAAGTCTTGCTTAAGGTCACATATATGTTTTAAATGCAAACAGAAAAAAGCAACTTTAGCTCCATGAAGGTTTGCCACTATTGTTACAAAGAGTGCCCCATTGTGTGTATTTTCCTTGTCTTCTCTGCTATTATTTCTGCGGAAAATTTGTCACAGGCTGGAAGAACCCAGACATTTGGAAATAGGTTCAGATTCACGAATGGGCCTTGTGACTATTTCAAGGTTAGACCTTTTAGTTATAAATATTGACTCTGTAAGTCTTACAGTACTAATAACCAAATTTATTGAAGCTTTGCTGTCTGTCAGGCATGGTAGGGAGAGCTTTGTATTAATTCATTTATTCCACCCCATAAGATAAGATGGCTATGATTGTTATCTTATAGATGAGGAAACTGGAGCACAAGGAGGTTAGGGAACTTTCCACGATTATACAGCCACTGAGTACGAGTGAGGACATTGAACCCAGGTGGTCCAGTGTAGACAGAGCTTGTGTACCTGACAATTCTATTATACCACCTCTCTTGTGGAGAGGAAATGTGCATTCTCTTCTCCTCAGGAGCTCAGAGAAATCATCTTTCAGAAGATGAGCTGTAAAAAACAAAATGCCATTTTCTATACCTAAAAACATAAATTATGTTTTTATTTTTTAAATTTTATTTATTTATTTTTTGGCCCTGAGCTAACATCTGTTGCCAATCTTCTTCTTTTTGCTTGAGGACGATTGTCTCTAAGCTAACATGTGTGCCAGTCTCCCTCTACTTTGTATGTGGGATGCCATCACAGTATGGCTTGATGAATGGTGATAGGTCCAGGCCCAGGATCCAAACTGGCAAACCCCGGGCTGCAGAAGCGGAGTGCACAAACTTTAACTACTGTGCTACAAGGCTTGCCCCTATATTTTGTGTTTTCAAATATTAAAATATAGTTATTCTATAGGGTCCTGATTAAATTGGCAAATTGGGTAAAAGTGAGGGATTTCAAAAGACTCTTTGGATTCAATATCTAACACAGTTGACAAAATATAGACTTCCAGAACTGGAAATAACCTAAGAAATTATTTTCTCTCACCTCTTGCATTTCATGATGAGAAAACCATGGAGTATGGAGTGAAGTGACACGCCCAGGGACACCAGGCAAAGTAGGGACTGGAACTCTGCTCCCTCAATCTCCAGTGCTATTCTCTTTTCTTATTCACTTTGTTTAGATTTTAATAAATTAAACAATAATGCATCTGGCTTTGATATAGACTAAGTAAGCAAAATTAGGACCAATCTTCATATGGAAATGATGGTTTCTATATTTCTTAAGAAGCTACCTTGGGCTTGCCATATCCAGCTAACTAGAGTTTGGAGATGGGGACATATGATCTGTTAGAGAGGAATAATCCATGGTTATCTCCTTCAGTGACCCAAAGTGGAAGTTTTTCATTACTGCTAAACTACTCCCTTGTGTTACAAGGAGGAAGGACCTAAGGCCTCTCGCCTGTCCAAGTAACACTATGTACTGCAGATGTCACTCAGAGGCAGAGTGGTGCATGTCACACGTCAGTGGACTTGGATGATGAAGCCTGTTTGCACTGTGTGCAAATGTTACAAACAGCATGCCTAGTGGATTATAAGATAGTGGTCTGAATTGCTTCGTATAAACATCCACCACTGTGATTTCTATTTCTGAAGCAAATTCCATTGAAATCCTGTTAAAAATTACAGTAGCAAGCCAGCCCTGACGGTCTAGTGGTTAAAGTTCCATGCTCTCAACTATGGCCCAGGTTTGTTTCTGGGTTGCGGAACCACACCACCCATCTGTCAGTTGCCATACTGTGGTGGTGGCTTACACAGAGAACTAGAAGGACTTACAACTATGATATACAACCACATATTGAGGAGCTTTGGGGAGAAAGAAAAAAAAAAAGAGGCAGCTTGGCAACAGATGTTAGCTCAGGGTGAAACCTTCCCTGCCCAAAGGAAAAAAAAAAATGACAGTAGCAATGCTGTAGCAGGCAGAGTAATGCCCCCTCCCAAAAATGCCCACACTCTAACGTCTGGAAGCTGTGAATATGTTGCCTTACATCGTAAAGGGACTTTGCAGATTTTATTAAGGGAATGGACTTTGAGATGGGGAGATTACCCTGGATAATCCACGTGGACCCAGTCTAAGTACATGACTCCTTAAAGGTGAAAGAAGAAGGCAGAAAAGTGAGTCATAGAGATAGGATGGAAGAAAAAAGAGGACACATTGCGAGCATGAAAGGGACTCAACTCGCCGACTATACTAATGAAGGAAGGGGCCATGAATCAAGGAACGCGGGCAACCTCTAGAAGCTGGAATGGCTCTCTGTTGACTCTCAGCAAAGAAATGGAAACTTCAGTTCTATAAACACGAGGAACAAAATTCTGCCAACAACTTAAATGGATGAGGAAATGAAATCTCTCTCAGGGCTTCCGGAAGGAACATGGTGCTGCCAACATCTTGATTTTAACCTGGTGAGACCAATGTCAGACTACCGACCTACAACATGTTAATATAATACATTTGTGTTGTCTTAAGCCATTCAATTTGTGGTTATTTGTTACTGCAGAATAGAAAACGAATACAAATTCTTGTTTGAAAGACTTTATTCCACGTACCTATTGATTTTCAGAACTAGAAGAGAGCTTGTTCAGACCAAATTTGCCTTCACAACCAAGTCTTTCCCTTGTTTTCCACTGTCCTGATGGCTCCTCTCCCCAACATGTATTTTACAGGTAGGTATTATCCTTTGATTACCTGCTTCTGGTTTCTTTGTTGCAGATAGAGCCACACACTGAGCTTAACATCAGTGTTTATCTTTGTATAGAAATTGAGCAAAATAATTTCTTTAAATTATAGAACTGTGGAACATATGAGCAAACAAAATGATAACCACCAAGTAATTTCATAGAGATGGATACATACTCTGCTGGTTATATCGAATTAGGGAGAAAAGAGTTAATTTTTTGCCTTTCCCTGCCATGATAGAGTTCACTTCATTGTATCTGGGGTGGGCATGTGTGTGTGTGTGTGTGTGTGTGTGTCTGTGTGTGTGTAGGATTCATTGATTGGCTTAAAGCTATTCAGGGCCCATTGAGCAGATTTATGGTCAATCTAAGACAATCCACAGGACTGGGAAAGATGGTAGAGTAGTTTCCCAAAGAAAATTCATTATGTTTTTCCCAGAAGGAGGAGACATTGATGCTGGGTGAAAATGACGAGCATCCTAGAAAGTACATCGCTTGCTGTCCAAACTATATCACACGCCTACTTTTCCATACATAAAACTCACTCAGAGTAAGAAAGCTCAAGTCCAGGATTCCTCCTTAGTTGATGCATAACTCTCTTGATCACTTTAGGATATAGCATCTCCTTAGCTTTTGATACACGTCTAAATTATGAATTTATCCACACCTAGTTCATCCAACACACTGTGGGGTATAGATGGTATAAAACTCCTCTTTGGAGAAGTAGATATCGGTAAATAATTTATGGTAGCCATGAATCCGTGGCGTCTTCTCCTCACGTCAGAAAGTAGGAATGTTGATGTCTCATAGACGAGGGAATTTCTTGGCCAATCTAGTAGCCCCACGTTCTGTTTTCTGACAGATTTTTCCTTTTTTATTGTTTTGCATGGCCATATTTTAAGATGGTCTTTGGCCAGAGTTCCCTTTCTGTACCTGGGTTGTCCTTCCGTAGCAGCCTATATGGCACAGTGTGAGTTCAAGGACGTGGGAATTTTCTTAGGGGTTAAGCAATCACAGACAATAGTTAGACAAACCTGTGTTTTGTTTTGATTTGCTTGTTCCAAAACAATTCTGTTTTGTCTATTTGCTTCATTCAAACCAGAGAACTGAGTAAGCTCTAGTCTTTGAGTCTGGAACCTAATATGGGAGCTGTGGTTTGTAGCAGTGACCTCAGACCCTGTTTCTGCCTGCTTTCCTAGCCCTCACTTCCATGGCTTCGTTATTGGCCTGTGCTTTCAGACAATTCAGAGCAATAGGTTGAGAAAGGAGAGACCATGGATCTGCTCCTTGCCACAGACTGCGTGCCAGCTGCAACTTCACATGGAGATTCAGCGTGTTTTTATGATCCAGGTTTCCCCAACAGACACTTGGAAAATCACTTGCAAATTTCCCTGGGTCTGCTCATTCTTTCCACTTCAAAAAGTTGGCTTTTACTATTTGCCACCCACAGTGTGGGGTGGATATGAGGATGAATGTGGGAAAATTCTACAGAGAGCTTAAATGTCCTTGGTTTGAAGCAAAGTGCTTTTAAATACTAATAAAATACGTTATCATTAGAGCCAGACTTTAAGAGGCAAAAGTGGATATTTGTATTCTGTTAGCAATGAGGTAAAAAAACCTCCTTTCTTCTCATTTGCGTGCAGCATATAAATGTATTATTATTTTAAAAATTGAGCCCGAGAATTTCTTTTCCCTGATGACTTTGGTGCATTTTACATTTATTGTGACTACTCATATATTTAGGATTATTTCTATCATCTTACTTTGTGCTTTCTGTTCCCCAGACTTTCTCTTTATCTCTTTTTTTCCTCCTTTTTCACCTTTTTTGGATCAATTAAATAGTCTTTATTACTTTTTTCTTTTCTATTGTTTTAGAAGTTTTATGTATGCAGTTTTTATATTTTATATGTGGATATACACGTGTGTGTGTGTGTGTGTGTGTGTTGACTCTTGCTCTCGGTGGGTGATTTCCTCCTGTTCTTTCTATTTTTGCATATGAGAGCATCCTCAAACTGGCTTTACCTATGGAAATCCTGTGTGACCTGGCTGAAGGACATGTTTTTCTAAGGTGGTATTGAATTATCTTCTGCCTACAGCCTTGAGGTGTTACAAATTGGGATCCATTTCAATATTCTTTTCTTTTTTTATAGTCCATACACCATGCATGAGGTGTAAATTCGACCTCAAACCCATGTGTGACAATGTCATAATTATGGACTTTCAAGGGAAACCTGTTTTCTCATTCAAGTATCAAACAGATGCAAAGTCTTTTTGATATAAATTTACTAATCCAACTGTCAAGAGTCTCAGCTTTATGTAGGACTTGGTTCCATTTCCCTATTTCCCATGGGCCTGAGGTTTCACCTACAATGGTAATAAAAGAACAATATAAAACACAGGTCATTTAGACTGACAGGACCTCCTAGGGCAGTTGCAACTTCTGCTCACCCACTTATATTTGTGGTTTTCAGTATTCTCTTTAGATCTGATCCATGAGAATTTCCCTTACTTTGTCAGAATTTTAGCTATGAGTTTCAAGGATGTTCAATATATTTGTCTGGACTTTCTAAGTGTTTTTAGTGAGGATATTTTCTGGTTATCTAGTCTATTATTTTGGCAAAACTGGAAGCCTGAGACATGCTGAAGACTGAGTTTTGGCTCCAGGAATATTTGGGGATCAGACTAGCTGTCTACAAATGTATTCTAGTTGTTCTTATATGAAAAGAAAGTTCACTGGTTTCCAATCTTTAAGAGAAATCATTGAAGGTAAAAAGCCTCCTATAGGATGTAGGCTACAGGATGCCAGTGTTACCCAAACACTAATTTTTGTTCTCTTCTTAATATATATATATCTTAAAACTATACGATGAACCACTTGTAAATAATTGCAGACTGGTTTGTTTGGTCCTTTAAGGAAAGTGGGTGGAAATTAATTTCAGTGTGTTTCTTGTTAGGATCAGGTCTGGAGTTCCCGTTCTCTGTGAACAATGCTACCAGTATCTGGAAATCAAGTGGTTCCTAAGAGAGTGTCTGTTCTCATTCTCTCTTTTTCTCTCAAATTAATGAGCTGGCAGTGATCCTTGTTTGTAGCATTACAAGGAGAGATCCATTGACATTGTTGCCCCATAGCAACATCACTGATTTCTGTCTTACAACCAGAGTATTAGAACCTTACTATTTTAAATTATAGCATTTTAGATATTAAATTTGTACATTCTTATAGTTTTAAGATGCCTTCAGAATGAGAGAGAATTATATTGAATCTAGGATTATAATTAAAAAAATAAAAACACCATCTCTAAAACAGTAAATGGGGTATCTTCCAGCCAAGATGGACAAAATATGGCTCTCTTTCCTAATACTTCAAGCACATATAAATGCTTGACAGAAATGATGAGATTATATTAATTATCATCATAACTGAAATATACAGCCAAGCTAAATACTTTTAAAAATATTTAGAAACTATTCTATCAGAATGGAAAGGATCATCCCAGAGGTGTGTGAAGTTGCATAGCTCATGGGCAATACCACAGGATGTATGCTTTAAAGGCTGGTCTCTAAACACCTTCACAGAGACTGGTGTCAAAGTCTCAGATCCCTTTCATAGTTGGAATAGGAATTATGGTCCCTTTTTAACTCTGAAAGACAAGAAGTGAGGTCCTTTTTGAAAAATTCAACATATCACCTCGAGATGCTTCAAGAAGTAGGTAACCTCACCCAAATCATGGGTATAGACCAAGTCAACTGTGAGAAACTGAATTAAAAATATTGAACTGCATATGACTGTAATGCTTGAATTCACACACCATCCTTATGTGCAAAAGCCCATAGCTGGGAACTAATATAAAAACTGGTCTGGTAGGGGCTTCTCTAAACATGAGAACATCTGAAACTCCCTCAGAAAACAATTCTGAGGGACCACTGAAGATCAGCCCACAGACAAAAATTACAAAGCATGCAATTTTTCCTACAATGCCATGCAAAATAGTCAATTGATGGAGCAAATTAGAGAAATCATGGGCAATGCATTTTGGAAAAAGAACAGTCTTATGTGGATGATAAGTATGTGTAAATGCACAAAGAGACAAAATAAGGTACAGAAACCTTAAGCAATGAGACAATCATGAAAAAAGACATATTTGGAAAGGGACTAAATACAAATTTACAAAAAATAAAGTCAATAAACAAACAAATGAACAAACAAAAACGCTTCAGTGGACAGACAGAAGAATAGACTAAATACAGTTGAAGAGAGAATTAGTGGATGGGAAAAGGAAGATTGATAAGTAAACCCTCCCTACTATAAAAGAGAGATGAAAAGATAGAAAATATGCAGAGAATTTGATAGATCTGGCTGAAAAAATAAAATACTACAACATAATTCTAATAGGGTTTCCAGAAATTAATCCTAGATTAAATACTTGGGAACACGTGGAGGCAGAATTTAGACCTCAGTTCTCCTGAGGATAAAGCCTACACTCTCAGCCTCATGGAATATCGTCTCTTCAGTGCAGAGCAGGTGCATTGGATTTATAAAGATGGAATCTCACGGGAGGTGTCATTGCCTTGTGAGGCAGAATTTTTTGGTGATGGATCTCAGAGAATAAGGGTGATGACAACATACAAATCTTTATAATTTACAAAATTTGTCTCATTTTATCCTCACAGTAACCTGGAAAAGTCACTTTTTAATCTATTTACCTTTTAAATTTTCTCATATAATACACAGATATGTAAGTATCTCAAAGGTAACCAACGTTGACAGTAAATCTTTACTCCTTTATTTAATGTTACTTACATGACAATGGTATTTTATTGTCATAATCCTCATTTTACAGATGAAGATGTTGAGGCTAATAAAGGTTATTTGGTTCCCAAAGTCACATTCTATAAAGCAGCTTATGATATTGTGATTTATAATAAGAACTATATATTTAGTCTTCATCTCCTTCTGGCACAGAGCTCCTGAAACCCTTGGAATTTCTTAAGTGAGGAGAGCAATAAAGGTGTCTTTTGTTATGTTAATGAGGTGACTTTTGAACCTTACCTGAGGATGGGGCCTGGTTGAGAGAACCAACCATGTCATTAGAGGGTTGGAAATTTCAGTTTAACCTCCGCCTCCCCAACCTCTGGAGTGGGGAGAGGGGCTGGAGGTTGAATCAATTGACAATGGCTGATTATTTAATCAATCGGGCATATGTAGTGAGGCCTCCACAAAAACCCAAAAGGACTGGGTTCAGAGAGCTTCCTGGTTGGTGAACACATGGAGATGGGGAGGGTGGTGCACTGGAGAGGGCATGGAGGCTCCACGCTCTTCTCCATGCTTTGTTCTGTGTCTCTTCCACCTGGCTGTTCCTGAGTTAACATCCTTTTATAAAAACTGGTGATATCTTAAGTAAAATGCTTCTGTGTGTTCTGTGAGCTGCTCTAGCGAATTAATTGAACCCAAGATGGGGGTCTCCGGAAACTGATTTATAGCTGGTAGGTCAGAAGTACAGGTAACAACCTTGGCTTTCAACTGGCATCTGAAATGTGTGTGTAGGGTGTGTAGCGGGGACAGGAAGTCTTGTAGGTCTGAACCCTTAACCTGTGGAATCTGATGTTATCTCCAGGTAGATAGTGCTAGAATTGAATGGAATTCAAGACACTGACCTGGTGTTCTGAGACTTTCATGGCATTATGTGGGACCCATCCCTCCGCCCCACACACACATTGGAATTGGTCTCAAAACCAAAAGACAGCTTGAATAAAGGTCCTCTCATTCCAAATTCTGGGCTGTGTATATTACACAACACTGTGCCCATTGTTTCATGCTGCTTTACTCTAATCTTGCTGCCAACTGATGACACTTCTGAAAGGAAAGTTGAGATTTTAAAATAAATTCCTGGAAGCCAGGTCTTAAATGGAAGCTCCCCAAATGGTCCCCGATGATGAGATGAAAAACAAAGTGATGAGTAAATCCCCACTCCTCCATGCGCTGGTTACTTTCTTGCCTCCCCTCAAGTTACCTATGGAGCCTCAGCAATTGCTTATCTCCTTATAATCTGGCCCTGTGGAAACTGGGATCCAAAATTAGGTACTGCATTCAAGGATGACCTGTGTCATTAGATCACACCTGAATTACTGGTTGAAATAAAAACCGCATTAGCAAAGAAACGCTCATCAGTGCACACATCTGGCCTCCAGAGGGTGCGACTGGCATCTTCTCCTGGTGTCTGAGCAGAGCCACGGCTCTATGGTTAAAGAGGTGGATACAAGTTTAGCTTTTGCCACTTTTTAGTTCTAGGGCCTTGGTTTAGTGAATCACTGAGCTTGTTTCCTCTTCTGTATTAGAGATTTCAACATTCTTGCCTCAAAGAGCTATTGTGAGGGTCCAGTAAGTTAAGGAGCATAAGTTTCATAAACTGTATGATACTACTTATGCTGTCTCATGTAGTTTTCTGTGTCCTGTGCATTAGTCTTGTCTTGCCAGTAAGATGGTAAGACTTATGAGTTTATGTTTCAAATATATTTTTGTTCCTCCTTCAAGAATACTGAGTACATACTATGTTCTCAATAAGTACTTACTAAAATCATAGAACTAAAATTTGTGTTCTCTTATTAGCTCATTACAAACTTCTTGGCTGTCTATCTTCCCCATGAGAACACATATTCCATGAGGGACATTTGCTTGCCTTGTTCTTGGCTGAATTATAAACATCTAGAACATTGCTTGGTGCATACGGGCAGTCATTAAATATTTAATGATGAATGAATGATCTTTGCTGAATTAGGAGTTTTTTGGAGTGGGAATTCAACATAATGTCTTTTTTATATTTTCAGCACCAGGTTCTTTTTCCTGTCCATTCTCATTACCTTCACTCTTGTTCAGGTACAAATTAGATCACGTTCAGATTATTTTTATAGTCTCGTATTTCATGTCTCCAGTCGTTCTTCTATAATCTGTAGTGTACTATGCTGCCAGAAAAAAATCTACCTAAAACACAGATGTCAACTGGCCTGAATATCTTCAATGGCTTCATATCACTAAAAACCCCATTCTGACATTCAGAACCCTCCACAGTAAACCTACCTGACTTTTCATTCTTTACGACTCCCTCCCGTATCTGAAACCTCTATTCTAGCTAGCCTATCTACTCTTGCATAAGTCTCTCATTTTCCCCTTTTGATCCTTTGATCATTAGTCACTACCTGAAACGAACTCCCTCCATATCTAATATTGTTAGTGCCTAAGGTAGGGTTGTCTGCCTGCTGCAAGACATGCCAATAGTCAAGAGGTAAGGTGGCAGGAGAAAAAGAACTTTTTATTACAGCTTGCTAGCAAGGGGGGAGATGGCCAACTATTGTCCGAAAGAACCATCTTACAGAACAAAGACTACAAGCTAGTTATACAGAGAGCTGTTCTCCAGGTGAGGGAGACATCTGGTCTTAGTTCCTGATAGACTTTTGTTTTACTGGATATGCATTGGAGACCAGAGCAATTTCCTATACCATGATCTTTGAGTTGTCATTGATGATGGCTATCAACATACACTCTCTGCCTTAGGGGTCATAACATTCCTAAGAAACTCAAAAGAAATTATCAACTTAAAGCAGCTGGGAGGGGCCGATAAAATCTAGAGAACATGTCTGGGATAGTTAATTAGGTCATTCAAAGTTATAATATGGTTTCTTTTCTACAATATGGCTTCCCTTATGTCAACCTTGTGTTGAGCTGGTATCAATATGTCTATTAAATCCAGCAACCTTCACATCTGAACTCTCTGTCTATATCATATGACATTTATCCCATAGTCCCTTTTGCTTCAACTTAATATTTTGTTCAACAAGATATAGAGAATGGCAAACAAGCCTTGTTATTTTTTTATTTATTTATGTTTTTGCTTCTTTATTTATAAACATCCACTTTCAAAAAAGAGTTGAATTTCATTCTGAGTGTTATGGACAGCCACTGGAGTGATTCAAGCAGAAGAGTGACATGATCTAACTAATGTTTAAAGCAGTTTCTCAATGTCAACACCATTGATATTTTGGGTCAGATAGTTCTTTGTTGTGGGGAGTATGGCTGTGTACTGTAAGATGTTTAGCAGCATCCATGCCTTCTACCTTCCAGATGCCAGGAGCAACCCCATCCCGCATTGTGACAATCCAAAATGTCTCCAGACATTGCCAAATGCCTCTTGGAGGGTACCCAGTTGAGAACCATTGTTTTAAAGAGAACAAGAGAGAGAAGCAACTTTGCAAACACACCAGCCATCTCTGTCTTCTCTGACCTTGGATGTGCAGGAAGGAAGACAGAAAAGAAACACCCACTAGCTTTCTGGCTGAAGCTTTACTGTGATCTGAGCAGAGCTCAACAATGCATCAATGACCAACTCTTCTCTGAAAGGTAAAGAACAAAAACATAGCAGGTCCAAGCAATATAATTAGGAGATTTGTGATTTTATGTTAGATCTAATTGCATAGGATGTTATGCCATAATCCGAAAACAGAAAAAAAAATTTTTTTCCAAGTATTTATTTTCTAGTTTGGGAATTCTCATTGGTCCCCTTCTGGGATCAAGCTGGAGCTTGGGAAGCAAGTTGCAAAGTTTAATAAAGAATAAGATAATAACTTACATCCAAGAAATGTTTAAAAAGCACTGCCACCATTGCAATTCAGACTGTTAATAGTTTTATTCTTAATTGTTGTTGAGAGATTTCATCCTGAAAGCAAATATGAATAATGCATTCTTAGTAACAGATGACAGGAACATCAGCTCTCTCTTGCTTTAGCCTCTGACTGGGGTGGCTATTTCTCCTTAATCCTAACCTGCAAGCCAGGATGCCCTGGACTGTAAAACGAATCCTGGCTCCGGGCAGGGGCGATAGAAGAAGCTCCATGTCATTTACTTTTTGGCTCAGCTTTGAGGATGAATTGCTTCCAGTGCCAACCCAACTTTGGAATCCGCTTCCCAATGATCTGGTTCCTAATTTGTTTTTTCCTCTGTCCTAATCCTTGGATTTAATGTGTTGTAAACCAATTCTCCCCACCTTGTTGAAATTGTTGCCACTATTTTTCTATTACTGGCTACTGGACCCCAAGACATTTTCTTATAGGTTTTTCTTTCTTTTTTTAATTTAAAAAATGAAGTTATTTTCTATAATAACTGAACTTTTGCAGTCACAAAAAAGTTTTTGAATTATTCACTGGAAGAAAGTGAGGACATGAATATTTCTTATGCAAAAACAGGTGGTTTTTAATTTCTGGAGTTTACAGAACTCTTATCTTCACTTCTAATAATGACAAAGCAATAAAAATAATAATAACAACCACCACAACAGCGACAATAATGGAGCAAGACGTATTTTTCTTTTCCACTCATCCTTTTCTGGTCTTTCTTTTTTTTTTTTTCTGCTTTATCTCCCCAAACCCATCCTGTACACAGTTGTATATCTTAGTTGCAGGTCCTTCTAGTTGTGGGATGTGGGACGCCACCTCAACGTGGCCTGACGAGCGGTGCCATGTCCGTGCCCAGGATCCGAACCCTAGGCCCCCACAGTGGAGCTTGCGAACTTAACCGCTCGGCCACGGAGCGGGCCCCATGGTCTTTCTTATTCCTTATAGGACTGGAGGTGTTCAGTAAGAAAAATGATGAAACAGAGACAGTGTTTGTATAATAATAATACATTGAAGTTATGCTCTGAGAGGAAGGCAATACAGCATAGAGAAGAGTTTGTTTGTCTTGAAGAAGATTCCCTCTTTAGCAGAAGAAGGACTTAAGGTCACTAACCAGAGTGTTAAGTCTGGAAGGTCGGTTACTCGTTCTTCAGGATGGAGCACTGACCCTTGCCGGAGAGTAGAGGGGTAGAAAGAGGGAGGATGATAAGGAGGAAGAGGAGAGAACAGTTATTAAAGGGACTCCAGGATACCCATTGTATGAACTAATAGATGATTTGATGAGAAAAATAAAGGAACATTTGCCTCACCTCTGGTCTCTGTGAGTTCACGATTGCCTAATAGAATTTTTTTCATGATAATAGAATGACCTTACCCTCCCTCCCACTAACTAAGGGGAAACCACTGCCACTCCCACAAGAACAGCTCACATTAATAGAAGGCTTATTCATGCCGCCACCTTCTAAGCCCCTCACCAGCTCTTCCTCTGTGCACTCACAATACCTGATCTCTTTTGCAGGCTTCTTTCTCAATGAATTGGAAAAGCCAGTGCCAGCTGCGAGTACAGAAATACCTTGGAGACACTGCTGCCAGGGGAATTCGTGAGCAAGGACCCAAATAGGGAAGACTATTTTTTCCTAGGAGCCTGTCTACCCAAGGGGCTGCCTGCTCTGCATTGAAGCTGCTCTGTTCATTTCTCAGTGACAAGAGCCTAGTGGCATCAGGACAAGATCCTTGGAAGCCCAGAGCCAAATTAGAAGGCAGCTTTCCCTCTCCAGGCTCTAACATCGTTGCTCCCTGAGGATCACTCTTGAACAAGCTCTGAGAGAGGACCACTGGGCTGTGTGATTACCGAGTCTTGTCACTTTGTGGCACACCAGAGGGCCGATTAGAGAGAGGGCTGATGACACCTCGAAAACCTGGGTTACAGATGTTGTCAGCTGCTCCGGGGGTGCTTCCTCTGAAATGGCACTGCACACAGCCCTCCCCCCACCCCGTCCCCGCCCTCCACCCGTTACCACTAATCACCTCCTTGAAGTGTTATGACTTTACAACTACTATCTGGTGAGCTGCATCTGAAGGTAGCTAAATCCTCAAAGTGAAGGCAATTTGTCAGCACAATATTAAAACAAAGCGTGGAGAAGGGACACTTCAGCAAAAGCCAAGCTCGCTAACCTTTCAAAAGTAAGTGTATTTAATTTGAGCTGAATCAGGAAGACTGTTTGGATGCCTTGTGTATTTACAAGCATTATGTGCAGGCTTCATTTTACCCCAAAGGCTGCTTGTAATCCTGTCCCTCTGCAAAACTGTCCTCTCGAGCTGTAGGCTGAATTCTGAATCCTCACTACAGTCTGGAGTACGTGTGTACGTGTGCAACCCACTTCAGGGCTGTTTCTCGAACATCACTTCCTCCATTTTCCTACCCATTCCTCAACCCTTACCATCTCACCCAAAAGGAGGCTGCTGGATATAGCTCAGAGATGGGATTTTTAATATAACATCTTAACTAGTCTTCCTGTCTCCAGTTTCTATCTCTCTCGCCAAAAGAGCAATACAAACTATTCTCCACATAGTTGTCAATGTGAGCTTTCAAAAATATATATCCACCACATTGCTCTCCTGCTTAAAACTTCTATGGCTCCCTGTTGCCTATAGAATGAAGTCCAAACTACTTACAGTGGAATTCATGGTTGTTCTCTACCTCTGCCCACAGTTGTGCCGTTTCATAGCTTCCATGCCTCTGATTACAATGCTTCTTCCTCTAATGTCACGGCTGTGGAAGTCCTATTCATCCTTCAAACCCCATGTCAGTAATCATCTCTTTTCGAAAGACTTCTCTGAGATATTGTCTGTGTTTTTAATCATTTCCTCTTTGAGATTATTTTTGTCTCTTGCATGTGCTTGTATTGGTGCACTTATTGGGTACTATAATTAGTTTATATCTCTCTCCTACTAAATTATAATTCCTTGAAAGTAGAGGCTGTATCTTATTCATTCCTGGGTCTTCAGCATGTAGCATAGTGCCTGACACACAGCAAGCTCTCCACAGCTACCTCTTGAATTGATTTATGCTTATTCACGTAACTAGTGGATGTTTGATGGAAAATAAGACATTCTCCAAATAGGAGAGGAAATGTGGCTTGAAGAGAAGGAATCATAAATCAAGTAGGGCATGCTAGTTTGACTCTGGTTTCTTCCAATCAGATAAGCTTACTTCTGAGCTGGGTGAAAATGATCATTTTTCCATTTTGATCTTCAGTCTCATCTCTTCTCTCAATTTTTCTTCTCCTTCCTAAAACTAAAGGGCACTGCTCTGAGTTCCTTCTTTCCTCATCCTCCGCTTCCTTTGTTGCTATTCTCCTGAGGGCATGATGTCAGGTTAACCCAAAACAGTTTTACACCTGTTGTCCTAGTTTCATCATGAATAGTGGACCCTTTCATTCTCAAGTTTCAGGGTTTGGACAATACATTTTGTGGCTACCTTGCATACGCACACACACACACAACACACACACACACACGCACAAATAGGGATGGAGAGAGCAGGGAAAAGGTTTGGGGTGAAACTGGGAGAAGGGAAATAGGGAAGAAGTCAACATTGTTTAACGAACAAAGAGGGACAGAGAAGGCCATGTCTTGCAATAATGGTAATAACTAATTTTTATGATATTAAGTGATTTAAAATTATTTTCATGTGCATGATCTCATTGGATTTTCACAACAACTTGATACAATAGATAGAACAGAAAATATAATCCTTATTTACAGATGAGGAAACTAAAGCTTCACTTGGCCCAAATTACACAGTGAGTAGTGACGTAGGCTTGGTGAGCCTAGGAGCTGAAAGAAAGATTTCTTGGACTCTCAAGGTCTGGCAGCAGTGCTCTTTTATTCAGAGAATAGCATGGAGTAGCTTGGGGACAGGACCCATGGGCAGTAAAGAGCTGCAAACGTGGGTTGAGGGTAGGGCCAAATTTAAAGCATAGGTATGTGAGTTCTCTCTTTACAAGACAAAGGAAAGATTATGTAAAAAGAAGTCATTAAAATGGTAGCAGTGTAGGCGGGGTCTGGTTATGGGTGGTCCTATAACTCTGGATACAAATCCAGTCAGATCAGGTCAGGACGTCCTATGCCTTGCGGAGGATGATACAGTTCAGTATGTAGAGCAGGATGCCTCGGACTTCTCTCCCTGGGGCAGCCTTGATCCTCACCACGTAGCAGCACCAGGATTTGAATCTACATTTTTCTAACTATAAGTCTGCCACATTTTTGATCTGTCTATTGTGATTTCAGAGCTGTTTACTTCTAATTTGCAATGAAAATTTAGTGAGTAAAAGATGAGAACTCTTTCTGCTAGTATTCTGCTTAGAATTTGTTCAGCCTTATGGCTGAAAACTAGCGGGGACTATAACTCTCCTTTCCCCAAATCCTCCATCCCCATCTTAAGGGTCTACTACCATCCCCATCTGCAGTGTAGGAAGAAGCCTCAGAGATATCTTGCAGGGCACAAAGACTTAAGAGAGACATCTTTCCAGCACTTTCATAGACATGTGCAGTATAAAATATAAACATAAATAGGAGCTAAGAAAGTGAATTCATGAAAAGGAGCTTGTAGTAGATACTGCTGCTGCTGGTGTCCACCTCTGTCACTCAAGCTTCCTCACTGTTAACATCTGTGACTCTATGCTTGGAGCTTTCTTTAGCTATCGGGACATGCTTCAGGCCACAAGCAGGTGCTGGGGGGTTAACACCCCTGGGAGCAGCTCTCATCAATGACTAACAGCTGTTGGTAGATTAATGCCCCAGTTTCCTCCTCGCCCCACTGGGGGAGAGTCAACTGAGGCCTGTTTGGCCTCATCTCCTGGAGTTCCCCAGAAAACTGACCCTCAGCTGCCCTCAGAGGGCACCTGCTTATTTGGGTACCTGCATAGACTGCCTTGTCTTCCCCACCTCACTTCCTCACTTCCCTCCCGGTGCTTCCTGGTATCACCTCCCAAATAAACCACTTGCACTAAAATTCAAACCTCAAGGTCTGCTTCCAGGGAAACCCGATTTAAGATATTCCTCCTTAAGATCTGAACTTTGAGTACTTGCAGAAAGAAAATGTAAGTTCCTTGCAGTTAACAAATCAGCTTGAAATAAGCAAGTAATTAATCCGTACAACCTGACTTCCCTCAGACTGAGCACGGAAGGAGAGGAGAGTCAATGGAGACCAATGACCAATGGTCGGCAACTATGGAGCGGTTGTAAGAAAGCTTCTGTTAGATGTGTACCAATTCTAGCTTGTTATTTATATGTTTACGTTTGTCATCAAATTCTGCGGTTGTCCATATTGCCTTCCCACTGTTCTCAGAGAAAGAAGTGTGTTTATTCCTTCAGGGCTAATTCCTCCTCCATCAGTGCAATGATCTCATCCTTTTTACCTCAGGGACCCTGCTGCACGGCTCTCATCTCTCTTTCGTTCTTATAGTTCCCTCTTTCCACCCTTTCCTCAGAGCTAGGGTCTTTACTGTGTTACAAAAATGACCCTGGGACCTTGAATGTTTTCTTCCTCTTCCAGTCAAGATTCTTAAAAAGAATAAACTTCTCTCACTGTTTTCTATTTCCTCACCTCCCACTCCATTCTCAGTCCACTGCAATCTGGACTCCTTCTGCTTTTACTACTTGAGGGAAACTCCTTTCTTAAAGGTCAAAGGTCACTAATGATTGGCTTGCGGCAGAATCCAATTGTAAATGTTCAGCCATTATATTACTTAACCTCTTCACGATAATTGACTATGCAGAGATGAAAAGCAATATTGCGTGTATAGCAAGTGCTCAATAACGTCATCCATTATTACTGGGATTATTATTGCCCACTCCCTAACTTCTTGGGACCTATCCCAAGGCTTTCTGGAAACAACTTCTGTTTGTTTACTTGCTTTTCTCCTGCCCATCTGATTTCTCTTACTCAATTTTCTTTACTGGATCATATGCTTTTGCTCTCTCTTTAAATGTTTGCGTTTCTTCAGAGTTCTTTTCTTTTCTTTTCTCTCCCTACACGTGTCCCAGTGAGATTCTATTTACTTCTATAACTTCAGAAATTTATTTCTCTAATCCAGAATTATTTATTGAATTATAGGTTTTTACTTCCAGTTCTTTTATGAACATTTCCCTCTGGATGTCTTAAAGGGTTACCAAACTCAATGCATGCAATGTGGAATTTATTTCCTTTGTTATGTCTCTCTATACCCTTCTCTACACATCTTTTAATATTTCCCATCATGAGTGGTACTACCACCTCCTTAGAAGTCAAGCCAGAAATCTACATATAATCCTATTTTCTTCCTTCTCAAACACCAACCACCCTTCCAACCATGTCTAGTTGTCTACTATACCCATAGATGGTAATACTTAAATATCTCTCTAATCTTCTTCCTCCTACCCAATCCTCAGACATTGCTTGAGTTCTTGGTCTCATTATATCTTGCTGGGAAGATTGCCCAGCATCCTTCTCGCCCCATCTCCAGTCTTGTCTACTTCCAATTTACTGCTTGATGCCAGAAGAGTATTCAAAAATATAATTCTATATATAATATGACCATGTTTGAAATCTATTGATCTTAACCACCCACAGGAATACAAAACTCCAGGACCTACAAGAACCCTTATGATCTAGACGTGATCAGCTTTGGAGCCCCATAAATCACCACTCCCCAAAATGTACACAGTCATACAAAACTGCTGACACACTGTTTGTTTCCTTGGCACTCTCTTCCACCCACCTCCTCCTCCCTTCTTCCTCCGAAGTAAGAATTAGTAGTCCTATTCTGTAATGAGCATACATCCCTTATGGCCCACTCTGTACCATATTCAGAATAACTTATTTTCATGTTTGTCTTCCCTTGTAGCCTGTGAAATCCTCAGAATAGCTGATTTCCTTCAGTTCATCTTAAAAATCACAGGGCTTATAATAGTGCCTTAGTTCATTCCAGACTATGAGTTCAGTAATCTTTATCCAATTCCTGTTTGTTATCTTCTAAAGGCTGATTCACAGAAGCTTTTCAGGGATTGTTAAGAACGTAATAAATATGTGAAAGCAAGAGTTTGGCTTCCAACATGAGCAACGGAGACCCAATTGAGAAGTGGAGTCAGACGCTAAACATTCAAGTTCTGAATTCTACCACAGTCTCCTTCTGTGAGTTTAGGTAAGTTATTTAAACACTTTGGGCTTAAACTGGCTCACCTTTAAGGTTAGGATAACAATTCTTGCCTTACCATCTTATGGTGCAGATTAAATGAGATCATATGTGGCAAAACAAATTTGTAAATTGGAAGATGCAAAAAAAAAGTCAAGACAGTATAATCACCATGTATAAATGGGTTATCAGATGTTGAAAACACAATTTCTCTATCACTGGGAGTGATTTCAACTGCAAGAAACAAAACCAGAAAAACATTGGCTCTAAAAATAGAAGGCTGTTTTTCTTATCAACAAGAAATATGGAGGTAAACAGTTGATTGAGCTGGTTCAATGATGCTATCAGGGACTTAGGATCTGTCTCTATTTTTACTCTATTATCTTTAGCATGTTGGCTTTTGTATTTATGCTCATTGCCTCAAAGATGGCTGCAGGAGTTACAGACATCACATCTGCCTTCAAGGCAGAAAGAAGAGAGATAAGGGAGAAAGCACAAGCTCATTTCTTCTTTTCCTTAGAAGAGCACAAGCTTTTCTGGAAGGCCCCATCAGACTTCTTCTCCCATCTTGTTGCCTGGAACTCACAGGGCCACTTCGAGTTGCATGGAAGGCTGGGGCCATGTTTAGCTTTCTCAGCCTTTATAATAGAGATGAACAAGGAAGAAGCAGCTTCGGAATGGATGTGGATGTTGGGCTACCAGCCAACAGTGTTTACCACAAATATCTTCTTGAACGTCTCAGTTTTCAATCAGTTGTTGAGCGAGCAAGCGTAGCACTGTGTTCTCAAAGCTGCTTCTGGTGGGGAAGGATTTCTCATTAGGGATAATTAAGTCAGGGTGCCTTTTCAGATGTCTGGTCTTTCCTTTCGAGGTCAATACCCTTGAATAAAGATCACAGGGTTCTGCCTTTGGTGGAAGAGAAGGTCACCCAGCTTTACACTTTGCCTTCAGAAAATGCACCCATTAGAAGCTGATCAGGAATATTAGGGGAGAGGGAGCTCCCTGAGAAGTCGCTTTCCAATACAGTTTCCAGTACAATCCAGTGTAGACGGATCAACACAAAAGGACTATGGACAGGAGAAGATTAAGAAACTGGAAAGACGTACCAGAAGAATGCAAATACCCCAAAAGACAAAACCAAACCAAATGAACAAATGAAGTTAAAATAGTTTCACTCCTCTCTCTGCTCAAGTCCCAATGTAGCATTGACTCTGTAAAGAGCAGGATGCTCTCCCTCCTTAGCCCCACCTGCTGGCTGGATATAACCTTGTGGAAACCCAGGAAGTCTTTAAGATTATTGGTGAGATCACTGGAGGTATTTATATCTTCCAGGTCTGGGATAATTATAAGTTGCCTCTTTCCTTTCATTAGTTCTGTCACATCGGGATGGAGGGCATCTTAAATAATCTTAATATGTTGCATGCAAGCACATGGGGCCATGACTCTGTCTGAGGATCCGTTTGGTGAAGGAGGTGCCTTGGGCTGTGTCTACTGTACTGGACCACACAGCATTTCAGAGTAGAACAACTCTGCAGCCCCAGCAGATGGCTACTTTCTGTTTTTAGAAGAGCCGACTTGGGATGCCTTATGCTTTTAATCTTGCTGAAAGGCGTTCTAAAAACTCAGAGCCTATCAATTGCTCTTCATGTTTCTCATTCGAGCTAGAGAAAAAAAACGCATTAAAATTAATTTATTATTTAAAATCGTAGGAATGAAATGTATAATGCCCTTCACAGAAATGTAGAAATTAATTCCAGTGATAAATCTGGACTGCAAAATCACGGTGAACTATTCTAACTGTCTGCACCCACCATCATGTGAAAAATTACCTAGTGGAAGAGTCCATTATGGATTTCTTTCCAGGTCTTCCCATCCTCTCCCTCTCTTTCTTTTTTTCCTCTCTATCTTCTATGAGGTGCTTAACTTAGCCCAGAAAGGCAATGAGATAGGTGATTTTGTAACAGCTGTCTGTCTGAAACATTCTACAGCCCTCTTATTTTAAGGTCTGTGGATGCTTTTTATCTGCAGTGCCTTCTACTAACGTTGCAGTTGCCAAGGCTTTTGTGAAGGACGTGACTAAATCCGGTCTCCACTTTCTCTTTCAAATCATCTAATGACATTTTCATGGTTAAAACTAAGACACCAGTTCCTTAAATTGTACTATGTTGAAAATCCATTTCTAGATGAAGGCAAGAATTGGATTTATTGGCTAGGTGTATTTCTTTATTTTCACTGGTCAACAAAGCTTCAATAGATTTCAGTTGTCAACTTCAAATACTATAATTGCTACTCTCTTAAGTTGCATACAAGTGAAAGAAGTTGACTAACTCTTTGGGGCATATAGACACCTGGGGAATTTTTCTTTAAAAAATAAATTTGAAGTTATATTATTCCTTATGGCTCCTTTGCAAAAGGTGGTGTTCGAACTACATAGACTATATAAAGAAAATATAAAGGATTGGACAGACCCTTAGAGCTGGGCGGGTTAGAAGAGACTCTAGAATTCAACTTTTTAGTTTCGACCATCCCCATTTCTCCTCAGTCTTTACTCCCTTTTTACAAGTGAGGCAATTTCCCCAGACAAGAGAAGGACTTCCCAAGGTCACATGACTCATTGGCATGAGATCTCCAATCTCTTTTCTAATCAATACTCGTACTGCTAACATTGCTTTTGAATATGAAAAGTGTTTTTTAAAAATATTGAATGTGTGTTCAGACCCAACTCAAGTTGAAGGAAAGTGCTAACGTTTAACTGGTCGTATTAACAACTTCACAAAGCAAAATTACATCAAGATGAGTCATCGTTTTCAAACATTTCTGAGTGAAATGTAGTGCAAGATACACTTACTTGGGAGTCAGACAGGTCTGGGTTTACTTCTCAGCTCTGTGTTTTGCCCTTGAGCAAGTTATTTACCGTTTCTGAGGATAAAGATACTGATTTTGCAATGTTGTGAAAATTAGCAGTACTGTATGTGGAATACGTGCACAGTGCCTGGGATATAATAGGTACTCAAAAAAATAGCAGCTTTCATCAGATAACATCAAACCTAACTTCTATATAAGTGGTGGTGAGGGTTACATAATCTTAGGAGCACAGGGGAAAATATGTACTGTGCAGGTGTCTGTGTAAAGAGAATAGACTGATAAAATGAGTCCAGGTAAATGAAACATGCTCATAAATATTGGTTCCTGCCTTCTTTGACATGAGTCAGCTCAGATAGTAAAGGCTATTTCAACTACAGGTGCACCTGGGCAAGGTCTTTAGCCAAATCTGAGCAAGGCAGAGGACAGTGCAGCAAAATCAGCCACTCAGCTGATGGCACCTGGAACTAGTCTTTGTGTCCTGCGGCATATTGACCAACATGCTTGGGAGCCTCAACCCCGTGGTTTTACCACTCTTCTCCTTATTATTCGTTTGTCCAGCTTTGGTCCTGAACTTCTGCCTTGGTGTCCTCATTTGCACGCTAGTTCCTCTGGTGGAGCCCAGGACGCTTTGCTGAGACCCTGACTTCCTGCCTAGTCCTTAACATCCACCTTTTTCAGAGATGGGCACTGTCACTTGGAGCCCTTGATGCTGACTGGGGTCCTGCTCCATGTGGACGTTTCATTTGTAACCAGCATGCTTCCACTAGGTGTGCATTTCTATTTCCTGCAGATGGAGAGCACGGGATCAGAACAAGCTCAAGCTCACCACATCCTTTTGAACGTTGTGTTTTACTGTGAGTCTCCATCCTCAGGTGCTAATCCTCCCTTTTAGTTCATTCGTCCACCTGGACTCTATACCAATCCAACTCCTTTCTTTTCTCCCACTGATGAGTTTCCATAGCTCTTTGCACCAAGCTGTCCTGAGCTAAGAAGTCTTTAGGAGACCTGCAGGTTAAAGCAAAGGTTGATGTAGGTATCAGGGATGAAGCTGATCTGTGCAGGGCATCAATAGTCTCATATAATCCATACTTTCCTCGAGCTATAACTCTCTGCTTCTCTCTGATGTACAGCCATGGATAAGTTCTCAGAGACACATTGCGGGGTTTCAGTGATCCAACTCTTTCCCTCCCAGGAGGTTGGGTAGAGCAGGGAGTCATTTGGGTAACAGAGTCATGGCTGGGAATCAGCCCCTCATTCTGATGTTGAGCTGTATTTCTTGGACAAGGTTTATGCACGTCAAACTTTCTCCTTTGTTTCTCATTCCATTGTCCAAAGAGCCTTGCAGATATGCTGGCAAATGTCTGAAATAGCAGTCGATGAACTGATCAGAAACTCCTTTAGAGAAACGTGATATAATAAAAGCAGTTCTAACTCTGGCCTTTATTTACACAATTGATAACAGAATTGTGAAAGGTCTTGAGTGCAATGTTTGGGCCTCAAAGGGCACTTGACTGAAAATGAGTAGAACACAGGGCATTAGGTTGCCCTAATTCTCACATTTAGGCCGTATTTCTCACAGGCAACAGCTATTGTTCTTGCCTCTGTGGATAGCAGAAGCAGAAGCTCTGATGGAGACCTCTGAACGGCAACCATGAACCGTAAATATTAACTGCCAGGGGTCTATATTTGCAATTTTTCCTCAGTAAGGGCTGACTTTTTGACCCTCAGACTTGTTCCAAGGTATTTGCTTCTACTTTGAGTCATTTTTAAATTAGAAAATGAGCCTGGCAGTCCACCATTTTTTTTTTGGGTGTGAGGAAGATTGACCCTGAGCTAACATCTGTGCCAATCTTCCTCCATTTTGTATGTGGGACACCACCATAGCATGGCCTGATGAGCAGTGTGTAAGTCCATCCCTGGGATCTGAACCCACGAACCCCAGGCCGCCAAAGCCGAATGCACAAACCCAACCACTATGCCACTGGGCCAGCCCCCCATATCATTTTTTATAATTAGGTGTACAATGATCATATTGTAGACCCAACGTGAGTAAAAATGTGTGCTTTTTGTTGTTATTCCAAAGGTAAAAGTAGATTTCTGCCCCCAATTCTTACTCTTTCCCTTAGTCCCTACTATGACCAATGACATGGATTGACAGGTGCCAGGAGTATGTCTGCAATCACAAATCAGAAGAAATGGGATGAGTTAAAGACCAGAAGGGCGTAAAGGGGACACAGGTCCCTGCAGAGCCACATATATTTGCTAAGGTTCTTTTGGTCACATGCAACAGAAAATAACTCTGGGAAGCTTAAGCACATTTAACCAAACCATTTTATTGTGATAATAATGTGATTCTTACAGAATTGAAGGAAGAGAGGAATAACTGAAGCTCATAAGAGCATTCATACTTTGTCAGCAGAAGTTTTGGCCTTTTTCTCGAGGTATCAACAAATCAGTTCTAATTGTCCTCAGTTTCTGACTATTGTCATTCCAAATATCAAAATCTCGTTGGATCTTTTTGGGTTGGGTGTCTGTCTTTGGATTAAACTGCTATGGTCAGTGGGGCAGAGTCACACAGGATGCACGAGGCTTCTGGGACACACCCCTGTGGCCCAGGGGTCAATCTCAGAGAAGGGCTATTTATTAGGAGCTGGGCAGCCACCCCCAACATTGTATGCTACACCCCTCATAATCCAACATTAATTTTCATAATTAAAGCATCCTAAAATTCTCAAGCACAGATTGCATGGAAATGAAATGAACTACACAAACATATGCAATCTGAGGATGAAAAAATGGAAGCAGTTTGATGGTTATATAGCAAAGATGCTGATGTTTTGTTGCTGAAGACAGATTTTGTCCCTCAGCTCATAGAAGCTTGGTTGTGGCTTGGATTGTGTCTCCCCAAAATTCACATGTAGAAGTCCTAACCTCCAAGACCTCAGAAGGTGACCTTACTTGGAGACGAGGTGTTTCAGAGGTAACTGGAGTGGGATGTAATCCAATATGACTGGTATCCTTATAAAATGGGGAAATTTGGAGACAGATGACAGACACAGCACACAGGGAGAATGCCGTGTGAAGATGTAGGCAGAGATCTGGGTGATGCATCCACAAGCCAAGGACACCCAAGATTGCCAGCCAACCACCAGAAGGCAGGCAAAAGGCAGGGAGCAGATTCTTCTCCACGGTCCTCGGAAGGAACCAACTCAGCTGACACCTTGTCTTGAACTTCCAGCCTTCAGAATTGTGAGACAATAAATTTTTGTTATTTAAGCCACTGAGTTTGTGACACTTTGTTACAGCAGCCTTACCAAACTAATACAATGTTATCAAAATGTGCAAGGGCACTGGCTGTGCACTTAAAAATGACTAGATTAAAATTTAAGTTTTCAGAGAAGAAGATAACCTCTTAGGAATCTCTTTACATTAGATTGTTGAGTTACTTTTCTCCTGAGGCTAGCCGTCGCCTTCATTCTCATTGTATGACATGTGAGCATTCAATTAAATTCTCAAATGTATCACAGACTAAACAAGATTGATCAGGTAAACTGTTCAGAGCGTCAACCATCAAATATAGAGAAGTGGTCTAGAATTCGTATATTCTTAGAGAAAATTTCTGATGTTAAGCTATCCTTTTCTCAGTTTTGTAATAATTAGGACTTCAGCTAAACAGTCACTGGAAAGTTATAAAGGAATAGATTCTGTTGCGTTTTTAGGTCAACAGTGGACTTTTTCTCTCTATAATTACTAACATTAGCTCATCCATCTGTCCTTTTTACCAGTGAACCCACACGGTTCAAAAATTCCAGCTGAGGAAAGCTTGACTATTTCTCTTCCCCAGCAAAATATAATGATGCCCAGTAATTTATAAATGTTTGGAATAGCAAAAAATCTTGCAGATGTTACAATGGTTTGTGTTGAGGCTATCCAATGCCACCTTCACTGGCAAATGCCATGGCTCAAAAGGGGAATGTATCGAAAGGAGAATGTAGTTCTGCTACTAAAAAAAAAAAGGTAACTTCACAGATGCTTGGTGAGGATGACGGTGACGAGCTCAGCCTGAAATCTTTGTAACTCAGTACCAGCGAGCCCTGTGGCTATTGGAGTTTTATTGTAGTAGCTCTTACCACAGTCTGTAATGATTTCTTTTGCATGTTTAATGTTCATGTCCCCAGTAGATTGTAACTCCATGAGGACCAGGACTATGTTTGTCTTGATCAATGCTGTGCTCCATAAGTCTAGCACAATGCAGGGATTTTAATAAATTTTGTTGAATAAAAGGATGATAAAATATGAAGAATCAATGATTATTGCAAGGTCTAGGCAAAGTATTATCAGTTTGATATAGAATGTAGATAAGTTACTACTTCAAGAGATGTGTTTCTATCTCTCTGTCCCAGATATTTAACAAACTAATTTTTTTTTTTTTTTTTGCAGAGGAAGATCAGCTCTGAGCTAACATCTATACCAAGCTTCTTCCACTTTTTATATGTGGGTCACTACCTCAGCATGGCTGACAAGTGGTATAGGTCTGTGGCCGGGATCCAAACCCACAAACCCTGGTCAGTGAAGCAGATCATGCCGAAATTAACCACTATGCCACGGGGCCAGCCCCAAGCTAAGTTTTTTTTAATTTCCCAACTTCGTTACGTCATATCTTTTCTTTAAAACCTTTAGCCGTTCTCCATTTCTTGTAGTACAAAGTTCAAAATCTGCAGCAGAACAATTCTTTTTACAACTTGGCTTCAATCTACACACCTAGCCTTCTCTCTTTCTTTCTTTCTTTTTTTTTTTTTGAGGAAGATTAGCCCTGAGCCTACTACTGCCAATCCTCCTCTTTTTGCTGAGGAAGCCTGGCCCTAAGCTAACTTCTGTGACCATCTTCCTCTACTTTATTTGTGGGACACCTGCCACAACATGGTTTGCCGAGCGGGGCCATGTCCACACCCGGGATCCAAACCAGTGAACCCTGGGCCGCCGAGAATCAGAACGTGTGAACTTAACCACTGCGCCACCAGGCTGGCCCCAGCCTTCTCTCTTTCCATTTCCTCAGTCTTTCTTTTCTCTTACCTTTCTCTCCCCATATGTTCCTTCTGAGCTAGCCAGACAGAACTATTCTCAACCCCACATGTTCCACGTACCCTCAGAACTGTATGATGGTGTTCTTGCCTAGAATAGCTGTCCCCTTCACCTCTATCTGTTTGAATTCTATTAATCTTGCAAGACTCACCTCACTGCCTCCGTAGAAACTTCCATAATTCACTTCTCATTTTATAAAATTAACCACCTCCTCATCAACTCCCCCCAAAATAATGTTTACATAGCAAATAAATTATTTTTTCTTGATTGTCTGTATATCTTTAGTGTCTGATGGAGAATCTCTTTAGGGAATTTATTTATCCCTCAATCCTCTGAACCTAACTCAGTATGTGAAACATAATTAAATTTGTCAAATGGATCCTTTCTTGCTTTTCTCAGAATTCTCATTTTTAAATTCATTCTTTCAAAAAATATGTTGACATTTGGTTCTACTCCCACAAATATGCTTAACCCACACAGAAGTGCTTTGCGCCCTTGAGCAGAGATGACCTGATGTTTCATAGGATAACATAAGACTCAAGCCATGGACGCTACATCTTCTTTTCAGCTCATTTAAAAATAACTTAAAGAAATGTACCTCTAGTGGCTCAAAACAGCCTAGCATAGATGGCACATCTCAGTGCTGTGGGACTATTCAAATTTTACACTTATACAAATTTTTACATTTATTCCTTTCTATTTTTACAAAATAATCAAGCTAGTAAAATAATACAGCTTCTCATTCCTGTTATCCCCTTAGTCTAATTGGTTTGGATTCTCCAGAGTCAATTAAAACTGAACATGTGATCCCACCCAGTGATGGGAAAGAGATGCATCTCTCTCTTTTCTTTGTAGGTTTATATAATCTTCTGTGGGGAAATGCTCAAGGCCATGTATCTATGACACACTCAGTTTTGGGAAGGATTTGGTTGAAGTTGGGAGGTGGGATTCCTGTGGATCATTTGGGCAGCTGCCTTACTAATGTCCCTGGATGTTTCCAGATTGCTCCCAACTTGCCAGTTGGGAGTGAACTCAGCAAACCCCTGTAGGGTCGCAAAGCCTCCACCCCTGGGTCTGCTGCAGTTGCCCAGAGATGTGCCCAATTAGTGGAGAGAATGCAAATGGAGAGCTGAGCGCATCCGTCACCTTGTGACTGAGTTTTTGTAGAGATCACATGGTTTGGACTGGTGTTATTGATCTGGCACAAAATCTGCTGCATCTTTAATGGCCTCTTAATTGGGCAAAATTTTAAGAACATCCACAAGTAAAGTTGTTATAGAAAAATGGGAAAAATTCAATAGTATGGCAAGCTATTATAACAACAGAAGTGTTTATTTCTTTGGTGAAATGGGTCTTCTCCTCACTGTGGATCCAGAATACAATCTCTGGTTCCTGAATTTTAGTGAAAACTTCATATTTTTATTCCAAATATTAGTCAGCTAGTGCCTGAACTATATGACAGTATTTAGCATTTGTATATTGCAATGCAGTTTACCAAAATGTTTCCCTATACATTATATTTTTAGATCCTCATTTGATCCATGATTTGGATATCGTTCAGGGTGACATAAAAGGTTTTGAGAGATTACGTAATTTATCTAAGACCACACAACTACTAAGTGGTATTTCTGGTAGTCAAACCTAGGCCTTCTGAATTCTAAGCCCAAATCTGTTTTATTTTTTTGAGGAAGATTAGCCCTGAGATAATATCTGCCACCAATCCTCCTCTTTTTGCTGAGGAAGATTGGCCCTGAACTAACATCCGATGCCACCACAGCATGGCTTGACAAGCAGTGTGTAGGTCTGCACCTGGGATCCGAACCAGTGAACCCCAGGCCACTGAAGCAGAACATGTGAATTTAACCGCTGCACCAGCAGGCTGGCCCTCAAATCTGTTTGATATTAAATAGTGTAATACATGGTTAGTAACTATGTGGCAAGAGCACACTTCTACCTATGTCTATTACTTGAGAAAAACTGAGGAAGGTCTGTTATAAAACTATCTAAAAAACGGCGTTCAGGAGACATACACATTTTAACCATGTAAAGGCATTATGTTACCAAAAAAAAGCCCTAGGATAAGCAGCTAAAATAATAGCATCGATTCAAGAGATGTTCACTGAGTATGGTCTATGTCCCAGGCACTATGCTAGGCTCTGGCACTACAAAGATGAGTAAGACATGGTTCTACCCTTGCGTAGCTAGCACTGAAGTCATAACTTAGAGGATACGTAAGAATAAGGAAAAATTCTGAAGAATCAACTGCCATACCAGGCTCCTAAAGAAAGATAAGTCAACCAACATCTCATTCTGAGTAAAGGTCCGGGTTCCCAAAATGTCAGCTCGCCCCTCCCAACCCCCATGCCCCCTACCTGCGTATCTGATCCCTTTCACCTCTCTGACTTCATCTCCTACCACTCTCCCCTTCATCGTTCAGCTGCAACATCACAGCTCTCTTAATTGTTTGCTGAACATCCCACTGGCAGTGGCTGTTTCTTTGGGCCAGAATAGTCCTCTTCCAGGTAACTGCTTGGCTAACCTTCTTAGCCTCTCAATCATCATCCTCTTTAGCACTCCAGCCTACACCTCCTCCTTCGCCCTCCCCTGCGCTCCCGATCCTCCTGTTTATACTTCACGTTCTCTTTGATTTTATCCATAGTACTTATCACTCTATAACATAGTGCATACTTTACTAACTTGTCGGTTGTTTATTCTCTGACTCAACATTCTAAAATAAAGCTCCAGAGCTTTGTTATGTTCACCAATGCATCCCAAGCATCCAGAAGAGAGAGCACTTACCACTCTCAATATTTGTTGAATGAATAGGATGCAATATATAATTATCATATATATTATTTTCATTAATCTTGTACACTTCTGGAATATAGCATTTTACTCTCTCCATTTCAAAGATGTAGAAACTGAGAGCCAAAATGCTTAAATATCCCAACTAAGCTCATCTGACTGGTCTGTTAACAGGTTCTTTCCAGTACATCATGCTGCCTCAATTTGGAAAGGAGAAGGATTTAGACCATTGCTGCACAACTGCTCTGTCTGAGTGAAAAGAATAGACAGCTTGGGGTGAAGAATGCTCAGGTAGGGGCAAGGCTAGTTGTCAGAGACAGATGAGCAGAGGGGGCGAGAAGAGACTTCAATATTTGAGTCTAGGGGAAACAAATGGGGTGATGGAAAAAGAATCAGAGACATCCGAGAGCAGAGTTGTACCATTAAACCTTGGTAACGATCATTCCATTTAGGCGTCAGGTGGAGCAGGGTTGGAGGTGGGTCTCACAGGAAGCCAGAACAGAGTGGAAACACGGAAGCTGCTCTCAAACTGGAAGGTAAGCTCCTTAGGCATTCAATAAATGAGCTCCCTGATGGTGTCTCCTCCCCACCTCAGCCTGGTGTGTGTATCATGTCGTTTTTTTAACAAATGAGTGTTGGTTACAGACATTATTCACTCTGTATATTGTCTTCCCTTTGGATGAAAGCATACTTCTCCATGTCTCTGGCTCTTCATTTAATCACAATCTTCCTTGCTGATTTTGATTCTTAAGAAAATTTCCCACAGTGTGTCCTGGCAGAGAAGAGTGAGACGGGTGTTTGAGGGCAACGATGTGGTAAAGAGATTGTGCAGACCCTGACCCATCTGTTTGGAATCCTAGCCTCACCACTGGCTAGCTATATAAGCTAGGGCAAGGTGCTTACGTCCCTTAGCCGCAGTTTCTTGAACTGAGAAATGGGCTTGATCATACAAAATGGTACGGTTGTGAGGATTGAACATATATAACAAATTTGCTTCAAGAGCCCAGCCCAGTACAGTGACCAGCAAATAACAAGTACCGAACACATAGTAGTTACTTTTACTTTTTGCTCTCTTGAACATACATTGCCAGGATTTAGCCTTTCCCTTCAATTCCAAAACTGAACTTCTGGGATCATCCAGATAACTTAGCCACCTTGCTGGGGCATAAAGAATAACCATAATTGGGAGCAGTGAGAGTTAGCAGGAGAAAAAAAAAAACCCTTAAAGAAAAACTGCCTCTTACTTTTATCATTTACATAATCAAGATGTTTGGAATTTTAATGTTTAGAATTTAAATGAGAAAGATATTTAAGATTTGACTACAGGTGTTTAAACTGCAATTTAAAAGATTTAGAATTCTGACCAAAGAGAAAAGATGCTCCATTAAAATGGAGACCCTTCGTAACTTGAAATGAATCAAGTACCACTCAGATTTTTATGGGTCCAAAGCAAGATGCACTTTTCCTAGTTTCCCCTTTATCCTAGACTATACACATTAAATGAGTCCAAAATGGTATCTGAACAGATGGCTATTTGCATAATTTTAAAAAATACCATAGTATATGTCACAATTGACCTAATGTTTCCCCTGGGGTCCTGTGGTCCTTCCAATGAGATGATCAAAATGACTGAGAGGTCCTTTTCCTAATTAGGGTGCAAAGTACAGGACAGAATCAGTGAAGAAGCTGAAAAGTATAAACTGATTCCAGTTTAGGTTTCAGTTAAAGTGCTCATAGGTAGACTTTTAGGAAGAAAAATAAAGCACTAAATCGTTCACTCATTTAACATTTACTGAGCACCTATTATGTGGAAGGCACTGCTCTAGACCTTGGAGAGTCAGAAATGAACAGGGCGGACATGTCCTTGCCCTTAAAGCACTTCCTCCTGGGAGAAGAAGAGACTCTTCCTTGTAAGTCCAAGAAGTCTTGCTCATATACTGATAGATGTACATGTAAGATAAATTTGTGGCTCTAAAGAGAGTTTCAGTTTTCCTTAAAGACAGTGGTTGGATACAGGCTTCATAGGATGGGCTGAGTTTTTAAAAATAGAGGTATTCCATGGGTGGATAAAGTCAAGAGGAGTATTTTGGGCTGAGGGAGACTTCGGAGCGGGATGCATTCAGTGACCTGCAGCTTATTGGGTGTGACTGGAGCCTAGGATTCAAGCTGGGGGTCGAGCAAGGAGCTGGGAGGGCCGGGGTGGGATGGAGGTGTAGGAAGGGTCAGATCACGGAGGGCTTTGCATGCCATGCTGAAAGACCAAGATATTATCTCGGAGGCTTGCGGTTCGTGGCAAAATGTAAACAGCCACATGCCGATCAGATTTGACACTTAGAGAAATGACTCTGGTGCCATTGTGAAGGTTTGGAAGGTTTAAGCCTAGGGTCAGGGGAACCTTTTAGGACATTTTTAGAGGAATCAGGTTAAAGATACTGAGGGTCTGTGCTAAAAGTTCTCCTTTTCAAATCATTTCTAAAAATTCTTCCAGATTTCTCTCTTCTTAAGTATTCCATGAGATGCTCCCCACTCCCCAAATATCTCTCATTTCTCCCAAGCAAACTGCCCCATGAGGTGAGTAAAAAGCAGGAGATATGTTTTATCCAAGTCACCAGAACAGAACTGGCACACGGATACCCACTCCCAGCTCCTCTGGCTCTCAGAGCCAGGTGTCTGAGGAAGGACCAAGAGAAGAAAGACATCGCCATTAGCTTTTCCTCAGTGGGCGTGAGAGAATCAGCTGAGACTAGAGGGCGTGCTCTGTGGGTGAAGCAAATGACAAACAGCTAGAGGAGAAATGAAAGAAAATGCTGAGGAATCCAGACACATGACCCTTTCAAACCTTGGCATAGGACTGAGGGCGAGACAGAAGAGGAGAGAGGAGTGGGGTTTGGAATCCTCACTTTTATTTTAAGAAATCTAAAATGGTCTGGTGAGAGACACGGGAAAAAGAAAAAAAGTCCAGTTGTTCCGCCGAGAAAAACAGGAACACTCAAGTAGAACAAATTCAGCCCCGTGCTCCTCTTCTTTCTTTCTTTGGAAAAAGAAAGATTGCAGAGAGGGCATTTACACTGATTCTGCTGGGTGTCTGTGAAATTAGGGGAGAAAAAAAAAAAAAGAAAAAGAACAAGGAAATGAGAGAAAGAGACTATATTTGAAACAATGAGAAGTCTTTGGAGCTCTGCTTAACGACGTTGTCACCCTGCAGGGGCACGAGGAGGGCTGATGATGAGTAAAATGTCCTAGAAACAGACCTGTGTTAAGCAAAGAGCCGGAGAGGCATCTGGAAAGATGAAAAGTTTTTGTTTAAAACACATAAGGCCCAATTCCCTGTGGCTGGCACAGCGTGCAACACGAATTTGCAATTTCTTGCCCCCACCTCTCCCTCCACAAGTTCACATATTTTATTGAAAGCTGTGATGACATGCACGCTGGATAGTGTCTAGACTGAAAGATATACTGTACAAAGCTCTTGAGAGCAGAAAGCCCCAGCAGATCTTGTCGCTAAAGTGCAGCCAGACTCAATGAACTCGACTAAAAATAAACAAGATGCAGAAACGGATTTCACGACTCAAATTTTGAAAGGCAGTGCATTTCAAACAGGAGAGAGGAAATCAGCTGTGATCTAGGACATTTTAAAGAGTTCTATGTCACAGTTTTGTACCTTACCAATGAAGGGGTTGAAGAGAATGAGGCAGCACTTGATATTTAAAAGCCAACAGCACTGGGTTTTGAGTCTTCCTGATTTCTACTAATCATGAGGGATTTTGTCCCTTAACTATCTCTAGTGCTTTGCTACTTGTATCTTCTTTTGTAAATCCTGGAATAGTAGAAATCGAAGGGCCTTTAGAGGCCACCTGGGAAGTCCCTATAAACAAGGAAATGGAGGCCCAGAGAGATAAGGCTAATTTTCAGGGTTTCAAGACTGTCCTGGTAAGAGAATATTTGGTGGATCTGGACTCAGAACTATCTCAGGGCTGGGAATTTGGAGGTGAGGAACTGATATATTTTTTTTTCCCGGTGCTTCATCTTAATTCAGTGAAGTGATCGCTCAGGTAGCCTCTAAAGTAGTTAGGTTGGAGGGAAATGCTGGGTTTTTATAAATTTCTCTGATTATTGGAATAACAGGTGGAGCCATAGACAGCAACACAACCATGTGGGTCAATCTGCCTCTTTGAAACCCTGGGACAGTTGTTTTCCAAGTTTTAAAAGAATGTAATCTTGCTCTCTTGCTGACGTCCACGAAAAATATGTAGGGAGCAAAAACTTGTCATGTCACACAGGCAAAGAGGCTAGAATGGTGCTTGGGGGATTAGATTCTGTTCCTTAAGCAGTGAGACCAAAACTCCAAATGAGAAATTGAAAGACAAGGGAGGAAAATGAAGCTTCCTTTAAAGATCTTCTCTTGTGCTTTAGTTTTCATCACAAAATATGGACAAGGATAAATTGTTCATCACTTTTTGCTTTCTTATCTCCCCTCTGACTCCTAGTGTTTGTTCCTGCTGAAACTTTCCTAGATTATCTCAGTGCACAATTTAAAAAATGGCAAAACCGTTGACAGTCTAAGTTAAATTGTTCCCGCTATTGATGCAACTTAATGAAATTCCATCTCCAGTCATTGATGAAATCCATTACCACGCTGATCGACTGCTTCACTCACGCTCTCAATATTGCCTTCTTGTTTGTCATGTAATGATTTGGTTCTTTGCTGAAAAGTTGGGAATGTCGGCTCATTTATGCAGAGTCTGATGTTAGTAATCAGTTAACTCTATATGGATAAGGCAAGATAAAGGAGAGGTACATTCTTAAAAAATATATGTAAAAAGGTTTAACTGTCCTTGCTTGTCCCGTTCATTTATTTAGCAAATCACTGAGCCTACTGTGTGCCATAATTACTCTCCTATTTGCTTAGTTTCTTCTGCCTATGTTGTCTCTTGATGATCTTCTGAAAGCACAAATATGATCTTGTCACTCTGTTCCTTAAAACTCCCCAATGTCTTTCACTGCCTATAGCAAAAAACTCTACAGTCCTTAGCACGGCTTTCTAGGATTTGACCCCTGTTTAACCCTTCATTCTCACCTTCAACCAATTCTATTTCATATTTACTATGCTTTTGTCATGCCATCGTATTGGCTATCCTCATTGAACATCCTGACATTTCTGCCCCCATCCATCTGGGAAATGTTATCTCATGTTGGCGAACAAAGTCAAGAATCTCACCTTCTATGCAGACTTTCCTTAACCATCCCATCAGAGCTGCCTTTTCCTCTTGTCCTATCGTTATACCAATTGCATTCTTTCCTTCAACCAATAAGTACTGGAAGCTGACCACATGCTAACTACATTCTAGGCATGGGTGGCCAACAGTCCTAGTAGGTAGAGTCATGGGAGAGACAAACCATAATTAATGAATTACAATTACTGTAAGTGCCACCAAGGAGAAGTGCAGGATTCTTCAAGAGCATAAATCAAGGAGAGCAGGTATGTTATTGGGACTGTTGGTGAAGACTTCTATTAGAACACTCATTAAACTCTAGTACAGCTGTCAACTTATTTCACTTTGTCACCTATACACATGAGTTCCTTGGGGTTAAGGACCCATTTTAGTCATCTTTCTCTTCCCAATGCCTGGCAGAGTGACTAACACATTGTAGGAACTCAGAATATATTTTCAAATTTAACAATGTATACAATTAACCAGACCTCAAATGTTGCCTTTCTTAGTAAGTTTTGATATTTTCTATTTAAAAAAAGTGAAGTATTTGTCCCATGAGGTTGGTTTTCTTATACTCATTTAATAGATAAAAGACTAGAAGTTTGGGAAGTTAAGAATTTTTTTTCGAGTGTTCATATCCCTAAGATACCTAGAGTTCTAACAAATTGAAACATTTAAGTGAAAATAGGAATGACATAGGCAGATTAATCAAAGAAGAAAAAATATGATTGGCTCATGGCCATAGGAAAAGATGCCCTCCCAGACAGTGACCAAAGAGATACTAACTAAAATGAGATAACATGAGATCCTGTTCTTTTCTATCATAGCCCAGCCTCGTTTAAGGATTGGGCTTCTTTTCCAGGCCCACATCATGCTTTCTTCTTCTTGATTCTTACTTTGATTTCCATGCTTGTCCTCATCATGCTGATTTATTTTCTGATTGTCATGGTTTTAGATGTAGGCTGGAACATTTGCTCTCTTTTTCTGTCTTATTATTTTTTAAAAAGGTATTTAATCGATTGTCTCTTTTTCAGCAATATGAATTAAGTCAAATAAACTAATTGACTCATTCAAGAAACATAGAAGTGTCCCAAGTAAAGTAAATAGGCTCTCCCTCTCTCTTTCCAAACTCACTACCTTTGTTTATATAGTAACATGTGTCCTGTATTAGAAGTGTTTTGGTTTGATTCCTTTTTGTTTATAAAAATGAATCAGATAATATTATTTGTAATTTGTTTTCTTTAATCTAAAATATACCATGAATACTCTTCCAAGCAAATATGATTAAAGCTATATCTGCTTTCATAGCTCTTACTTAGTGTTTTCTAGTATGATGTGTTATTACGAAAACACAAGCCAAATTTTGCCCATGCAGATAGGTACCAGTGTTTTTGTCTGTATACACAACTCAGCCACTTGTCCTTATTCTTTTGTATTTACAAACTAGTATTTTTTAATCAAAAATTGTATTGTTGAGCGAAAATATATATGCACCTCTTTTATCTCAATAAAAATTGTCAGATTATTTTCCATAAGGGTTGTCGATATTTATCTCACCAAAAATGTATGAAAGCGCCCATTTCCAACATCCTTACTAGCCCTTGATGTTCACAATCTTCTTTTATTTTTGCCAAATTGATGAGAAAATAATTCCTATTTAATTTTTGCTTTGGTTTTCATTTCTATGAAGTGTCTATGACGTTGGACATCTTTTCAAATGTCTATTATTCATTTGTATTTTCTCTTCCATGAATTGCCAGGCATATTCTCTGCATTTTTTCTGAGGGACTGTTGCAATATTAATCCTCTGTCTGTTTGATATGTCGCAAATATTTTTCTTTACCATTAGTGCTTTTATATTTTACATTTGAAATTCTTAATTACTCCAAAGTCCTAAAAATATTCTTTTATATTCACTTCTAAAAGATTTGTTTGGTTTTTCATGTTTAAATCTGTATTTTCTTATATCTGTTTTTTTCACTGCATCTTATTGTTGACTTTTTTCCTTTGTTTGACCATGTAGTTCTTGCTGGTACCTACTACCTATGGTGGTATGCTGCCTTGCATCTCCTAGATGGTTACTGAATTCTGGCAGAAGTTTCAAGGCATCAATGGGGAACTGTTGACAATTTCCAACCAGAGGAGGGGCATAGTCAGTGGCTTAATTGTTTCAATTTTCTACCATAATAAATACAGCTCCCATTTATTGAGCATCTGCTATGTTCTGGGACCTGTATGGAAACTATCTATATATTTCTTAGCAAGCCTGAATGGGAGTTGTCGTCAAGCTCATTTTCCAGATGTAGAGATTGAAATCCAGAGTGTAGGCTAGAATTAAATAGTGAAGCTGGGTTTTGTGTTCGGGTCTGCCTGACTGTGAAGAACAAACCCTCCTGGCCCTTAACCCCTGCTCAGTGCAAGTGAACGTCATGGCCCTTTCTCTCTTTTTTCCTCCTTACCACACACCATTCCTATCTCCGTGCTTTTCCTCACATAATTCTCTCCCCTTGTAATTCTGTCTTTCATCCTTGGGGCTCAAACAGAAGCAGAAAGAGTTAGAGATGGAATGATCAGATCTGGGAGTCCATAAGACCCTACGCTGGGCAAAGGATGGGGGGATACAGAGTTAACAGGGAAAATGAACAGAGCAACACAGTGTGAGGATCCAGATTAGAGAACCACGTCTGCCACATATTAGCTCCGTGAGGCCAGTTGTTGGGTGATCCTTGCTGGCTTTTAAGTTTTTATTACATACGTCTTTTTAATCTACAGAGTAAAGTTAAAAGTCATTCTTAATCTGTAAGGCTATTTTATGTGAAATATTATGTGCCTGTGGAATATGCTTTCTAAGGGGTAAAGTTTTTAAATTGAGTATTTAACTTTTCTTGTGTATATGTCTTCTCTCTTTGACATCAGTCTTGTCCAATATGGTAGCTCCCAGCTACGTGTGGCTACTGAGCTCTTGAAACGTGGCCGGTGTTGTCTTGTAAGCATAAACTGCACACCAGATTTTTACAATTTAGTACAAAAGAGAATGTAAAAAATCTTGCTAATTTTTTAGCATTTATTACATGGTGTAATGATCATATTTTTGACATATTAGGTTCTATAAAACATGTTAAAATTAATTACATCTGCTTCTTTTCACTCTTCTTAATGTAATTTCTAGAATACTTTAAATTACGTATGTGCCATACATTATATTTCTATTGGAAAGCACTGATATAGATAATACGTTTCTTGGGGATGTGAACCCTGAGTTTCACTGAACTAACTGGTCTCCTTAAGTCCAGGTTTACCCCTTCCAATAACCCATCTTCACTTTGCTGCCAGAGTTAACTTCCTTAAGCACAGATCTGGTTTTGTCCACTCTGTGCTTAAATTCCTTTCATTGATTTCTCGTTGCTTGACGAACAAAATCCAGCCCACCCCTCATCAGGCTCTCCATCATCCAGTCCTCAACTTTGCCACCTGAGGAAGGTAAGCCACTCTTTCCCCTCTCTCTATGTGCCTCATAATAAAGGTGACATGTAATTTATTGCCTAAACAACCTGGGGCACATTCAAGATGGAAAGAGACGCTGTTAATAATAATGCTGAGCCAACAGACATAAACTGGGACTGGCCAAGCAGACCCCATCGACAGTCCAGCTTTGCTAAGTCGTACATAAGTCATGTACGTTTGCACTTGCTGTTCCTTCTGCCTAAAATACTCTTCCTCCTCTTTCCTTCCAAAGCCCTCTTCCATTGTTTTCTCAGGTTTCATTTTAAGTGTTTCTTTAATGGTCCCCTAAGACCACCATCCATTGGACATTCCTTTGGAGTGATTTCCTGGCACACTGCCTTAACACACACTCTCTTGTATTAGGGCCGCTTCCAGGTTCCCCTACTGCTTTGTCTGTTTCTTGGGCACACGAAAAGTATCCTTTCTCTGTTCTCTCCCCAGCATCTAGCCCATGGTCTTGCCTGGAATTGGTGTTTGAGAATCGTTTCTGAATGAGTATTAATTGCCTCTTACCTCTTATTGCAGCGAAGATCCACAGCCACAAAGGCAAGACTGCTTTGTTGACTGAGTGATGGGGGTGCCACAATCTTCCATTAAGGGTCTCTCCAGGGGCAACTTAACCCGTCTGAGTCTACAGTTCAGCTTCTGCAAATACATGTGCAGTTGGTGATTGCAAGGAATTTCTATTTCCAATTTGTATGACACGGCCATACAGAGGAATCAGAGCATGAGAGGCAGAGGGAAGCTGTTTGCTGTGACATTCACAAAACTCCTCGCTTCTCTGTCCCTGGGAGATGCAGATGGAGGCTGCTCTGCTCTCTGCCCTTTCATTAACGGGCCGTTTGTAAGGGAAGGACAGTCACTCTCAGCAGCGCTCCTTATCGACACTGGCACAGCCTCCCCACACCAGGGATCCCTTTGTTCCTGAGCCTGGTGGAGAGGCCCTGGGATCCCTCCTCCTGGCTGACATGCATTTACAAAGTAAAAATGGTATTTTATCATACCTGGAAATAAGAAACTATAATCACTAATGAGATTTATAAAATTATGGCCAAGCCGACTTTGACTTTCATAATAAAACGTATCTTGCCTTAGCCCGCCCACACTTATTGTCATTGTGGAAGCCTCTGGAGGCTACAGGATGTCCTCTTTGAATTATGGATTGATTAAAAGGAGCACAACGTGCTATTTGAAGGTTGTGTGAAGGCTAAATAATCCCATCTGTGTGAGAGAGGATACAATAATTTATACTGTCTGTGGAGATTCGTCCAATTATGTTTTATGATCTAGACTCAAAGATTCCAGCTTCTTATTTTATTTAACTCTGCAGGTGAGTGTTCAGCAGGACATCCATTCCCCTGGGGTAGAGAAGATGGGGAAGTTGGAATCTGAACATCATAATTCAGCTTCAAATCCAGGCTTGTTTTATGGGGTGGGGAGGTCCCTTTGAGCTCTTCCAGCAAACCAAATAAGAAAGAGAAAGATGGGTCCAGATCCTGACGTGATTATGGAGCTGCTGATCAGATCTGATCATGGTGCTATGAAGGGGGTCCTTTCCGTGTCACGAAAAACCTGACTCAAAGTGGCGATAAGCTTTGTGGTCAATTATATTCTGTTTTTATGGCTTCATGGGGTGAGTGTCAGGTGAGATTTCTACCTCGAAAAACTGCCACCAATTGTCCTTCTTAGTGCCACCCCATGTTTCTTTTGGCCGTTGTTTCCAGACATTTCAACTCATTTAGGTCCTATCTTTATCAGGCTGTGATTTGCTTATTTCCTAATAGGAAGTTCACACTCGTAAATTATGTTCTAATAAACGAATTAAGGCCCAATTTCTACATATCCTTTTTATGTCTTTGTTCCAGAAAACAGCAGAAAAGGTGAGAAGGGCATAGTTTTGTCCTATAGGTTATCCACAGCCAGCCATGCTTCTTTTCAGGAGCATAAACTTTATTTATTGTGGGATAGAAAGCATGTTTTTTGATAAATGAGTTCCAAGAAGCAGAATAAACAGCATCAAACTTTCCAAAATGCTCTCATCAGCCTTCTAGAGCAAGTGATGCCCTTGTGTTTCAAATATAAATTATTGAATAAATAATTAAATGTGAATTACTGTCTTCTTAGATATCCTTTTCTCCACCAAGAATTAGTTGACCCAAGGTTGGGGACATGAGCCAAGCTGGGCTACTCTGAGCCCTTTTCCAGGTCTTTTGAATTTTGGAGAAGAAAGCAAATCCCAGTTCTTCTCAGGAGATAAAGTTGAGTGATGAGAGATTCAGGAGGTGTTGTGTCCAGGTTCTCTATCTTATGGGGAAATCTTCTTTAAAAGACTGAAGCTGATCTGTAATAAAAGCAGGAGAGAGAGAGAGAGAAAGTAGAAGCCTCAGTCACCTTTGTCGTAGAGGTTGGTCTTACCCCTGGCCTTTCCTTGGTTGTGTGAGCCAATAAATCTGTTTTTCCTAAGCTCACCAAGGTCTGTTTCCTTTACTTGCAAGATCCAACTTCCATAACCAACATCAAATGGAGTCTTCCGCCATTCTTGGCAAAGCCTCTCCCAATTGCCCTGAATATTTATGAGTCAACTCTGTGAATCTTTTGAGATTTTTCATTTCTCTTTCTCTGAAGTCAATAGTCTACTTCCTTGGAAGGAGGATGCCCCAAGCCAGACTTACTCCTTATCTAGGGAATAGCCGTATTTTTATAGAGCTTGGCCTAGATCTGCAAGACAGAGTCTTCCCAACTTTTCCCTTGGAAGCAGTCATATTCAGCGGTCACGTAGACAGACTCTTGTTAAAACTACATAGGATAATTGCAGCTTTCCTCATTGATGGGGGTCTATGTTGGGGCAAAGACTTCTGAAATGTAGACCCTGAAATGAAATAAATTCAGTTACTCAAGCGTGAGAGTCTCTCTTTCTCTCTCTCCTTCCCTCTATCCCTCCCTTCTTCCTTCCCTCTCTCGCTCTCTCTGTCTTTCCCTCTCTCTCTTCATAGCAATGCAGAAGTCTATGGGTTGTCAGATGGAGAACAGATAGGCAGTTTCCCTCCATTAGGGGCCCAAGTCCTTTCTCTCTGATTGTTCTACCATTCCTTAGAGTGCTGCTTCATCAACAAGTACACTTTCCAAATCGTGGAGAAACGGAAAGAGCTCACATAGAGGACAAGAAATTTTATCTTAAGGAAGGGATGTGAAAGTTGCACACATTATTTCTACATCACTGGTGAGAATTGGTATATGGGAAATGACAGCGAGGGAAACTGAGATGTGTAGCATCTAGCTGGGAAGCCATGTGCCTTGCTAACACACAGGATGGTAGAAGGAGCTTATTACTAAAAGGAAGAAAGGGAGAACGGGTATTATGGGAAAATTATGTCTCTGCCATGTGTTGCTAGACTATTGCTATAGGGAAATGAATGTTTTTTCTTTAGCTCATAGGTCACTCAGATTTCCCATGTCCTAAATGCACACAAACCTCAGCTTGCTGTCCCCTCACGTTACTGCCCTCTTCTCATTTCATTCACTGCCAAAGTTCCGTAAAAATGTAATCTACACTCAGTGCACCCTCTTTCCAACTACCTGCTTACTCTACAACCCATCGCAATCTGATTTCTGTTCCTATGTCTTTTAGGAAGAAGGTTCCTCATGGGTCAGAAGTGGCCTCTAATTCCCCTCTTTTTAGCTCTCAGCCACTCCAGTGTGTTGCCTGCATTGATTCTACTGAACGTTTATTTCCCTCTGGAAATGCACTCATTCATTCGGATGACTCAGCACTATCCTGCTGCTTCTTCTATTTCTCTACCCAGGACTCCTCTGTCTTGTTCTTTGCCCATCTTTTTCCTCTCATATGATAAACATGACATTATTCTGTGGGTGTAAAGTCTTGAATTCTCCTTACCTATCCTTCAGCAGTTTCCCCAGTGGCTTTGGCTAACACCTAGGTTGACCTTGATTCCACCCCCATACTCCCTTGGTCTCATATATAATTTGCCTTATTCTCCCACAATAATGCTTCAAAAAGGATCCTGATACAAACACAAGCACAGGCCCCTATTAGCTTCCAATGACAAAGTTTGTTCTGTGACTTCTCTGGTGTATCAGAGCTCTTTTGATTCCAAAGAACAGAAACTGCCTGTCGACTTTAAGTAAAAGAAAAGATTCAGGGGTATTTTGGGGATATCCAAAGGTGGGCTGACGCCAGCAAGAGACTGGAGAGAGTCCCAGAGCTTCTAGAAGAATCAAGCACTTATCTTCTCTCTGGTGGTTGTTTATGCTTCTCTTATCCTCCAGCTCAGAGATTAAACAGGTCATGTAGGACACAGCCACTAATAGCTCCCAGGGTTACTCATTCTCAATTTCAGTTATCTGAGGTGCGACTCACTTTTCTCCCCTCATCTCTGTTTCCAAAATCCGTGGACAGAATTCAAGTGTGGGGAGTGGGGGAGGAAGTAGTTGGAAGAAACCAGATGAACAGTAACCATAGAAGAAGACATTTTGGGGAAGCCACTCGAAAAGATATCTACCCAATAAAGTAAGTCATCTCTTAAACGCAAGCACTAATGTGCATAAAAGCTATAACAGAGTGGAAAGAACATCAGACTTGGTATTAAGAAATCTGCATTTGAATCCCAGGCCTGCCATTGTCTTAGCTGCATGATTTGGCAAGTTTATACGTGCCGATATTTTCATCACATAGTGATCCTTACGTCCTGTCATTATTGTGATAACTGAATGACATTATAGATAAGAAACTGAAGAGTTTAACTTGCAGCCCATATTAGACATTCGGTAAGTGTTGGTAGAATCTAGCTGGCCAAGAGGTCCCTAAGGGAAAAAAGACATTGGTTTTGAATTTGGGGAACCGCTTTCCTCAGTGCCGGAGGATAACACAACAGCCCTCTTTTCCAGTAATTCTCATCTACAAGAAACAGTATTAATGCACCTATCTGTTCCTCACTGGGTGAGTTGGCTACGGATATTCTATGTGGTGCTTAATTGGCCTTGCCAGTTCATTAGGAACTGCAGAGCGGCGTCATGACCTTCCAAAGGAAGATGGATTGTGGCCTGCTCGCTCGCATAATAGGAAGCTGCACACCAGCTGAGAAGTGCACAAAGCAAAGTTTCCTGGCTTTGTCTGGGCAGGAGAAATGTTTTGGTTCAATTCAAAGCAGACTTGTGGCCTCATTGCCGTATTATGCTGGATATAATTCTGGGAACAATGAGGGTGCCTGAAAGATTCTGGAGGAAGGATGCAAGAAAGATTATATCCTCAGACCCGAAGGTATTGATTCTGTTTGTCTGGGAATGAAAGGAGAAAGGATCTATGACTTGGGATTTTGTTTTTCTGAGGCTTCGGGTTCACAAAGCGATGGTTATCAGGACCCTTTCAATTTTTAACTTCTCCTAAATGCTGCTGATGCTGGAGATGCCCCTGGGGTCTGGTAGTATTAATATGCAAGGTGGGAAGAACTGAAGGAAGACAGGTTGCATACTTCCATGAAGCAGGGGTAGGGTGCTTCCAGTGCCCTTGGGAACAGCAAGACAGAGGGATTGTCCATCTTTGTTCACAACATTCTTACAGGCCCCCAGGTTTTTATGCTGACTGTGAGGGCATTAAGGGCCAGGGGCCCCAGATAATCACTGAGGCTCATTATGGGGTCCCATTTCCCTCGTACTTGTCAGATAAAGCAGGCGAGATCTCTAGCACGTAGATATACGGTAAAATCTGATCTATTTTCCATAAGGATCTCTTTTGATCTGCAAAAGGGCAAAGTCATAAAGTTCAACCACGCACATATATCTGTGCACACACACTTACATACCTGGCCACACAGATGGATATATGCATTCACAGACACACACATATATGTATACACAATATTTTGCGTGAAATATATACGATATTTTTTACACATATATGTATGTATGTATAGGAACATATAGATAAGAAATTGCATAGGCAAGTGTGGCATCCATGGGACCGGCCATCAGGAAGGGCAGGCTGCAAATCTTGGGCCTGAGTTGAAGCTGCAGTCCGCAGGCAGAATTTCTCCTTCCTTAGGGAGCCTTGGCTCTGCTTTTAAGTCTCTCAACTGATTGAATCACGCTCACCAGCTTATCGAGGATAATCTCCCTTACTTCAAGTGAACTGATTCTGGACTTTATCATATCTCCTTTTGTACCTTCACAGCAACACTGAGGTTAGTATTTGACTGAATAACTGGGGACTGTCGTCTAGCCAAATTGACACATCAAAGAGACCGTCACAGAAGTTTGGTTGATATATTAAATATATAAACTGCATTGAAGAAGAAATGTCTATTTCACTTAACTCCATCATAACTTTACTAATATTTACAAGCAATCTTCAAATTACATGGTATTTTGTTTAGCTAAACAGACGGTATTACTTCTAGTTTGGAAGTATTTAGCCATAGTGTTTCTGAATATATTTAAAAAATAATATACCTATGTTAGATATTTCAGATAAATCTTTCCCCCTATTTTATTTGAATCGGTGGGTGGATTATTCTGCAGATTGTTTTGCAAATGACTTTGCAGAAAGGAAATAATAATTATTGGACTGTCTTGGGAGGTTTACATTTTACATCATTCACTCTTCCCAGCAATCCTGTGAGATGGGGGTTATTAGACCCATTTTTGTAGCGGAAGAAATTGAGGCTCAGAGAAGTTAGATAACTTGACCAAGGCCACAAAATAAGCAAGCCTAATGTTGACTGTTTCTCTTTGTTTTTCAGTATCAATCTAATCTAATTTTGGAATTAGATTGAGTTAATAAAACAGAATAAGCAGATGCTAAAGACAAATTCATCACCCACCTGTCCACAGTCAGTTAAGCGGCCTCAGAGGGGAGAGGGGAGGTGGATGGAAGCTGACCAGAGATTGAATGGAGAGAAAGAAGGGAGGAACAGTAAGAATTTAGGATTAGCTGCATTCAAGAATTTAATTAGCTGCATTTAAGAATTCACTTTGGGGGACTGTTACGAGATGTATTTGTCAACTTTACTAGCATCCTGGAAGAATGGTGACCTTAAGAAGCAGCCTCCTAGAGAAGTCCTAATTCTGAATTTCTTCCTGACTATTTTTTGACATTGGACAAATCACTTTACCTCTTTTCGCCTTCATTTCCTCTCTTACAAAATGCTGCAAATTTTATGCAACTTGCTCTGAACAGTCTCCAAGGGAAGGTATGTGGATAAAATAAACTGAAGTTGGGAAAACTCTGCAGAAAATGTCCTTTATTTTAAAGTGTTATGCAAATACGATGTGCGATTGTGGATGCAGGATAATGCTTTCGTTTCTCACCGGTTGAATCATTTATGGCCAAATCCTCTGACTGCATTCCCTCTATCCTGCTGTGACCCTGTGGCCTGTCCAGGACTTGGGTCTTTGAGCTTTCCCGGTATCATTGCAGGCATCCCTTCTAGCTGGATGCTCCTGGCTGAGGTAATTTCATAGGCAGCCCCCTTGAAGCTAGAGCCTGGTGCTCACTGTCTGAAATATCTTCTTTATCCAAACACCCAAGATAGAGCGGATCCACCCGAGTAGAGCATACACAATGCTTTTATTCCTGAAGAAGAACTGCATTTTTCAAAAGAGATGCCTTCAGATTCCCTCCTCTCACTCCTTCAACTAGCGGCTTTCTGTGGCACTATTAGAATCAGCCACAGATAAAATCTTCAGAGAGTCCCTTTCTTCCACTTGTGTGTTATTCTTATAATCCTCTCAACAAGAGCAGCTCAACCTTCATCTACTTGAACTAAAGACTTTTTGCCTGTATATTGACTCCCAATTTCCTCCAGAGTCAGCCCTGGTGGTCTGATGGTTAAGATTGCATGCTCTCACCAACGTGGCCCAGGTTTGTTTCCGGGTCATGGAACCACACCACCTATCTGTTGGTTGTCATACTGTGGTGGCTGCATGTTGCAGTGATGCTGAAAGCTGTGCTACCAGTATTTCAAATACAAGCAAAGTTGCCTGTGGTGGACAGTTTTCCCCAGAGCTTCCAGAGTAAGAAAGACTAGGAAGAAAGACATGGCCGCTCACTTCCAAAAGAATGAGCCATGAAAACCGTATGAATAGCAGCGGAGCACTGTCTGATCTAGCGCCAGGTGAGAGGGTGGCGCAAAACGATTGAGCATGGTTCTGCTCTGGGGCCCACGGGGTTGCTAGGAGTCGGAATTGACTCCATGACACTAATAACAAAATTACCTACAGAAACAACAACTTTGGGGGATGAGGCTTGATACCTACAATTGTCAGGCTGCAGAAAATTCCACATCATTGAATCGTGTTCCATGAATTATTCTCTCCGCAGTACTTTGCAATGATACTCAATGCAGGATGGCGCAACTTTAAATAAGTTTACACTGCCAAACTCCCCACTGGTGGTGTTACAGAGTGAATTCTTGCAAGTTGGATCGTAAACATCCTAGATTTGTGACAGGCACTAGATTACAGATTTTTGAAATTTCTATGGTCTATTGAGATTCTGGATGAAACATATGCTAAACTGCTGACTAATGAGAGACCTGTTAACTTGGAAAGCAGAAGAATACATAATAGCATGAACACTAAAATACGTACTTTGTATTCTTGCCTGAGTGTGAGGCCACTGGACCTGTGCACAGAGGTTTCTGATAGCAAACCGGGATGTTCTTCAGGAGTACATTTCAGATATGTCCCAGAACTAGGCTGAGACTATAGTCTCAAGAATTCCACTTTGCAATTGTTGTAAAACTGTGACTAAAGGCATTGTATGTTACACCGCTCAAAATCCCCTAGAAAATATCCCAAGGAGACATGTAATAGACCAAGTCTGCAATAGCTTTAGCCAGAAATAGCAGTCGACCACATGACCTGCGGTTTCAGTAGACATATGCATATATGTGTATATATATACACACACACAAAAAAAACTAAAGAATTAGAAAGGAATAACGAGTTCACTTTTATTCAACTCTTTTTCTCAGTTTTTGGTAAAAGTCCCTCTTCCCAGTGGCACCCTCACCATTCATTAACTGTGGCCACAAAAAATCCTACGAAATGTTTCTGTGGAGCAAAGAATTAATGGCAATGAATCAGCCATAAAAAATACATGTCTGGTAATGAATGACTATAGACAAGATGCATCCAGAATTTATAGGAATAGTAAGTGCCAGAATGTCTCTCAGGACAATAGGCTGGAGAAACTTGAATGTAGCTTAATCAATGATATTAACACATCTAAAGAAAGAATGTGTCAAACAAGTACGTAGAGGTTTTCACAGGTTTCACAAAGACCCACTGTTGTTGAAGCATCTCTCCATCCCTGCCCTTTGCAGTGTAACTTTGTAGCTCCCCTTCAAGATATGAGTCCTTGAATAAAAACTGAATTAGTGATTTGCGTTGGCCAAAAGAAATCATGGTGTGCCACTTCCAAGCCTAAGCTTCAGCGTTTCCACTCGCTTTCTTGGAACTCTGTCATTTGAGCAAGCCCAGGCTAGCTTTCTGGAGGAGGAGAAGCACATGGCTCAGTGCCATGCATCACCCCAGCTTCTCGCCAGCCAACTGCCCGGCACATGAGTGAGGTCATTACAGACATGCCAGCCTCCAGCCACCCTGCCCATGGCCTAGATCAGCAGAACCACCTAGCTGACTGCAAACTTTAATAAATGGTTGTTGTTTTAATCCACTAAGTCTTAGAATAGTTGTTAAGGAACAACAGATGGCTCATACAGAGGTCATCGGTTAAAAATCAAACGGAACCAAGAGAGAGAAATTTTATCAGTATGAATACAGCCTTGTCCAAAGGAAGTAATCAAATATCAAATCAGTCCGGCCACTTGGGCTTTCTGGAGCTCAGGTGAGATGGTTCCAGGTACTTTCACCATAAGCATCTTTGCTGTAGACATCTTTGCCGCAGACATCTTTGCCGCAAGCATTTTTGCAGCAAACATTTTCACCACAGAACTAATTGGCCCTAAGGCAATTTTGTCATGAAAGATAAAATACCATAACTGATGGACAGTTTGGTTTCATTTCTCCATTGACACAGTGCTCTCATTTTCATATTATGTAAATCTTAGCCCTCGTAATGGTCGATACAGTGATGGGCAGTAGTGACGTGGGGGCTTAAAATAGTGGATGATAACAACATATATTGATTTGATAGAAAATACGGCGATGCAACTTACTGGACGTGTGAAATAAGAGAGTGTAAAGCCAGATTGCATACTATACTAGAAAATGATAACATATCAGTTTGCAAATCTTTCGTGAGCACAGTCATCCCTTCCACCCATCAAAACCAAAAGTTTACCAGGCTATGGAAAATATAAAAGAGGCGGCTAGTCCTTTCACAACTGTCTTCGAGAGCATCAGCTATCAATTCTTTAGCTAATGTAGTTACAACAGGTTGCTCTCTAATGCTGTCTTTGCCAAATTTATCACAAAATATTAGAAGTTGGAGGCAAAAGAAGAATCGAGCTCTTCCTCCTATTCCACCGCCACCCCAAAAGAAATGGTTATCCCATTCCTGATGAGTATGTTTCTTGAAAATGGTGAAAAGTTTTTGCTATTTGATAGTGGAGAACATGATATGAACAGAATTTTGGTATTTGGCACAGAATCTGGCTTAGACGATCGGTGAAATATAAGGACTGGGCATGTGATGGGATATTTAAATGTAGTCCCGACAAGTACTATATGTTTCATCATGTCCTTTTAAATGTCTCTCCTTTATTTTATTTTCATTATTTTATCTTTCAGAGCAAAATTGTCTTACGGCCAATTAGTTATATGGTAAAGATACTTATGATGAAAACACCAGAGGTGAGGTGAGACGTCCTCCAAATTCTGACTCCCACCCAGGACAACCTGTGTGGGCATTTCAGGCACTGAGAAGTTATAGCCCTGTTGTTGATGAATACTTGGATGTTGGATTTCTATCTTTCAGTCTAATGTGAGTTTGGCTGAATTTGGGCTATAGTGTGTATGTAAAGTTTTCCTTCATGTGGAAACTTGCCCAAGAGGATCCTCCTGATTCCCTGACTACTACCAACATCCTCATTGGTGACCCCAAGCACAGGGGTCCACTGACCAATAAGGACTCTTTAAGTGTTAGAGATATTCTGCAAAAGCAATGCTTACTTTCAGACAAATGATACGCCCATGTATCAGTAGCAATGGATACTTAACCAGGATGATTTGGCCTGTGGATATTTGCTTGGAATATGGAAGAATATTCAGCCTCCTGTTTTAGTATGTTGAGAAGACACAGGTTCCAGTTCACTTCAACACAGATATAGATTTTAAAATAGCGGTGAGGTTTTAAATTATGTTCTTGTAGATTATGAAAAAATGTCATCTTCCATTAGTGGATCTTTTCTAGTTTTGGCAGTGTTATTAGAGTACAGATTTTGAAGAAATGGTAATAGACATTAACAGTTGGTAAGAAACTTGGCACATACTAAGTTCTTTGGTTCCTGTGTTCAGAATCAACGGGTGATAAAAAGACAAACGAATGGGGTCGGCTCCGTGGCCGAGTGGTTAAGTTCGCGCGCTCTGCTACGCCGGCCCAGGGTTCGGATCCTGGGTGCGGACATGGTACTGCTTCTCAGGCCACATTGAGGCGGCGTCCCACATCCCACAACTGGAAGGACCTGCAACTAAGATATACAACTATGTACGGGGGAGTTTGGGGAGAAAAAGCAGAAAAAAAAAGATTGGCAAGTTGTTAGCCCAGCTGCCAATCCTTAAAAAAAAAAGGAAGATTGGCAACAGTTATTAGCCCAGGTGCCAATCTTTAAAAAAAAAAGTCAAAGGAAACGATAGTCTTATGTAACTTTGAACAAATTTGTCCATAAACTAGAAAAGAGAACAGCAGTTTTCATTATGATTGTGATTATGCCTGAAGCAAGCCTCAACTGCAAGAAACAATGATTTCTGCCTGGGGAGCTGGGGAAGAATTTCCAGAGCAGTGGCATTCACTTTGGTTACTGAGTATGAGTGAGAGTCTGTGAAATCCAGAAAAGAGGAAGGAATCTCCAAGAAGAGGCATCAGCGTATGTCAAGGACGGAGCATGCAAGAGGATGCTTACTTGCGCCAAGAGCTACAGTATTGTGAACACAAGCTACTTTGTGTGTGTGTGTGTGTATGCGTGCAAGCGTGTATTTATATAAAGAAAGAATATGCGTAGGGATTAACACGGCAGGGAAGATCAGTTAGCAATTTCATTAATCAGAATTTCTTTAAGAAGAATTATGTTAGCTTAATGAAGCAAATAGATGTATTAACTTTGTCAGGGACTCCAGCTCCCAGGTAGGGCTTTGGACAAAGAATTTACTAACCGTGGGTACAGTCAATATTTAGTAGGTTGAACCAAAGGACTCATTGCCAGGTACTGCTTTTCACAGTCTTTGAGGAATCAGATACATTATTAGACCAGAGAGTGCCAGTGCTTTGTTATCACTATTTAATGATGTGAATTACGAGAATTTAATGCTGTCTTTGAGTGACCATATGTTATTATTCCATTTGGGTCGGGCATTCACATTCTGACCTTATTAGCTGCAAACAGACTCCAGAGCCAACTTGGCTATACTTCCCTGGGGAATGGCAACCAGCCCATTAACAGCCAGAGCTTGAACACGTGGAATCAGGCAGTCAGTCTTGAGCCTGGAAAAGCCAGGGAATAGAAAGCGAACTGTTTTCTTACTTCTCATTCAATCTCTTACCTCATGCTGTCGTAAACCTGGGTCAGACTCAACCCTTGGGCAGGGACCTATAACTGGCTTACTGTAATTGGCTGCCTGTTTTGCCTGCCCTCACTGTAGACTGAATAATGACCCGAAATGCTGGCAGAGTCTCCGGGATTTTGACATTTTGCTGTGTGGGATTTCCATATGTTATTGCCAGTTATGGAAGCAGGAGGAAAAGGTACGGAATTGCGAGTGAAATTAGCTGAAAGTCCCTAACTGGCTGTCTGTTGTTAGTTTCCTCTTTCCTAAGGGGAAGGCCAGATAGGGTAGATCCAGACATTCCGACTCCTTTTGGGGTTGGAATTGGGAAGAGGAAGGGATGGGTACCGTCTGTTGAAAAGGGGGATAAATATTAGGCATGCTCAAAGGCACACTTTAGTTAGTATTGAGTTGGAGATGAAAGTCCAAAACAGAGGGTCAGAGGTAAGCAACGCTTGAGCGGATAATCAGGAATTGAGGTGGAGAGGCAGGGAAGATGAGAATCGAGTAATAGTGAGTTAGATGGGGTGAAGGTTGTCTCCACATACACGGGCAACAAAGCCAAGATTCTGACATAGAACTTTCATAAACTTCCAGCATTTTTGCACATCTAGACCCATTTAAAAGAAAGCCAGGGCAGACTGAAATTGACAAATAATATTGAAATCTTTGAGAGATCCCACCCTCTTAAACATGCCTTTGAGGAAATTGCTCCATATTCTTCCAGGGGGACAGGCAGGTTATTTAGGATATAGTGGCTGAGAGTGTAGGTTCTGGCTTCAGAAAGACTGACGTCCCAATCTTGATGTTGCCATTTACTAGCTGTGGGAGCTTGGTCAAGTTCTTAGTTATCCTGAGCCTTATTTTTTCCCCACCTGTTAAACGGGAAATAAAAATATTACCTCCCCTGTAGTGTTGTTGTATTCATGGAGATAAATAATATAACATGTTTAGCAAAGTGTCTGGCGTGTGGTGAATATTACGTATTTATTAGCAGTTACTGTGATTATGGTGATGGTGTTGATAAAGAAAAATTAATATTTGTGGAAACAAATTAGACTGAGAGAATTTGTATGGTTAAGTTAAAGCATCCAGCTATAGAGTGCAAAGTTCCTGAGATGTGAATTTACCCGGTGCAAGACCTTCAGTTTCTTTTATAGCAGATTCAGAGCTCACGGTGTAATTATTCTTACAAATGAGTCACTGCGCTGGGTCTTTTTCTGTGAGTTTGAAATCGATCAGTGGATGCCTAAGAGTTTGTAGGCAGAGTGTTCCACATGGCCTTTTATCAGTAGATTGTGTTAAGCTGGAGACTGGCTCTGCTGGGCAATTGCGCTGGTGCTCTGCACTCTCAGATGCCTATCTGTCATACATACAACAGGTTAGACACAGATTTCCTCTTCTTTCACTTTAATAGGTAAATGGTCAAGTTCCAAAGACTGTCTTCTGTTCGAAAACTGACACTCTTTCTCCATAGAGATATAAGCTGATGTCAGGCAGGTTGAAGGTAGGTAGAGAGAGGCAACGGTTCCTGAATATTCCTCTTTAGCTCTGAAAATAAATTTAAGGATTTGAGAGAATCAAGAAAGATATGAACTCACAACTCTCACTGTTTTTTTTTTCTTTTTTTTTTTGGTGAGGAACATTGACCCTGAGCTAAAACCTGTTGCCAATCTTCCTCTTTTTGCTGAGGAAGCTTGGCTTTGAGCTAACATCTGTGCCCATCTTCCTCTATTTTGTATGTGGGACACCTGCCACAGCACGGTTTGATGAGCGGTGCGCAGGTCCACGCCTGGGATCTGAACCTGCAAACCCTGGGCCACCGAAACAGACCACACAAACTTAACCACCATGCCACCAGACCAGTCCCATTGATGCGGGGTCGGTGAGCCGAGGAGTCGAAAGAAAGATTTCTTAGATTCTCAAGCTCTGGCAGTAGTGCTCTTTTATTTAAAGAATAGTGTGGAATAGCATGGGGACAGGGACCCATGGGCAGTCAGAGCTTCTGCTGCCCTGAGTTGAGGGTTAGGGCTAATTTTATAAGGCACGGGTATGTGACTTATTTTTACTGGAAAAAAGAAAAGATGACGTAAAAAGTCAAATGATTTCAGTGCAGATGGGGTCTGGTTATTGTGCGGTCATATAACTTTAGATACGAATCTGGCCATATAGATCGGCATGCAGGTGAGGATGCCCCGGGCTTCTCTCTCTGGGGCAGTCCTAATTCATACCATAAAAAAAGTCCACTGGGTCGTATAGTTTGGTATGTAGGCCAGGTCACCTTGGGCTTCTCTAGCTGGGGCAGCCTTAATCCACATTACCATGACTCTCACTTTCTGCAGACATTATTTCCAAATGTCCCTGGTGTTGATCCCCATAGCTTTAGGGCCAGCTTAGCATAGTTACATTACAAAAAAATGAGAATTTTAATTGTGATGTGATTTTTTTTTTTCTGGTTCATTTGGTTCCAGGCTGCCTCTTAATAAGACAAGTGTTTTAACCCACTTGGGTGCAAACATTTCTATTAGGTGAACCGAGCTCTGGCACATTCATCATACTTCCGCTTGTGGCAAAGGGATCTCTTGTTTCTTTATTAGCCTCATTCCCTGAATAATGGTGCTCTACAACAAGCTGCATATTCATGGTCTTCATCGTGTCTCTCTTTCCCCCAATACACGATCCTTCTACCTGAACCAGACTCGGCTTCCTTTGCCTGCAACAGGTGTATTCATTGAGATTTGAGCCCCAGGTTCATTCCCCTTAGTCCTACGTGGGTAAAGGAACATGTCAGGAGCCATCTCTACCCATAGGTGGCAGGCAGGAGTCGTCTTGCTTTTCCAGGTTCAGGGTCTGGTTGTCTACAGAGTTATCCCGGGCCTCCACGTTTCATTGAGCTGCAGCCTCATCACCACCATAGGGAGATTTTCTTTGCCCCTCTGTGGTTGATTAGCACGGTATTGCTCGAACATCCACTTGAGTATCCAACGTTTAAAACTTGGATTTCTGAGACAAAAAATATGCTGATTTCAGGGCCAGCGGCTCAGTGGTTAATGTTCTGCACACTCTGCTTGGTGACCTGGGTTTGCTGGTTCACATCTTGGGTGTGGACCTACTCCACTTGCCAGCTGCACTGTGGAGGTGTCCCCATACAAAAGAATAGAGGAGGATTGGCACAGATGTTAGATCAGGGCAAATCTTCCTCAGCGAAAAAAAAAAAAAAAGAAGTTGATTTCTAGCACAGATCTCACAGCACCCTTACTTTCATTCTTGCACATGGCATCAGTCAGATGTACCTGAATAGCCACTGTCTAGTTTAGAGGGGACACATACTCACTGCCCTATTCCCCATCGTATCCACACAGAGGCCTGGCTGTGTAGACATATGAGCTTGGCACCCCTGATCTGGCCCATATCATGCACATTTGGGTCCACATGTTGGTTCTGGAGCCCTGCTCAGAACTTCAGCCTGCTTGGCTGGAGCATTGGCCCCTTGCTGAGCTCTTGCTGACCCTCTCTCCCAGGATGAGGAGAGGGTATCTGTCTTCTGGACCTCCAACTGCCATCCTTCTGTCCTGATCCAGATAGATCACATTGAATCATAAGAAACTAATCATTTGGGTTAGCAGACAGCCATCTAAGCCCCATTCCCTCTCCCTCCACACCCTATATGACCCCTTTTTGGGTATTGATATTGTTCAAATACACAAAACCTTCTCTGCACATTCTCCTTAGATTTCTGGACAATGCCTTCAACAGTCTATCCTACAGCTTGGCCAATTCTCTAGCCCCAATTAAGTCTATTCCTAGATGCTTTGCTGTCTAGGTGACTACTAGCACCTCAGCAAGCCTTGTAGCAAAGCCTGATTGAACAGGACACAGTCACAACCCGGGAACGCGACCTACGTTTACCCCGTTGTACGTCCCTGGAGAACCCACTAGCTCTCATTCTTCGCCGGCTGTCCCAGTTGTTCTCATGACATTTTTGTTGCCTGTGGCTGTGGGCTGGAGCCACTAGATAGATGGAGCTACAATCTGCTGGGATGGGGAAGAACGGCATTGCCGTGGGGAATTGCTCCTTCTTGCGAACATGTCCAGCAAATCAGAAAGATGCATTTGGCAGTGCCACCAAATAACCATCTCTCTTCATTTTTCTTTATTTGTGGTTATTTGATCACTGTTTAATTTATAGTTGTTGAATTTATTATATTATTTCAGATCTTGGCTCATTTACTGAACTGGAAGCTCACTGAGAAAAGAAATTGCATCTTCTTCATTTTGTATCACCTAATCAAGTTGCCTTATTTGCATATAGTAGATCCTTAGCAATATAACTATATTTGACTTGTAAAGCCCTGAATTACTTATTTTCTAAACATTTAATGATTTTATTTGAAACTTGTTAAAATTTTCTACATTGACTTTTAGTTGGAGCCTAGAGGTAAAACACTCCTGATTTGAAAGGTCTGAATATTAGAATATTCTTAAGAAATTTAATTTTACTTCTTTCCAGTTTTTTAAGATTTTTATTACCACTCCAATTTTTAAGCCACTTTAAAAATTTTAACTTTTCATTTGAGTCAATTTTCAACTTCCAAAAATGTCACAAAAATAGTGCAAGGAATTCTCTTGTATCCTCATCCAGACATCCCGGATGTTAGCATTTTACAAAACCAGAGTTACAATTATTTGTCACCGATGATCACTCCCTCCTCTGGAGATGATGCTTTGCTGTGCTCAATGTTTTCTTCTCCTGTTTTTCCTCCTGTCTCATTGGGTGTTCCTTCTCAGACCCTTTTCTCGTTCCGTTCCCATCCTTTAACTTGCTGCTGTTCCTCAGGGTTCCACGCTAGTTCCTCTTCCCCTCTAGTGACACTCAGTCCCTTGATGATATCATCCAGGCTTATATTTTAAAATATAATTTATCCTGAAAAATTCTAAATTGATACCTACCATTCCAGCCTCTCCCCTGAGCTCCAGTTTCCTATATCAGACTGTCACACCTTCACAGTATTTCCCATTTTGTTAAAGGACACCATCATTCACTATAATTCTCAGGCTTTAACCCTCTGCTTAAAAGTCTTTCCTCACTATCCAATCAGAATACCCAGACCCTTTCATTTCAATGTGACTAAGATGTCAGCTCCATGGGTGCAAAGACCTTGTTTATTTGGCCCAGTGCCTATCAGACTGCCTGCCATACAGTAGGGCCCCAGTACTCTTGGTAAATGAATGGTTAAAATAAACATGCATTTGACAAAATAAAATTCAATAGATATTTCTTATAAATCTTAGATGAAGGATTTTTTATTGTAGATAATGAGTTATGAAGGCAATTTCCAAAACCAATATATGTTAGTTGTAAACAATTTTAAAATGCATATGAATTTAACATAACATACGAAATTTGCTTGCTCTTTTCCGTAAATGGATAGCTTGGATACTTTCTTATGATACTATGAGTGATATTCTCTTAAGATAATGAAAAATGTATATTACCAACAACTAAAGGTGAAACAAAGCCTTAATGGCAAAACATCAGAAAATTTGCAATAAAAAAATAACGAGTGTTCAAACCACTGTTATACAATATTTTCCTGGAAGTTCTGGCAAATGCAACGATACATGAAGAAAACAGCAACAGCGAATTATATATATATATCAGAGTTAAGAAAAGTAATGATGGGGCCGGCCCAATGGTGTGGTGGTTATATTTGCACACTCTGCTTCAGCAGCCTGTGGTTCGCAGGTGGGGATCCCAGGCGCGGACCTGGTACCATTCATCAAGCCATGGTGTGGTGGCATCTCACATAAAATACAGGAAGATTGCCACAGATGTTAGCTCAGCAACAATCTTCCTCACACACACACACTTACACACACACACGACAATGAGACTACCAGCTATAGGCATACACCCACAAGGGAAAAGAACATGGGGGATATTGTGGAAGCAGGTAAGCAGACAGGAGAATGTTACTGGTTAGGTTGATGTTGATTATTTATCATGTAAAACTCACTTATAGACCCAAGAAATGTGAGTTCTAGGCTGCTAGAAGGGAAAACAATGAAGCAAACTAATTTTTTTTTCCTGAGGAAGAATCGCCCTGAGCTAACATCTGCTGACAATCCTCCTCTTGTTTTGCTTGAAGAAGATTAATTCTGAGCTAACATGTGTGCCAATCTTGCTCTGTTTTGTATGTGGGTCGCTGGCACAGCATGGCTGACGAGTGGTATAGGTCTGCGCCTGGGATCCAAACCCGAAAACCCAGGCTGCTAAAGCAGAGCACAGCAAACTTAACCACTAAACCTTGGGGCCAGCCCTGGAGCAAACTAATTTTTACTGTGGGTCCATCAGAAGGCTTAGGAATGGGTGGCTGTAGGTATATGGGTGATTATGGACCTTAAAACAGGAAGAGGCAATAAAAGGCCCCAATCCATCTCCATCCTCACCCACATGGGTGATTGTCCTTCCCTGTTGTGGTAGCAGAAGATTGGTGATTTATTCTCTGCAGAGGGTAACTGTGGCAGCTCCCAGGCTCAGTTAAGATCGTTAGTACAAGAAGAGGAAAATAAGTATACGTTTAATCATCGACTGTTGAGATCCTCAGCTTTCTTCTCTCTTCCGTTGGAAGGCTGAGAGCCAGTTAGTTTGCGTCCTCCAGTCAGGAGACTGTAAGAGACTTTCCTGGTGAATTTGACCCATTCAGGAGGCAAGACTAAAGAATATCACACTGCGGAGTTCCAAAGGAAATGGTTCAATCAGATCATTCCACTGCGAAGAGGTACCATTCGGGTCCACAAGGCTCCACTCAGCTTTTTAGCTTTCCTTTCTAAAATATGAGGGCACATGAAAGATCAAGGCCACCGCAAACATTAAAAGAACTTGGAAGAAACAAATTATTCCAAGAGATATTTCAAAAAATAAGTAAACAAATGAAAAAAAAAAAACCTATCAAGAACAGGAGTAAAATCAAATAACTTTTAGAGAACAAAATAGAGCTTTAGGAAATTAAAATTATGATTGTAGAATGGCAAAATTAATAGAAGAATTGGACAATAAAATTGAGAATTGTCTCAGAAATTAGACTCTAATGTCAAAGAGATGAGAAAAAGGAGAGAAAAAAAGAATCTTAGAGAAAGAGTCTAAGAGACACAGCAGCGGAGAGGTCTCAAAAGGAGAAGAGGAAATGGACAAGGAGACAAAAATGAAATAATTCAAGAAAAAATTCTGGGATGGAAGGACTCATGAAAGACTCATGATGCCAGATTGGAAAGGCCCGCTGAGTACCCAGCAGAAGGCATGAAAATAAACCCACACCTCATTGTGAAATTTCAGAACACCTGGGAAAAAGAAGGCATCCTAAAAGCTTCCAGAGGAAATAAAACAGGTTTATGCAAAGGACCAAGAGTCTGAACGGCAAAGTATCTCTCAACAGAGACACTAGAAATTGGAAGACATTGTAGAAAGGCCTTCAAACCTCTGAGTGAAAATAATTTCCAACTTAGAATTCTATATTCAGTGTTGCTATCGATGAAGTGCGGGAGTGGAATGAAGGCGCTTGTGGACAAGCGAAAAACTACCTCTTTTCTTCAGGAAGCTACTGGAGGATGTGCTTTGACCAAATACGGTAATAAAGCAAGACAGAGGAGGAATTGCAATCCAGGAAACAATGGATCCAACAGAAGAGAGAGATCTTCAACGGAGAAGAAAGATCAGGAACAGAACTAGATGAAGCAGACCTAAAGAGCGCACAGCTCCAGGAAAAACGTCTCCAAAACAATGAACGTGATCGAACACTTGATGTTTTTGGATATCTGTTGAGGATTTTGTACCACTGGGAAATGCTGATAAATTAAAGAGCAGTAGGTGGAAAACTATGCCTTCCTCTCTCCCTCTTAACCCCCCCCCAAACAAATAAACAAATAGAAGCAAGACAATTTAATGTTAGGGAGAATAAAACGTTGATCAAGAAAATTAAACTACGTCTCAGCTGTCAATAAAAGTTATGCAAAAATAACAATGCAAATATTGATCAAATAAAAATTAAGAGATTGAGCAAAATGGGTGAAGGGAGTCAAAAGATACAAACTTCCAATTATAAAATACATGTGTCTCAGGGATGCGATGTACAGCCTGGTGACTACAGTTACTAACACTGTATCGCATATTTGAAAGTAGCTGAGAGTGTAGATCTTAAAAGTTCTCATCACAAGAAAAAAAATTTTGTAACTACATATGGTGCCGGATGTTAACTAGACTTATGGTGGTGAGCATTTCATAATATACACAAACGTCGAATCATTATGTTGTACCCCTGAAACTAACATAATGTTATGTGTCAAGGATAATCTCAAAAAATTTAAGTGATCTGAAGGATAAAGTGAAGGGATTGCAAAAGAAAGTTGAATTTGACAAATTTATAGGAGGAAATCAGTGGATAATCCTTAAAACTAAAGAAATCAATAAATAGTAGCCTAAGCAGGTTATTCAGAAACGCAGAGGTAACACCAACAGGATCAGCTCGAAAATTTGAAGGTGGTCGCTGCTGGGAATTAGGAAATGTGAACAGAGAGGGGTGAGAGTTTCTTAGTTGTAACAAGGTTTGTAGACCTAAATGACCCTTTACTCTCTGTACGTGTATCTGTTTTGATAAAAATAAAAATTTAATGACAACAACAAAAAAGAATTACTGGAGAGAAATATCACTTCACAATAGCAACAGAACCAAAAATACCTGGGATTAACTCTGAGGAAAAATGTGTTGCTGTCATGTGAAGAAAATGGCAAAACTTTACCAAAAGGAAAAAATATATAAGTTAATAAAGAAACGTAGTGTAATCTTGAGTAGGAAGACTAAATATTTTAATATTGTCTATTCTTTAACTTAGTTACAGTTTTAAGACAATATCAATTAACATATTATGAGAGGCTTTGGAGACTTTGGTGAGTTAAAATAAATAGGATAATTTCGAAAAAAAAGTAAAATAATGGGAGAATCTGCCTTTTCAAATATGGAGAGGTATTTTAAAGTTAAAGTTAAAGTAGAGTGGAATTGACACATTAGCCAAGAGATATACAGTGGAAAAGAATACAGAACTTTGAAAAAACTCCATCGTTTATATAAGAACTTCTATAATTAAAACATCAAAAATGATGTTTGCAAATTTGATATTTTAAATATGAGGTTAGATCTTAGGACACATTAAAAAAATACATTTTCAAGGGGTTAAAGTGTTAAGTGTTTAAAACTGAAAATATTATAGAAAAAAGAATCAATATTTAAATTGATTATGAGGTTAGGATGAATCTTCTAAACCTAAAAACCAATGGAAGTAATCCTGCCACAAAGGTAGATAGGTTGCACTACATAAAAATGAAAAGATTTGCATGCCAAGACAAAACTAAAGAAAACAAAGCACTCTATGCTTGCTCAGTCTATCAGACTTGACTTTAGGGAGAGTAGGCTGGGGCTGGCCATTATGCTGGTGACCTGCTGCCCTCAACCCCAGTTAAGAGATGTGCACTCAACTCTGCCTTGCACCATCCCCTCCCCATCTCCACGCTCCCTCCCCCAGCAGCCCTAGCATTCCCTGTTAACCCATTAAATTTCTTTATTTTTAAATAATTGAATTTTTAAAATAATATTATGCATATTTAATGTGTACAACATGATGATTTGATAGATAGACATAATAAAATGATTGCTATAGCTAAGCTAATTAACATATCACTGCCTCACACCATGTGGTGAGGAGCACATGAAATCTACTCTCTTAGCAGATTTCCAGTATTCTCAGTAGTCTTATTAACTATAGTTGTGATGCTGTCCATTAGACTTCTAGACTCAATTCATCTCGCATAACTGTAACTTCGTATCCTTTGGTCAGCATCTCCCCTTTCCTCACCTCCCCACCCCTACTAACTACAGTTTTACTCTCTGCTTCTATGTATCCAACTTTTTTAGATTTCACATATAAGTGAGATCACTCCATTATTTTCTTTCTCTGTCTGGCTTATTTCACTTAGCATAATGCCCTCCAGGTTCTGCTTGCTTGTTAGCCTGGGCATAAACGCCCACCTATCCTTTACTGTGGGCAGCCATGAGGAAGCGGATAGGGTGACCATCAGGGTTTTTCCGTGAGCAGAGTTAACCTTCCTCTTCATATCCATCCTTCCTCTCTTCATCAGGACCCTCCCTGATGGTCTCCTGGCCTCATGGGACTCCTCCTCTCCTCAACTCCTCTTTTGCTTTTCTGGGCTGCGGTTTCCTCTAGTTGTTTCAATTATCAATACACTTCCATCTATTGTTTATTTCTTTTTTAAGCCTTATTGAGATATAATTGATATATGAAAAATCGAGCATATCTAATGTATGTATTTTGATGAGTTTGGACATATACATACCCCCATGATATGCTTCCATCTATTTTTGATACACAAAAATCTGTTGAAATCTCTCCTCTGTTAATGCTCCCCTGGTGTTCTTTCTGTTCTTCTGATTTTATTTCCCATTTTACTACTGTATCATCATTTTAATGGGAACTCAGAAGACAGGGAGAGAAACATTGTGTGCTCAGCTGATCATCTGGAACAAGTAATCTTTTAGTAAATGTCGTAGGAATATTTGATTTAATGGAAAATGTAACAAATAAAATACCAAATAATGAAATGATTCTAATAAAAATTAACATCTCATAAAGAAATTTTTAATAAATCTCTATAAAAAACATCAATGACTCAATGGACTACAAGGTCAAGGAAATAAAATGAAGAAATTCAACTAACCCATAAGTATGTGGGAATATTTTAAACCTTGTTAGTAATTGAATGAATGCAAGTTTATGTAATCATAAAGTGTTTTTTCATGTATTAAATTGGATTTTAAAAAAATTTATATTACTTAATACTGGGGAGAGTCTGTGAGGTAGCCCCTTTATAGACTGCTAGCGGGCACGAGAATTTGAAATTCTTTTGGAAAGCACTTTAGCAAGATGTATGAAGGACACTTTAGAATATGTCTTCTTTGAATCAGATGATCCCCTTCTAGGCAACTAATTGTAAGTATAATAAAAAATGTGGATAAATGCTTGCAGTTTTACTGGTTTAAGAGAGAAAAAGATGGAAAGCTCTATAACCAACAAAGGTAGAATTTTAAAATAAATTATAATAATCCATTCACTGATTATTATATAGTCATTCAAATAATATTTTAAAGAATATTTAATCTCATTAGCAAATATGCATGATAAGTTGGAGTTTTAAAAGTTACTTAAGATCTAAATTATATAAATAATTAAAGTTTTCACTTTTGGGGAAAAAATATGTATGTAGAGAAACTTCCCTGTTTTTACGAAAAGAATGGCCAGGGGAGCCCCATGGCCGAGTGGTTAAGTTGGCGGCCCAGGGTTCCGCTGGTTCGGATCCTGGGTGCGGACCTAGCACCGCTCATCAGGCCACGCTGAGGCGGCGTCCCACATAGCACAACCAGAGGCACTCACAACTAGGATATACAACTATGTACTGGAGGGCTTTGGGGAGAAGAAGAAGAAGAAGAAAAGATGGTTGGCAACAGCTGTTAGCTCAGGTGCCAACCTTTAAAAAAAAAAAGAATGGCCAGCCTTTATGCTCCCTTAGCCTTACATGTTTAGAACTGGTTACACTTTCCACTACAGTGTGTTCGTCTTGATTGACCGTGAGCTCTTTGATAGAAGGGGTAGGTTACATTATTCTTCATATTTGTGATTGTCATCAAGGGGCCTGGCACATAATAGATGTTCCTTAAATATTTGCTCAATTATAAAATGAAGGGATTAATAAGTGAATGATTGATGGAATGAACGAATGAATAATATAGAAATGGAGAGCTGGTCTTGTGGCGGTGGTCTAGTGCAGACAGCATAGAGAGGAAAAAAGAAAAAGAGAGAAGAAATAGGGGTGAAGGTCTGTCTTTGGCCAGAGGGACAATCAAAGGAAATTCAATTAAACAGGGCTATACAGAGAAATAAGTAAAGGCAAATACACCAGGGAGGGATAATAAAAATGCATCATGATATTGTGGAAAGTTCATAGGCTTTTAAGTCAAAAGTGTCTGGGCTTAAATTTTAAGTTCACTGCTTGTGGCTATCTAATCTTAGATACGCAGTAGAAAATAGACACAACAGTTCTTTCCTAGGGGATATGAAATGAGATAATATGAAAATTTCTTGGTATTGAGTAGGCCCAAACAGAAAAAAAAAAAAACTGAAAAGTTCAAGAAGACGGAGAGACAAAGAGTGAAAACTTTTAATTTTTTTTTTGCTGAGGAGGATTTGCCCTGAGCTAACACCTGTGCCAGTCTTCCTCTATTTTGTATGTGGTTGCCACCACAGCATGGCTGAAGAGTGGTATAGGTCCACGCCTGGGATCTGAACTTGTGAACCAGGGCTGCAGAAGCAAAGCATGCCAAACTCAACCACCATGCCACAGAAAACTCATTTTTGATGAGATGCAATATCAACATAAAGCATTGGAAGTATAAAGTATCATTTCTGGGGAGAGTTAGATATGGAAGCCACTACCTTGAACAACAAGGAAGCATGCCTTTTTGCTGCGGTGGCATCCTACTTTCAACCCCCTTCCCTTTGCTTGCTGGCAGTGCACCTAAATTATAGCAGCAGCAAGTAGGTAACAATCAACCTTCACAAAGTGCCAAGTCTGTAAAAGAAAATCCTTTTAAACGAGGTTTCATTGCTTGTCACAGTATTTACTCAAATTATATCCCATTGGAGTCCAAAAAAAGTATTAAAAATAATTATTTATGGTCCTTGATTTTATCTTTTGTTCGATGGGAGTGGGGGATGCAGTGTGTCTTTTGATTGGTGCGAGGGGCAGTGGAATGGAGAGGTACACATTACTTTTATTTTTGAGACCCAGCGAAGTGTTTAAGAATATATCCTGGGGTCATCCCCGCATCCTTGTTAATGAGATGGTGTGGTTGAGCCCGGACTTTGGAGACAGACGGTTCTGAGTTTAAATCTCAATTCCGATGCTAACTAGCTCAGTAACATTGTGACTAAATGTTAACTTAAGATAAGGAGTCACATTGCTTTCTTCTGGGAAAGTAATTAATGATAATAATATCCTAGGATACTCTTAAGAATTGATGAAAATTTATATAGTGTTCCTAGCATTCCCAACATTGCTTGGCTTTAGTGAGAATTCTAGTTTTCATCGGTTCTTTGGGAGGTTGGGTGGCTACCAGGAACTTGAAGAGAAATTGTTTAAAAATACTTATCTGGGGCCGGCCCATGGCCTGGTGGTTATGTTCACGCTCTGCTTTGGCGGCCCAGGGTTTTGCTGGTTCGAATCCCGGGTGTGGACATGGCACCGTTCATCAAGCCATGCTGAGGCGGCGTCCCACATGCCACAACTAGAAGGATCCACAACTAAGAATATACAACTATGGAGGCTGGCAGGTGGGGCAGCGTTAAGTTTGCACGTTCTGTTTCTCACGGTCCAGGGTTTACTGGTTTGGATCCCGGGTGCGGACATGGCACTGCTTGGCAAAAGCCATGCTGTGACAGGCGTCCTGCATATGAAGTGGAGAAAGATGGGCATGGATGTCAGCTCATGGCCAGTCTTCCTCAGCAAAAAGAGGAGGATTGGCAGTAGTTAGCTCAGGGCTCATCATCCTCAAAAAAAAAAAAAAAAAAAAAAGAATATACAACTACGTACTGGGGGGCTTTGGGGAGAAAAAGGAAAAATAAAATCTTAAAAAAAAATGCTTATCTATGTATCACTGCAATTGATGCATTTCCCGGATTTTGATCTGGATTTTTCTGGGCAAGCCTGCAGGGGTTTTTTCCTGCTCCCTTAGGGTTTTATGATGACTGTCTTGCTTGCTCATTCTCTGGTTGAGCCAGGAGCAGTCAGGAAATATTTCACCAGTGTGGAAAGATGAGCATCCAATTCTGACAACCAGCAATTGCCTTCTTCCAGCTCATGCTTTGGACATAAACAGAAGAGTTAGAGAAGTACATATACCTCGTTCATCATGCTTCAGAGAATCAGATTCTATCATTCTAGAATAAAAAATGAGCATTCAACTGGAGGAGAAAGAAAGAAATCAATTATACTGGTGGCGTTAAAGCATCATAACAAAAAAATTGGGAAGCACTGAATGAGATCTTCTATTTTCCTTAAGTTGAAGAAGCCAACCTTCCACTTTTTATACTTGGGAAGAACATCAATGAGATGGATTGGGAAAAGGCAGTAGAATGTTAAAATTATACATTATTTTTGCAGCTCAGCTGTAATTTGTGCGCACAATGGGCTATTACGTATGCATTTTTCTACGGAAGAAAAAAATAAATTAATTGCTTCTTCCCTTCCCTCTTCCTTCCTAGAAGCCTAATCAGTGATTTATCTTCAAACTTATTGCAATAAGTAGTTTCATTACCATTTTCAGTTGTCTTCTTTAGGGAAGGAGATGAAAAGTTGACAAAGAAGTTATTGGTTTCCAAAGTTCTTGTTAGAAGAGTCAGCTGCTGAAAGAGTAGCATGACTCGTACCCAAGCCTGCTCTGGACAGTCTGTTGGGAATTCAGATTTTTAAGAGAGCAAATTAGCATCTATATGACCCAACGTTCAGAACAATGAAGATGGAATTGTGCTTAAGAATTTTCATCCTCAAGCTCTATCAGTGCATAGCTATATCAGATACATGCCCATCCAGCACAGTTTATTCTTGCCAGTCTTGGATGAAGTTCTGGCTCTTCACCTTAGCACACCTCATGGCAATCATCTTTTGGAGGCTTTTGAAAAATCACTTAACCAACAAGCATTTATTGAGAACCTACTATGTTCACTGCACTCTGCAAAGGCACTGAGTCAACCCATCGTACTGGTCAAATAACTCACTCTTTTTTTTTTAGCCCCATGAATCCTCTCTTTCCTGAGGATATCTAGGATCTCAACTATAAGTGGTACAGTGGAGAAACCTAAAGGATCTGCCCACAGGCGGACACATGCTCAAATACTGACAAACAAATTGACTGCTGTGGAATGTTGGGTAAATTATTAGTACAAAGTGGGGAAAGTATCAACTCTCTTGCAAGTATGTCTTTTATTTATTTGTTTTTGTTTTTGCTGAGGAAGATTTGCCCTGAGCTAACATCTGTTGCCAATCTTCCTCTTTTTTTGTATGTGAGCCACTGCCACAGCATGGCTGCTAATAGACCAGCAGTGTGGGTCCGTGCCCGGGAACTGAACCTGGGCTGCTGAAGCTGAGCACACTGAACTTAACCACTGGAGTTGGTTAGTCCGCTGGAGTTGGCCCAATGTGTCTTTTAATTAGAGTCTGAATTAAGTGTCCTCCCCTGTGCTCCCTTAGGAACTATAAATACCATTATCACATCCACTTATGGTTTATTTAAGTTGTGAATTTACAAGTCTAGCTCTTCTGTTAAACCATGAGATCCTTGAGGCTCAGGTCTGCGCCCTATTCATCCTTGTAAACTGAGCACTGAGCACGGTGATGTGTACCTCTTATGTCCTGAAATACCTTGGAAATTGACTGTTAGTGTAAGTTAGGTTACTGGAATTCACAACGATGAAGGGTTGGCCCTGGAAATGACTGATAGTCCATTGTTGTTACACACAATAATGTATTTGACCACTTTCCTATTGATGCGTACTTATGTTTTTTGCTAATTTTTCACTATTATAAGTAATACTGCATTGATTATATTTGTGTTTATATTTCTTCAAACTTGTGTGACTACCTCCGTAATGTACATTTTTTGTGAGCAGTGGTGTTTTGGGGTCTAGAGATTTGCAGTATAAAATGATGCAAATCGCCACTCTGCCCTCCAGAAAGGTTGCATATTCCCACTAACAGTGCAGACTGTCCATTTTTACACACTTTCAAAAAGCAACATTAAATATTATAAATCGTTTAAACTACTTTTTTCAGTTTGATAAATACAAATTACAGCATCTTGCTGTTTATATTTATACTGGATATGGTTGACCAACTTATCCTGCATTTATTGGCACTGCCATTCTTTCATGAATTTGTGTTCTTTACCCAATTTTCCTTTTTTCATTGTGCTTTTTATCTTTTTCTTACTGATTTGTCATATAAATTGAATCATTCAATATGTAGTCTTTTTTTGGTTGGTCTTCTTTCTCTCAGCAAAATGCATGTGAAGTTCATCCCTGTGTGTGTAAATCAATAGGGTTTGGTGTTTTTTTTTTTTTTTTTTTTGGTAAGTAGTACTTCTTTGTATGGCTGTATCACAGTTTGATCATACATTTACCAGTGGAAGGACTTTGGGATTTTTTCCAAGTTTTGGCTATGACAAATAAAGCTGCTCCAAACCTTTGTGTCCAGAATTTCGTGTGAACATAAGTTTTCATTTCTTTTGGGTAAATGCCTAGGAGTGTGTTTTCTGGATCATATAGTAAATGTATATAACTTTATAAAAAACTGCCAAATAGTTTTTATGAATGGCTATACCATTTCATATTTTCACCAGCAATGAGAGTTCCAGTTGCTCCTGAGCCTTGCCTTGGTATAGTAACTTTCTTTTCTTAAAAAAAATTTTAGTTTTTATAACAGATGTTAGTGGTATCTCATTGTGGATTTAATTTAAATTTCCCTAACGACTAATAACGTTGAACATCTTTTCCTATAATACATACTTGTCGTCTATATATCTATTTTGGTGAAGTTTCTATTTAAATCTTTTGCCTATTTTCTTTAATTGGGTTGTTTGTCTTATTTTTGAGTTTTGAGAGTTCTCTATATATTCTGGGTACAAGTTCTTTGTCAGAAATATGGTCTGTAAATATTGTCTTCCAGTCTGCGGCTTGTCTTCTCATTCTCTCAGTGGTATCTTTTCCAGAGGAAAAATTGCTAATTTTGAAAAGCTCCAACTTATCTTCATTTTTTTCTTTTTGAATCGTGCTTTTGGTTTCAAATCTAAAAATTATTTGCATGCCTCAAAGTCATGAAGATTTTCTCCTATGCTTTCTTCTAAAAGTGTTATAGGAGTTAGGTTATATATTTAGGTTTATGATCCATTTTGAGTTATTTTTGAATACAGTATGAGATATGAATTGAGGTTAAATTTTGTTTGCATACGAATGCCCAATTGGCCCAACATCACTTGTTGAAAAGGCTCTCTTTTGTCCATTGAATTGTCTTTGCACTTTTGTCAAAAATCAGTTGACTGAATTTGTGTGTCTTTTTCTGGACTCGCCCTTCTATTCAGTTGATATGTCTATCCTTTCACCAATATTACACTGTCTCGATTACCGTAACTTTATACTTAAACTTGAAAGTGGATAGTGTGTGTCTAACGTTATTCTTCTTTCTCAAAATTGTTTTGAGTTGAATTTATTCTAAGGTAGGAGAGTAATATCATCAAGATGGCAACATAGAATGCTTACTGACTTTAGGCGACCTCACAGGAAGATCAGACAGTAACTATCCATCGATAAGACACCATTTTGAAAATCCCAGAACCTGGGGCTGACACTGAAGCACCTCGGTGGACAACAGAGACCAAAATGGACCACATTAGAAGGGTAAGAGGAGTGGCTCCACTTTGATGGCATGCCCTTCCTCAGGCTGGCACAGTACAACATGAAAGGAACTCCGCTAGACCTACGCTTTCTCCAGTGGGAAAAAGAGAACCCAAAGTGGGCACCCAGCTTTCCCAGCATTGCGGGACACTTCCTAGGAGGCTCAGTGGAGTCTCACCTCACAGGATCACTGGGGGAACCTGCAGATCTGTGACACTGAGGATCAGATAGAGACTGAGAAGGAGGCAGGAGCTGACGGCAACCTGCACCCAGATCTTGGCAGTCCAAGCTTCTGCTTGCAGTGGCCCCCTGGCAGAGATCCCAGCAAGCAGCTCTGCCCTTCTGCAGAGCTGAACTGCTGGTCCTGTCTGGCCAGGAAGCTTGGTTGGCAATTCTGCCTGGTTTGGATACCCAGCCAATGGGCTATACCAGCAGTGGAGCACATCCTAAGGCCCTGCCTGGGCAAGGGTGCACCTTTGCACTCCTGCCCAACTGCTGAGCATAACCTCCAGTGTCACCCCTCCAGGAAATGTGGCCACACACACCCGGAAGCTGTGGAGCACATCTAGTGGCATGGTCCAGGCAGGCAGCCAAGCCAGCAGCCCTGCCCGTCTGTTGAGCATTGCCTCTGGCCCCTCATAACCAGGGAGCCTGCACAGTGACCCACAGCAGCCATGGAGCCCAGCCCACGGTACCACTCAGCACAGAGCCAAGACTACAACCCTACCCAGCAGCAGAACACAGCATATGGCCCTACCTGATCGCTGAACACATCCTGTGGCTTCCCCTAGTCAGGGAGCCTAGCCAGAGACCCCATCCAATCAGAAAGCATAACTGCAGCCCCATCCAAGTAAGAAGCCTGGACAGCAACCCCAGCCTACTGCAGAGCACAATCTCTAGCTCCACCCAACTATGGGGTACAGCTAGGGGCCCTGCCTGATCAGAGAGCCCAGCCAGCAACCTCGCCCAACAGCTGAGCACAGTAAAAGGTCTACCCAATGGCAAAGTCCAGCCTGGGGTCCCGCCCAACTTTAGGGCACAGCCTGTGTCCCCGTCCAGCCATTTGTAACAACATGGATGAATCCCGAGGACGTCATGCTAAGGGAAATAAGTCAGACAGAGAAAGACAAAATCTTCTCACTTCTATGTGGAATCTTTAAAAAAAAGAACTCTTAGAAACAGAGAGTAGATAGGTAGTTGCCAGGGGCGAGGGGATGGGGGAAATGGGTGAAGGTGGTCAAAGAGTACAAACTTCTGGTTATAAGTTGAATATGTTCTGAGGATCTAAGGTGCAGCATGCTGGCTAGTTGACAATACTGTGTTATATGCTTGAAAGTAGCTAAGAGAGTAGATCTTAAAAGTTCTCACCCCCCCAAAAAAAGTGGGATGATGGATGTGCTAACTAACTTTATTGTGGTAACCATTTCACAATATATATGTATTGAATCACCGTGTTGTACACCTTAAACTTACACAATGTCCCATGTCAATTATATCTCAAAAAAGCCAGAAAAAAATAAAAATTATGATAGGGATCAAAATTATTTTTTTCTCACAGATATCCAATAGATGTAGTATTATTTATTAAAAATCACACTCTTTTCCCCAGTGTACTACAGTGGCGCATTTACCATCAGATGACCTTGTTCTCACATCAGGTGATAGATACGGGTCTCTGTCTAGGCTCAGTTTTCTCTTCCATTAGTTGGCCAATCATTGCACCAACACTCACGTGATTTTTAATTGCTCTCTTTTTGCGCTAGATTGGTTTCTTTCTGGAATTTCTATTCTGTTCCGTTGATCTATGTGTCTATTTTTATGCCAATGCCATGCTATTTTGATTAATACAGATTGGTGATATAGTTTGAAGTCCGGAAGTGTGATGCTTCCAGTTTTGTTCTTCTTGCTCGAGTGTTTTTTTTTGTTATTTAGGGTCTTTTGTGGTTCCATATGAATTTTAAGATTGTTTTTTCTATTTCTTTGGAAAATGATGTTGGAATTTTGATAGAGACTGATTTGAGTCTGCAGATTTCTTTAGGTAGTTTGGACATTTTAACAATATTAATTCTTCCAATCTGTCAACATGGAATGTCTTTCTATTTATTTGTGCCTTCTTTAATTTCTTTCAACAATGTGTACATACAGATAGAGGAGGCCAATGCTAGACATTCTCTCTAGCATATTCTATGCCCTGCATTGAATTAAAACGCATCAGATAAAATGCATACATGAGAGTATTTGGTTATGCCAATCTTCACCTTCTGGGAAGTCACATAGCATCATTGAATAAGGTTTTGTTTTTGTTTGCTGCTTTGTATGTTTGTTTTTTTATCTCTAAAATGGTAATGCTATCTGGCCCACACATACCCTGCTGGGTTGTTATGATAATCAGATGAATAAAAAGTAATTTTAAATACACACACACTTTGTAAATGGCAAACCCTATACCAAAATAATGTTAGTGATAATGACGATTTTCTTTTTACTGATTTCTGGGGCTAGATATCTAGAGACTTTTTTCTTAACTCAATCTTCTTTGTTTACTGCTGCTCTCTGATTGGATAACTGGGTTAGGTCACTATGTGTGTGAGAGGGTGCATTATATGCACTTTTTCTTCTATCACATGCTCCTTTTCATGAACAAGAGGACATATTCCCCTGAAACTGAATCCGGGGGAAAAGCACCCATGTTTCCCAAGATAACCTGTGTGGGAAGTAATTGCAGGCCTCCTGTTTGCCAGCCAGTCCCTCTCCATAATGCAGAACCCCCTGGTATGGTTAGTGTCATTCATTTGTGCCAATAAAATCCAGTATGTCCTGCCACAGAATTCTTCCAGCTGTCATAAAGGGACTCAGGTACCTTTGGATACAATATGCTGGCAATAAGTCTAGCCTAATAGCCAAGCCCATGGTCCCATCATTGCTTTTAAGTCATTCCTCAGCATCACAGGGACCTCCTCAAAACTCCCATTTAGCTGTCACACATGTCAGCAGATGCAAGCTAAGGGATGATAAATAATTGGATCACCAAAACAGCAAGGGCCAGTATGCTCCCTGTCAACTCTCTCTCTGAAAATGCAGATCTGACACTGCATTAGGATGGTGAATCCAAAGGCAACACTGTCAATGAAACTTTCCTAGCAGATCTTTTCTCTTTGTCAAGATCCCCACCTGCTTGATTCACAAGGCCAAGGATGCTAGTCTTTTTGAAGACACACCGTGAAAGGAAAGGTTAGTGCCCCAGCAAGTAGTAAAGAGAAGGCAGACTCTCCTAGGCAACTCCTTCCTTGTGTATGAGATGTAAAAATGGCCTGAGATGGCCCTGCTGCCCCTGCTGGTATCCATACATGAAGAAAAATTAGCCTGGTTTTCCCGGGCATGCCCTGCACTTTATCCAAGCTGTGATGCTTTGTCACCTTTTGACCTAAATACCCTTTCTCTATTGCTTCAAGCTCATGGTCTCCCCGTCAGCCCTCTGACCTCATCTGCTCCAGCCACTCTGGCCTCGTCGTCAGTCTCCAAACTCACCAACCGACTCTTGCGCCTTAGGTCTTTGCTATTGCTGGTTTCTCTGGTTGAAGCGCTCTTCTCCCAGATATTTGCAAGACTTGGCCTCTCCTTGGCCTGTTGATGTATCAGAAAACCACCCTCTCTTCCATTTCTTTCCCTGTTTTATTTTTCTCCATAGCAGTCATCCCTGCACACTTATTATATATTTATTTATTACCTTCTTTGTTCATCACTTGCTTGTCGTTGTCCCTCTATTTGGAATGTCGGCTCCATGAGAGCAGGGATTGTGTCTATTTTTGCACACCTGCTACGAAGCAGAAATTAAAATATTGCTGAATGTTGAAGGCAGTGCAGCTCCTTCCTCGACTCCTGATTAAAGTGCCCTTTACTCCTCTAAGCCATCTCTGATCGTCCACTTCTATCTTTAGTTTTCTCCTCTCTTCCTCTGCTTCTTCAAGACACTGAATACTGTTTACCTGATCATGTAGTTGTTCTAGGTATAATAATTATTACCATTTCTTCTTCCTCCTTAGACTACCAGCTCCTCAAGGATGTGGGCTGTTTGATTCAAGTTTGAATCTCCCATAGTATCTTGACTGTGTTAATCAATTATTTGGGGGAATGAATGAATGGTTGTAACATAATAAATTTACTCATTCACTCATTTACTCATTTGTTTAACAAGAGACTGTCAGTCGCAGCTCCAGGGGCAGCGAACAAAACAGAAAATAAAAACATTAGGAGGTCATCATATATTGACTACATGTTTTACGTAAGTTACTATTACATACATTTAATTCTAATGATAGTTGTTTGTGATAGATGCTATTATCCCCTTTTAAAGGATGAGTAAACTGAAAACACAAAGATATTGAAGGGTTTTTTTTTTTCTTTTAATCTCTAGCTCTCCAATCCCGACATGTCTTAAGCAATATGCCATGCAGCCTGGCCTTGTACAGAATCCTGATGTCTAATAACAAAAATCATTTTGGACGTTTGATGATTACGGTTGTACAATGTTGACACAAACCTGCTGTGGGCACAGGACGCTTGCTGATTTGGGAAAGTTGTCTCAACCTCCCCTCTCCCAGAGCCCTTGTGAAGAGGTCCAGCTCTTCTGCTCAGTGTCACTGAACAGACCCTCTCCATGCTTCCCCCACATCACATTTCTCCTCCTGTCCCCAGGCCTCTCTAGGTGTCTGTGGGCTCTGCCTTCAATGGCTTGTGTCTGTGGCTCCTCCTTGAGGCCACTGGACCACTTATCCCCCAAGTACGCAAAGTGGGAAGTGCCTGCAAGTTTACCTTCTCCTCCCCTCATTTCAGGAGGGGTCTTTAGCCAATAACACTGATGGGTGAGGGGACTCAAAAGGCCGGCTCCTTCACCTCGGGTGGCAATGATGCTGAGACATAATTCACACACAGCTTCCTCTGTGGGATCAGGCCGAGTGTAAGCTCTGGAAGCTCTGTCTGAAATTGCACCCTTGCTTGACCTCTTCCCTCTGCTTCTTTTTTGCTTTCCTTCCTCACTTACTGGGTTTTCCTCAAACTTAGTTAGGAAATCACTTGTACACAAATCCTTATCTTGGGGTCTGATTCGAGGAATCCAGTTGAAGATAGTCTCCTAGTTGGAAGTGTTAAAGAAAATGTTTCCCTAAGAAAGGAAAAAAATTTGCCCCGTGGACTCTACTCACCCTTCTAGAGGGAGCTGCTTGCTGCTGGGTCAGGGCCTCTCGGTCCCTGAGAGTGTCTCATGGCTATTGTGCTGATGGTGGTCCGAATCTAACCCAGATTGGCAGGAATAATAAATTGCACCTATTTATTTAGACTATATTTTGTCTATGGTTGCCCCCTACATATATATATTTATATTCATATAAATATATAAATACATATATATGTTCATGATCAAGTCAAATAAGTTTTGAGACACTTATGTTTAACTCCATTCATTCATTCCATCTAGCATTTATTGAGCATTCATCACTTTCTAGGTATTCTACTAAAGACTCAAGACACAAAAATAATACTTAGTTCCTGCCCTTGAGGAGCTCATAATATGTGGGGCAAGACAGGTGGATGCTTAATGAAACATGGTACAGGTGGAGAAATGCTACAAGAAAGGTAGGTGTAAAGTGCTGGGAGACCAGAAGAGGGAGCTATACATTCTGATAGGGAGAAAAGCAAAAGGTTTCACTGAGATGGTAGTATTTGGGCTGATATTGGAAGGAGAGAAATTACCAGAAGGAGGAGTATGCTTGGGGAGAGAACACTGGGAGTAAAAGAAGCACAACTTATGGAGGGATGATTTGTAGGTTCTTTTGGCCCCCACGCCCACAACACTTGCTTTCTGTTCCTAAGAAGACAGCGAAATCAATTGATCTGTTAGTCAGTCAATTAGTCAGGGGATTTCTGTGTTTTGGGGCTGAAAGACGTTATCTGAAAGCACCCTCCTTCCAGTGGGAGGGATGCTGGGAGGAGCTGGGAGATGTGGGGACGCAGAGCTAGGGTGTCTGGGGGGAAGGGGAATGGGGAAAGCTGGAGGTCTACAGTAGGCATGTCACCAGGGATGAGTGTGGCCAGCAGCAGAAGAGACTCTCTGAATCCTCTGCTCTATATAAAACGTTAAAGAACCCAAGGGGACATGATGGATGGGAGATGCCACCATAAGGACTAAGATTGAAATTACCTTCAACCTGGTAAAATGGGTGTAATGTTAGATTTAATTTGATTTAAAGAGGACAAAGAAATAAGACATTTCTTGCATATGTGAGTTTTCAAAGTAACGGTTAGTACTATTGCTAGCTTGATGTCCTCGGGGAGCTATGAGTGGTTTGCACGGCTCACATATCAGAAATAAGAGGAGGCTGGGATGTTGGGTTAGGGTGAAGCTCCTGTATGCAGTGTTTGTTTTCTGCACTGATTAAGAACCATTACATATCATTAAATAGAAAAATAGTAGGCTCAGGCCAGTGCTTGGGATGGAGTGAAGATCAGGTGGAACGTAGTGACAGGTCCTGGTGATGGACAAAGGCAAAAGGTCTGCCCTTGCCTCAAGGCTTCCCATTTTTCCAGAGACGAGACTTATTCCAAAGAGAGATGTGTAACTAGTTCTATAGGAAAGAGCAGTTACTGGGGCTACTTTTCGCTCCTGATTTGGTTTCTAGCCCTTTGTTGCACTCTTAGAGTTGGCCACTGGGTAGCAGAGTCAACCCTACCTTGGTGGCTCTATCAGACTGAGCTGCTTATTAGGGTCTCGGATGAAGTCACATTGCCCATTTCTTGGATGTGATGGCCAAACCATGACCTCTGGACTCCCATATGCCTTCTTATATCTTTACGTTTTATCTGAATCTATTGCTGACGATCTGACTCACACTTCACTGCTGAATAAGTCATGGATGGACACACGGCCCCCACACCATAGCACTCCCTACCTCCTGGGTCAGTTCAGTCCTACAGACTGGGTCTTTATTCCTTTACATCCATAGACTATCCTATTTTCTAGAACAAATTTCCAATTTCATTCTAGAACTGGGGTTACCATCGTGCTCCCCAAATACTTGGTTAGAGTTCTAATACCCAGTTTAACTGCCCCTGATTACTAAGTTCTGTATTCCATGCCCTTAGCATGCTTTCTGGTGTGCTGACACATATGGGCAAATCATTCATAAGACACACTAATCGGGATGCTTGACTCTTAAATTTGTGATGCTCCCTTGATCTTTGGAGTGTCAGCTTGGTATGGTGTCCCAGCACAGATATCCTTTAGTTCTGAGACTGTCATGCTGTCATACTCACTCTCCTTAGATCATATCCCCAAAGCCTCCTGTATAACCAAGTAGACTTCTTGGACTCTGTCTAGAATCTTATTTATTGCCCCTCTACACAAGTTAAGAATATGGAAAGAATCCAAACGGTGGCCAGAAAGATATAGGACTAGGGTTGTGGAGAAAGAATCGAAAGAAAAAAGATAGAGAAGATATTCTAGACGTCACTACACATTTGAGATTCTCAATAAATATTCACTGATCTTTGCTTTTCATTTGATCTCAGCGCATATAAACAACAGGACTACAGTCTTCCCAGGAGAGAGAGGTTCTGAAGGCTTTGAAGAGACTCTTTTTATGTGGTGGGACACAAGCCTGCTGTGGAGCTACTGCATTTCATGGTGACAGAATGAACAACAGTACTTGTGGGGCTGGGTGTGGAACAAGAGAATGATTTAGAGCATCACTGAGATGATGTTTTGCCATTTTAAAAGAGTTTGATGCTAGTTCTTTAAAGCAGTAGTTTTCTAACCTCTTAAAAATTCAGCATTGAAACCCTTCTGTCAAAGGAAAGCTTATGTAGAAAACTAATATAGAAAACAGACAAAAGAGAGCTGCTCAGGTTGAAGCAATTATGCGAGCCTGAGCCCCGGCCACCGGCTCTCCTCTGCAACCCTCCAGCTATGGCAGTGCCCAAGGCTGGCAAAGCTCTCAGTGGGATGTCCACAGATCAGAAGCTACAAACTGGCATCCTGAGGGCTGGCTCTGGCACAGAGATGTGTCTGGTTTGGATCTTAGAACATTTTACAAAAACTTGAGTTAATATTTAAAAAAATGAGGGAATTCACATTAAAAATTTTAGTTTTCTATATTCTCCTGAATAATTTGAAGTTCATTCCATATGGAGCCTGAAGTCTCACACAATAACGTTAGCTTAGAAAGATGAGCAGTGTATTAGTCAGAGTTCTCCAGAGAAACAGAACCAGTAGGATGGATATAGATACATCCAAATACACCTACGGATATCTACCTATTTATCTCTTTTTGTAGATATACTTTAGATAAACATGTTTCAGAGAGAAACTTACTTTAAGGAATTGGCTCACACAGTTGTGAAGGCTTGGCAAACCCAAAATCTGCAAGGTAGGAGACAGGCTGGACACCCAGAGAAGAACTGCATGCAGTTCAAGTCCGATGACATCTGATGAGGGATCACATCCACATTATGAAAGATAATCCGCTTTACTCAGTCTTCTGATTTAAATGTAAAATCATCTAAAAATCTCATCTAGAAAATACCTTCACAGAGGGGCTGGCCCACCATAGTAATTGGGTTCGTGTACTCTGCTTTAGTGGCCACGGGTTTGTGGGTTCAGATCTCGGGTGTGGACCTGCAACTGCTCATTGGGCTATGCTGTGGCAGCTTCTCACATGCAAAGTGGAGGAGGTTTGGTACGGATGGTGGCTCAGTGGCAATCTTCCTCAAACTAAAAGAGGAACATTGGCCACAGATATTAGCTCAGGGTCAATCTTCCTCACCAAAAAAACCCTTTACAGAAACATCTAGAATAATATTTGATCACATATCTGGATACTGTGACTTAGCTAGGTTGACACCTAAAATTACAAGCAGCTTATGACACATCACAAGCAGCTCTTTCATGTATTAAAAAAAAAGTTATTGACTTAAAAAATATTTTCTTTAGTTTACTTAAATTTTGAAAAAATTATAAGCATACAGACAACCTGAAAGTACAGTACAAAGAACTTTCTTTTCCCTAAATGAATATAGAGTAGGTTGTCAACCTAATGTCCTATCACTACTGAATACTTTGGGATGTATTTTGTACGAACAAAGTCGTTCACCTACGTAAGCTCAATGGAACAACTAAAATCAGGAAATTAACATTAGTACATTACCATACCAATCCTCAGACCCCGTTCAAGCATCCCATAATGTTCTATATGGCAATAGGATCCTGCTCAGAATCAGGCAGTGCATTTAGTTGTCTTATCTCTTTACTCTTCAATCTGAAACAGTTTCCCACTTTTTCTTTGATTATTGCAACCCTGACACTTTTGAAGATTACAGGTAAATTATGGTTTAGAATATCCCTTAATTTGGGTTTGTTCAATGTTTCATAATAATTAGATTTATTTCATGCACCTTTGGTAGAAATATTACAGAAATGATGCTTTTGTTCCTTTCATTGCAACCTATCAGGTGGAAGGAGGGTTATCTGAAATCAGACAGGAAGTTTTCAGCCCAGATGTGGAAGGCTATGGCTTGTAACAATGAACTGATATTTGAAATCTATGTGTATGTGTGGGCGCATCACGTTTTGTGTGTTTCTACTTAAGTGGGTTCAACTGAGTGTGATTTTCTGCATTCACCTAATGTTTTCTCTCAGATAAAATCGTGCATAAGCAAATATGACATTTGAGGAGTACATAAATTGTTCCTTAAGATATCAATCACATTGGAATAAATTCATGTTTTCCCAACAAGTGTTATAGCAAAACTGGTTATAAGATGAACCTGAATAAATCTGATTTTATTTTATTTAGATAGCTTAACTTTTTTTTTTTCAGTAAAGATGTGGCAAAAGAGAATCTTAGAATGGTGCTGGGATCAGCCAAAACGCTTTTCGAAGAGTGCAATAATGTCCATTAACAGAGAAAACTCATGTTAGTTGATATATACGCTACCATCTTTGTCTTAGTACTTTTCCTGGAACATTTTATACCCACAATTACTCTTTCAGGGCTATCAATTTAGCATGCAGAAAAATGGTAGCAGAGTAATCTCCTTCTGCAACGTAGGTACAATCTGCCTGATAAATATCTACCAGGCAAAGAGAATATTTCTGCATGAGAAAAATGCAACCGTATCAGAATTTTACTGAATTTGCGCCCAAAAGAATATACACTGTATAAAGAGAGTTTCATGAAGAATTTACATGATAGAAGGGATCATATGAGATGATTCACGGCTATACAGCTAGAGTCATTAACACAGATACTGCAGACTAGCCCCGTAATTTCCCAAAATGTCCAGAAATAGAAATTTATCTAAATACCAAAGGAAGCAGTAGACTTTGAAACTTTTTTGAGTTTTGACTTCTGTACAAGACCTCTGAGAGTTTCCTTTCTCTCCTTTCCAGCTGATTTCAATAGTCCTGCCTTTTCTCTGGGCTTTTGACAAGTGATGAGACTCACAATTCTTGACAGCCCTCAAGCTTGGATTTTACTGAACAAAGCAAGGCTTTAGCCGAACAAGTGGATTTCATATTTAGAGCTGCCTCTGGTAGTGACGCCGGTTTAGGAAAAAATCAGAGAGCGTAATTGTTCTTTCAGCATCCTACATCCATCCTTTTAATACTTCAGAATTCCCCTGGAAAGAGAAAACACGTTTCATTCTAGGTTAAGTTACAGTCCATCTTTTTGCTGGCTGATGTAGCATATTTTTTTTTAAAGTATGTGTCTTATCTCTTAGAGAAAAAGAGAGCTATCAGCCTCTTGGCCAAAAGGTGCACTTTCAAAGAGCAGGCTAAATGGAGAGAGGCACACACCTGCTGTCTCATTCTACAGTTGGATTGTACCATCAAAGCGATCACTGGACAAGTGCGCTCATTAAAAGGTTATTTGTCATAGGAAGGAAAGGTCCCATAAAATCTGGAAGCAAAATGAATGTCTATCAAGAGTTTAAATTATTTTCATCCGGTGGAATTATATGCATTCATTTAAAGATATATACTTCTTTACATAGAAATTAATAACATATTGTGGAAGGAAGAAAGAGGATGCAGAAGAGTATTTAAATTAATAGACATGAGTGTGTAAGTGCATTTGTGTGTATGTATGTGTGTGTATGTGCACATAAGTGCTTGAAAAGATGTTCTCCAAACTGTTGGTGGGAGCTAATTCTGATTGGTGAGATTTGTACTGATTTTTAAATTTTTACTTATTGCAATATTTTCAAAAATTTTAAACAAGGAACAGGCATATTTCTAGACTAAGAATAAAAGATAAAGTAGAATTCCTCTCGAGGACAGAAAAAGCATACTAATTCTACTGCTCCTGGAAACCGTACTGAATAAATGATGGAAACAAAGATTAGGGAATAAAACTTCATCAACAGTGATAAGAGGAAGCAACTGAAACCTCAGTCCCTAAGATATAAAAAATACCTGCAATACAGTGACTTTTCTCTCGAATCAAGATAGATGTCAAAAGGCCATTAATACCTCTCCAGATTTCAAACAAGGTGCATAGCACTCTGAAAGTTAACTTTCTTGGGAGGCCAAATGGGCAAACATCTTGTAATGATGTAGGGGTTCCAGGGGCCTGTGACTGCTTGCTGTGTGTCGGATACTGTTCTAAGTACTTCATGTATACTAGCTCATTCAATCTTCTTACCGTGCTGTAAGGCAGGTACTACTAGTGTCCCCATTTTACTGATGAAGTCACATCTAGGAGGCACAGATGGGTGAGGCAACTTGCCCAAGAGACTCAGGTGAAGCCAGGATTCAGCTGAGCCCATCCGACTCCGGAGTCTCTGGTTGTTATCATATGTAGGATACACTTTGGGAGATCCAATCCACTTTTCAGATTGGTGGAAGAGGCAATGATAAAGGAGGGATCGTGCAGAATGACACCTTCGGTGATCAGAACTAGATTGGGTGGAGGAGAGCTGGGAAAACGGCAGTGCTGTTGGCAGCTCCTGCTGGGTAATAATTGAGCAGAGCTAAATAAACATTGTATCATTAAAATTCATACGAGCTATAGAAATTCACTGATTAAAACTAATCCCCTTCCTGACTGATGTGATGACCCAGAACAGAGGGAACTCTGAAGCCTGAACCGGGGTGTGCTCACACCACAGTGTGTGTTGCTGTTTGGATAAGACAGTATTTTAAGACGACGTGTCAGGAATGAGGGACTACCTGCCCCAACAGCCTGCAGTTCCCTCCTCTTCTTGAGAAAACAGCAGGTCACAAAAGAACTACTCCCATTCAGAAAACAAACAAGAAAAGAGGCAAAAAGTAACAATAAAATGAAGGGCTTCAACTTAAAAGGCCAATGGAAAATATGCATTTTAAAAAGAATTATTTAATTAATAAAAGAACATTTTTATTTATTTATTTATGTTTTGAGGAAGATTAGCCCTGAGCTAACATCCACCACCAATCTGCCTCTTTTTTGCTGAGGAAGAGTGGCCCTGAGCTAACATCTGTGCTCTCTTCTTCTGCTTTCTATGTGGGATGCCTGCCACAGCATGGCTTGACAAGAGGTGCGTAGGTCCGCGCCTGGGATCCAAACTGGTGAACCCCAGGCTGCTGATGTGGAATGTGTGAACTTAACCACCATGCCACTGGGCCAGCACCTAAAAGAATATTTTAGATAAGCACTCTTTTATACTTTCAAACAATCAAAGGAGAATTTCAAAAATTATAAACAATCAAAGAAATATTATTGTTTATTGAAAAAGAATAAGAGTGAGCTGCCAAACGTCAAAAAAGACAAAAATAAAATAGTTTACGTAAATGATAGCCACACTAAAATGCAGAAGGAATTTGAGTAGATGTTGATAAAAGACAGAGACATGGTGAATTGGATTGTGACATTTGTATAAAACACAGGGTAGAGCTAACAGGACAGTCGTGCATCTCTTGATGACAGGGATATGTTCTGAGAAGTGCAACACTAGGTGATTTTGTTGTGGGAACATCACAGATGGTGCAGCCTACTACACACCTAGGCTATATGGTGCTAATCTTACGGGACTACTATCCTATACGTGGTCCGTCATTGACCAAAATGTTGTTATACTGCACATGACTGTAATTAGAGAGAAGCAGAAATATTTGAAAGATGCAAAAAATATATTTGACATATGGATATTTGCCATCCTTGTTACTAAAACAGAGAAAACAACACACCCCACACATTACATGTGGAACAGAAAAAATACGCAGGAATATAATACAAGAAAGCTTTCCTCAACTGAATAAAGCCATAAATGTACAAATTGAAAGAATACTATGTAATCCAAGGGGAAAAACTGCTAAAGAATGACCATCACTAACACACACCCTAGTGAAATTACCGTAATTCCAGGATGTCAAAATTATTGTAATCTAGGCAGAACAGAAATATCTAAAAAGAGAAAAAAATCAGACTGGCTTCACAATTCTCCTCAGCAATACTTCAACAGAAGAATACATTAGAACAGCATTTTCAGAATTAAGAGAAGAAAAAAGTGAACACAAGAATTTCCTACCCCGCTAAGTTATTGTTCTTGTAAAATGGCATAGAAGAGTAATGACTGTAATTTAAGAACATAGAGAAAAATTGCACTCAGATGGAGTGATTAAATAAATATCCTTTTGAGAGCTAGCCAATCAGAAGAGAGAGAGGGTGGAGCGGGAGGAAGACCAAATGAATAACAGAAATTCAAAAGTTGGATGATGAAAGAGATGGTAGAGATCACTGAATGCATGTACATGTAGAAATTAGACTTTAGATCCACATTAAATGGTTTACAGAATATATTGCAAAGGGCATAAAACCTGACAATGTAATATATTGTAATAACTAATCAAAATCAAGGAAAGGAAGACATGCTAGGTAGGAGACATTTTAAGTATAAAAATGTCCTTATTTTTCAGGGCAAGGATCAAAGTTGCTAAATTAGTAAATAGAATTTAGGAGTATTATTTTAAAGTTGTAAGGTATTCAAGGTAGTCACTGGAAAATCTACAATTTTAATTCAAAGCTTTGAAATTACCAAAAGGGGGAAAAGGCAAAAGGTAGCAAGAAAGGAACCTAGATCACAAAGCAAACATTTAAAACCAAAAACACATTAAAAACAAAACCGAAAGCACTCACCTCAAAATGAAATGGGAAAAGAATTCTCTTCAATACGTCTTGAGGTCAATGAGTGAATCCAAAGGAAAATTTCAAAACCTTCGGAGCCTTAAACTCTTTAACATTACCATAGTGGATTTCGTGGCTGGTAAACTGGATACATTCTGCCTTTTCTTCATCTTACTGGAAACTGGATTTTGCTCAGATATTTACCCTTCAGACTCACAGTTCTGTTTCTCAGAATAAGCTAAGAATTGGTCTGAAGGGTGCAATGGAATTCTCACCCTCTTTGCTCGGGAGTGGTTGAGGAACGGTCATGTGAAATAATTCTGGCTAACAATGTGGGAGAGGAGGCATGATACAAACTTCTGGAAAGTGTTTCCTTGTTCTTGAGTGAGCCAAAGAATGCCAGTTGGGAATGAGGAAACTGGAGCTTTAATGGCAACAGAAACAAGGAGATTCACCCTAGAATGTAGCCTCTACTGGGGATCACAGAATAGAGAGACGTGGAAAACCCAGGCTTTGAATAACATCTTGGAGCTGCCAATAAATTAACCCTTAAGTCCTTCCCACATACAAGCTGCTTCTTCTGTGAGCTAATACATCTTCTCATTTTCAGTCAATTTGAGGTTATTTTTGATTGTTTTACATCCGGTATCATGCATCTAATTGATAAAATTAATAAACGACAAAAAATAAAATAAATCAGTCAATTCAATTATTCTATAAACATTTATTGAATGATTACTACATACTATGCATACAAATAGATTAGTAAATACATATGCAGGAAATGTACACACATACAAACATATATATGCACATATATCTATATATACAGCCAATGCATGCTCACAAACATACATAGACAGAGAGGAAGTAGAGGAGAGAGAGAGACCTAGAAGGATATATGACAAAACGCTTCCGGTGTACAACATTACATATCAATTGAATTCTTTACAAGCATATATTGCTTTAACAACAGAATATTCTTTAAAATTTTTAAGGGTTTTAAAAATCCATTTTCATTTCGACAATAGAGAAATCCCTGCTGTCTCTAGTATCTGCCCTTCCACGAAATGTCAACATTGTGTCTTTGGCTGTAATCCACTGGTGAGAGATCTCAGCAGGAATACAACAGGCTGGCTCGGGTTGGATTTCCTATTTCATCATCTGAAAAAAAATCATAGAACAAAAAGCTTCAACAGCCCAGCATTTCTGGAACATTCATATATGCAGAAGAAAGAGAGTGAACATCATTTTAAAAAGACAAAAGAAAGAGCTCTCCAAAAAGCACATTTGGCTGAGCTGTGGCTCCATAGACACACACATTGTGCTGGTATTTAATAAAGATCTTGTTTATCAAGGACAACATGTTTTAATGGCTTGGGAATTAAAATATGGTTTCAGCAACCCTTTTACCCTGTTGCAGTAAATTAAATTTAATGCTGACAGCAGTAATACACATTACACTCCAGAGCAATAAATTTAAGCACCAAATTGATGCCACTGGACTGAAATGAAGGGTCTAGGAAGAAGATTATGGACAGAGCAGACTCCTTTAATGGTTGTTTTTTTCGTAATGGAGAAAGTCAGACCTAGGAAGTAAAAAGGCAAAACCACCCACAGCCTCAGGAGCCTCTGGCATTGCTGATGCTGGTTTGCATGTCTCTGTTGAACTTCCATTAGCAGTATTCCATCCATTCGCTCTCCTCTCATTTCATGAATATCTTGTTAGTCCTTTTGGATATAGCAACACCATTTTAAGAGAAGAGTGAGATGTGGTCAATGAAAGGACAACAGAAACTTGTATGGAAAAGTTCAGGGTAAAATGGAAGGGTAATATTTCCTAAATAAGATTAAAAGTTTGAATTTTTTCTCTGCATCATTAATATAAATCAACTCACAGCTTTAAACTTATTTTTTTAGAGCAATTTAATTTGCAAAACAAATGCAGATCCTGGGTTTATAGGAGTTATATAAGCTCTACCAAAACTTCTAGATTCTAATCAGAGTAGTCAGAGATGAAAACAATCTTTTTGCCATCTGATTGCAATAATACCTTCATTTTATCATTGATATTCCTACAACATCTCTTGTTGAATATTGCAGCATCTGCACTGTAATGCCTAGAATTGTGATGAGCATCCTGGGACCATCAGGGAGGACAGCCCAAGAAGAGCCTCAGACCTTGATAGTAGTGCTGGCACACCGCTAGAACTACTCTGCCTCCAGATTCCTTGGTATGTAAGATAAAACATCTCTGTGGTGTCCAAGCCTTTTGAAGTTACCATTTTTCTACAGCTTGCAACCAACATTATCTTAATTAATAAAGGGCGTCAAGAACCAGAGCTTTATTCAGTCACTTAGTCAACCATTTTGATCTAATTCCTACGACATGTGAGCCAGTATGTTTGGTGCTGGGGATACCACAGAGAACAAGACAGGCATCATCCTTCTCTCATGGAGCCGGCAGCTCCCTGAGGATTCCAGACTTTGAAAGAACAATCAGGATCTCAAGGGAATCGTGTTGAGTAAAAAAAGCCAATCAAGAAAACGTTACATACAGCGTGGTTCTGTTTATATGGCATTTTTGAAGTAACACAATTATAGAAATGGAGAACAGAATAGTGACTGCCGGACGTTAAAGAGGGGGGTGCATGGGGGTGGCTATAAAGGGTAGCACGAGGCAGTCTTGTGGTGATGGAACACTTCTGTATCACATGGCATAAAAGTGCCTAGAACTACGTACACACACACAATTGAGGACATGTGATACTGAGGCTGAATAAGCTCTGTGGGTTGTACTCATGTCAAATTCCTGGTTTTGATATTTTACAAGCTATGCATGGTTTTACCATTGAGGCTAACTGGGTGAAGGGTACACAAGACCTCTCTGCACACTTTTTTTGCAACTTCCTATGAATCTGTAATTATTTCAAAATGAATTCCTTGTTAGGATGACAGATTGAACATATACATCTTATTTCTAAAAGCACCAATAAAACTACTGGAAAGATTGTTTTCCTTAGGGTTTAAATCCAAAAGTACAGAGAAGACAAGTAAACAGAACATTAAGGGTGCTTTGGAACCTGGAAAGCAGATGAACCAGTTATAATGGGCTGAGTAGACCAAAGAAAGGCGAATCCTGAGCCAGCGGTACAGTTGGAAAACAGCCCAAGTAATACTGCAAAGCCTCTAAAAGGCTCAGGTTCTAGAAATTCCAGGAACTTACAGAATCAGGGAGAGTGTGTTGGAGGGGGAGCTAAAATATGTTTTATTGGTTAAAATATTTTTGAGAATTAGTTAAAAATCTACATCTTCTCCTCCATCCCATGATGCTGAGTGACAGCCCATCGTCCTCCCTGGCAGAAGAACGGATATTCGTTCTTTGGCGAGATTTATTCTCACCAGGATCAACGAGCACAATTGAGAACACGAGTATCATCTGAAAACAGGGGGAGTTAAGTGACGACAAACATACTTAACGCTGAGACCCTCTAGAGCTGTTCTCTGGTGAGGTCTTGGAATGCAGGTTGACAAACTTTGAGTTCCAGACAGGCATTTGAAAGACTCCTCCCTGGGAAACCTGACAAGCCCAAAGGAAAAAGGAGCTCATGATACTGACTGTTTCAATTATCCAGTGATGCCTAACAACCATCGCTAAACTTGGTGGCTTACAATAACAGCTTGATACTCTCACAGTTCCGTGGGTTGAGTGAGCCGTTCCTCAGCTCCGCTCGGCTTTGGCTAAGGTACCAGGATGAATGCAGTCGTGTAAAGTCTCAACTGGGAGCTCAGCTGGGGCTGTCAGCTAAAAGCATCAGCTCCCCTCCCTGTGGGTCTCCCTGTGTGGTTGCCTGGGCTGTCTCACATCATGGAGTTTCCAAGCGGTGTTTCAAGAGGAAGCAGTTTACAAAGGAAGCCCAGGAAGGGCTAAGCTGAGGACTGGCACTCTATCACTTCCACCACACTCTATTGATTGCATCAGTCATAAGCCCAGCCCAGAGTCAGTGTGAGCACTCGTGAATTCCAGGCGGCATGAGGCCTTGGACGTCACCAACGTAACAGTCCACCACACTGGCATCCAGGGTTCTCCAACAAAGAGCCCACCTGGATCATCCTAAAATGAAGCTCAAATTACCCACACCCTCAGAGATTCCTATCAGAGTTTTAGTTGCCTACTGTTAATTATGTGCAGACAAGCACAATCCAGTGGCACTTGAGACAACCAAAGAAAGCCTCCAACACAGAAGGAAGCAAAACATAAAAGGAAGGAAAGGGGGGAAAAACCAAATTGGAGGAATTAAAAACTAAATATATATAAAATATAGTAGAAACTATATACATACATATATACATACATATATGAAGATATATTTAGAGAGAATAATAAAAAAAACTTTAGGAAATTGAAAATATGTTGCAAAATTGAAAACCTAACTGAGTGAGGTGGAAGATTAAGTTGAAGATATCTCTCACAAAGTAGAGCAAAATGACAAGGTGGGAAGAAATGTGAGATAATTTTTTTCTTAAATTAAAGAATCAGGGGGCTGGCCCTGTGGCCAAGGGGTTAAGTTCGTGTGCTCCACGTCAGCGGCCCTGGGTTCGCTGGTTCGGATCCTGGGCATGAGCCTACACATCACTCATCAAGCCATGTTGTGGTGGCATTCCACATGGAAGAAGTAGAATGACTTACAACTAGGATATAGAGCTATGTACAGGGGCTTTTGCGGAGAAAAAAAAAAAAGAGGAAGCTTGGCAACAGATGTTAACTCAGAAACAATCTTCCTCTCCAAAAACAAAAAGCATACCTTAAAAAAATTTAAAGAATCAGTTCCAGGACCTCTGAATAATAGGCATTCTGAAAGGGAAAACTGAGGAGTTTGAACAGAAATTATCAATACAAAAATTCTAGAAATCTCCAGTTTGGAAGGACCTGAATTTCCCAAATGAAAGGGATCACTGAGTCCCAGAACAAAAGATGAAAATACACCCACATTAAGGAGAATCATTCTATAATTTCAGAATACTGAGGACAAACAGAAAGTTCTACAAGCTTTCATAAAGGAGGGAAAAAGGAAATGTCATACAATAAAACAAATCTGAATGGCCGCAGCTTTCTCAAAGCAAGAATGGAAGCACGAAGATAATGGAGCTATGTTTTCAAATTCAAAAAGAAGATGATTTCACACTTAAAATTGTTTTAGCCAAACTATCAATAAAATGTATTGGTAGAATAATGACATTTTCCAACATCTTAATAAAAATTCTCCCATGAACTGTTTCTCTGGAAACCCTTGGAAGATTCCTTCCACTACGAAGAGGGAGTAAAAGAAGAAAGAGAAGATCGGATGCAGGAGAGATGCACAGGGCATCCCCAGGATGAGGCTGCAGGGAGAAGTCAAGATGACGCCTGTGAACCAGGCATGGAGGGCAGCCAGTCCTGTCTGGAGAAGAGCTGAGGGCTGTCATCACCATCCGCTTTGCCATGGGACTATCTTTTTAACCTGAGGAGTGACCAGGAAGAAGTTCTCCACGAAAACAAGAAAATAAATCCTACAATTTAAAAAACCCCATAAAGTCAAAAATAAAATCCAGGAACAGGGAATGAAACCTAGGACATAGGCAAAGGGAATTCAAGAAAAACAGCAGAAGGAAAACCTGGGATGACAGCTGCGTCCTGTCTATCCTACTGGCTTGGAGAGCAAACAGCCCAGATGGAAGAAGATTAGAGGTCTATCTGAGGAATGGCTCCAGGAAAAATAAGATGGAGCCTCTGATAGGATTAAGTTTATGGAAAATTAGAATGAAAGGTTATTTAAGGTATGGAAATAGGCACAAACTTAAAAAAAAAAGAAGAAACAAGGGGACAATGATAAAAAAAAGAAGGAAAATCTAATCATGGCACCCAACAATGCTCAGTTATGAATAATTTTTGTCTAGCCATAAAAATATAAATACTGCATATTTTTAAGCCAAAAAGTATAATATAACTCTAACAAGAGGGGGAGGGGGCACAGAAGAAATGGCAATGTACCAGAGCTAACTTCATTTCCCATAACAGGAAGTTAACAGAGAAGAGAGAAGTATAGGCCTATTATTTACAAATAACTATCTGCTGATGTTATTTTGATTGCATAAAATTAAAATAATCGATGTTAAGGGAAAAAGCATGCTGTTATTGAGGAAATTATGTGGTGTGCCGTCCAGCTGAAGGACCTGGGGTGATTTCCCGAGGGAAATGAACATTCAGTATGAGACTTATCCAGTGAGCAGGAATTAATAAATCCAAATGAGGAAGGAGGGAGGGGGCTAAAAGAGGAAAAGCGTTTGACGCAGTGGGGACCAGCATGTGTGAGAACCCTTCAGAGGGAAAAAGCCTGATATAATCAAGATACTGGAAAAACCGCTGTGGCTTGAGCAGATAAGACATGTGTGACATACAGTTAAGCTAAAGAAAGAGTCAGCAGCCAGAGCATATAGAGACTTGTGGGCATATGAAGCATTTGGGGCTTCATCCTTAAGGCGACAGAGGTCTATTGGTTGGTTTTCAAGAGAGAGAGAGAGGACTGACTTTAAAAGCATGCTTTGGCTGCTGTTTTGGAGAACGGCTTAGAGGAAGCAACTGGAATGCAGGGATGATATTTCTAAGATGGTTCAATAGCTAAGGCAGAAGAATATGGTGGAAGGAAAAGCCTAAAGCCACTTAACGTGTAACACGCTGAACCACGTCCATAACCAAGATCCTGGATGCAAGTCTGGCGCTTCTCCTCTACACTGCAACCCAAGATGACAATTTAGCTTTAGTGTGATTGTAAAAGTAAAACAAAAGGAGATGGTCTCATTTCAATAGGAGTAGGTAGGTGGCAGTGTCCATTTTTACCTGAAAAACTGTGTTTATTAGCTCATGCAAGGACTTGCAGTTGTCCAGGCATGCATTCATTCAGGAAATATTTTTTAGCACGAGCTATCTGCCAGGCACTATTCCCAGGGGTATAGCTAAGGAAAAAAAGAGAATCTCTGATGTCTTCCATCATAGAGCTTTCATTCTTCCTGGGTAGACAATAAAAGCTATGAAACAAACAAATAAAAACAATGAAGCAGATTAAGGAGCTGGAGTTGGCCGGGTGGGGATGTAAGGTAGTACTATAGATAAGTGGTTAGGGGGGCCCTCTAATCAGGTGATGTTTGATGGGATGACTATATGAAGTGGGGGAGCCGGTTAGATATCTGGGAGAAGAGTATTCTGCTCAGAGAGCAATAGCTTTCCAGGCAGAAGGAGAGAGCAAAAGTCTTGCGTCAAGGTTTTTACTAGACGTGTTGAAGATACAGCAAGGCTTGAGAGGAGTAAGCAAAAGGGTGAATAGTTGATGACGAGGTTAGCGAAGTACCTAGGACAAGATAAAATAAAGCTCTGCCCATCCCAATTCTTAGTAAATTAAAGATCAAAAGTGACGTGTTAAAGGCAGTGGTTCTAAGTCTGTGCTGTGGTAATGGCCTCCTGGTTGACGTTCGTTCCTGCCTCTACTCAGCCATCAGGTACAAGATTGCTAGATGGATCTTCCCAAGGCACAGATGTTTATCACACACTTCTCCTCTCGTCAAGAACCACCCCTAGCTTTGCCAGATCAAAAGCAAAGGTCTCAGTTTGAATACGTATCTGCCAACCCTTTCTAAGCCAGCTCTCTGTTTCCTACACAAACTTGTCTCCCAGTATGCCCCCAAATGGGTTCCTTGGTTCAGTGTCTCTGCCCTCCTTACCGTTCCCCACTAGCATTCTGTGACTCCTGCTTCCGTATCCTTCAATGCTCAATTCCAATTCTTCAATGATTCCACCATCTATTCTGTACCTAATTTTTTAAGATGATACATGCAATGCACTTTATTAGGCCCTTTGCTGGACACTACAATGAAAACAATATAGTTCCTGTCCTCAGAGCACTTAAAAAGAAGATCTCAATCACTAAGATGTAATGTTAGAAACGGGACAAACCATTGAAAAAGAACACTTGTTGCTATGGAAATTTCAAAAAAAAGGGCGAGATCAGGGGCCAGCCCTGTGGTGTAGTGGTTAAGTTCAGGCATTTTGCTTTGGCAGCTTGGGGTTTGCAAGTTTGGATCCCGGGCACAGACCTACACACTGCTCATCAAGCCATGTTGTGTTGCATATACAAAACTGGAGGAAGATTGGCACAGATGTTAGCTCAGAGACAATTTTCCTTACCAAAAAAAAAAAAGATGAGATCAATTTCAAATGAAGTGCTTCAGGACAATTCTGCCCCTTGATGCTCTTTATTATTTACTACCTATTCTTTGGCTCCATTATAGAATGCCTTGGACTTACTCTATTCTCGTGTGTTTGTTTTGTCCCCCAAAACTAGACAGTAGCTTCCCTGAGGTCAGGAATGTTGCCTTTGGCTACTTTCTAATGGCTGTCAAGAATTCCCAAAGTCTAGCATATGCCAGGTAATCTATAAGTGCTGATGGAGTGAAAATGAATTGAATTTGAATCCAATGCATCTGTTGCATGATTCCACTATTATATAATCCTGCTCAGAGCAGTTTCTCTACACCATGGTCACCACCCAGTGGACAAACTGAGAACTGGAATTTAAAACCTTTATAAAGCAAGTCCGAGCACCATCTATACTTGCTCTTTTGGTTTGGACTGACGGCCCATCTGCAATTCTTCTATTAAATATAAATGAGTGAATCACAGCCTGTTATGGTATAGGTGTCGAGTGTGTTCGAATTGGAAGAGTGTATCAATCTGAGTGGTAATATAATCAGAAAGCAGCTATTATGTGGTGGTGTCGTGATAAGATACCAGGAACTTTGAACAACCCGATGCTTTTTATTTTTTACCTGTTATCTGATCTGATATCAAGATTGCACAGGATTTTGCAATTATCAGAGAAAATTGAGAATCCATAGTCCAGTCCTACTTTAAAGATGAGGATGTTTCGGCTTGGGGAGTGGAAGTAATTTACCTAAAATGACACAATTATTTGGTAGCAAAGCTGGAGTTAGAACCCTGGTCAATTGCTCTCGTCCTGACCCTTTCTGTTATATGGCACAGCTTCCTCAGAGGGAGGGATGCTCAGAGAAATGATAATTCCTATTACTTCCTGTCTCCCATGGCTGCCACTCTCTCCTATCAGTGGGTACCACCTGGCAAAAAGGCAACAGGGCAGCCTAGTCCACAAGGTTTTTCCATTTTACCGACAGATTGCTCTCACGCTTTTGGGGAAAGAGTAACCTTAAAATGATGAATGTTTGTCCTAGTAAAAGCTCCTCCGCACAGGCATTATTGATAGTGTGTAAAAAGGCCATCCATTTTAGTGCAAATGAAAATTGAAATGGAGAGAACATCGTGTCTTTTTTTCTAATATATGATGCTGGCTCAGGAGCAGTGTGATTGATGTGAGCTGAAAACAGCTGTCCAGAGTCCTTGCGACCTGCGCCTTCTTCCCACTGGTGATTATAGGGACCCCTGCTCAGAAAGGAAGCCAGCTTCCTAACATCTATATGATAACGTCTGCAGCCTTCAGCAGGGCATTGAGGACTCTCATAATCTGTTGTCAATCCACTCCTTGGATGTACCTTCTATCACTTTCAGTCCCCAAATCAACCTGTTAGTTATCTGAGATAATTACTGTTATTATTTCTAGATTGTTGCATGTTCATCAAATCTCCTAAATATGCTGTTTTCTCTGCCTTTCAAGTTCTTCCCATCTTTTTTGCGAGGCTGAGTAATTCTCTTCTTTCACAGTGTAGCTCAGTGTCTCCGATGGCTCCTTCTCTACCCCTTCCCTTCCTTAAGCTGCATGAACTGTTGCATCAGCAGGACACCTCCAATGCTTTTAAAATTTACTAAGAGTGTTCATATCGCATGGAATTATGGTCAGGTAGATGTCTGTCCCTTCCTCTAGAGGGCACAGTACCTGGGAGCAGAGACCTGTATCTTATCTTTGCATCTCCAGTGTCCAGTACGGTGCTTAGAAGATAGCAGACAATTAAATATTTGCCTAAAGAAGGAAAGTATCAACCAGTGGTGAGAGAATGAGGCAGACATGTGAGATCAGAAAGTCTCACACTTACGGATACTTGTTCTTTAAGAAGACGGTCTCAGCTATAGCCTCAATCTTAGCCACAATCAGTCCCAATGATCAGGAACCGGGAGCCCCTACCTGGGCTATCATGCCAGCTGCCAACTTTCATACCATCTGCAAATCATCCAGCAGTAACTATCCAGGAACAAGACAGTGCTCATCTAAAAGAGGGTCGTCTTTTTCAATGAAGCAGTCTTTTTCAGTGATATGACAGAGCACTTGGGACCCTCCAAGCTGGATAATTAACATCCTTGTATTACTCTTTCTACTTTGTCACTGGGTTTGAAGCCTTCGCCGGTGATCATTATCTTATGATATGAGAATTTCAAAGTAAACTGGTAGTTAATTTAACAGCATTTAAAAGTAATGTGAAAGCAAACATGTCAGAATGAAATACGCGTTTCTTTGAAAACTCTGGCAACTATTTTGAAATCTGGTTAAGCATATACACCTTAAAAGGGGCAGGATGAAAGAGCCGCTGAATTGTGATTGAGCTCAGACAGAGAACCATTAGGGAGTCCGTGCGAAAAAATGAAAAGAGGATCAGCTTAGAGGCAGGAGGGTGGATTCGAAATCCCAGCTTCAGCTCTTCTTAGCTGTACCATCTCAGCTAAGTCTCCATTTCTTTTGCCCATAAACTCTACATATTTGTTTCTACATTGCAGTGTTGTTGATGATAAAATGAAATAAGATATATGTAAGTTCAGAATTTGGCAGGCAGCTGGTGCTCAATAAATGTCCCTTCATTTCTCCTTCAAAAAAAGAACGATCTGACAGAGCATTTGTTATCTCTCCATGTCCTTCATGAGCATGGAAAGAACTGCTGATTTGGAAATGGGGGTGAAGTGGATCAAATATGTGTGAGGAAGTGAGACTGCTCAGGGCCTTGGTCAGGAAACCGCTTCAGACTTATTTCAAATTGAAAGAAATCAGAGGGTCTATTCAATCTTACTGCCCAACGGTTACAGCAGCTGGAACCTCTGGATAGATCAAACGAGCAGGGCATGGCTGACAGCAAGACTAACCCCTTGACTCAGAACTCAGACTCATAATCGTGGAAAAGTCGGGCCTTTTGGAGGCAACAAGAACTGGGTGCAAATTCTGGTGCAGCTACTTCCTAACTCCGTGACCCAGATGGTCATTTAATCCCTCTGAAATGAAATGACCAAACTCTCCAAGTCGTAGTTGTCTTGTTGGCAAAATGGGAGCATAGTATTCATAGTATTAAATTTGATAGTATTCAATTTGACAGTGCGTCTTGGCTGCTGATATAGTACTTGACACAGAGTCGGTGAATGACAATCTAGTTTCCTTCCCAAATTGGATCTCCATGTTGGTTTTCCTTGATAGACTGTGAATTAGTCACTCTAAAGGGTTATAGCTGAACAGGCTCGAGGGGCTCGTCTCCCCCAGGATTTTAAAGTTTTACGTGGATCCCTAGGGTTTCTCAGAGTTATTCTCAGTGCCACCTGAGGGATGACAGAGTTCTCTGTTTTAATCAGTTCTGTGTTTAAAAGAAATGGTGACGCTACTAACGAGAAAAAATATCAACACAATCAACGTCTGCGAACCAGTCATTTGTTGCAACCCCTCATTTTACATTTGAGTAAACTCAAGCCAAGGAAGGGTTAGGGCTTGCCAGAAATCATCCTGCCAGGGAGATAAATGGTGGTATATCAGATACTTAACACAGAACTGGGACATGTTGTTTTAACGTTCATGATGTCATGTAAGATAAATGAGGAGAAACGCTCACGGGAGAATATTACCTCCTACCTATTTTGAGTTTTTCCCCAAAGGCTTCTCTCCTCTCTACCCAAAATAACCTCATAATTTGATTTAAAATAACTGTTTACAAGCAATTTTCATAAGAGAAATTCAAGTATTTCTATCATATAAATAAATAAAAGAAAAAGGAAAGTGACATGTGTCATGCATGATGTATTGGAAAGGAGTGAATGAACTTTCGAATCTGGGATGAGGGTGGAGAAATAATATACCGGAGAGTAATCTTTCTAGGACAATCGAAGAGAGTGTTCTATGAACTGTGGAATATGCTTAAATTAGCTCTCTGCAGAAAGAAGCATATAAACACATGAATGTACTTACGTCCAAGTTTGGGAGACAGAGTTGAGTTCTAATCCGGGCTCTGTCACTCACTTGCTATGGGTCTTGAGCAAGTCACTTCACCTGTTGGGCCTTCCCTACCTGTAGAATGCAATACATGAACAGGTGTTTTGATAGTCCCTCCAAGTTCTAACATTCTCTGATTGTAGTTGGAAATAGTATCTATCTTTTTCCACTGCACTTTTTTTTTTTTGGTGAGGAAGATTGGTCTTGAGCTAACATCTATTGCCAATCTTCCTTTTTTTCTTTTTTTCTTAAACTTGAGGAAGATTGTCATTGAGCCAACATCTGTGCCAATATTCCTCTATTTTGTATGTGGGATGCTGCCACAGCATGGCTTAATGACCAGTGCATATGTCTGTGCCTGGGATCTGAACCTGCAAACCCCAGGCTGCCGAAGCAGAGTGCGCAAACTCAACCACTATGCCACCAGGCCAGCCTCCACTCTATACTTCTTAAAGAGCAGAGAAGAAGGTTTGTAATAGAGAGTCTCTCTCATATTTATTCACTCCCAACCCTTTTCAAGTCGCTTCTTTTCACGTACTCGACTCTGTTGCTGAGACATTGGTTCATCAGAGGATGCTGCCTTTGGTCCAGTCCTGTGTGGCAGCAGTGGTGCTAAAATGGGTCAGTTAGCCTATGAAAGTTATTTTACTAAATTTGCTTCAGTCTGGATGTGGTTACAGCCTGTCAGCTTCACTTCCTCCTCCTCCAGCCCTTAGCTCTTGTTTTGAAAGCCATCAGACTTTCCTTTCCCAACTGAATTCAATGTTCTTGCTTTTACCATCAGCCTCTGTAGCCTGCAACTCAGCGAAGTTTTTTCTGGAGCCCTCTGGTACATTACAAGCAAAGCAGTTCTCCTAACGTCGCCCACACTAGTTAGAGATGCTGGGTATCATTATTGTTTCCATCATACATTTAATTGGATGATTGCAAGACCGAGATTTATTATAAGATGTCAACTTATCGTCTAATGATTCTTTATTTGGCATATTGTTCAGTGCAGTACATTTTAACACTGCTGTTTATACCACACACCCAAATTAGGATGATGGTAAGGTAGTTTGGCATGCAATGGAGAAATAATTGTCTTGGAAGACTTAGATATCTTATACGTTGTGGCAGGCTTACATAAAATGGATATTCCTTTAGAGGTTGATAATATGTCTTGGATAATGTTCAGTTACAGATGATTTTTGTTTTACTTTCTGGGTGTTTGTGGGAAGCGAGAAGAAGAACATGGAAGAAGGATCAATATTTTCCTACTTTATAGATATGTAAAATCATTTGTTAACAACCCGTCAGGGATCAAACCTCATAAAAAAGCAATCCAACCTAGAAATAAAGGGCGCTGGGTTTGTGACTTGCAATTTCCTTTCACATAGTAACCTCTGAACCCTTTAATGAGATCCAGAAGATCCTAAATGACTGGCTCTTTCTTCTTTGTGCAGTTTGTCTGTAGTCTCTCTCGCTCTCACATACACTTTGGCATCCTCTCGTCTGGACCGCAGGTCTTTGCACAGACTGTTCCCAGCCCTGGGATGTGTCTTCTCTTTCACCCACATCACCATGTCTGGCCACCTCTGACCTCTAACCTCTGTCTCAGCTGATGTGCCACTTTCTCAAAGAGAACCTTGCCTTCCCCAAATATAAGTCCACTATCCCTATTTTCCTCGCACATATCACCATATTGCTTCACCTTCATAGCACTTACTCTATGGTTTTCATATGATTACTTAAAATACATCCTACCTCTGTCACAGTGACAAAAAGCATGATGTCAGAGACCATGCTTATTTGGTTTTATCTATATTTCCCAGGCTCAGGACATAATGGAAACTCAATAAATATTTCTTCGTGAATTAATATTTTCCCTTCTATTACTCATTTTTTCCACTCTGGACTCAGCCTAGTACAACTACTGTATGTCTTTGGGCCTGGTGGATACTAATTTACTATAAAAATGGCGACTGATGAAAAATTCAGTCTTATAGTAAACATTGATCATATTGATTTACATTGATATAATCTTCGTAGGTTTCAATGAATATCGCTAATTCTTATTTAGGGATTGTTTGCCTGCAAAGATAAGCAATGCACTCAGTGATGCACAATACACAGGCTCTATGGGGATCCAGTAGAAACAATTACAGAAACAGAACTGCACATCATGTTACTAAAAAGTCTTTAGACAGCCCCTCTCTCCTGCTCTTTGGCTGGCTCTATGATAAAATTCTTCATTTCTGCCTCTTCCTGAACATGTCAAGATTGTCTTTGTTTCAGAATGGTTTTCTCGGTGAGACTCTTAATTCTTGCCCCCATAATTGTGTCTGCAGAGCCAATAGCTTGTTGTGAGCCTGACTCCGTCCACAACTGTATGTGACCTTGCAACTCCAGTGCTCAGCATCGTCTGACTCAGTCAGCCTGTGCCTGGCTCGATCTAATTCTCAAGAGGCAGATACTGTCATCGGTTGTCGTCTATTCATAAGAGTGTTTCCCTCGGACCTTGCTATACAAGGTCTTCATAAGGACCTGCACTGTGGATCCAGAGCCTTGAGGCACAGCTTCATGCTCAGTATACTGCCTTGGATAAGAAAATAGAGAGGTAAAGAAAATTTGGAAATTTTCTTATCAAAGTATTTACATGAAACAATTTTGGTGTTGATGTTGGAAATGTGTGTTTATCTAGGTTGTTTCTCTATGGGGAATAATTTATACCTCAATGATAGAAGGTAACTGGGATGTTATGAGTATAATAGCAATATTATAAAACCAGAGGCAGAAGCAAATCTTCATTCTTGGGTTCGGCTTTGTTTCACAGGGGCAGGGATGGTGGCGATTAATCAAAATCTGTCTGGAGTGTTTCTGTGTACTCTGCAGGTGCTCAGCAAACAGTGAGCTGGCTGGCCACTTGCGGGAGCGTGGAAGCTCCCATATTTAGTGCAGGTTGTCTAAACAATGCCCAAGTTCAGGCTTTTGAATGTAAGTCATGCTAATAGGAACTTAAGTATTAGGATTTTGGGGGTGGGGATGTTGATAAATGGCATGTTCATTCTGCCTTTCTGGGTGCTGAATCAATTGAGTAGACAAAAGAGTAAGGAAGAAGGAGAAATGTATAATTTTATCATTTATTAAAACCAAAGTAGAGAATAAGAAATACTTATGGCACACAATGGGCTTCTCAATACTCTTGCCTCCCTCTCCTGTTCTCTGCCTTCCCTCTCTCTGAAGTATAGACCTATTGTCAAAATTGGACTAAATGAAAGCACCGGCTCCAGACTGAAGACTTCAAGGAATTGTTAACGCCAATCTTATTCAAATTGCTCTGGAGAAGAAAAAAGGGATAAAAAGCTACTTATTTTATGATGATAGCGTGATCTTGACACTAACACCAAAGGAAAATGTGAGTAAAGCAAATTATAGGCCAATTTCATTTTCTAACATAAATAATAAGGTCTTAAATAAATATTTAGCAAACAGAATTTAGTTGTTCGTACACAGACGGAGGTGGATTTACCGGGGTGATAATGAAATGTAAGCCTCAGAGTCCTTTAGTTAGGAGAGATCCTTCTAAGTCATATTGCTAAATTCTGGATTTTAAATTTTGGAGACTTTTTCCTAAAGAAGGCCCCAAATTGTGTAAGTTTCAGGTCCTCCAGAACCTGGATTGTCTCCTTATGTACACATGTACACAAACATACACACACAATATAAACACACCATGAACAATTAGCATTTACTCTAGGAATGCCAGGATCTGTTAACATAATTAACCACATTAATAGAAAAAAAGAGTAAAATATATAATCATCTAAAGAAGTAGAGAAAAAAGCGTTGAATAATTTTCAGAGTCTATTCTTGATAACAGAATAGAATTTAGTATGATAATGGGTAACCACCAAGAAGTGCCAGCAAACATTATGCTTTATTTTGAAATGTTCGAAGCCTTCCCTTGAAGGAACAAGGCAAGGATATCTACTATTGCTCCTTCTATTCTCTGACACCTTTAAGGTCACAGCCAACCCATTAAGACAATGGAAACAAATAGTATAAAGTGGAAAAGAAAACACAAAACAGATTTTATTTGAAGAGAAATAATTGCATTTATAGAAATACCCAAAAGAATCTAATGATGCACAGAATTAATAAAAAATTTGGCAAGTTTGTCTGGCATAAGTTTAACATGCCAAAATCAATAACATTCTGATGCACAAGCAAAAACCAATTAGAAAGTTTTATGATAAAAAGATGTCATGGGGCCAGCCCCATGGCCCTGTGGTTACAGTTTCCGTTGCTCTTCTTTGGCTGCCCGGGTTCATGGGTTCAGATCCCGGGCATGGACCTACTCCACTCATCAACCATGCTGTGCAGGTGTCCCAGGAAAAGGAAAAGATTGATAAATCTGACAGAGTCAAAATGGAAAACTACTATATACCAAAACGCATCATAAAATAGAGTTAAAAGATGAGCGACTGACAAGAAATAGATATTTGCATCAGCACATGGTTAGTGAGGTGGACATTAACCATGCCTGGTATGTTTTACACGCCCTTCCTGATATTTGGTGAATTCCCCATTATGTGAATACTGTTTCCCCAAGGCAGAAGCCAGCTGGGGCATAGGCAGGGGGCCTAGGTGTCAAGGATCAGATGCACATGAGCAAGGCTTTGATTAGGAAAAAAGCCCCAGTTAAATTAGGGGGCAGCAAGCAGTTTTTCCAGCCTTCAGTCTCCGGGTTCACTAATGGCACTCGCAGTGTTTGCGCCCAACTAAACAGCCATGAGGCATTTGCTGGGACAATGCTGCAGTGTGATTTGAGTGAACCACAGGACCTCCAAGTGTGGCTCTCTGGTCCTACCAGAGATTCTATTAGCTGTCCAACATCCTCTTAATACATAACTTTTCTGCTGAAACCAGCTCGAGTGTGTTCTTCTGCTGGCAAATCAGAACATGACTAATACCATTCACATCCAGGCTATACAACGAACACCTACCAAGTCAATGAAAGAATTTCAGAATGAACAGGAAATTCAGAGGAGAAAACCTGAACTGAATGGCTGACTTGTATATGAAAAGATGCTCAACAGCACTCCTAATCAGGGAAATGCAAATTAAACAATGAGGTAGTGCTTCATGCTCATCACAGGAGGCAACATTAAAAACCCATTGAGACCAATTGAAGGAGAGACGTGGTAGAACATGACCTATCACTATCGCTGAGAGAAGTGTGTAGTAAATGAAGTGTGATGTACCAATTGCTGGTGTGAATTGGTACAGCCATGTGGAGAGCACACATTGTTAAGTGGAAGCTGCGCGTACCCGTGACATAACAAGTATGTACTCTGGAGAAAGCCTTACCCTATGCTCGGGGAGACGTGTACAAAGATGTTCACTAGAATTGTTTGTAATATCGAAGGTTTGACAACGACCCAGAAAGTCAATAGGAAGATAAATACATAAATTATACCATTTTTAGTCAATGAAATTCAATGTAGCAGTTCAAATAAATTAAGAAAACAAATATGCACAAAGGATAAATGTCAAAACAATGTTGAGTGGCCAAAAAATGAAATGGAATACTGAACAGTGTCATGCAATGTTTGTAATTCTTTTAAAAAAAGAGAAAAACAAAATAAGATTCCGTAGAGTTTCTGCAGAGTTGAAGGACACGTGCATATGTAGTGAAAATAGTAAAATCATATATAGAACGGGTATTCACCAATTTTGAGATGATGTTTACCTCTGCAGAGAAAGGGGTAGGCATGGGAGGGGCTCCAACTATTTTCATTGTTATTTCCTTAAGAATATGTTTGAAGCAAATGTGCAAAATGATGAAGTGTTAAATCAAGTAGTAGGTACGTGTGTGTCCATTACATTATTCCTATTCTTGTATGTGTATTTGACATATTTTGCATTTAAATTTATATTTAAGAACCTTATAGATGTTAAGTAAAAGAAGACAAAGAGAAGGAGGAAGTGGAGAAGACCGACAGCCTGGCAAGAACGGCCGCGTGGCCTCGTCTGCGAGAGGTTTCAGTCCAACACAGCATAAAATGTACAACAGTGGTCTTTGTCACCCCGTACGTGTTAATCTTCCCAGAGATTGGGTATAGATCCTCCTTCTTAAACTCCAAATCAATTAAACTGGCAAACAACATGGGATTCTATATAAGAAAACTGACTTCCTTGAGGCTTGTTCCCCTGAATAAGCATATAGAAGATATTCAAAAATGCTGGTTCACTGACTGAATCAATAAATCACTACCAATGTGATTAAAATAGTACCAGCAAATGGTGGGGTAACAGGGCTTACGTGACAGAATATAAAGTAACTTAAAAAAGACGGAAAGTCACAATTGGCCTTGAAAATCCTGTTTCACTGAAGTTTAACCCAGCGTCTCACCTCCTGCCTTGGAACCTTTTTCTTTTTCAGGTCATAAGTTGTATAAAAAAATAGTTGTATTTAGGGGGTGAAGTTATACCAAAAATGTGTATCTTTAAGTGTTATAACCACACACAGGGAGCTGGAAAGTCTATGCCATCAGAGGCGTGAGCACCTGTGCTTAAGAGAACAGCAGAGATTTGTCTCCCAGGTCAAGGTTGCTGCTGGGTGTGTACTCAGTGAGGGGAATAGTGGATAGACTCGTGTGCTATTTAAATCACTGTTTATCTCTCCTTCTTCTTTAGAGACCAAACAAGTTCAATTGAGTTTACATCAGTTAATTGGGAATGCAATCTGACTCAATCTTAAATGGAGTTGTTTCGTTATTACTCAAATAATCATAATTAACTAACGCATGCTGGAAACCTGTGATTTTGCCAATTCAACATCATCCTAACACGCTCTTATTAATTACTTCAGGCTCATTTGTTTACTTTGGATCAGTTCACAAGAGGACAACATCTTTCTGAAACTTCACCACTATACTTCATTTCTACCAAGTGCTGCACCTATACCTGAAAAAGTTACACTTCATTGTAATTTTCCGCGCTGTGTGTGCCTGCCACTTAGTGTATTCCAAAATGCCAACCCGGGAAACAGGCATCTTTAAGAGCATGAGCCAGGGTGTTGTCCACAGCCCTGACCTCTTCAGGATTTTTATGCCAAATTGAAGGCAGGCTTATTAAATTTTCAAGTGACAAGAGGCTCAGAGGTATAGAAAATATTTTCAAATGCAAAATTAAAAAAAAAAGGAAAAAGAATCTTGACAGTTTGATAAGATGAATAAAACAATGTAAAATTTAGAAGACCTAAATGCAAGGGGTCTAAATGCAAGGGCCTGGATCTGAGTTGAAAAATCATCTACTCAAATTGAAAGTGGTGGAGATAGGCATCAAGAATACCACGTTTGAAAAAGAATTAGAAATTTTAATCAATGAAAAGGTCATCAGGGTAATGGTATTGGTTGGGACTTCATACAGAAAACAAACATTTTGATGGAAATGAACGAGGCCAAATCTAGGAGAGTGCTATAAACTTTAATGATGCTACTAATTTAAATATATCAATATGTCACAGTTTGAAGGATTGTACAGTGGCATTCATTGTAAATCCTTTTTGACAAATGAATTAATATATCCAAATATGGCTAAAAAGATAGTTTCTGTTGTCTATTGCTGTGCAGAAAACCAGCCCCAAACTTAATGGCTTAAATGTATTATTTTTCATAATTCTGTGGTATGAGAATTTGGCAGGGTTCAGGTGGGTGATTCTTCTGCTCCAAGTTGTGTCCGCTGAGGACATTCACTCTTTGAATTGTATTTAGCCAACACCTGGGCTGAGGCAGAAGTTCCAATAAGTCTTCACCTCAAAGTTCTGGCGTCTCAGTGGTCCTCCACAGGGCCTCTCTCTCTCCACATGTTCATTCTCTCATCATTTGTAGTCTAAGCCAGGTTTCTCAACTTCTGCACTATTGACATTTTGGACTGAACAATTTTTTGCTGCCAGTGGCTGTTCTGTGCTTTGTCAGATGTTTAGCATCATCTTTTGCCTCTACCCACTAGATGTCAGAGGCAGTCCCCTCCAGCCCGCTGCTATTTGTGACAGTCAAAAATATCTCCAGACCTTTCCACATGTCCCAAGGAAAATTTGCCCCCCATTAAAAATCACTAGTCTGACCCAACCAAGTTTTTTAAAGCATGGTGGCTGGCTTCCCAGAGAGGGAAAGAGGAAGCTCCCAGTTGTTTCAAGGCCTGGGTCTGGAGGTTCCAGACCACTACTTCTGCCACATTCTTTCAGTCAAAGCAAGTCACACACTAGCGTAGCCTGAGGGAGAAGGAAAATGACTGCACCTCTTAAGGGAAGAGAGGAAAAAATTTGTGCCCAACCTCAATCCACCACACATAACCTCTCTTCTGGTCTTGTTTGGAGTCTTCTGTTTTATTCCTTTTTTGTGTATGTGGCATTGTTTAGTTTCTTCTCTTATTTATTTATTTAATTTTTATTGTGGTAATAGGAGTTTATAACATTATATAAATTTCAGGTGTACATCGTTATATTTCGATATCTGTGTAGATTATATCATGTTCACCACTCAAGGACTGATTATTCTTTCCCATTTTTATGTGATCCTTTTTCTGTGTCCCATTCTATTCTTATGCTATGTAAGACTGTTGTAGGGGGTCACTTCCTGCATGGTGGAAAAGCACAATGGCAAACAGTCAGAGTCAATGGCTCTGGGTCAGTAAGACCTGGGCTGAAATCCCAGCAATGACACTGGACTGACTGTGTGACTTGGGTGTAATTATAAAATCACTATGCCTCCATTTCTTTATTTGACCTTTTTCTTCATATTACTACCCCTTAGGTTTGTAGCAGATATTAATTGAGATAGTAAATACAAAGCCCTGAACACAGTTTCTGGTGCATAGTAAATGCTCAATACATGCTTATTATTACTCCTGTATTGTTACCAAGGCCTTGTCCTCAGCTTCTACTTATGAATTTGCCCAAGTTTCATTTTAAGGACAACCGTTATTAAATGATTTCTATGGAAATTTGTAGTCTCTAATGCTCTCTGAAAAATCCTTGCTTCCATTTATGTTGACCTAAAAGACTCTTCTTTCTCTGTCTGTAGAGGCTTGCCATCTCTGGTGCCCACATCGAATGCATGGCATCCCAAACTGTGGTGTCCCATGGTGCTGTGTCTACTGCTGTGGTGAGGAGTAATTTTGGTGGAAAGAATTACTTACCCATTTGAATCCAAACTGAACTCACATTTTTCTGTCGTATGAGCATTCTAACCATATTATTTATTCATAACGTCAATAATCATCTTGTCTTCACTGCAGCAGTTCAGGCTTGAACAAGTTAACTAAGTGCGTCTATTGTCCTATTAAAAGCAAGGTATAAAATTTTTGTAGAGAGGATTTATTCTTCAATAAGTAGATTAAATGAAATTTAAGTTGCCTAAAATACTGAAATGCTATGATTTTATTTTAATCTGTGTGCATTTCTCAAGGTCTGTTAAATCATATCAGGACTATTTTGAAATGAATGTATATAAGAGGAATGAAAAGTTAATGAATTTAAGTCCAAGGGGAATACAATTTTGTAAGGTATTAAAATTGTGCAGACATACTTTAATGGCAGTGCTCTGTGAGAGGCAGTCCTTAATACGTTTGTAAGGTAGTCATTAAAATGCACTTGAACATGAACAATAAAATTGCAATAAAAATACCAAATAAGGATCCAGGTGAAGTCAAGTTTCTGTTCTGTTGGAAACTGCCACCTGCATAGTAGGCTTTCAACCTTTTCTCAGATGTGTGGGATAGAAAGCTTATCTAAAACAAAGCAGGAGAGAGAAACAGAGTTCAGTGTAGGGGATATGACAGGGTTGAAGAGTTGGCCAGAGTTCTGGAAATGTGATTTGCCCAAGAATGATAAGAACAAAGACATGATTATTGCAAGTCCCTCAAAGACATCTCAGAAGGGGCAAAGTCTGGGATTCAAATGGATGGATTTGTTTGGCTGCATCCAGCATAAGATAAGATGTGTTTCCACAATGATGGAATTGGAAGATGAAAAAGAAAAAAAAATCACCAATCTGCTCCTGGACAGATGAGAGAGTACAATGATTAGAAGGCAACCAAGTCATTTTCAGGTAGTGTGTGCTTGAAGAAATTTGACAGGAAGACAGCTGTGGTTAGAAGGCACCGTGTGGGCCAATCTAAACCAGGAAGTCTCGGGGCTGGCCCCGTGGCCGAGTGGTTAAGTTCGCGCGCTCCGCTGCAGGCGGCCCAGTGTTTCGTTAGTTCGAATCCTGGGCGCGGACATGGCACTACTCATCAGACCACGCTGAGGCAGCGTCCCACATGCCACAACTAGAAGAACCCACAACGAAGAATACACAACTATGTACCGGGGGGCTTTGGGGAGAAAAAGGAAAAAAATAAAAATCTTTAAACCAGGAAGTCTCAAAGTGATTAAAGGAACATCTTGGCCCGGGTTCGTCTGTTAGAATTCTTTTATACGCAGGTTGCTTTCTGTTCAGCCATTTTAATAAATATAGAGTTCTAACCAGGTAGTTAGGTATTTGGGGGATTTGGATGAACAAAATTTCAGGTTTCCCTACTCCAGTATCCACAAAGCCTCTTTCTCCTTTCCCTTCCCAGTTCTCATCAGTGTGATCTAAGACCCCTCCTCCCCACTCTACTAAAACTATTATCTCAAATATCACTGAGAAACCGCTCTTCAGAAAATCCAGTGTCATTTCCTGGTCTTCACCACCCTCAATATTTCTGAAGTGCTAAATGCTATCGATCATGCATTGCTTCTTTAAACCTTTTCCCCTCTGAAATTTTTTGTTTTGTCGTCTTCTCTGAGTATTTCCTTTTCCTCTTACTTAGCTGTTAATTTCCACCCATGCCCCATCTTTCATGCCTTTATTTCTGTCTACTTACTCCCCCAGAAAGCTTATCCACTGTTGTTTCCTTAACTATTGTCACCAGGAAGATGAATTCCAAATCTAAATTTCAAACTGTGAATCTAGTTACATATTTACATTCCAACACTGTCTATAGCATATATCTGCTTAGATGGTACAGCTATACTAGCCAGGCCAAGACAGGCTCTGTTGCACAACAAATAAGCCTGGAAGATTAGTGACAATACACAAAAGTTTTATTGCTACTTATGTCACCCTCACTGTGGGGCAGATTGATCTCTCCTAAACAGTGACTCAAGGATCCAGATCATCTCCTTTTACACATGTGCCACTCAGACCAGACCCAGATGTGGCAGTGGCATACATCCCTTCCAACTGCATCCCATTGGCCAAAACCTAGTCACATGCTCCTAACCTAACTTGAGGGAGACTCATAAATGTAGTTTTCACGTGAGTGCAAGAGGAAACAAATCAAATGGGGCTTGGAAAACAGAATATTTTCTCTACCATAATATTCTCATTCAAGCTCAATCCAACTCAAATCTAACTCATTTTCCTTCCCAAACTGTAGTTAACCAACTATAACAACTATTTCCAATAGTTATCCACTACTTTTTCTTGAGTATCTCATTCTTAAAAACATTATCTTTAACAAATCATTCTACTTTCTTACTTATTTAAATTTTGACACCAAAACTCATTATTTCTTCTTTTAAAGTACCAGTCATACTTTCTCAGTATTGATACTTTAGACTAGGGAGTCATAAACCTCTGCATATATTACTTCAAACATCTCATTAGATCATTTCCCTTTTCAGTTTATCCTGTATTGTCCTTTGGGAAATATCTTCTTAAAACAATATTCTCTTCATGTCTCTCCCCTGGGTAAGTGGTGTCCTATTTTTCTCAGCATCAAGTCCACATACTTGTGGATCTCAGAGCTTGACATGATCTGGTCCCATACCACCCAGATGACTTGATCTTCCATTGCTATATCAGTCAGGGCTCTCCAGAGAAACAGAACCAATAGAATATCTGTATATACATCTACATCTCTATCTGTGTCTCTATCTAGAAAGAGGTTTATTATATTGTATTGGCTTACACAACTATGGAGGCTGAGAATCCCACCATCCGCTATCCACAAGTTGGAGATCCAGGAAAGCTGGTGGCGTAGTTCAAAGGCCTGAGAGTCAGACAGCCAATGGTATATATTCCAGTCTGGGTCTGAAGGCCTGAGAACTAGGAGTGCTGAGGGCGAAAAACTGATCAGGCAGAGAGTAAATTTAACCTGCCTCTGCCTTTTTGTTCTATTCAGGCTCTCAATGGATTGGATGATGCCAACCTATATTGCGGAGCGCCATCTGCTTTACTCAGTCCACCAGTTCAAATGCTAGTCTCTTCCAGAAACACCCTCACAGACACACTCAGCAATGATGTTTAATCAATTATCTGGCATCCTGTGACCCAGTCATGTTGACAAATGAAATTAGCCATTACAATTGCTCTCCAACACGTTCCCCATAATCTGGACAGGCCATTTCTCTCATAATCTCCACCACCCTCCCCTACCTTCCATACATATAGGCCATGCTATTACTTGACTCAGTGATCTTTTCTTAGCATAAAGTACATCAACTCTTTTATTCATCTATCCAAACCTGTTTACTCTGTAAGACCCAACTTCTATCCCACTTCTTCTACGAGACGTTCTTTGTCTATTTCAGGCCATGCTAATGCCTTCCTTCACTGTGCTCAGTTTAGCACTTCACTGTTTTTCCTTGTTTCATGTTAGATTTTTCTCCTCAATTAGTAGATAAGCATTTAATTCAAGACTCACAGTTTTTTCCTGACTGCAGAACTCAATTCTTATGTGCTTATTTAGGAGAGTGATAGGCATATCGTCAATTCTAAATGAAATTAAAATGTTGCAAGGTTCACAAAATGGCAATGATAAGTCACCAAGATGAGTCTCTTCCTGTAGCACATCTTTCCATGGACATTTTCACGAATTCTACTAGGTGGTTGTTTTCGTGGGATATTGTCAGGAGCATAGAAACATTTTACAGGACTCCTAAAAAACTTCAATGTAGTGTAAGCACTCTTACTATAAACCTACATTCAGACATTTAATTAACACAAAATATTACATAATACATTTATCCAATATTAACTATATGGGCTATAAACAGACACTGGCAAATTCTGGGCAACTTCAGTCTCCAAAACCAATTCACCTCACCCGCTTGCAGAATTTGGAGTTTGTACATTACAGTTTTCCCGAAGATTTAGATCTCCCCTGAACACACTCGGCTGTTCTCCTGGGCATTTGTGTTTGGTCAAGTTCAGTTATGAGCTTTCAGGATTTGATGACTCCTGCCATTATTTCAGGCTGCTTATATGGTTTTTCTTCAACTTGGGGCTTCCTCTCAATGAATTCTTTTTTTTTATTTTTATTTATTTTTTATTTTTTTTTAAAGATTTTATTTTTTCCTTTTTCTCCCCAAAGTCCCCCGGTACATAGTTGTGTATTCTTCGTTGTGGGTTCCTCTAGTTGTGGCATGTGGGACGCTGCCTCAGCGTGGTCTGACGAGCAGTGCCATGTCCGCGCCCAGGATTCGAACCGACGAAACACTGGGCCGCCTGCAGCGGAGCGCGCGAACTTAACCACTCGGCCACGGGGCCAGCCCCCTCTCAATGAATTCTTGACTGGCCAGCAGGGGTGGCATGAATCAAATCCACTTTTCAGACAGTCGCCATATTTCTTTCTGCCTTTAAAACCTTTCTGTCTCTGGAGAGTTACTTTCTGTGTCATTTGTTTCTCTGTATGTTACTCTGCCCTTTGGTTCTCCAGCTCCCTCTTTGGTACATTCCTATAAGAAGTCCTGTAACTCTTATTTCACTCTCAAATAAATCCCTGACTATGGAAACTTATGCCACCTATGCTTATATGGATGCTCACCTGCAACTAGTTGAATCACGACGAAATGATTCAGGACACTTAGAAACACCCCCTTTCAGTGCTATTTCAGTTTGTTCCACACATGTTAACCACTAGCACCTCTGGCTTCCCTGTCATCTGCATCGTCTTCCATATTTTCCAAGCAGCCTGAAAATGTTGTGGAGACATCTAAGAGAGCCCCTCTCTGATAAGAATATTGCTATTTTGTGAGTAATAAATTGGAAGAGATGCTTGAGGAAAATCCTGTGTTTCGGATCTGATTTAAATATCCACAGCTAACCAAGGAGGCAGGAAACCTAAAATCTAGTCCCAGGGCTCCCGCTGACTCCCTGTGTGACCATGGACAAGTCAATGAATCTCTCTACACCTCAGGTTCCTCATTTGCAAGGTGACAGAGTTGGACCAGATGATTTCTGAGGCCCATTTGCAATCTTCTGTGCTGTCGTTTTCTTCATCATTGATATTCATTGTGATTTGCAAAGAGATGAGAATTTCGAGCAAAGCTTTTGATTTAAAGTCTGTGTTCAGAAGTGCTGCTTATCCGGTTTGGTGAATACTAATGAGGGAATTTAGATGTTTCATAGGATGCTCTCCAATGACCGCTGGGATCTTCCTTCTCCAGATCCAAGAATATTCTTCTTTAGATCCTCCACAGTTCATTCTTCAGAGTGATTGCGGATAACAATAAGAACTAAACATTTTTTGGGGGTGGAAAAGCCAAGATAATATAGACTAACCTTGCAAATATGAATCACATGTTTATCAGCCCACCAGGAATGGTTTCAACCATCTTTCTACCAAGGACTGCCTGGAAAGGGACTAATTACCTTGTCACTGCTTTTTAAAATCTTTAAAAAGTTCTAAAATAAAAAAATATGTCAAGAATGACGTAGCTGAATATATAACAGAATATAAGGAAACCTGTCTCTAACCTGGAGAAAACCCAGCTCAAGTCCTATTCTCATCAATCTTGATTTCTAGTCCCTACGAGTTTATCTGTCGGTAAAACAATGGTTCTTAAGATTTAGTGAATATCAAAATCGCCTGGAGAGTTTGTTAAAACATGGGTTCCTGGCCCCCAATCCAGCCATTCTGATTCAGTAGGCTAGGGCTGGGATCCAAATATTTATATTTCCAACAAGTGCTCAGGTGAACTCCTGCTGGTCTGATGAGCACACTTTGAGTGGAGTGTTCTAAAGTAGTACTGCATTATTTGTCTGTTAATTTTGCACACAGAAGGTAAGTAAATATTGACTAAATTAATAGGCTATACAGTAAACAAAATATTTTCTATGATTAATGATTAATCTTTCTCTCTGATTCTCAAGTTTCTTGTTTCTAACACGATAGAAATTACAAATAATAATACCTAGTTCTTGTAGTCTTTATGAGGATTGAATGGCATGGTTTATGTGTAACCACTTTCTAAAACGAGAAGTTTTATTCAAATGTGGGATGTGGTAGTAATGATAGTACTAATGTGAACAGAACCCACTGAAATTTGATGGTACTGTAAATCGGGCTCTTAAATGGGGAGGTGAGCCCTCAGTCCTGCCCCAGGGCTTACCCGGTTTCTGTAGGCTGGCCTGGGTACCTGACTCTCACGTATAATAGGGTGCCATGTTCACAACTGTTTTTGTCTATGGGAAAATGGATGCCATATTCCAAGGTCAATTTTTAGAACACACCTATTTATAAATTGGAAAGATATAGTATAGTGATTAAGAACACAGACTCTACAGGTTTCTCACTGTTAGAGAATTTACAGATGAGAAGACTAGAATAATCGCTTTGGTACTGGATTACAGTCAGAAACATTAGTATGAACTCGTGTTTATAGATAGAAAACTATAGGTAGACAGACAGATAGATAGATAGATAAGTACATAGGTATAAATATGTGTGGATACCTGGATTATGTGTATATATAATCTCCTAGCTCTGTCTGCTGAGAGGACCTAGAAGCAGTGACATCTCAGTAGGAACAAGCACACACCTGGCATCTGGATCTTGGTTTCTACACACCATTTTCCTATCAAAGAAGCCAGAGGGCCCTGGAGCAATGGCTGATACTAGTGCTATGACAGAAAATGTGGGATGAACCTGGAGCATCTTATAGTGCCCCAAATAAGAAAATGCTAAAAAGTAAGTAAATAAAATGAGTCATAACCCAAAGAATAAAACAAGTAAAACTGAAAATAAATTTAAAAAATTAAAAAAAATCTCTACTCATTAATATGCTAAGGACCTCTCCAAGTGAAAGGGCCCATTTAATATTATAGGAAGGATGAAGGATTTGAAGTCAGAAACCTTCATTTAAGGTTTGGTTCTAACTCTCATAGTGTGTCTTTCGGCAAGTTGTTTAGCCCAAGCCGTGGTGCCCCAGTTTGCTATGCTCCTTTTCTGAGTTGCTATGAGCAACACATGAGATGGTGCATGCAAAAGCACTGTGGAACTATGATGAGATATGAAAATACCAGTTATTATCTATTTGCTTTATTAGCCTACTGCGGTGATTTTTCCAAGTATGGTCTGGGGACTACTGAGGGATTCCTAAAACCCTTTTATGAAGGTCTGTGAGACCAAATTATTTTCCTCATAATTCCAAGATGTTGCTTGTTTCTTTCACTCTCATTTTCTAACGAGGGTAGGGTGGAGTTTTCCAGAGGTTGGAGCCTATGTGATGATACCACCATTCTAGTGGATAATGGAATGTGTATTGTTTTTCTCGTGTTTAAACAACTGCTCAGATTTAATTTCTAAATGTCAATAAATAGAATGCAAAGCTTTTGGGGTCTTCAATTAGTTTTAGGAACGTAAAGGGATTTTGAGACCAAGAAGTTTGAGAACCACTATTCAATTTCTTTAGCATAAACTCTAAAAAGATAATTAAAGCAAATTTTAAAATGTAGAATCAGTCATTTTAGGGCAGACATTTCCTTGAATTAGTTGAATCACTGTTAAACTATTCTCTGTTTTTTAATGTAATCTATTTTTTCTTATTGTGGTAACATTGGTTTATAATGTTATATAAATTTCGGGTGTACATCATTATATTTCAATTTATGTGTAGATTACATCATGTTCACTACCCAAAGAGTAATTACCATCCATCACCACACACATGTGCCTAGTCACCTCTTTTGCCCTCCTTCCTCCCCCCTTCCTCTGGTAACCACCAATCCAATCTGTGTCTCTATGTGGTGGTTTGTTGTTTTTATCTTCTATTTTTGAGTGAGGTCGTATGGTATTTGATTTTCTCCCTCTGACTTATTTCGCTTAGCATAATACCATCAAAGTCCATCCATGTTGTCGTGAATGGTCAGATTTCATCCTTTTTTATGGCTGAGTAGTATTCCATTGTATATATATACCACATCTTCTTTATGCATTTGTTCTTTGATGGGCACCTAGGTTGCTTCCAAGTCTTGGCTATTGTGAGTAATGCTGTGATGAACATAGGGGTGCATATATCTTTACACATTTATGTTTCATGTTCTGTGGATAAATACCCAGCAGTGGGATAGCTGGATCATATGGTAGATCTGTCCTTAAATTTTGAGGAAGCTCCATACTGTTTTCCACAGTGGCTGTACCAGTTTGCACTCCCACCAGCAGTGCACGAGAGTTCCACTCTCTCCACATCCTCTCCAACATTTGTTGTTTCCTGTCTTGTTAATTATAGCCATTCTGACAGGAGTGAGGTGAGACCTCATTGTAGTTTTGATTTGCATTTCGTTGATAATTAGTGATGTTGAACATCTTTTCATATGATTGTTGGCCATCCGTTTATCTTCTTTGGGGAAATGTCTGTTCAGATCTTTTGCCCATTTTTTAATTGAGTTAATTTTTTTGTTGTTGAAATATATGAGTCCTTTATATATTTTGGGTGTTAACCCCTGATCACATAGATGGTTTGCAAATATCTTATCCCAACTCTTAGGTTGTCTTTTCATTTTGTTGATGGTTTCCTTTGCTGTGCAGAAACTTTTTAGTTTGATGTAATCCCATTTTTTAATTTTTTCTATTGTTTCCCTTGCCTGGTCAGACATGGTACTTGAAAATATGTTGCTGAGGCTGATCTTGAAGAGTATACTGCCTATGTTTTCTTCTAGAAGTTTCATGGTTTCAGGTCTTACGTTCAAGTCTTTAATCAATTTCGAGTTAATTTTTGTGTATGGTGTAAGATAATGGTCTACTGTTAAACTATTCTGAATCTGAGAAGTCATTTCACTCATTGAGCAGGGGCCAGGGCCTAGTGTGTCTGAAATAGTGAAATGCAAATGTGGTCAGAACTTCCAACCCTGAGTCAAGTGAAGAGACACAGAAGCATAAACGAATAATTGTAACACAATATGGTAAGTGTTGAACACATCCAAAAGCAGAGGCATCCCTGGGGAGAGATTAGGGAAGCTTATCAGAGCAGGAAACATTTGAAATTGAGCTTTCAGGAAGAGAAGAAGGAAAAATCTAGAAATTGGATTTTCAGTCCAGAATTCCAAACTTTCCAGAAGTCAGAACTAATGCTAGCAAAGGAATGGCAGCAGGAAAGAGCAAGGTTTCCTTAAGAGTGGCTACAAGTTCGTCATGACTTATTTTCCCACCAAATATAGGAAATAAATTTTGCCTGGTTTCACTATCATTTTTTAAAAGATGCCTACTGATGTGAAAATGGAAGTTTCGTTAGGTGATATGTGAGTAGAAGTCAAAACAGCAAGCATCTTGCCTTTTTTTTTAAAAAAAAGGATTTTTTGAAACCGGAGTAGAAAGAAAGACATCATAAAGATCATGAAAAATGTTTGTCTGTTTTTTCATGGCAGGTCTATAGTATTCTTATGTTTTTTATTGTATTAAAAGTTCTTTTCAGGGCCGGTCCTGTATCCTAATGGTTAAGTTTGGTGGCCTGGGTTTGGTTCCTGGGCACAGACCTACACCACTTGTCAGCGATTATGTTGTGGCAATGACCCACATACAAAATAGAGGAAGGTTGGCACAGATGTTAGCTCAGGGCAAATCTTCCTCAGCAAAAAAAAAAGTTCTTTTCGTGGCTAGCTCAAGTGAGCATACTTTGGTAGATTGTCTGCTTTCCATATCCCAAATCATATTGAACTGAAGCTTCAAAGCTCTGTTTCTATTATTTTCCCTCTTAAGAACTTGACAAAGACTGAGGGGTTTATAGTACAGGCAAAATCTTTTGCATTTTGATACACATTTCACGTATATCATCTCATGTTGAAAGAAAGAAGTAAATTATCTTTTGATGGCCAGCTGAAGGCGTGCATGTGTGAAAAAACCGTTTTCTTCTTTCCTCACATTGTCTAAACATAATGAGCTTCCTTAAATCCCAAATGTTCTTATTTATTCTTACTTATAATTGAATAATTATTCAATGTTCTCCACTGTTCCTTTGAGTTAAATATACCGTTGTCCTCTTGAAATCAGTTTTCACCTTGTCCACTCAGATGTCCAGGTTCATAATATCAATGATAATTTTAAATCTTCAAAATTTTGAAGTCTTCAAAAATTTGATAAATTAAATCTTCCAAAATTGAACTCATTTGTAAGGCATTTTGCTCACAAATTTCCACCCTTTTAAAATTTTCAAACTGATAAAGAGAAGGGTGATACCCAGGGCTCCAGCAGCTTTAGTTAATTCTCATAGATACCTGTTCTGTAAATTTGGGCAAATATTATGACATTTAACAAAGGCCAATGTGTCAGGTTTTTAAAAAATGTCCTTTAATACTAGATTAGATCATAATTAGTGATACACTCTACATTTCAAATACTAAAACGGTTTCCAATTTATTTAGATAAGTATAGCATAACCTTACACAGGGTAATGGGCAATGTCAACATCTTATTTAAAGAGTCTCGGTTTTCCTCCTTTTGAAATTGATCATCTGCCTGAATAACATAATTATGGGACAGAGCTCCAGTGAGAAAACCAACGATCTATATAGGATCCCTGATCCTGAAAAATGCAACTCATTGATTTACAGATTGCTGTTGACAATTCAGAAACAAATGCTTTAATAAAGCAAGTTGTTTTCGAATGTTAACATAATAACCATGATAGGCAGCTCTTTATAATCAGAGGCTAATCAGTATTAATTCCTTTGACATTCAGTGCAGTGACATTAATTATAACAAACTCTTTCAGCAAACATCGAATGCAGTCCAGGGCTCTGGTGCAAATGCGTTGTCATTTGGAATTCATTGCTGTCCAGTCACTGGGAAGTGTGGCTATATTGTCTGATTGTGAGCATCTTATTAATCAAAGTGAATATCTTACTTTTCTGTAGAGTAGAAAGAAATTCTGGTTTGAACTGTTTGATAATTTTACCTTTATTTTTTTCTCTTGGATTGCATCACTTTGAAATTTTGTGTGACTTAAAGAGAAAGTTTCTGTTTATCATAGCTAGACTTTTCCCAGAGATTTCTCTGTTTGATTTATGTACATTCTCATCATTTTTCTTATTTTCTGATTCATGAAAATTTAAAAGAAATAAACATTATGCTCATTTACTATATCCAGTAAACTGAACGGAGAGCAACTATGCAAATCATTTCTTCACTTTTGAAGTTCAGTTGCAGTAGAAAACAAAATCACCCCGTGAAAATGTGAAAATTCTCAAAATTAGTGCTAATATATTTTGTCTCAGGAATATAGGCTTTGTTACACCATCACGCTTTTGTTATTTTTTCCCCCCAATTGCTTTTGTTAGTAGTGTCTTATTTTAGGGACGGTGATGGAGCAGAAGTCAGGCAAGCTTTGGAATCAGACAGCTCTGTTGCTTATTTATTGGAGGATCCTGAGAAATAGATGGTATTCAATCTAATGGGAGAATAAATTTTAGGCATGTTGTAAGGATTAGTTAGAATGTAGCTCAGAGCACATGTTAGATGTCAACTCATGATGAGTAATCAGAGCTAACATTTACTGGTCTCTCAATTTGTGCCAGGCAAAGTGCATCTTACATGGATCATCTGATCTAATCTTCAGAACAACCCAGAAAGGTATATAAACTCCTTACCCTTGCTTTAAAGAGAAAGCAAGCAAGGCTTACCGATGTTTACTATTTTGCTCGAGGTCATGTAACTGGTAAACAATGAAAGAAGTAATAGATTTGGGATTTGAACTCAGGAAGTCTGATCCTAGAGTCTGTTTTTAACCTGAGTTGTTTCTTCAATATTTTGTTATCCAGCTATTACTCAATTATTTATTAGATAAATGTATACCACAGAACTCAGTTATTAGACAGCAAATTCCCTTTTAGGAATTCTGAAACAAGAGAAGGGTATTGTTCTAGGAATATTTCCTACCCCCAAGCTGCTTTGAGTAATTTTTGGTTGGGGTTCTTCTGAATTCCCGGTGGAAATAGTTTTTCTTTTCTTGCTTTTCCTCTCCTCCTCCTCCTACTTGTCCTCCTTCTCGTTCTCTTCTTCTGTTTTTCTCTGTCTCTCTCTCTGTTTCATTACACTCTCCCTCCCTCCCTGTCTCTATTTTTCTTTTTGTATTCCAGCTTTATTGACGTATAATTGACAAACAGAAATTGTATATATTTAAGGTTCACAACTTGACGTTTTGATATACGTATACATTGTGAAATGATCATCACAATCAAACTCATTAACATATTCATAACCTCATATAGTTACCATTTTGTTTCTTTTTTTCTTTTTTGTGGTGAGAACACTTAAGACAATCCTCTTGGCAAATTTCCAGTATACACTACAGTATCATTAACTATAGTCATCAGGCTATACATGAGCTCTCCAGAATGCATTCTTGTTGCATAACTAAAACTTTGTGCTCTCTGACCAACACTTCCCCACTTTCTGCTCCACTCCGCCCCTGGTAACCACCATTCTACTCTCTGCCTCTATGAGTCTTACTACTTTAGATTCCACATATAAGTGAAATCACGCAGTATTTATTTTTCTGTGTCTGGCTTATTTCATTTAGCATCATGTCTTGCAGGTTCATCCATGTTGTCACAAATGTCATGATTTCATTTTTTTAAGGCTGAATAATATTTCATTGTATGTATATTCCATATTTTATTTATTCATCTGTCAAGGGACATGTCGGTTGTTTCCACATCTTGGCTATTGTGAGTAATGATGCAAACAACATGGAAAGGCAGGTATTTCTCTGAGGTATTGATTTCATTTCTTTGGAATATATTCTCAGAAGTGGGATTGCTGGATCATATGATAGTTCTATTTTTAATTTTTTGGGGAACCTCCATACTGTTTTCCATCGTGGCTGCACCCAGGTACAATCCCCCCAACAGTGCACAAGGGCTCCTTTTGCCCCACATCCTTCTCAACACATTTTTATTGATTACAGAGCTGCCAGCTCGTCCTAACTGGCTGAATTTAGCATCAAGCTGTGATCCCAGGGCTACGCAGAGCTAACGGGAGTGGAGATGTTTGTTCTCTTTGGGGCATAGACTGTTCTCATAACACCTCCATCACTCTGTCACTTCTTGTTCCACTTTTAAGAGTGAAAGTAAAAGAGAAATAGAATGAATAAAATAAAATAAGCTGAAAGATCATTCCATAAAATGGAAAGAATAAAATAGTAAAAATATGCAGCTGAAATAACATCACGCACACCAAAAAGCCCCATCTAGGCAGAACCAATTCATAGGATCGACTAGAGGCACTCCTTTAAATCTGAGATTACTGAAAATAGAAAGACACGTCCTGAGTTGGCTGCTCGTTCAGAGAAGGGGGCACATTTCGTAGGACAATCAGTAGATGTGGTCACTGTCTCCCTTCTCCTCTTCCTTCCTCAACTTCTCTTAGCTGATTCTTCCCTTAATGAAGCTCCGCCACTGATTCCCTGATTGGTTGATTAAAAGAACCCCTTATACAGTTTTCCAAAAGACACGGTTGGCTCTCCACTTACCCTCGAGAGCAGAGGAGTAGGGGGCCAGTGCAGCTTGAAAACCTTCTAAGTGATTCCAAATGGCAGCTCCCCTTCCTGCTCCCTCAATTACTTGAATTACAGTTACAGACTTTTTAAAGTGGGATTATATCATTTTATTTTGTTTCCTGATAAAAGATACAAACATGATACTGTCTCGAATTGGCACCCTACTTGTGACTGCACAGGGATCAAAGAAGGAGGCAGACCTGTGGTGTCTTGGAGGTGTTCTCTGCTTCCTCAATAAAATAATTCTTGTGCATATAGTTACATTAGAGGTTTCTTCTACTTAGGATCCTAGAAAGTTAACAGTTGGAAAAAAACCCCACTAGAGTTGTTTAGTTGAATGAATCTATTGTAAAAATCAGTGGATGAGGTCTAGGGAAAGAAGATAATTTGACCTACTGAGTCTCAGAGCTGACGGGTGGCTAAGACAAGACTAGAGTCCAGTTTTCCTTGTTTAAAAAGCACTTTGTATAGGTGAGAGGTTATTCTGAAGACAATACTGATGTATCAACAAGCTGAAACAAGTATTTTCCCTTCCTCAATCCTTTCTTGAAGAGTCAGGAAGACTGATTTTGGCGCCACAATCTCAGTACGTGTCGTTTCATCCAACATTGCTCTTCTCACCCGTGACTCAGGTTTCAGGAAAATGTGATCCTGATGTTTTTCCTGTACTTGTAGTAACTACATCACACTTCACCCTCCAAAGTAAAAGAATAGGTCCACCATTTTGTACCCAGTTGACTGTTTCAGTTTTCTAATTCCAAAAAATCTCTGGAAGGCTTATCGCTATTCTGGATAGTGACATACAGCACCCTCTTAGAATAATCCTAAGATAATGGAAGTCTGTGCAAGCAAGTATGGGAAAGAGGCTGCAGTTACTGAGAACTGGAAGACAAATTTAAGGATAAAACCTTGTGTTCCTCAGTGTCCAGTCTTAATTTCAGATTCCGTTAAATTAATATGCAGGAATGTTGAGGGGGTATCATTATAGTTGGAATGGAGGCAGGGAAGTTAAGGAAGGACAAGGCAAGTGGCTACATGTATACACATTAGAATCTTATGGGCCTGGCTTTACCACTCAACACCTATGGGGCCTCGAGCAAGAATCTTAAGCTCTCTGGGTGATAAATAAATGTTAGCACTTATTAGTATGATAATAATTATTAAAGAATTTTCTCTCAAGAAAGATGAATGTGAGGTTTCCTGACTTTGGTTTAAATCCTAAATCTCCACTGTTTGATGTCACTGTATTGAAACAGATGTTTTCCAAGTGGTATTTAAAACCAAAAGTTTTGCTTTCAAATGAATGGGGAGCATGTTACTTGTCTGTATTTACTTAGGATACTGCTAATTTTTATTTTCGTGCCTTTAATATTATTTGTTCAATCATTTGCTGAATTAGTATCTGTTTACTATGACTGATAAGGTTTTACTAAATCCATATCTAAAGGATATCAGATTGCCCCCCTTTAAATAGAAATGCATGTAAGTACCTGGCTAAGTCTTTCTGGGGATGAAAGCACAAGTGGGACATTTTGGAATTCAACTGAAACTGACTTAGCCAAGCTGTTAGGATGCCATTCAATCTTGAATAAAGACTCAACAATTGATATTTAGTACAAATTGAAGAATAAATGGACTATAACCACATTTATCTCTAATTCTTTTCTTTGACCTAAATGGCTGTACTACCCAATTTTATCCAGCGCTCCAGGTCCCACATATGGGCGAATCCAGTCGTGATTTGACACCGGATTCTAGCCCAGGAGGACTAGGAGATTTGTGACTTTCTAGGTATTTTTCAATGACCGAACTCAGTTTACAAATCTGCAGTTTGAAAGTCAAGCTGTGGTAAATCTTTGGTTACAAATGTACAGAATGATGAAGCTACAGAGGACAGAAGGAGTGAAAACAAAACAGAACAAAATAAAAGACCATCTATCTCCTCTGGGTATTTCAGCCTTCAGATGTAGAAATTCAAACTTCCGGAGATGGACGTGAATGTTGGAGGAGCCTGGAAAGGCTGAAGAGTGTATTGAGGAGAGATAACCATCAGTGTGACTCTACTTGGTGACCCATGTCAGGCATTCATGAAGCTCACTATTCTCTACTCTAGATGATGTCATCAGCACAGCATCACATTCTCAGGGTCATCGTCGGGGAGGATGCTCTTACTGTTCTCTGAATCCTTACTCAGAGGTTCATTTTGTCTTCCACAGAATCACATCTCACAGCTTTGAGATTCTGTCTTTCATCTTTCCCAGACTCTCATACAGACGTTGGTTGTATTCACTGTTAGCTTCCTACTTGGTAACTGGCTTAAGTCTTAACAAATGAAAATTGAACTATTTTACCCTTTTGCCTCCTGTTTTTGAATCCTTCCAGTGGTTTCCAGCTATTGTCCAGCTCTTTGTATGGCAGGCAAAGCCTTCCCCAATCTTGCCTATTCTCATCTCTAGTAGCATATTTTGCTGCATTCTTTGTTGACTCCGCACTCAACCACTCTCAACCTCTTGCAGTTCTCTGTGCCGACTCATGCTTCCATACTTACTTTGTGCTATTCCTTTTTAGAAATTCATAAATTTAGAAATTTTTAGAAATTCTCACCCTTGTTCAAATCCTACTCAATTGTCAATATCAGCTTCAGTGTCATCTCCCTCATGAAGTCCTTTCTATAGGAGGAAGTGAGCAACCTCCCTGTTGCCTCTGCCACTATATATGCAACAATCACAGCATCCAAATACTTACCATAATTATCTTTGTCTATGTGTCTGTCTTCCCTACTCTGCTGTAAGTTTCTTGAGTGAAAGATTAGATCTGTATTCTTTTAAAGTACAGTGCTTACATAGTGCGCAAGTTTCTTGTGCCCCACTCCAGACTTGCTAAATCAAAATCATTGGAGATGTGGAGAAAAGCTCCAAAATCTGCATTTTTAGCATTCACCATGTAATTTTTATGCAAACCAGTGTGAGCAGTACTGGACTATGAGTTATTTGTTTCTCTGCCCAAGTTATCTAGTATAGTGGCTGCAATAAGTATTGAATGAAAGAGCAAATAAATGAAAAGATGAATGGGTGAAAAATCTTGGATAGATTCATACGTAATCTGCATGTGACACAGAGGACTCCTTTCTCTAAGACATCGAGTTAAAATTGGTTCTAACTACAGAGTTCATGCCTCATGGAAATCTAAAGACCTTGCCTGTATTTTTAGGGCATCTGTTCTTATGGTTCCTCCTTCTCACTCTAGCATTGGTATATGTACTTTCTGTTTTGTTCCACATCAGCCCAGACACATAACTTAATCCTTCTACCAGTTTCTATGAGAAGTCCACTCACATGGGACATTTTGTAAGGTCAGTAGCTTTGCAGAAGATTATGAAGGTCATGGGGGACAAGTCACATCGTTCAATCTTCTCCTTTCAC